>NC_134716.1:65747500-68147500 GCF_049634645.1 Pelodiscus sinensis
ACAGAGCATGAGAGGGAGAGCCACCCTCTATGAGGTCCCAGGAGCCACCCCCTATGAGGCCGCCCTCTCTCCCAGCAGCAGGGCTGTGTGAAGGCAGGATGACACAAGCCCCTGGGAATGGACCTTCCTCCTACTCCCTTAACACCCCCCCCTCCTTTTTCCCGAGAGTCCTCCTTTTCCAGGACTCCCCCCCCCCCCCCCTCCAGGCAATGCAACTTGAGAGTGACTTAGCTCCATAAACTAACTGAAGTGTAGGATCATAAGCTTTCGTGGGCAAAGACTCACTTGGTCAGATGCATGTAGTGGAAATTTCCAGAGGGAGGTATAAATATGCAGGCCAGGATAAGGCTGGAGATGAGGAGGTGGATTCAATCAAGGAGGATGAGGCCCACTTCTAGCAACTGATCTGGAGGTGTGAATTCCAAGAGAGCAGAAGCTGCTTTTGTAGTTAGCAAGCCATTCACAGTCTTTGTTTAATCCAGAATTGATTGTGTCAAACTTGAAGATGAACTGTAGCTCAGCAGTTTCTCTTTGAAGTCTGGTCCTGAAGTTTTTTTGCTCCAGGATGGCTACCTTTAGATCTGCAATTGTGTGTCCAGGGAGATTGAAGTGTTCCCCTACAGGTTTTTGTATGTTGCCATTCTTAATATCAGCTTTGTGTCCATTGATTCTTTTACGTAGGGACTGTCCAGTTTGGCCGATGTATATAGCAGTGGGTCATTGTTGGCACATGATGGCATATATTACGTGGGTAGATGTGCAGGAGAACGTACCAGTGACAGTATGGCTGATCTGGTTAGGTCCTGTGATGATGTTGCTGGTGTGTATATGTGGGCAGAGTTGGCACCGAGGTTTGTTGCAAGGATTGGTTCCTGAGTTCGAGTTATTATGGTGCGGTGTGTAGTTGCTGGTGAGAATATGCTTCAGGTTGGCGGGTTGTCTGTGGGCAAGGACCGGCCTACCTCCCAAGGCCTGTGAAAGCGAGGGATCATTGTCCAGGATGAGGATTAACGGTAGTCTGAATTAGGGGCTTTAGTTCGAACTACCTAGGCCATGCCACGTGTAGCCCCAGGCAGGGAGTCCAAACTACCAGGCATTTAAAAATGGCGGCGCCCGGGAACATGCAAATAAATCCCAGGATATTTTAATCCCGGGCTTCATTTGCAAGTTCGAACGACTACATTAGCCACCCTAGTTCGAATTAGGGTGGCTAGTGTAGACATACCCTAAGACAGAAGGTTCAGTGGTACGCAGTCCCATCACAGTATTCACTTTTTGTTATTTGACTGTTGAAAGATTCCCCTTACTTATGGTGTACCCTTAGAATGAATGCACCAGTCTCCAAAGGATCACTCAGAAGTTGTTAGGACACAACATGTTTTAGTGATTTTATTCTCTCATCATTCTCAGTATAAGGAGAAAGAAAGTATATAACCACAGAAACTGCCAGCAAAATTAGGAGGGCAAGATTTCTATCAGTGTCAGACTGCTACTTCATTGGCTTTTGAAATGGAAATAGGGATTGTCAAAACTCATTCTAATACCAGCTATTCTATATGCTGAGGTATTACCAATGATTAAGCCCAATACTGTGCTGTAAATAACTTCGCTTAGCTACAGCTTTGAAATAGGTAAGCTGCACTCATTTTCAACAACCAAATCTGAGATATTGTACCTGACACTTTCCAAATTTCCAATAAAGAATCCGGCTTGCTGCTCAAAAAGAAAATACAGTATCTTGCTACATAGCATATTTTCTAAATATTATTTCAGAATAAAAAATGTCTGAAATCATATTCTAGACAGCCATCCATTTGATTAAGGTAAAGGAATGCCAGTAGGAGTTCTGATTGCTGGGACCTATATTAGGAATATTTATCAGACTAACAAGAGAAAAGCATACACCCTTTGAAATCAATAAAACTCTGAGGGAGTCCATGCCATAAATGCAGTTTTTGTTTAACTCAAAAACCTGTTTAAAAGCAACACTAGAAGAGCAATTACAGGGGAGTAAGAGGACATGATTTTTCATTTCTGGGTTGCTTACATGCCACTCAAACATAAGATTTATTCCTGTATCTTTCTACGCCTCCTCTAAACTCATCACAATTAAAAATATTTTCAGCTACAGCAGTTTTAAGGGTTAGCTGATGAGACATGTTGGTATTTAGCAGTGATATTTTAGCTTCATATTAATTTGGCAGGTAAGAATATATTGGATTACTACAGCAGAACACAGACATAAAATAATATATCATAACAAACTATGTCTAATCCATTCCATGCCAAGACTGGGCAACTTTTCTTATTTTCTTGTTCGGTTCTAAGCAGTTATATAACGCCTTTCAGAATGTTCTATAATACATCAAAAATGCCAGTTAAAAGATACTACTACTTTTTCCACAAAGACCTCAAAGCATGCTCTGCTTCTATTACATACCAGTTCACAGAGCATGCCAGGTGCACCAGTGACAGCAGGTTTCCTAAAGGTTTTGTAACCTGTGTATATCCATCTGGTTCCCTGCAAATTCCCATATTTCTCACTCAAGCATGTTCACCATAGGGCACTATTGACCTCATAGCCATATACCTGTATTTAACAATTATTAAAGTTATAATATTATATTAATGGCACTAATAAAATATGTATAATTCACAGGCTTTGTTATGTGGCTTTTACTACAGATTGATAAACTAAAGCCCAGACTTACAGAGTCCATCCAAACACTGTGGGCATCAAATATTTGTTTTCACTCTCCAATTATTAGGGCAGACTGGGAAGGCTCAGTAAGGGATAATAAGTACAACAACAGAAAGCTCTATGTAAACTGTAGACAACAGTGATTGGAGCAGCATTCATGGCTTCAGAATCTTCAGTACAGAAGACCCTGGAGCACCGAAGCATCAAAAATGGGACAGAGACACATGAAATGGACCTCGAGGCACAACACCAAAGTTAGTGCCAAAGTTCAAGATGAGCCTGGTTATCACTCTGTGGGGTATGCTGCAATCTTCAGGAGTTGAAAACACAGATGGCAGAAACATTGTGCTAAACTTAATAGCTGCTGGTGAGAGAAATAGTAGTTATCATAGCTGTTTATACTGTGTATCCTAATGAGGTTGCTGCTGGCAAGAGCAGCATTACAGCAACCGGTCTCTGATTCTCTTCTTCTGAGAAAATAGCTGTAAACATCAAGGGGCTGTTCAGTCTTTGCTTGGTTGAAATTTAGATGAGAAGCTATGCAATTTGGGTTTTTTTCCTAAAGCAGTAGAAAACTAGCCATCTAGTAGAAGGAAAATAGTCAAAAAGGGAACAATAAGACTCCAGAATAATTTCTTTTAAGAGTCAGTAAGAGATACTATGATATTTACTTAAATGAGTTAATCTGAACCTCCATTAAAGGTTCAGGAAGGCCAGGTAAGAATGGTGATGTGGTTATTTCATCTTCTTCTGTTCAAAAAGAGAAAATCCCTTGCACTACTTGCATAAAGAAGTGACTACCAATGAGAATAAGGACTCCATAATCTTGCCTTAAGGGCATGCTTCTACCACCTTAATTATATTGACTAGTGCCTTACTCTACAAGTAGCGCTTTAACTTAATTGGAAACTATTTATGGTACAATTCAAAAAGATTAAGAATGGCAAATTCTGTCATTAAACAGGACAAATTCCCGAAGCATGGCATTTCTAAGTATGCTGCATTTTACAGCCAACTCATAGCCAACTGGTAGAAAGCAATTTAAAACATTAACCATTGTGCTTGTCGGATGGATGTATTCAGTAAGCTGTAACAACACAAGGAATTATGCTCATGTTTAGGAAGAAAGCTGCATTGTGTTATTTGAGTGATGTTCATGATAAATAGACACTGGATAAATGTAGGCAAAACTAGCAAAATACCATTATTTCAGTCAAAGCATCTTTTCTTGTTGGTAATTTAGTAGGATCGCCTGCTGTCCTTATAGCACATAATAATGATATGGCAACCTCGCATTTAATACCTGAATATACCACTCACCAATGCACACTTGCTATTATTTTACTATTATTTCAAATCAGAGTAGAAAATCTGAATGGCTGAATTAAAGATTTATAGTAAATAACACTGTATAAAGAGAAGACCTATGGCACTAGACACTAACCAAAATATATAAGCTTTCACGAGTAAGACCCATTTCATCAGATGAGTTGGAGTGGAAATAACAGAATCCAAGATTATGTGTATTTATAGCACCAAAAGAGGTATCTGTCAAGTGTAGGTAGGACCTGTTTTAATGAAGCTAATTAAGTGGGCTGAATGTGTCCCATGCATAACTTTTGATGTAAAAATGTGGATGTTAAAGGCAAGAAATACAGGCTTTGTAATGTGCCAACTGTGTTAAATTTGTAGATGAATTCCAGTTCTGCAGACTCTCTAATTTGTTAGTAAAATTCCTTTATAGAAGAATGGCTACTTTTAAATCTACAATTCAGAGACCAAGCAGGTTAAAATACTCCATTGCACATTTATAGGTGTTACCACTTCTGATGTTTGATTTCTGTCCATTTATCCTTTGTCATAGAGACTGTCTGGTGTGGCCAATATACATGGCAGAGGGGCATTACTGGCACTTGATGGTATATATCACATTAGAGGGTATGCAGTTGTATGAGACCTTGATGTTGTGGCTTATGTTGTTAGGTGCTGTGATGGTGTCGCTTATATAGATATGCAGACTGAGGTGGTAATGGAGTTTGTTGAGGATCCTGATTGAGCATATCTGAGGTGTGGTATGTGGCTGCTGGAAAGTATTTGTTCCAGGTTGTGGAGCTGTCTGTATGCGAGGGATTGGCCTGTCTCCCAAAACCTGTAAGAGTGAAGGATTGTTGTAGATTATCAATGATGCCCTGGAATGGCTTAAACAGAGGGCTGTAGGTGATGATCCGTAGTGTTCTGTTATTTTCCTTGTTGGTCCTGTCTTGAAGTAGTTGTCTTCTGTGTACTTCTGTCAAGCTATTTCTTCACTTCTCTGGGTAGGTATTTAAGTTTTAAGAATGACTGATAAAGATCTTCTATGTATTTTTCTCTGTGGGATTGGAGCAAATCTGGTTGTATCTTTGGGATTGGCTGAAGAAAATGGATCATGTGATGTGTCCTGGATGGGAGCTAGAGGCCTATAGGTAAGAATAGCAGTTAGTAGGTGTCTATTCGTATCATCCGTCGGCTGACAGATATAGGGTGGTGTATATGTGACCATCTTTTATTTGTACTGTAGCATCAAGGGAGTGGTTCTCTTTTATGGACTGGACCAGGATGAGGTTGGTAATAGAAAGGAAATTGCTGAAATCATCCTTCCCATGGTTCTATATGGTTTAAGCTGGGGGCCGGAGGCTTTAGGTAATGACCAGTGATGTTCTATTATTTTCCTTCTTGCGTGTTTTGTTATTTTCCTTGGTAGGCCTGTCTTGAAGTAGTTGACTTCAGGGTACTTGTCTGGCTTTGTCAAACTGTTTCCTCACTTCCCCAGGTGGGTATTTAAGTTGGACCCATGGGAATCTGACACTTATCCTGGGCTTGAATAAAAACATTAACTACAAAGCCAATTTCCTCTGTCACTGATGTGCATTTTCACATCAAAAGTTATGAATGGGACACATCTAGCCCATTTAATTAACTTCATTAACACAAGACCTATAATTGTTATATTCCATTATTTCTACTCCAACTCATCGATGAAGTGAGGCTTACCCATGGAAGCTCACGATCCTGTCTGTTTTTGTTAGTCTCTTGGGCTATGTTTACACTACTCCTCAAAAAACTATTTTCAAATAAGCTTATTCCTCTTCACAAGCAAGAGCTATTATTTTGAAATAAGAGGCCTGGTAGTGTGGATGCTTGCCTTGTTATTTCAAAATACGGGGAGTTATTTCAAAATAACTCCTCAGTTCAGCCATGCCCTAAGGTGCCACAGGACTACTCATTGTTTTTAAAGTTACAGACTAACATAGCTACCCCTCTGAGACACTGCATAAAGTATGAGATAGAAATTATTATTGCATCATGGAAAGCCTCCTCTTTTGCTGTTGTTTTCTTCATGTTTATCTTTGTCGCACTGCCAGTGTTTAACTATGTCTACACTATTTACCTTTCAGCAGCACAGCTGTACTAATGGAACTGTGCTGCGAAGTCTCTCCTATAGCTGTCCTTTGTTGACAGATGAGCTCTCTCGCAAGTCAAATTAAGCCACCCAGAAGTTGAGGCAGTAGCTATGTCAGTGGGAGAAGCAGTCCCACCAACATAGCACTATATACACTACCTCGTATGCCAGCAAAACATATGTCCTTCAGGGGGTATTTTTTCACAGCCTGGGGTGACATAAGTCTTGCTGACATAAATGGTAGTTTAGACATGGCCTTAGTGGCAGAACCAGCTGTATTTTCTCCTTCTCCCAACTGCATGCTGAGAAAAAGGACCTTGGGAAGCCAACATGTGTCAAAAGTAAATATCTTTCAGGCGTATTTACTCTCTAGTATTAGCATTTTACTGGACAAATCGTTTTTTTTTCTTTTTTTTTCTTCTATATTGGCCTGTGTATCCTTCTGTGTTGATGCATGTTTTCTGTTTCACTGGCTTTTGGGGCATTGTGGTTTGATACAAATCCCATTCAAATCAATGGAAAGAGTTTCATTTACTTCAGTGGAAGCTAGATTGGGCCTTTGTTTAGACTAGAGCTATACAGAGACCCAGAGATTATGGGACTTGCTGTACATAAATATAACTACGAACATAGATAAAATAAACTTCTAGAACTAGAAAGTAGCCTATTTTGGATAGAAATAGTTCAGCAATAATCTAGTTAGGATATCATCTCATGTACCATGCCAAGTAATCTGAATTATTATTTTTAGTTCTAATAGGGAACTGTGAGCAAAAGCCAAAACTCTGTAAGGTGTATGGGGTCATGTAATACTTTTGCTGAGGGGAGGTGGTTTATCTTGGCTAAACAATGCAATATTTTTGGTAGTTGAATGTATTGCTGATTTTTTACTTTGTGTGTGAAACATTCTTCATTGTTCTAACACAAACAATTTAAATGCATCTATTAATAAACTTAGTTAGTATTAGTATAAATACAGGCTTAAGAAGGAGAGCAAAACTATGCTTAATACATTAGAAGCCTCTAAAATGACCTCAAATAGTTCAACTATACATAATATTTTATTATTCGGGGATCTTATATCTGATGTTTTTCCATTACTAGGGCTGAAAATCTATCCTATTCATTGGCATAAAACTCCCATTTTCATAGAACACAAGATACCAGACCTTACAAGTATTTATCTCATCTAGTATTGAAAATTGCCCATCTTGGATCTCAATACAGAGAAACTTTTCAGGAAAAATTTCACAAATTTGGAGGGGATGTTGAAAAAAGGAGGGAACAATTTATTTCCTTATTTTAAATGATGATGATTGGACTATATTAGGAGTTTTGGAAGGTTTAAACTGTTCCCAGCAGATATAGAATAATGGGCATACTAAAGGTAGTGAAAGGTGATATAATTTATCACATGTATATCACAACTTTATCTATCTAAAGCAACATCATAACACATGACAGACAGACAGATAGATCTTTTTTAAATTATGGAAATACAAAATGATGATATACAACTAATGCTTTTGTATTTTTTCCATATTCTTCCAGTTTAACATCACGAAATGGATAGATTTTTAAACAAATAATGTGCAAAGAAATGCTTCAAGGCTGAAACCTTGTCTTCTACATTTAAACCTAGAATAAAACTTCATAGCTAAGTCATTAACCCATGAAAATAGCAAGTTAAAATGGAAATCCTGACAGCCTTAAATATATCAGCATTTATTAGAACCGCTGCAATATAAACCACCCTTAATGTAATGATAAGAATAAGAATAAGAATATCATCATGGGCCACAAATAATATCAGCGTATTAGAGACTTTCCATGGAGTTGGAAAAATAAAAAGAAATACAATACAGCAGCTAAAAGCTAACCTCATTGTTCTGGGTTTTAGTCTCCTTAATGAAGAGGAAGGTATATAATTTCCCAAATAATGGTGGAAAGCTGGAGAAACATTTTCTGAAACACCCATAGCTACGGTTGCATCTATACTGCATAGAAAAATCCCAAAATAGCTATTCTACATCTTTAAAGCAGCCCGCTATTTCGAAATAGTTTTATTATAGGTTTAAACGTGGAGGACAAGATTTCGAAATTACAGGTATGATATTCCAATGTCCTTAAAACCCTCATTGCATAAGAGTTAAGGGATGTTTTCAAATAGTGCTTTATTTCAAAATTATCTTGAAATAAATTACTCAATTTATGCAAAAACCTCTTGCGCAAAAGGGAAAGGAAGAGGAAATGCAGATGAGAGCGCAACATATGCAAATGAGTGCTCCATTTGCATTTCCTGTTCTGGAAGCGGATTGTAGTTTAGACTTAGCCTAAGGGTGTGTCTATACTGCAACACTATTTCGAAATAACTAGTGCTGTTTCAAAATAACTTAATCCGTATCTACACAGCAGGCACTTATTTCGAAATAATGTCAAAATGCTGTGAAGCTGGAGGACTTCTTATTCTGACTTCTGTAACCCTCATTGTACAAGGAGTAAGTGAAGAGGGAGGAAGGGTATGTCTACACTACCCTCCTAATTCGAAATAGGAGGGTAATGTAGTCATACCGAAATTGCAAATGAAGCCCGGGATTTGAATTTCCCGGGCTTCATTTGCATAAAGCCGGCCGGCGCCATTTTTAAATGCCGGCAGTTCGAACCCCGTGCCGCGCGGCTACACGCGGCACGGAGTAGCTAGTTCGGATTAGGCTTCCTAATCCGAACTAGCTGTACTCCTCATTCCATGTACTTCCATGAGGAGTACAGCTAGTTCGGATTAGGAAGCCTAATCCGAACTAGCTACTCCGTGCCGCGTGTAGCCGCGCGGCACGGGGTTCGAACTGCCGGCATTTAAAAATGGCGCCGGCCGGCTTTATGCAAATGAAGCCCGGGAAATTCAAATCCCGGGCTTCATTTGCAATTGCGGTATGACTACATTACCCTCCTATTTCGAATTAGGAGGGTAGTGTAGACATACCCGAAGAGTGCTCTATTTCAAAATAAGTGCTGTACAGACACTCCCTATTTTGAAATAAGTGATTTTGAAATAAGATAGTCAAGTAATATAACTCAATTTGCTAGCTTATTTTGAGTTAAGACCAGCAGTGTAGATGCACCCTCACAGAAAAAAAATGTAAGTGAGAGTAACAAAAGGGAGCTCTGATTTTTCAACAAAATTTTATAACCTCAAGAGGTTTGGCTAACCTTCAGATAGAAGCCAAATACGATCTCTGAAACTTCATCCATAAATTGATTTTGCTATAGAGACATCAGACTAAATTTCCTTTGGGATATGAACTAGTAAATATGATTGATAGGAATCTCCCCTTGTACAAAGTAGAGACTCAGCTGAAGTGTGCAACTCCTATTTGTAGGGTCATGAACAAAATTACAGATATGAAAGGTAATGGGAGAATGACAGCCTATGATATAGGAAGTTCTGCATGAACAGAGCCATGCAGTTATGATGCTATGAGGATGGCCTTCTCGTAGAGACACTGGACTAGAAGTGAGTAGATCTAGTATCTGCTTCTGGCTCTAACACATAGGCTATGTCTACAAAGCAGCATAACAAAAACACATCTATACTACAAGCCTTTATTTTGAAATAATGTTGAGCTGGAGGACTTCTTATTCTGATTCTTGTAACCCTCATTTCACAAGGAGTAAGAGAAGTCAAAGGAAGAGTGCTCTTCTTTTGACTTCCTACTGTGTGAACAGCGCCAAAAGCTGAATTAAGCTATTTTGACTTCAGACACGCAATTGATGTAGCTGAAGTTGTGTAGCTTAATTTGACTGTAGTCCTGCTGTGTAGATGTGCCCATATTTTTTATTGACCTTGCACAAGTTATTTAATTGGTCTATGTCTCACTTCCTCAATAAGAAATGGGGATAGAAAATAATTTTTCTACCTCTCAGGGATGTTATGAGAATAAATACAATCATGGGAGCTGTTCAATTACCAAAATCCTAGAAACAAACACCCCAAAATGGACCATGAAGGGGATGGGGTAGAGTGAGATATTGGAAGGCACAGAATCAGTCCTACTTTAAATTCTCCAAACCTAAAATAGAGCTCTGGAATATGCATCAAACTAGTCATTGATCTAATTACCTTCTTCCTAAAGACTGACAGAGTTGCATTGTTAGACTGAGTTCTTCTGTTGCTCCCACTCAGCTGTGTACTAGTGGCACAATCAGTAGTAGTATTTTATTGGTCTACTGTGGCCTCAATGGTCCACTATGGCTATGTTAATACAAAGACATCCTCTTACTTTAGGTCTGTGTATTTTCTTTGGTTTAAGTTTGACCTTGCAACACAGAGCACTCTCTGGTATACTCAGAAATCAGCTCTTTGATAATTATGGGTAATAAGGATGACGTTAAGGTTGATATGCCCCTAGCAAGAAAATATATTAGTGTTTAGGAATCTTGTTGATGACAGTGTTCAACTGTTTGTAGAACTCATCCTGGACATCAAAAGACACGGAAAATGTTGGAGAATACACACGCACAAAGTTGATAGATGCGAACAAGCGTAATGCCAAAATTTTCTCTGATCCATTTAAGGTGGCTAAATCACATTAGCCATTTAGCCATTTAAGGTGGCTAAATCATCCACAGAAGTGAATTCTTGATGGCAAATCACACTCCATGCTGTTGCTTTTTTCTGTACTTTTTCCCTGCTGAAAAATGTATAGTCTTTTTCTCTGAGACATCCCCTTGACACTGTTTGTGTTTCTTAGGAGAATGCGATATCCATATTGAGTTATTTCAGCGTGTCATCAATCATAGCTGTTTAAGTACATTGTTTGATCTATTGAAGGTCCTCAGATAATCCAGTTGTCATGGTGCAAACATTTTAGCATGCTATATTTAAGAATGGTTTCTTTTTTTTACTTGATTTACCTGGTGGATTAGTTGCAGTTCGCTTGTCGAAGTATGAAATTTTAAGGTCCAAGCACCCATTGAAGTAGACAGCCCAAAGACCACTTAATTGTCTGAGGCCTGCCCAGTTTTATGGCAGTAAGATATGATGATCTCTCCAAGCATCAGAGACAGTTCCTGCCAATTGAGTAAGAGCTTAGAACAGGTTACTGCCGCATCTTGTGTTGTATCAATGCTCGAGGCAAAGCTGGAGTACCTTTCTGGAATGCAAGTCTGGGCAGATGATATGGAGATCCTGAATTGCCCATGCATGAGGACCTCCTCTCCTTCAGAGTCACTGGTAAAATCCAAAGGAGAGGAAGAACCAGTGCATCTGGTACTCAATCTGTTGCTGGAGTTCCAATAAAGATACTAAAATGTTTGTACCTGACCAACTTTGTTTCTCCACTCCAGATTTTCTGAGTTTACCCTCCAAGTCAGACAATCTCATGACTTCACCCACAAGGCAGTGCAACTTTTCTGCCATGGGCTGTGCCCTTAGCCTAACAAGCCACTGAGTTTGACAAACTGCTGGTAGTACTGTCTGCTCTCATTGTGGTAGTAAGCATAGTTTGACCAGACAGGAAAGATGTATGTACTAGAAGATTTACCCAGTGCTCCCTGGGCCAGGGGGAATGGGTATTCAGGCCTCCCACTGGCATTTCTAGGACCTGGGAGTGGGGGACCATACAGGCCTTGTGCCTGCACTCCCCAGGCCTGACCCAGTGGGTAGAGAAAGGGCCACACAGGCTGGCCCTGGTGGTGCTCCCTGGACCTGGCCTGGGAGAAGGGAGACCATGCAGGCTGATCAAGTGTGGCCTTGCTGGGTTGCCCAGTAGTGCTAGAGGGCTAGGCTGTGCCTCCTGCTCTGCTCAGCCCTGGTGGTGCTCCTGGGGGGAGGGCGGAGTCCAGTTGTGGGGCCAGTGGAGCTTGCCCCCTAGTCTGACACTGCAGCCAAGGGTCCTGAGGGGATAATTGGGGTATAGGTACCACTTATCTATGTTTGTGGCCAGCAAGATGGTGATCCTGTCCCCAGTTAACCTCTCTCTTCCTGATGTGACTGCCCTCATTGGTCACTCTGCAGTATAGCTGTCCCCCATGCTCACTGACCGCAGTGATCTCTGTGCAGTATCACTATCTCTTCAATCAGTCCCTTCCCTTTCCATGTTATAGAAAACAATCAAATTCAAGGCACATGCCATTTTCCTGGCACAACCAAACCCTGACCTTCGTTTAAGTTAAAATAATAGAAAGCTGCATACCCAATTTAGTGGCCCTAGGTCTTACCATTTAGGAGGTTAGCACACTATCTTCCACACCCTAATGACTTAATCAATAAAACAATGGGTACTTAAGAACAATGTGCACCTTCTCTGTCAGCTTCTTGTAATGTAAACATTCTAATTTACTATTATTTTCTCCCTTCCTCCCTCCAGCCCTGCCCCACCATCACATATTTATTTTTAGAACTTGACTTTTATCACTCCATTCATCTGAAGAAGTGGGCTCACACACAAAAGCTCATGTTACCATCTGCATATTTTGTTAGTCTTTAAGGTGCTGCTAGACTATTTGTTGTTTTAAGTTTTTCCATTTAGGAGGCGTTCTTGAAGAAATGGATTCACAGACAGATACACTCACAGACACACCAATCTCTACAATTTTAGAGCAAAATTTTCAAATAAATGGTCACCCTTTTGTGGCTATAGTTTCCAACCCACATCCCTGTCAGTCTACCTGGTATTCCTCCAAATTATCTATAACCTACTAAGTATATCAGAAAAAGAACTGCTCACATATCCATCTAAAACATCTGCCTTTCTACTTTTTGATTGACAACTTCTCCAGGAAAGTCTTCAGTCCAAGACTTTTTGTTTCTCACTCCATGTAAAAAGTCTCTTATAAATTAATTTGTTCTCTTGTTGCTCACACCTCCACTATTAAAAGTCTGCTTAATGTCCTTGTTATCTCTTGCCTGACTTATAATTTCACTGCTTTCTCACCTCCAGCCTATTCAAGCTACTATAGGTAGACAAATCTTTTTGGAATTGCTCTAAAATGTGATTCCGTGAGTCAAAATGGTTCCCTGTATTCGTGTTTATTACACATTAAGTTCAAATTTTGTGTCCTCACCTTTAACTTCTTCAGAGAAAACATAGTCCATCTTAGTTAGGTGGATAAATTAAACACCATTGATTTTAACTATGTATGTAAGGTTGTTCTGATGACACCTTAAAAACGTCCTCTCAGATTGTATATTAATAATCTCATGCCTTTATCCTTGGACAAAATTTCACATTCCTTTGCTGTGATGTTTAGTAGTTTGCTGCATTTGAATAATTGTGTATGCATATAGTTTCTGGAATGTTTCAGAGCCCTTCAGAAAGAGAGGCATGGAAAAACTCTCATTGTCATCAAAAGAGCCAGGATTTCACCCATGTACTGGAATCATTAACTTTTCTACTGGATTTGTGGCACTGTTTTTATGTATCATTAAACATTTCTTAACAATGTGGCTGAAAAATGTTGAGACAAAAGAATCAGATTTATACTTTTTTGTCTGACCTGGACATAGTTCTTCTGCCCCCAATTATTCTGGTTTAATTCTCCTGAGTAAACTAAACATCATTCAAAAGAGTAGAAGCCCTGGCTTAAGAGAAAGATAATAGAGGGAAAATGTAAAACCTTTCTGTGTCCAGAGATACATCTAACTGGTTCAGCTCAATTCTATATTTGGTTAACTTTAGGGTTTAAAATTCCAAGTCTATTATTTATTACAGAAGTTTGACTCTTTCATCATTTTCCTAATGTTTATGTACAATGTGAATTACACAAATAAAAAAGCAATGTGTCCAATGGACAATGTATTCCAATTATCTTTTTCCAATTAGCCTTTTTATATATTCTCTAATACAGCCTGGAATATTTAGAATAGTAACAAGTCTTTGTAATAGCTGACAACACAAACATTATTTTGTGTACCTTTTAATAACTAACACAAATGCCATAACTTGCATGAGGATTTAAGCAAATTTAAAGAGGAAGCAGAATAAAAGTTGTGCAAAGGGCTCTGTAAGGTGTTAAAATGATGGTCTGCTACCTTCTAGGGTCTGCTACCTTCACTGTTCATGTTAAAACAGTTTCTAAATGCCATGCAATGCTGACTCTAAAAATGTCAAATTTATTCTTTATTGACTTGTCATTCACTGGAACACTGATCAGAAAACACCTTTTTTGTGACCCTGGATAAATAAAGATTACAATAATTGACTGTTGCATATGCATTGCTTTAATTTACAAGTAATTATTTGTAGAGTTTAAAAACCATGCTTGTGCTAACTTAACCTTTTTGTCAAAGGAGATCAAGCAAAATCGTAAAATAAGCTCAAAATAAGATTTAAAGTTGATCTAGTAGGGAATGTTTGTGACAAAGGAGATGGTGATTTAGAGAATCAATTGCCTCTGGGGTATGGAGGATGCATCTGAACAGTGGATATAGTTGAAGATTGTAATTGTTTTCTGCTGAACATTTTAACATTCAGAAATGAATGGGAATCATGTTAGCTCACAAGAAAATAAAAATGATTCCATGCCACTGGAGTGTATTATTCTAGTTCACAATTCATTCAAAATGCTGATAAAACCTATAACCTAGAGGATAGAAACAGCTCAAGAAATGCATATAGGAAAAAAGAAAAGTGAAAATAAAAAAAAGAAACTCATTTTTGTTTGTAATTTAACAACAAATGGCTCTGTTTTTAAATCAGCCCCAGCAGAACAAGATGATTTCACCTTCAGGAGATAAGTGTGGATTTTGGAGGCTTCTTGAAATCATGTTCAACTTGAAAACCATTTCCCCCTTTATATAAGATTTTTATTACTCAGGGGCACAGTTGCAGGGGCCTTTTTTTTAGTCCACTATTTCTTTACCAATAAACATGGTTGCACAATCTATACACATTTAAATAAGAGCTTTACCAGTTGAGCATTTGGCACAAGCATCTCCCTCCATAAAAATAAAGTAGATTGATAAACTGCTAAAGGGATAATCCATGAGAGCCAGTGAAACCATGTTATTAGCGATAGCAATATGGTCAAATTCTGTTCTCAGTTCTATCAGTGCAAATCCAGAATAAATTCACTGGCCAATTCTGCTTTTAAACTACAGCAGTATAAATCCAGAATAATCCTATTAAACCCAACATAACTACTTTATATTTACGCTACTGGAACTAAGCAGAATTTGACCCTTGTTGACTTAAAGAGGCACATGCACAAATACTGCACGCTGATGATGAAAACCCTCTGAACTCCACACATCTCTATTAAAATTATGTTGTTTCCTTAATTTGGAAATAGAATATGCGATGGCCCAGTTGTATGTGTAGATTATCCTTTTATATATAAAACTACAGTGCACTCAAAAATTAGGCACTCAAGTCATATTTTCAAAACTTCACATGCCCACAATTCAATCTGTATGTGACAATGTAAATTATAAGTATAATCAAGAGCCAGCGTTATGTTGACAGTCCTAGAAATAATCATACGGATTCCCAACTTCAAGAATGAGATGACAATCGTCATCATGTATCATGTACACTTGTGCAAGCAGGCTACATCATTAGTCAGATAGATCCAATCTCTTGTCCAAGATTTATATAGCTGCCCTCATACAATTTGGCCTGTTTCATCACTTGGGGGAAATTTCACTGATTTCAAGGAAACTGCTTACGATTTGCACCTATATAAGCAAAAAGAAAATTAGGCCAATATGTAAACATATAAAATTATTTTTTAAATATAAAAGAACAATAAAGGGAAAGGAAGGAATAATCGGGCTAGTTCTGAGCTCCACATGCACATACTAAATATATAACGACACTTTGGAAGACAAATACAAAGTTTCTAGATTTTTTTCCTGGGATGCCTTATGCTTGGGCAGCCTCCTAAGGTCACTACTTAATTGACTTCTAAATTTATTTTAGGATTCCCATGCCTAAGAACAATTTATTACAGAGGATTTGAGTCTCAGACAACCTTCTGCCCTTGAAAGATGAGCCAGTGCTGGCATTTGTTCTTTTATGTGCACAAAGAAAGAAAGAGTTAGAGGGTGTCTTCTGATTTTATACATAGGTAGCATTTAGAATTCAGGTGCAGCCCTTTGGTGTAACTGCTTCTTAAAAAATAAAGGTAAGCTGATGCTAAAGATGACTGTGATTAGTTGAACTGTTTGTTATTTTTTGGACTGGTATTGAATGAAATGCATTTATTTTATAATATTAATGTGTTAGTATGCTTTTATACATTAACTGATTGTAAACTTGAGATACAGTGTCCTAACATAACTTTAAAACATTTAGAATTCATTTTTTTCCAGAACTCTCTCCATAGAACTTCATTTCAGACTATAAAGGGGAATCTTGGGTGCTCAAGGGATGCAAAATGCAATCTCAAATTAATGACAGACATTTATACAAGCATCTATAATATCATAACAGAAATACTAAGAACATTTCCTCTATGTAGTTTGTTGCTCTTGATCAAAAAAGTTATTTTTCAATAACTTTACATCAAGATCAAACCCAAATATATTATTAATATAATAAAGGAACATTCTCACAGACTTAGGACCTCTTCTGTCTCTCTGTTTTGATTTGTTTTTTTTTAAATGAAGTGATAGTTATACTGAGCCGAATTTTGAATATGTGCTCTTAGTTCTGCACATCAAAGGGAAATTCACTGTAAGGTGTAGTTACAGCTTTATTTTAAAAGACTCTTTCCTCCAATCATTGTTTGAGCAATACATGAAGAAATAAATTGAAAAAGTGCAGGTAAGTGAAAGAACTCAAAATAATTTTGTATAATAATATTTCTGTCCCCGAGTCTAGCCATTAAACACTAGTCAAGAGTTCAAAATATTATTTAACTATCTAGTAGAATAATCATAAAAATGCACAGCCATCTTTTAGGTCCTGCTTCTAATAGTCTCTCTCAAATTCAGTAGTAGTTTCCGCCACAAAGGTCCCATTGACTTCAGTACTAATGGCAAGAGTATCTGAATGTAGCCCCTTCGACTCACAATATGTCTGGGAGGTCAAAGGGCTAATAAAAATATACAGATACACTTTTGGCTATATGTGATACACTTGTGACTGCTCCATAGATAATGGCTCCCCATTGCTGCTGCCAACTAACAGATATGGTCCTTTAGCTGAAATTGTGGAGGCCTGTGTTTAGTTCCTTAGAATTCTTAGTTTGAATGTGTGATAATATCTAGTACATAAATATACAAACATAATTTTATATATGGTTCCTTTGGTTATAACACTCAAGCAGAAATGTTGGGCACTTTACCAGAACTCTATGAGAAACACATCTTTCTCTTTTAGTTTCAGTTTGATCATCTCTATTCCCCCACTCAACCTTCTCACTTTTTTAGAATTGTAGAATCATAGGATTGGAAGAGTCCTCAGGATGTCATAGAGTCCAGCACCCTGGTCAAAGCAGGGCCAATTCGAACTAAATCATCCCAGCCAGGGCTTTGTCAAGCCGAGATTTAAAAACCTTTAGGGTTGGAGATTCCACCACTTCCCTAGGTAACCCATTCCAGTACTTTACCACCCTCCTAGTGAAATAATTTTTCCTACTATCCAACCTAGATCTCCCCTAGTGTACTTTGAGACCATTGCTCTTTGTTCTGTCATCTGTTACTTCATCCTCTTTGCAACCTCCCTTCAGGAAGTTGAAGGCTGCTATCAAATCCCCCCTTACTCTTTCTGCTGCCCTGGCTCACATGTTTAGTTTTTTATTTCTTCTCCAACTGCACTTCCCTATTGTGTTTGTATTAACTGATTCAATATGGGTGAGTATTAAGCTATTATTTCAGTGATTAAACAACAAAAAAGGCAAAAAGGCACAGACCTTAAATAAAGATGCGCCCACAGGCAGATGTATAATAAGAGATGCAAAAGCATCTGACTTTGTCAACTCTTTCCATAATTTTCCAACTTTGAAGTTCATTGAAATTGATAACAGACATTATAATTATTTCATATCTGATTGCCTTATGGACTGTTGTGCTGAAACACATAAGATAATGGAGAATTACTCAAATGGAAACAGCTAAGGAACTTAAAGCTCTTGTATCATCAATGGCTACAATTTGCAAAGACATCAGGAGTAAGTGAATGAAGGGTGACAAGTAGAAAAATAAATTATATATACTAAAGTTTTTAGAAAGCTAAGATGGCAAATTTAAACTAGATATTGATAAACATGGGGAAATAATGGAAAGACCACTCAAGGGTCAGAGACAGGAATCAGGAGGTTCAGAGGAAGGAGAACCTAGATCCAAAGTGGACTAGGCACTGGTTAGAGCAATAAGTGGCATAGGAAGCACATCTTGTACATCAGCAGGCATAGAACATATAATAAACAGCTCTTTTGCTGCTGTTTCTATTATGTTTACATAATTATCTGCTGGCTTTTATGTGCAATTCAGGAGCACAGTTGCTTAAGTGAGTTACTTAAGCTCACTGGGTTGCCAGGGAACTGCACCTGGATCCAGCTGAGTTCCTGACAAATGGTGCCAAAAGAGGTAAGGTCTAAGTCAAGATGGAATATAGACATATAAAGATAGAGTGGAACTTGAGAATGCTTTTTGAAGAACTTAGCTTAAGAAACCTGAGAGAAAAATGTACATTTATATTTAAGGAAGTTAGAGAGGATGGACAAGAGGAGTCAAATATTTCAAAAAATGTGAATAGTTCAGTATCTACATAAAATTGATATTTCAGTTTATGGGTACTAAGAGGGATAAGGTAGATATGAGAGCAAGCACAGGGCATTTTGAACTTTGAGAGATTCCATAGAGGATGGGTTTAGACACAGCAAAGTTACATTCATAAACGTAGTAGAGATCAAGACAGAAGGAAATCAGAGCTGCTTGTACAGAATGAAATGAACCACAATATCAAAGACTGTGTTGAGGTTCAAGATAATAAGGAAGAAAGCAGCCGACGAGGAACAAAAGCTGGTGGGTAGGTAAAGAAGAGTGGCTGTTATTTTTTTCTGTTATCTCCAGATCAAAAGCTAGATTCAATATGACAGAATTTTATTAACAGTGGTGGTTTATTTCAGTACTGAAACAATTTCTTTAAAACCATATTGCATATAAAAAAGTACTAGAACACGGAAGATAATGGATAAGAAATCAATGGAGTTATGCCAAATTACACAGGATGATGATATAGAACATATTTTTACTTCATTCTTCTTTTGTAATAATAAGGTTGTGAAGTCCACATTTCCATTTGGTGTTGGAAAATCTACAATAGACACTGGAAAGACACATTAGCCTTGATTCTCATTTACATGACAAATCCTTTACATTGCTCTAATGATGTAAAGGACTCTTAACATGAGTTCAAATATAATTTTAAGCCTAATTTAAGGCCTCTTTGAGGCTCCAGTATAAATGAGAATCGAGCCCCTTGTCTCTTAAAAGCTAATGTGTGCACAGAAAAAAGACTGGAAATCATCAGCATTTTGTCTGACATATATTGGGATTGCACTTGTCTATTCAATTACAACAATCCCAACAAAACCACCTTGAAGGAAAGTCAATGAGGGTTGTTGAGAACCAGATGGTGAGTGTGAAAGGTTTATTGTTGGATTCTATCACTCAGATTTTACTGGAGTTCTGCTGGGATTAGAAGAATTGTATATCCATGTACTGTGGTACTGTGCCAGCTGTAGTTTTTCCTATGTTAATTACAAAGAAATAAAGAATAAAAATGAATTGCATAGTTATAAAATCCTTCCAAATTAATTTATATATCAGAAATTTTACAAGTGCAGTAACTGCACAGTAACAGTGGACATAATACCATTTATATCATTTACAGGCAGTCCCGGGTTACGTACAAGATAGGGATTGTAGGTTTGTTCTTAAGTTGAATCTGTATGTAAGTCGGAACTGGCGTCCAGATTCAGCCGCTGCTGAAACTGACCGCCAGTTCTGACTTACATACAGATTCAACTTAAGAACCCCAAGCGTCCCCAAGTCAGCTGCTGCTGAAACTGATCAGAGGCTGATTCCAGGAAGCCTGGGACAGAGCAACTCTCCCTCGGGCTTCCTGTAGTCAGCGCTGGTCAGTTTCAGCAGCGGCTGACTTGGGGATGCCTGGGGCAGAGCAGCTGGGGTGCTGCTGGGTTGCTCCAGTAGCACCGCTCCTCGGCGCTACTGGATCAACCCAGCAGCACCCCAGCTGCTCTGCCCCAGGCGTCCTGATTCAGCCACTGCTGAAACTGACCAGCAGCGGCTGAATCAGGACCTGGGGCAGAGCAGCTGGGGTGCTGCCGGGTTGGTCCAGTAGTGCCCAGAGCGGCGCTGCAGGACCAATCGGCAGCGCCCCAGCTGCTCTGCTCCAGGGTCCAAAACAAAAGCCTGGTCTGCTGGGGGGGGGCACACTAACTGCGCCCCCCCCCCCCCCAGCAGACCAGGGACACGGGGAGCAGAGCCGCAGCGGCAGCGGGGTGCCGCGCCTCTGAGGCTTTGCTCTGGCAAAGCCTCAGAGGCGCGGGACCCTCCCCGCGGCTGCGGCTTCAGTCCCGGTGCCTGTGGTCTGCTGGGGACGGTCCCCAGCAGACCACAGGCACCGGGACTGAAGCGGTAGCAGCGGCGGTTCCCCGCGCTTCTGAGGCTTTGCTTTGGCAAAGACTCAGAAGCGCGGGAACCTGCCCGGTGCCCCTGGTCTGCTGGAGACGGTCTCCAGCAGACCAGGGGCATCGGAGCAGCTTACGAACGGGGCTTTCTCGCCCCGGAGCTCGCAGGTAGCAATCCGCTACCTTGACCTCTGGGGCGAGAAAGCCCCATTCGTAAGTGTGGATCCGACATAAGTCGGATCCGCGTAAGTCGGGGACTGCCTGTAAATGACCATAATAAACAATACTGACACTTTAGTATGAAATTGCTTGTAACCAGTTAGGAGTAATTTATTTTTACTAGGTGGGAAAAAGATTTAAAATGGAATACCAGTCAATTTACAAAATCAGAAAGTGGGTCGGAGCAGTTGGGTGGCGTTCTTCTAATGTGAAGAAAAAATGTATTTAAATGTCATTGGTATACTATTAGCTATAATTCACCTTACAGTTTCTGCCAGTAGTCTGACAAACATGGTCCAGAGGAGATAAGACTGAGACTTGAGGAAGTTTCACTATGCCAGTTCTCATAGTAGAGGACTATCTGTGTATCACAACCTTTTGGAATCGCTTTGGAAGAAATTATTTGAAACAGAAATTACTTGAAGCAACTTAAAGTGATTCCACTGATTCCTGTGAAGTTACACAGGTAGACAAGCAGTACCTTATGATACACTTTTTTACTAGAGAGGGATTCTAAAAAGAAAATCACTTGTTTTGAATGGCAATTGCTATGAGGTAGATAATATTGGCAGCTATGTCATGACTGGACTGGTGTTGAGTGATATGGGGAACAGGAGGAATATTTATTTTTTAATTTTAAATATTTAAAAATTGTTTTCTTACATCTAGTACAACCTCTAGGACTTTTAGGAGCATGAGGCTAAAATAAGGGATTACTTATTGCATTACATTTCAAAGGAAAACAAAAAAAATATTCAAGACTGAACATTTTTCTACATATGGCAATGGATGTATTTTTATTCTGGTTTAAAATGACAAAACATATTAAAAACAAAAGGCTAAATTCTGTGCTGATATACAACCTGTGTAACCATGTTATTGAAGTCAAAGGAATCAAACAAAGCTATGTTTCCCTTTGATTAGCCTACAATGTTGTATAAAAGGAATGCATAAAAGATGAATAAATGTTTAACTAAGAATGAATTATTATCATGGATCCAGATCATCAAAATTATTCTGCTTGCTTTGTGCTGCCCTGGCTTCTGACAGGGATCATTCCCAAGGGGAAGGGAATACATTGATTATCTGGCAATTCTTAAGTGCCAGACCATTCCTGTGTACTTCTCCTGGGCAGTCAATAATAACTTTTTCAAAATGCCCTATTTCGAGATAAAAAATGCTGTGTAGACATGGTGATTTTGAAAGAAACCTCTTATTTTGAAATAACCATTAAACCTCATTTTTTTAGGAGTAAGGGTTATTTTGAAAAAAGGGGCCAGACGTGATTATGTAAATGAAGGGCAGGAAATTCAAATCCACACTTCATTTGCAATTTCACCTGGCTGCATTTGCATTCCTCTCTTGAAGGAGGAATGCAGTGTAGATATACCCTCTGAGACCGAGATAGAGCAGCCTCATCTCATCTCTTCTCTATCTCAGTCTCACATTAGGGCCCAAGGATCAAAAAAATTACCTTTGTCCTTCTTTCACCAAACATGTAACATCAATATTGGAAGGTCTAGTGCATGGCTTGTCTTTTCTGTCCTAGTTATTTTTTGCTATTGTATTTTTTGAAAAATAGTTCTAATTTTCTGAAGAGAAGATGTTGTAAGTTTTTTTCAAAGACTGTCCTTTGAAATTCTATAATTTAAATGGCATGGGGTAAATTCTACCCTGAATTCAGCTAATCTCCATGGCCGTGTCTAGACTGGTAAGTTTTTCCTCAGCTGCTTTTGCGGAAAAACTTGCCAGCTGTCTACACTGGCCGCTTGAATTTCCGCAAGAACACTGATGATCTCATGTAAGAAATCAGTGCTTCTAGAGGAAATACCATACTGCTCCCGTTCGGGCAAAAGTCCTTTTGCACAAAAGCTTTTGTGCAAAAGGGCCAGTGTAGACAGCTCAGATTTGTTTTGCACAAATAAGCCCCAATCGCGAAAATGGTGATCGGGGCTTTTTTTTGCGCAAAAGCGTCCGTGCCAATCTAGACGCTCTTTTCTGCACATGCTTTTAACGGAAAACTTTTCCGTTAAAAGCATTTGCGGAAAATCATGTCAGTCTAAACGTAGCCCATAAAATGTAAGCATGTTTGAACATAGAATTTGGACTTTAAAGTTTAATTTCCCCTTTGTTAAATGGGGACAATTGCAGTGTTTGTACTATCTCACAGATTTGAGAAAAGGAACTATACAGATGCCATTACTTTTAAATTTGCTTATATATTCAATATACTGTGATGATGTAATATAACAGCTCTATTCAAGTGGTGAAGTCAATGCTCTATTTGCACCAGATAGGAATTTAGCACAGAGTCATGCAGGGATCAATGAGTGCATGAATATACATGCATACATGACTTTCAGTCCTGTGTAAAGTTTCTAAAATAAAGTGTTGCCAATTTTGTGTGCATGTTGAATCTAGAAGCAATAATTTATAAGGCACAATCATTTTACTCTGCAAGATACCAAGTGACTGAAAAAGATTGCCTTAGAAACACTAGCTGAGTCAGAGAGAGAGGCTCAGACATATTTTGTTGTTTTGTGTGTATTAGCAAAATATTGTAATGTTTACTACATGAGTACCACCACCATCATGATTTTAATATAACCCTTATTCTGCCCCCAAAGCAGCCTGAAAATAAATTTGCTTTATTCCCAAAAAGGGTCTCAGGTTTAAATGAACACCATTTAATTTTCCCTAATTTGCATCACATTGATATCCATAATAATGTTTCCAAGTCTAGAAAACAGCGATGTAGTAAATGCAAAGAAGAGACATATTTTGTTGAATTATTGTCACTCAGAATCTCTGTATGAATCAGGCAAAATTGTTAAAAAATAACATTGCTTTTATAAGGCCCGAATGATTAAGATCAAATATGACTTATCCATCAGTAAGTGACAACAGTGATTATCATGTCATTTCACCTCTGTGAAGTATATGATACTCAACACTTCCATTTCTTGCAGTATATATGTCTGGTGGTTTCATTTTGAAGATTGCCTGTTAAAAGGAATATAGAAGCAAGAGTTAATCTTTCTCAGAAAATTCAATTGCAAATGCATTCATTTAAATGTATATTAAATAAAGCAAATATAATGATTATGGTGTGAACATTCATTAGCTGTAGTTTTGTTTTGATATTTGTTGTGAATATATTAGAGATATGTGCATACAATTATCTGTAAAGATTTAATTGCATATTTGAAAAACAGAAAACTTACTCTACAATTATTTGTGTAACTATAGGCTAAAGTGAGATTAATAATCATTTTGTGTATTCATGACAATCATATGTTCCCTAATTAAACACTTATTTTCATGTTGAAATTGATGAATAGCATAACCAAATAGGATCCAAAATATAAAATAAACAAAGCTATTATGAGAATTCTTGCTCGGTATGAGCTAGTTCATGTACTATTCCTTCATTGTAGTGGGCCTCCAGGTTCCGGAAAGGGGGAAGGAATTCTTGCTCATCAATATAAGGAGCAGTAGAAGTGGCCTCCTCATTGATTTTGTATATTCTCCATAAGAGACATACAAGGCAATCCACATCCCCCAACCCTACACCCATCTGCTCATTGTGATACTTCTGTAATAAATAGACCAATTAGCTACAGATCATGCTAGTCATTTTCCCTAATACATAAAAAGTCAATCAACAGGAACAAATAAATTATCATAAGGACAACCTAAATTAAAAATGTTTTTATTAGCATAATTGAAGAACAGTAGTCACATAACAATATAGCACTGAGACTGGTCATACAGACAGTTTACCCATTGTCTGTGGTCTTTGAATCCATACTAATTATGTTGGAGTGGTATTTCTTTTCCAAGACCATTCAAACTTTCAAGTGGATCTTTGGATAGAGCCTACAATACCTGCCAAAAGGCCCAAATTCTAAAGGGCCAGGCCTCTTTCTGCCTCCAGTGGTGGTGGCTGGACCTGTGGGTCCTTTAGAATCACAGCAGGAGTGCTGCATCGTGTGCAGCAGAGCCCTGAATTGCACAGTCCACCCAGCTCTGAGGACCAGTGGGAAGGGGAGGGTGCCGCACCATTCAGGCGACTTGGACAGCTGGCTGCCCCAGCCCTGTCCTTTACTCCTGAGTCCTTTCCCCTTTCAGGAGCTGGGCCCCCACATTTCCCAGCAAGTCTGTCAGCTTCTCTGGAGCTTACACAGCTGTGAAGATCACCATTACTACAAATAATGAATGGAGTAAAATTGTACACTGTACCGTACAATGTGCAATGTACTTTTACTGCATTCTTATTATAAGACTGTGTAATTCCTATTATCATTTAGACCATTGCACTTTCAAGTGGAATATGAATGCCTGGCTGGAGGTAACAGATTAAACATTAATATTCCTATGTAGTGTATGCATAATAACTGTATGTATGTATAATAGGACTGTACAAATGTGTAGGAAGTATAAGACTCAAATGTGTTTGAGCCAGGTAAGTCGGGGAAATGGTAAAGATTTTTTTTCCAGACAAAGGAAACATAAATGCCTCAATCTAGGTACAGTCACAGACAATTGACAATCACAGCCAAGGGATTCATTGTCATATCACAGGATGCAGGGACAATTCTATTTGCATTTTAGAAAATGCTAGCAAGGAAGAAACCAGAGGGGAATCTCCATAGGATTTCATGGCACCTTTCCTCATCGGAGAGGCATTGTACTTTGAAAAAGATCCATTTCAAAATTTGATTGGATTATAAAAGATTGGACAAAGAACCCAAGTTATCTTTATCTTAAGAAGACAAGATAACCAAGTACTTTGGACTTTGTCAATGGTCCTGACGAACAGGGTAGTCAGACATCTTCCTAGATAAAAGTGTGCTTCTTAACTTGAATCAAGAGAGTAATTTTGTTAAGTTTTAGTCATTAGAAAGTGTGGTTTTCTTCCCCACTTTTTTTGCTTATAACCATATCAGAATTTAATCCTTGCACTTGAATTCATTTAAAATCCTACGTGTTGTTAGTAAACTTGTTTTATTTTTAATCTAAACTAACCCCATAGCATGTCTGAATAGAAATTATTATTAACACTAGTTAAAGCAACAACATGGCAAATTGTAGCCAGACAGGAAACTCCCCCCCCCCCCCATAACATCCATCTTTGCTTGCCTGGAAGCATACAGGGCACACAGAGCAGTAAGAAGCCTTGACAGGAGGCCCGGATATGACCCTGGATGGCTGTAAACAGAGATACGCCAATTGCTGACCAAGGGTACATCTAGACTAATGTCTCTGTCACCAAAGGCATGTAGATTAGGCTACCTGACATAGGAAAATGAAGCGGTGATTTAAATAATCACCGCTTCATTTAAATTTACATGGCTCAGCGCGATAGTCTGGACGCGCGGGTGTCAACATCAAAGGTATTTGTTGACCACCCAGGTATGCCTCCTGGAATGAGGTATACCTGGATGGTTGACAAATACCTTTGATGTCGACACCCGCACGTCCAGACTATCGCGCTAAGCCGACAAACAGCTGATCAGCTGTTTGTCGGCTCAGCGCGGCAGCCATGTAAATTTAAATGAAGCAGCGATTATTTAAATCGCCGCTTCATTTTCCTATGTCTGATAGCCTAATCTACATGCCTCTGGCGACAGAGGTATGTAGTCTAGACGTACCCCAAGAGGCTGCCAAGGAGTGCCCTTGACTGAAACCTATATTGATACGAACACACAGCCATCCGTGGGGGGAGGAATCTCCTGCCCAGTAAAGAATGTCTAGTACTCACAATTTAATTATCTCACTTGCAAGTGTAAATTAAGTTGAAACTCCCTTGTAAGAACTGGCTTCACAAAGACGGACCAACACAATTTGGCATCTTAGATAAGAAAGAGGATATGGGCCCCTATGGGTATAAAGATGGGTCCAGCAGAACACTTACTCTGAGTGTCAATCTACCATCTATCTGCTAGTCGGGTTAGGTGATTTGCCTCCCGAGGTTCCATGGGGACTCCCACCTCGTATTCGTCTTTCCTAGGAATTGAGGGACCGACCCTGGCCTGATATGCTGGAGTCAAGAGGCACAGAAGGGGGTAAAAATTGTACCTGGATGTGTCCTTTGTCTTAAGTGTACACAAAGACTTAGAGCTCTTTAAAGATGAAGCTGTCACTTGGTACCATTATTTCTATTTTCTATCTTTATTTTCTTTGTAACCATTTTTAAGATCTATATTTGCTAGCAATTAAGAAATAGAGCAATAGCCATTGTAACCATATGATTTATAAGCTTCTTTAATAAACCTGTAACTGTTTAAGCATTAACCTGACTCCTTCAGTTGCTGTAACAGAACCAAGCACAATTTAAAAGAACTTCAACCAGTCATAAGGGACAGATATAGGAAGAGCTGGGGCATTTGGATTGTGTCGCTTCCAGAGGACAGATCCATAGGGGCATCTCTCAGTCTTCCCTAGGCTGCCTGCTGCGAAGGGATCCTGTATCCTAGCAGTTAAAATCTGAGATGTAATAAGCTCTTCCTATAAACTCTGGGGCATCTGACAGCCTGTTGGCTGCCCTCCGCGAAGTGATCCCGATCCTAGCGGACAAAGACACAGAAGTATAGACTGCTCCTTCTTGCGCAAAACCCCCCTCTTCCACAAGAGCCGTTCTGCCTGAAAATAAGCGGCTATGTAGACATAGCCACAATGTGATGGGAACTAATTTGGCTACAACTACTCAAGAGAGAGATATTGGAGTCATTGTGGATAGTTCTCTGAAAATATTCACTCGGTGTGCATCAGCAGACAAAAAAAGCAAGCAGAATGTTAGGAATCATTAAAAAAGGGATAGAGAATATCTTATTGCCTCTATATAAAACCGTGGTACACCTACATCTTGAATACAGCGTACAGATGTGGTTGCCTCATCTCAAAAACGATATATTGGTATTGGAAAAGGTTCAGAAAAGGGCAACAAAAATGATAAGGGGTATGGTACGGATCCCATATGAAGAGAGATTAAAAAGACTTGGACTTTTCATCTTAGACAAGAGAAGATTAAGGGGAGGATATGATAGAGCTCTATAGAATCATGACTGGCATGGAAAAAGTGAATAAGGAAAAGTTATTTACTTATTCCCACAATATAAGAACTAGAAATCACCAAATGAAATTAATAGGCAGCGGATTGAAAACAAACAAAAGGAAGTTTTTCTTCACTCAACACACAATCAACCTCTGGAACTCCTTGCCAGAAGATATTGGCTAGAACTTTAGCAGGTTTCAAAAAAGAGCTAGATTCATTGAGGTTAGAGCCATCAATGGCTATGAGTCAAGATAGGTAGGAATGGTGTCGCTGTCCTCTGTTGGTCTGGAAATGGGTGACAGGAGATGGATCACATGAAAGTTACCTGTTGTGTTCCCTCCCTCTGAGGCATCTGGTATTGGCCACTGTCGGGAGACAGGATACTGGGCTAGATGGACCATTAGTCTGACCCACTATGGACATTCTTATGTTCTTATGTTCTTAAAATGTAAGAGTTTTTTTCATTCTGGATATGTATACACTGCAGAGGAAGATTGAAGCAGCCACTGTCAATCTTCCAGGGTTTGAATTAGAAGTCTAGTTAAGACAGCTAATTCGAAGTGAGAGGGGCATTCCAGTCAATACCGATAACCTTGCTTTCACAAAGATTAAGGGAAGTCGAAGGAAGAGTGTTCTTCGTTCGATTTCCTGCAGTGTAGACAGCGCCAAAAGTTGAGTTAAGCCACTTCGACTTCAGTTACACAATTAACGTAGCGGAAGTTGCGTATCTTAGTTCGACTTTGTCCTGTAGTGTAGGCATACCATCTAAGTGCTCAACAGACCTTATTATTTCTCCAATTATTCTAGGAGAGGACATTTCAAGATAGATAGTTCGGGGAGGCAGGGGCTCGAGTTACTTGGCTATTATTAACAGAAGCAGCTGGAGACCCGAGTGTGACTATGGCATTACAAGCAGGTTACCTGAGTCACAGCTGTTGAATCAGGGTTGCTTAACACAGACACACTGGCTACGTCTAGACTGGCATGATTTTCCTGAAAATCAGCCACTTTTCCGGAAAAACTTGCCAGCTGTCTACACTGGCCGCTTGAATTTCTGCAAAAACACTGACGATCTCATGTAAGATTGTCAGTGTTCTTGCGGAAATACTATGCTACTCCTGTTCGGGCAAAAGTCCTTTTGCGCAAAACTTTTGCACAAAAGGGCCAGTGTAGACAGCTCAGATTTGTTTTCCGGAAAAAAGCCCCGATCGCGAAAATGGTGATCAGGGCTTTTTTGCGGAAAAGCGCGTCTAGATTGACATGGACACTTTTCCGCAAAAAGTGCTTTTGCGGAAAAGCATCCATGCCAATCTAGATGCTCTTTTCCGAAAATGCTTTTAATGGAAAAGTTTTCCGTTAAAAGCATTTCTGGAAAATCATGCCAGTCTAGACGTAGCCACTAAGTAAAATGCTTATATGTTGGCTGGAGGCATATAGATTGGGTGCTACAGCAGCAGAATATTTTAAAGCATACAGGACTACATAACAAGCAGTGACACGATGTCTGGGTTGCCCTCAAAACATGACAACTTCCTGACAAATACCCCCACATGAGGAGGCTGGCAAACATTGATTCACCCTGCATTTTCTAGAGAACAAGCACACACTAACGGATGTTTGGGTAAACAGCCTGAATTTAACCTGACTCTGGGTATGTCTACACTACAAAGTTAGTTCGAACTAACGGACGTTAGTTCGAACTAACTTTAATAGGTGCTACACTAGCACTCCGCTAGTTCGAATTTGAATCGAACTAGCGGAGCGCTTAGTTCGAACTAGGTAAACCTCATTTTACGAGGACTAACGCCTAGTTCGAACTAGCTAGTTCGAACTAAGGGCTGTGTAGCCCTTTAGTTCGAACTAGTGGGAGGCTAGCCCTCCCCAGGTTTCCCTGGTGGCCACTCTGGCCAACACCAGGGAAACTCTATGCCCCCCTCCCGGCCCCGGACCCCTTAAAGGGGCACGGGCTGGCTACGGTGCCCGTGCCAGGTGCAAGCCTGCCAGCACCCAGCTAGCAGAACCTGCACCTGGCACGGCACAGAGCCACCCACCCGATGCCCCCCAGCCCACCCCCTCTTGCCGGGACCAGGCTGGCGGCTCCCGGGAGCTTGCCCTGGACCGCAAGAGGCGGGCACCTTCCTGGGCTAGTGCGGACATCGTGGACCTCGTCCACAACCTCCACACTAGGCACATGAAAGTGGCCGTCTAGGGCAGGAGAGCTGCCAGCCTGGCCACCCAGGACCAGGTGTGCATGAAAATCAAGGGGGTCCACTGAGACCCCCGACACTGAGCCCTGAGCTTACAATGGCCGTCCTGGGTCAGACCAAAGGTCCATCTAGCCCAGTAGCCTGTCTGCCAACAGCGGCCAACCCTAGGGACCCTGGAGGGGATGGACCGAAGACAATGACCAAGCCATTTGTCTCGTGCCATCCCTCTCCAGCCTTCCACAAACTTTGGGCAGGGACACCACTCCTACCCTCTGGCTAATAGGACTCCATGGACCCAACCTCCATGACTTGATCTCACTTCCCTTTAAACTCTGTTCTAGTTGTAGCCTTCAGAGCCTCCTGCAGCAAGGAGTTCCACAGGTTAACTATTTGTTTTGGGAAGAAGAACAACTTTCTCTTACTAGTTTCAAGCCTGCTACCCATTCCTTTCCTTTGGTGTCCTCTAGTCCTTCTTTATGGGAACTCAGGAAGAACTTTTATGAATGCACCCTCTCCACCCAACCCCTGCTTTTAGAGACCTCTATCCTGTCCCCCCTCCGTCTCCTCTTTTCTAAGCTGAACAGTCCCAGTCTCTGTAGCCTTTCTTCATCTGGGACCTGTTCCCAACCCCTGATCATGTTAGTTGCCCTCCCCTCTCCCAGCCTTTCTCTTCCCCTCTCCCACCTCCTTTTCCCAGTCTCCCCCAGTTTTTTTCAATAAAGACAGAGTCAATGTTGGAAGAAACGTTATCTTTATTTTGTACATCAATAAGAAGGGGGGCTAAGGAAGGGTAAGTGGAAGGAGGTGAGGGAGGAATGGGGTACGAGCCCCCGATGGGGAGGACTGGGCTGGCTCTGCGGGCTTCTGGGGGTGGAAGCTCTCCTGCAGCCCCCCAATTACTCCCTCTCCCCAGATGGCAGCCTGCGGCAAGTGCAGCCGGGCTGATGGCCGAGTGGTGTGATGTACCCAGTGTGGGCACTCAGGGCACTCCAAGCCAGAAATTCTTTGCAAGCGGGGCACCCCTTAGAACTGTGTGTCCGGGGTGGGGGTCGGGACCCTTTAAGCGCAGCCCTCGGCTAGCCTGAGACAGCATCTCCATGCTCTAAGTCCTCCTTTTATGCCCTGCCGGCACTGCTTCCGGCCATCCTTAAGCCCTGTTCAGAGTCCTCTCAATGTGGACTTACTAGTTCGAACTAGCAAAACGCTAGTTCGAACTAGTTTTTAGTTCTAGATGCGTTAGTTCGAACTAGCGTAGTTCGAATTAACTAATTCGAACTAAGTTAGTTCGAACTAGCGCTGTAGTGTAGACGTACCCTACGGGCCTTCTTTCTGATGTGGCAAACTGATAGGACTTTCCCTCTCAGGAAGACAACAATCCTTCCTGGGAAGAGTTAGAAGGACTTGCCCTTTATATGGGGGTTCTAGTTCTGAGCACAAGGCATTATGAATATGTAACCACAGAAAAACTCAGGTGAAGGGTTTGAAGGACTGACTACTAGAGTGGCATTTGTTGGAGTTGTGGAAGGGGGAGTGATTTCAGGTTAGCTTAGTAACATACTTACAGGTTCTCTTATTGTTTTAATCTTATTGTTTTAATGCTTTTTCTGTAATGTTTTCCCCTTAAGAAATGAATGTGCATGCTTAGAAATGGTGATGTGGTAATATGCCTGTGGGCAATTGCACTGTTTATAGTCTCTGGATTGATACTTCCAGAGCATCCTCCTGAGATGGAATGATTCTCCCACAGATGGGTACATGGCTTTAAAGCTATTTTATTCTAGTGAAGTGGCTCAAAGAATCCCTAATTCAGGCAAACACAGATCAAGTATCCAAAACAGAAGTGCTTTTAACCAGAGGCGTAGTGAGGGTGTTATGCACCCGGGGGCAAAGGCAAAATTTGTGATCCCCCCCCCGCATAGCAGGGCTCTGAACCTGGCACATGGCTGAGCCCCACCCTTAGAGGATGGGGGGAGCTTGTACTGAGTCTTCCCCCATCCCCTCCAGTTTGGGGCTGGGCCCCTGCACACACCAACCTCTTGGCCGAGATGAAGGAGGGTCGGGCTGGGGGTGGAGAGGCAGAGAGGAGGCTCCAGCCAGCAGCAGCGGGCGGAGGAGGAGCAGGCGAGCCGAGGGATGACAGGGGGAGTGGAGGGGGACTAAATTGGCACCCCCATAACATGGTGCCCGTGGGCAATTGCTCCCCCACTCTCCCTCGCTACACCACTGCTTTTAACTCCTTTAAGATCTTCTACTTCTCTTTTCTTTCATGGCTGACTTCTGCCCATTTCCTAGGCTCACAAGCTTGGTGTCATGCCAGGGTGCCCCAGAATGAAATGAAATTATAATAAATATAAGTAATTAATAAAACCAGTTCAAAAACTGCAAAATGTTGTTACCTTTGACTATTGTTATCAATTTTAGAAGAACAAATCTCAATCTAATCACAATATTATAATTTTTAGCCCACTGTGTATATGAATGATGAATATACCTCACTTGTTCTGCTTAAATTTAGTGGTTATGAATTTTTTCATACCATTAATCTCTTTCAGAGATAAAAATCTGCTTGTATACCATCAGCTCTTGCTTGATTACATATTTAAATGGTATTTAGATATTATTAAGGACACAATATGCAAATGTACTTGTTCTAATGATCTATGCGTAGTTGCTGGGTTAGGACTGTGCATTTACTAGTTCTGAATCTTCTTTTGTTTCCCATAGACACTACTCTCTAATTTTCCCACATCACTTTAGATACAGATCAAGATCCCTCTGTACATTTGCTAGCTTTTCTGTATTTGTATTATCTTCCTAGCTATCAGTGTCGGAGTCCTCCCCCCCCAAAAAAAAAGTTGCAAAAAGAGAGACATAATTTCCTATTCATCAACCAAAAAATCACAGACATTCAAGGGAGCTCTGCTCAGCTGATATGGGCAAATAATACCTTTTTTTAAATGGCCATTTTCTATGTCTCATTACTGTGACAGAAACCATGCTGTGGTTCAGCAAGAAGTTCTCAAGTGGAGATGAACGTAGGAGATAGCTGTGTAGAGAGTCTCTGGGTTAAGCTAAAAGGGGTAAAAAACGAGGGTGATATCATGCTAGGAGTCTACTACAGGCCACCTAGCCAGGTGGAAGAGGTGGATGAGGCCTTTTTTAAACAATTAACAAAACTATCCAAAGCCCAAGATTTGGTGGTGATGGGGGACTTCAACTATCCAGACATATGTTGGGAAACTAACACAGCGAGGCACAGGCTATCCAATAAGTTTCTGGACTGCATTGGAGACAACTTTCTGTTTCAGAAGGTTGAAAAAGCTACCAGAGGAGAAGCTGTTCTGGATTTGGTTTTAACAAATAGGGAGGAACTAGTTGAGAACTTGAAAGTGGAAGACAGTATAGGGGACAGTGATCACGAAATAATAGAGTTCATGATCTTAAGGAAAGGTAGAAGGGAGACCAGCACAATTGAGGTTATGGATTTCAGGAAGGCAGATTTTGATAAGCTCAGAGAACTTGTAGGTAAGGTCCCATGGGAAGCAAGACTGAAGGGAAAAACAACTGAGGAGAGTTGGAAGTATTTCAAAGGGACGTTGTTAAGGGCCCAAAAGCAAACAATTCCGCTGTGTAGGAAAGATAGAAAATATGGCAAAAGACCAGCTTGGCTTAACAAGGAGATCTTGCATGATCTCAAAATAAAAAAGGAGTCCTATAAAAAATGGAAACTAGGACAACTAACAAAGGATGAATATAGGCAAGCAACACGGGAATGCAGGGGCAAGATTAGAAAGGCAAAGGCACAAAATGAGATCAAACTAGCTACAGGCATAAAGGGAAACAAGAAGACCTTTTATAAATACATTAAAAGCAAGAGGAAGACCAAGGACAGGGTAGGCCCACTGCTTAGCGAGGAGGGAGAAGCAGTAACAGGGAACTTGGAAATGGCGGAGATGCTCAATGACTTCTTTGTTTCGGTCTTCACCGAGAAGTCTGGAGGTGTGCCTAACGTAGTGAATACAAGCAGAGAGAGGGTAAGTTTAGAAGATAGGATTCACAAAGAACAAGTTAAAAATCACTTAGGAAAGTTAGATGTCAGCAAGTCACCAGGTCCTGATGAAATGCATCCCAGGATACTCAAGGAGCTGATAGAGGAGGTATCTGAGCCTTTAGCTATGATCTTTGAAAAATCATGGCAGACAGGGGAGATTCCAGAAGACTGGAAAAGGGCAAATATTGTGCCCATCTATAAAAAGGGGAATAAGAACAACCCAGGAAATTATAGACCGGTCAGTTTAACGTCTGTCCCAGGGAAGATAATGGAGCAGGTAATTAAGGAAATCGTATGCAAACACTTGGAAAGTAATAAAGTGATAGGGAATAGCCAGCATGGGTTTGTGAAGAACAAGTCATGCCAAACTAATCTGATAGCTTTCTTTGATAAGATAACGAGCCTTGTGGATAAGGGAGAAGCGGTGGATGTCATATACCTAGACTTTAGTAAGGCATTTGATACGGTCTCGCATGATATTCTTATTGATAAACTAGGCAAATATAACTTAGATAGGGCCACGATAAGGTGGGTGCATAATTGGCTGGATAACCGTAGTCAGAGAGTTGTTGTTAACAGTTCTAAATCCTGCTGGAAAGGGATAACAAGTGGAGTTCCTCAAGGGTCTGTTTTGGGACCCGTACTATTCAATATCTTCATCAATGATGTAGAAATTGGGATAGAGAGTACTCTTATTAAGTTTGCAGATGATACCAAACTGGGTGGGGTTGCGACTTCTTTGGAGGATAGGGACATAATTCAAAATGACCTTAGCAAGTTAGAGAAATGGTCAGAGGTAAACAGGATGAGGTTTAATAAAGAGAAATGCAAAGTGCTCCACTTAGGAAGGAACAATCAGTTCCATACATACAAGATGGGAAGCGACTGTCTAGGAAGGAGCATGGCGGAAAGGGACCTAGGGGTCATAGTGGACCACAAGTTGAATATGAGTCAACAGTGTGATGCTGTTGCAAAAAAAGCAAATATGATTCTAGGTTGTATCAACAAGTGTGTTGTAAGCAAAACTCGTGAAGTCATTCTGCCGCTCTATTCTGCAGTAGTTAGGCCTCAGCTGGAGTACTGTGTCCAGTTCTGGGCGCCACATTTCAAGAAAGATGTGGAGAAATTGGAAAGGGTACAGAGAAGAGCGACAAGGATGATTAAAGGTCTAGAGAACATGACCTATGAAGCCAGGCTTCATGAACTGGGCTTGTTTAGTTTGGAAAAAAGAAGATTAAGGGGGGACATGATAGCGGTTTTCAAATATCTAAAAGGGTGTCACAAGGAGGAAGGCGAAAATTTGTTCCTCTTGGTTTCTGAGGATAGGACAAGGAGTAATGGGCTTAAAGTGCAGCAGGGGAGGTTTAGATTGGACATTAGGAAAAAATTCCTAACTGTCAGGGTGGTCAAATATTGGAATAAATTGCCAAGGGAGGTGGTGGAATCTCCCTCTCTGGAGATATTTAAGAACAGGTTAGATAGACATCTGTCAGGGATGGTGTAGACGGAGCGTGGTCCTGCCTTGAGGGCGGGGGGCTGGACTCGATGACCTCTTGAGGTCCCTTCCAGTCCTATTATTCTATGATTCTATGAAAACATCAGCGGTATGTCTAGACTACATGGCTCTGTCGACAGAGCCATGTAGATGAGTTTACTAGACATAGGAAAATGAAGCGGCAATGTAAACTGCTCCCGTATGCCTCGTGAAATGAGGTTTACCGGAGTGGTGAATAAAGGCTTCCCTTGTCAACCGCGGTGCATCCAGACTGCCCCGCTGTGCTGCCAAGTAGCTGATCACTGCTTCATTTTCCTATGTCTAGTGAACTCATCTACATGGCTCCGTCTATGGAGCCATGTAGTCTAGACAAACTCCAGTAGTCCAGATACTGCAATCATGTAATCATGTTACCATGTTTATATTGTTTGCAATGTGACCCTATTATTTTGTCATTATAGAACCATAGAAAGATAGAACTAGACGGATTTTAGTAGGTTACCTCATCCAGTTCCCTGCAATGCGGCAAGATTATGTATTATTTAGACCATCCCTAAACTATTTTAAAAACCTCCAATGAATGAGATTCCACAGCCTTCCTAGATATTTTCCAGTGCTTAGCTTCCTTATATTTAGGATTTTTTCTAGTGTCTACCCTGAGGGTGTGTCTAGATTACATGGCTCCATCGATGGAGCCATGTAAAATAGTTTACTCGACACAGTCACTGAAGCGGGGATTTAAATAATCCCCGCTTCATTAAAATAAAAATGGCCACCACGCAGTGCCCACAATCAGCTGATCCGGCACAGTGCAGCAGTCTAGACGTGGTGCGGTCGACAAGGGAAGCCTTTGTCGACCGCTCCGGTAAACCTCGTTTCAGGCACGTCGTCTACGCTGCCGCACTGTGCCGGATCAGCTAAATGTCGGCACAGCGCGGTGGCCATTTTTATTTGAATGAAGCTGGGATTATTTAAATCCCCGCTTTATTGACTATGTCTAGTAAAGTACTTTACATGGCTCCATTGACGGAGCCATGTAGTCTAGACACACCCTAAATCTCTCAGGCTACGTCTACACTGCACCTCTCTTGCGCAAAAGCCTATGCAAATGAAGCGCAAATATTGCCAGAGTAAACAACCCCATTTTCTTCTGGTCTATCCTCATTGGCAATGCTTTTCAGACCTTAAATCATGTTTGTTGCTCTTCCCTGGACTTTTTCCCATTTGTTCACATCTTTCTGGAAATGTGATGACCAAAATTGCACCTAATAGTCTGAGGGTTTATGTGAGCAGGATGGAACACTTTATTTCTTATTTATTACTTATAACACTCCTGCTAATTCATTCAGAATGCCATATGACTTTTTTTTGCAACAGTAATATATTGTTCACTCAGAGTTAGTTTGTGATCCACTATAGCCCCCATCTCCTTTTCTGCTTCCTAGACAAGCATTTTCCATGTTGTATTTATGCAATTAGTTATTCTTTCTTAAGTGTACTTTGTATTTCTCCTTTTGAATTTCATCCTATTTATTTCAAAACCATTTCTCCAGTCAAGATCTTTTTGATCCATTTCTCCAAGCAAGATCCAGTCTCTTATCAACATCTTTTGGAATCCTAATCCTGTCCTTCAAAGCTCCTGCAACCTCTCCTAATCTAGCATCATCTGCAACCTTTATAAATGCATTCTTTATGAAATTATCCAAATCATTTATAAAGATATTGAACAGAACCAGGCAAAGATATGTCCCTGTGCGGACCCTCCTTGATATGTCCTTCCTGATTGATTGTGAAACATTGATAACTACTCACTGAGTATGGTTTTCTAGCTAGTTATGTACCTACTTTATAATAGGCTGAATTAGGCCATATTTCTCTGTTTAGGAGGTCAGGTGAGATAGTATCAAAAGCTTTATTAAAATCAGGATATACCTCATCTATTTCTTTACCTCTGTACACAAGGCTTGTTAACCCTGTCAAAGAAGGATTTGAGGTTGGTTAAACATGATTTGCTCTTGACAAATACACACAGACTGTTACTTTTCACCTTATTTTCCTCTAGGTGTTTAAAAATTGGTTGTTTGATTATTTGCTCAATTATCTTTCTGGATAATTAAGTTAAGCTGACATCTATAATTCCCTAGGTTGTTATTAATCCTTTTTTATAAATAAGCACTCTATTTGGCCTGTTTTAGTTCTCAGGTACCTATCCTATTATCCATGTGCTCCAACAAATAATTGCTAATGACTCAGAGTTATCTTCAACTAACTCCTCAAATATTCTAGCATGTATTTCATAGGACCCTGCTGCCTTGAAGACATCAGGTTTGAATAAGTAATTCTTAATATGTTATTTTCCTATTTTAGCCTCAGATCTATCTCCATGTTCATTGATGTAGACTGTGCTAGTTGTCCAGTTACTGATTACTTTGTTGGTGTAACATTGAATCACAAAAGGCATTTAACGTTTCAGATATTGCTTATTTTCTGGTATAGTCTTTCCCTCTTTTTTGAGTAATTGGCCTACCTTGTTCCTGCTCTTTCTCTTTCATTGCATGCATTTATAAAATGCTTTCTTGTTATCTTTATGTTTCTTGCAATCTCATATTTTGCCTTGGATTTTTAAATTGTGTTCCTACATGTTTACATATTCTTTGTAGTTTGACTTAGTTTCCATTTTTTGCATAATTATTTTTACATTTTCAGGTAATTAAAGACTCTTACCATACTTCCTATGCATTGGGATGCATTTGCTCCCATGCTCTTAATAATGTCTTCTTAAAAATCTGCCAAATCTACTGTTTCCCCCCTCTTAGACTTGCTTGTTCATACTCATGACTGTTTATTGTGCCAGGCCCCTTCCATATTCCCTGTTAACCATGGGCTCTACATAAAGCCTTGCTTGGGTTCTGACATAGTAAACAAGATAAGGGTGGGCTTCACAATCCATCAGTACTCTCACAAGTATGGCCTGGGTCTCCAATTTCTCTTCCTGATACTCAGGATTTGAGTTCCCAAAAGACTCTGAAAGCCATCTAGAAAGCCTCCCAGAGAGATACAGGACTCTAGATCCAAACCCTGGGTTCACTTCAAAAACCTTCTCAGGCAACCCTCACTCACCAGTCTTTCTCAAGCAAATCCAATATTTCTAAAAAAGGGCAACCTATAGACTGTCCCCCCCCACTAAACTCAGTGTTTTTTCCCTAGGTGATTGCCTCTCCTCCTCCTGTTGTTTTCAGGAGGTGCTTTTCTATTCAGCACTACACCATTGGATATAACCTTTCCTCCACTCCCTCAAATGTGATTATATAGACCTCAGAACCCTTCCACTCCTAGCCACCTCTGAAAGGATCAGTTAATTGCATCAGCTGCTTGCACTTTTCCCTCCCCACACAAGCTGCCACAGCTGTCAGTATTTGAAATCTGTGGTGTTCTGGATGAATGCATATGTAATGTAGTATGTATCTATTCCCTGAGTAGGTAAATGCAACTCTTAGATGCAGGTTTTCCTTGCACATACTGATTAATACAAATTCCAGTGATGATTTGTTCAGATTTTTTGCAATAGTCACTTAATATCATTTCTGTGCGCACTCCTGCTAGCAAATTCATTTTCTATGATATTTGCTTTATGTGAATACAATAGGGGACCATGCACAGCCAAAACAAATTCATTAAATAATTTTGAATGAATGAGTATTCTCGGGAATTATTTTGTAGTATTCAGCAGGGCTGCAGCAAAGAGCTTCAGAAGCTTGCAAATAAAATCATGGGTTTTTTATTGTTATTGTCCTTTCCATTTGTAGAGCATGATTTATTCTTCTCTTTACCTTTAAGAGCCACAAGCCTACTTCATTCTGCCTCATTTACTTCCTTTTCTGTCTTTCACCATTGTAAACCAGTTAGTTGGTTAACTCCCTCTGCTGGTTGGATGCACAGCCAAGTTTTTCCTCACAATTTTTATTTCACATTTGTAAGTACCTTTCAACTTATAAAATGTGTTAAGTCTAACTCTGGATGCATTCCAGTAATGTTCACATTAGCACAGCAGCTTTTTGTAGTAACAGACAGGATTGACTTTATAGCCATGAAGAAGGTTCATTAGTATTCATGTCTGTATATTGCCTCCTGATAAAATTCTACACAAGAACATCTCTGACTTTGCAGCAGCAGAACATCATTGTGTCACAGAAATACCACTCCAATTGCTTTTCTTTCAAAACAACATAACTTAGAACAGAAAATATATCTTGGTGATCACTTAATGTATTCATGATGTTTTGTAGTAGGTGAATAATCACTTGTATAAACTGACCTTAGTGGCTACTGTAAAACAGTCTAATCATTGCATTCTTAGTGACTGTAATTAATGTAATCTCCAAAGCACCAAGATATTAATATTTCAGGTTGCAGATTGTCTGTAACATTTGCTGCACAAGCTGGTGGTTTTATATGCAGGCTGTGCAATTATTCACTGTTAATCTTTCAATACTCTACCTGTAAAGTGACAATTCATAAAAATGTTGTTATAAAATCATTGGCTTGAACTCAATTTTGGCTGAAAATTAGCAATTAAAAACCATCAGTTGCCTAATACAACAGTGGCTGATTTTTAGTAGATACTATTTCTAATGGTAGAGATTTTAAACAAGCACTAATTACTACAAACTAAAATCTTCTGGATTTTAGTGATTGTGACCCAGTGCTGTTAGCAGCTTCAAGTTGGGCTCTATGGAAGCCTACATCCTCATCACTTAAAACATCCTAAGACACTGGGGCTATGTCTACACTGGTGGGTTCTTTCTTGCACAATTACCCGAGGTGCGTCCACACTGCCCGCCTGCTCTTGCGCAAGGAGAGTTACAGTAGAACGTCGGAAGACAGGGCTTCTTGAGCAAGAGCTATGCTGTTTTCTAACAGATGTAAACCCTCTTGCTCAGGAGCTCTTGTGCAAGAAGGCAATGTGGATGTGCGGCAGGGGTTTCTTGTGCAAGAAAACCCTATGGCTAAAATGGCTATCAGAGCTTTCTTGCACAAGAGAGCGTCCACACTGCCATGGATGCTCTTGCGCAAAAGCACATCTCTTGCACAAAAGCATGGCAGCATGGACATGTTCTTGTACAAGAGGTCTTGCACAAGAACCCTTGCGCAAGATGTTCTTGTGCAAGAACCCGCCAGTTTAGACATAGCCTGAGTGTGAGTAAGGTAGAAGAGAACACTTACACTTGCTGGTGGCCAAAGACGAAATTAGCTCTGTAGCTAAAAACTCAGGAAAAGAAGCAGGAAGTATGAAGGCTAGCTGAGGGAACATAAAAGGGTAATTGCTTGTAACTCTTGCTATATGCTAAATGTCTTGTACTTGGAGTTTAAGATACAAATAATAAACACATGCGCTATGTCTAGACTACATCCCTTTTTCGTAGAAGGGATGTAAATTAGACGTATCGCAATTGCTAATGAAGCGGGGATTTAAATCTCCCCCGCTTCATTAGCATAAAAATGGCTGCCGCTTTTTTTTGGCACGGAGCTTTGCTGGAAAAAAGCTCCAGTCTAGATGCTGAGCTTGCGGAAAATAAAGCCTTTTCCGAAAGATCCCTTATCCCTTATTTCATATGAGGCTTTATTTTCTGCAAGATCAGCGTCTAGACTGGCGCTTTTTTCCGGAAAAGCTCCGTGCCGGAAAAAAGCGGCAGCCATTTTTATGCTAATGACGTGGGGGAGATTTAAATCCCCGCTTCATTAGCAATTGCGATGCGTCTAATTTACATCCCTTCTACGAAAAAGGGATGTAGTCTAGACGTAGCCATGTGGTGTAGGTACCTTGGTTCACCTGTGTTCTGCTTAATTCATCAACAGGACTTGCCCACCAACTTTTCCTGATGAGGAAAGGAGAGCCCATTCACAGTAGTATTTAACAAAGCTGATACTACATGATCTTCAAACCCTTAACATCCATACATTGCAATTAAAAAAACCAGAAGAATAGTCACACATTTCCAATGCATCGTTTGACAAAAAAAGTATTTGTTATATTATTGCCATGAATCAGGAGTAGGATACTTTCTTGGATACTTCATGCTCTTAACCTTGAAGGAGCCTGAGTGGTGTAGCTCTGGCTCAATAAAATACAAAAGCGATCAACAGAAGGTATCAATTTCATATCTAAAGTGATCTGGATTGCCTATAAACTCCATTATTGAGATTCTTCTAGTCTACTTAAAGGATGTAAAGCTGTGAATAATTTTATTCAAGTACAAAGTCCTGTAAATATATTATTTAAAAATATAGTTCTGCTTGCTTTCAAAAAAGTGCTCTTGGCATTGGAAGACTGAATTAGAGCAAACTATAATATTAAATACTGAGGGTTGATTGTATTATGTATATCATATCCATACTTTTTATTCAGTTTTGTTATGTTTTGTAGCTGTGCTTATATTCTCCAGGCTAACATTTTTATACTGCTGCCAGAAAGCATAGCCTAAGAGTACACCCTCTAGGCTAACCCATATGAAAAGCAATGTGTTTCAGTATTCAGACTATTGAGTGCTGCTGTCAAAACCATTAATCCAATTAGCAATTGTTATTAATAAAAGCTCTTGAAATGCAGAGTTATACAGACACTGAATATTGACACAGGCATATGGATGTGGGCAAGCTCAGTGGCTCTACGGGCTTATTTGGGGGAGCAAGATTGCGTTTAGTATAATTGTATTAATGTGACACAAAATTGCAAAATCTTGTGGTTTCACCCTATATTCATGCATATCATATAGCTTTCTTGGTTCAAGTTTAAACAGAAAACTGAATGTGCACCTTTTAACCTTGTTGCATTTCTCTTCTGACTGTGCTCATCTGTACTTGTGAACTGTTTCATTAAAAGCATGAAAAGGTTCCAAATGGCACTCAAACACATTTTATTATGGCTCAGGCAGCCTCTGATATTGAGCTTCTGTTCGCCTAATCTTTTTCAAGTCCATTAAAGATGCATCCTTTTCCAAAAAGGGAATTCTTGTTTCTCTCATTCACAAAGTATTTTAGAATTTAAAACATTTTTCTTTTTTAATACAGGTAACATATTTTAGATACTTTTTTATAAACATTCTCACATGCTACCATTTAAAAAAAATTGAAATGTATTCCACTGCTCTCCTTCAATATATCACTTACCATCCATAAGTATAGTCTACACGTTCCTTGACTTTTATCCTGATTTTTCACAAAATAATGTGCATGGAAGCTGTAGAGCTAAAAAAGGCTTTAAGCTGTGAGTTATAGTGCCATTTGTACCTAGTATATCACCCACTTCCAATAAATAAACTTGTTCAGTTTTTAAAGGACTCCCCATTAGACTTTGAGAGTGCACCAAAAATAGGTTTAGATAATATTTTAAAACCCCCAAGATTTAGGATATATCATGTTTCCAGGAATCAAACAACCTCTCCCATCATGCCCCATACTATGGGCTCTGATCATGAAGCTTGGATTTACATAGTATTCATTATGGACCTGTGCTGAATGACTCGAGGGATTGGACAGATTCTCAGTTATAAGATTGCTCCTGCCCATATGCAAAACACGCAGCTGTGTAAGGCACCACACAATTTGGAACACCAAATTGTCCTAAATTTCATTGTGCCTTATACAGTTGCATGTTAGCACCCAGCTCCTGCCCCCCGCCACCCTGCCACAGGATCAGTGCCAGGGCTCTGGAAGTCCCCAGCCACCTTATTGGGGTTCCAGTGGACCCCATCCCGAACCACTGACTTCTTCTTTGCAGCTCAGAGCCCAGTCTCCACCCACCAAGTATCAGTGAGCAGAGCTTGCAGGAGGACTCAGAGCTGCACCATAGATGGATGAAGAGAAGCGGCACTTTCCTCTTAAAAGCACTGCTTCACTCTGGCCTGCTGCACGATCACCAGTTGCTCCTCCAGACTACGCTTCCCTCCCAGCTCTCCTTCTGCGTTGCCAACTCTCCCAGACTGAACAGATTGGACACTACTGGAGTAAATAGTGTCTGGTCCATCCACTTCTGGAAATTTGGAAATCTATTTCCCCTCAACTTCCATGCCCGCAGTAGGAATAAGTGCCAGTGGTGGGCTGTATAGGGTGCCAACACTGGTAGGGACAAGCCTGCTCAGTCAGCATAAGTCAGTATAACTCCATTGACTCTGTTGCAGCTACACCAGGGGTGGTTGTATTCCTCTATGATGGTGCTCGCAGAATTTTGTGCAGGTGTTCAAAATATGTTCATGCAGCTTTCTGAATTCTGCTGGGGTCACTGAGTTTGGTAACCTCTTACTGGCATTTGAATATACCCATGGCTTTTGCAAGAGTCCTTGGGCTTGAGACCTTCTTCAATATGTCCCAAGTGGCACTCACTTGTGGTAGCAAATTGAGACTATGGTTCCAAAGAATTGTCTAAGTCTCTGATGTTCTCTTGTCATTCTCACATAAGGAATGCAATAGTTAACAATCTTGATATTCAAAGTACTGTAACAGTGCATCTCATGGGATACTGCTGTGACAGTGAGGCTGGCACCTCTGCTGCATCAGTTGACCTAGACCCCTCTGAGAGGTGAGGAGTGAGAACCTGAAAGCTGCACCCAGGGTGAACTGAAGAGCTGTTTTGTTTAAGTTTGGACAATTAGGACAGGTCTATACTTAAAATGCTACAGCTTCAGTGAAGACACTGCCTACACCAATAGGAAGGCTATTCTGCCTACACCAATAGGAATGTCAGCGTTCCTAGCCGAGTTAGTCTGTTACAGAACAAAAATAACAAATGATCTGGTAGCACTGTATAGACTAACCAAACAGATAGATGGTTTGTGTCCCGAAAGCTCATGATACCATCTACATGTTTGGTTAGTCTATAAAGTGCTACTAGACCATTTGTTGTTTTTTAAAAATAATAATGTATATGTTATAGATATTCATTAGCCTTTGTGAGAACAGTTAGTTTTGGTCTGGATTCTAAAGGACAGAAACAACCTCACAAAACCATAAATAACACAGTTCCATAATCTGCATTCTTTTGTCAGAAAAACCATAAATTAGCAAGAGAGAGATAATGGAATATCGCCCTGGATGGCAGTATTTCCAGATCAGAACTGAGACACTCTCTCTGATACTCTTTCCCAGGCTGTATTTTCTACTATATATTTTAAAGAGTTGTTTGTTCAAGAAATCCTCCTAAACTGTAAGAGCTAGAACCACAAATTTTGGTGTACAGCTTTCTCTCACCATAACTTAAAGCAACATAAGGCTTGATTGTCCCAGGAAAACAGGATGTGCCAAGAATGCAATTGTTTTTCATAAAAGCAAATAGAAAAGACAATTTCACCAAAACAAGAACAGTCCTCAAAATTGACATAACTGAGCAAATGTTGAAAGAGACTGAACCCTGATGAGCTGGAAAAATAGGATGAACTTGGAATAGGATTGCTTCTCAGACAACAGATAAAACAGAGAAATTTTGAGCAGTGCTCTGTTTTGGTATAGCTAAATCAATGCTTAAGGTTTGAAAACTAGAAGATAATGTCATTGGAAATCAAATTGACTATAGCCCCCTCCCCTTAAAACATAGCAAAAGATAAGAATTTATAAGGATAAAGAAAAATATACTTGATGAAATTCCCATTACAAACAATACTAAAATAACTACAAAAAAATAACACTTCACTTTGAAAAATACAACCATTTCAATAAAGCATGTACATTTTCCTTCTTTTTAAAAACATTGATTGAATTAAGAACCCAAGCAATGCCAGGTAAATCTGCGAGTTTATTAATAAGGTAGAGAACAGTGCATATTTCCTATATGAAGATTTTATCTTTGATCCTGACTTTCAATAATTCAGCATCCCAGATTCATAGATAACTATATTGACCATATACTCTTAATGATGTCAGTAGAGACATTTAAATAAACCTAAACAAAATGTTAATTGATTGAAGCGGTCAAAAATGCATAATAATTTTCCAAATAATTTTTAATTATCTTAACTGCATGGATGGAAATTACATAGGATATGTCTCCACTTGCTCCTAGTTTGAACTAGGGATGCCAATGTAGGCGACCTAAATTGCTAATGAAGCGGGGATTTAAATAGCCTGCGCTTCGTTAGCATGATCTCGCCAGTGTGTTACTCCGTTCAACAGCTGTTTTGAAAGTGAAAGTGCATGCCGGGATGCTTTAGTTCGAACCAAACCCCTTGGTTCGAACTAAAATTATTCCTCATTTTTTTAGGAATAACCAAGGGGTTTGATTAGAACTATCGTGTCCTGGTGTGCACTTTCACTTTCGAAACAGCTATTGAGCTGAGTAACATGCCAGCGAGATCTTGCTAATGAAGCATGGGATATTTAAATCCCCACTTCATTAGCAATTTTGGTCACCTTCATTTGCATCTCTAGTTTGAACTAGGGAGCAAGTGGAGATGTACCCAGAAAGAATTAGATAGACATTTGTTAATAAAATTATGGTAATTGTATATATATGCTCTCAGACGAGATTTTTTTTCACTTTGGCCTCATTTATGCCTAACAATCAGACATTTTCTAGATTGTGGCTTGCTTTTTTGAAAGATAAATAATCTGGGGCTATGTTCACTTATGCAGTCATATGCAGATGTTTGGTATGCTACTGTAGTTGTTAATGTAGCTAGTATGCCTCCCAAGTCAAATGTAGCAATCAAGCATAAAATGAAGAAAAGTTAATGGCAATGATCAGAAAGCAAGTTCTAACAGTTTAACTCCCACACAACTAAAAGTTTATCAATTTAAGTAAGTCTTCATTGTTTTTTTCATCTTACTATAGAGTTGCCATAAAAAAGCAGACAGCGACCATAACTTATGTAATTTAATATTCTCTTTTATTCTTACATCAGATATAATATTATCCCTGGGTATGTCTACACTAGCCCTCTAGTTAGAACTAGGAAGGCTAATGTAGGCATTTGAAGTTGCAAATGAAGCCCAGGATTTAAATATCCCGGGATTTATTTGCATCTTCCCATCCAGGCGCCATTTTTAAATCCCCCTAATCAGAACTAACTGCCCACGACTACATGCGGCAGTCAAACGTTAACTCAAACTAAGTCTCTAGTTTGAATTAACTGTTACGAGGTGTAACAGTTAACTCAAACTAAGGACTTAATTTGAGTTAACGTTTGACTGCCGCGTGTAGCCATGGGCAGTTAGTTCGGACTAAGGGGATTTAAAAATGGCTTCCGGATGGGAAGATGCAAATAAATCCCGGGATATTTAAATCCCAGGCTTCATTTGCACCTTCAAATGCCTACATTAGCCTCCTTAGTTCGAACTAGGGAGCTAGTATAGACATACCCCTTCATATCTTTCATTTCCTTTTCACAATAATATTGGAAAGTCCAAATGAGTATTAAAATAAAAACGGTTAATAATGGTCAAATCAGCTAATTCAAAATAATCTACATAGTGCATCTGTCCATCTATATAGCAGCATTATTCCAGAATAACGGCCACTATTTTGAGATAACCATGCGATCGTCTACACAGCAATTCTGTTATTTTGAAATCATTTTGAAATGATGGATGGCTAATTCCAACTTCTGTAAACCTCATTCCACGAGGAATAATGCCTATTCCAAAATAGGCGTATGGATGCTCTAGTGCTGCTATTTTTAAATAGCTACTCCCTGGGGCCATTCAGACTAATTACTCCCTAGTGCCTCCTAGGACTATAAATTGAGGTAGTTCATCCATATTAGGGAAGCCTACCTCAGACTAATTTTGAGGCTTCCCAGTAGTGTAGACATGAGATTTTGAAATAAGCTATTTCCCAGTACTTCTTCCAGAATAACATTTCAAAATAAGTGAGCAGTAAAGATGTACCCATTACAGTTTAGAGGGAAAATGTATCTGCTTTTTTGCTTGCAATCCGTATTTTCTAAAACCAATAGAAAAATTCACGTGACCTGTTGGCAGTTTCTCTCTTAGGGTATGTCTACACTACCCCGCTAGTTCGAACTAGCGGGGGTAATGTAGTCATCCGCAGTTGCAAATGAAGCCCGGGATTTGAATTTCCTGGGCTTCATTTGCATGCAGCCGGCCGGCGCCATTTTTAAATGCCGGCTAGTTCAGACCCCGTGCCGCGCGGCTACACCTACAAACCGCTAGTTCGAACTTAATTCGAACTAGCGGAGCGCTTAATTCGAACTAGGTAAACCTCATTCCACGAGGACTAATGCCTAGTTCGAATGAACTAGTTCGAATTAAGGGCTGTGTAGCCACTTAATTCGAACTAGTGGGAGGCTAGCCCTCCCCAGCTTTCCCTGGTAGCCACTCTGGGCACCACCAGGGAAACTTGTCTGCCCCCCTCCTGGCCCCGGAGCCCTTAAAGGGGCACGGGCTGGTTGCGGTGCCCGTGCCAGGTGCAAGCCTGCCAGCACCCAACCAGCAGACCCTGCACCTGGCACGGCATGAACCAGCCACCCGCTGCCACCCAGCCCTCCGCCTCTTCCCGGGACGAGGCTGGCGGCTCCCGGGAGCCTGCCCAGGTCTGCAAGAGGCGGGCGCCCACCTGGTCTAGTGCGGAGATTGTGGACCTCATCCATGACCTCCGCACTAGGCACAAGAAAGTGGCCGTCTAGGGCAGGATAGCTGCCAGCCTGGCCACCCAGGAGCAGGTGTGCATGAAAATCAGGGTGGTCCAGTGAGACCCCCAACCCTGAGCACTGAGCTTAGAACATAAAAACATAAGAATGGCTATACTGGGTCAGACCTAAGGTCCATCTATCCCAGTAGCCTGTCTGCCGACAGTGGCCAGCACCATCCCAGAGGGGATCGACTGAAGACAATGACCAAGCCATTTGTCTTGTGCCATCCATCTCCAGCCTTCCACAAACAGAGGCCAGGGACACCGTTCCTATCCCCTGGCTAATAGCACTCCATGGAACCAACATCCATGAATTTATCTAACTTCTATTTAAACTCTGTTATAGTTCTAGCCTTCACAGCCTCCTGTGACAAGGAGTTCCACAGGTTGACTATGTGCTGTGTGAAGAAGAACTTTCGCTTATTAGTTTGAAACCTGCTGTCCATTCATTTCATTTGGTGTCCTCTAGTCCTTCTATTATGGGAACTAATGAAGAACTTTTCTTTATTCCCCCTCTCCACACTACTCGTGCTTTTATAGACCTCTATTATATCCCCCCTCAGTCTCCTCTTTTCTAAGCTGAAAAGTCCCAGTCTCTTTAGCCTCTCTTCATATGGGGCCTGTTCCAAACCCCTAATCATTATAGTTGCCCTTTTCTGAACCCTTTCCAAGGCCAAAATATCTTTTTTGAGGTGAGGAGACCACATCTGTTCACAGTACTGAAGATATAGCGTACCATAGTTTTATACTTCCCTTCCTCTTTCTTCCCCTGGCTTCCCCCTTCCAGCTCCCTCCTCCCATGTTTCCCCCTCCCCTCTCCCACCTCCTTATCCCAGTCTCCCCAGAGGTTAATCCCCCCTCCCAGTTTTGTTAAATGCAGAGAGTTTCTATGTTTGAACACACGTGTCCTTTATTTTTTACATCAGGAAGGGGGACTAGGGAAGGGAAAGTAGAAGGAGGTGAGAGAGGAATGGGGCACGAGCCCCCGATGGGGAGGACTGGGGTAGCTCTGCGGGCTCCTCAGGGTGGAAGCTCTCTTGCAGGGCCTCCTGGATCCTGACAGCCCCCCGATTGACCCGCCCCCGGATTACATCCTGCGGCAAGTGCAACTGGGCTGATGCTGATGGCCGAGTGCTGTGATGTGCCGAGTGAGGGCATTCAAGGCACTCCAAGACAGGACTGCTTTGCTGTCCCTCATCGAGTTAGACTAGCAAGCGGGGAACCCTGAGAACTGTCTGTCCGGGGTGGGTGGCGGGTCCCTTTAAGCACAGCCCTTAGCTAGCCTGAGGCAGCAGCTCCACACTCTGAGTCCTAACCTGATGCCCTGCTGCCACTGTTTCCGGCCAGGCTTAACTTGGGTTCAGAGTCCACTCAATGTAGACATGCTAATTTGAATTAGAAAAATGCTAATTCAAATTAGTTTTTAGGTCTAGATGCACTAGTTCGAATTAGCTTAGTTTGAATTAACTAATTCAAATTAAGTTAGTTCAAATTAGACACTTAGGGTAGGTCTACACTACAGCACTAACTCAGGATTTGTGGATACCATTGTCATTTCTGTGATCGCCTATGTTCTGAAAAATTAGACTTTGTGCTGCTCAGCTGAGCACCATGTCCCTCTGGGGATCTGGACCAAAGTCAGGTTTATTGTTGTGATAGTGAATAAATTTTCTCGTAGTATGGACATTCCCTGTTTGTGCTCTCCATTGTGTGAGATCAGTGTAGCTAACTGATGCAGTATGGGAAAGGGCATAACCTCTCATCTCCCTGTCCATTTTAAGTATTAACACTGCTTGATTGTGAGCACAAGGACTGTAATGGTGCATTGTGCTTATTCAGGAACATAAGGTACAAGTTGGATCTTTTCAACTTTTTAAATTTTTGCATAATCATTGACTACTTGAGATGACCTGCCAGACATTGCTGCCTTTCTAGTTTGAAAATAAGAAATGCAAACACACATGCTGTTTTTTCAAAATAGCCACTCTAAAAAAAATAACACACTTTTGAAATGTTAAACTCAGTTCAAGTAATTTCTTTTTACTTTAGTTCACCTACTTGACATGTTTGTCTGACTTTTTCAGCAATCTCAATCTTCCGGTGGTGTTTTGGGATTTTCCCCACAGAGGTAACTAACTTTCCCCACAGAGATATCAATAGTGAGTTATCTGCTGTCGATGCTAATTAGAATGATATGTACTTGCCTTGAGTTCCTTCAATTATTTTTCTAATCTGCTATATAGGTTTTAATAAAGCATTAACACTAATCTACTATATATGGGTACGTCTACACTACAACGTTAATTCGAACTAACTTAGTTCGAAATAGTTAATTCGAACTAAGCTAATTCGAACTAACGCGTCTAGAAGCTAATTCGAACTAGCAAGTCCACATTGAGTGGACCCTGAACAGGGTTTAAGGATGGCCGGAAGCAGTGCTGGCAGGGCATCAGAGGAGGACTTAGAGCGTGGAGATGCTGTCTCAGACTAGCTGAGGGCTGCGTTTAAAGGGTCCCGACCCCCACCCCGGACAGACAGTTCTAAGGGGTGCCCCGCTTGCAAAGCAGTCCTGGCTTGGATTGCCCGAAGTAACCACACTGGGCACATCACACCACTCGGCCATCAGCCCGGCTGCACTTGCCACAGGCTGCCATCTGGGGAGAGGGGGCAATCGGGGGGCTGCAGGAGAGCTTCCACCCCCAGAAGCCCGCAGAGCCAGCCCAGTCCTCCCCATCGGGGGCTCGTACCCCATTCCTCCCTCACCTCCTTCCACTTACCTTTCCCTAGCCCCCCTTCTTATTGATGTACAAAATAAAGAAAAGGTTTCTTCCAACATTGACTCTGTCTTTATTGAACAAAACTGGGGGAGACTGGGAAAGGAGGTGGGAGAGGGGAAGAGAAAGGCTGGGAGAGGGGAGGGCAACTAACATGATCAGGGGTTGGGAACAGGTCCCAGATGAAGAGAGGCTACAGAGACTGGGACTGTTCAGCTTAGAAAAGAGGAGATGGAGCGGGGACAGGATAGAGGTCTCTAAAAGCAGGGGTTGGGTGGAAAGGGTGCATTCAGAATAGTTCTTCCTGAGTTCCCATAAAGAAGGACTAGAGGACACCAAAGGAAAGGAATGGGTAGCAGGCTTCAAACTAGTAAGAGAAAGTTGTTCTTTTTCCCCAAATCAAATAGTTAACCTGTGGAACTCCTTGCTGCAGGAGGCTGTGAAGGCTACAACTAGAACAGAGTTTAAAGGGAAGTGAGATCAAGTCATGGAGGTTGGGTCCATGGAATAGTCTTAGCCAGGGGGTAGGAGTGGTGTCCCTGACCAAAGTTTGTGGAAGGCTGGAGAGGGATGGCACGAGACAAATGGCTTGGTCACTGTCTTCGGTCCATCCCCTCCAGGGTCCCTAGGGTTGGCCGCTGTCGGCAGACAGGCTACTGGGCTAGATGGACCTTTGGTCTGACCCAGGACGGCCATTGTAAGCTCAGGGCTCAGGGTCGGGGGTCTCAGTGGACCCCCTTGATTTTCATGCACACCTGTTCCTGGGTGGCCAGGCTGGCAGCTCTCCTGCCCTAGACGGCCACTTTCCTGTGCCTAGTGCGGAGAGCGTGGACGAGGTCCACGATGTCCGCACTAGCCCAGGAAGGTGCCTGCCTCTTGCGGTCCAGGGCAATCTCCCGGGAGCCGCAAGCCTGGTCCCGGGAAGAGGGGGTGGGCTGGGGGACATCGGGTGGGTGGCTCTGTGCCGTGTCAGGTGCAGGGTCTGCTGGCTGGGTGCTGGCAGGCTTGCATCTGGCACGGGCACCGTAGCCAGCCCGTGCCCCTTTAAGAGGTCCGGGGCCGGGAGGGGGGCATAGAGTTTCCCTGGTGTTGGCCAGAGTGGCCACCAGGGAAACCTGGGGAGGGCTAGCCTCCCACTAGTTCGAATTAAGGGGCTACACACCCCTTAATTCGAACTAGTAAATTCGAACTAGGCTTAATCCTCGTAAAATGAGGTTTTCCTAGTTCGAACTAAGCGCTCCGCTAGTTCGATTCAAATTCGAACCAGCGGAGCGCTAGTGTAGCAGCTATGAATGTTAGTTCGAACTAACGTCCGTTAGTTCTAACTAACATTGTAGTGTAGATGTACCCTATTTGATTAAGTCTGTCTGGGTATGTCTACACTACAGCACTAATTCAAACTAACTTAATTCGAATTAGTTAATTCGAACTAAGCTAATTCGAACTAGTGCATCTAGACCTAAAAACTAGTTCAAATTAGCATTTTGCTAATTCGAACTAGCATGTCCACATTGAGTGTACCCTGAACCAAGGTTAAGGCTGGCCGGAAGCAGTGCCGGCAGGGCATCAGATTAGGACTTAGAGCGTGGGGCTGCTGTTGCAGGCTAGCCGAGGGCTGTGCTTAAAGGGACCCAACCCCCACCCCGGACAGACAGTTCTCAGGGTTCCCCGCTTGCAAAGCAGTCCGGGCTTGGAGTGCCCTGAGTGACCACACTGGGCACATCACAGCACTCCGCCATCAGCCCGGCTGAACTTGCCGTGGGCTGCCATCCAGGGGGGTCAATCGGGGAGCTGCAGGAGAGTTTCCACCCTGAGGAGCCTGCAGAGCCACTCCAGTCCTCCTCATCGGGGGCTCATACCCCATTCCTCCCTCACCTCCTTCCACTTACCCCTCCCTAGCCCCCCTTCCTGATGTACACAATAAACGACACGTGTGGTCAAAAATAGAAACTCTTTCTATTTAACAAAACTCGGGGAGACTGGGAAAAGGAGGTGGGAGGGGGAAGACAGAGGGTGGGAGAGGGGAGAGGGGAGGGCAACTAAAATGATCATCGTCTTGGTCATTGTCTTCAGTCGATCCCCTCTGGGATGGTGCTGGCCACTGTCGGCAGACAGGCTACTGGGATAGATGGACCTTTGGTCTGACCCAGTACCGCCATTCTTATGTTTTTATGTTCTAAGCTCAGGGCTCAGGGTCGGGGGTCTCACTGGACCAACATGATTTTCATGCAGACCTGCTCCTGGGTTCGCATGTGGCCTTTGGTGGCCAGGCTGGCAGCTATCCTGCCCTAGACGGCCACATTCCTGTGCCTAGTGCGGAGGTCGTGGATGTTGGAGGCCTCCCCCCAAACCTCGATGAGGTCCATGATCTCTGCACTAGACCAGGCGGGCGCCCACCTCTTGCAGCCCCGGGCAGGCTCCTGGGAGCTGCCAGCCTAGTCCTGGGAAGTGGGGGAGGGCTGGGTGGCAGAGGGTGGCTGGCTCATCTTGTGCCAGGTGCAGGGTCTGCTGGCTGGGTGCTGGCAGGCTTGCAACTGGCACAAGCACCATAGACAGACTGTGGCCTATTAAGGACTCCAGGGCCGGGAGGGGGGCAGAAGAGTTTCCCTGGTTTGGAATACAATAAATATTTAAATATTTATCTTCAATAGAATAATCATTGCACAGGTTGTTTCGCAAGAGATAGGTATTTGAATACACAAACTGAAGCAGCAGTGCACATGCCTAGAGGTAGAAACATGGGCACATAGGGTAAGTGTTGCCACCCAAGCTATATCTACACTACCGAGTTATTTTGAAATAAGCTTATTCCCCTTCACAAGCAGGAGTTATTTTGAAATAAAAAGCCCATTATTCAAAATAACAGTCTTTGTAGGGTGGATGATCACCCTGTTATTCCAAAATAAGGGGAGTTATTTCAAAATAACTCCCCAGTGTAGACATTCCCCAAGACAGTTAACCACCTTCAGCATTTGGTGAGAGTTTTGTGGATCACAGTGCAGCCCAGTACTGGGATTTAGGCATCTGATACCAAATTTGGGCACAAAGTCTGGTTTTAGGAACCCAAGTATCTTTGTGGATTAGTGTTTTATCCTTACTGTGGACAGGACAGTCATGCTAAAAACACGTTAGCTGGTCATTGGCACTGTGGTGTTGGTTAATACGTTTTTAACACAATGAATTGTATGAACACAGATAAGTCCTTAATGTACAGAACAAAGACTTGGCCAGCCACAAGAAAGGAAATCAGTATGCTTGCCACCCAGGAAATAAAGAGGTTGAGATGGTCAAATAGTTGGAAAGGGAGCCAATGAGGCTGCAAGGGGACTAATGCTGGTAGTTGCAATTGAAGTTAAATTGAGGGAGGCTTGGCTACATTGATAGAAGCATATCCCACTGAGGCAGGAAAATTATATCTGTAGCTGGCTTTTGCAGTGACTGTGAAGAGGACATGACCAAGGGAGAGGAGAGGACAAAGACTCAATACATGGACTGGATATCAATGAACCTTAGAGATATCAATCTGCATGACAGATTGCTACACAATCACAAATTTTAGAAGAAGCCTAGAAAAGTCACTGACTCCTAACTGGTAGGTTGCAAGAAAGAAGCAAAACCAGGAGACGATGATGACAAAAAGTCCTTCAGGGATTGTCCAGCTGCTACTTTCCTTGGGAGTTGCTGAAGATTACCTTAATATCTATCTGTCATAATGCCTCCAGGAGTTCTGACTGGGTGTAATTTGTTACTGCTATATACCTTGGGCTCTTGTCTAAATGTAATAAATGAGCCTTATGTCTTGCAAGTATGACAGTAGACAACTTGGACAACATTTTTGGAGTTGAAACAAGGGACATGCAGCACAACAAAGTTGAATTGAACCTGTACTACACACTGACCAGTGCATTACATAAGTTTGGATGTATTCATGATAGAGGAAGGGTGCCTAAGTAAGGGACAAAATTCCCATAACTATCTGAACTTCTGGTAATAAACTGAACAAACTTCATAAGCAACTTGATGTTTTTCCCTCACTTTAAGACTTTTTGTAAAAAAAAATAATTATCAATTTTTAAGCTCTACAAAGTGTTTGCTAATGATTAATTAAATGAGTACTGTAATATTTCAGCCATCTAGAGCATAACAATTTTAAATAATTGCATAATATTAAAAATGTTTAATAATACTTTATATTATCTAATTAATCTTTATATATTAGTGTATTTGATAAGCATACATTCATGTGACAACAGTATAACATTTTTATGTAGCAGATTTTATTATGTGCCACACCTTTAAAACAAGACCTTTAACACAAGAAGAGCTTAGTAGAAGAATAAGCAGGGAATATATATTTTTATTGCGGTATTCAGGCTCACAACTATTATAATAAGAATGGGGAGAATCTAAAATGATCAAAACAGGGAGAAAGACACACGAAGATTGGGATAACTAGACTTGTATGCACTAGTCAATTATCTACATATTTATGTTGCAACCGTATGTATCCCTTCTCCCAGATTTTGACAGCTTCAAAAAGAGACAGGTTCAGTTTTCTGTGGCTTGCTGTAAAGATTAATTTAATACCAGTTTGAAGCTCCACCCAGGAACCTAGGAAACTATATACCACTCTGGACATTCCTGATATTCAATTCTTCCCCATTCAGAAGCAATGAATCAAGAGGCTACAACAAACAAAAATTTATTGGGGGTGGGTCACAGAGAGGGATAGAAATAAAAGAGAATAAATTTGAAAAAATGTAGTTAATAAATGCTGTCATGCACAATTCCAGCCTCCAAGATATATTAACTTTAATCCCAACCATCCCTTAGCTATTGTGAGTGTCTGATGTATTTTTGCCACTGTTCTCCTCCTCAGCTTCCCAGTCATGGGTAGCTATCTTAGATTGGAGAATTTCTGATATTCTAATAGGTTATGCTGCCTGAACATCTCTGGAGCTCCAGTGCCTAACTCAGAGTAATTTCAACTTCAGTTGCAGGGCAGGGAAACCCTAACAAGAGTCCCTTGGAGAGACTGCTACTGTCTGTGGTGTCAGCCAAGCTGCCTCCTGGAAAGTGGGGTTGCCTCTCTGACTCAGGGGCCACATCAGAGAAACTACTGCTGCTGTCATACTTCAACATCATTCCCCCCAAACTGCTTCTATTGCACTGTTCTGAAGTCTCAACATGACTCTTAGAGACACATCAGAACCCTTGACAGAATCCTCACAAGAGAAACACTCCTAACACCTCTCACATTTTCCTCTCCTCTCCATCTCTCTTCTCTCATGACCAAGATCAAATGTATTTCATTGCCTCCAAACGCAAAACTTTTCTCAATTTCTACCACAGTGCCCCAAACCACCACAGAACAGCGAAATAAATGAGGCCTGGCTCATTCAGTCAACATCATTTGCTTTGCATCACTTTCTGGCAGAGAGGCCCCCCCTGCCAATAAAGCCCATGCCCATTTGTAGTTCATAAGCAGCTCTGGGCTACTTTTCTGCCATTTCAGCCAGAGGTAAAGCATTGAGCTCCCTTTTGTGTCAGGCTTCTGGCCACAGTGCTTATACATCTATTACAGGCAGTCCCCGGGTTACGTACAAGATAGGGACTGTAGGTTTGTTCTTAAGTTGAATTTGTATGTAAGTCGGAACTGGTACATATTGTAGGGGAAACTCTAGCCAAACATTTCTCCAGAGCTCAGTTTTATTCTCCCACACCTCACTTCCCTCAGTCCTTTATTCTCAAGCTGAGGTGTCTGCTGAGAAAAGCCGCTCTGCGTCTCCCTGGTCAGCTGGGGGGGGGGGGGAGGCGCTAGCTTCACATCTCCCTGGTCTGCTGGGGGGAAGCAGCTAGTGCAGGGTTGCCTCACCCCGTTTGTAAATAGGGATCCGATGTAAGTCGGATCCATGTAACCCGGGGACTGCCTGTATTAGTTTACCAATTAAAAAATGACATTGCTAGATTGTGGCTCATTTCTATGATGTTCAGAGTACCCTATTATTTCTCATTGAGTAAATCCATCTCTGCTCAATTGAAACAAATGACAATGATCCTATTGACTACAATGTAAATAATTTCAGGTCTAAGTGCACAGCACCCTTCAGGAGATACTCAATATTTTGCAGGATTGAGACCTTGATAGCTCATCGGTTTATAAAGGTGGTGTGGGAAAATAACCTCTACTTTAATCTTAGTACAAGATGACTAAACCTGGATTCCCACATCTGGCTTTTTTTTTCTTGCTTATATAGTTTTTTATATTATCAAGCTGGAATCAAAGTTTTTCCCAGGATTTAAGTCAGAAGTTAAGCTAGCAACACTGCTTTTAAAAAAGGGATAGAGAAAGAGAGACAGCAAGAAAGAGAAATGTCATTTTACTAGCTTCCTGAATGTAGTGGTCTGATACTTCTCAGTTTTGGATGACTAGCCAAGTTTATGAAGTGTCATTACTTTTTTCATGCTTTCTGACACACTATCAAAACTAGCTTTCCCTACATTCTTGCATTATATCTCCTTAATAGATGTGGTCTACATTCATGGCATTGTGGAAGGATAAATGAATAAAATATATTTTATTTTCATGAAGGGCATATTCTAATTTATGGGAAGTCAGCCATTTCTGAAAGGGGCATGTATATGAAAAATAATAGAAAGTACTACTGGCAATGGAAAGACAACTATTCTATGGATCTCAGTTCTTATTTCTTTGCATACATACATTGGTTGATCTCCTTTACTTTTTTTTTCCTATTACATGTTGATATTATTATTTATATTACAGTAGCACATAGACACCCCAAATAAGATCAAGAGCTGGAACCCTGCCAGCATCAGTGTTAGGAACTGTGCAAACACAAAATATGAGCCAGTCCCTCTACTGAGGACTCTGTAATTTGGATCGACAAGGCAAATAAATAATGGGAGGGAAAACAGAGGCACAAAGGTCACGCAGTGCTGGAAATGGAACTTCGGTTTCCTAATTCCCGGTCCAGTGACTTGCCTGCTAAACCATGTAGTTCTTCTCTTCCTCACCAACCTAAGGGTGAAATTTTGGTCACACTGAAGTCCATAAGACTTTTGCCATTGACTTCAATGAAGCCAGAATTTGATCCTCAGTGTTGTACATTTTATAATATTCACAAAGTAGATTATACTAGCAGGTGAGGCCCATCATTGATTGGGCAAAGTCATTTTGCGTAGATTACACTTATAGGAAAGTTCAAGAAATTAAATACATATAATAGAAATGTTTTATTAATGTACTTGTAAAAAAGGAAGGAAAAGAACAGTTTTAAATGTGTAGGATTTCAACTTCAAAGATTCGTTTTATTGAATAATTACCATACATAGTAAATTTAAATCAGAAGCTCATAAAGCTTCCATTATTCTTTCCATGACTAATTTGAATTATTCTGTGATTTGTAACAGTAAAAATGTTCTTTGCACTAAAATGACAGTTGAATAGGCAACTTGATTTTAATTTTGTTAGCAAATATTTTTATGATTATGATTATGATTCAAATATTTTCTAATCATAATAGTCATGATTTTTTTTTGATGAAAAACAAAAATAATTATTTAAACCAGTGTTTTTCAAAGTGGTCCATGGACCAGCTCTGAGAAAGCCATTACTGTAACACTCCCTTTTGTTTACTTACCAGCTCTGCAGCCACAGAACCTTCTGGCTTCCTTTGGCTGTGGTTCGCCATTTGAGAAACACTGACTTAATTCTTTCACCCAGCATATTTTGGTGTAAAATGTAGTGCATTTGGCTAATTTAAGTGGCAGGATTGTTTATGCAAAATTTGGTATCTATAGGTAATTGCTAAGTATGATTTTATTTTGCAAAAACAAATCCACAAACAACCAAACAACCAAATTCACGCTTCAAAATATATAGTAAATATGCTGATCTGTACAATAGTTCTTTTTGGATTATTGCATTGTCTTATTTATATATTAATATATACAGTGGGCTTGATTCTGGCCTATGCTTTTCTGTTTGCACATGCATACGTATGTTCCTATGGAAACACAAGTGTGCATGCATATTAAATTAGGTGCAACTCCCATGAGTTTGAGGGCTGCAATTAAGGACTCATGTATGTAAGCTCACAGAGAGTTAGTGGAATCCCTCTTGCTATGCCTTTATGTAGCAATAGGGCAGGACACACTCTAACTCTTAATAATATTGTGACCCAGAAATGTTTTAGTGCCAATTGAGCAGGGCAACAAACTGGATACAGGGATTACAGGAAACTTCTAAATCATGTTTTTACATTCTAGCTCACCAAAAGTGTGTTATATGAGTTCTTGAATAAAACCCAGTGCCATCCAGGTCATCCATATAATTAGTAAAGACACTATTTAAGGAGTTATGTATATCTATTGAAGATAATGTCTTTAAAGTCGTTGTCTGGAGAATGGTCACTAGTGAAGTTTAAAAACATGGTTATTTGTCAGAGATGTTATCCATCAATTTGTTTATAGGGAAATTAAGTGTGACTTCATACACAATAAATTGTCACTCATCAGTTTAAGTAAAATGCTGATAAAGTGTGGCAGGGGCTTCAGAAAGAAATTAATGGGAAAGGAAAAACAGAGGATAGGGTTTTTCCCTATGGCTATGTCTAGACTGCAAGCCTCTTTCGAAAGTATCTTTCAAAAAAGCCTCTTTCGAAAAAGAGCATCTAGACTGCAAGCGGAACTTTCGAAAAAGCAAGCCGCTTTTTCGAAAGAAAGCAGCTAGTGAGTCTAGATGCTTTCTTTCGAAAAAGCCCTGTTGGCATTCAAGAACGCCTTTTTTCGAAAGAGCACTTTCAAAAAAAGGCGTTCTTCCTCATGAAATGAGGTTTACCGCCATCGAAAGAAAACCCGTATTCTTTTGATTTAATTTCGAAATAACGCGGCTGTAGTCTAGATGCAGGTGAAGTTTTTTTGAAAAAAGGCTACTTTTTTCGAAAAAAAACCCTGAGTCTGGACACAGCCTATCAGAAGCTCTAATGCTCTATTATATTTTGTGGGGAAATAAAACACTCTGGTGACCTTCAATGAAGAAGAAAGTGGGCAGAGAATTTACTTTGTGCAAAAAAGTTCTCAGCCAGGTTTCACTGAAAGTGCTAGAGAGAATTTTGTGTAAAATAAACTTCTTTAGATAGAAGGTTAACCGGTTAATTAATTTAATGTATGGAAAGCATGTTATGGGTTTTTTTTGTTTCCAGTCTTTTATTCAAAATTACTTGATTCTATGTAAGTGCTCTAATGTTAAACTATGTGGCAATTATGAATTGAATCTTGGTATGTATAGTTATTTTGAGAACAGCAGGTCTAGTGATTCTGGAAGTATTTATTGAATAGGAACTGGGCAGTGCAGGAAATGGTCTAAGAACTTGGGGATTGGTATGTGCCTAACACTACTTATGTCATGTATTTCTTTGACATAATAGTCATGTAATTCTTGTACATAATAGGTTGCAGGGCTCAAATGTCTTTTTATAACTTCTAAGCTAGTGTCAGTTCTTTTTTCAAGTTGCTCCTGACTTTTGTTGTGTTGTAAAACTAGTTCAGACTGCTTTGCTTTCTGTATAGCTGTGGCTAAGCTTAAGTCTGTCTTCAATTGTAGCTGCTATGAAAGATTTTTATCTGTTAACTCAATAACCTGACTGTCTCTGATATCTTCTATTTTGCATTCCCCAAAATCACAGTTTTCAACCAATGTGTGCAGAACTCTTATAAAGCATTCAACATTTCCCCCTAGTTATTGTATCCTCTGGAGAAAACATGCTTTTACATAAACCATATTTCTCTGAGATACATAATATGTATCAAAACAGAGCCAGAACTCAGAGTCTTTAAGGTCAGGAGGAATCATCATGATCATCTAGTCTGCCTCCCTGCACATTGCAGGCCACAGAACCCACCAACCCACCTACTCCTGTAATAGATTCAGTAATCTCTAGGGGTATGTCTGCACTACCCTCCTAATTCGAACTAGGAGGGTAATGTAGGCATACCGCACTTGCAAATGAAGCCCGGGATTTGAATTTCCCGGGCTTCATTTGCATGAAGCCGGCCGGCGCCATTTTTAAATTCCGGCAGTTCGAACCCCGTGCCGCGCGGGTACACGTGGCACGGAGTAGCTAGTTCGGATTAGGAAGCCTAATCCGAACTAGCTACTCCATGCCACGTGTACCCGCGCGGCACGGGGTTCGAACTGCCGGAATTTAAAAATGGCGCCGGCCGGCTTCATGCAAATGAAGCCCGGGAAATTCAAATCCCGGGCTTCATTTGCAAGTGCGGTATGCCTACATTACCCTCCTAGTTCGAATTTGGAGGGTAGTGTAGACATACCCTAGCTGAGTTAATGGAATCCTCAAATCATGTTATAAAGACATCAAGTTACAGAAAACCTACCATTTACACTAGTTGAAATCAGCAAGTAATCCATGCACCATGCTGCAAAGAAAGACAAAAAACTACCCAGCATCTCTGCCAGTCTCACTTGGGGGCTAGAGGAAAGGGATTCTTTCCTGACCCCAAATACTAGTTAATCCCTAAGCATGTGGGAAAGACCTTCCAGCCACACACCTGAGAAAGAACTGTCCACACCAGGGTCATACCAAAGATCCATCTAGCCCAGTATCTTGACTTCCAACTGTGGTTAGTGACAGGTACCTCAGAAGGAATGAACAGAATAAGTAATCATCAGTTGATCTATCCCCTGTTGCCCATTCCCAGCTTCTGACAAACAGAGGATAGGGACACTACTCCCACCCACCGTGGCTAATGGCTGTTGATGGATCTATCTTCTATTAATTTATCTAGCTCTTTTTTGAACCCTGTTAAAGTCCTGATCTTCACAACATCCTCTGGCAAGGAGTTCCATAGGTTGATTTTGTGTTGTGTGAAGAAATACTTCCTTTTGTTTGTTTTAAATATGCTACCTATTAATTTCATATGATGACACAAAGCTCTTGTGTTATGGGAACAAGTAACTAACTTTTCCTTATTTACTTTCCCAACATCAGTCATGATTTTATCAACCTCTATCACATTCTTCCCTTAGTCTCCTCTTTTTTGAAGCTAAAAAGTCCCAGTCTTTTTAATCTCTCCACATATGGCAGCTATTCCAAACACCTAATCATTTTTGTTGCCTTTTCTGATTTTTTTTCCAATGCTAAGATATCTTTTACAAGATGAGGTGACCACATCTGCATGCAGTATTCAAGATGTGGGCACAGCATGGATTTATATAGAGGCAATAAGATACTCTATGACATATTTTCTATCCTTTTAAAAATGATTCCTTTCATTGTTTGCTTTTTTGACTTCTGCTGTACTTTGAGTGCATACTTCAGAGAACTATTCACAATGATTCCAAGATCTCTCTTTTGAGTGGTAACAGCTAATTTATCCCTAGCATCTCATAGTTGGGATTATGTTTTCCAATAGGCATTACTTTGCTTTTATCAACATTAAAATTCATCTGCCACTTTGTTGCCCAGTCACCTAGTCTTGTGAGATCCTCCTGAAGGTCTTCATAGTCTGCTTTGGACTTAGAGACAGGCTATATGCCATTTTACCATCCCCTTCATAAATTTATCAATCTCAGGCGATTTACAGACTACGGGGTTTTTCCGAAATATTGAAGGTATCCCAGAAAAACTTCGCCACATCCAGGGAATTCATCTGCTCTTCTGCTTTTTTTGCAGAAGAGCAGACGTGCTCTTTCAGAAGCCCTATCTTCCTCCTTCCATGAGGAAGAAGGGCTCTTCCGAAAGAGGAGGTTTTTCTGAAATTTGGCCCAGTGTAGATGGGACAAATTTCAGAAAAGCCTCTTCCGACAAAACTATCGGAAAAAGGTACACAAAACTGTGGAGTGCAATTTGCATACATTTTTCCTCTAAAATATTGTAGTCTAGATGTAGCCTCAGTATTGAAGCCATTTTCCCTTCTCTGATGATTAGAAATCTTCATCTAATTTTAAGACTAAACTTGTTGATGAGCAGCTTATATCTATTTGTTTTTGTGTCGGCACTGGCACTTACCTTAAATAATTCCTCCACTCTTTGGTATTTATCTCTCTGATTTATTTAAAGAGAGGAATCCTACCTCCCCTCTGCCCTCTTTTGTTTGGTTTAACAATGCATGCTCTTTGAGTATCTCTCCTAAGGTAAATTTTCCTTTATGATTGTCTTCAGTAAAGTCAAAAGATTTAAAGACAAGCTCTGGCTACTGCCCCATAACATAAATTAAAGAAGATTCCTGCATCTCTTCAGTTTCCTTATGCAGTTTGGCAGCAATGCAATGTCTTGCAAATATTGTTTCCACTCTGTCCATTCATAAGGTTTGTCGAAGATGAAGTTCTCTGAGATCCAGCCACCTTCATTATTTTCTTCATTCTATGTGCAACCTTTATTGCTGCTTCCCTTCTGTTTCTGTTATCCTCTAAAACTAGTTTACTTCTAACACGTTGCCAGGTAGTCCTACACAGTAGATTGTAGGGCTGCTACTAGCTGATCAGAATCCTATTTCAGATATAGACTGACTAAAGAGCTTACTTCTGCACAAGGTAAACACCAGATGGTTTCATCATAAGATCTTTTAATGACCTGCTAGATATGGGTAAGGTTAGTTTCAATAAGATATTTTATACAATTGTGCCACTGCAAGCTGTATAGAAAGGGAAGATGAGAAGGCCTGGAATGTAGTTTTTGTACTTCCAGGTACCTGTAGTTTCAGAGAGCTGATCCACAGTAGGCACAGGCAATATTGTTTACACTAAGTGCACGTGGTAATGAGGTGCCTCACAACCCTAGGTATCCCTGGGGAGCATCAAAAATATATAAAACCAACATTATATTTACTACAACATATTTTCATTATAGAATAGTCTAAGTGGCAAAGGTAAGTTTGTGTGTGTGTGTCAACAGTATCCATTATTGTAAATTTAAACAGTGTTTTCAAAATGGAAGTATTAAACTTCATAAAATTTTCAAATATGAAAATTTCTCTATCATATTAGTGCTAAAATGCTGAAATCCCAATTATTTCCTGTTATCAGGAATAGTGCAAAAATGATCCACTTTTGGCACGTCATCTAGTTTACAATTTGTCCATACAAATATGGCTTTGGTGTTTAGTACCTACATTAATCACCCGACCAATAGGTAAAACCATAGTGGGTATGGTATATTTCTAATGAAATGCTCTAAGTTATCTAAGTTTCTTAATGATATGTACATCACATGATCCTCACCTTTGTTCATGGCTTCTTGGGATTTTTATTTTATGTTTATTAACTTCTATAACTTTGCAGCCATGTATTACATTATTTAATAAATCTAAGGCTTAGTTTCTTGGCTGTGAGGAGTCCAAATAGCATCTTAGAAGGGAGCTGCCGAGATAGATTTAAGATTCCTTTGTGTTTCTTCAGTCTTGGGCTGGCTCTGCAGGAAAGTCCTTGACATAATCAAAGCAACCTGTCCTAACATCCTGCTACTTTTTGTGACTTAAATCCTCAGCCAAAGCCAGTTATGTTTCATCTGTGTTTAAGCAGACAATGCATCTGTGTTTAAGCAGACAATGTCCCCCCTTGAGACAACTGCTCTCATTTATATGACTACAGATTGAACCTTTCTAGTCCAACTCTCCTTGGTCCTGCAACAACTGTGGTATGGCATAATTTTAGTTAGCTAGATGTCCTCTTATCATGGGTGTGACCACGTTTTTTGCAGTCCCATAAAGGTAATTTAAAGCCACCAGTTCTGTCTCTCAGTGTTCTGTGCTGTTAGTTAGCTCTAATTTACCCCTAAATTTCTTTTAAGAGCCTAGTAAGAAGTGAAGATGTTAGTAATGAACCTCCTGTGATCCAGCAAATTTTCTGGCTTGGCACCAACCGATGCTGTCGTGGAGTTGGTATGCCTATCCCCCTCTAAAACAAAAGGGAAAAGTATGTAGCACTTTAAAGACTAACAAGATGGTTTAATAGGTGATGAGCTTTCATGGGCAACTGCAATCAGTAGCAAAGCCCTGTTTTTCCAGGGCTGTGAGACCTAGTGGCCAGAGTCCATAACAATGTTCTCTTCTCACAGGGCGATATGGCTTAGCAGTCAGAGTCAATAACATGGGTCCAGGTTCAATACCTTGGGAGGCAGTGGTGGTGGGGTAGGAGGACACATCCCTGTTCTCTCTACCAGTTCCCAACCGGGGGCCCTTTTGGTGGTAGAATATGTCTGCCACTGTCTTGGTGGGGATTCCACTGAAACACACAGTAAGACTACCGTCCTCACAAAATGTCCCTAAGTTACTTTGTTCCTGACTCTCTAGCTCTGGCCCACTTGGCAGTATCGCAGGCTGGGGTGTTTGTGTCAATTTCCCTCTGGCTGGTGTTGGTGTCCTGATGAACTGGCAGTTCCACCTCAGGAACTGCTGCAATACTTCCTTCTCTATCATCAGTATGCCCAGACTGAGCTCCTCTACCACCTTTATACATGGTCTCCAGCTGGAGCATGCACAGCAGTGCTGAGGGGGCAGGAACTCCTCACCTAAGTGAATAGGGTTAACTTTTGCTGTCCCTGTACGGGGCTGGTACGCTCTGTCACAAGTACTTTCGGCCACTTTTACTACTCTCTAACCCCCTTATTGTTCTAACTTTCCCCCATGCTTTCAAATAAGTTCAGTTTGATTCATTTGATTCATTTACTCCATCTGCTTGTTCCCTCTATCACATTATCTACTAATAAAAAATGAACCTTTAGTCTCCTGCTTTTCATCTGAAAACAGCTGCCTCAATTGATTTTATAATGGCCTTCATACAAACTGAAACAAATGGAGTAGTTAAGTAAAAACATAGAACTCTACTTTAAGTACACTGTGGATATTTTAAGAGCTTTCAAACACTCAATTGCTGTGTTGTTAGCTCTGAATTGTAGCCTAAAAGGAAGGGCGGAGGATATGAACAAATAGCATCTATTTTGATGAAAGCTATTTCTATTCATTAAGAAGGGCTCTGATATTTTTTTTTTCTTCAATGTCTATGTACTCCTCACAGCACCTCTAACAAATAATAACCTCTAATAATCTATTTATTTTCATGAACTTAATTGACCTTTTTAGGAAAGGAATGGTCCTTTATGGTAACAGCAACACAAAAGCTGATAATTGACTGAAATGCACAGCCCAGCAAACTAAAACCATTCCCAACTAATGGAGACCTGAACAGAAGGAACAAAAGTTTCAGCAAATTGCTAAAAAGGTCCCAGATTAATTAATTTAATTCTTAAAGGAAAAGAAAAGGATGACAAATTGGATGTGAATTATAGATACTTCAACTTCAAAACAGTACCGATAAAAAGAAACTGCAATATTTCAAAATTGTTTTGCCAGGTGCCTGATTATTCCGAACTTTGCATGATATATTGAAGAAAATTGATATTATTTAAAAGCTTTTTCTGGTATTATTATGCTGTCAGCACAAGGTTATTTGATGTGCATGTATCCAAAGGACTTGATATTTTCAGGAGCCAATATCTATCAGTGCAACAGTGTGCAAGCAGCATTTTGATAGGTTTAGTACAACAGGCAAACCAAACCAAATTTACTAAAAGATGGAAGAATTTCATTTGTAAACAGTGCTAACAGTGTTGTTTAAAAAGACAGGCTTCAGACAGCTAAAGAATAGGATTCTGCTAAAGTTTTAACAACTTAATAATAAAAAGCTAAACTCTAAAAGATGCTCTACATCTGGAGCTGTAGTCAATAGTACCTGCAAGTGCCCTGTGCCTTAGGATTTGTCCCTATATGTTAAAGCATGATAATAATCTTCATAAAACATTAAGGAATCATTATTTCCCAACTGTGTTAAGCATACATCCCTGCTTGTCTAAAATAGTATCTTCTGTGCTCTCACTTTATGGTCACTTCTGAGTTTCAGAGCCACCAGCAACACAGAGTAGTGCTTTATAGAGCATATGTCAAAAATTTGGGGTTGAAATTCTTTTTTTTCCTCTCTCTCTCTCTCTTTCTCTCTCTCTCTCCTCTCCCCGCCCCCTCCCCCTCCCAGTGAAACAAAATCCAGCCTTTTAGGCATATTGTATTATGTGAACCCCGCTCTTACGTAGGAAATGGGTGCCAAAATAAAGTCGCTCAAGGCAGTCAGGACTGCATACTAATGAAACAAAAATCTACACACTTGTAAAAATAATGGAAAAATAATATTATGATGCTCAACTCAAACCGTTCATGCACTTGGGAAGAAAAGAAACATTATATTACATAACCAGTGAGTACAAACTAGGTGATTGATGTGTTTTAGGATTTTATTCAAGCTAAACTTATTACAGCTGAAAAACTATTTCAAGAGCATATGTATGACAGCATTTAAATGAAAAGCAACAAAATATATTTGAGGCCAGATTCTCCCCTGTACCGGTGTGAGGGGAAGCGACCCAAATGTAGGAGTGGTTGAATCTGGTTAAAATGCTCTCAGAGCTCGATTCCTATGGCTATCAGAGCAAGAATTAATACTACCCCAATTCATTGCAGGTAACCAATGACAATGTGAGTCTTTGCAGGTGTTTTGCTATCATCGTGAATCTTGCGTGATTATCCAGTGACTTATGGGGTGAAAAATTCTGTCCACTTTATAGGGATAGAGGGAGTCTGATTCCCATGTCATAACATGGAGTGGAAGAAAATGACACAAGTTAAAACTCAAAGAATTTGTGGATATCCATATTTTTTCTTGATGTATTAAAATATGTCCCCTAAATTTAATAAGGCATTTTAAATAAAATTGAACATATTATTTTGTGTATACATTTACAGCTCATGGGAGAGATGATCAAGAGCCTCTAATTATTTGACTAACCTCTCTGCCCTGCACTGTGCATTTTCAGATAAAATAGGGCCTGGATCTAAACTAATTCTGGATTCAGTTTTGATTTTGTTAAAAAAACAAAACAAAAAAACTTTCTACAGTTTGGCCATTTTCTAGTTTCTGGTAATATTTATGCACCACGCTAATACATGGTCTTCTTTCTAAAATAAATAACTGCATGGCAGAATTTTTTCTCAAATTAAAGCCAGATAAAAACAAAACCATTTTAATCATTTAAAAAAAATCCTGAGAAATATTCCTTTTAAGTGGAAAATGCCTATTTTTCATCAAATAATCAGTTTGTCGAGTTAGTCTTCATGCAATACCTAGTGAAGACATTCCTTTAATAAAATAAATCACATTGTTCTCTGTACTGTAAATGATATAAAGTCTGATGCATGATTTCATATTTGCTACCGAAGTTATTCTGGTTTCTATGAAAAATTTCCATGTGGATTATAGAAATATCAAAACTTTGCAGCCAGATGCTTACATTCATTATCCCTACTTCATTAGGAGGAAGATAATTCTTTTGGCTCAGAGTAACCCTATATATTGAAAAAATGTCACATTTTTTAGATTCCTTGAGTGAGATCCAAGAGCCATTGATCCTTTGCAGTCATAGGGTATGTCTACACTACAGAGTTAGTTCGAACTAACGGATGTTAGTTCGAACTAATTTTCATAGGCGCTACACTAGCACTCCGCTAGTTTGAACTTAATTCGAACTAGCGGAGCGCTTAGTTCGAACTAGGAAAACCTCATTTTACGATGATTAAGCCTAGTTCGAACTAGCTAGTTCGAATTAAGGGATGTGTAGCCCCTTAATTCGAACTAGTGGGAGGCTAGCCCTCCCCAGCTTTCCCTGGTGGCCACTCTGGCCAACACCAGGGAAACTCTACTGCCCCCCTCCCGGCCCCGGACCCCTTAAAGGGGCACGGGCTGGCTACGGTGCCCGTGCCAGGTGCAAGCCTGCCAGCACCCAGCCAGCAGACCCTGAACCTGGCATGGATCGAGCCACCCACCCGATGCCCCCCAGCCCTCCCCCTCTTCCCGGGACCAGGCTGGCGGCTCCCGGGAGCTTGCCCGGGACCACAAGAGGCGGGCACCCGCCTGGTCTAGAGTGGACATCGTGGACCTTGTCCACGATCTCCGCACTAGGCACAGGAAAGTGGCTGTCTAGGGCAGGAGAGCTGCCAGCCTCGCCACCCAGGAGCAGGTGTGAATGAAAATCAAGGTGGTCCACTGAGACCGCCGACCCTGAGCCCTGAGCTTACAATGGCCGTCCTGGGTCAGACCAAAGGTCCATCTAGCCCAGTAGCCTGTCTGCCAACAGTGGCCAACCCTAGGGACCCTGGAGGGGATGGACCGAAGACAGTGACCAAGCCATTTGTCTCGTGCCATCCCTCTCCAGCCTTCCACAAACCTTGGGCAGGGCCACCACTCCTACCCCCTGGCTAATAGCACTCCATGGACCCAACCTCCATGACTTGATCTCACTTCCCTTTAAACTCTGTTCTAGTTGTAGCCTTCACAGCCTCCTGCAGCAAGGAGTTCCACAGGTTGACTCTTTGCTTTGTGAAGAGCAACTTTCTGTTACTAGTTTGAAGCCTGCTACCCATTCCTTTCCTTTGGTGTCCTCTAGTCCTTCTTTATGGGAACTAATGAAGAACTTTTCTGTATGCACCCTCTCCACCCAACTCCTGCTTTTAGAGACCTCTATCCTGTCCCCCCTCCGTCTCCTCTTTTCTAAGCTGAAAAGTTCCAGTCTCTTTAGCCTCTCTTCATATGGGACCTGTTCCCAACCCCTGATCATTGTAGTTGCCTTCCCCTCTCCCACCCTCTCTCTTCCCCTCTCCCACCTCCTTTTCCCAGTCTCCCCCAGTTTTGTTCAATAAAGACAGATTCCATTTCTGAACACAATTGTCCTTTATTTTGTACATCAAGAAAAGGGGCTAGGGAAGGGTAAGTGGAAGGAGGTGAGGGAGGAATGGGGTACGAGCCCCCGATGGGGAGGACTGGGCTGGCTCTGCGGGCTTCTGGGGGTGAAGATCTCCTGCAGCTCCCCAATTGCCCCCTCTCCCCAGATGGCAGCCTGCGGCAAGTGCAGCCGGGCTGATGGCCGAGTGCTGTGATGTGCCCAGTGTGGGCACTCCGGGCACTCCAAGCCAGGACTGCTTTGCAAGTAGGGCACCGCTGAGAACTGTCTGTCCGGGGTGGGTGTCGGGACCCTTTAAGTGCAGCCCTCGGCTAGCCTGAGACAGCATCTCCATGCTCTGAGTCCTCCTCTGATGCCCTGCCGGCACTGCTTCCGGCCATCCTTAAGCTCGGTTCAGGGTCCACTTAATGTGGACATGCTAGTTCGAATTAGCAAAATGCTAATTCGAACTAGTTTTTAGTTCTAGACGCGTTAGTTCGAATTAGCTTAGTTCGAATTAACTAATTCGAACTAAGTTAGTTCGAATTAGCGCTGTAGTGTAGACGTACCCATACATACTTATCCATGTAAAGAGTTCAAGAAGGGCCAGACAGCAATACTCTTTGGCTTGGTCACACTGAAGAACATCAGGTCAGTCCAATGATTCATCTAGTCTGTAGTCTATATATCTAACCTGCTTTCCTGCCTGTAGATAAATTTCCTTATAGATCCTTATTTTCTCATGGTTAGATTATATTATTATTGTAATGGACTGAAATAGGTTTATATTAAAGTAATTTATCTGTAACACAAGGAACTAACAGGCCACATTCTCTATGGTGAGCTAAGGCTGAATTAGCATGCATATGTTGACATTTCACCTAGATAGCAAAGTCAATGTGGACATATTCAGGACTTTTCATTCATTTAGATAGTGATAAGATAAACCAATCTTCAATGTTATAGGGAGCTTCCAAGAATATCCTCAAAATGAATAAGTACATCGTAACTTGGAAATAACCCAAAATAGCTGGTTAAGACTAGACTGAATAACCAGGTAGGACAGAAATAAAAAATGTGATATATAACCACAAAAGGAGCCATGGTAACAAATTGATATATATGATAATAAGTTGAGATCAATTAAATGGTGATGAGGAAGATAATGAATAATACTTCATCTTGTTCCAAAAAGATTGGTGTAAACATACAGAAATATAGTTGTAAATTTCCTGTCTATCTTGTTAAGTTGAGGATGTTTGTGACTCTGCTAAATGTATTAATATACTATAGGCTACGTCTATACTGGCATGATTTTCTGCAAATTTGCAGAAAAGAATGTCTAGACTGGCACGGATGCTTTTGCACAAAAGCACTTTTTGCAGAAAAGCGTCCGTATCAAACTAGACGCGGTTTTGCGCAAGAAAGCCCCGATCGCCATTTTTGCCATTGGGGCTTTTTTGCACAAAACAGTTTTTAGCTGCCTACACTGGTCTTCTTGCACAAGAGTGCTTTTTCCCAAGTGGGAGCCGCCCCCCAGCAGACCAGGGAGACGCGGAGCAAAGCCGCGGAGCACGCGGGCAGTGGGACAACCCAGATGTGCCACGGCTGTCCCGCTGCCGGCATCCTCTGAGGCTTTGCTCCCTGTCTCCCTGGTCTGCTGGGGGGGGTTCCTTCTGCATCTGGAAATTTTGGAGCCACTGCTGATCATCCCACCGTTCCATGATCAACTTGTCCCACCAGTCTGAACTGGTGTTGAGCCTCCAGAAACTCCTCTGCACTGTGCGGTGTGGTTGCCAGTGCGTAGCTCCTGCTCCCAGGGAGAGGGTCCCAAGAATGAGCTTGGGGATGAGCTCATGAAGGACCAGGAAGGCAACCTGCACAAAGTGCTGCAAAAACTGCAGCATGGCCATGTGAGGGGCAGCTCCAGCTCCTTGATACCAAGGGAAAAGCTGTGGCATCCAAAAAGGTGGGGCAACCATAGCAGGCACTGTGAGAACTTGGCAACCCTTGAAGAGGAGGGCAAGAATGCAGCAGAAGCAGAGAAACGGCTGTCCAGGGAGGTCCCTTTAAGCGCGTGTCCCTGCAAGGCTCCAGCACCAGCACTCGGAAACAACAGGTGACCTAAAGCCCTTCCTGAAGTGGTTCCAGGTGGCCTTTTATGTGAGAAAGCGTCCAATCAGTCTGGATGCTCTCTTTCGAAAAAGCAGATTATTTTTTTGATGCGCTTTTGTGTGTGGATGCTCTCTCTCAGAAGAAGATCTCTTCCAAACAAAGCTTCTTCTGAAAGAAGCCTGCAGTCTAGTTGTAGCATAAGGGAACGTCTAGACTACAGGCTTTTGTCGACAGAAGTTTTGTCGACAGATACTGTCGACAAAGCTTCTGTCGACAAAGAGCGTCTAGACTACATTCAGTTCTGTTGACAAAGCAAGCTGCTTTGTCGACAAAACCCTGTAGCCTAGACACAACCCTACGTGCAATAACACCTTCTGTCGACAGAACTCTGTCGACAGAAGGTGTTATGCCTCGTAAAATGAGGTTTACCAGCGTCGACAAAACTGCTGAGTTCTGTCAACGTTATGTCAACAGAACTCAGCCATAGTGTAGACGCAGGTATAGTTTTGTCGACAAAAGTCCACTTTTGTCGACAAAACTCTGTGGTCTAGACACACCCTAAGTGTGGCCAGTGAGGCAAAGGTTTATTAAGCTGATTTTCTGCTGTGCGAGGTCTCTTAAACATAAAATACAAAAATTATAATAGGTTCTAAAAATGAAAAGTAATGTTGAACAGTATATATCAGATCAAATACACAGTGATACAAAGAAAAATGTTTAACCTTAAAAAATATGGCATATAGACAAACTACTGATTTGAAGTCCTTCAAAGGAGCAAGTATCCAGTTATCCAGTTATGACAAAGTATTTTAATATATGTATTAAATTAAAGGTAAATTTAGACAAAAATGAATTGTGTTTATTCTATATTTTTAAGTGTTCATCTGAGAATTGGTAAAGCTGTCCTTTTAGCAGTTACAAATTTCCATTTTAGTTAATCTCTTACAGAGGCAATGAGTGCTAATGTTTAGTGAAGAGAACTGGGAGTCAGTACACCCTTGGTTTCCATTACTGACTCTTGCAACTCCTTCATGTACTGTATTCATTTACCCAGGTGTTACATGGATGAAATAATATTTTTCTACCTCATAGCCAAAGCATTCAAGATAGGAGTAACCCAAAGGGACAATAAAATCTGATAATATTATAGGAAGATTAAGAGGGCTAGAAAGGCTTTATGGGTAGAATGATTATTGACTCCATACGGAAAAAGGGAAGAAAACGTATGGACTGCCCCCACTTTACGTAGGTAATTCTCCTACTTGCACTGGTAATATAGGAGACTGACTCTGAATTAGTTCCCTTCTGCTAGAATGCTTTAAAAATTCTGGAGATCAAAGAGTTTCTATGGTGAACTCTAAGGCAGTCTGTCTGTTTTAGCCCAGTCTACTGGCTTGTGAATCCAATCGTTCCATATTCTGGCTCAGGGAAAGGATCATTCTCTTATATATAGACTTCAGTTATTGTCATAATAGACAACTGAAATGAAATGAAAAATGATATAGGATGCAAATTTTCATGAAGTATCAGTTTGCATCCAGATAATAATCAGCAAAAAACCCTTCATAGTGGGTATATAAACAGCATTAACAATTGTTAATTTCATCTAGCACTAATTGGTGGATTCAAATGTAAAGAATTACACAAACAGTGCTAGAACAATGCATGAAGTACTTAGGTAGTGTAATAGCACTTAATTTGGATTTGCATATAATTCTTGCTTACAAGACTACAAGGGTACGTCTACACTTGATCCCTAGTTTGAACTAGGGATGCAAATGTAGGTGACCGAAATTGCTAATGAAGCGGGGATTTAAACATCCCGCGCTTCATAAGCATGATCTCACCGGCGTGTTACTCTGCTCAACAGCTGTTTTGAAAATGAAAGTGTGTGCCGGGACGCATTAGTTCAAACCAAACCCCTTGGTTCGAACTAACATTACTCTTCATTTTTTGAGCGGAGTAACGCACAGGCGAGATCATGCTAATGAAGCGCGGGATGTCTAAATCCCTGCTTCATTAGCAATTTTGGTCACCTACATTCGAACTAGGGATCAAGTGTAGACGTACCCCAAGAGAAGAATATTGAAGATAATTTGGGATTTTAAACATTACATCAACTGTATCAGCAGATATTTATGTTGCATATAAAATGGTATCTGCTATGCTTTTTGTGAAATTATAATTTTATACTATTTGTGTTAAGCACTTTGTATCATATTTGATTGCACCTAATGTTCACTGAATATATAAGATCATAAGTAAACGAGGGATAATTTCATAATTACAAGCAAAATGATTTTAAATAGAAAGAGATGTCCATCATGAGTAATTTTTTCAAGTTTTAGATGTGCCTATATAAAATGTGGATAATACAGTACATTATCTTTTTTCCTATTTGAGACTGTCTCATCTTTTTTGCCCTGTGGCTTTCATTAAGAAATAGACTAGCAAAGTAAAGCATGCTAAAAGCTAGGAAATTATATTTGGCAAGCTCACTCTGATTCTGTGCATTGCTAATAGCACTACATCAGAAACAATGAACATCAAAACAGATGCTCCAGGTATTTGAAATTTTGGTGTAGATTATGATAGAAAAGGCAATGCATTTATTTGCCTAAAGTACTTATTAGATATAACTTGAATTGTTTGGCCCAATCAGTACTCTTTAGAGTTGTGTGAAAAAAAATGGATATTAAGTGAAATGAGAGATGCTGAGAAATTTAAATATAACAAAAAATCACTAAACATTTACTCCTTTTATGGTGATTTTAAATTTAAATTAAAGCGTTTTCTAATCATTAAAAAAGGTTTGTCACTGTTGAGAATAAACAACTTAATCACAATTAGGCAGCTAAGGAGCAGAAATTGGGAAAGGCGAATCCAGTGGGCAGCTCAACTTGTTACAAAATTCAAAATTCTTCCCTGTTCTACAGAGTGCAAATATGGGAGTAGCAGTTGGGTAATCATGGGGATAATTGGGCCTTATAATTCTTTAGGTTGGGGAGGAAGAGGTATTGGAAGTGTGACTTGTGTATGCTCATTGTGTCGTGTCAGGAATGGATTTTTTGGAGTCTGACTACGAATGCCTCCTGAATTTTTGAACACACTATTATCTAGTATGTCAATTCAGTTGGTAAACTAAACAGAGCAAAACACATTGTCTCTCAAAATGGTCTCAAATATGCATGAGTACAGGGGAGCCCACAGCCATGCTGGGTCCCTGGACAAGGGTGGGAGCGGCTCCATGCTACCAGAAGATGCGAGGCCTTTGGTGGAAGGAGATGGGTCCGGAACAGCCTGCTTTCAGCACCACCTGGAGCATGTTACACTGCTGGCCCCCTAGCCCTTAGAGCCACCTGGAGCACACTGTATGGTGCTCTGGAAGCAATTTCAAGTACAGCTGTTGGTGCAGAATTGCCAGGTGCTGGGACAGTTGCCTCCATAGCCTCAATTTGCATAGCTTATTTTTAGTTAAGCCCTGCTGTGTAGACGCACTTACGAGCAGTAAGGGAAGTTGAAGGAAGAGTGTTCTTCCTTTGACTTCCTTCTGTGTATAAAGCACCAAAAGCCAAAATAAGTTATTTTGATTTCAGCTATGCCATTGACATAGCTGAAGTTGTATCACGTAATTTGACTTTCACCCTGCTGTGTACCTCTTACCTATTCTTACCTCTTTGTCTATAGAAATAGTAGTTTGCAACATCAAATTTTCATCAGAGGAAATATCTTTCAGTTTCTTTAAATAACTTACCTACCTGGAGGAAGTTAATGAGTCATCCAAAGTCAGGGGAAGGCAGGGAATATAGAAAATGCAGATAATTCTTTTGTCATTAATCACAGATATTAGAAGAGATAAAAGTTAAACAAAATTGAGATCTCTTGCCTTAGGCAGGATTTCAAGTTTGCTTCTTTTTATTCAGTTCAATGTACTATTTCATTGTTAATTTTTAATAACTAATGGAAAAGCATAGATATAGCAATGAATGTTTTTAATATTGTGGCTGAGATCTTGGTGCCATTCTCAAAGTTTTAATTAGTTCACATCAGCTTTGAGGAGGAGGGAAAAGGAACCCAACTAACACAGAGAATCAAACCAAAATGGCTTTTCTGATTTTTTTTACACTAACACATCTGTTTGTATTTAATATTTTTCTTTTAGATTTCAAACAGCTCTTGGGTGTAACTAGTATTTCAATAAGTGGACAGGACAGAACAGATGATTTTTTTCTTTATTATTTTTCTTATTATCCAGACCTGCCAACCATACGGTAGATTGTGGATTTTCAGAAATTTCTGAGCTCTATATGGAAAACCATCAGTCCGTAAAGAATTTCTAACTTCTTGGCAGTTCTTCACAATTTCGTTACTCTGTGTGTGTGTGTGTGTGTGTGTGTGTGTGTGTGTGTGTGTGTGTGTGTGTGTTGGGGAGGGGTGGTAAACAACCAATCAGAGCTTGTTGTAGGGCTCAGGGATGCTCACTCAACATGTGGAACAAGAGAAGGCTTGCTTCTTTCCCTCTTTGATCAAGTCCTATGTAAAGCAAAGTGATCAGACAATCAGTCCTTTGAGCTCAAAGTGGCTTAGTTCTAATTGCTCCCTGATGAATGTGTAGCTCCTTCTGCATCCAGTTCCTGGAGTGGATGAAGTTTCCTGAACACACCAACCTTCCTGGAGAGGCAGCAGCCCTTCCCTCATGTGAAACTGCTCCCACCAAAACTCCTCATGTGCTGCTGCTGCTCTCCCCAGAATCCCCAATGGTTTCTGCTCCCTTCATCTCTGCTTGCTAGGGCTGATGCTCCCCTTCATCATATGCTTCTGTCTTCCATTTCCCACATCTAACCCTAGAGCCCTGTTACTCATGTACCACAGGAGTATTCTAGTTTGATCATGAACATCTGCCCTCCTACCATGCTGCTTATTGCCAGAGCTGTTCAATCCATAGCTGATACTCCAAAGGTCAGATTCCAAAATACTTATTCAAATTGTTCATTTCTGTATTGTGTAAACAGCCATTGTTGACATGTGGTGGCTCATAGTTATACAACCTCAGGAAAAGAAAGAAAAAGACCTGGGATGCTTATTATCAATATACCCAAATAACTTCTCTGGATGGTGAGTAGAGAGAATGGAATTAAGGGCCTCATTTTGCAACTTAGTGAGGGTCAGATGTTTCAGGTAAATAGCCCCTGTTTTTCTTACCAAATTTAGAGTTCCAATCTGTGCATGCAACTACGGTGCCCTTACTTTTGGTTAGTTTCCTGCATTGCTGAGTGAAGACTGTAACATCCTAGAATGGAATGAATAAGGGTATTTGTATCTGGTCTGCTCTGAAAGCTGTCTATGTGTGGGGCTCCTACTGATTTCTTATTCATGAGAGATCACAATATAGAACATTTATGAGAGCAGACCCTAATTTTAATTTGTTTATTTTGTCATGTCTATTGATATCATTATAGCTACTTCACATTTTGTAGTAATTGGCAGAGCATCAGGGAAAATATTTCTCATAACTAGCAAACAAATAAATAATACTTTTTAAAACTGGGGGAAATTTTGTGAAGAAACAATAGTCTCAAACTTTTCATTAATATGAAAGTGTTGAAAGTGAAAAACTCATTTGATAGAGATGTCTGTTGCATTGCTGTTATGTCTATATTTAATAACAAAAATATTTTCTAACTAGTGAATACATGAAAATTGAGCTATGTGTGTACAGGTGTATATAAAGCACCATTATGCAATGAGGTACAGGGAAAAGGAGAACACAGACCTCTACAGAACTACCAGGGTTCCACACGAGCATTGGAGTTCATCCACACACAGATTTTAGGGTACGTCTACACTAGTTTGCTAGTTCGAGTTAGGTAGGGTAATGAGGGCAAGCAGAGTTGCAAATGAAGCCCGGGATTTAAATATCGCGGGCTTCATTTGCATGTTCCCGGGCGTCGCCATTTTTAGATCCCCCTTAGTCCAAACTCCGTGCCCGCGGCTACACGTGGCATGCAGTAGGTAGTTTGAATTAGGATCTTTAGCTCGAACTACCTACTCCGTGCCATGTGTAGCCACAGGCATGGAGTTAGGACTAGGGGATTTAAAAATGGCGACACCCGGGAACATACAAATGAAGCCTGGGATATTTAAATCCCGGGCTTCATTTGCAACTCCACTTGCCCTCATTACCCTACCTAGCTCGAACTAACGAGCTAGTGTAGATGTACCCTTACAGATTTAGCACATATGTTTTCCTATCTTCTCAGATATATTCCTTAAAAGAAAGTCTAGCAGAAAATAAAAATGGTACAAATTGAGGAGACAGTTACAAATAGCAGTAAGATGTGGAGGAGAAATGAATGAACCCAAAATATAATAGATCTGATTGTGATTGAGCCTTGTGAGGATGCACAGGGGAGAGATTTCACAAGTGAAACCACAGTCCCAACTTCAATATAAAGACTGAAGAACAAACATAAGCTTCTGCTTGTGGAGAACTCCCTCTGTAAGGCTTATGCATGAATATGGGCCTAATGAGAATAAGGAGGTGCAATAGTAATGGTATTACAGCCTGCAGACCACCATGCATGCTCAACTATTCAGAAAGCAAGAGGAAGGAGCCAGATTTAAAATATTTTTTAAATAAATGTTTTTTATTATATTATCAGGAGATTGGTTTCTTTTGGAAGCAGTCAGAGCAAAGCTTATAAGAACCCTTTTTTGGGCCTAGGCCATGGCAATAAGAGGCAGTTTTCTCAGGTGGTCTCATTTCCCTGACAGGAATTTGTCCAGGCAGGCCTATAATTGTTGAAGACAAAGTCAGCCACAGGATCAGTTCACAAAAAATGAAAGTGTTTTGCCTTGTCTTTATAGATTTCACTGTCTTTAACTCAGTATTGACCCTGAACGGTTTCCATGAGATGTCCTGTAGACCTCTGTATACACAGAAGGTTGAGCATAAAATCAATAAGACTATGACTAGTTCTCATGAGGTACTCTAAAGACCAAATTAACAAGGATCATAAAGTAAATCATACACAAGCTCTGGTACCTAGTGAATGAATCTAAATCCAAGAAAAATTTGACATACAGAACAATTTTCTTCACACACTGTGAAGTTTTATTAAATTGAACTATTACTGCTTTAATGGATATATTTTCCTTACTGCATGAGAAGTTTGTATCTGTTTTATTCATCTTCTTCATTTGTTTGTCCTTTACTTTTTAGCTTTTTTCTTTAACAGCTCTTGACCAAGCAATAGGAGCACCCTTTAGAAAAGCGATTCTTCACAGCAGTGTAACATCAATTCCAGCTGTGATTCCATTTATATTGAATCACTGTAATCTCTGAAAACAGTTGTTTTGCAACCATAATTTAAATTTAAACATACAAAAAAGTTAGGTGATGTTGACTGCACTAGTCTACAGTATAAGAAATACCATATGCAGAATTATAATTAGCATACAAAGCCAATTCCACTCTTTCAAAATATCCATAAAGAAAACAGAAAAATCAGATTTGTACACTACAAGAAGGTGGGGCAGACAGTCATGGTATTTTATGCCATCATACTAAAGAAAAAGATAAAATTTTTAGAACAGCACATACTTGAGTTAAATACCGTTCATAAATTTATTTTAAAAAGTGTAGCACAAATGAAAACCTCAGCTCCTTTGAAAACAAATGATGCTTATATGTAAGCATGTTTACACTTCTAAAATGTTTCTAAAGATGGATGACAAATATCATTGTGCTTTTCAGGAAATTGCTGTGTTTATATCAATAGAACCCCAACATCGAAAATTTTTATCATGCTACGTATAATTGTGTAATTCTTGGGTCTAAATAAATAAAAGTTGCATTTCTGAATAATTCTTTGAACGAAAACATTAATTTTCTCCAATAGTAGTTCAATGAGAGAGAGTAATAAGACTGAGACTTTTCAGCTTTGAAAAGAGACAACTAAGGATATGATAGAGGTCTATAAAATCTTGACTGGTTTGGAGAGAGTAGATAAGGAAATGTTATTTTCTCCTTTTCATAACACAAGAACTAGGTGTCACCAATTGAAATTAAAAGGCAGCAGATTTAAAAGAAACAAAAGGAAGTATTTTGTCCACACAATGTCCAGTCTATGTGTGGAACTCCTGGTCAGATTAACTTTTGTTAACATTCAATAAGAGGAACTGCTCCAGAGAGGCAGTTTCTAAAACAGTGATTAAGGCACAAACCTGGGGTGGATAGGGGAAAACTTTCTGCTCTTCTGCAGTTTTGGCAATTTTTAGTAAAGGAAGAAGGTATGTCCAAGAACCACTTTTGACTCTCTTGGTATTAGGCTGCTCCAGAAACTGGAGCAGCCTCCAGCATAAATTTGACTTTCATTCCACCCATGGCATGTCCCGGTATTTCATACTTGTTAAGGGCTCCTGGGAAGACAGCCTTACATCAGTATTGAGGGAAACCTCCCATGGGCAGAACTGGTGCTTTTGAGGACCATTTCCATTTCTGTAGCACTTTTATGCAATTTAAGGCTCTCACTCTGATAATTAACTACATAGTGATAATACAACATCATTTATCAAAAGGTTTTTAAACTCTATGCAAACATTTATTAGTTCATCTCTAGGAGGCAGTTAAGTAATATAAAAAAGATCCCTTTGCATCCAGCTGAAATCAAGGCAGCTCCCAAAAAGTATGTGAGCACAGGAGCAGCAAACAGAGCTGTAAACAGGGGAGTTTGAGTGGGAGTTCTGTTGGAGGAGAAGTTTGTATTTGGTTTTGTATTTGTATTGTTTGTATGTGTAGAGGGGTAGTGTGCTGGGAGAGAAGCTGAGCCCTGATTAGGGGGCGGGGCTTAATTGATTAGGGGTCCTATAAAGGTAGCCTTCTAGTCAGGCAGCAGCATAGATAACTGCAGCGGCACAGGAGCAGCAAACAGAGCTGTAAACAGGGGAGTTTGTAAAGGGAGTTTGGATATTGGAACTTGATTGGGGTTTGTTTTTGCTGTTGAGGGGGTGTTTTGGTCTCTTTTTGTGTTCACCGGACTAATAGGATTTTGGTGAGAAAATAGATAAAACACAGAGGCAGTAGTGGACATGGGCCAAGTAGTAGAGAACACAAGGAGGCTGATTGGATGTGGTAGCTGCGGTATGTACATGATTTTGGAGGGGGTACCTGAAAGGAGTTTTGTTTGCATGAAGTGTCGCCTGATAGAGCTAATGGAAGAAAAGATCCAAGGACTGGAGATGCAGGTGGAAACTCTGGTCGAGTTTAGAAGGGGGTTTGAGCAGATGATGGTGCAAAGGCATGACGTGGCTGAAGGGGAAAGCTTAGATATGCAGATGGAAGCAGGATCAAGGGCCTCAGGGGGGACTGCTGGGCAAAGAAAATGGACAGTGGAAGCATGTGACTCAGAGAACCAGGCAGAGGAAAAGATGGGTCAGTGAAGGAAAAATAGAGCTCAAGAACAGGTATGTGGAGCTAGAGAATGAAGAAGGGGTACAGCAGGTAGATAATGAAGATAGAAGGGTAAAGAAGAAGAGAAGAGTGGCTAGTCCCATAGATAAAGGGGAAGAGTTAATGGAGACAACACCAATAATGAGCATTAGGAGGATACAGGATGGGTTAAAGAGGATTACAAGGGAAAACAGGAATGGCAAGGACTTGCAGCCAGAGGAATCAAGAGATAGACCAGAGAATTGCACTGTCACTAGGAAAAGGCAGGTCTATGTGATTGGGGACTCCTTATTGAGAAGAATAGATAGGCCAGTAACCAGAGCTGATCCAGAGAATAGAAGGGTGTGCTGTCTGCCAGGTGCTAAAATACGGGATGTGGAACTGAGGTTGAAGAGGATTATTAAGGGAGCAGGAAGGAATCCATTGATCATCCTTCATGTAGGAACAAATGATACAGCTAGATTCTCGCTGGAACGAATTAAGGGAGACTATGCTAGGCTGGGGAGGACGCTCAAGGAAATTGAGGCTCAGGTGATCTTTAGTGGGATTCTGCCTGTTCCTAGAGAAGGGCACCTAAGATGTGACAGGATTATGATGATTAATAGATGGCTTAGGCAGTGGTGCTACAAGGAGGCTTTGGGATGCATGGTCACTGGGAGGCATTTATGGATAAAGGACTGTTCTCTAAGGATGGACTTCACCTAAGTAGGGAGGGAAATAGACTTCTGGGATGGAGGCTGGCTCAACTGATTAAGAGAGCTTTAAACTAGGAATTTGGGAGAGACGGTTGGGAGATGTCCAGGTAATCTCTATGCCGGATTTTAACACTCAGAGGGAGGAAAACGAAGTAAGAAAGGATATAGCTGGGGGTAGGAGAATGTACATGAGGAAGGGTAGGGTGGATACTAGTCTAATAGGTCATATTGGAGGTACAATGTCCGTGCCAAATTGGGTAAAGAATGTGAATGAGGCCAAACAGCAAAAATTAAGATGTTTGTACACCAATGCAAGGAGCCTTGGTAACAAAAAGGAGGAACTAGAGCTATTGGTCCAGGAAGTGAAACCAGATATTATAGGAATAACAGAAACATGGTGGAATACTAGGCATGACTGGAGTACAGGTATTGAAGGCTATGTACTGTTTAGGAAAGACAGAAATAAGGGTAAAGGTGGTGGAGTAGCATTGCATATCAAAGATGAGGTAGATTGTAAAGAAATAAAAAGTGATGGAATGGAGAAGACAGAGTCTGTTTGGACAAAAATTACATTGGGAAAGAAATCCTGCCCTGGGATAGTGCTTGGGGTGTGTTATAGACCACCAGGATCCAATCTGGATATGGATAGAGACCTCTTTAATGTTTTTAATGAAGTAAATACTCATGGAAACTGAGTAATCATGGGAGATTTCAACTTTCCAGATATAGACTGGAGAACAAGTGCTAGTAATAATAATAGGGCTCAGATTTTCCTAGATGTGATAGCTGATGAATTCCTTCATCAAGTAGTTGCTGAACCAACAAGTGGGGATGCTATTTTAGATTTGGTTTTGGTGAGTCGCGAGGACCTCATAGATGAAATAGTTGTAGGGGACAACTTTGGCTCGAGTGATCATGAGCTAATTCAGTTCAAATTAAAGGGAAGGATAAACAAAAATAAATCTGAGAATAGGGTTTTTGATTTCAAAAGGACTAACTTTAATAAATTAAGGAAATTAGTTAGGGAAGTTGATTGGAATAAAGAAATTATGGATCTTGAGGTGGAAGAGGCCTGGAATTATTTTAAGTTAAAGTTGCAGAAGCTGTCAGAAGCCTGTATCCCAAGAAAAGGGAAAAAAATTATAGGCAGGTGTGTTAGACTAAGCTGGAGCAAGCATCTCAGAGAGGTGATTAAGAAAAAGCAGAAAGCATATAAGGAGTGGAAAATGGGAGGGATCAGTAAAGAAAGCTACCTTATTAAGGTTAGAGCATGTAGGGACAAAGTGAGAGGCTAAAAGTCAGGTAGAGTTGGACCTTGCAAAGGGAATTAAAACCAATAGTAAAAGGTTTTATAGTCATATAAATAGGAAAAAAACAAAAAAACAAGAAGTAGGACCACTAATTACTAAGGATGGAGTGGAGGTTAAGGATAATCTAGGAATGGCCCAATATCTAAACAAATACTTTGCTTCAGTTCCACGTGGAGTAACGGTAGTTCGGAATAGGAAGCCTAATCCGAACTATCTAGTTCGTGCCGCGTGTAGCCGCGGGCACGGAGTCTGAACTAGCAGACATTTAAAAATGGCGGCGCCTGGCAATATGCAAATGAAGCCCGGGAAATTCAAATCCCGGGCTTCATTTGCAACTCCGGTTGCCTACATTAACCACCCTAGTTCCACCAGGGAGGGAGAGGAATTATTTAAGCTTAATAACAATGTGGACACAAGAACAAATGAATGTAAACTGGCTAGTAGGAAGTTTAGACTTGAGATTAGACGAAGGTTTCTAACCATTAGAGGAGTGAAGTTCTGGAACGGCCTTCCAAGAGAAGTAGTGGGGGCAAAAGATCTATCTGGTTTCAAGATTAAACTAGATGGGTTTATGAAGGGGATGGTTTGATGAGATAACATGATCTTGGTAACTAATTGACCATTCATTATCGGTGGGAAATAGGTCACTGGAGGGATGATAGGAGTTAATATAGAGAACTTTCTGGGTGTCTGGCTGGTGAGTCTTGCCCACATGCTCAGGGTTTAGCTGATCGCCATATTTGGGGTCCGGAAGGAATTTTCCTCCAGGGTAGATTGGCAGAGGCCCTGGAGGTTTTCGCCTTCCTCTGTAGCACGGGGTACAGATCACAGCTGGAGGATTCGCTGCATCTTGGGGTCTTCAAAGAATTTGAAGGCTTCAATATCTGAAATATAGGTGAGAGGATTATTCTAGGAGGGGTGGGTTAGATTCTGTGGCCTGCACTGTGCAGGGGGTCAGACTAGATGATCATAATGGTCCCTTCTGACTTTGAAGTCTGAGTCTATATTTAAAGGTTTGAATTTTTGAACTACTGAGATCAACCACTGACAGCACAGGATAGCACAGCACAAAACAAGTGGAATTGTTATTTAATACTTGTATTGCTGTAGTGCCCCACCATGATCAAGGGCCGTGCCATAATAAGTGATGCCCATATACAAAGGGACAACAAGACTCCTGCTCAGAATACCTTATAAACCAATTTAAGACAAAGCACAGCTAGTTCAAATTTAAAGAGGAAACCAGGGAAGAAAGAAGAAGATAACAGCAATAAGAAAATGTGATTATATAGACTATGTGCATAACTAAAGAAAATCATACGAAAATATTGATAAATGTATATCTTCAGGACCAAAAATATAGAAAGCATCTGTTTGTTGTAAATTACAGAAAGTAGCCTGATTGACAGACGTGGTGGTGAAAACCATAGAACAAAATCTAACTCAAAACTTCAGAAAGGGATTTAATTTTCCAGTGTGTTACAGGAAAAAAACACTTGGCAGATACAAGAAAAAATCTGGATAGAAAGTTCATTTTATTACATGAGGTATTTAAGCATTAGGGAGGTTAGCATGACTTTTCAGGAGATTATTCCAGACCCACCAAGAGAAAGAAAAGAGCAAAGTGCTCTGAGTGATAGAGCTTATTAAGGGCTTCAAAAATAGCTATGTGCTGTATGTAGGAGTTGAGTCTGTAGTTGAACTGGGAATGAGGAATTTAACTGCACTGTGCTATGTTCAAAGGGTATCAAGGCTTATACAATAAAGTTTTATATTGTAAAGTAAGATTTTGTTTAGCTCCCTTTTTAGTACTCAATGAACATTAAAATCACTTTCTGATACCCATCAGTTTATATAATATTATTCTGGTGCCCTGACTTTCCCCTCCTCTAGCTGCAGACATTTTACAAATAGTGTCCATGGCCTCACATATGCTCTAAAAAAAATTAAGAATTAGAGCAGAAAAGATAAATTTAGACAGATTTAGACATTATGGGCTCGTCTACACTGGCCCCTTTTCCGGAAGGGGCATGTTAATTTCAGCTATCGTAGTAGGGAAATCCGCGGGGGATATTTGAAGTAGGAATAAGAGCCTCCGGAAAAGGACGCTTTTTCCGGAGGATCGGGGCCAGTGTAGACGCTCTTTTCCGGCTTTTCTAAAAGCCGGAAAAAAGCGGCGGACATTTTTATTTAAATGCCGCGGGGGATATTTAAATCCCCCGCGGATTTCCCTACTACGATAGCTGAAATTAACATGCCCCTTCCGGAAAAGGGGCCAGTGTAGACGTAGCCTATTTGAGAATGTCAAAAACTGGCTTTGAAGTACCAGATCAGACTATTGATTGAAGCTGTATCATAGCTTTGAGACTACCAAAACCAAATACGTTACAGGAAGGCAACCTCAGCCACACAACTAATATTTATCTAGTTATAGAAAGTTAGTTAATGGCTAGGTTAGAATTTTAAGGTTGATTTTCAGCGGCCTCATAATATGAGATACTGAGATAATATGAGATACTCATAATATGATGCCGCTGAGCTGGGTTGTGTCCTTCATGTAGAATTGGCTATTGTTGCCACTCTGTCATATTTCAGTCTCATATCTATTGGGTTTTTATGCACTGAAGCCTTTGCTTCTCCAAAAAGATCTTAAATCAGCTTTAAGTAATGTATAGGTCATATGTGGAAGTGTTTCATGTTTTATTCCCTTTTCTATAACCTGAATGTGCTTTCAGTTCATGAAATTAGAGAATTTACAACCCTCAAGTTTTTATTATCCTGAAATATGCTATGTCCTCTTATTGGCTGAAATTTGGAAAGAGTGGCTAGTACTAAGTATAGTTTCCATTTTCATATATTTTACCATTAAAAACTTGCAAAAATAAAACAGGAGCTTCATTCACTTCTACTTTTAATTTTTTATTCAAGCACATATGTGATACTTCATTTGTTTAACTGTGGTGGTATGGTCATACATGAAAAATATTATCAATTTTACTGTTGGGGATCTTTATATTTGGTACACATCTTCATTCAGACCGAGGTGGCCTATTCAATGGTACATTTTCTAAGCCAAGAGTAAATTTCATTCCCAGACTTCAATCGAGTCTAGTGGATTTAAAACCAGGCTCACCTCACCTGTTTTTTCAATAGTTAATCATTTTGGCATATGACATTGGTGGGTATATTGTGAGGGTACTCTGCCTGCTTTCCTGTCTCCATTATGAACCAATTATTGACTCAAAAGGAATCCATGGGAGGAGTGTAAATAATGTTCCTCTTAAGGAGAAAGTGGGCATTCTTCCATTTCTACAAGGCAGGAAGAAGGACCAAAGTACCTGTGTATTCGTCTCAAAGAACTGCTGTTCAGCATGAAATTCCGAAAGGTTCAGTATTGAAAGTCTTTGCATGGACTTCTGGCTTCCTGTCTCACCTCCATAGAAAAAATTGCTGTCATTCCACTGTGTCAGAGGTAATTTAAAGGTGCAGAAGGAAGGGAAGACATAGGGCTTGCTAATAACTTCATTCAGGAACAATGAATCAAGCTTGTCTGGCAATGGTTGCAGAATTCAGTACCTTAATGTTATTTGGTTTTGAACATTTATGAAAATTATAATTTGCATGAACAATAATTGTACTTTATTTTATGCATTTGAGTAATGTGAAATCAATGGGACTACTCATATGAGTAAAGCTACTCTTGTGCACAAGTGCTGAAGGATCAGCATCAGCTCATAAGGCCCTGAGCCTACAATGAGCTCTGAGCAGGTTCAGTGGTTCACACATACAAAGCCAACTGTGGGATCAGGACTAATTACTGAATTGTATTTTAAGCATGTCTAGTAACTATTTTTCTTCAGGGCTTTGTTTGTTTGCATAATTTTGATATGCCCAGTGCACTATACATATCTGTTTTTATAATAAACCAAGTGAATTGAGTGAATTGTTCTGTTTTCTGGTAAATAAAGCAGTTGAGTAGCATGAAAACTTAATCTGCTTTCTATTTTAAAAAGCAAAGGTTTACAAAAATATGGGTGGGTCTAGACTGGCAAGATTTTGCGCAAAAGCGGCCGCTTTTGTGCAAAAACTTGCCAGCTGTCTACACTGGCTGTTTGAATTTGTTGAAGAGCACTGCCTTTGTAATGTACAAAATCAGTGCTTCTTGCGCAAATACTTTCACGCTCCCGCTCGGGAAAAAGCTCTCTTGCGCAAGAATACTTGCGCAAGAATATAGTGTAGATAGGGAATAACTGCTTTGCATAAAAAAGCCCAGATGGCTAAAATGTCGATCGGGGCTTTCTTGTGCAAAATCGCGTCTAGACTGGCCATGTATGCTTTTGCGCAAAAGCACTTTTTGCTCAAAAGCATCCGTGCCAATCTAGACGCATTTTTGCGGAAATACTTTTAACGGAAAAACTTTTCCGTTAAAAGTATTTCCGCAAAATCATGCCAGTCTAGACACAGCCAGTAAGTTTTGGTAAGGTCTAAATAATGATGTTTCATATTGAACTCCCCAGCAAATGAATAATGCAAATTTCTCTAACAGTTATATCTTATTTTAGTCAACTTTTGCCAATAGCATGCGGACATAAAATGGGCTGTTTATTAATACTCTGCATTAGAAAAGAAAATTTAGAACATTTGCTACACAGCTTGTAGACTTGAGCTATAACTTATCGTAAGTTCTGTATGGGTCATTGAATCCTGAGGACAATCTATGTGAAACTTACCAGGGAATTAGAAATATGGGATGAATAATAACTATTGCTAAACTGATCATTCAGAAAGGTTTGACCTCACATGAAAAGATAGGTAAATGAATAAACAGTTTTTCATAAAACAACTTTTATTTGAAAACATTCAGCATTTTCCCCTTATGTGCCGGAAAAAAAACCCAGCTTTGGCAGTCAGTGCATTTCTACCTTCTGCATTTTTAATGGGCAGGACACAGTCTTCTAGCCATTTTGACTTTAATTTTTTCTGCTATACCAATATAGTCTAGTTCTTTCTGATAACGAATTATCCATTTACAGCACAAGAATACTTGTAATAGGCTTATAAAACCAGGATTTGTATTTATTTTGTTGTTGCACACTGATGTCATAAGGAGAAAGCAATCTCTGTAAAGCACAGAATAAATCTTTGGAAATAAAAACATTTTTAAAATGAAACTGTTAAATCATGGAAACTTGAGATGGGAAATGCCATTGAAATCCTGAAGTAACCTGAACACAGCAAAATAAAAAGCCATTTCAAAGTACAAACTGTTGTTGTAACTTAGTAGTAGGCAACCTGCAGCCCGTGGGCTGCAAGCAGCCCTTTGGGGTTCTAGGTGTGTCTGTGAGACATTTTGTTTATTGTTTGTTCACATACAGGGTTGCCGAATTCTGTTGGTTTCTGGTTTTTTCTACTTGTATTACTAAAGTGACACACACATAAAGCAAGAGTACGTGAAGTGAGGTGCATGCTAATTGCACAATACATTGAGCATGAGAGCTGTAGGCTCTCTCTGTATCCGATCAAAGCATTGCTACAGTTCAGTCAGTACATCTTGTAAATTCTAGGTACACAAGTGCAATTAGCAAACTACCCTATTGAGGGAGACCACCATGGTTACAACAATATTATGGCCCACTCAGCTGAAGGAGGGACACTCATGAGGCCCACTCACTAGTCTAGGGTGCCCATCACTGCTGGAATTAGTTTTACAGCACATATTTCTGATACCCAGCAGCCTCGGGGTTGTGAGAAGTGGACCAGAAGGGCCAGGTGAGGAGTGGAAGACAAAAACAATATATGTTGGTGTGACAGGGCACACTTACCCCACACTGGATGGGAGAGGGCAATCCTACATAGTGGGTTGAGGAAGTACTGCCTCATGGCTAAAAGTGTACATAGAAGAATGTACATGCATCTCACACCTTTGTTCTTCCCAACTCTTTTCTCTATTCCCCACAGGAGACAGGCACCCCTCTCCCCCACCCTGGGTGGAATTTTCCCCAACCGTGTCATAGATGGAGAAGACAAGAAATGGGAATGTGGTATTCTGAAGACTGAAGACACAATTAAGCAAGATTTGGTGTAAAAATTTGAAAGCACCTATGGGGCTCAGGTGCCTAAGCCTCATCAAAAGTGAATGGCACTTAGGCTTCCAAGTGCCTAAGGTGCTTTTGAAAATGGGACTTAAGCTCCATAGTTACTCAGGTGCTTTTGACAATTTGACCTAATATTAGAATATTGTATAATCTAAACAGATGTGTAGCCTGAATCCCAAGACAGAAATATCAATGAGACCCTCTCATGTACAAGTGTATGCATAATTATACATCCGTATTTGCTAATAAAATTGCTGTGATGGTATTTGCACATGCAAATAGGTAGTTCAGCATCTACATAGACATTTGTACATGCAAATTAGATATGCACATGTACAATTGTGGTAATTCCTTTGAGTAAACATGACACAGCTGAGCACTCATTTTGTGTATGCTCAGCACTGGATTCTGAGAAATAATGGGTGAGATTCTGTGCCAGAACTCTGAAGGGGGCAGTACAGTACTTGCAATTCAGAGGCAAAGGTAGGGGAAGGCTACAGTATTTTATCACTACCTTTAATCCTTGAAACAAAAAGCAGGACTATGTAGCACTTTAAAGACTAACAAAATGCTACATAGTCCTGTTTTTTTGTTTCAGCTACACCAGACTAACACGGCTACATTTCTATCTTTAATCCTTGACTGTTTTGAGGGCCAGAGAAGCTGTTATTGCTGCTTGTTTCAGACGTGCCCCCAAAAAACCCCTCTCACCTCATTTCCTATGCCAGGAATTGAAAGAGTCCTCAGAAGGCAGCCTTACAACTCTGGGGAATCCCTGAATTGGAGAATCTTCCCCTCATTGAATAGGAGACTTTTAAAGCCATATTTTAAAGTTTCAGTGGATAGTGAATGTCCACAGGCACTGAAAAGGAAAATTGATGGCAAAAGAACACGAGGCATAAAAATAAGCTCTTGAATGGACAATGTATCCTGGGTGGATCAAAAGCACTATTCATCCACAAATAGTTTAGCAGAGGGTCATACATTATGGGGTACCACTTTACCATGCACCTGCCCTTTTGCTCATCTTAAAAGGGCTGGAGACGGACTAAGACTATCACATCAGATGTGGATCTGGGCAATTGGATCCACATCTGACAAGTCAAAAGAGCTATGAAAACTGAGAATTTAGCCTATTATCTTTCACAGGGTAATTTTATTTTGGGATTTGGCTAACCTGAAAAAGTCATTTGTGCACTTTTTTCTACTTCATTAGATTAAAAACAGTTATGATAGAATTGTAGTTTTAGTGTATAAAATGGGTTAAGTTGTTCTTTAGTTAAACCACATACCTCTAATGGATAATCTGTCAACCATGATCACAAAGAAATAAAGATGCTGTTCCAAATTTAAGAATTATTTATCTACCATAGAGTAAATACATAATCCTGTGAACTGTTACAGGAACAGTGTGCTATATTCTATATGTTTTGTGTATTAAGAATATAACATACAAACAAAGAACACTAAAACATGACAGCTAAACAGGAAAACACTCATTTGCAGATACATGATATACTATTTGTTGTGCAACGAATGAACATGGACACACCATTTTGAATTAGCACAATTGGGTAGTACAATTTAGTATACATTTAAGGAAGTGGATTAATGATGGTTTTATGGTCATTCTGTGTATTCTAAGTTCAGCATTATTCTAAGAACAAACACAAAGGGCTAACTGATGGACACTAGCTGAGGGATCCCCATGAGCTATAAAACCACAAAACATGCACACTATCAATAGCTGTTCCAATGAATTATGTCTTAAGGAGGTGGTGTGGTCTAGAAGATAGGAAACTAGCCTTGGAATCAGGAAACCCAGGCTGAAATCTGCTAAAAACCTGCTGCATCACATTTAGTGAGTCACCTCACTTCTTAGGGCCTCTATTTCTCCTGCCATTTTAACAGGATCTGTAAGTACCCATAGAACTTTCCAGTTTTATTGACTCAGAGTTTTCTGATGGAAAAGCATTTTCAGTTTCCTCTACTTCTGAGCTCTTTGTGTCCTTGAAAAAAGCCTTTAAATGCTGTAGCATATTCAGGTACCATGGCTTCCATCCTGAATGACATCACATTGAACAACCAACGTATCTGATACACACAAAAAAGAGAATTAGTAGGCATCCCTTTTTACATAGAAAAGAATTTTCAAGAAAACATTCAGAACCAAACGCCCTTTTAATGTAGCTTTGGGAAAACCAGAAAAATCATCTAGCTAGCTTCCTTCATTCCTTCCTTCTATTGTTTTTCCTACATTCTTTGAAAACCCACACAGGAGTCTTTGGATTAGGCCCAATCCTAAAGTCCATACTCAATCCTTTGTAAGAAAACACTCCCTTTTTTTTAATTGAACAAGGAGTTTTTTGTTTGCTTTTTTCCCTCTTGTGAAAGTCCATGGGCCACCATCACATGTTGTACGTTGGCACAGGTACCCTAACCATTGTCTTTTTATTCCAGGATTTCTCTCTTCTAAGAGATCTTTTTTTTTTGTAAACTGTCATCAATCCCTGATGGTGTGTATGTGTGTGTGTGTAGCAATGTTTTTTCCCCATATTGATTCTCCTGTATACAATGTCATTGATGTCTTCATCCAAAGAACTTCTCATAAAAGAAAACTATTATATATCAATACAGGCACATTTCTGTCTTCTTGTCAAATCATGTATATGGCCTCTAAGGATATAAGAATCATAAAGCAAAGCTGAGCAGTTCTGCCAGCCTGAGGACATACAAGGTGATGCTCTTGATAAGAGAAGAGAAGCAGAGGCACATTATTAATATTTTATATATCATTAATGTGTTTTAGCTGGGAATGTTTTAATATAATTTTGAATGTACATATTAGCTTTTTGCCAAGTGTTCTATGTGCACCAGTTAACCTTGGGAAAGGGAAAAAAATAAATGGTGCCTCTTGCCAATACGCAAGAACAGAATGAGTTAATATTCACAATGCATTTGACAAAGAAGCTGGGTCAAGTGATAACAGGTGTATTTTCCTCTTTTTTTCTTTTTTGTCCTTAAATTTTAGTTCATCATAAAAAAAAATTGAACAAAAATATACTCAAATCAATAGTGTAAGAGAAAACCAACGGCACCTAAGTACTATTTATAGAGATAAAATTTTCATCGAGGTGTACAACAGCATGATAATGGAAAAAATACTACAGTGTGCAATGAAGTGTGTGATCAAGCCAACAAGAAGTTAGATCAGTTAGTTGCTAATATATAATGGATTATTTGATGGATGATCATTTACCTTTTTCTTAATTATTAGGACCACTTTGGCATCATTGATACATTTTTTTGCACCAGTTAATGAGTACTCAGGCTTCATTGTTTACCACATATCAAAATCAATTACATCAAATTCACTAAATATAAGTGCACAGGACTTCATTTAGTAAGGAAAAATCAAATCTAAAAATTGGGAATAACTGGAAAGGTGGTAGTGCTGCTGAAAAGGATCTGATTTTTTGTGATAAATTAAATATAAGTAAACACAATAGAAAACAATGAGTAGTCCTATGGCACCTAAGACAATAACAAATAGGTGTGTGTGTGTGTGTATCTGTACACACACACACACACAGATATAAAATCATGAGTTTTCATGGGAAAAACCCACTTCCTCAGATGAGGAAGTTCAAGCTCATCTGAGGAAGTTAGGTTTTGCTGATAAAAGCTCATGATACTATATATATATATTTGTTAGTTTCTAAAGTGCCACAGGACTACTCATTGTTTTTAAAGTTGCAGACTAACATGACTATCCCTCTGAGACTTTTAAAGACAATAGACTTCAAGGTAAATATGAGTTCATGATTCTAAGGCATGGTAGGAAGGAGAACAGCAAAATAAAGGCAGGAGAACCATAAAATAAAGATAATGGATTTCAGGAAGACAGATAAATTTAGGGAGATCCCTTGGGAAGCAAGTCTCAGAAGAAAAGAACTGTAAGTTTTCTAAAGTGACATTATTCAGGGCACAAGAGCAAACTATTCCTCTGTATAGGAAGGATAGAAACTGTGGAAAGAGACCATCCAGGATATCTTGAATGATCTAAAAATCAGTAGAGTCTTACAAAAATTAGAAATAGGATCAAGTTACAAAGGATGGATATTAACAAATAACAGAAATATGTAGGGACAAAATTAGAAAGTTCAAGGCACAGAATGAGATCAGAAGAGGTAGAGACTTAAGAGTAACAAGAAAACATTCTGCAGGTACATTAGAAGCAAGAGGATGACCAAGTACAGTGTAGGCCTATTACTCAATGAGTAGAGAAAAACAGTAACAGAAAATGTGGAAATGGCAGAGGTGCTTAATGACTTGTTTCAGTTTTCACTGAGAATGCCAGTGAAAATTAGGTAGGATCAGAGCCTAAAATAGGGAAAGCATAAGTTAAAAAATATTTAGAAAAGACAGATGTCTTCAAGCTACAGATATTTTCAGAGCTATGGTCAAATGCATTCTAGAATACCCAAGGAGCTAATTGAGGAGATATCGGAATCATTAACTATTATCTTTAAAAAGTCATGCAAGATGAAGAAATTCCAGAGGATTGGAAAAGGATAAATATAGTGCCCATCTATAAAAAAAGAGAAATATGACAACTGAGGGAATTACGGACCAGTAATCTTATCAGCTCTACCAAGAAAAATAACAAAGCAAACAATTACACAATTAATTTGCAGATATCTAAAAGAGAATAAGGTGATAGGTGATATTCAGCATGGATTTGTCAAGAACAAATTATGTCAAACCAGCCCAATAACTTTCTTTGAAAGTGTAACAAGAATTGTGAATGGGCAGGGCAATTAGTAGATATATCTTGAGTACCTCAGTCTGGGATGTATTAGCAGGAGTGTTGTAAATATGATATGAGAATTCTTCTGCTCTATTTTGTGCTGATTAGGCCTTGGCTGGAGTACTGTGTCAGTTCTGGGTGCCATATTTCAAAAACGATGAGGACAAATTTAAAAAAGCAACAACGATTAAAGGTCTTAGAAAACATGGCCTATTAGGGATGACTGAAAAATATTGGGTTTGTTTAGTCTGGAAAAGAGAAAACTGAGCAGGGGGACATGATAATGTTAGAGAAGAAACAGGCAACCGAGGAGCGGATGGGGTAAACAGAATCGCTTTATTGTCAATGAACATTTACCTCAGACATTCAACACAACGTCCGAGTGGCAAAACCAGGTGCTAATCACACCCTTTTATCTATTTTAGTATGTTAATTTACATGTCTATCACTACTTTACCTAAAACCTTATTTAGTAATGTTAACTCCTACACAATGAATATTAATGAGCAAGTGATTAATACAATTATACCCATCTCTGTTTGTTGGTTACTGGTTTTAGTAGAATCAGCATTACATACTGTCTTCATCAGCAGCTTATAGGGAGGAGGAAAGCACTTCAACCCTGAAAATGTTTTTACAGACAAGTGCGAAGACAAAACAAGGCACTGTTCAGTGCAACCATCTTCCAAGGCTGCCAGGACAAAGGGAAAAAAAAGGTTTAAAGGGCAATGGCCTCATTTTTTGAGGAGTAACATTAGTTCGGACTAAGGGCTTTAGTCCGAACTAACGCGTCCCGGCGCGCACTTCCTGGTTCGAATCAGCTGTGATTCGAACTAGTGCGCCGGCGAGATCATGTTAATGGAGCGTGGGATATTTAAATCCCCGCTTCATTAACTAGTTCGATTGTCTCCATTTGCATCCCTAGTTCGAACTAGGGATGCAGTGTAGACATACCCCTAGATAATATGATTACACAGGACTAGATAATGGTTCAAGGTTCCTTCCAGTCTTATAATTCCATGATTCTATATTATATTAATAAACGTTAATCACAGGGAAAATTCATACCTGGTATCCATAGCCAGTGGAGTTACACAAGGGATGAATTTGTTGCATTATATCTATGTTGTATTGAGGTCTTGACACTGCATGATCTTGTGTGCCATCAGGGATGTGCTGAGTACCTTGATTCCTACTGATTTCAATGGGAGTTAGTCACGCAGTATCTCACAAAATAACAAGCTATGACCTTGTATCTGGATGACATATTTCTCTTTGCTGGTTACTGCTTTCATTTAATTAGAGATAACAATGTATTTTACTGATTTTAATCTCCCAGACTCTGGATCTTCTTTTCTGGGAAATGGATGTGAGCAACTAATTTTAAACTAAAACTTTAGAATTGTTTTCCCATGCTGATATCTCAGTAGACTAGCAAAGAGCCCTGAAGAGTGACAATAGTGGTGACATACATGCCAAGGAATTAGAATGTATGTAGTCAAATAGAAGAGCAGTGTAAAAATGGCGGTGCCTGGGAACATGCAAATGAAGCCCGAGATATTTAAATCCCGGGCTTCATTTGCAAGTTCGAATGCCTACATTAGCCACCCTAGTTCAAACTAGGGTGGCAGTGTAGACATACCCGAAGATATCTAAGGCTATGTCTAGACTGCAGGCTTCTTTCGGAAGAACCTTTTTTTGGAAGAGATCTTCCAAAAAACTTTCAATAGAGAGCGTCCACACACAAAAGCGCATAGAAAAAGCAATCTGCTTTTTCAAAAGATAGCATCCACACTGAATGAATGCTATTTCCCATGTAAGCTGTGATTACTATGGGCGGAATGTCCACCAGGGCACCTGAGTTTTTTTCTCTTTCCTCTTCTTTCGAAAGTACTTCCTCTTCTCCATCCACACAGACCTTTTTCTGAAAGATCTCTTTTGGAAAAAGGCTTCTTCCTCATAGAAAGAGGATTACCAACACTGGAAAACCCCTCTGTTATTCCAATTTACTTTCGAAAGAATGCGACTGCAGCATGGAGGTAACTCAGGTTTTGTTGGAAAAACAGGTGTTTTTCTGACAAAACTCTGTAGTGTAGACATACCCTAAAAGGTCTCTGTGATGGACCGGGACGAGTCTAGGAACCCCTGAGGGCATCAGCTCAGGGTGAATTGCTCAAAACCAGGGCTACTTATAGCATTCAGCTGGAGACCTTTCTCAAATAGACCACAAACCAGTCATACAGCATGCTTCAGCTGCCAATCCAGCCAGCAGGAAGCCTCATGAGCAAAACCCCTCAGATGCCCTAGGTTTCCCAGTGCCACAGTCAGCCCCGGACCTTACACAGAGGTGAAAAGTTATAAAACCCGATCTCACCAACTCCGAACAGATCCTCCCGGTCCCAAAGAAGCAGCCACAGTCCCCAGTCAATTTATGCTTTAGATCTTACCCTCAAGAGCATGCTGAGCCAGTCCTTTAGAATCTAAAATCTAAAGGTTTATTAATAAAAGAAAGAAAAGGTTGAGAGTAGGATTGTTAAGGAGAAATACATTACATACATCAATCACCAAGTTCTTAATGCAGGCACCTAGCAGAGATGTTACAAACTGCTAGCTTAGAAGTCTCTGGTGTACATCCTGTATCAGGATGTGTCAGCAATCCTTCCCAGCTCTCTGTCCCTAGCAAGGATGCATCTGGAATCAGTAGCAAGCGGCCAATAGGAATGTAGGTAGGAATTTCAAATTGGGACAAAGGAATTTTGGGGGTTTCTCTCTTTTGTCCCTGGGCAGTTATTCTCCAACTACTGAAGTGGACAGACACTATGTCTCCCTCCAAGAAAAGACTCTCCGCTGTGTGTAAGTAGAGTAAAGTTTAGATAAATCCATTAGGTTTTATTGTTTTATGGTTTGAGAATGGGAATCTGATGTATGTACATTTAAAAATGGGTTTTCCTCTACTTTGTAAGTAAGTTTTGGCCCATGGTAGAATCTCCCCATGAGTATATTAATTTGTGACTTTTCCATCTAGTCATTATGCTTGCAACAGGAATATTGTGGTGATTATAAAAGTTCTTTCTCTTTTCTTTTTATTAACCTGGTATTGGTTAATTTTTGTGTCCTGGTTTTACTTTTGGGGCTGAGATTTCCCAAGTAGTCTCTCCCTATTTTTCTTATTATTACTTGGATGGTGGCAGCAGATTTTTTACCCCCAAAATATAGGGTTTTAAGATTTTGGGGGGGAAGCTTTATACCAAAGCCTGGAAAGATAAGGTTTGGGGGTACTTTTGCTGCATTTATCATGTCAGAGTGAGGAAGAAGACTTGACAACTTCCCATACAAAAATCATACCAGTACATGAGTAGCATACATAGAATCCATAGAGCATAAGATTCTATTTGACACTTCACGTGGCCCACTGTACAGAATTTGGGGCAAATGTCACCAGTAGGTGCAACAGTGACCTGTCTCCTCACTTTAAAATCCAATAAAGTGACAGACTTATGCCGCAAGAGGCTCTGCAAAGCTAAGCTACATGCTTCAGGCCCAGATAACAGGGCTCAGGCTTGAGCCCTGGGCAGCAGGGCTTGGACTTCATGCTCCTGAAAAAGGTATAGTAGTCTGGAAAGACTGACCATGCTAGAGAAAAGTCAATGCTAGTGTTTGATCACTCTGGAAATTCTCTTTTGTTAGTGCACCTTTCTAGGCTTGTGTTTGAATTTCTTCTTCTAAAATAGCACCACTGTACTCAAAACTATCAGTGGGAAATTTTATTGTGCAATATATGGTGCTGCAAATTACTTGCATTAGCTCTTATCCTAAAACTGTATGTTTGCCCCAAAACATGCTAAGCAGTGTTCCCTATAAGCTGAGCGCCACCCAGGAGAGATTCAAATGCCACTAGCTGATTACTAGACCACCAATAGTGCCCACAGCTGTCAGTGTGTGCTTCTATTGGTGCTGCACATCTGTACATGCCTCTGTGAACATAACAAAATGTATTCTGCACCTGGATGGAAAAAAATCAGGGAACATAGATGTTAAGATTATATCTACATTTCATCATTTCTGGAAATCGCTCTGCACTTGTTCCAGATGTTTTAGTTAAGATGGCAATTTAATGGAAATGTGTTTCAGCCCAATTCTTTCTGTCCAGAATGTACCAAGAATGAAGCCACAAGGCTTGCATACCAGAAGTTGTTAGATGAGATTACATATAATTTATGAGGCTTTGAAATTACCTATGTCTGAATATTTCAAAGATTCTGTTAAATTATCCTCAGGTATCGTTCTTAAAGGAAGGAGTTAACTTGCATTCCTTTTCAACATCATAGACAGGTTTTTAAATTCAGCAAGATTGGTTTAAAACCTTAATTCCTTCAATGGATGTTTGTAATGACTTCTATAACTATTTTATGAACAGGCTTTCAATTTTGAGTGCAGTTTGCAAATTAACTCATTCCACTGACTATACTCCTTTCCTTCCAATACTTCTTTAATTTGTCCTTAGGGGACATGAAGTACCTTTTCTGAGGCATCTGTGTCACCTATTGTTGAAGAGATAGAAGGCCTGAGGCCAGCAGCATGAGTTTTAGACGTTCCAACTCCTACTTGACTGCTAAAGGATTGTTTACCTGCTAAGGCTACAGAGACTCAGGGAACAGTTAATTTATCATTGGAAATTGGAACTGTTCCATCAAATTTTAAACTAGCCTTAATAATTCTTTGAAGAAACCTCCCTCCACAACTGACAATATGTTTAATTTTCATTCCGTTTCCAATTTATGCTTTTTATCAAAGGTACATGAAAAAGTTATTTATATTCAATTACAAAGTCATCTTGCTCCATTTGATTTATTTGAAAAAAAAAATCAGTCAGGCTTTAGAATGCACCATAGCATGGAAACTGCATTGTTAAAGGTATATAATGATTTATTGATTGCAACTGATTCAGGATTTCTGTCACTTAGTTTTATTGGAAGTTTCAGCAGCATTTCATATAGCTGTAGTCTATCGCTGGGCTCCTAAGCACTGTTCTACCTTGGTTTAAATCATATTTAGCACTTTAACTTTTCACAGTTTCCTGCAGTACTGTTCAGACAAGATCCAACTTCTCAATGCCTTACTGATCATCATGAGTATATTTTAAAGACTTTCTGTTTTCTGGGGCTATGTCTAGCCTACGTTCTATTTTTGAAAGAGGATATGCAAATTCCATGGAAATGTGCATATCTTTTTATGATCTCACTTTCAAAAGCAGATCTTTCAAAAGTGAAAGTAGTCTGGACGTGGGGTTTTTTTGGGAAAAAAAAACTTTTTTTAAAAAAACCTCGCTTTTCCTTAAAAAAGGAGGTTTACGTGTTTTTTCGAAAAAAAGGGGTTTCCCCCAAAAATACTTCCAGACTACTTTCACGTTCGAAAGTGAAATCGGAAGAAGATATGCAAATTATTATGAAATGTGCATATACATCTTTCGAAAATAGAATGTAGTTTAGACGTACCCTAGATGTTGTCACTTAAAACAGTCTGTGATATCTGTGTTATAGGCTTGATATCCAAATGTATTTAGCTCTTCCATCCAAGTACTCTGTTACATTAACTATTATTGTTTTGTGATATCCAGCTTCCAATGATCTCTCGAGTTCCCTTCCAGTCCTAGTATTCTATGATTCTATGATTCTATGTCTCAGTATTTTGTGAAAATGAAAAATTTTGGAGATTATTTATTGTGTTATAATTTGCTACATGATTCTCTCACCCTATTCATTCTGAGCGTAGTCTTTGAGTATTAAGAGTGTTGGTGTTATATGGCCATCAAACATTTATGAAGAAATGTGTGTCTTTCTCTGGTCTGTTCTTAGGACATTTTTAAAATATTTATGAACTATTGCCACATGAACTTCATTTCAAAGATCCAAAATTGTTAGTATATGCCTTTAATTTGTAGAGACTATTGTACGAGAACAATTTGGAGTCAAAACTTCTGCTGGTTTAAATGGATAAACATTGATTTCAGTGGAGTTCTGTGCATTTACATCAGCAAAAAAAAATGGAACCTGTTTCTAGGAGTTCTCCATCATTTTTCTAGACTGCAGACATTACAAAATGGAAGACTCATTCTTACTAGCATTCAGTCACTTCAACATATTAATCCCATTAAAAAATATTTTATAGTACATCACTGCAACAGACTGCAAAATGTCACATTCAAGTTTCTTCAAAGATTTTTTTTGTCCAATCCAAAGCCTTTGGACTCAATGAAAAGAGTCCCACTGACTTCAGTGTGGTTTGGATCATCGCCTTAATGGCTGTGCACCAGTGTAACTAATTCATCTTTTCTTACTATGTGCCAGGAGTCATTTAACAAGACCCAGAGTAAGTTGGTCATTTAGTCTGACCTATTTTCAAACTCAGCAACTGTGAGTTAAAGTATTTTAGAATTATTCTCTTTGACCATGGAAGTAACTTCCTGTTACTATTCAAAAATTTGTTCCAACATCTAATATTGCAAAAACAACTGTGAGTTTGATCCGTTTTTTTTACAGTAAATCAGAGGTAATTCTTTAGAAGTTGAAAGAACTTAAAAAATAATGAACATCCAAATGATATCAAAAGCTAAGTATCTGACACTTACAGACCACTATATTAGACTGATTTACCATAGATACTTCAATTGACAAGACATTTTTCCTTCTGCACCTCTCCGTTCTTCCTCTGCTTTATATTTGTCCCCCTGTGCCTCTTGCTCCATTCATCTGAAGATGTTGATTATGCCCACAAAAGCTCATGTTACTATCTATATTTTTTGGTTAGTCTCTAAGGATACATCTATACAGCAACACTATTTTGAAATAACTGGCATTATTTTGAAATAACTTAGTCTACATCCACAAAGCAGGCAGTTATTTCGAAATAATGTCAAAGTACTGTCAAGCTGGAGAACATTTTACTCCGACTCCTGTAACCCTTACTGTACAAAGAGTCGGAGGAAAAGGGCTGTATTTCTAAATAAGTGCTCTGTAGATGCTCCCAATTTTGAAATAAACTATTTCAAAATAAGCTACGCAATTGACGTAGCTCAATTTGTATAGCTTATTTCAAGTTAAGGCTTACTGTGTAGATGCACCCTAAGGTACATCTATACTGTGGGCTAAAGTCAAGTTAAGATATGCAACTTCAGCTATGTCAATTACATAGATGAAGTTGAAGTACCTTAACTCAGCTTTTGGTGCTGTCTACGTAGCAGGAAGTCAAAGGAAGAACACTTTTCCTTTGACTTCCCTTGCTCCTTGTGGAAAGAGAGTTACAGAAGTAGTAGTGAGAAACCTGTTATTTTGAAATTATTTTGAAATAATGGTCTTGCTGTGTAGACATAGCCTAATGTGCTAAAGAATCTCTTGGTTTTTTTTTAGTTTTTTAAGTTACAGACTAACTTGCCTAGCCCTCTAGAAGTCAAAAGACTTACTCTTGCAAAACTGGTGACAGAGGAGAATCAAATTGGGTGGCTTTTCCCATATTTAATTAATCACTATTGATTTGTTGAAATATCTGTCAGGTAAAAGTGCCCTACAGCTGTTTTGTCGAAGTTATATAAATCTACCCATTCAGTACTCAACCCTTTAATTTACTTTTACCATTGTTAATATTAGAATTTCCTGAAATGTTTCACATTTCAAATAACAACAAAAAAGCTGACAATATCCTAGTGCACCATTTTTCAATTGATATACCTGTTTAATGATAAGCATGCACATTTTCTTGTATTACTGCATAGTCCGCATGAAGCCAATTAGCAAAAGGCACCTGCTTCCTTGGGTCAAAATCCACAGATTAGACATGAATAGAGTCATAGTTAGCCAATTCCTGAAGAAAACTATGTCTCAGCCATTCAAAGTAAGTTATAGTACAAGTATAGTACAGTTCCGGATGAATGGTTAAAGAAAAGGGACATTTTCTTAGAGCCATTTGATTAATATTGAAATATTCACTTTGAGCAAAATGATGGAGCTCATCCTTGTTCAACTTCATATTCCTAGTACTATAATTTTACCACTTTGTAAGACCAGCTGTCAGCCGACGGTCAGGGCAGTGAGTGGTGTGTGTGTATGTTATACACCCGAGACTTTAACTGCTGAGACCGGGGTCCCTTCGCAGCGGGCAACCTGGAGGAGGTTGACAGGCACCCCAACAAGTTTACAGGGAGAGCTTATTACACCTCAGATTTTCACTGCTAGGATACACGATCCCTTCGCAGCGGGCAGCCTGGGGAGGCTGAGAGATGCCCCAACAGATCTGTCCCCTGGAAGCAACACGATCCAACGCTCAAGCTCTTCCTATATCTGTCCCTTATGACCGGCTGAAGTTCTTTTAAATTGTGCTTGGTTCTGTTACAGCAACTGAAGGAGTCAGATTAAAGCTTAAACAGTTACTATTTTATTGTTACAGGGTAAACTTAGCTGTTAAATGCTACTGCTGTGTTACAGATAACACAGCCACTACAGAGGACAGGACAGAAATTACACTAAGAAGTCAGTTACAGGTACCATGAAACCCTTTTGGTTCTCTGAGCTCTTATTAAATGCATGCAAAATAGACACCTAGCAGGTATATATTCTCACCCCTGCGTTCCAGACTTGGCGTGGCCAGTGTCTTTCTCTCAATCCCTCGGGAAGAAGTAGGGCGAGGTTGGGCGTCCCACAGACCTCGGGAGACAATCAATACCTGCCAGCAGGTGTAGCTGATTGGAGCTCAAATGGGGTGGGCTACTAAACCCCTCTTTATATCCCTTGGGTCATGTAGGCTTCTTCCTCGTCTCAAGTGGCCAGTTAGGAAAAATGGCTTTGAACGCCAAGTTTTCCACGAAGGGTGCAAAGCATAATTCACACCTGGGAAAATGCAGACAATGGGCACCTCTGGTATGTGATGGGTGAAGATTCCTCTCCTGGGACAGTGCAGGCGTGTCAATTACTGATACTAGCCATCAGGGCGATGGGAGGCCCCGAGTCGTCAGCTAGCCCATTTACTATCTGGTTTCTGTTTATGGGAGAGTCAGGGACAGGCAGCACACCTGCGTTCCCAGGGCATCAAAGGCTGACTGCCTTTCTCTTGCTCTCTGGGGGGGGGGGGGGGGGCGGAAACCAAGATGGGGTTCATGTCTGGCTACACCAGCTCATCCAAAGGCGCTAAAGTTGTTTAATCTCTAATACAATGTATAGCCTAACTTCTGGAGGTTAGATAGTGTTTGTGTTGTTGTGGAGGTGGACAGTTTCAAACAGCCTACTCTCTTTTCTCCATTTCATTAGTAAAAGGTGAAAAATTTATACGATTTGAAAAGAAACCCGAATATTTATATTAAATATAATTATAAACATATAATTTGGCACAATAGTCAAATTTTCCAACATGTGGCTTTTCTGAAGGTTATAAGTTACCAAGAGTGTAATTTAAGGATAACAACACTAGTCCATGACATCAGGTGATGTATTAAAATGGTGTCCCCGTAAGCCACAGTATCACTTTTCCCCAAAATTAAATGGCTATTTATTCATAGTATTAGGAGTGCAGCAGCAGCAGAACCGTCATTATTTGAAATATGTATCTGACAAGAAACAAAGAAGATTTTGAAATATATGTCTTCTCTATTCTGCTTTTGACTATAACCTGTTCCCTAAACAATTTAGTCTAGGGTTGGGCAATAATTTTTGATGGGGGAGCCCATTCTAAGAATTTGGTAAATGGTCAAGGGCAGCGCTCTTCCATGATATTAATTGAGGGGATGCCGGGTCTGGGATGGAGGCTTTGTGCAGGAGGGAGCTTGGATTTGCAGGAGGCGGTGTGGGATCTGGGAGGGAATCTGGGTGAAGGAGGGGTCCCAGTGCTCTAGGTGAACCCCCTCCATAATGGAGTAGCTAACAGTCAAATTTGTCCATAATTTACTAACCCTCTACTAGCTAGCAGGAAAACCACTCTTTAAAAAAAAAACATTTTTGGCATTAAGTAGGAAAACAAGTCTGATGACAGCTTTACAAACAAGTGCTCATGTTGTTTGACCTGGTCTACTATTTGCAAATTAAGATTAGTCAATATTTAGCAACTCATTAAATTAAGACATCTTGCTGAATATGCAGCAGATGTTTGATTTTTCACTACTGAACAAAAATGTAACTACTGAACAATATTTATTATATCATAAACATGAAAACAGAAAAATAAAAATGTTTTGTTTGATTAAAAAATGGCCTTAGTTGTTACTTACAATACAAGAATGTGAGCTCCATAGAGGCTTGAGCAAAGAATCCTTACTACTTCTAAATTCTGAAACTTCATCTGGATTTAGAATTTTCTTAAATATGTAAATTAGCAGTATAGGGATTGTTAGCTGAATGGGGGAGGGAGTTACGTTTCTTTTGTACTTTTGTCCAATCCTCTATAGAAATGTGAAAATGAAATACATAACATTGAGAATTAAACATAATGAAGAAAAAAAAAGCTTATAATGATTATTACTTGTTGAAATCTCATTTTGGATTGCCAGTGACCCGAAAATATCTGGATCTGAGAATAACTATATCAAATAATTATGTTTTGTAATCAACATCCTTAAAAGATAATGACCTGAAGGAAAGATGATATATACCTTAGGCTGATTAAATTATAGGGTAGAGGTTTTCTTTATGAAGTCTTTAATATTACTAAAGGAATCCTATGAAAATATATTAGCTTTAGAGTTAGGAGTTATCCAAAGGGGGGTGTTCATCACTGAAGATAAATATGAAAATCTATTATCTGAGCAGAATGACCCCAAACACATCTTTCAAGTAACTTCAGAATCTTTTTGTATCATACTTTGTTGTATCTATTATTGAATAGTATCTAGAGGAAGATTCTGGACTCAGTGGACTTCATGTCTGATTCAGTATGGTAATTCAAGCACATTTTACTAAACTGCATCTAAAAAATAAATAAAAAATAAAAACCATGCACATGCTGCTTCTGTAAAAACAAAAACCAGCAACAGTGACCACTAATCAGATACTTGTGTAAAATTACCATATTGGTATTGCAAATGTCAATTGTGTTTACAATTTTTCTGAGCAAAAGTTATATGCAAAAGTAATGGGCACCCATATTAGAAAATGTCCTGTTTTGTAAAAGAAGTTTCCTTGATAGGAAAAGAAAAATCCCTTTGCCAATGTATACCGCTTTTCATAGGGAATAATGTCTTTATTTACCAAATCTGCATTTTTTTCTGAATTAAATCTAAAATAATGGAACTAAATCCAGACTCTGTCTTCTGAGACATTAGAAACACTTCTTACAAAAACTCTGATTTTACCATAATTTGAGTCAAATGTGAACCTTAATTGCTAGCAATCTAATGCTCATATCCTGTAAAGATTTATGAACATGGATTAACTTTAAGCATGAAAGGAATATCAATGTGAGTTCAATGAGATTGCTCATATACTTGTAAGTATGAAGTGAACCGGCTACACTGCTGTCTTATGTTTATAGGATATTGTGCCCTGTACCTGTGTAGTTAACTTTACTTCATACTTTTTTGATTCTGTTCAGCAGAGTTTTCAGGTACATGATCCAGAGGTAAGCATATGTTTGATTTTATGCATGGAGAAATCACTAGATCTAGTCACAGTGCATAAGACTTTGCAGGCTTGGAGACCAAGCAAAGAACTTATGAAACTTATGCCAAACTTTTCAAACCTGGATGAGAAAGGTCAATGCATTGTATACTCATTTTATACTTTGGTAAACTGAAGCATAGAAAGGTTAAGTAACTCATCCAAGATTATACAATTAGTCATTAGTAAAGATAAAAGGAAATCAATCAGTCCTGAGACCCAGTTTACCAGCTTAATCGACGCTCAAGGAACCATGAGCTCTGTACTCTAATTTTTTAGTTGTCAATGAATTACTGTGATAGGAACAAATCATTTAGTCTCTCTGTGCATTAGTTTATCCATCAAGAAAATGAGCATACTAAATGGATCTACAAAGTGTTTTGAGATCTTTACATGACTGTTGCAAGAGATGTGCAAGATGTTATTATATTCAGCTCCTACTTAGCACCTACTGATACTAAGTACTAGATTCCATCTCCTGGAATATAACTTTTGAACTCCTATATTAACTTACCTGTAATGGTATCCAGTCAGACTATATTTTATGAAAAAAATGGCATGTATCATTTTCCTCATTTAAATTGTCAAATTGTTATTTTTTTCCTATATTAACAACAGATAATCTTTTTAAAAAGGATTAAACACAAAAGGTTTCATTAGTTGGAAGGCTAACCAGATCCAAAGGACCAGCTGAGGAACTCATCTAGAATTCTATTTGGTGCCTCATAAATCAGAGAATATGTCTAGACTATAGGCTTTTGTTGACAGAGGCTTTGTCAACAGATACTGTCGACAAAGCTTCTGTCGACAAGGAGCGTCTAGACTACATCCCGACTGCAAGCCGCTTTGTCGACATGAGAGTGTAGATGTGAAGGACAGTATAGATGCAATAACGCGCTCTGTCAACAGAACTCTGTTGACAAAAGGAGTTATTCCTCGTAGAATGAGATTTACCTCGTAGAATGATGTTATGTTGGCAGAATTCGGCAGTAGTGTAAATGCAGGTTTAGTTTTGTCGACAAAAGTCCACTTTTGTCGACAAAATCCTGTAGTCTAGACACACCCTAAATGTCACATTGTTAGTTCCTTGCTCATATCAACAAGCACTTAGCCACATGAGTAACTCCACTGACATCACTTAGACTATGAATAACTGCCCACTAATGCAAGAGGCTCACAATAAGTGCTATAGAAAGTCAAAGATTAAAAACTTTATAAAAGCCACACTATTTAAAAAATTATTTAGAACAGTTTTTCTATATTTAATATAGAAATTTTCTGCAAAGCAACTATAATCTAATGGAAATATTTTAGACTTGCCCTTTCAGCTCATTTGAATATTTTCTTCACATTTATGATGAATTATTGGTGTATTTCCAGAAATGAATGGGTGCACTTGGTAAGATACAAAATAATAGATGAGCCACAACAGAAAGAAGAGCCTCTGATCCACTAATGTTGAGAGGTTATACAGAACCACTTTATTGAAAAGTGAACAGATAGGTCAACCTTCAATTGACAGACTGTGAATTGTGCAAGACCAATTGCATAAGCAAACACCGATATGTAGTTTCTAGCATTTTTTACATGAATTTTAGATAATGCCAAAAAAAGAAATTCACCCTGAAACTTATCCCAAGGTACTATTTTGGTGTTTGTCAAACCACATGTGTAAGTAAAGAAAACAGATAGCAGATGTAACTGGCTGTACTTTCAAGGTGGGATAGTTTACTAACATGTTCTTTGTTATATTGTTTAATAAGCAGAATTTGGTATTTCTGATTAAGTTCCTCCATTTCTTGAAAGCACAAAGAATCCCATGTACTGCAACTGGCTGGGAATTGACTGAAAAAGACCTGTGTATTAAAGTGGATGAGAAGATGGATATGAGTCAATAGATACGCTGCCAAGAAGGCCAAAGACATATTGACATAGTGGGCTAAGGCACATGACTTATGAGGAGAGGCTGAGGGAACTGGGCTTATTTAGAGAGGAGAAGAAAGGGGGGTGGATTTCATACCATCCTTCAACTTCCTGAACGGGAGGGTCCAAAGAGGATGGGGCAAGGCTATGCTCAGTGGTGATAGGTAACAAAACAAGCACAAATGGTCTCAAGTTGCAGTGGGGAAAATCTTGGATGGAGATTAGGAAAAATCTATTTCACTCAGGTGAAGCACTGGAATGTATTACCTCAGGAAGTAGTAAAATCTCCATCCTTAAGACATCTCTAAGGGCAGGCTTGACAAAGACCTGGCTGGGATGATTTAGTTGGTGTTGGTCCTGCTTTCAGCAGAGGGCTCTTCCAACCCTAATCTTATATGTGTCTATAAAAAAGAATGGCTAGGTCAAGATATTCACTCAATGAGATATTAAAGTAACAATCAGAACTTAAGTGGATCCAACTTTTACAGAACACCTGCCAAATTTTCATCATCATGAAATAGACCCCAAAATATTTCTAAGATATTGTCACTATTGTGCTGCATGTGAGTGTACTCATCACTATGTAGTGTGGAAATGAGACAGGAAATTTTCGTTCGTCCTATGCTTTGTGTGGAAGTGATTCCAGCCATGCTAGTGTTTGAGGGAGGTGGCTAAGTTACATATTGCATTCTGGTATGCTGATTACACTTGTTCTTTGTGATAACACACTGGCGAGTTATGTTGTACCACATTCTACTAAGCCAGAAATTGCTTTAGCCCTGGGATCTCCTCTAGATACTGAGAATTCACAGGAAACTATGTCAGCTTGTGATAGGAAAAGCTGTCTGCATCAAAGATTCTTCATTCACTCTACAGACAATGTTCTCTCAGATATTTCTGCCAATGTCACCTTACAAGTACCTTACAAACATGCTTTTAAACCAACCAGGAAAAAAGAAAATATTGTCAGCTACATTTACCCTCCTTTTTCCTGTCTTCTCCCTTGTGCTATTAACCACATGCTGTATATGCGTGTCTAGACATCAATGTCTTTATTTCCATAAGGCTCTTTTCCAAGACTTGTTTCCTTAATGCATCTTTCAAGGTAAACTGGCAAATGGATTGTTGGGGTCTGAGCATTTTGAACCACTTGAACAATTCAGTAAGATGTGATCCTTTTTTCCCTTCTTATGATGACACAGATAGGGAGGCATTGGGGTTTCAAAGCAACCAAAATACTCAGAAAAGCAGTGTTTTGAAATATTTAGCTTGTTCCCTTCTGAGATCAAACATCTCCAAGTTTTGCCAGCTCTCTACGGCATATCTACACTGCTATTTTTTGCAAGCAGTCTACTTTATAGCTAGCAAGAATATGTCTACATGTGTGACAATTATACACCCCTATCCATTGTGGACACACCCAAACTGTTTTACAGCTTTCCTTCTCAAATGCAAATAAAAACAAACATCCATCTATCTATTTTTCTGTTCTCTATACGTAATTCAATTTACACTTGAACTTCTTTAATTTGGCAACCTTGGGAAACAATGGATGACAGCTTTAAGATTTTGCCACGCCAGAGAGGGCTCCAGGTGGTCTGGGTATGAGGGATGGGGGGGATGGTGGGGGCACTTACATGCCACCCTGCACTGGGGAATAGGTAGCTCTTTGCTTCTCAGTGCTCCCACTCACTCTCCCCCTCCTCCCCCCCATACACTGCTATGAAAGCAGTGGGGAAAAGTCTTGGAGAAGCATCTTTGCACACTGCCCTTCCCTCAGCTGGAGGGGAAGTGGAAGCAGCACCATGTAGAGCCCCTTTCCACTTCTGTATTGTGAGTGTTCCTGGATTAGGGACATCTGGAGAATGGAGGTTCAAGGATATTTGCCTTGTTTACTCTAAACCAGCGGTCTCCAACCTTTTTACATCCAAGATCACTTTTTAAATATCAGAACAAGCCAAGATCTACTGTCCCATCCTTCCCTCAAAACCTCACCCCCTCCTTGAAGCCCCACCCACTGTTCTCCTCCTCTCCATCACTTACTATTCCCAGCCCTTATACACTCTCAGGGTATGGCTACACTGCTGCTTTTTTTTCAGATTCTGTCTAGACTGGGCTAAATGTCAGAAAAAAACCCTTCTTTCGGGAGTCCCCTTATTCCTCATGGAACAAGGAATACAGGAGTTACCTAAAGAGCATGTTTGCTGTTTCGCTAAAAAAAAGCAGAAGAACAAACGCATCCCTGGACACAGAAGAGTTTTTCTGGGATACCTCTAGAATCTTGGAAAAACTCCTGCAGTCTAGCCATACCCTTTCTAGGTTGAGACAGGCTGTGTGGGCTCTGGGGTAATAATGAGGGATTTGGGTGTGGGAAGGGGTGAGAAGTGCAAGGTCTGGGAGGGAATTTGGAAGCAGGAGGAGGTAGAGAAGGGAATGCTGGCTTGGGGAGAGGGCTCCAGGATGGGGAGTGTTGAGCAAGCCACATGGTTGTGGATGTGGGGGTGCAGGAGTTTGGGTTGGAGTATGTGAGGGGCTCAGGGCAGGGAGGTTAGGAGTAAGATGGGCAGTGTGTGGATGGTGCAGATTTGCAGGTATATGGATGGTGCAGGTATGCTGTGTCAGAAGACTTAGGATGTGGGGCTACAGGAGTTTGGGGATGTGAGAGGCTCAGGACAGGGGGTTCCAGTGTATGATAGTCTCAGATCTATGGTCCGGGGGGGGGGGGGATAGAGGAGTGTTATAATGCTGTGGCTAGATGACCCACAGAAAAGTCAGTTGGAGCCACACAAGTGAGATGCAAAAAAATAACTCCTCCAATCCCCCCCCCCCCACTAATGTGGCTCCAGTTGTGGTGGTGGGAGCAGCGGATATGGTACTGGGGAAGGGGACAAGGTGCCAGTGGGGGACAGGGAACAGGGTGCCAATGAGGACAAGGGCCAGGGGCCAGGGTGCCAGTGGGGACAAGGGTCAGGGGACAGGGTGCCAGTGGGGATAAGAGACAATGTGCCAGTGGGTTCTGCTGCAGGGGACAGAGAGTCCCCAGCATGCTCCTCCTCTGGGAACTCCTCCCCCCCAAAGGAGAGAAGTTCGGTCGTGCACCTCTTCTCGGGACTTCTAACTCCCCCCCGCGCAGAGGAGGGAAGCCCCAGCATGCACCTCCTCTGGGAATTCCTCAGACCTGCTTTGTAGTATGGTGCCAGCTGTTTGGGGGAGAGGGAACAGCCTGTGCACTTCCTCAAACCCCGGAAGTGGCGCACAGTTGCTGGAATTCTGTCCACCTCGCAGGAAGCCGGCACTACCTCCCTCATTGCTGGAGGTAGGTAATGGGGTTTCTTTGAGGTGGGGAGAAATGGGGGGTGTCCCAAACGCCTTACAATTGACTGGTTGAGGCTTCCTGATTGACTAGTTGATTGCCATCGACCGGTTGGTGACCGCAGCTCTAAACATTCTACTACTGCTTCAATGATATACACAGCCCACTTTAGTCTTTTTGTCTCATGCCACCTGTCTTGGGGTACGTCTACACTGCATCCCTAGTTTGGACTAGGGATGCAAATGAAGACGACCGAAGTAGTTAATGAAGCGGGGATTTAAATATCCCATGCTTCATTAACATGATCACGCCCGCGCACTAGTTCGAATTACAGCTGATTTGAACCGGGAAGTGCACGCCGGGATGCATTAGTTCGGACTAAAGCCTGTAGTCCGAAGGCTTTAGTCTGAACTAACACGTCCCAGTGCGCACTTCCCAGTTCGAATCAGCAGCACGCGGGCGAGATCATGTTAACGAAGTGCGGGATATTTAAATCCCCGCTTCATTAACTACTTCGGTCATCTCCATTTGCATCCCTAGTCCGAACTAGGGATGCAGTGTAGACATACCCTTGCTTTTCTGGAAAGTAGGCTTGTGATTTGGGAAAGGTTTCTTTTTGCCCTTCTTTTAGTCTACGCTTTGCCCTTACCAGTGACAAGGACATATTCTAATGACTACTAATACCACCTCAGGCATTGACAAGGGATATTAGTCTATAATCCAGGGAACTTCTTACAAAACCTTGCTTGTTGGTGCTGTTTTCCTCTCCAGATTTTCTTCAACCCCATAAGGATTATTCCTGTCTATGTCTTTGGATAGTCTCACAACTCTAGTTTCATGCTCCATGGAATGATAGTGAAATGGAAGGAATTATAATATAGTGATAAGGGAAGAGATATTGGCCTATATATCATGTCACATTAGAATCCTCAGAGTGGCAGCAGGTGATCCTACTCACCTTTTTCTCAAGCTCAAAAATATAAGAGATTTGTAATAGATTCTCTTTATGAGGCTTTATTGAGGTCAAACTGGTCATAAACCATTTTATTCTTTGAGATGCAGCAGCAAGGTATACAGTGAATAACAATTCAAAGACTCTCTATTTTAATGCAATAATAGCCAACAAATCAATGGGTGCCAGCAGAGACTTAATTGTCAATTAATGATCCAAGTTTTCTACTCTCAAATCAGCTATTAACTCCAGTAGCTAATTTCTTATGGAATGTGGGATGATATCTTACTTTTTAAAATAGATAAATAGAGTATGAAATAATCATTTCTAGGGGTACATCTACACAGCAGCGTTGTTTTGGAATAACTGATGTTTTTTGAAATAACAAAGTATGGGTCTACACAGCGTGCTATTTTTTTGAAATAATGAGATGGAGATGAAGGACTTCTTACTTCGATTCCTGTAACCCTTATTTCACGAGGAGTAAGGGAAGTTGAAGGAAGAGTGTTCTTCCTTCGACTTCCTGCTGTGTCGACAATGCCAAAAGCTGAATTAAGCTATTTCAACTTCAGCTATCATTCCCCACCCAACATATCTGTGAGTGTGAAATAATGGGTACAGTATATTTAAACATGGAGCCATACTTTTTTTATTTTATGCACAGTTTATAACTGAATTTGTCAGCATAATAAGCTAATGAGAGGAGCAGGCAAGGGTGCTCTTCAATCAAGAGATTTTCCTCTAATATTACAGAAATAAAAGAAATCATCACATCACTCTCTTACCCAAGACTGATACAGTCTGCTTCCCCATTTGCATTCCAGAGTGTGTGTGTACATTTAAAGGAATTTTGTAAAAGTATGAGCTCTCACCTGAGTTGCGTATTGTGTACGTTTGGAGCCATTTATTCTCACTTCGGTGAGGAAAAAATAGCTTTTTACTCCTACTATCAAAGCAGGGCCAACACAGCTGCAAGAGTGAGCAGAATTCCGTTCCTTCTTGTCTATCAACAGAAGGATATGGAGGCTCAGAGAGCAAGAGGATGTGAGCTTGCTTGGTAGATCCAGCAGCAACAACAGAATCAGCAGGCAGCCTGAGAACTGTCACAAGGAAATTGGGTGATTCTCAGTGCTCACTGGCATCAGCATATAGGTGGAACAATTTACTAGGAATAAATGAGGCAAACAATAAAATAAATGACACTAAGGGTATGTCTACACAGCGTGGTTATTTCGGGATACCGGAGGTATCCCAAAATAGCTACCCTGCATCTTAACAAAAATAACGGGCATGCTATTTCGGCATCCCTGTAATTCTTGTTCCATGCAGGTTAAGGGATGTTTCGAAGTAGTGTGTTATTTCAAAATTTGGCAATGTGTAGATGCACCAAATTTCAAAATAAGCTATTTTGAACAGAATTGAAGTAAGATATGCATTTTGCATAGTGCAAATTATGTATCTCATTTTGAGTTTAGGATGCTGTGTAGATGCACACTCAGGATATGTCTAGAATACAGAGCTTTTCCAGTATCACAGAAAAGCTCTGCTACGTTCAAGGAATGCCTCTGCTTGTCCGAAAAAATTTTTCGGAAAAGCAGACACATTTTTTTCAGCATTCCTGTAAACCTTATTCCACAAGGGAAGAAGAGATATTTTTAAAGGTTTTTTTCTGACATTTGGCCCCGTGTAGATGGGTGTCAGCTGACAGTGTGTGTGTATGTTTCCGAGAAAAGGTTTAATGTCCGTGTCTTTACTTCTAGGACCGGGGTCCCGTCGCAGAGGGTAGCCAGCAGGCCAACAGACGCCCCTTTATAGGAAGAGCTTATTACACCTCAGATTTTAGCAGCTTTAGGGAAAGACTGAAAGGTGCCCCAACGGACCTGTCACCTGGGAGTGACACAAATCCAAACACCCAAGCTCTTCCTATACCTGTCCTTTATGACCGGCTGAAGTTCTTTTAAATTGTGCTTAGTTCTGTTACAGCAATTGAAGGAATCAGGTTAAACACTTAGACAGTTACAGGTTTATTAAAAAAACTTATAAAAGCATATCGTTACAATGGCTATTTCTCTCTTTTTTAACTGTTAGCAAATACGGATTTTAAAAATAGTTACAAAGAAAATAAAGATAGAAAATAAAAATAATGGTACCAAGTGACAGCTTAATCTTTAAAGAGCTCTAAGTCTATGTGTACACTTAAGACAAAGGACCACATCCAGGTACAATTTTTACCCCTTTCTGTGCCTCTCGACTCCAGCGTGTCAGGCCAGGGCCGGTCTCTCAACTCCTAGGAAAGACGAATACGAGGTGGGCGTCCCCTTGGAACCTCGGGAGATCAAACACCTAACCCGACCAGCAGATAGATGGTAGATTGACACTCAGAGTAAATGTGCTGCTGGACCCATCTTTATACCCCTAGGGGCCCGTATCCTCTTTCTTATCTTAAGATGCCAAATTGTACTGGTCCATTTTGTGGCGCCAGTTCTTACAAGCAAGTTTCAAATTCATTTACACTTGCAAGAGAGATAACTAAATTGTGAGTACTAGACATTTTTTTACTGGGCGAGAGATTCCTCCCCCCGCAGACGGCTGTGTGTTCGTATCAATATGGGTTTGAGTCAAGGGCACTCCTTGGCAGCCTCTTGGTCAGCAATTGGCATATCTCTGTTTACAGCCATTCACGGTCACACAGCCTGGGCCTTCTGCTCTGTGTGCCCTGTATGCTCCAGGCAAGCAAAAATGGATGTTACAGGGGGGTTTCTGTCTGGCTACAATGGGCCAACTGTTGGAAAAGCCTTTTTAGGAAGAAAAGTCGGAAAAGATATGCAAATTACAGTTCGCAATTTGTGCATCTTTTTCTGACTTTTCTTTGTAGTGTAGACATAGCCTCAGACTATGCCAATGAGGCTACAGATAGAACTGAACTCTGCATGATGGGACTCACACTTTGATCTTTAATTACCATCTAGATGGACTACAAAGGGTACCCCAACCACCATAATAAGCCTGAGAAGCACACCAGGCCAAGGTTATTTTTGTTGTGCTCTACTGAGCTTCCCCTTCAGAACCCAAGAAAGTAGATGGTGTATTCCACTACTGCAATTGATTAATCACTGCACTTGGGATACATGAACCCTTTTAATCCCTTAACCTTAGTGAATCTGTTCCTTTCAGGTATGCATGTGGATCCAGGCTTTGAAGGTAGAGAGGACCAGGAATGGAGGGTTTGATCAGTCAATCATTGCCTACCTCCTCCTCCCATGTGAGAGACATGTATGTCTCACTTCTCCCTATCTGTGTTACCCTTCCCTAAAGCCTTAAAGATAAGAAGGTAAATTAAAAGAATCCAACTATGCAGTATTTATTTTTTATAAGGTCTCAACTTGATGTTAATTTGAACATTTGTATGGCCTAATTCTGCTTGCTTTTGAACTCACTTGAATGCCAGTAATTTTACCAGCTGTCCTGAATTAAACATGGGGAAATAGGGACATTCTAATTAAAGAGATGGGATGAGATTGTTAGAAGGTATTTAGGTACTTAAACATACAGGAAGGCATCTAGTGGGATTTTCCAAAATGCTTATATGTTTATAGTATATCTCTAAGTGCCTAGTGGAATTGTATAAAGTGTCTATCTGCATTGTTAGGCACCTAAATGACTGTTATACTTTGGCCCAGAGTGCTTATTTATGGGGATATACTTGTACTAGTGGGAATATATTTTTTCAAATAATATTGTAAGACTGTTTTGGTCTATTATTTAAACATATTTTCTTTCATCTACAGAAGTTTTTAAAAATTGTATTAAAAAAGGATTGTACTTAATTTGGTCATACAATTAACTAAAATTGATATAGATTGGTCCTCTCTAGCCCAGCATTGTCGGGACAAGACCAGTCCCAAAAAAGAAGTTTACTGAACCAGGGGAGGTCAACACTGGTCCTTCTTGCCTCTGTGATCTCACACTTACCACCAGGCTCCCCTGATGGCTGCTGGCTCCTGCTCCCAAGCTTCCCTCCTGGTTATCATTGGCCTGGGCAAGGCTCCCAGATGCCGACCTCACTGCAGTCTACCTGGCTGGGCTCCCAACCCCAGCAAGGCTGCCAGGCCCCTTACATTCAGCCTGACTGGGATGCCAGCCCCTGCTGCTGCTGAGGCTCTTTGGTTCAGTAACATCCATGGATCTGTTGGACCACGGATGTTGCAGAACCAAAAAGTCCTGGTTTAGAAAGATTCAACTTCTAGTGCTGAATGTGCATATCACATTCATAGTTGCATCCACTGCATATTGTTTTTTATAGACTCATGATTTAATATGAGTATTTTTCTATGATTTAATATGTTTCAGAGTCAGACTGCATTGTTATTTTGTTGTGTGGCTTATGACTATCTTGTTTATATATTTACCAGTCAAATAGATTGTGTCCATTTGATATCTTCCTAAATCATTTCAATTCATCTTATATGCTTAGATATTTAAGGAGAAAATAGATTAAAATATGACCACCACTCACACTCATTTTATACTAAAGACATTTGATGATACAGGTTGGACTTCCCTGGTCATTCCCATTCCGACTGAGGGAATTTTCCGGATCGGGGAGGTCCCCTGCCATCAGCCTTCCAGGACACTGCCTCTCCCTCTGGCTGGCTCTGCTCCAGCCCTGCTGCTACTGGTCTTGGGCTTGGCTGCGGTCTGCTTCTGCCAGCTGACTGGGACTCTCTGGGAACAGAATTCCTCAGCCACCAGTGCCCTGCTTCTGTCAGGTTTGGGGCTCCGTGGTTACTCTGATGCTGCTGTGCTGATTTGGGGCTCCAAAGCTGCTTCACTGCTGCCACACCCTGCTGGAGTTTTCCATGGTCAGGGATCCTCAGCTGCCCCACTGCTGCCACTCCAGGTCAGGGTTACATGACTGCCCTGCTGTGCTTTGCTGTGCTGTGCCATGCCTGGCTGGGGCTCCCTGGGATGCAACTTCCCAGGCCTGATTGTGGGGCTTCCTGCTGCTGGACATCCAACTGTCTCGCACTCCTAGGCACCGGGGCTCTATGGCCCAGCAACAGCTGTGATCCTGCTGGACTTTAAGTGTTTCAATCTGTACAAATTTTTGTAAGCTTCTACGTTTCCTTTTAAGAACCACAGTTCACTTTAAAATAAATAAATCAAATACTAGTAATTCTAAACTGATTATTTTGTGGGCAGTAGTATTTGTTTTGCATGACATTGCTAATACATAACACTTTATAGACTGGGTCATATTATAATTAATCAAGATAACATTGTCTTTCAAAGCTACAAAGGTTTCTAGAGAGAAATGAATCAAATGGTTTTATTCCTTTCTGCACAGAATATCAATTGTTTCAGTCAGATTCCTACCGGTATATTACCATGATAGTTAATATTCTGTATGCCTCTTTGTTAATAGGATTGTTGCTGCCTGTGATGTTAAATGCTTGATAGATTATGTGGGTGATACTACCTGATATGCTGCAGATGGTTACCTATAAACCCCAAACGTCATGGTAATCTGTGTTGACAGAATCTCTAGCATGGACACTGTTGCCTGTACTGATTTCCAATTCATTTCTATTTATTACACTGTCTCTCAATTAGCACTGCCTTCTTGTACATATGTGACTATATACAGTACTAAATGTACTCTAATAGTACAATAGTAAGAATATTTCCATAACACATACAACTCTTACGCTTGTAATCAGGATTTAGGCTGAATGATAATTCTAAATAAAGCAAAGTTTATAAATTCAAACTCTTGGTCATTTAGGCATTTAATCTTAACAGGAACTAGCACATAATTTAGCAAACTTTATTGGTCTATCCGTTTCTTCTTTGCAGAGTGAACCATTTATACAGCATAAAGGAAGACGGACAGAGAGAATTATAAGGAAAGGTTCAGAAGTCTATATATTTGGCCTTATAACTGCTGATGGATACCGAAAGGTAGCCCAGGCTATCTTTTTGTGAGTCTGCCAACATTTAAAAGCTTTTTTTTCCTAATGTGGTAGGGACATCTCTTTTCACTGCATACAATTAACATTACATGTTAATATATTTTCATACAAAGATCAATACAGTATCACTTTTCTTCAATCCCTTCAATTTAAGGTCATTTTGTTGAGTTTAAATCCTTCAGATAATATAATATTATATTCTATATAAACCATTAGGAACATTTATAATTGCTCACTCACATATACCTTATATTTGTATTCTGTCAAGACCCAACAATAAGCTACAATACCTTTGCAAAAAGTAACGTTAGTGCCTTCAAAACCATCATTTTCACTATTTCACAGAAAGTGTTGACATTTACCCCACTGCCGTTTGCTCTCTATTCTTATAAATACCTTCTACAACGTAAATTATAGCTGGAAGTTGCCAATAAATGTCTTCAGTTTACATCTTTCACATTTTATCCCCTGACATACAGTATGTGCATGTGATTGTAATTGTTAGCTGTGGGTTGAGCTTAGATGCTGTGAAGGTAAAAATGAAATTGAATTTTTGAATGGCAAGGCTTCATGAAACTTCAGAATCATAGTAGTTCTTGCCTGAAGCTTGGCAAAAACTCACATGTCTGATATGATCTCATGAATAGACATGAGGTAGAGAGGGGCTTATTTACTCAAGAAAATTCACAGTATTTTTTGGCATTGACCAGTCAAAGTAAAAATGTGTGACCTTGTCCCTTTAGTTTTTCCATATGATGTATAAATGCATACCATGGTTTCTGAGAGCTACAGTCTACATTTCTGATGAAAATCTCTCCAAGCTTCTGCAAACTAAAAATACTTGAAACTTAAATTATCTACAGGCAGTCCCCGACTTACACGGATCCGACTTATGTCGGATCCGCACTTACGAACGGGGCTTTCTCGCCCCGGAGGTCGAGGTGGCGGATTGCTACCTGCGAGCTCCGGGGCGAGAAAGCCCCGTTCGTAAGCTGCTCCGGTGCCCCTGGTCTGCTGGAGACCGTCTCCAGCAGACCAGGGGCACCAGGCGGGTTCCCGCGCTTCTGAGGCTTTGCCAGAGCAAAGCCTCAGAAGCGCGGGGAACCGCCGCTGCTGCCGCTTCAGTCCCGGTGCCTGTGGTCTGCTGGGGACCGTCCCCAGCAGACCACAGGCACCGGGACTGAAGCTGCAGCCGCGGCGGGGTCCCGCGCCTCTGAGACTTTGCCAGAGCAAAGCCTCAGAGGCGCGGCACCCCTCTGCCGCTGCGGCTCTGCTCCCTGTGTCCCTGGTCTGCTGGGGGGGGGGCACAACTAGTGTGCCCCCCCCAGCAGACCAGGCTTTTGTTTTGGACCCTGGGGCAGAGCAGCTGGGGCGCTGCCGATTGGTCCTGCAGCGCCGCTCTGGGCACTACTGGACCAACCAGGCAGCACACAACTGCTCTGTCCCAGGTCCTGATTCAGCCGCTGCTGGTCAGTTTCAGCAGCGGCTGAATCAGGACGCCTGGGGCAGAGCAGATGGGGTGCTGCTGGGTTGGTCCAGTAGCACCGAGGAGTGGCGCTACTGGAGCAACCCAGCAGCACCCCAGCTGCTCTGCCCCAGGCGTCCCCAAGTCGGCTTCTGCTGAAACTGACCAGCGCTGACTACAGGAAGCCCGAGGCAGAGTTGCTCTGCCCCGGGCTTCCTGGAATCAGCTGCTGATCAGTTTCAGCAGCAGCTGACTTGGGGACGCCTGGGGTTCTTAAGTTGATTCTGTATGTAAGTCAGAACTGGCGGTCAGTTTCAGTAGCGGCTGAATGTGGACGCCAGTTCCGACTTACATACAGATTCAACTTAAGAACAAACCTACAGTCCCTATCTTGTACATAACCCGGGGACTGCCTGTATTCTATTTCCATTGTTGTCCATTAGTTGCAGCTGTTCATAGATATTTGTCTGTTAAAGAAATTAAGAGGACTGACCTATGAATGGTTCACTGAGCATAACTACTATGTTCTTCTATTGGGTCTGGATAAACAAACTAGATTTTATATGCAGCCTTATCAAATCCAAGAAAATGTTAAGCCATGAACTGGAGCACTAGACATATGTTCTTGTGTGGTGATAATGCTTTAGTGTTGCTTCAGTAAGAAGAGACAGATGATTTCTAGTTTGGTTTCTATTATAAAATCGATAATACTTTTGGTTACCAGATGGCATTAATATATTTGCATGGTATGTCCTGAGCGGAAGAATAATCCTCATCATCCCCATAATCATATTTTAAGCAGTTTCTCCGTGAGTTTGTCCATAATTGTCAACAATTAATCTTTGAGTACTTCAAAGAATTTCATAAATTCATAAGTCTGTGGAGCTTCTGTATGAATTGACAAAATAGTTTTGGGTATGTCTACAATAAAAAGTTAGTTCGAACTAACGGACATTAGTTCGAACTAACGTTCATAGGCGCTACACTAGCACTCCGTTAGTTCAAATTTTATTCGAACTAACGGAGCGCTTATTTCGAACTAGGTAATCCTCATTCCACGAGGATTAAGCCCAGTTCGAACTACCTAGTTCGAATTAAGGGCTGTGTAGCCCCTTAATTCGAACTAGTGGGAGGCTAGCCCTCCCCAGGTTTCCCTGGTGGCCACTCTGGCCAACACCAGGGAAACTCTACTGCCCCCCTCCCGGCCCCGGACCCCTTAAAGATCCTGCACCTGGCATGGATCGAGCCACCCACCCGATGCCCCCCAGCCCTACCCCTCTTCCCGGGACCAGGCTGGCGGTTCCCAGGAGCTTGCCCGGGACCGCAAGAGGCAGGCACCCACCTGGGCTTGTGCGGACATCGTGGACCTTGTCCACGATCTCCGCACTAGGCACAGGAAAGTGGCCGGCTTGGGCAGGATAGCTGCCAGCCTGGCCACCCAGGAGCAGGTGTGCAAGAGAATCAAGGGGGTCCACTGAGACCCCCAACCCTGAACCCTGAGCTTACAATGGCCGTCCTGGGTCAGACCAAAGGTCCATCTAGCCCAGTAGCCTGTCTGCCGACAGCGGCCAACCCTAGGGACCCTGGAGGGGATGGACCAAAGACAGTGACCAAGCCATTTGTCTCGTGCCATCCCTCTCCAGCCTTCCATAAACCTTGGGCAGGGACACCACTCCTGCCCCCTGGCTAATAGCACTCCATGGACCCAACCTCCATGACTTGATCTCACTTTCCTTTAAACTCTGTTCCAGTTCTAGCCTTCACAGCCTCCTGCAGCAAGGAGTTCCACAGGTTGACTCTTTGCTTTGTGAAGAACAACTTTCTGTTACTAGTTTGTAGCCTGCTACCCATTCCTTTCCTTTGGTGTCCTCTAGTCCTTCTTTATAGGAACTAATGAAGAACTTTTCTGTATGCACCCTCTCCACCCAACTCCTGCTTTTAGAGACCTCTATCCTGTCCCCCCTCCATCTCCTCTTTTCTAAGCTGAAAAGTCCCAGTCTCTTTAGCCTCTCTTCATATGGGACCTGTTCCCAACCCCTGATCATTTTAGTTGCCCTCCCCTCTCCCACCCTCTCTCTTCCCCTCTCCCACCTCCTTTTCCCAGTCTCCCCCAGTTTTGTTCAATAAAGACAGATTCCATTTTGGAAGACACGGTATCTTTATTTTGTACATCAAGAAGAGGGTCTAGGGAAGGGTAAGCGGAAGGAGGTGAGGGAGGAATGGGGTACGAGCCCCCAATGGGGAGGACTGGCCTGGCTCTGCGGCCTTCTGGGGGTGGAAGCTCTTCTGCAGCCCCCCAATATCCCCCTCTCTCCAGATGGCAGCCTGCGGCAAGTGCAGCCGGGCTGATGGCTGAGTGCTGTGATGTGCCCAGTGTGGGCACTCAGGGCACTCCAAGCCAGGACTGCTTTGAAAGCGGGGCACCCCTGAGAACTGTCTGTCCAGGGTGGGGGTTGGGACCCTTTAAGCACAGCCCTCGGCTAGCCTGAGACAGCATCTCCACGCTCTAAGTCCTCTTCTGATGCCCTGCCGGCACTGCTTCCAGCCATCCTTAACCCCGCTTCAGGGTCCACTTAATGTGGACGCGCTAGTTCGAATTATCAAAACGCTAATTTGAACTAGTTTTTAGTTCTAGATGCGTTAGTTCGAATTAGCTTATTTCGAATTAACTAATTCGAACTAAGTTAGTTCGAATTAGCGCTGTAGTGTAAACATACCCTTTGAGAATGCTATCCAAGTCCTTCTTATGTAGCATTACAAATAATCCTGATTTTGTTACAGTTTGCCTGTAATCAACATTGTTATTATATTGACATTATTCACTAGACCACAGTATCAACTAGCCACAGAGAGTTTACCAACAAGAATGTTAATGCTAATAATATTGAGTGCAGATGTAATTAAACAAATGTTAACCTGAAATATCATCTTGCCGATGCCACCATGCAATGGACAGTAAAGATCACCTGACAGTTATTTAGTTAAAAATAATTCTGAAACTTTGTTCTAGATCAGGGGTCTCCAAACTACGGCCCGCGGGCCGGATGCGGCCCGCGAGGCCCTCTCATCTGGCCCGTGGAGACCTTTTTGTCTACGGAAACAATTTTGGCATCCAGGAAACAATTTCACCATTCACACTAATACAGGTGTTCATGTGTAGTGTATCAATGTGTTATTAAATAATAACTGAATAAAATAATATTAAATAAATAATTAAAAACAACATCCATGTTTTGATTGTTTTTTATTTGGACCTCAAGTGTGTAGTCGGCCCCCGAACTGCTGTTTGATAGTTAATGCGGCCCTCGGGCTGAAAAGTTTGGAGACCCCTGTTCTAGATGAATAACATTTATAATTAATTATTATTATTATACTATCATTACAAAGTTTCCCACTCAGGTCTGGAGCCCTATTGGAGTCAGTACTGCACATATACATTGGTTCAGAACTTATAATGTAAAAAAGACACCCCAGTATAAAGGTGAGAGCAAGAAGTACAACAAAAGAGCAAAACTATCAGTGTGATAATTGAAGAAGTGGGTTGTACCCACGAAAGCTCATGATACCATCTGCATGTTTTGTTAGTCTTTAAAGTGCTACTAGACTATTTGTTGAAAATAATATGATAGTTACACTGTGGGGATTGAATAGGGATGGTGAAAGGCAGTTCAGTGGATCATAGTAATGAAGGAACAGGGTACACTGAGGCCAGGGCAGGGAGGAAGGAAAGAAGGAGAGGAACAGTGGGAGTGAGTCTGATTCAGTAATGCGACTAAGAGAATATGAAAGATGTAGGCAAACAACTAATCAACAGTGAAGACAAATAGACAGACCACAGCTCAAACTGAAGAAAAAAAGAATCTGATCACATATATGGTGATGAAGGTGGCTTCTGCTGCCACTGTTGCCCCTGATTCTGGTGTTGGAGAAGCTGTTTGCTCCAACATCAGGGGTACAGCTACATTGCAATGCTATTTCAGGATACAGAGGTATCCCGAAATAACTATCCTGTGTCTTCACAGAAATCCTGTTATTTCAGGGTTGCTATTCCGATGTTCCTATAAACCTCATTCTATGAGGAGTAAGGGACATTTTGAAATAGCACCTTATTTTGAATTTGGCGCTGTGTAGGCAGCTCCAAATGATGAAATAAGCTATTTTGAAATACCATTGAAATAAGATATGCAATTTACGTAGCTCAAATTGCATATCTTATTTTGCAGTATAGACGCACCCCAGGAACCCTGCTCTTTCTCTACCAGATCATATGCCTTGGGGAGGGAGGGATCCTTCATGATAGTTTCCCATTTTTCTCTAGGTCTTTAGGACCAAGTGTCTCCCTTGGGGCTTATGTACATCTGAACCCCACTGGAACTATCACTGGTCCTGGCTTCTGCCAAAGGTGAAGGAGAAGCCCTTGGAAACCTTTAATGTCCTCACTTATGCATGCTAGGCCTTTTGGGAAAGGGACCTTCTTCAGTTATACAGTAGATCTTATTTCTTCATAAAAACGATGAGACAATTAAAATGCAGTTGTACAGGTACTTTGTGAGTAGATAGGGGCTAGTGGGCATCCATACTACTAGCATAAAATCCAAATCTGAAACAAATAATGCCCTTCAACATCACCATTCATGCTTCCAATTCAAAGGACTATGGATTAGAGCAGAGTAGAGGTCTCATCACCAACATTCAATTATATATTTAACTGATATACAGATTAGTTAGCTATGTGACAGGCAGTGGAGTTGTGAGCATTGTCTTTGTAATATTAACTTTGGTTTTCTATGATTGCAAGTGCCCAATAAAAACATTGCATTTACTTGGTATTTTATTTTTTGTGTGTTCTTGTTTTAAACAATAAGCATGTATGGAAGGTTAATGAAGTTGGAGCAATTGCCCATGATTAATAGTGTTAGATTTGCCTAGTTCCAATTACAACTGAAGTTGACCTCTAATTGAAGTGAATGCAGTTGGGAAAGTTGTTTCCTCACCTTTGCTGCTGCTCTCTGATTGGAGACACTTTTTAACGAATGTACATTGTGATGGCTACACCTTTGCAACAGAAAAGATGGCAACTTCATTTTTAAAAAGCAGCTATGACAATTTGTATGTGGGAGGTTGGAAATATTTCACTACAACATACTGAAAACATTTCCCAGTAGCTTAGCATTAGATATGGGGGTAGGGGAAATACTAGGGAGGGAGGGTGAAGACAGGACAGAGGGAGAAGTAACTCAGACTCAACTATTTTAATGTGTGAAAATATGATGAAAATTCCAAATTTTTATTTTAATAAATTAAGCTTTTCTCAGCTGAGTAGAATTAGATAAAACAATGAAAACAGAAGCACACTGTTTGCCACACATCTTCCATCTTGCTGACACTGATGGTTTATGCCAGTAGTAAAGTCAGTAAGTTTTCTAGTGCTAACACAATTAGAGGGTCAGGATTAGCTATGAACTAAAGGAAAGAAGTAGATGGAAAGAGAGATTCAAAAAGACTTCTGGAGATGGAGTGGCCGGGGGGTGGAGGGAGGGAGAGGGAGATATATATATATATAGAGAGAGAGAGAGGTAATTAATCTCTTATTTTGTGTACATTTATATCTGATATATAAGCATTTCTATTTTTCCTTCCTGATCCAAAAAAGGAATAATAATGAAGTGGACTGAAGGTGTCTGACCAAGCTAAGAATATTATGGCATGGATTTGCATGAGGGGCCTGATTCAGTGAACACTGAAGTCAAGGAGATTCTTTCCAGTAGCTTCAGTGGATGTTGAACAAGACTGCTAGTGCCCAAAAGAGTGGACTAGTGGCCTATAAAACCACAAAGCCATGTTGGAAGGTAACAAAGTAACTTATTCTAGAGGTTAGGAACAGGAAGCAATAAGCACTAATAGACATAAATAACCTTATTTTCATGATTCCCTGAATATACTCTGTCCAACTGCACCACTACTGAAGCGCTTTGCAGGAATGTAATTCCACCACTGTGCCCTTGAACTGATAATTGGATTTCAAGAGAATATAGCAGAAATGCAGAATTAAATTCCTTTTCAAATTGTCAAAAAAGGACTAGAATGTTGTTCTGGAAAAGAGTAATTTCCTACCCATGAGTTATATTAGTAGATGTGCTGAGATACAAACTATAGATTGTGAGGCAGAATGATATCTTGCACCATAATTATACACAGCATTTAAGAACTACTGTGTAGTAACACTTTGTCAAGCAGTGGTGAAGAAAACACTTCCAGTTTAACCTCCTGAAATGTATGAATTAAGTGTTTAGAAACATAATACATGGTTTAAACAGAAAATTGATTTTATTTTACTTTTTTTATAAGTTTAGATAAATTAATCCACTCCTGTACACATGCCTCCCTCAGTCAGAATATCTAATTGCCTTAACACCACATAGTGCCATTATATTTAATAGTCTGATGACATTCAGAGGTTTATAACTCAATGGACCATATAATATGAAGTATCATTCAGACTGCAGCAAGCACACATTAAAAACAAAACACAAGAGAATATAATAAGAAATGGGAGGGAAGTGGATAGGCAGGACAATGATATCCATAGTAAGCTCAGGCCATGTCTAGACTATAGTGTTTTTCCGGTATACTTCTGACATTTTTTGCAGAAGAGTAGATACGCTGTTTTGGAAGCCCTGTTTTCCTTGTGCCACAAGGAAGAAGGGCTCTTCTGAAACAGGGTTTTTTCTAAAATTTGGCCCTGTGTACACTTTCCAAATTTCGGAAAAGCCTCTTCCGACAAAACTATTGGAAAAAAGTACACAAATTGTGGAGTGCAATTTGCGTACTTTATTCCAATACAAAGCAGTATTGTAGACATAGCCTCACATAGGATACGTCTACACTATGCACTTATTTTGAAATAAGCTATTTCGGAATAATAACTCCCAAAATAGCTATTTCGAAATATCACATCCACACTATAAATCCCCATTGAAAAAGTGCAGAGCTATATTGAAATAGTGTGTACACACTGATTGGAGCCTGAATCACATCTAAGGCCTTCCAGAAGCACTCCGGGCAGGGCATTATGACAGCAGTCACTTCCTATAGCCTCCTGTAGCCTCTGAGGATCATGCTTAAAGGTACTCCCCTCTACAGTCATGTCCAGGCTGTTAACCTTTGCCTACCTCCTTGAGGGACTGCAAACTTATCTCACTGAAAGTTCTGGTTGCCCTTGCGGACACCACAGCACTCCAGCCATGGAGCAAAGAACTCCAGCCATGGAGCTGTTAGACCTCATGCCGCACCTGCTGGTGCAGTTACTGTTGGCAGCCCAGATGTCACTGAAGAACCAGGACCAGCAGCTCACTCTGGGGCACTTCCTCACCTCACTCCACAAGCTGCTCATGAAGCACAACCCCTCCCATCCTCCACCACACGCCGTGCACCGCCTCTTCTAGAACCAGTGCTGACTGGTGGGCCTGGATCATCATGGAACGGTGGGATGACCAGCAGCGACTCTAGAACTTTCCCATGCAGAAGGGACATCCAGATGTGACCCTTCTTCCCCCTCCAGAAGCAGGTCACCATCATACTTTGGAAGCTTGCCACGTTGAACAGCTACCCCTCCATTGGGAACCAGTTCAGCATGGGGAGATTGACCTTTGGGGCTGTGCTCATGCAGGCATGACTCTCTTGCTATTGTCCTAGAAGGATGGTGAACTACTGGAATAGGGTTCCCTAGGGAAGGAGTGGATGGACTCTCCGTCCCTGGAGGTTTTTCAGTCCTGCCTTTACAAAGCCCTGCTGGAGATCGGGTAAATTGGGGTTGGGTTTGGTGTGGAAAGGGGTTTGGGCTTGGGGAATTCCTGAGGGCTCTGGCAACCCTGTGATTCTTTGAATCCTTCTATAGGTGATGAGGGCATGTTGCACAGGGTCATCATCCTGGATGACATGAACTTCATCACTCGCTTTGCTTCCATGAGCTTCCCCAAAGCCGGTTCACCGAGCACAATATCGGGTGTTCAGAGAAAGCGCATGATGCCCGTGTCTTCAGGAACTCCAGCCTGTTCCAGAAGATGCATGGTAGGCCAATCATGGTGCTTGCATATCCAGGAAGCCCTGTGGGAGAATTTCAGACAAGGCCAGCTGTGACATTCTCCCCTGGGACTCCCTACAAGGGGCCTCTGCATTGCCTCTGTGTGCCTTTCCTCTCTCACCCTCTCCTTCTCAGCTTCCCTTCCCCTACAGATACAATCAACCAGACTTTCTGGTTCAAAGAATAAACTTGAAAAAAATTGGGGTAAATATAATTGGGGAGGGACTGGGGAAAGAACCTGGGAGGAGGGGAAAAGTGGGAGGTGGAGCTCAGGGATGGGGCTGGAACTGGCACCTACCTTGGGTGGTCCCACCACCTTGTGTGTGGGGACCTCTGTGGACATGGGGGGGGGAGGGAACTAGGAAGAGAATCCAGGAGGGCAGGAGCAGGAGAAGGTGTTGGTGCAGAGGGACTTGAGAAGGTGTGGGTGTGGGGGGGGGGGGCAGCTGCTGGACCACTCAATGGCAGTAATCAGGTGGTCAATGGTGGAACTGTATGCCACACACATGTTCTGGACCTGCTGCAATAGCTCCTGCGGTACAGCACAGCTCCAGGTTAGCATATAGCCTCTGCTTCTGCCGCTTGAGAGACCACTACAGGGCACCCACACAAGCAATGTGTTCCTGCTCCAGGTTTTCCTGGGGTCTCTGGCATCAGTGAGTCTCATGGGATTGGGAGTCAGGCGCAGATATGTGTCTGGACCAGATATGTGTCTGGTGCAGCTGTGCAGAACAGTGAGAAGGGCAGTCATCCCAGGAGATACTATGCATGAAGCCTAGCCCTCGTCTCTAAGCTGACACCAAAAGGTCTCAGTTCAGAAATAGGTGAGGTGCTTCAAGCAAAGCCATCTGTAGCCTGCCTGAATAGCAGGCATTTTCCTGCAGGGGCACAGATGTTCCGGGGGATCTTACTACTCCCACACTCCAAGGACAAGCAGACATGGGAAGGTGCTGGCCAGGCCAGGAGCCTGTGGATGGGAGAGGGACCACAGGATAGCTTGGCTTCCCTACGGGCCACACACACAAGCTGGGTCCAGCAGTGAGGGCATCGCACACTTCTATCTGTGAAGACTGGAGCAGAGCAGGAAGGAAGTGGGAGAGATGTGTGTGAGCATGAGACACCACTTGCTAGGGAGGGTGCTGCTGGGGTCCCCTCCACTTCCTTTCTCCTGGCAGGTTCCCATGCAGGAGCTCAGGGTGTGTCTAAACTACATGGCTCCATCGATGGAGCCATGTAGATTTGGCTGATCGGCAAAGGGAAATGAAGCCACGATTTAAATGATTGCGGCTTCATTTAAATTTAAATGGCTGCCACACTGAGCGGACAAACAGCTGATCAGCTGATCAGCTGTTTGTCGGCTCAGCGCGCTAGTCTGGATGCTCCCGCGCCGACCTGAAAGCCCTTTATTGACCTCCCCATTATGCCTCGTAGGATGAGGTTTACCAGGGAGGTCGATAAAGGGCTTTCATGTCGGCAGGGGAGCGTCCAGACTGCCCCGATCTGCCAACAAACAGCTGCTCGGCAGAGCAGGGCAACCATTTAAATTTAAATGAAGCCGTGATTATTTAAATCGCGGCTTCATTTCCCTTTGCTGAACAAACAAATGTACATGGTTCCATCGACGGAGCCATGTAGTCTAGACATGTGGGCATGAGCCTGTGTGCAGCACTGCTGAGTGTGTCCATGATCGCATCCTCCTTAGTGGTGGCCTGTGGTGGGAAGGTGTCCCACCATGGGGTCGGTAGTAATGCAGGCCTTTTCAGAAACCCTGTAAGCAGGAGCACAAGATTCCGTTGTGACAGCCTCATGCAGCTATCTGCTCTAGACTGGTGCTCCATGTGCACCCACATGCACAGGCTGCTGTGCGATCCCCAGGCTAAGAAGGCTAAATGAGCAGCATGCAGCTCCTTGCCACCCACCACCTCCCCCCATGTATATCTAAGGAATGTAATGGAACTCACCTGATGGGCCTTCCCCAGCTTCATCTGAACTCTGGGAGTCATCCTGGAGGGGTACCAGCTCCAGGGACAGGATGACCTCCTGGCTGGTGGGCATCGTGTCCATGCTGGCCTCATCTTCCTCTTCTTCCTACTCCATCTCTTCCTCCTCATCTTCCTTGTCCATGGGCCCACCCTCTGGGAGGCTGTGGAGAGAGTGGCCACCAGGGCCACTGTGAGAAGCCCCGGAGGCCAGTTATTTTGAAATAATCATAGCTGCACTGTCTACACACACCATACAGCTGCTCCCTGAGTTACAAACAAGATATGGACCAACATTTGGTCCGTAACTCTAAGTGTTCGTAACTTGGATCCCATAGAGTTACATGGCAACCACGCTGTTCGTAAGCGCGAATCACCGTTCATAACTTGAATCCGCATTTACGACGGCTTTGGTCGTAAGTGCGGGTGATGGTAAGTGGAGGTGGTCGTAACTTAGGGAGTGGCTGTATTTTGAAATAATTGTTTTTTCATAGGCATTATTCCTTGTGAAATTAGGGTTTATTACTCTGGAATAAGAAGCCTGTTATTTTGAAATTATTTCAAAATAATGGGCTTGCTGTGTAGATGCTTTCCTTATTTAGATATAACATTAGTTATTTTGAAATAACCTTGCAGTGGAGACATGCCCATAGTTAGAAAGTTTTGCCAAGTTACAGTGTAATGCTTCTGACTCTCTATAGCATTCCTAAAGTCCACTATTCTCAGCTGCTACCATAAGTGGTAACAGTGTGGTCTAATGGATAGAGAACTATGTTCTGTGTCTGACTCTCCTGTTTGGTGACTTATGACAAGTCACTTCCCCTTTCTCTGCCTCTGTTTTCCATCTGTAAAATGGGGAGAATGCTGCTAGTTTCCTTTGAGATCTACTGATTAAAAGCACTTTTAAAAAGCTTCAAGATTTTTGTTGTCTGAATCTCATGGGTTCCATAATAGAGAGTTTTAGAAATGAACAGGACAGTTTAGATAAAATGAAAACAGATAAGAAAGCATGTTATGCAAAAACTCTAACTGATCTTCAATTGAAACTTGTTGAAGTAATGATTAATATTTTTTCCCAAGTATTTTAAATTAATGTTTTCTTGTATTTTTCCTGTTTATAATCAGGACAAAAAATGGAATTGTCAAAATATTCCAGCACAAACTGTTCCCATATTTGTAGACTTACATCAAGATAATACACCCAAAAACTTGCAAGAGGGCCTGAAATTTCTGGTCAAATTTTGCACCCTGAAGAAGTCTGAATAAATTAAAGTAAGCCTCCATGGCTTGCTCCAGTGTTCTTTGAAGGCATTGGGAGATTTTTCTATAACTTCAGTGGATTTGAGTCTTGGCCCTCAGACTTTTTAGTGCTTCTCTGCAATGACACTTCAGTATTTTGAGGTTCACCCCTATCTAACTATTTTCATTATAGGTGAATACCTTCAGTCCTTTCCCAGTTCTTCAGAATGACAGCCTCCATTCCTCTGTAGGAGCAAGGACTGAATGTAAATTGATAATCTCAGCTTACTTCCTGGAGCGATGCATATAAAAGGATGCCAGCTGAACCATCCAGTCAGGTCATCAATTCACTCAGTTGTTTTGTCTGTGTGCTAGCGGTGCTTTAGTGATTGATGGTTCAGGAGTTTCCTGCTACACATTCAAGTGCTGATTCATTCTTGTGCTTAAGATGTGTTTTCTTCATTGCCTACATGAGGATAGGCAAAACAGGAAAAGACTTATTCATTCACAAACCCCGGCTGTACGTAAGTAGTTGAATCACAACATTTAGATTACACAATCATGGACAAAGGTAGAGTAAAGGTAATTGTTGATTAAAAGCTATAACCAAAACCGCACCATATAATGTGAGGTTATAAGTTATAAATAAACTACAAACCACAATAATTTGGTTTAGGGGCTTTTATTTAAAAAAAGAGTAATAAGTTATTAATTACTATTATTACAGTAGTGTTTTGAGGCCCCAATAAAGTTCAAGTTGTGCTGACCAGTATGCAAAGACAAAGTTAAGCAACGGTCTCTGTCCTAAGGAGTTTACAATCTGTAAATGAACCAGACCAAAGCTGGGAGGAGAAGCAGAAACACGGAAAGTAAAGTGATTTGCTCAAGGTCATACAGCAGATCAGAGATAAAGTTAATAGTAAAACTCAGGTGACTTGATTTCATTATCAGTGGTAAATAGGCCAATTGTGGGAAGATAGGAGTTGCTATAGAGAACTTTTTTCTGGGTGTCTGGTTGGTGAGTCTTGCCCACATGCTCAGGGTTCAGCTGATCGCCATATTTGGGGTTGGGAACGAATTTTCCTCCAGGGTAGATTGGCAGAGGCCCTGGAGATTTTTTGCCTTCCTCTGTAGCATGGGGCATGGGTCATTTGCGGGAGGATTCTCTGCATCTTGGGGTCTTTGAACTAACCTTTCAAGGACTTCAGTATCTGAGATATAGGTAAGAGGATTATTCTAGCAGTGGGTGGGTGAGATTCTGTGGCCTGCGTTGAGCTGGGGGTCAGACTAGATGATCATAATGGTCCCTTCTGACCTTAAAGTCTATGAGTCTATGAGCCTATGTCTCTAAACACAGTTGGGCCATGCAGATCCTCACAAGTCAAATGCTGAGTCCAAGATGCAGACTGTAAGGCATCATCATGTTTCCAAAGTGTTTCATATGCAAAAGTTCTTTTGGTTTTTCTGTCAATTACTCACCCTTTGGTTGTCGGCATGTCAACAATGCTTTATTTGTTTCCTGATCAATACCAACAGTCAGTGCTTCACAAAAAACAAAAGACATCTGCCACGTCAGTCTTCAGATAGTACACAATCCTGTTTGGCTGATGTTGTTTTTGTTATAATAGCTCAGTGAAAATAAAAACACATGAACGTTTGTTAATGTCTTTAATCATTTTCTTATATAGCAAATGAACAAAATCTGGGAGTGTGTGTGGTGACAGGGGGACAAGGGGGAATGTAGTACATATTGTCTTACATGTGGCTATTGCTCCCTGCCCACAAGGCCCTTTGCACCTTACTCTGGATGACCTTTATCTTACACAATGCAAATTATTATTATTCTTGGTACATCTGAAACTAAATAAAAAGATTTAGTATAGTTGTATTTTAAATAGGCATGTTAATCAAGACTATAATAAAGATATTAGACACTAGATTAATATATTATATTCAATACACACTTTTATAATGGCCCCATCAGCAACATTTTAGTATATTTCTGTTGGATCAACATCTCTAATAGTTGGCATCAATTATGCCCATTTTTTTTCTAGTCTGTGTGTCACACTGATATTCATAGGAGGTACATGTTCTTACAAAGCAGTATTTGGCCAATTAGCTTCCAATTGTACAGAATCTCAGCTAATAGGTAGATAGAAGTTACATCAAAAATCTATAAACCATTAGATTTGGAGAACTATATGGAAGAGATGAAGGTACTTTTCAATTTGAAGATTCTTAATGAGCATTATTAGTATATCATTTGTAAATGATCCCTTTAAATTAGTCAGGATAGCATGCAAGAGAGTTAGGAAAAGACTTGACAATGTGGCTATTGTGAAAATTCACCAAATCCTTTTCCTCTTTAAATCTGTTTGTATGTGGCTTCACTACTTTTAGTTTACTTACTTTTTACAAATCACTTGTATCTCTTTGGTTTCCTGAAAATAATGATTTATCAGACCTAAATCACACACTATAGGTCCCTGTTTGGAAGTAAAGTGCAAAATGTAATATTTTCATGTAGAATATTGTGTGTCCTTTCCCCTTCCACAACCTGTACAACTTTTGTACTTTAACTGCAATAAATACTTCACTATCAAAAAGAAGACAACTTGAAAGGGGAACTAGAAGCCTGTTGGGGGAGATAATCACAGGAAATTATGGTATTTGTGATGTGGATTTTCTTAGGTACATTCAATGTGTCCGGGTGGAGAGAAAGAATACGACATTCACAACACCCAACTGAAATAATATCAGTAGTTAATGTGGGTTAGACAGAGACATTGTGAGTTACATTTGATATTGATAAACAGAAATCACACTGCTATTGTGATAAAAGATAAGAAAACTGAATTCCTTTTACCTCTTGGGCTTGGATGCTGTAAACTGAAGCTTCAGAATACATCATCTGCTTGTTTATAGTGTTTAAAAATTCAAAACTCTAGACAAAATATTCTTACCATGAAATGCATCACACTTTTTCTCATTGCCGCTGTTCTGAGAAAATAGTGCTCCCATTGGAGAAGACATTTCTGCAGCACTTCTTTTTTAATGCTGCCACGGATGATCAGAGATAATAAAAAAGTATTTACCGTATTATATGCTCTCTATTAAGATAGAACTTTTCTATTTGAAAAGTATTGAGCATCAATGAGTTCAACTGCAATTCAGGACTGTACTTTTTAAAACCATCTTTGTTACCTAGTAGGGAAAGTGCATCCCTTGTTGTCTGCTTTTTATGTAACACTTGCACACAAGCTTTAAATTTTACTCAGAGAATTGATTTTTTTATACCAAAACCATTTATATCCCTGAGATAACACTAAAGTACTTCTACTGCTATATTTTTTTTTCACCAAAGCAAAGCTAATAAATGTGAAATCCTCTCTCCACACTCAAGATATCAAGGTAAGGCGGATACATTTGAAAAATTGCTCTAATACATCAGAAAATATAAAAATCAATAAGCTATAAAAGCTAAAAAGCTTCTTCAATTTTGTCCCTTATTGCTCAGTGTAGGTGGCCAGGGCCCAGAGAACAGTCCAAGGTTGCAAAAAGCTATTATATATCTAAATGTGTGTCATGGGAAATATATGAAACCCCCCTGAGAATCTGTGAATGCACACTTGAGAAACAGACGGGACTTAGTGATGGCCTTCAAGTTCTTGCTCATTTGGTTGAAAGTGTGCATGAGAGATTCTGCAGCTATATCTGTGGTTCTTCTCATCTTCACATGAAAATGATAGAAGCTTTAAGAGCAATTTCCAGTTTCTTTTTGGGCAGTGGAAATTTCACTTCTTGGCTGCATATCCAGAAACCAAAAGTATAAACACATTTTACTTTGTCCTACAAAACATTTGGAAACCAAAATGTTATGCTTCTGAAACAAACAAAAAAAAAAACTCTAAGGGAAATACAGTGAGTGATAGGTTGTCTCTATTTATAAAGTTTGTGTACCGCCCCCATCAAAGAAATCAGAAAATACAATTAGAATGAAATGAATTCACTTTATCAATTTTATGCATCCTGTTTACAAACATGCACCATTTTCAAGCTGATGGATCCATATGGGCACAGCTACTCAAACATTCCAAGAGAGGGTTCCCAAGCAGCAGCAGCTAGACTTACTTAAATAGGTAGGAAGTTTCAGAAGAGCAGTGAAGGGCACTGCCAAATGTGCCGTTAATTATTGAGCACATCAGTAGGTAAGGGTAAACCACATGGAACAGTACCAAATCCAACATTTTGAAATTTTTGGCCCAAAAACTTTTGTGTGCCAGGGTCTGAATGGTACAGGGGAGATGTAGGGGAGAGTATAATAGAGTCACATATAGCTTTCTAATCCGGTCTACACTGGGCTTAACATAAATTAGAGTCATGGTGAGGCTCCTCTAATTTCTCTAGCTATGCATAGACCCTAAGGGACCATATGCCACTGGAGAATAAGCAGAACCAAACTGTGTTCTGCATGCTCTCTTCCTGAAACCTACCTGATATTTCACTGCACTGACGTGGCAGTGGGGACGCTGGCACAGGTGTCAGCCACACTACATTGAAATCTCACCAAAAAATTTCAATTCCCATGAGTCTGATAGAATTGACATATTTTAACTTTGACATCTTCAAGCAAAGACTAATATCTTTTGAGGCCTGAGTTCACTCAGAAGAATCTTTGAACTGTAGAACATGAACAAGTAATTAGTCATTTCTGGAATCCATAAAAACACTATTTTTGGAATAAATCGCACACTTTTTCAGAGCTCTGTGGTATGAATAGATTTGGAGCTGTGGAGGCCTATTTTATGTTAGTGCAGAACAAAAAAGAGCTCTACGCTTCATTTTTTTTCAGATATATTCAGTCAAAATTCCCATTGACTTTGGAATAAGACTGAAGTCCTTTCAATAACCCAAAATACACAAAAGTATTACAAAGAAACACAATTTGGAACAAGTAATACTGAAAATGTGCAGAGAATTCTTGGACTGTTCAAATCACCATTACACTCTATCAAGACTCATGTAAGCACTTTGGAATAAGACTTGATCACTCACTGAAAACAAAGGAAGAACTGCCACTGATTTCCAGAAGTCAGAATTTGGACAACTGGGAATACACATCTGTGTGACAGAAGAATTTAATAGATATTAATCAGCCTAAACAAAATGTAGAAACACATTTCACCCTCAAAGATAGACACACAGCTCTGAGTTGGTGTGATGTTATGTGGAGCCAAAGACAAAATGTTTCTCAGCAAAAAGCATCATGTTGGATTCCATGACAGAACAATTTATTCAAAATGCTTGCTAGAAAGAAACATTTTTACAAGAATTCTCACCCCCGCATCTTACAAAATATTATCCAAGTCCTTCAGCTTAACCTGAATTAGTGTGCATTCTAGTTTGAGACACTGACATTTTGCTATCTCTTTCCACACTGTGCAGACATTTTTACAATATCAGCTTTTTCTAGCAAAGCCAAAAGTAGATTTCCATCATTTTACATAAACTGAAAAAAATATTCCTGTCATAAAAATATGTTTTCACCTTGTAAAATGGGAAAAGTGACAATTTGTAGGATGCAGTATTCAGTTGTGACATAGTTTTCATAGCTCTTTTTATATCAATTTTTTCCAATATATTGTTTATGCTACTAAGAATATATATTTGTATTTGCAATACATTTGTACCACATCTTTGCAGGTGATTTCCATTTCAAATCAAGCTGGCAACAGCTCTAAAATGTAGTTTACAACCTGTCAAAATATTCTAGATAGTTTGTGGAAGTATTAGAATATATTTTCATTTACACAAGTTAAAACTGTATTTGTTTAAAAAAATATGGTGCTAACTCTGTTGATTCAGGAAATGGAGTCAAGTCTATCTTTTCTCCTTGAGCCAAATTGCAGCTAGGCCTGTACTCAAAGAGCCAAACACAGTTTTCATTGGAGTGAATCTTGTGTTAGATTAACACCAATGGCAGAAGGATGACTCACTGGGAGTTGGATGCTTAACTGCCCTTTGTGTCTTTGCAAGCGTGCCTTAATACCCATATTGATGAGGGCTGGGAAATGGGAAATCTATTGCCACAGGTAGAAAAAACGTGTTTTGATACTTTGGCTATGCAAGGAGAGATCTCTCATTTTAGAGAAGTATCCAGAACATAATCCCAAATCTGTAGGGAGGTACTCTCATGGGTTGGTAACTGATTAAAAGATAGGAAACAAAGGGTAGGAATAAATAGTCATTTTTCTGATTAGATAGAGGTAAATAGTGGGGTCTCCCAGTTCTGGGACCAATCCTATTCAATATATTCATAAAGGATCTGGAAAAAAGAGCAAACAGGGAGGTAGAAAATATTGACTGAAAAATGACTGAAAAAAGACTGAAATTTACTCAGAATAGTTAAGTCCCAGGCAAACCATGGAGAGTTACAATAGGATTTCTCAAAACTGGGTGACCGAGCAACAAAATGGCAGATGAAATGTAATGTTGATAAATGGAAATTAATGTACATTAGAAAACATAATCCCAACTATCCATATAAAATGATGGGGATTTAACTATTGGTAAATGATGGTAAATTAACTGTTACCACTCAACAGAGAGAGCTCTTGAAGTCATTGTGGATAGTTCTCTGCAAAAATTCACTTAATGTAGAGTGGCAGTCAAAATAGTGAACAGAATTTTGGGAATCATTAAGAAAGGGATAATAAGACAGAAAAAACTATTTTGCCCTTATATAAATCCATGCCACCCCCACATCTTAAATAATGGGTGCACCCACATCTGCACAATCCCCACAAAGATATATTGAAGTAGGAAATGGTTAAAAAAAAAGGGCAACGGAGATGATCAGGGCCATGGAACTGCTTCCATATGAGGAGAAATTCACAAGACTGGGACTTTTCAGCTTGGAGGAGAGATGACTAAGGGAGGATGAGATAAAAGTCATGACTGGAATGTAGAAAATAAATAAGAAAATGGTATTGACTCATAACTAAGGGTCACCAAATGAAATTAAGAGGCAGCAGATTTAAAACAAACAAAAGGACAAATTTCTCAACACAGCTCAAGTGGAACTCTTTGCCAGAGGATGTTATGAAGGCTAAGATTATAACAGTATTCAAAAATAACCCCCAAACTATATAAATTGATGGAAGATAGGTCCATTCCTGGCTATTAGGGACTCTGGTAGTTTACTCTATTGGTAGACTCTGTTTACCAAAACCTGGGACTGGGCAACAGGGAATGGATTGCTTGATAATCACCAGTTCTGTTCATTCCCTGTGAGGCACCTGACATTCAGGGCTATCAGAACTCATGATACTTTGGTCAGACCAAGTATGTTTTGTTCTTATGTTCTGCAGAAGGAAAAAGTCTGTTCTCTGGTAAGGTCTAGAATGATATGTATTTTTGGTTAAGTCTCTCAGGAATATTTTATATAGACGCAATTATGGATTGTGTTTTGAGATTTATAAAACATTCTCTCATAGTTTCAGAATGCAATGTTTTCCATACAGCTCGGCTTCCAAACATGTTCTACTCCTAAGAGGTCATTCACCATTTTGATGTACTCTATGAATAAGTGTGTGTTTAGTTTCTCTGGGTATGTCTACACTACTACCCTAGTTCAAACTAGGGTGGTTAATGTAGGTAACCGGAGTTGCAAATGAAGCCCGGGATTTGAATTTCCCGGGCTTCATTTGCATATTGCCGGGCGCCGCCATTTTTAAATGTCCGCTAGTTCGGACTCCGTGCCCGTGGCTACACGCGGCATGAGCTAGGTAGTTCGGATTGGGCTTCCTATTCCGAACTACCGGTACACCTCGTTCCATGAGGAGTAACAGTAGTTCGGAATAGGAAGCCTAATCCGAACTACCTAGTTCGTGCCGCGTGTAGCCGCGGGCATGGAGTCCGAACTAGCGGACATTTAAAAATGGCGGCGCCCGGCAATATACAAATGAAGCCCGGGAAATTCAAATCCCGGGCTTCATTTGCAACTCCGGGTGCCTACATTAACCACCCTAATTCAAACTAGGGTGGTAGTGTAGACATACCCTCTCTCTTCTTTGGCTAAATATCTGACTTCTAAAGTAATGTACATTTTTCAGTCAATTTACAATTTAAAGTTATTTGAGGATTATAGATTAGAATAATTGCTATCAATATGAGGTAAACATTATCCTCACTTTTAAAGTAAAGATATAACCATGTTTTAAACCTTGTTTGAGGTTTCTGAGCACTGTATTGTTTTTGCAGGAATAAGAGCAAATAATTTCATAGGCCACAGCAGTGATGTGACCTATCTCCTAGTATTTTTTTTAAATTTAACTACTCTCAGTAATATGTATAGAGTCAAGAGCTTCCTTTAGTTGTCAGCCTCAAGGTCAATTTAAGGTCAAGTTTAGATAAGGGGACAAGTAATGTCCACAAATGTGATTAGGCCATATGATGAACAAATGAGTAAGCAATGCAATATTGACCCAATCCTTTTTCCTGAATCTTCAGGCAGTTTACAGGTGATGTGGGAATACATCATGACAAGATTTATAAAGAAGATCACAGCTTACCCTAAGCGATGGTTTATTCCTGGAACTGGATTCAGAAGAATATGAATTTTGTCAGGAAACGACTCTGAGAAAACTAAAATAAGGTAGCTATATAATATTAATGCCTGAAGTATATCCTACAAAATATCATGTCAAGAGCTGGAGCTCTCACTTTATTATTAATTATTGTTATTATTTATTTATATTTAAAACTGACAAAATTTTAAGGGAGAAAATATAAATGCAAATAAGTGCATTTCTTCCTATGAGAAATGGTCTTCTGTGTAGCAGTTAACCAGTCAGTAGAAATTCAGTGCTATCCATTTTAAACAGCTTTAAAGGTTAACTGCAAAGGAAAACTATATTTGTTTGTGCCGTTTACTGCTCCTTTATGATTTATGAAGATGGCTATTTTTTGGGTTTGTTTTTTCTGCTCTTGTTTTGCCTCAGAAATATAAACTGCTGACTTCTCTGTATTGGCAGGGAAGTCTCTGAAGGGCTGAGGAACTGGAATGACATAATGACATCACAGTAGCGTGAAACCTGACCTGTGTTTTCCTCAGCCTTTATTTGAAATAGGGATAGGAAAATTAGAAAAAGGGAATCTGTGTAGGTCCATGGGAGCTGAAGTTCAGGTTTCACGCTGATCCTTTGCTTAAAACCATACTTTACTTATCAAGTAATTCTTACCTTTATATATGGACCATCGGGACATTACGCAGCAAATAAGGACAAAATATAAGATGAGTTATCCTACCTCTCGAAACCTCAGTCTCCTATAAGATTTCCAGTAAAGATTTCTGAGATTTATAATTTATCTCTGAAAGGATGTTAGCAAACTGTCTGCTAAAATGTTGACTGATGGATGGCCTGGCCATCTCCCAAAATAATATGTCTCCAGATCTACATTTCTTCCATGTTTATGACAGTACATTTCCCAAAGGAAGATGGCTTGATTAAAGTGGGTGGAATTTTCCTCTGTTACCATCTGAACAAGGTGGCTTTTAGCCCAATTTATTTAGTGTTATTTATTCTAGATAATTTATGGAACAAATATTGATTTTTGGACTCTATGGGTGTCTTGCCAAAAAGAAATTGGCTGGCTACATACATTTCATACATCTTTATTGCTAAATCAGAGATCTAATAAAACATATTGAGACATCATGTTGCATTCCATACAAGATCTCATGTCTATAGATTAATAAATGGATTATCTGTGCCTGCTCCAATAAGAATTATTAATTTAGCAATAAGAATTGTGCATTTAATAATAATTCAGCTACAATTAACATGTTATTAGTATACTGTAACAAGGTAATATTGTTCTCATTTCACTTAGACTGTGCCATTAGTTTTATAATCTTTTTTTTTTTTAGCTGACCCTCACTTTTAAGATAAGTGAGGGTTATGGGGAGGGTTAATTTGATTTGGCCCCTCACACTTTTATATGAAGAAACTGCACCCCATATGTAGCCATTTTATTGTCAAGAGATGAACAGCATGCCAAATCTGAGGCAGTGATGGTTACATTGCCCTCAGGAAGAGGCATGGGTGGGAAAAGAAGGTAACTTTCATAGCATCCAGAAGGGTAGAAAAATCTCACTCCATCAAAAAAATTGTGGAGGGATCTGTACTGAAACAAAGGGAAGTTGGGGTTTAGACCCTAATGGATCAAAGCAGTGAAACTCAATTCTTCAAAGGAATTACTCATTTTTTTTTGTGATGCTTTGCTTATTCAGGGCCTTAGAAGTTATCTGCTAGAGCATCATCAGGATCAACTATTCTAGGGAGCAGCTCTAGTTAGAAAGCAAGGAGAGTCCTTGAAAATGAACCCTTTTTGTCATTCTGGCATGTCCAGATAAGTTTTGTTTCCTCATCCTCTATGGACCTGAACTGAAAATGCTACAAAAAAAATCTATTTTGGCTCATCTAGCGTTTACCAGGAAGTAGCAAACAGAATGTAAAGAGAAAATTAGATTAGAAATTTCACTGAACTTTTTCCTGTATTCATAAATGATTTTTCAAAAGTTCAATTTAACCTTTTCTTAAAAAGTTGGCTTGGTTATTTTTAATCACAACTATTTTGCCCATCTCTAATACCTGATCAAAAGTGGGATCAACTTTCACTGATGTACCTGTGTGGTACAGGCCAGGCATTTTCTGGTTATCTCTGCCTAAAAGTGAGTAAAATATTTTGTTCTAAATATGCCAGATAATCAGTGGATAGTTGAATTACTCTGAAACTTGATGATACTGATGTTTTATTAATCCATAGGAGCTGTCACTATGCTTCTCAACTCTCTTTATGCATATCATTAATATTTCTAATCAAATATTTCTCCATTGGCTCTTCAGAAAATACAATGGGCTTTGTCTTTCAGAAACAGTAAGAAATCAAAATCCTGACCACTTGAGTGCAATAAAGGCAAAATTTTCAAGTACAGTAGACTTCTGATAATCCAGAACCTTTTGGACCTAGGTGGTGCTGGATTATAAGATTTGCCAGAGAATCGGGAGGTCCGGTACAGCTGCATGGCTTAACAGCTGGCCAGGACACAATCTCCCTCCCTCTCCCCTCCCCTTTCCTCTTCGCGTCTTCTCCTCTGTGCTGTAACTTGATTCTCCTCCCACTCCCCTCCCCTTCCCTCCCTTTTCCCCTTCACTGAAGCAAAACGCTCCTCTCCATACTGCAACAGGATCCCACTCTCCCGCCCCCAACCTTATGCTCCGTCTTGTTACAGCCAGCACGTGTGCTGAGCGGCAGGCTTTTTAATCAGCTGGACAGAAGTTCTTCCCATTTTGATGCTGGAGTATCAGGAATGCCGAACAGTTGGATGCTGGACTATCAGAGTTTTACTGTACCCTGTGCACAGACGTATTTCACATGCACAGACTTTTGGATGTGCCTATCCTGCAAATCCATATGAAAATAAACACTTTTTCTGGTAGGCCAGGTAGTTTCTCAGACAATTACCTGATTTGCACACAAAAGTATCTGTGTGCAAATGGATGCCGAAGCAAAATGTGCCTACACACTCTTTTAAACAGTGCTTAGACATAAAGATGCTATGGGATTTTGAGCAAAAACAGAGACACTCGCTTCAGCATTCTTGCAACAATCCAATTTGAATAATGGCATCCTATCTGCCTAAACTTCACCTACAATTTCAACTGGATTTGGCATTTTGATAGAAAGGACCAGATTTTGAAACCCTTATTCATGTTGAGAAGTAACTTACTCCGCACTTAAATCCACAGTCTTCAGTGGGACTACTTGTGGGAATGGAATATATTTTGTGAGATAAAAATATCAGATATTAGATCACAGTGTTGCTGTGCATTGTTAAACTTCTGCTTTAGGATGAAAATACTTCATGGCTAGGAGATGTTTGATATCCACAGAAAGTTTATAAAGTATTTTGCTGTGCACCAAGATGAGCATGATAAACAGTATATAAATGTAAAAAGATATAATTCCAAATCTAGCATTTAAATGTTTCCTATCTTTAGGGAATTAGTTTCTGGACCCAACATTATGACAACACAAAGCTTTCAAGAAACATCTTTTAAGTAGATCTCAAAGAAGTTAATGTTAAAAAAATTAGGCAAGATATATACTGGTCAAATCTCTCTGGTCCAGCAACATCCATAGTTTGACAGTATAACAACTGTTGCTGGACCAGAGAGCCCCAGCCATAGAGGTTACCAGCAGTTGAGAGCTCAGCCAGTCTGGCATCAGGCAGCCTGCAGGGCCAGTTTCCTGTAGGCAGGGAGCCCAGCCAGCTGGCAGCAGCCAGAGTGAGGCCAGCAACTAGGACCAGGGATCCCTGTGGACAAGGAGCTGACTCCGCTAGCTGGCGTTGGCCAGCTGGTGGGGGCTGGGACCCCTGCCAGCCAGAGCAGCACTGACAGCCTGGTTTGGAGCTCTGCCAGTAGGGTCGGGAAAGTGTACTGGCCAGATAGGTAGCCAAGAGGGGAGCCTCAGGAAAGCCCAAGACCTGATCTCCCCTGGTCAATCAAAGTTCCTTGTGTTCAGGACCACTGAGGTCCTGAGGGTGCTGATCAGGGAGGTCCAACCTTCAGTACAAAAACAAATCATGAAGTAAGCCAGTATCAAATTGATCTTTATATGTCTTCTAACCCAAGAAAACCTATATGCAATTTTAAAAGTTTTAAGCTTTAATCACCATGATATCAGCCTTTTCATGCTTTAGTGATATGAAGTTTGACTTGACTATACACTGAAGAAATGGCAGATCTAAAATACTGTTACGTTTTAGATGTTATCCCTGGTTATAACCTCCTAATCTTGCTAAGCTCTTTTAAATGTTGATATCAAGTTGGCTATTTATCTCCAAACTAAGAACCCCCCCAACAATGGGATAGCTCTGTGGTTTGAGTATTGGCCTGCTAAATCCAGGGTTGTGAATTCAGCCCTTGAGGGAGCCATTTAGGGATCTGGGGCAAATCTGTCCGGGATGGTATTTGGTCCTGCTCTGAGGGCAGGGGACTGGACTTGATGACCTCTCAAGGTCCCTTCCAGCTCTGTGAGATTATAATAATATTATGGAGATATACCAAACTTCCACAGTCTTTTCTGACTTTGTATCATTTGCATTTAAAAATCCCATCAGTGTAATGCAGCAAACAATTTATTGGATCAAAATCCACAAAGAGAAAAAATAATATTTGATCACAAAGTCCAAATTATCAGTGCAGATGTCAAAGCTCATATTATCTTCTGCAGATCCAGTGAAGAAATATTTGATTAGAAACATTAATTATATGCATAAGGAGAGCTGAGATTCTAACTCTAATTAGTCGCAAAGGGAAATTAAATCTAATTTCTTAACTGACAATTGATCTCTAGCAATATTATTATTTAAGAAAAAATTCTGATTTATCTTAGCTGGTACTTTAGAGTTTTAAAGCAATGATCAGACATTCATAAATTGGGTTAAAAGCTAACAATCACAGAGGTAAGCACTGTGTCAGCAACTTTTCCAATCAATATTCTTTTTGGGTTAACAATTAGCAGCTAAACTAAATCAGAATGATGCATTGCACAGCCGCTGGGAATGTGATTCCCTTTGGCTAGTGGTTTGTCTTTCATTACACTAAATTATTTTATAGCACCACAGCAAACATTTTCCCAGGGTTTAAGAATTCTGGTGGACAATTAAAGAAGCTAAAAGCTAGTGTACTCACTGTTCGTCTCTGAGCCATAAGGTACTCATTAGGCTCCCCATTGATAGTGAATTTAGAAAAAGAAAAGTATTGAAGAATGTTCCCTTTTAAAGGAACAGACTGAATGTGCTCTGAGTATGAGTAAGATCGAGTAAAGAATCAAGAAAGGGTGACTGCAGGGACATAGATGCTAGGAACTGCATCACTAAAAAGAGCACTTCTGTGGTATATTAGTTTAAAAGCCTTAAAAAGCTGAAGGGACAATGGTGTGAGGGCATGCACAAATGGCTGAGTCCTGAAAGAACATTATAATCACCAGAAAGTCAGAGGAGGAGAAAGAGAACCTGACCTGAGCAATGACTTTAGTTAAAATTGAAGTTAAAAATCATCCTTGATTTGTGAGGTTGGCCAATACTTTTGAAAGTGTGCTTTGAAGAACTGAGTTTGTCAGGCAGATTTGTGACATTTTTTAAAACTTTGGGGTTTTTACAATTAATACAAAAAATGTAAGGACTGTTTGCAGAAAAGTAATCCTAGTGGAGCCATTCGTCAATAGGATTTTTCTAGTTAAATCCTAGCTTAAAACTAATTATGCATAAGGACAATAACCCACTTGGATCAAGCCTTTTATAAGTACAGAATTTAATGAAGAAATTTATAGAAGATAAAAGAAAGTGACATCAGTATCTGGAAGAATATCTTATATTTGGGAGCCAGTGTATTCTAATGGAGTAAGACAGTGTGATTTAGTGGATAGTGCCCTGACCCTGGGCAAATGAACCCTGGATTTATTCCCATATATGCTACTAGCCTGCTCTGTGACCTTGGGCAAAGACACTTTACTTCTCTGTGCCTCTATTTCCCCATGTGTAAAATAGGAAGAGCATTCTGAGATCTACTAATGAAAAAACTAGGTGTTATTACCTAAAGTCATGGTTTAGGGAAATACATATATAATTGTCTGCTCTCAATGTGCTGACTTTGGAACAAGAGCAATACATTGTGGCTGTATTTATGCATATAGACACAATAGTAGTTAGTGTCACTTTGCAGAAGCAGCAATTTCTCATGCCAACAGAGCCCTGTCAGTGAACGAACAGGATATGTCCTAGTAGAAAAAGAAGTTGTAGCTGCAGTATTTGGAATGGAGAGTTTCCATCAGTATACCAATAGCCTCTCAGAAAGGCTGTGTCCAGACTCAGGGGTTATTTCGAAAAAAGTAGCCTTTTTTCGAAAAAACTTCCCCTGCGTCCAGACTCAAGCCGCGTTCTTTCGAAATTAAATCGAAAGAACGCGGCTTTTCTTTCGATGGCGGTAAACCTCATTTCACGAGGAAGAACGCCTTCTTTCGAAAGTTCCTCTTTCGAAAGAAGGCGTTCTTCAATGTAAATAGGGCTTCTTCGAAAGAGAGCATCCAGACTCACTGGATGCTTTCTTTCGAAAAAGCAAGCCGCTTTTTCGAAAGTTCAACGTGCAGTCTAGACGCTCTCTTTCGAAAGAGGCTCTTTCGAAAGTATCTTTCGAGAGAGCCTCTTTCGAAAGAGGCTTGCAGTCTAGACATAGCCTAACAGTATAATCAAACCACAGACCCATAGACACAGTTATGGAATAGCCTCTTGTTACTGCACGAAAGTGACTTCGGGTACCAGATAGAAAGCAGTAATCGTCCTGGAGACAATATTATTGGTTTAACCCCAACATCAGGAAGCTGGGAAAGGGGATTATGACATAATGCCACATGTTAATGGATTCAGTCTTCCAATTTCAATGTGAAGCTGATGGACACTAAAGAGGATATAGAATGGTCATTCACCTACAGACAGTCCAAGTTGCCAGAAGACAAAAGCCAAGTATTGGTAAAAGCAAAACCATATTTTCAAATTAGAGATGAGTTGAGTGTTCAGAATATAAACATATTTTGAGAACAGAGAGTTGTTGTCTTGGTCTCATTACACAAGGATACCATGCAAAAATATATGCCCCCAGCTGAGCACTAACGGCATCTAAGATGGGGTTGAGATGTATCAGGAATGAGGACACAACTCTAGTCTCTGACAGAAGGTTCTAACACTTGCAATTCATGTGATAGCCACCAGGAGAAAGTGCTTGTTAGCATATGAGATGCCCACCAAACCACTGGGAAAGGCTGAAGCAGACATTTACCTTCAAGGAAAAAGTGAACTTGATTTTATTAGACAACTACTCATTTTTGGGAGTTTGAAACCCTGCCTGGACAAGTAATTTGAAGGAACAGGAAACTCGTAAGAGAGACAACAGACAGCCAGGGACAGCCTATAAAGAACCATACAGAGATCAATCTTAATGGGAAAGAGAAGACTCTACAGATAGAGGAAACAGGTGACAAGAATAGGTCACTCCTGGTGTGATTGCCTGTTAAGCAATCCATCTCAAAGACTGCATAACTAGCGCAGCTTGGAGTAAAGACAAAACTCCAACTTGGCTATGTTGTAGTAACTCTCTGGCCAAATGGACATCGAGTGAAGAACTGAGGATAAAATGTTTGTGTTAATGTATATATTCAAATGTTTATAAACTAGAAAAGATGTAGTATTAATAATGGAACTGAAGACAAGTCACATATCCTAAGGAAGGACTCTTATTGATAGGACACCAGGAAAAGAGGAAATGCATGGTGTTTGGTAGGAAACAATTCAGCTACACATTTTAATTATGTTCCCTTGTTAAATTTAACCTGCATTCAGAATAACTCTTTGCAAATGAAATATGGAGTGTCAAGAAAATGTTTTCTGATTAGAGCTACTATCCACTGCTGACATAGCCATCACATTCTGTTTACTCTGGATAAAAGTAACACCAATATGATCTGGGCAGGTAAAGTAGTCTTGTGAAATGGCTCTAGGAGCAGATTCTCCTGGTCTAGTCAATGTGGAAAATGACTTTAGTGTGTGACCAGTAGCGGAGTGCTGGGGGCCTGGCCAGGCATGCAGTGCTGTGATGACTTTGTGCAGCACTACAACTCATAGGACAGCCCAGAAAGGCTTCCATAACTTTGAGAGACCTCTGGTTCTAGCTAAATTATACCATGGGCTCACCCAACCCTGAAGTATCACAGGACAAGAGGACAATATGGCAAAAAGGAACAAATAGCTGCAAGAAAAAATAATCCGTCCACTGTTTTCACCACTCCAAGATCTTTGGGAATTTTGTTAGTGTCCTTTCAGGGTCCCAAGATCCTTTTGCACTCCTATCCTATGCTCCTACTCAACCTACCTGCTCTGGACAATTGATGACCAGTAAATGAGATCTCCCCTGGCTTCTGTAGATCTGATCCTAAAATAGAGTTCTGGCCTTCTCTGTGAGATGGCCCCTCAAACAGCTTCCACCCCTCCCATCAGGTGATCAACTGCTGTCTAACAGGTCCTCTATCCTCTCTCCCTCCCCCTAGGACCACCCTCTGAAAAGGGAACCCTTTGGATTTCATTTAGCTTACTGTTTTAGGATGGACACATTTGAATGGAAGACTCCTCGTATATTTCCCACTGTTAGCCCCTCTCCTAGATGTAAGGATTTCTGCTGACATCTACTAGGTGTCCCAGCTCAAAATAGAGGCTACATTGCAAGAGTGAAGGCACAGTATATAGTCGATTTGGAATTCACAAAACGGAATGAGGTTTGCAGATTGATACAGATATATACCTCTGTATGTCATTATTTATCTATCACACAGAGACTTTGTGCAGGACAGGTACAATCAAATGAGTTAAAACTAGGTCCTTTCAATGTACTTGCATTTTTGTAAGCTACTTCATCCTTTTTACAACCATAAAACAAACATATGAAGGTAAAATAGAACCCCAAATGCACATAAATGTATCACATTTCTTATGGCTTTTGACAGAATACCATATAGAATAATGCTATGTAATGCAGATATTAAAATGTTTTAATGCAGGTTGTATATGGAAATAGATTAGACAAATTTAGCTGTGCACAGTTGCTAATTTTCATTAGTGTTAATAACTTGGCTAGTTTATTGCCCATTTATTTTGAAAGAATAGGGCATAAAGAAGAGTGCAGATGAAGAGCCAACAATATCTCATTTTTTAAAAGTAGCTATATTTTAGTTATGAAGTAGCAATAAAGCTTCCAAAGCTATTACCCTTTTTTCCCTTTGCCTTCCTATAACTTCAAACTAGATTTTAAAAAAGTAAACAGTTTATTTTTCAAAATGCTTTTGAGTCAGGCTGAATTTAGTATTTGGACTTCTGAATCCATTTTTCACCATTTTCCACAAATTTAATGGATTCTCCTGTTCATTATGTTTGTGGCACTGCACAGCAATATGTAAGGGTTGATAGGAGAAGAGTTAGGGCTTGTCTACACTTACAGCATTGCAGCAGTGCTGTAGCACTTAGCAAAGATACTAACTATACCAATTGGAGAGCTTCTTTCTTCAGTGCATCTATTTCACCTCCTTGAGAGGGAGTAACTATGTTGCCTTCCTATTGATGCAGTGCTGTTTCACTGAGGATCTGGTCAGGCATGTATTTATACCAACATAAATTGATAGTATAGACTAAGCTTCAGTAAGATGATTTTATGGATTCAGGTGTATTTTAGAAGGTTTTTAAGAGAAATTTTTCCAAAGGCTCAGTGGAGTCTTTTAGCTATAACCCAGAGTAAGGATATGTACAAAGTTACAGCACATGAGATAGAGCACCAAGAATTTTGTAACTAGGAGATAGAATTCCTCTTGAAGCTACTGGGTATAGAGGGGCTGCAAGTCTACCACCACACTTTTTGGTGAGTGTTATCCTTTTTTAGGTGCCCACATCTGGCTGCTCAGCTCTCCTTCCTAGTTAGGAATGTTTATACCTTTTCTACATGCAACCTTTGGGCACTATGTGTTTCCAGGAGAATAGGGATGCAAAAGTGTTGCCAACTCTCATGATTTTGTCACCAGCCTCATGATTGTTTTGTTCCTTAAAGTCCCTGTTACTGTCGTTAATTGATATGGGATAACTTCATATTTAAAGGAAATGTAAGTTTGTAGCCCCTGCAGCTGTGGAGAAAGCTTCAAGAATGTGACTCTAGTGCACAATCTCATGATTTTTAAACATCTGGGCTGGCAATAATGGGTATGGAGCAAGGTAGGAAGTGCAATTTTGCTGGTTTATGCCTCCCGCCTTCTCTCTGAGCACTAACATGAGGACTAGGAAAAATGGTGCCTAAAAAGCTGAGGATTTCAAAATATTTGTACCCCAGCTTCTGGGAAGGAAGGATTCCAGTGAATTTAGCCCTTCTGTTACCCACATAATTAACTAATTAATCATCACAATCCCTTTCTGGGGTAAGAGATTATCAATAACCTCATTTTAGAAAAAAGGTAAGGCCTATGTTTGTTCAGCATCTCTCACAACGGGGTCTCGTTATATCAGTGGGGTCCTTGATACTACAGCAAACTAATTAATAAAAGTTAGATATGTACTTTAGAAAAAGGGAAAACTGAGATTAGTTTCGTCATGTGTAGGTCTTCCAAATGAAACTATGTCAAGTTTTGGTCTGAACCAATTTTTAAATTTAAATGAAATCACAGGTGGTATACATAGGTAGTTTATTTTAGTAGCACCAGCTAAGTTGTAATTAAAGAGTTCAACTGTCTTTTATAAATGTTTGAATTTTTTACTATAAGATCTTGCAAAGGGGCACAGTCAGACCTCACTGGGGGAACAAAAGATGATAGCCATGGTAACTCTTAGTTCAATGTGCTAATTTTATTATATTAGTGCCTAATAATGGTGCAATTCTTGAATATTACAGTGTGAATAGTTAGCAGGTGCCACTTATAAAATAATGGCTAGAGTGAAGTATGGTAATTTTGAAAACCTGAACTCTTCAAAAAAGTTCATGTTACCTTAAAAGAGTAGCTTGTGTAGAAAAAGCAAGCAAACAACTTGGGTGCAACTAGACTGGCAAAATTTTTTGAAAAAGCACCTGCTTTTGCGCAAAAACTTGCCAGCTCTCTACACTGGCCACTTGAATTTGCTCAAGAGCACTGACTTTGTAATGTACAAAATCAGTGCTTTTTGTGCAAATACTTTCACGCTCCCACTCGGGAAAAAGCCCTCTTGCGCAAGAATACTTGCGCAAAAGGGCCAGTGTAGACAGGGAAAAATTGTTTTGCACAAAAAAGCCCCGATGGCTAAAATGGCGGTCGGGGCTTTCTTGCGCAAAATCGCATCTATACTGGCCATGGATGCTTTTGCGCAAAAGCACTTTTTGTGGAAAAGCATGCTTGCCAATCTAGATGCTCTTTTGCGGAAATACTTTTAAAGGAAAAACTTTTCCTTTAAAAGTATTTCCACAAAATCATGCCAGTCTAGACATAGCCCTTGTGTCTACACTTACTTGAAAAATAATCAGATTACTATTAGTGACTTGATTGATTTCTTTGCCATGATACAGTAAACTTCCGATAATCCGGCACCTTTAGGACCCAGGGGGTGCCGGATTATCAGATACGCCGGACTATCAGAAGGGGGGGCTATGAGGGGTTTGGGGTGGGGTGGGGGGATGCAACCCCAGACCTCCTCATAGCCCTCCCTTCTGATAGTCCGGCTCTGCCCCAGGAGTCCCCGATTCAGCCGCTGCTGGTCAGTTTCAGCAGCGGCTGAATCGGGAACGGCTGCAGCAGAGCAGCTGGGGTTCTGCTGGGTTGGTCCGGTAGCGCCGACCCTTGGCGCCGCAAGACCAACCCGTCAGCACCCCAGCTGCTCTGCAGCAGAGCAGCTGAGGTGCTGACGGGTTGGTCCCGCAGCGCCGCTCCTCGGTGCTACTGGACCAACCCAGCAGCACCCCAGCCCTGGTCAGTTTCAGCAGCGGCTGAATCAGGACGCCTGGGGCAGAGCAGCTGCAAGGCTGCTGGGTTGGTCCCACAGCGCCGAGGAGCGGCGCTACTGGACCAACCCAGCAGCACCCCAGCTGCTCTGCCCCAGGTGTCCCCAAGTCAGCTGCTGCTGAAACTTATCAGTGGCTGACTCCAGAAAGCCAGAGGCAGAGCAGCTCTGTCTCGGGCTTCCTGGAGTCAGCCGCTGGTCAATTTCAGCAGCGGCTGAATCCAGGACAGCTGGGGGGCTGCTGGGTTGTTCCCGCAGCCCCGAGGGGCAGCACTACTGGACCTACCCGGCAGCACTCCAGCTGTTCTGCCCCCTGCTTCCCGGATTCAGCGCTGGTCAATTTTAGCAGCGGCTGAATCGGGGAAGCTGGGGGCAGAGCAGCTCCAATGGTCTGGGTGCCCGGAGGACTTCTGGGTTCCTGATGGTACCGGACCATCAGGAGTGCCGGACCATCAGATGCCGGACCATCAGAGTTTTACTGTACTTGATTAAATATGATGTATCTTTGATGTTCATAAAAGAAAAATCACATTCTTTCCTTAATCTGGAAAACAAAAAATTACTTGCTAGTTTGATGATCCATTTCTACGATACACTATTTGAACAGTAATAATCCTGTTCATGACTCATGGATCTTCATTTTCCTTTAAAATTATACTTTTTTTTCATAAAATCACAGGTAAACATGCTTATTCAATGCCCATCAGACTGGCAGTTTGTTCAGATAATGGAAGAGTGGCTTTTAAAGTTATTGAAATCTATGCCATTTCCTACCATCACTTTATATACAAAACTTATAGACCAAAACAGAATTTTGAGGACCAACATATTTCATCCTACTTTCCAACAAGGGAATTACTAAAATATAGTGGAATTTTTAGTTCCAAGTGACTTTCTTTCAGAAATATAAAATATTAGTGGTAGGTAGAGTTAGCTAGAATACTCTGGATTAAGGAGGCTTTTTGTAAACCTTCTATTCAGAAAAAGGGACATTTCTGTCACACACAACCCAAACCTGAATGCAATTTACATTACAATTTATGCATTTTCCTTCTGTTTTGTTTTCCTGGTTTTAAATAAAAAGGATCATGTTCTTTTCTCTGACACAGGCATAAATGTTTTCCTTCTGCATACATATTATGTCCCAATCCAGCAAAGCACTTCATATGCTTAACTTTAAACCCAGGAGTAGCTACATTGATTCTAATGGGACTCCTCATATGCCTGAAATTAACTATGCGCTTAAATGCTTTGTTGCATCAGACTATATTTCCTATAATCAGTGTCCTTTTCCAGTCAATGGGAATGTTGGCTGAGTAAGAAATTCAAGACTTGTCCAATAGCATGAGTAATTAGAAAAAGGGAAACTCCTACACCCCAGCATGAACCATTATCAGTTAAGAATGTGTTAAAGTGTGAGAACACTCTTTTTACAACTTACTTGTGTACACTTTCAGTCTTCAAATAAGGAAAAATAATCAGTTGCACTAACATCTACTTTTCCCCTCTATTCAAATGCCATTGTCATCTCATTTATGTGGGGAAAAACAATAGTCAATTTAAAAAGTAATCAGAAGAAAGAGGTAGACAAGTGCAATTTACAGGAGGAAATATCCATGCCAATTCAAGTGAAAGAGTATATTTCCTCCTTGGGACTCAACTCATTTTTTGTACTGAGAAAGGAAGCAGAAATGATGTTATTCTGACAGAAAGTGTATTTCCCTTGAAATCCAGATGTATTATAAAATGAACTGGATCAGCATAATTGTTTAGGTTGAATCACAGCAAAAAAAAAAAAAAAAAAAAGACAACATTGTGGATTTAAGTTCAGTCTCTAAAAAAATATGTTGAAATAATATTGTGGTCAAAATTCAACAAGTCTATTCAGAGTTATGTTGAACCCTACCTATACTGTACTTTCTTGTGTGTACAAGTATTTCACTATTGTAACATATTCAGGTACTGTCTAGATCAACAGGATATTGTCACTTCTTCCCTGAAACTTAGGGGCTGTGTCTAGACTGGCCAGTTTTTCCGGAAAATCAGCCACTTTTTTTGAAAAACTTGCCAGCTGTTTACACTGGCCGCTTGAATTTCCGCAAAAGCACTGACGATCTCATGTAAGATTGTCAGTGTTCTTGCAGAAATACTATGCTGCTCCCGTTCAAGCAAAAGTCCTTTTGCTCAAAAGGGCCAGTGTAGACAGCCCAGATTTGTTTTCCGCAAAAAAGCCCTGATCGCGAAAATGGCGAACCGGGCTTTTTTTGCGGAAAAGCGCGTCTAGATTGGCACGGACGCTTTTCTGCAAAAAGTGCTTTTGCGGAAAAGCATCCGTGCCAATCTAGACGCTCTGTTCCGAAAATGCTTTTAACGGAAAGCTTTTCCATTAAAAGCATTTCCAGAAAATCATGCCAGTCTAGACGTAGCCAGGGTGCCTTATAGTACCTTGCTAGGGGCTGTACACAAACAGCCTTTCTATATGCCTGTGACACCCTGAGGCCACATCCATACTTACAGTAGATCGACACTCCAGAGGTCCATCTCTAGGTGTTCAATTTAGCATATCTAGTATTGACCTACAAAAAGAAATGCTGAGGGTAGCTCTGGCCTGTGACGGTACTCTGCCTCTTATGAGGAGTGAGGGAAGCTGATGGGATTGTTTCCTCCTGTCATTCTTCTGCTGTGTGGATGGCGAGGAAATGCAATTAAAGAGATTTATTGTTGTGTATCTTAATTTGACCTCTCACTGTAGTGTAGACCAGGCCTGAGTTTTTTTGTGTAACTGCAGCCTGTCAATCACACTTGGGTTACATTGTAGCTTTCATAGGCATGGCTTATGCTGCAGGTTGACCCCACCATACTCCCATTCTTGGACTTCCCCCAGAAATGTGTGTTCTGCAATGCCCAGACCTATCCTAGATAGTACAAATATTTTAAGTCCATTATTCATTTAAGGGAATAATATGCCAGTCTGTCTCAAATAGTTAATCATAAGCTTTAATTTAAACAAACTGGATTAGATAAAAGTGTAAAACAAGTCTATTAACTACAAAGAGATAGATTTTAAGTGATTTTAAGCGAGTACAAGTAACAAAGCATAAAAGTTAGAAATGTTATTAGAAAACTAAAGATAACACATTTACTAATGTCTAATTTAACAAACTGTATTAGATTTAAGCAAAGTTTCTCTCTTAATGCTCTAGAAGATTCCTGACCAAAAAGTCATGTAAGGACTTCTTCCCCAGAGTCTAACAACTGCTTTCTTTATCCCTTCAGGTTCAGTGAATACAAAGGGGAGAGAAAAAGGCTGGGGGAGTGTCTTGGGGTGTTTGTCGCTCCTTTTTATCATTTCAGTCACTATCTTGAAAAACATTTCCAGCTGGGCACTAGGAAAGAAAGAGGTAGGATGTTCCCTGCTGCCTTTTTTTTCCCATCTGTTTGAACTTTGTTTCCTTCCCTGCTTGATAACTCTGTTTACTACTTAATAGCAAATTAAGCAAAGCATCTATTCCTTTGTTTATGGCAGACCGGTTTACCAACTGCTGTTTGGGTTCTGGAGTGTGGAACAGCATACAGGGATATCTTTACATACATGACATGAAGTGTCATTTAACTTCACATATGAAAAGAAGTCTTATTAGGTTATTGGTACTATGCAGTGTTTGTTATCTATGTATGACAAGATCCTTGACCAGAACCCTCGCCTTTGGACCTCTTCTTGGGACACAAATCAATGAGACACCCATTCTGGTGCAGTCACCCATGCCTTTTATTGTCAGTGTCAATTTCCCACCACCTTCTATTTACAGAGCTTTTGTTCACAGCAAACTCATACACCCTCTCCTTCATGCTTGGACACATACACAGCCATACCCTAGCTCCTCACCCTCCCCTTTCACATCCCCGCTGGCTGCCTTATATAGCCTTCTGACTAATGAGGCACACAGCTGCTTCCATTAGCCCTTCAGGCCTGGACTTACTCAGCTGGCTGTAATTGGCCTTCTCAGTCAGGCTGTAGTGGCACAGCTCTGGCTTGGCCAGCTGTCTGTCATAATGGGTAATATGTTCTAAAGGAAAAAGTTGGCTTAGTATAGACAAGGCTATTTTTTTCTTATTTCTGACAACTTTCATTCAAGCCACACATCACAAATTAATCAGTCAGCACAAGGATTCTTTCTTGCTTGCTTTCTCTCTCCCAAACCTTCCTTCCAAGTGGCCAGCCATAAGTGCTTTTTTTAGCACATTAGAGTCCATCCCTTCTCCCCATTTCTGCATATGGCAGTGGACAGGCTCAGGAGGGCTCTATACAACCCCCCCCCCCCACACACACACACACAAAATAATGTCTGAATGTAGCTGATCAGAAGCCTATACTGCCCTGTTTGTGTCTGAGGTTATCAGGTCCTTAACTCAAATAAGCTTTGTTTTTCTTCATTTAAATCATTTTTCTGAATTGGGGATAGGAATGAGATATGCAGTATGCAGACAAACTCTCTGAAATACATAATAGATTAGCTTTTCCTCTCTCCACTCTGCTCCCTGCTAGCCCAATGGTGTCATAGCTAACTAGTACCCAGTGCTGGTCCCTTGCTTCCCCCTGTGATCATGCCAGAGAATAACTCTCTTCTACCAAACCCTCTTTCCATTTCATGAGAAACAATCACATTCCAGGCATATCTCATTATCCTGGCACAACCACACCCTAAATTTGCTTTAAGTTAGAATTAGAGGAAGCTGCCAAATGTGGTGATCCTAGCTTTTACTGTTTAGAAGGCGTTCTTGAACAAATGGACACACATTTGGACACACACACACACATTTGTAAAGTATATAGTAAAATTAGTCCCTTTTATGAGGTTAGAGGACGTAAGGATTCACAAATTTGAGCTCACACATTTTGATACTAAACACTTTGTGTGTGTGTTTGTGCATGGGGTAGGGTGATGGAATTTTACCCTTGCATTACCAGAAGGGAGACTATGGATTGGACTCAATATCTTGAGATTTGGGGAACCCCTGAAAAATCTGGGAACCCAAATATCTCACCGTTGGTTTGTGTCAAGCTTTGGTACTTCTTCCTTAAAGAGTCAAACCCCACTGACTTCTGCTCCTAGTCTCCTTCACGAGAGCTTCAGAGTAAGATAATGTTACCTGGGTCACCATTCTATTACTTTACATTCTAAATGCAGTTTGAAGGATATGGTACTCATAGATAGAAAATGTTTCACCATCCCAGTTCCACGGTACACTCAAAGAAGGCCTGGCAGTTAGCCAGAATTTCTGCCTCCCCCTTCACTTCTACCCATATCTAGTTTATTCCCAGCTGAGTTCACATTATTCAGGAGAATGAAGAGGACAATTTGGGAACTCGTTGGATGCACAAATTTCACAGAAGCATGATTAGTGAGGCTTAATTCCACAGGTTATCCCAAATTATTTGTAGTCTGAAAATGTAGAACAATAAGCTACATTTATTTTTTGGCAAAGCTCTGAACCAAACTTCTTTTATATTAACCACAGTTTTAATTGTATTCACTAATAAGTTTCACCTTTGTAAATTAAAGGGATCATTGAAAGAAACTGTATTTAATTAGTCTTCAAAAATTTGCTACAAGCTTTTCTACATTTTGTCCTCTTCGTTCTTCAAATCACACTAGAATTTTCATTATTCTTCATGGCATCTGCCATTTTATCCTGTGCATCTCTAGGTTATAAAGGTTTCTAATCTTTATTGGTTTTGAAGAATCTTTGAAGTAGGATTGTTCTGTTATGCCAGTTTATTTGGGGGGTTTAAGTTGTTTTTCATATTTAGGTCCTCTATGAGTGAACATAATGGCTGTCTACACTGGTGGGATCTTGCGCAAGAACGCATCTACACTGGTGGGATGCCCTTATGCAAGAACTTGGTCCTGGAACCACTTCGGCCATGGCAAGAGGTCACCAGCAGCATATGTGGCATGTGCCGGACCCCCACTGGAAAATGCGCTTAAAGGGACCCCTGGACAGCTGTTTCCCTGTGGCTGTGTGCTTAGGCACGTCTTTGAGGGACTCAGAGCCACAGTCGCGCCGGTCCCTGGCAAGTGCCTCTGGGCACCCTTGCCCCTCCACCCTGTTATAGCCATGGAGCTGGAGGAGGACCCCGGCCAGCAGTATCCCCTCACAGCCATCACTGAGGCCGTGGAGCAGCTGCACCAAGGAGCCACGCTACTACAGCAGGAGCTGGAGATGGGGCAGCACCTGCAGGCTCTCATCATCAATGCCACAGCTGTTCTCGGGCACCCCCACCCCACCACCGACAGGCGCCTGTGGAGCCACGACACCAGTGGGGACTGGTTGGAGCACCTGGGGCTGGGACAATGGGGCAACCAACAGTGGGTGCAGAACTTCCAGATGCGCAAGGGGACATTCCACAAGCTCTGCAGATGGCTCACCCCTGCGCTCTGGAGGCAGGACAAGATGCGCCCCACCATTCCCGTGGACAAGAGGGTTGCGATCGCCCTCTGGAAACTGGCTACCCCGGACAGCTACCACTCTGTGGTGAACCAGTTCGGGGTGGGCAGGTCCACTGTTGGTGCGGTCATCCAGCAGGTGGGCCCGCCCCGGGGGAGGGATGGGGCCAGGCCATGGGGGTCCTGTGGGGGCAGGGGGAAGCCCTGCACCCAGGGAGTCATGCCATCCCCCCCTCACATAGCCCCACTGACAGACGGGGGGGACTCCTGGAGGAGGGGACCCTGGCATTCGTGTGGGGAGGGCGCATCAAAAGGGGTGAATACACTCCTAGGGCCCATGTACCCACTGTGACTCATTCCATGCATCTCCTGTGCTCCCATGTGCCCCTCTGAAGGTCATCCACACCATCAATGACGTGCTGCTCCAGAAGGTCATCTGCCCCTGTGACTTGGATGCCACCCTTGCCGACTTCGCCACCCTGGGATTCCCGAACTGTGGTGGAGCCATGGATGGGACCCACATCCCCATCCGTGCACCAGAGCACTGAGCGGTCCGGTTCATCAACCAGAAGGGCTATTGCTCAGTGGTGCTCTAGGCCCTCATGGACCACCAAGGCTGGTTCCAGAACATTTATGTGGGGTGGACCTTCTTCCATCAGTGGGACCTCACCATCAGGGCCATCAGAATGCCGGTCTGCAACGTGGGGGATGCGGCCTACCTCTGATTGCCTAGATCATGCGGCCGTACACAGGCCTACTGAACCACAGTCACACCACGTTCAATGCCTACCTGGACCAGGCCCGAAACCCCCGTGGAGTGTGCCTTCGGGCATCTGAAGGCACGCTTTACGTGCCTTCTGACCTGCCTGGACATGGGGGTGCAGCACATCCTGGAGGTCATCTCAGCATGTTGCAGTCTGCATAATATTATTGAATGGAAGGGGGAGGCCTTCCTTCCAGGGTGGATCCCAGGAAAGGGCCAGGCCTACCAGCAGCCTCAGACAGCTGCAACCCAGCAGGCCAACCACGATGGGGTATGGATCTGGGAAGCCCTCCGGGTGCTGCTGGACCAAGCCCAACAGTAGGCCATGCCTATACCTCTGAACACCGGTCTCCCCCCATGACCCTATTTCCCACTCCCATCACCACCCCTTCCTGCCACTCTTCCCTCAACTCCCAATAAATATCATGCACTTTTATTTACAAGGGGAAGGGAGTGGACTGTGGGCTGGAGGGAAGAAGGGGGCTCTTACCTGGGAGGGCCTTGTGGGTAGGAGGGGAGGCTTCTCCCACTCCCATGGATGTGGGGGCAGTGGTGCCCCTCATGCCGGGTCAGGGCAGGCTGCACCAGGAGGTGCTGAGGTTGGGGGGCCATGGGTTGGGGCATGGGCATGGCAGGAGAGGAAGCGGGGGGAGGGCTGGGCACAGTGCAGGGGGAACTGTTCTGTGGTGCAGGGCCCATGCACTCTGCAATTGTGCCCAGGAGGGCACACATGCGGTCGCAGCACTCTACACACTGGCCTCACACCTGCTTCTGCCACTCCTTGTTGGAACGAATCTTTGCAGCGAGTGAGCGCTCAATGTACTCAATCGTGCAGACGTGGCAGCAGAGCAGTGGTGGCGGTCCCAGGAGCACTGCAACAGGCTCTGGCTCCTCAGCGACAGCAGAATGGGGCTCGAAAGTCCCTCAATGGCAGGGGGTCCTGCTGCAGGGGAAGCAGATGACAGCAAGATGGTCAGTGAGGCTTGCCCCACGGTGTTCTGGGCACCCCGTGCCCTCTTCCCAGCAGCTCACATGCCACAACACCTGGGGACAGCTGTGGCCGGCTTGGGGGGATTCCTGTGGGGGGATTCCTGGGGCCCCCTTGGAGGGTGCATGTGCTGGGGTGGGGGGGCCTGTTGTGCCTTCCTCTGGGTCAGCTACTTTGTCCCAAAGGTAGCCATGGATATGTGCTGTATGCAGCACCCTTTGTGCTGTGTGGGGTCAGGCCTGCTCCCTTGGGACTGGGCTGCTCCTGGCCAGACCTCCACCTGGCCTCCCAGGTGGATTGTGCATGACCCCTGGGATTCCAAGCATGTGCTGGGGCTGGCTGCCGCATCTGTGTGCCAATCAGTCTGGCTGAAGGTTTCACATGCTGCATGCCACTGCACAGCATGCAGTCATGCTGTGCTATGTGCCACTCCCTCTTCCCCACTCTGTGGTCCCCCTGCACACTTGCACATGGCAGCCGCAACACTCACCAGAAGCCTACTTGCCAGCCTCCGAGGAGGCCTGAGACATGTCCTGGCTGCTGGGCCAGGCTGGTGGGTTCTGGGTGCCATCCTCCTCCTTCTCCTCCTCCTCCTACTCAGTGGACCAGTTGCCCTCCTCCTGTTCCAGTGGCCGGACCACTGTAGGGCCTCAGCTCCCGTGTCCCCCAGGATCCTGTGCAGGTGATGATAGGGGAGCAAGCAGTGGCTCGGCCACCCCCATGCTCACTGGCCCACACGTAGGTGAGCCACAGGTCTTTCACCTTGGCCTGGACCTGTTCCAAGGTTCGGGCCAGGTGTCGTTCTGCAGTCAGTGCCTGGGCCATCTGGGCAAAGATGTCCGCATTCCGCCTCCTGGATTTTGGGTTCTGGAGGGACTTGACCTCAGCGGTGCCCCAGCATAGAGCCCACCACTTGGTGCTCCTGGGAGCCTGCTGGGTGCTCTGGGGTTGCTCCTGGGTGGGGCCTGTGGGACAACACTGTGGTTGGGCGGCTGCCATTCCTTCCCCTGGCTGCTACCCAGGATGCATGTGGCTCCACTGGATGCCTCTGCCTTTAAGGGGAAGCCAACTAGGGGGAACCAGCGAGTGTTGATTACGTGTATGGAGTGTCGGAGGGGCCACCTGTGTTTTTTTTCCCGGAGGCCAGTTCTTCTGCAAGAAGTCTTTGCCGTGCATCCACACCGTCCTCTTGCGCAAGAGCGCCTGCACAAGAGAGCTTACACCTGTTAGGAAAAAGCTCTTGCACTAGACACCCTCTCTTACCATGCCATACTGTAAATTTCTTTGTGTAAGAGTGGGCGGGCAGTGTGGACACTCTGCGGGTTCTCGTGCAAGAACGGTCGTACTTATACAAGAACCCGCCAGTGTAGACCTAGCCAATGATCAGCCTTTTTCTTATGTTTATGCTAAGAAACAGAAGAGCCACCGAAGCTTGATAACAGCTGTATCCAGAGTGTTTATGTGAGATTATTGTCATTAAATGGTACTGCAAACCTCACTTGGTAAAGCACATTGGCACCTACAGGTAAAATAGCAGCTTACATACTCCTAGGCTGTGTCTAGACTGGCCAGTTTTTCCAGAAAATCAGCTTTTTCGGAAAAACTTGCCAGCTGTCTACACTGGCCGCTTGAATTTCCGCAAAAGCACTGACTTCCTACTGTAAGAAATCAGTGCTTCTTGCGGAAATACTATGCTGCTCCCGTTCAGGCAAAAGTCTTTTTGCACGAAACTTTTGTGCAAAAGGGCCAGTATACACAGCTCAGATTTGTTTTCCGCAAAAAAGCCCTGATCGCGAAAATGGCGAACGGGGCTTTTTTTGCGGAAAAGCGCGTCTAGATTGGCACGGACGCTTTTCTGGAAAAAGTGCTTTTGCGGAAAAGCATCTGTGCCAATCTAGACACTCTTTTCCGAAAATGCGTTTAACGGAAAACTTTTCCGTTAAAAGCATTTCCAGAAAATCATGCCAGTCTAGACGTAGCCCTAATGTTAGGAGTATTTAACTACTCATGTTAGCCAAGTTATATAGCAGTGTAAAAAATTAATGAACAAAATAAAAATAATTCTGATAAAATGAAATCCAGCTATTACTCAGAACAACTTCTGCTTATGAAAGTTACTAGAATTTAACATATTAAATTTTCAGGGCCAACTTAATGTGTCTGGCATGCAACTTCAATGACTGACCACACCTCAGTCATTTCAGAGCTGTTACCCTCACATACACTGTGATCTGAAGTTGAATTGAATTTCACCCAGACATAAAAAAAGAGAGCAGAGAGACAAAAAAAGAACCTCTCATGTACAAAAGAGATTTTTTGTTACTGAAACAGAAGAAGGATTAGTCCCTTAATGAGATATTTTTAAACAAAATTAGTGAGATAGATACAATTTAAGTAATTATCTGGATTGGCACCCTCAATCTACTGTGACCAAACTATATAATTAGGACAAATCCAATTCAGGTAGAAGAAGTCTCATTTAAAACTCAACGAAACTCAATATGAATCACTTATTCAAGGTATGAAAACAAATTGGAAAATCAGTTTTTCTCCTTGTGCCTTCTTGTTTGTTTTCTTAGCTCACAAGGGACATATTTGAAAGGAAGGCTCTTCTTGTGTTTTCAACCCACAGAAAGGACAGGGCATGCTTTACATTTCTCAAGTATTAAGTGGATCCTGACCAAGCCTGTTAGATTTGGGCAAAGGGTACCTCAAGGCTAGCCAGCTGCACACTGGCATTTCCTTCATCTTCTCTTTAGGAGATTGACAGAGTTAGAGCTCTGCAAGCCAGAGTTGCAGGCAGTCCTGTCAATGTGCTCTTCATGATCCAAGACCAAGGTGATCTGACACAGGTGGAGACCTGCCAGGCAATCTACTCAGTGGCCTCCTCAACCCAGGTCAGCTGGATCAAGATTGCTGGCTTGATGATGGGAGACAGGTGGTAGATGAACTCTCTCCCATAGGACTGCTGCTGTATCTGGGCATTTATCTCTTCACCACCAATCTCTTCCTGATGGAAAACTGGTATGATTTGGAGTGCCAGGCAGCTGCAGAGGTGTACATAACACTTCAATGCTTTTACTTGCAAGGGATTGTGCGGGTGCTCAGTTAGCAGGTCCTGTCCATGATTTGGTGCCAGCTCAACACCCAGTCCCAGCTATCATTGCTAGATGTTAGCTGTGAAGTTTTCTGACTGTCCCTGTGGGAAGAAGGACAGAGTATGCATTACCTCTGCATTGAGTCCATGTCTTCTGTCTCCATGCCCTGCAGAGACTCTGATGTGGAACACAGTGCACATCTTTCTCCTCCCCCTGTGATGGCTCCAGTAAGACCAGCAGCTTTTATTGCCATTTGAGAGGACCTCCTCCCAGACTCAGAGCTGGGGCAGTCACTGAGTGGAGAGATCTCCTCATGGAGACCCTGCTACACAATCCCCAGCATGGTGTGCACGAGGCAGAGTCCTCCACAATGAGCCAGTGGTTTGTTATGGCAGGCACAACCAGAATCAGAGACCTCATGGACTATGACCAGTGGATCCCCTGGCACTTGGTTGGTGTATGCCTTATACCCCCTGGCATGTACTCCTGCCTGTCTTACTGCCTGCCTCTCAAGCTTTCCCTGAGTGAGTCCTGTGGGAGGGTACTTCATTCCTGGACTTCTGAATCCTGTCATTAGGTCTCTGCTCTATAAGTCTTCCTTCTGTCCCCCCATATCCTGAGCCAGTTGTGCATATTGCAGAGAGTTCATTTTTAAACTGCATCTCAGAATCAACTATATGTGCTCATGCTCCAAATCTTCCATTTCCTCATCGTTGTGTCCTGCCCGGTCACCAAATGGTAGGACCTCTATAACCATCTGTGCAGGACAAGGAGTCCTGATGAGCCAACCCGCTTTCCACGCTGATCCTATGGCCTGCAGGAGATATTAGTTGGTGGCTTCTTCATAGACCGTGAGCATAGGAATGTACTTGGTGCAGTTCACTTTTCTCCTTATTTGCCTCTTCTGTGATGTGTTATCAAGACCTTGACACAAATGTACCTCAAATGCACCAGGTTGCAGCCCTTTTTCTGGCTCCTCTAGAACCTTCTCCTCAGGTTCTGGCTGTACTTTCCCCCATTCCTCCTGCTTTATGCACACCTATCTATGGTACCACCAAGTGACGAGATATCCTTATCATCCTCCTCCTGGTGATGGCCATGGTGCTGATTTATGCTATGAGAAGGAGGATGCTGAATGGAGAGTTGAACTGCGATTATTAGGCCTATTTCCATTCCTCTCTTTAATCACACACCATGGCAGACTTTTTTATGTATTATTGCAGATCAGAATTCTACCAAGGAAACACTGAGGGTATGGCTACACTACAGCGCTAATTCGAACTAATTTAGTTCGAATTAGTTAATTCAAACTAAGCTAATTCGAACTAACGCATCCAGACTAAAAACTAGTTCCAATTAGCATTTTGCTATTTCGAACTAGCATGTCCACACAGAGTGGACCCTGAACCGGGGTTAAGGATGGCCGGAAACAGTGCCGGCAGAGCATCAGATGAGGACTCAGAGAGTGGAGATGCTGTCTCAGGCTAGCCGAGGGCTGTGCTTAAAGGGACCCGACCCCCACCCCAGACAGACAGTTCTCAGGGGTGCCCCGCTTGCAAAGCAGTCCTGGCATGGATTGCCTGGAGTACCCACACTGGGCACATCACAGCACTCGGACATCAGACCGGCTGCACTTGCCGAAGGCTGCCATCTGGGGAGAGGAGGCAATTGGGGGGGCTGCAGGAGAGATTCCACCCCCAGAAGCCCGCAGAGCCAGCCCAGTCCTCCCCATCGGGGGCTCGTACCCCATTCCTCCCTCACCTCCTTCCACTTACCCCTCCCTAGCTCCCCTTCTGATGTACAAAATAAAGGACAATTGTGTTCAAAAATAGACTCTGTCTTTATTGAACAAAACTGGGGGAGACTGGGAAAAGGAGGTGTGAGAGGGGAAGAGAGAGGCTGGGAGAGGGGAGGGCAACTACAATGATGAGGGGTTTGGAACAGGTCCCATATGAAGAGAGGCTAAAGAGACTGGGACTTTTCAGCTTAGAAAAGAGGAGATGGAGGCGGGATATGATAGAGGACTATAAAAGCACGAGTGGGGTGGAGAGGGTGCATTCAGAAAAGTTCTTCATTAGTTCCCATAATAGAAGGACTAGAGGACACCAAAGGAAAGGAATGGGTAGCAGGCTTCAAACTAATAACAGAAAGTTCTTCTTCACAAAGCAAATAGTCAACCTGTGGAACTCCTTGCTGCAGGAGGCTGTGAAGGCTAGAACTAGAACAGAGTTTAAAGAGAAGTGAGATCAATTCATGGAGGTTGGGTCCATGGAGTGGCGTTAGCCAGGGGGTAGGAGTGGTGTCCCTGTCCAAAGTTTGTGGAAGGCTGGAGAGGGATGGCACAAGACAAATGGCTTGGTCACTGTCTTTGGTCCATCCCCTCCAGGGTCCCTAGGGTTGGCCGCTGTCGGCAGACAGGCTACCTTTGGTCTGACCCAGTTTGGCCATTCTAAGCTCAGGGCTCAGGGTCGGGGGTCTCAGTGGACCCCCTTGATTTTCATGCAAACCTGCTCCTGGGTGGTCAGGCTGGCAGCTCTAGACTGCCGCTTTCCTGTGCCTAGTGCGGAGGTCGAGGACGAGGTCCACGATGTCTGCACTGGACCAGGCAGGTGCCCGCCTCTTGCAGTCCTGGGCAAGCTCCTGGGAGCCACCAGCCTGGTCCCGGGAAGAGGGGGAGGGCTAGGGAGCATCGGCTGGCTGGCTCGATTCGTGCCAGGTGCAGGGTCTGCTGGTTGGGTGCTGGCAGGCTTGCACCTGGAAAGGGCACCGTAGCCAGCCCGTGCCCCTTTAAGGGGTCAGGGGCCGGGAGGGGGGCAATAGAGTTTCCCTGGTGTTGGCCAGAGTGGCCACCAGGGAAAGCTGGGGAGGGCTAGAAAATTGTATTTCCCCTGTTCTGTTTTACTCACATTCTGCCATATATTTCATGTTACAGCATTATCAAGCAGAACCCATCAGTAAGCAAGCATAATCTTTGGAATGATTGTTGAAGTACAAAGAAACACATGCATCTTTAGCACATCTGGAATATAAATATCTTGAAACAATGGCTACAACATCATGTGAATAAATGTCTGTTCTCACTTTTAAGAGACATTGTAAACAAGAAGTGGGCAGTGTTTCCTTGGCAAACAATTTGTTTATCTGAATGATCAGCTGAACAAGAAGTAGGACTGAGTGGATTTAGGCTCTAAAGATTTACATTTTTGGTTTTTGAATACAGAGGGGGTTTAGTATGCAGTTCAACTTCCATGGTAAGGAATTGTAACACTGTACTGGTATTAAGTGAATTTAAAATTATTTCTCTCTAATATATTAATAATCAAAATAAATATAAAGTAAGCAATGATATAATTGAAATCAATATATCTGAAAATGTAGAAAACATCCAAAAATTTAAATAAATTATTATTAATAGTGTGATTAATCTCAATTAATTTTTTAATTGTGTGATTCATCCTGATTAAATTTTTAATCACTTGACAGCCCTGAGAAAAACACCAAATACTACTACTTTAAACTTATACTTTCCAGTACTTCACTTATTATGAAGTAACTTGTGTGACATGACAGCTTTCGTTTTGCATCTAAATGGGAAGCTTTCAAGACTTAGGTCATTTGAGCAGGAAGATTTATCCAGCAATGAAAAATTCCCAAGGGTCGTGGATGGCTGCTGAGCTCAGGAGGGCAGGAAGGGAGCTGAGATTCTGAGGAATGAGAGAAGAGAACCATGCTGAATTCAGAACCTCAGTCTCCTAAGTCTGAATTCAAAGGAGAATTCTGCAGTCATGCATGTTCACAGTGTAAGGATCTGGTATTCATATTTATTTATTTTCAAGATTAGACTGATTTTAAACACGAACACATCTATGAAATATCATAAGGAAAGAGACTAATGCTACAGTATGATGCAAGTTTTTGTGGGCAGTTCAAGCATATCCGGAGCTAATTGCTAAACTGTTAGATTGGGTCCTAGCAGCAAGTCTCAAGATTGAGAAATGAAGGCTTCATCGAAGTCTGAGCTGGGACCAAACCTATTCAACATATTCATAAATGATCTGGAGAAAGGAGTAAACAGTGAGGTGGCAAAATTTGCAGATGATGTTAAATAGCTCAAGATAGTTAATTCCAAAACAGACTGTGAAGAGCTTCAAAAGGATCTAAAAAAACTAGAAGACTGGGCAACAAAATGGCAAATGAATTTTAATGTTGATAAATGCAAAGAATAGCCTCTTCCCAACTTATGAACTGGTTATGGAACAAGCAATTGGTCATAACTCGGTTCGTTCATAAGTTGGACTCCACAGAGTTACACGCAACCACGCTGTTTGTAAGCGCGGATTGTGTTCGTAACTCGGGGTCCGCCATTTACCGGGGTCCGCCATTTACAACAGCTTTGGTCGTAACTGCAAACGGTCGTAAGTCGACCGTTTGCAACTTGGGGGCCGGCTGTAATACATTTTGGAAAACATATTCCCAACTATAAGTATAAAATGCTGGGGAATAAGTTAGCTATTACCACTCAAGAAAGAGAGAGATCTTGTTGTCATCATGGATAGTTCTCTGAAAACATCAACTCAATGTGCAGCAGCAGTCAAAAAGCAAATGTAATATTAGGAATTATTTAAAAAGGGTTAGAGAAGAAGACAGAGACTTATTGCCTCAATATAAATCCATGGTATGCTCACATCTTGAATAGTGCACAGAGGTATGGTCACCTCATCTCGAAAAAGACATCTTGGAATTGGAAAAAGTTCAGTGAAGGGCAACAAAAATGACGAGGGTATGGAAGAGTTGCCAGATGAGGTGAGTTAAATAGGACTGGAACTTTGCAACTCAGAAAAGAGAAGACTAAGGAAGGGTATGATATTAGTCTATAAAATCATGACTGGTGTGGAGAAAGTAATTAAGGAAAATTATTTACTTGCTCCCATAACACAATACCTAAAGGGCCCACCAAATGAAATTAAGAGGTAGCAGGTTTAAAACAAACAAAAGAAAGTATTCACACAATGTAGTGTGAACCTATGGAACTCCTTGTCAGAGGATGTTGTGAAGGCCTAGAATTTAACAGGGTTAAAAAAAGAGCTAGATACATTCATTGGGGATTGATCCATCAATGGCTATTACCCTGGATGGGACAGGAATGGTGTCCCTAGTGTCTGCCAGAAGCTGGAAATAGGCAACAGGGGAGGGATCACTTGATGGTTATCCCATTCTGTTCATTCCCTCTGGGGCATCTGTTCATTGTCCACTGTTGGAAGGCAGGATACTGAGCTAGATGGACCTTTGGGTTGACCCAGTATGGCCATTCATATGTTCCTTTGTTTTAACTTCTGTAGGGAAGAGAGTGATCTACCTGAACAGTAGCTAATCAAGCCACTGGTCCATGGCTCACCGTTGCGATGGCAACTTTTTGTTTTCGTTTGGTTTGGGTTTTTTAGGTGATTGAGGAGAACTCGAGGTTTTTTTTCATGTCTCTACCCTAAGGAAGGTTATAAATTACATCTGCTGTTATGCTGGAGTTTCTTAAAAAAAAAATCTGAACTAACAAAGAAAAGAAATCATAGATCTTTGTTGTAGTTCTCACCCTCCCCTTTTCTAGCCTAGGTCTTGTGCATCATTACTCCCGATGTTATGTCTAATTTAAGACCTAATCCATTATGGTGATGGAGTCACAGGGAGATGAACATGCTCAGCACTTCACAGGCTTATGCCTTGAATGGAAAATCCTGAGGGTCAGGATTCTTGCCTTCTTATGTTTCTGGAAAGCACTATGCACACCTGTGGTGCTGAATAACAACTAATAATAGTAAGCTAACTTGATATAGGTAATGCATTATTTATTATTGTATAAACTTTCCAACTTGGAGATTGTTGTGAGTGTAAATTTTAACGTTGCAAAATTCAAACCAGCATAGAGCCCTATCTACAGTACTCCTTGGGCAAAAATTCCATGTGGAACTCAATGGAAATAATTAGATTCAGGATTGGGCCCTTTGGCAAGGTTTGACCAGTTATCAGTACTTTGGAAGCTTTGAACCAATGACTTCCTTTCTATGCCATTATAACCACTTCGAAGTATCTAAAATTCCAGATTCTTTAAAAACTGAAACTAAAAAGGAAAAGGAAATTATAGATAAGTAATTTACAAGTGGAAAGTGCTAGTCTTCCTGCTATTTTTACATCCAATAATGTCTTTTTTTAAAAAGCATATAGCATAGAGCATAGTGAGGTAATCAAAGGTGTAATCTTTTATGTTGATTAACCTTTCAAGTAAAGAATATGACATAATCAGGTAATTAAGAAAACTGAGAACTATCCCTTACACAAAATCCTGACAGGATATCCTCCTATTGATCCTTGTAAAAGCCTTTATATATAAGTAAATGGACATCAATTGAATGGAGACACTGCCTAGGAGACAGATGAAGATTTTAACTTCTGACTGCAATGAATGCATTATTAATTCATAGCACACTGAATATAGTGCTTAGCTGACTTTCAACCTTAGCGATGAGAGTACAGACCAAATTCATAATATGCAGAGGATGTACACTGAAGGGGAGTGAAACTATCATATCTATCTCACAAGGGAGGATAATACCAATAACATTAATGTGATTTGGGAATATGATATGAAATTGCACTGTCTCCTGTTCAGACTGGATGAAGAGTTTCCGCTGTAATTTGCAAGCTAAATAACCAAAATCAAATCAAATAAATACAATTTCAATTAACAAATTTAAGAGAGCAAAATGCCAATTCTAAAAAGGAAACAATTTTAAGAGAGGCAAATAATATTAACTTAAAGAATGAGTCATGAATGGATCCCAAAGAATGTTTTGCAAAAGAAATCCCACACCAAGCAGGAGCTACGAAATGGAAACTTTGACCACGTTTAACTAAGGGTTTTCTGCAGTTCTTGACCCTTAGTTTGTTTAAAAAATAATCACAAATTCATTGCCTTCCTATGCCTGCACCAGGCTTCTTTTTATCTTTTTCCAGTTCCTGCTCCTTTTGAGCAGGATGAGAAGTTTGCCACTGACTTTAGAAGTCTGAGGCCCCAAATGAATTATAGCACTTTTTAAAATGCAAGGTACGTGTTTTTATTTGGGGATTCAAAATGAAATCCCAAGAAAGCACAATACTGTCAAAAACATGAACTTTTATATGCATGATGTTTATCTCTCATCTCAGCTTCTGTGTGGAGTGGTACCAGACCTTATCTTAAAATAATCCTTGTTATGTAACTTCACACTAGAGATACCATGGTTGTGACATGGGAGGCAGGGAATTCAAGTGCTAAGGCTCTGAGAATTCCAATGCCTGATGGATTCTAAAGATGCATTCCCTAAGAACTTTTAACAGTATGTGCCTCACAATGGTCCCAGACACTTTACTTGAGTGACTCACTCCTCTTTACTGTTCTCCTAACTGCCTCATTATCTTCCGGCTAGCCCTGAGCACGAGGAATATTTCCTTTCTCCTGGTGTTATAGCAATCCTAATCAAACTGGGACTAAAAAGTCTAGAGGAAGGTAAAAATTGTATTCCTGAACATTCTGGAGCCTCAGAAGTGTTCATTTTCTGTGATGATTCAGTCTGATTGTTATTTTATCCAGTGTATTTTGCCCACAACTATTGTCATGATAAAACTAATAATCATGAAGAACAAAGCGTATGCTTGATCTGTCAATTTCATTTTCATGTTGTTGTTGTTGTAAGTTACTCCCATTTCAATGATTTATTGCTAATGTGCTTGAGCCTCAATTACTTCTGCACCCAAACTCCCATTAACTTTAAGCAGGAACTTTGAAAAAAAAATCCGTCCACAAATTTGTTCTTGAACTCAGGGGAGTTTTGCCATATTTTCATGTCATAGCTTTGGCATGAGTCATTTTATATCAAGGTATTGACTCTTTACCCACATTCAATCCTTGCCAAAAGAAAAACTGCAGGATTTGCAGGAAAATGACTAAAAGTTTGTCTCTTATTTAAAAAATGCCTTCTCTTAATTGCCCATTTCTTTTAGAAAGTCTAATGTATGTCATTTAAGACAGCATTATTTCTGTATTTCTGTCAAAGCCTTCATTGAGCTTTTAAAACTGAGACTGATGTGACATAGGCATAAGAACCTTCGCATTCTACAGTCTTTTGATTCCATGTGTAGATTTGAGTTTATGACAGACATCTAGTTTAATTGGCATGCCACAGAATATAGAGATTTACGCCAACATATTAGCTCTCTTTCCTGACGCTGTTACTTAAAAGTTACACTCTGAATATTTTCCTCATCCAAACTCAAGAGCAAAAAGGCAAAAATTAAATATAAATTATCAGGGTTAAATATACTCATAGGACAAAGAAAAAGTAAATCAATCTTTTCAAGTGAGGGCTTTCAAAAATAGACAAAAAACCCAGCTTTCTTAATTTGTTCAGAGATGGGACCTAGTTTATCGACACTGATTACCCTCACATGGCCTTTCAGTTATGTTGGTTAATTAAAGTGTTTTCTAATGAACACCCTCTATCATCAGGCGGAAGCCAGGCATGGACATGGAAGGCGTATAAACTGGTATTCTTTCTCACTTGAAAAATTGTGGCTGAATTAACAGAGGCAGAAATGAGCAGTTTTGCCTGTTTGTATTTTTATGCACTCTGGCTATCTTTTCCAGATGTGAAGAAGACCACTGTGAAGCTTGAAAGCTTGTCTCCTCCAATAACAATCAAGGATATTATCTTACCCACCTTGTCTTTGAGCCTTGCTTGAATAGTCTTTTATCTGCAGAACCCCCTGGCCATCAGTGTGGGGAAACATTCAAAGAGGAAGCACCGTTTAGCTGGAGTAATCATCATCGTCATCATGAAGTGCTTATCAGAAAGGAAGACAAAATGCAATTAGGGTAGATTTACAATTGGACCAATAATTACTATTCAGATGTCTCAGCTGTATGGAAAATACATGATTCTGAACCATGACTTTTTTGTTTGGTTGATTTTTTTTCTCCTTTTCTTGCTCTCTTTTTCTTTTAAACGTTTATAAAATATGTCAGTCATGATGTAGAACAGCTGAATAATTGTCACAGTGTCGAATGCTTGCAGATGGTTAATGGAAACAGAAAATTAAATGAACAGCAGTAAAGAAACTCATGCAAAATGAAAGAACCCCATTGCAAATTTAAAGGGTCATTTGGTTTCATCAAAAATCAAATAATATGAATATGTTATTCTCTGCATGAAAGAGACTATGCTAAATTGTTTTGAGAGCTGAAAAATGAGCAATCAATGGTGTACTAATGAAATTTGTGAAAAATCATGCACTATTGAAATATGCTGTAAATTGCTGGTTAGGAGCTGCAGAAGGAAGCCTGCTTTTAGGGACAGAATTTTGTTATTTATTGTTTATTTAAATTATTGAATTGAAGACAGGACTTAAAACAAGTTAGGTTACTACAAATATATAAAAAATGAAGATTAAACTTGCATTCTTCCTTAGCCTATACAAATCAAGTACAATGTTTCAAAAATGATTTGGTTGAAAACTGCTTATCAGATGAAAGTATCCCAACATTTCACAAGATATAATATCTCCAAAGTGCAGAATCAATTTCTACCAAGACCTGAAAGGTCTTAGAACTGTTTTATGAGACTAAGCTCTCATCTGCCTGACATATTTGAGAGATATAATTGATAAATCCTTTGTAAGGAGCAAAGTCATCTTTCAAGCACAAAACTAGATGTGATACTTTTTAGTAAGTATCACTTAGAAGTGGATTTAAGTTAAAGATAATTTAAAATGGGGTTTAAGATTTCAAAGCATCATATTCCTTATAAGCTCCTCTTTATTTTTCATCATCCGTTCTTTTCTCCAGGAAAGTCTGAAGTCAATATCAAATATCTCTGTCCATCAGAGAGATGATTTTAAGGTCAATGGCTGTTGGTGTCAAAAGGAAAAGGGGGAAATAGACATATTTGGGTTGTTATTGCAAATAAATCAGAAGTGTGTGTCATAGTCATATATTGTCATTTATATTTTTATTTCTGAAGAAATCCTGAAAAGTGCCAGTGTATTAAAAGACAGGCCATCCCTCACATGGATGAAAGGCCAGCCTATTTAACTTGACAACAGATGGGAGAAAATACTTTAGAAAAAAGCAGAATGAAATGCAGGAATTTGATATTCTGTAAATCCCAGCTAAGTCTATGTAAACATAAATTGCAATGTGTCTTATCTAGCACTAATCAGAAAGGAAAATATGTTACAGACATAATTTTTTTTGCAGTGACATCTACTTCTGAGACTATTAAAATGTCTGTGGTTAGTCTTCTGCTGTAATTTTTGCATAGCCAGTTGATTGCACATGGAACTGATGCAGAGATAAAAAAATATTGATCTTACTTCTGCTTTCAAGAAAGTACAAAATGTCTTCACTTAAATCTTTTTGAATTGCTACACTAGACTAACTACCTAACAGAGTTAAAGGTGAGAGTTTCCTTTTTAAAAAAATAAAATAAAAGCACCCAATATAAAATTGTTAAGAAATGATAAATGTTTCATAGTAAATAAATTCTAAATGAGTATTTTGCCTCCCTGGATTTTACTTAAAGACTTAATGACATTTTCTAAACAGTGCCGGCTCAGATATGGAAGCATCTTGTGTATTTTTCACCAGAACTGTTCAAGTTACTCAATTTTAAAATGACAGATATACAGTACTTGCCATGAGAAATCAATCCCTCACAGCGAATAAATGTGGCAGCATAATCCATACAATGTATATAACAATACTAGGCTTTGCTGACCCATTACTCTTTATGAATACATTTTAAAGGCAATTTCTAGTTGGAGAACTATAATTTTGAAAATGTAATTTATAATATATTTTTGGTCCCTCAGATGGAGCAGGATTTTTTTCTCATGAGCCATTATTTTTTTCTGCCTGCAATTCTACAGTAAAATTTATCTAAAAATACATATTGTATTGAAATAAATTGTTTTATTTTATCAAAGTGGAGTGAAAGCACAGCAGGGAAGAAAAAAAGGATTCTTTGTTGCTGATTGCATAGCCATATAACTGCAAGATACAAGAGCAGTCCCTGTGCTCAGAAGAATACAGAGAGTGCTCCCTCTTTAATTCTCTGGGGGGAATGTACCTCAGGAGCCCAGAGAAGACTGGGAATATTGAAGATCTTCTGAGTCAGGCACAAGGATGTTAAGAGCTGCTGTTTCCTAGCTCCATACCAACATTTTCAGAGCCATGGTCATACACTGTACAAGAGATGAGACTTGCAAAAGAATGATTCTGGACTGAGTTCTCCCCTCTGCTACTATAAAGGAACAGAAATTCTGTCTCTAACTTTATATGCATACAATATTTTTCCAAAGTTTGTAAGTTGATGTCTACTGCCAGCTGCCAAATCGTGTGACTGTGTAGCATATAGAATAAAAATTAATCTGTCAGAAGACTGAAATATTACTATAGCTGTTAAAGAAATGATTGGTGCCATTGAACAATGATCGCCCAGTGCATCACTGTGAAGTAGGTTAGCTCAGATACAGCAAGAAACTAGTTTTCAAAGATGTTGAGCAACTTCAGTTCCATTTAAAACCAACTAGGGGATCCAACTGCTCACCACGTCTGAAAAATCAGGCCCTGAATGTTCAGTGACCTTCGGTCAAATGTCTCCACTTACACATTCAACAAATTACCTGAGGTTTTATTTTTCAGAAACTGATTATTTTTGTCATCCATTTTATTTTTTAACAATCAAGGGCCAATTTAACACAAAAAAGTAATATTAAAAATAGTTAGGGTAGGAGATAAAGAACAATACCGTATCCAGTTGAAACTACAGGGCTACATCTAGACTGGCATGATTTTCCTCAAATGCTTTTAACAGAAAAGTTTTTCCATTAAAAGCATTTGCGGAAAAGAGCGTCTAGATTGGCACGGACGCTTTTCTGCAAAAGCACTCTTTGCGGAAAAGCGTCCGTGCCGATCTAGACACGGTTTTGCGCAAGAAAGCCCCGATCACCACTTTCGTGATTGGGTCTTTTTTGCGGAAAACAATACCGCGTTGTCTACACTGGCCCTCTTGCGCAAAAGCATTTGCGCAAGAGGGCTTTTGCCCGAACGGGAGCAGCATAGCATTTCTGCAAGAACACTGACAATCTTACATGAGATCGTCAGTGTTCTTGCAGAAATTCAAGTGGCCAGTGTAGACAGCTGGCAAATTTTTCCACAAAAACAGCTGCTTTTGCGGAAAAACTTGCCAGTCTAGACGCAGCCCAGGGGTAATTTAAGTAATTTTTGCTGAAAATTGACCTGGACACTAAAATTAACAATCCAACTCTTCAAAGAGTACCTAAGACCTTTTATCATCATTAATATTTAGGACCTCACTTTGACTAATCTTAAAAAAAAAAAAAAAACCCTCTGCATCATTCCAGCAGCTGTATGGCACTGCCTACAGCACCTCTGTAACCGTCTAACTTCTCTTTTTCTTTTATGTCTATGGGATGTTATAATAGAGTCCCCAGAGTGCAACCTGGACTGTAGGACCACTGACCACTACAAACCCATCAATTTGGGATGCTTTTCATACTGTCAGTCTGATGTCAAGCTACAAGCTTTTATCAGATTGTTAGCCTTTGTACCGTATTTACACACAAAACATGCAGATGGTATCGTGAGCTTTCATTGGCACAACCCACTTGTTCAGATGACATCTGCATCATCTGAAGAAGTGGGTTGTGCCCACGAAAGCTCATGATACCATCTACATATTTTGTTAGTCTTTAAGGTGCTGCTAGATTATTGGTTGTTTTTTTAAAAGATTTCCCAGTTACAGACTAACTCAGCTACCCCTCTGAAGCTTTTTGTATTTACACAGACATCCACAAATGCAACAGTGTTACAGGAATGATCTCCTAGCCATTCATCAGCCATCAAGATTTCCTTGAACAGCGAAGACTCATTAATGAGTTCACATTTGCAACTACTTGTTTCTTCCTAAGTGGAGTGCTTTATATTTGTCTTATTGAATTTCTTCTTAAATCCTTCAGACCATTTTTCCAGTTTGTGCAGATGATTTTCAATTTTTATCTTATCCTTCAAAGCACTTTCAACACTTTCCAGCTTCCCATCATTCACAAACTTTGTAAATGTCTTCTATGTGATTCAGGAAGTTATCAAACAGAACTAGACCAAGAACTGATCCCAGCAGGACCCTGGTTGATATGCCCTTGCAGCCTGTCTGTGAACCACTGATAACAACTCTCTGGGAATGGTTTTCCAACCAGTTATTCAATTCAGCAGTCTATTCCTATTCTCAAAACTACTAATGCATATGCTCAGTTTTAGGCATGTGCTTTAATTTTACAGTTCTATTGACTTCAGTAGGAATATAAGTCTCAGGTCGTGAGATTATACAGGCTCACAGTATAAATTGGGATGGTATATAAAGTGAGGGGTATAACTAATGTACGTATCTTGTTTTAATGAGGTTAAAACTCTACTAGGTGTGTCTGTTTTAATAAAGTAAGATTATACCTAGCACTGGATAGCCAAATATTTACAGGTATCCCTCATGTCTTAGGTAGTATGAGTTAGCTTATGTTTAATAGCTACTAATCAGAAAACCATGACCAAAATTAGCTTTACTTGTCAGTCTCTGCCCAAGAGTTCCAGAAATGGAGACACTATCAGAATGAATTACTATTCAGTTTAGAAAAAGGTGATTTTATTCCATACAGAAGTTTTATTAGGACTGATCAGACTGTAATGTGGTCCACACTGTCCATGGAAAAAAAAACTTGTTGAATTTGCCTGATAATTTGTGACTTTCTAAAAAAGCACTCACCCAAAAATCAATTGAAAAATTCAACTAGAGACATAAAATGTTTAAATTAAAACTGATTTTGCACAGTGAAACTTGCTTAAATGACGCCACACAAGGTAAGACTGATGGATTTCACTAGAAATGGATGGGAGAGAAGCTGAATAGTGTGAGCATCTGTGGCCATCATGTTCCTGTTCACTAACTACTTAATACTACAGCACTAATCATCTCATCCACAGCATAACATATACAGGTAGGACCTCCCTGGTTTGACATACTTGGGACCTGAGTAGTCTCAAACCATGAAGTTTGCCAGACCAGGAGAGGTCAAGGCTCCCTTCCTGGTTCTGCTCCCCACTACGGGCCCTGCTGTCTACCAGGATTGAGCTACCGCCAGGGGCCAGAATTGTGTTTCTCCCCACTGGGGTTGCCAGTCCAGGCTGTTCTCCTGGCCACCAGCCCTGATGGCTCTGGCCAGGCCAGGGCTTCACTTCCCCCTGAGCCAGCCTGGGTGGCACTGCTGCCTCCAAACTGGGCAGGGTTGCTCTTCCTGCTGTGCCCTGGCCGGGGTTGTACTCCCAGCTCCTGCCAGCCAGAGCTGCCCTCCCAAACTCTGGCCCTGCTGCCTTCATCCCAGCCAGGGTTGCACTCCTGGCCTGGGCTGTGCTCTCCATCACCAGCCCTTCTACTGCTGGGGATGCACTCCCCACTGATAGCCCAGCCCCTGAACATGTCCAGATGGATCTCTGTGTTCTAGCAACATCTGTGGTCCTCCCATGGATATTGCCAAACCAGAGAGTCCTGGATTTTAGAAGTTTAACCTGTAGTGAAAGAAAATAACGTAATATGTGACTGCCATAGGTCACAACAAAGTAAAGAACACACAAAAAAAGGAAGTGCTGCTGTTCTACTGAATGCAATGGTAGATATTCCTTTAAATGGAGGCACAGCCCTTAGGAAAGGTGTGCCTGAAGAAAAACATGAACAGTGAATTAAGAGACAGCAGGTCAAAGAGGCCTGAACCCATGCTCCCTTCCATCAAATGCTTTCAAGAGGGAGCAATACAAATTGCTGAAAAGATGCGTTCTAATTTCCATTATGGAGCTTCGTGTCAGTTGCTTGCAATATTCTCAGACAAATTCCTTCTGAGCAGAAATTGTCTATTATTTGTTTCTCATTAGAGGTGATGTTTTTTGAAAGTTTCAAGAAAATCTTTTTCACTGGTTTTCCACCCATTACTCAACCAATTTAGTCTTTTCAACACTAGGTATTGTGCAGTTCCTTGAGATCTAATGAACAAGCTAATTTGGAAGGGAATTTGCTTGGTAATTTGAAAATTAAGAGCATTACATACTTTTTTTGATGAATACATAGTAGGAGTTTTGTTTCTTTTCTCTGATGATGGCTTAGACCTCTGAAAATAAACATTAAGCCAAAGAACTCAACGCAGGGCCAGAAGCCCTGAACTCCCGAGTCCTTTTTCTATCATTCCCTCTTAGTGACATTAATACTACTTAGAAACACTTTGCACTTATGAAAACCTTTGAAAATATTGTCCAGCTATTGCAACTTGCCTGTGTAGTACATCACCACTTCTATGCAGTTTTTTAAGTACAGGTTAGACTTTGTTGGTCCAGCACCCCAGGACCTGACTGGTACTGAACAAGAGGATTTGCCAGAACAGGGAAGGTCCCTCCTCTTCTGGCCTGTGCTGCCACCTGGTTAAGGCTACAGCCTGCCTCTGCTGCTGCCCTAGATCCCCAGGACTTGCTAGATGCCACTGGCCCCACTACTGCTGGGGCAGAGTGCCATAGCCAGAGCTCCTCAGCTGGGGCAGAGCTCAGCAGCCGCCTGGCTCTGAGGCTGGAGCTGGAGCTGCACAGTGAGGGTTGGGCCAGAGGACCAGGGCCAGAGCTCCGCAGCTGGGGACAGAGCTCTCCACTGTGCCACCCATTCCTTCATGCCCCCCCTCCATACACTGGGTTGCCGGTGCCTATTACCATGCCCCCAGACCTCCCTGTTCCTGGGCTCTGTGGTGCAGGAACATCTGTGGTCCATGCCGGATCACAGATATTACCAGACCAGGGAGCCCCGTTAAGGGAGGTACAACCTGTACGAAGCAAATTTTATATTATCACCATTCTTTGACTCTCCCAAAGTAGTCTCCTCTGGTCTTTGTCTGTTTTACAGACTATAAACTATTTGGGGCATAGATTGTCTTCAATTATAATTAGGCAAAACTTGACTGAAGTCAGCACAGCTGCATCTTACATCTTTAGTCTCATGACTAATTTATTAAAAGTTAGTGTTCCTTGAACAAATTATTTATAAACAAATCATTTTGGGTACCTAGTGTTTTGGCTCTTCAACCTTAAGTTCTGATTCTCAGAGGGGCTGCAAACCCACAGCTCCAAGGCTACGTCTAGACTGGCAAGATTTAGCGCAAATACTCTAAATACAAGAGTTTTTGCGTTAGAGTATTTGGGTAAGAGAGCTTCTATACTGGCATGTGCCTTTGCACAAAAGATTTGCTTTTGTGCAAAAGCATCCGTGCCAGTGTAGACGCTCTCTTGCGCAAGAAATTGATGTCACCTGTCTACACTGGCCTCTTGCACAAGAACACTTGCGCAAGAGGACTTATTCCTGAGTGGGAGCGTCAGATTATTTGCACAAGAAGCACTGATTTCATACAGTAGAATGTCAGTGTTCTTGCGCAAATACTTGCAGCCAGTGTATACAGGCGGCAAGATTTTGCGCAAAAGCATCTGCTTTTGCACTAAATCTTGCCAATGTAGACAGAGCCCAAATATTTAATGGGTGTTTTCGCTGCTGAACTCTTTTCAAAAATCACACCCAAAATGTCTCTAATTAGGCACCTACCAATAAAGGCATCTCAGTCAGTAACTATTTTGAAAATGTTTGTCTTTATCTGTTTTAATCTGTTTTACAAAAGCATTCTTACTTGGCCTAAGGGGGACCTGTGAGCTAAGAAAAGGAGTCAATTAACCAGATAGGCCACAGCTAAGAGGAATCAGGATCATTAAGGAATCCTCTGACTGACTAGTGAGGGAGTTCAGCTGAGGAGGAATAATCTGGGCTGGGTTTACAAACAGAGGAAGTTAGCAATGGAACTGGGGCTGTGTGGAAGTAGTTTGCTGGATTCCCTCACTTTCTGAGAAGATAGGAGATATGTTCCAGGAGTATAGGGCCAAAATGTCCTGCTGTTACTATCTGGGAAAAGGGTTTGGCAAACCAGAGAATGGGGAAAACCAGAAGGTTAGGCAAGACTCAGGGAAAAAGAAGTGAAGTCCTGAATGGAAGGGGTGCTAGTTGTTGATTAGAAGGTCTTTGTTCTGGAACCTGGAGTAGAGGGTGGGCTTGGGATCCCTTACCAAACACTTGAGAAGTGGCATTGGAGGTACAGTAAATAATAAGACTTTGAGTCATTTATAGAAGATACTGTGATGTCTTGGAAGGGTTGGATATGTGAACTGACTGGAGAGGTAAGTCATGAAGACAAATTATATTGTCTTCTTGGAAGCTGAGAAGTAAAAGGTGAGAAAAGAAGGTTTCAGACCTTGAGTCAGCTGATCTCCAGAGCAAATAGAAAGAGGTATACTAGCCACAAGCACTCATGTGACTCCATAACATTCAGAAGTCAGCAGTGCTAGTCAGCACCTTATGTCTCCCTATACTGACTCTGTACTGTATATATGTAAATGCATGCTGTTAGTTTGCTATCCCATTGGATGCAGCTACAGTAATCATTTCTATTATCCCTCTGAGAATGTTTTCCTCCAAAGTTTGTTGAATGAAATATCTGATCAAAATATTTATTTTCCTCCTGATTGAAATTAGATTTTCCTCTAACTTAGACAGGGTGGTTTTCTAAGAGAAATGTGATTACTGTACATTTGTATTTATAAAAATGTCAAGTGTACCCATATTTTTGAGATAGCCAGTGAAGGGAAAGTACCACATGGGGAATTATTGGTTAAATTGGGAAAGATAGGGATTAATATGAAAGTTGAGAGGTGGATAAGCAACTGGTTAAAGGGGAGACTACAGCGGGTCATATTGAAAGGTGAACTGTCAGGTTGGAGGAAGGTTACTAGCGGAGTTCCTCAGGGATCAGTTTTGGGGCCAATTTTATTTAATCTTTTTATTGCTGATCTTGGCACCAAAAGTGGAAGTGTCCTAATAAAATTTGCGGATGACACAAAGTTGGGAGCTATTGCCAATTCAGAAAAGGATCGGGATATCATACAGGAAGATCTGGATGATCTTGTAAATTGGAGTGATAGCAATAGGATGAAATTTAATAGTGAGAAGTGTAAGGTTATGCATTTAGGGATTCATAACAAGAATTTTAGTTATAAGCTGGGGACACATCAGTTGGAAGTAACGGAGGAGGAGAAGGACCTCGGAGTCCTGGTTGATTATAGAATGACTATGAGCCGCCATTGTGACATGGCCGTGAAAAAGGCTAATACAATCTTGGGATGTATTAGGCGAGGTATTTCCAGTAGGGATAAGGAGGTGTTAGTGCCATTATACAAGGCATTGGTGAGACCCCATTTGGAATACTGTGTGCAGTTCTGGTCTCCCATGCTTAAGAAGGATGAATTCAAACTGGAACAGGTACAAAGAAGGGCCACTAGGATGATCCGAGGAATGGAAAACCTGTCTTATGAAAGGAGACTCAGGGAGCTTGGCTTGTTTACCTTAACCAAAAGAAGGCTGAGGGGGGACATGATTGCAGTTTTTAAATATATTAGAGGGGTAAATACCAGGGAGAGAGAGGAATTATTTAAGCTTAATACCAATGTGGACACAAGAACAAATAAGCTGGCTAGTAGGAAGTTTAGACTTGAGATTAGACGAAGGTTTCTAACCATTAGAGGAGTGAGGTTCTGGAACGGCCTTCCAAGGGAAGTAGTGGGGGCAAAAGATCTATCTGGTTTCAAGATTAAATTAGATGAGTTTATGAAGGGGATGGTTTTATGAGATAACATGATCTTGGTAACGAATTGACCATTCATTATCAGTGGGAAATAGGTCAATGGAGGGATGATAGGCGTTACTATAGAGAACTTTCTGGGTGTCTGGCTGATGAGTCTTGCCCACATGCTCAGGGTTTAGCTGATCGCCATATTTGGGGTCGGGAAGGAATTTTCCTCCAGGGTAGATTGGCAGAGGCCCTGGAGGTTTTTCGCCTTCCTCTGTAGCATGGGGTACAGATCATAGCTAGAGGATTCTCTGCATCTTGGGGTCTTCAAAGTATTTGAAGGCTTCAATATCTGAGATATAGGTGAGAGGATTATTCTAGGAGGGGTGGGTGAGATTCTGTGGCCTGCACTGTGCAGGGGGTCAGACTAGATGATCATAAAGGTCCCTTCTGACCTTAAAGTCTATGAGTCTACATAGGTATACACTTTGTGTGGTGAAGTTGATGGCAGTCTCACATGAGATGTGTGACTTCTTCCTCAGATGAAAATTAAACACCACTTTTAGATCTGTACATTTATAGAGAATGGGGAAATCAATTTTCCTACTTTTTTGGTACAATATAGCCCATGTCACCTGACGTGAAATGCCACAAAATGATTCAGTAACCAAAATGTGTGCACTGTAGGTAGGGAATAGCAAGTGTTCTTACTCAGTTATCCTGTGTAACTGAGCTTTCTCACAATGAAAATGACTATTTTAAAAGACTACTCAGCATGCAGCTTTTTCCACATCCATTCCTATCTGAAGCCTCCCATGACTAGTTGTATTCACTTAATCACCCTAACAAGGTATGGATAAATGTGTGAACCACTTTTTCAATCACAAGCCCAGTGATGCTTCAGATTTAGATTTCTTCACACACTGGCATTATAATAGGTTTACAAAATGAGGCTTGAAAATACCTTAAGGCTACCTGGATACTATTTATCCAGAATGGAGTAGATAGTATAAATAAACCTGTTTTTTTTAAGTAAACTCCAATGTATTCACAATCAGTCATTAGGTGGCAAGTTCAATTAGGGGATCATAATAATACCTCAAAGTCCTTATTATAGAGCTTCCCTTTTCATTAGTATGGAGATCATTTGCTAAAGTGTACAGGAAAACAGTGTTTTCTAAAGAACTGATTTAGTCTTTAATTTGTTTTAATTTTCCTACTAAGAAATTTCATGATAAATTTATCAAAATTTAAAGTCATGATTGGCTACTATAATTCTACTGCATTCTCTTTGTGAAGCTCCAGGATTGTGAGACTTTTCCATACCATCTCATAGACCTGGAAGGGACCTTGAGAGGTCATCGAGTACAGTTCCCTACCCTCACAGCAGGACCAAGTACCATCCCTGACAGATTTGCCCCAATTCCTAAATGGCTACCTCAAAGATTGAGCTCACACCCCTGATTTTAGCAGGCCAATGCTCAAACCACTGAACTATCATCTTGTTAACAACATTGAAGTAGCTGTGATATTTAGATATTATTACCACTTACTTTACTACTATAAACTCTGTGTGATATTTAGCAAGACCTTACATAGTGGAATTTTTGGTCTCTTGAATATGACCACGAAAAAAGCACAAGTTACTTGCTTGCAGGATTAAAGCAATGTACGAAGCACCTCCCATGTGCATTACTCCTGGGAGTCTTTCAGACAAATGCTAGGATTAATAGAAATGCTCAACCCACCATTTTAGAAGAAACTTTAGAAGACATTGTAGTCTGAAGACTTTTCTGATCCAATCTGAATGTTAATTTTCATTTTTATTGAGAGGAATCTTCTAATTCTAAACTTTTGGTGGTTGTCCTGACATTTTCCCTATTGACTAACTATTTGTGTAGCAAACTGTGGTCACAGACAGAGGCCTTAGTTATCAGTAACAGCTGAACGTAAGACCATCAGCACTAAACAAACAAGATTTATGCTGAAACAAAAAACAGGACTATGTAGCACTTTAAAGACTAACTAGATGGTGTGGCGGATTTACGGGTGTGAGCACCTCGTGCCCCCTCTTCTTGGCTTATCGTGGAGCCGGGGGCGGGGCTCCGCGGACCCACCGCCTTCTTTGTTCTCCTTGTCCCGAACCCCAGGGCTTGTTGGCGGGGTCAATTGGGGAGGGGGGGGTGCGATCACCTCCCAGCCGGGGTGGCCGAGAGGGTTCGGCGAACCCCGAGTTAAGGCCCCCTCCTCCGGCCGGAGGGGGGGGGGAGGTTTGGTCGTGGTGCCTCTGGGGAAAGGGGGTTGGGGTCCTGACCCGTGCCAGGTTCTGCGGCTGGCGCAGTCCGCCTTGCTTCCAGCTCTCGAGGGTTGCAGGAAGGGTGGGGGAGTGGGGGACCCGGGCCCTCCCTCACCACCGGGTCCCAGCCCGAGGACCTAAGTGGAGTTGGCGTCTAGACGTCGCCCTCCACGGCGGATGGGGCGGCAGCCCTCAACTCCTCCGCCCACGGGCGCCAAAAGGGCCCTGCCTCGGGCTCCTTCCACTCCCTGCTTGTCCGCCCTGGCGATGGGGCTGATTGGGGTGCACTCACCGCGCCGAAGTCTCCGGGTGCGTCCCAGTGCGAGCCGCCAGCTGCTGACTCCGTCCTTCCTGGTCGCCCCGGGGGCCGAGCCCTTGGTGCCCCTGGAAGCCAGGGTCGCCGCCTCCTCGCTCCTGTCCCCCGTCCGTCTGCCCGGCTGCCACCTTTATGGGCGCCGGGGAGTGACGTCCGGGCGTTCCGCCACGTCCGTGCGCCGCCGCCGCCCCCGCCCTTGCCCCAGCGTGGGCCCGTGCCCCGTTCAAAGCTGCCAGCCGGGGCGGGCGGGCTGGCTGCTTTCGCGCGGTCCGCGCCTTCCCCCGCTCCCGGCGGGGTGCCCCGGGTTGGGCTTGCTGCTGCCCCAACTCCAGGGCTGCGATGCCGGTCGGCGCGCCGCTTGCGGCGCGCGGTTTCTCCCGAGGGAGGGGGAGTTCCGCTCCCTCCTCTAGTGCGGACCCCGCCGGGTCCGTCACAGATGGTTTATTAGGTGATGAGCTTTTGTGGTCCAGACCCACTTCCTCAGATCAAATTGTGGAAGAAAATTAGCACGACCATATATACTAAAGGATACAATAAAAAAAATGAACACATATAAAAAGGACAAATCAAATATCAGAACAGAAGGGAGATTAGAGGGGGGAGATAAATGTCTGTGAGATAATGATATTAGAGATGATAATTGGGGAAGCTATCTTTGTAATGGGAAAGGTAATTAGCGTCCTTTTTAAGACCTAGGTGTAAAGTGTCAACTTTAAGCTATGTCTACACTGGCAGCTTCTTGCACAAGAACTCTTTTGTGGAAGAGTTCTTGTGCAAAAACTCTTCCACAAGAGAGTGTCTACACTGGCATGTGCTTTTGTGCAAGAGCATCCATGCCAGTGTAGACGCTCTCTTGTTCAAGAAAGCTCTGATGGCCATTTTAAATATAGGGGCTTCTTGCGCAAGAAATTCATGTTGCCTGTCTACACTATCCTCTTCTGGAAGAGCTCTTGTGCAAGAGGGCTTCTTCCTGAGAGGGAGTTTCAGAGTTCTTGCGCAAGAAGCCCTGATTTTCTACAGTACAATGTCAGTTCACTTGCGCAGGAACGCGCGGCCGGTGTAGACAGGCGGCATGTTTTTGCGCAAGAGTGGCCATTTTCACACAAGAACGTGCCAGTGTAGAGACAGTCTCAGTATTCTTTAGCCCTAAATGTCCTATAACAGCCCAGTAAGCAGTAGAAGTCTTGGTAAAACTGGTAAACAGTGTAGTAACATTTCTATTATATGAGTGCTTAGTGAGCTAAGCACTAGATGGGGCACCTATTGTTCTAGCAACTATACAAATACACAATAAGAAACAGTCTTCATGCTGATAAGCTTCCAACCTTAATTGAAAAGACAGGAAGAAAAAGAAAGGTGCAGTGACTTGTCTAAGATCACATAACACACTTGTGATAATACTGGAATAGATCCCAGTTTCCCAAGTCCCATGCCAGTGACTCTTCCACAGATCTGATTGTGAATTTTTTTGTAAAAATGCTTTCTCTATTGAAAAATGTGATTTCTGCATCATCAAAATTTTCCATGAAGAATTGTGAATTGTGCTGAATTTTCTCGACTTTCCGATGTAATCAAAGCAATTGTTTAATTGCAGATCAACCCAAAGGTAGTATCTATATCTGCTTACGTTGACAACAGTGCCTCATGGGAGCTAAAATTGGGAGCAATCAATTTTTTTAGAACCTATAAGAACATAAAAACGGCCATACTGGGTCAAACCAAAGGTGCATCTAGCCCAGTATTCTGTCTGCTGACTGTGGCCAATACTGAATGCCCCAGAGGGAGGGAACACAACAGGTAACCATCACATGATCTCTCTCCTGTCATCCTTTTCCAGAGAATCAGAGGCTAGGGACACCATTCCTACCCATCCTGGCTAATAGCCGCTGATGGACCTAACCTCTAGCTTGTTTCTGAACCCTGTTAAAGTCCTAGTCTTCACAATATTCTCTGGCAAGGAGTTTCAGAGGTTGATTGTGCACTGAGTGAAGAAAAACTTCCTTTTGTTTGTTTTTAAACCTGCTGCCTATTAATTTCATTTGGTGACCCCTAGTTCTTATATTGTGGGTATAAGTAAATAACTTTTCCTTATTCACTTTTTCCATACCAGCCATGATTTTATAGACCTCTATCATATCCCCCCCCCTTAGTCTCCTTTTTTTCTAAGCTGAAAAGTCTGTCTTTTTAATCTCTCTTCATATGCGACCCGTTCCAAACCCCTAATCATTTTTGTTGCCCTTTTCTGAACCTTTTCCAATGCCAATATATCTTTTTTGAAATGAGGAGACCACATCTGCATACAGTATTCAAGATATGGGCGTACCATGGTTTTATATAGAGGCAATAAGATATTCTCTGTCTTATTCTCTATTCCATTTAAAATTATTTCTAACATTCTATTTGCTTTTTTGTTTGCCGCTGCACATTGAGTGGATTTTTTCAAAGAACTATCCACAATGACTCCAAGATCTCTCTCTTGAGTTGAGTTGTAGCTAAATTAGTTCCCATCATATTGTGTGTGTATATATATAGTTGGAATTATTTTTTCCAGTGTGCATTACTTTACATTTATCAACCTTAAAATTTATTTGCCATTTTGTTGCTTGATCACTTAGTTTGGTGACATCTTTTTGAAGATCTTTTTGAAGTCTGTTTTGGTCTTAACTATCTTGAGCAGTTTGGTGTCATCTGCAAATTTTGCCACCTCCCTGTTTACCCCTTTCTCTAGATCATTTATAAATGTTCTACCTTTTATAGGTATCAGCATAACTACATCTCACATGACTATGGGATTCCCACAATGAACCATGCAAAGTTCCCCCATATATTGTGGGAAATGTAGTCCAGACTGTACGAGAAAGTGAAGGCATGATGTACATTAACTTCAGCTCCCATGAGGCACCATTGGACTCAGGCAGACTCAGATTCATGTTGATCTAATTGGAAGGGATTAGGAAGAAATTTATTTATGGAATGTCTATTTCATAATATTCTTGAACTGTTCCTTGAACAATTCTCTGAAGTATCTACTAGTGGCAACTGTCTGGAGCTGGGCAGATTAGAAATCAGATCTAATCTGATCCTTCCAATGTTCATGTTTAAACTGATTTGTGACAATATTTCTATTAACTAGTAACATTGTTCTTTCTGTGTTTTCTCTCTGAACTCAGTACTTAAAGTGGAGGAATCCAAATAAGGTAACAGACATGGCAAATAGAATTGTAAGTTGAATAGCTAAGTTGTGCATGTCAAACTCTCTTTTACCAAAACTGCAAATCCCAGATTATGATTGTGCATGCCTGTGCATGATTCTGCTAATTTCTGGAAACATACGCTTTCTCAGGCCACTTTAAATTCTGCTAATTTCTGGAATCTGTATGATTCAACTATATTGTCAAGATGAAATAAACCTGTTTTCCGTTCTTCCATAGTTTTTTTCTCATAGAAATTTTATCCCCAACACTTTAGAACATTAATAATAGAATTGGAGATAAATAGTATCATAGGGAAGAAAAACAATACAAAGAACAGACAAAGGAGAACAGAGATGTTTTCAGCTGAGATTTGAAATGAGCTGGAGGATCAAAGTGTCAGTTACACAAGATAACTGTTCCAGATCACAGGCTCTATAACACAGAAAGCTTTCACCCCATAATGACTACATTGTGTGTGGGACTGAGAACAAGGCAAGTGCTGGATGAATAGAGGATAAAGGAAGGAAGATAGAGGAAAAAATAGTCTTTGTGAAGTACTGTCTGTGTTACAGACATGAAAGTTTCAAAAATAAGGAATGAAGCTGTAAAATAGATCCTGAAACAAGTAAGGAAGCAGTGGAAGAATTTGACAAGGGAGTTGTGGTAATACTTTTTTGTAAGTGCAAGAAAATATCTGCATAGATATGAATACTTTGAATTTTGGCACTTTTAAATGTCTTAAAATTAGGACACAATTCTTCTTGTAGATCCACCAGGCAGATATCCGTTCCAATTTCCTACTCCCCATACATGTGCAGAATTGGTGGCAGATCTTTATATGCAAAGAGAGAGAATAATACCACAGTTGTGATATGCTGTACAGATCTGAATGCAGACTTTTGCCCTTAAAAAGATTTGATAATTCCTTCACTATTATTAAAACAATAAATCACTATTCTAAAGCCCATGAAACCTTATTTTTTACCCTTGGCTGAGGTTTTACTTATCCTCTTAACCTTCCTGGCTATTTGTCTTGATTCTTGCTACTAGTGCTCATTTTTGACTTCTTAATGATGTGTTCAGAGAGTGCACTTTTGCCATTATGATACATTTGTGCCTATTTCATTTGTCTTCTGCAGGTTTTATGGAATGATGATTGTGTTGATGATTAGCACTTGGGTCACTGTACAACAGAATAAAAAAAAGCAGAATAAAACACTATCATCTTAAATTTGCAACAGACAGAAACAAATGAATGAGTCCAATAAAAAAAGGGATGTGAGGGAAGTGATGTCCCAATGGTCCTTGAAATAAATAGTACCCTTTGAAATAAAATCTCTGAAGATGTGTTTTTAAAAGGAAATATGGACTGAGGCAGATCCCAGGGTGCTTCAGTTTCTACCTCCTTAGACTTTGTCTATATTAAGAATTTTTTCTTTGGCATAACTAAATTGATCCACAGATAAGGCCTTTAAGCCCCAAGCAGCAAAAGTATAATTGACCTGTCCCCTCTTAATGCAGAGTCAATTTCTTTCTGCCTTTTTTTACGTAGGCATAAAATGAGTGGGAGGAGAGAGACACACTTTGTGCATGCAACATCAGGGCCAGGCAGATTGTAATCCCTGTGCTCTGCTCAAAGCCTGCTTGCCTCCCTACTTTTCTAGGGAGGTGCTCATGAAAGGTTGGAGGGCAGTAAAGGACAGGAAATAGGGAATGTCTTTGGCTCACCTTCTCCAGAACTGGACCAGTACATGGAGGAAGTAAGCTATATCCCATAAACCGGAGGTTCTCAAACGGGGAGGGCCTCCCCCCCCCCGAAGGGGAGGTTGAATGTATTTTAGGGAGGTGGGGGGGAGAGGGCATGAGAAACTTTAGAATAAAACCCTCACTGCACACATCTAGAGCTGGCTGGGTGGACACTGGTAGCTGCTGGCTCAGTGCCCAGCTCTAAACGCAGTGCCACTACCAACAGTAGCACAGAAGGATTTTGTGTTATTGCAATCCTTACATCTGCAGTGCTGCTGGCAGTGAAACTGCCTGTACAGCTGGATGCCCACAGCAGCTGCGGGTCTCTGCTCTGCTTTCAGAGCTGGATAACCAGAGAGTGGCAGATGCTGGCAGACACCTGAGAAGGGCATCTACTACTATAGACACATGAAGAGGGGTGTAATCAAAATATTTGAGAACCACTGCAAGTAAGGGAGTATAATTCACATTGAACCTCCCTGCTCTGGTATCTGTAGGACCTGACTGATCTCAAACCAGGGCATTTGCTGAACCAGGGGAGGTTAATGTGCTGGGGTCTCTGCTTTTCTTCCAGGCCACCCAGCTACTGAGTGAGGCTCTGTTCTCCCCACAGCAGTAGGGGCTTTGCTTTCCCCCCACATACTGCCCCCTCTTGAAGTTTTGCTGCCCCCTCAGCTCTGCTTTTCCTTTGTGACTCTACCGCCTCCAGGGGGCTCCTGCTGCCTCCTGGGGCTAAGCACTGAGCCTGACAGCTCTGTTGCCACCAGGGGCTTTCCCCAATGGCTCAACTTCAACCAGAGCTCTGCATTTTCCATGGTAGCTCCACTGTTACCTGGAGTGCCATGCTGAGCTGCTCTGCTGGCTGCCGCTCTACTCCCAATGACCAGTGGGATCTGCGCTCTACTCAGCAGCTCTGCTGCCACCTGGCACTCTGCTCTCTCTGTCCCCTAGTCTTGCAATGTGCCTTGTGGGCAGGCTTGGTAACAATCTTCAAATATGTTAAGGGCTTATAAAGAAGTTGGTGATCAATTGTTCTCCATGTCACCTGAAGGTCACACTAGAAGTAATGGGCTTAAGCTAAAAGATGTATGTTATATATAGTAAGAAAATATTTTAACCATAAGGATATTTAAGAATTGGAACAGGCTTCCAAGGGAGGTTATGGAATCTTTAACACTGAAGGCTTTTAAGAACAGGTTAGACAAACACTACTCAGGGATAGTTTAGGTTTCCTAGATCCTGCCTCAGGCTAATTATAGAATTGTCATGCTGGAAGGGATCTGAAGAGGTCATTTAGTTCAGATTCCTGCACTAACTGACAGTGAACTGGATGTTGTTCCAACTCCCTTTCCTTCATGGTCCTTAGCAGTCTTTCTGGGGGCAACATTGATAATGGAATCGAATCTTCAAGAGACTTGATCTTGAAAGAAAATTTTGCATTTTGGAATCTTTACAGATGCTATTTCTTTCGTCTTGTACATTTTCTCTTTTTGTATTAGAGTTCCCACATATGCTATTCATTACATGATGTTTAGTATCCTTCAAACTTAACTTTGAGTAGTATCCTGTTCCACACTGTCTCTTTTCTATCAGGATATAGTATAAGTGCTCTGGCACTGTAACACATTTGATAAGCATATTTTACAACACTCATGAATCCCTTAAGAGCTCCTAAAATTTTTATATCCTGAACTTCCCCAACACATTGTTCTTTGTAAGACCAATATTCCAGTCTGATAGGCTACCCCTGTGACACAGGTTGACATAAAATTCAGAAGGCAGAAACATGAAAACATTTGCCCTGTTCATGAACCGACACATGTGAAAGATACTCCACTTTAACCCACTTAAAGAATTTATAAATAGTTTAGTTACTTCTCATTTTTAAGTCAGTCATTTTGAGCTGTTGAATACATTTCCATTCCTCTCCTCCCCTGCTTTCTGGGAAACTTATACCCCATGTTTTTATATTTATAAATTTTCTTTTTTATTAAATTTTCTTTCTTATTTATTTCTAGGAAATATTATCTATAAAGGATTGTAGTGTCTATGGTATCAAGACCGGTCATTGTGAAGAACAAGATAAATAAAGATGATGTATAGACAAAATATTTAATTCACAGCAGATTTATCTTATTTGTAAAATTATATCTTCATCAGCATCTAAACTGGTACCATTCAGTTACAATCATTTTTACTACATAAATGCCTCAGAGTTTTTTTTAACAGATTTTATAGCATTTTCAGGAAATTTGTGTTCCCCTGATATCATATTGACATTTTTTACCTTTACTTCTATGTTTTAGTTTATTCAGTACGAATAAATATAATAGTTACTGCTCACTATAGTGCTGTATTACAGTAATATAAACTGAGTGCCCTAGTTCTGAGATGCATTCCACATGGATTGCTGTGTACATAATTAAGATCACTGCTATTTAGTATGGCTTTGTTGTTTTATTTGCTAGGACGCAATGTGCTGGAGGAATGAGAATATACTTTCACTTCTTATCCTGCAACTTCAAAACCTGAGGTTTTCTGTTTAGTAGAGATAGGCATCAACACTTCAAGCATCCAAAGTAACCATGACAGTCAACTAAGCTGAGGAAGTCTAATCCCAGTTTTCTTCTCAAAGACAATGAGGAATTGATCCGCTGATCTGTCTACGTCTGGTGTCCTGTGTAAAGTAATTTCAAAGGACTGTATTAGTGTTTAATAGTGATACTCCATTAGTAAAGGGCCAAATCCTGCATCCTCAGTAGTTTCCTGTTTCTGCGCCCTTTACTATATAAAATAGCATTTACTTATGTGAATAATGTGATTGATTATCTGACAACTGCACTAGACCTTCAGTTCTTGAACAAACTCTTGTTATTAAGTTTCCTCCTAAATACATGAAAACAATTAAATCCTTTTGTTTTATGCAATGTTATTAAACATACAAAACCCCACCTTACTCATCTGTTTTGGGAGCCCAGTACTAAAACCTAAAATTAAAAATATCAGGATACTCTATTGCAGTTCAAAGTTTGTAATTATCAATACCAAAGAACTGCATTTGCTAGATTCACTAAAGGCAAAATTTAAAATCTAAACTAATATATAACATACAGATCTATCTATCGTGTAAAAGACTATCAATTTTAGTCTACAGAATACAAAAGGGGAGAGGGGCAAGAAGGCATTGCTGCCTCTGTTGTTTCCATATAGTTGCATGAAATAAAACATTGTTCTGACTCACACATAATCTCACAAGAGTTTTACTCTGATAGCACTAGGTATGATAAAGTATTTTAGGTGTGAATATTGTTATTCTACCAAGAGAAAATGAACTAGTAAACAATGGATCCTTTGATTTCATCTAAAGTCTATTTTGTAAGGGCTTTATAAAGTTCCACGAGGAGTACAGATAGTTCGGAATGGCTATGTAGTTCGAACTATCTAGCCTGTGCCGCGTGTAGCCGCGCGGCACGGGGTTCGCACTAGCTGGCTTTTAAAAATGGCGGCGCCGGCTTTATGCTAATGAAGCCCAGGAAATTCAAATCCCAGGCTTCATTAGCAAGTTCGGTATGCATACATTACCCCGCTAGTTCGAACTAGTGGGGTAGTGTAGACATACCCCAAGAGAGGAAGGAGCATCTTCGTGGGCAGGCTTGCAAACCTAGTGAGGAGGGCTTTAAACTAGGTTTGTTGGGAGATGGTGACCAAAACCCTGAGGGGAGTGGGAAAGTCGGATAATGGGAAGAAATGCAAAGAGGAACAAGAAAGAAAGGAGAACCCCTGATTCAAATTGAGAAGATAGGGTGATCAACTGGTTATCTGAGGTGTTGGTACACTAATGCAAGCAGCCTGGGCAACAAACAGGAAGAACTGGAGGCCCTGGCCCAGTCCAAGAAATATGATTAAATTGGGATAACAGAGAGTTGGTGGGATGACTCACATGAGTGGAGCGCTGTCATGGAGACTGTTCAGGAAGAACAGGTTGGGGAGAAAAGGAGGAGGAGTTGTACTATACATAAGAGAGCACTATGATTACTCTGAACTCCAGTATATAGAGGGAGGAAAAACCTGTTGAGAGTCTATGGGTTAAGTTTAGAGGTGCAAACAACAGCAGTGATGTTGTGGTTGGTGTCTACTACAGGCCACCGAATTAGGTGAATGAGCTAGATGAGGCTTTCTTTGGACAACTGAGAGAAGCTTCCAGATTGCAGGCTCTGGTTCTTGTAGGGGACTTTATTAACCCTGACATCTGTTGGGAAACCAATACAGCAGTAGACAGGCAATCCAGGAAGTTTTTGGAGAATGTTGGGGATAACTTCTTGGTACAAGTGCTGAAGGATCCGACCAGGTCCGTGCACAGCTTGACCTTCTGTTCACAAACAGGGAGGAACTAATGGTGGAAGTAGAGGTGGGTGACAACCTCGGAAGCAGTGATCATGAGATGGCAGATGTCAGGATCCTGACCAAAGGAAGAAAAGAGTAGTAAAATACACACCTTGAACTTCAGAAAAGCAGATTTTGACTCTCTCAGACACTTGATGGGCAGAATCCCCTGGGATGCTGTGACGGGTCGTCACTGCCCCGGGGGGAGGCTGGCCGGAGCCACCCCCCACCAGGAACCAGCGGTCAGTCCCGAGCCGCCCGGCGTTACCTCGGCATAAGCCGGAGGAGCCGGCAGGCCTACTTGCCGCCACGCCTGCGTTGGCAGGGGAGCGTTGGCCCCTCCCTCGAGGCCCCGCAGGGAGGAGGCGGGGCGAAGTGCAGCGGGCGTGCAGAGGGGGCGGAAGCCGGCACACTGCAGGAAGGGGGGGGGGGCCGGGCAGCGGCCAGCGGCCAGCGCGGCGGGCTACTTTGAAAAGGCCCGCCGCCGGAGCGGCAAGGGAGAGCCTCCACGCAGCAGCGGAGGAACGGCCTCCCCCCGAGGACAGACCCCGAGTGCCATCCAGGCTGGCGGGCGGCCAGGCCTCGGTCCCGAAGCCATAGGGACAGCCATCGCCACCGGCGGCCAGCCAGTTCCTCCTCCTCTGAGGACCGGACCCCACCGTGCCAGGCCCGGAGGGAATGGCCAAGCCAAGAGTGGACCCGGCCAAGGGAGCCCTCTGCGGCGACTTCCCCCGGACAACCCCAGAGCCGAGCGACCAAGCCGTGGTAAGTTTTGGGGTTTGAGGCGGCATCGCCAAGAGCCACCAGGAGGGAGGAAGGAGCCTGGGGCAGGACACTTTTGGCATCCATGGGTGGACGAGTTTCAGAGGGAGTGACCCCCCCCCGTCCACCGCACCGGGACATTAGCAAGCCCCGACGCTCAGGGCCCCAGGCTGGGACCCGGAGAGAGGGTGGGACCGGGTCCCCCTCCCTCCCCTAAAGGAGCATCCCACTCCCAACAACCATAACGAGGGCGAGATACAAGGTGGAACCCCATAAGGGGGGAAAACCCAGACCAGGGGCCTTTTGCCCACCCCACAGGGACGGGTGACTATTGTAGGGTTTGCTGACCCCCCCTTCCTCCCGGGAGGGGGTGATCGCACCCAAGATCGGGGGCCCCATAGCGGGGACCCGGGAGTCGACGAGGCACCTAGAGAGGGCAAGAGGGTCCGCACACTCCCCCTCTCGGGCTAAGAGGGGGTGATCACACCCTGAACCCCTCACAGATGCTAACATGAATGGAAAGGAGTCCAGGAGAGCTGCCAGTATTTTAAAGAAGCCTTATTGAAGGCACAGAAAGAAACCATCCTGATGCATAGCAAGAGAGGCAAACATGGTAGGAGACTGGATTGTTTTACAGGGGAAATCCTTGGTGAACTTAAGCACACAAAGGAAGCTTACAAAAAGTGGAAACTTGGACAAATGACCAGGGAGGTTTAACTGTATAGCTCGAGAATGCCGGGGGGTTATCTGGAAGGCGAAAGCGCAATTGGAATTGCAACTGGCAAAGGATAGGAAGGATAACAAGAAAGGTTTCTACAGGGATGGTAACAAGTAGATCAGAGAGGGTATGGGGCCCCTATTAGATGAAGGAAGTAAACTAGTGACAGATGATGTGGGGAAAGCTGAAGTACTCAATGCTTTCTTTGCCTCTGTATTCATGGACAAGGTGGACTCCCGGAATAATGCGCTAAGTGATGCAAGATGGGATGAAGATGGACAGCCCTTGGTGGGTAAAGAACAAGTTAGGTAATATTTAGAAAAGCTAAACGTACACAAATCCATGGGTCCGGACTCAATGCATCCAATGGTACTGAGGGAGTTGGCAAATGTCATTGTGGATCCTTTGGCCATTATCTTTGAAAAGTTGTGGAGATTGGGAGAGGTCCTGGATGATTGGAAAAAGGCAAATGTAGTGCCCATCTTCAAAAAAGGGAAGAAGGATGATCCAGGGAACTATAGGCCGGTCAGTTTTACCTCGGTTCCTGGAAAAATCATGGAAGGGTTCCTTAAGGAATCTATTTTGAGGCACTTGGAAGAGAGAAAAGTGATTAGGAACAGTCAGCATGGATTCACAAAGGGCAAGTAGTGCCTGACCAATCTGATTAGCTTCTATGCTGAGGTAACTGGCTCTGTGGACATGGGAAAGTCAGTGGATGTGATATACCTTGACTTTAGCAAGGCTTTTGATACGGTCTCCCACAATATTCTTGCCAGCAAGTTAAGGGAATGTGGATTGGATAAATGGACGGTAAGATGGATAGAAAGCTGGCTAGAAGGCTGGGCCCACAGGGTAGTGATCAACGGCTTGATGTCAGGATGGCAGTCTGTTTCTGGCGGAGAGCCCCAAGGTTCAGTTCTAGGACCGGTTTTGTTCAATATCTTTATTAATGACCTGGATGAAGGGATGGATTGCACCCTTAGCAAGTTTGCAGATGACACTAAGCTAGGGGGAGAGGTAGATACGCTTAAGGGCAGAGATAGGGTCCAGAGAGACTTAGACAAATTGGAGGATTGGGCCACAAGAAATCTGATGAGGTTCAACAAGGAGAAGTGCAGAGTCCTGCACTTGGGAAGGAAGAATCCCAAGCATTGTTACAGGCTGGGGACCAACCGACTAAGTAGTAGTTCTGCAGAAAAGGACTTGGGGGTTACAGTGGATGAGAAGCTGGATATGAGTCAACAGTGTGCCCTTGTAGCCAAGAAGGCTAATGGCATATTATTCCACATATTCATTCTGCTGATACCATTATTGGACCTAACCAAGTGAGTTATAAGATCAAGAACACATATTCCTGCACATCCAGAAATATAATCTATGCTATCATGTGCCGAAAGTGTCCGTCTGCTATGTACATTGGACAAACATCTCAGACACTTCGCCAAAGGATTAATGCCCACAAAACAGATATCAGACAAGATCACAAAGAGAAAACAGTTTCTTGCCATTTTAACCAGAAAGGACACTCTCTCAATGACTTGACCACCTGCATTCTGCTACAAAGACTTTTTACATCTGCACTTGAAAGGGAATCCTCTGAACTGTCATTCATGTTAAAATTCGACACTTGCCAACAAGGACTTAACAAACATTTGAACTATCTCACCCATTACCAAGACAGTTTCCCCAATTATCACCTCTAATACCATTAACTCACAAACATCCCACTCTCCCTACCTCTAATATCATCAATTCACAGACACTTACCTTCCTTCCCTCCCCCCCCCCCCCCCCCCCCGCATCCCCCTCCTGTTCTGCAATGTGGTTTGTCCTTTTCATATTTGTTCATTTTTTTAATTGTATCCTTTGGTATATATGGTTGTGACTACTTTCTTCCACTATTTGATCTGAGGAAGTGGGTCTGGCCCACGAAAGCTCATCATCTAATAAACCATCTTGTTAGTCTTTAAAGTGCTACATTGTCCTGCATTTTGCTTCAACTACCCCAGACTAACACGGCTACATTTCTATCACTAATGGCATATTAGGTTGCATTAAGAGGAGCATTGCCAGTAGATCCAGAGATGTCATTATTCCCCTTTATTTGGCTCTGGTGAGGCCACATCTGAAGTATTGTGTCCAGTTCTGGGCCCCCCACTACAGAAAGGATGTGGATGCATTGGAGAAGGTCCAGTGGAGGGCAACCAAAATGATTAAGTGGATGGAGCATATGACCTATGAGGAGAGGCTGAGGTAGTTGGGTCTGTTTAGTCTGCAGAAGCGAAGAGTGAGGGGGGATTTGACAGAAGCCTTCGACCTCCTGAAGGGAGGTTCCAAAGAGGATGGAGAAAGGCTGTTTTCAGTAGTGACAGATGGCAGAACAAGGAGCAATGGTCTCAAGTTGTGGTGGGACAGGTCCAGATGGGATATTAGGAAAAACTATTTCACAAGAAGAGTGGTGAAGCACTGGAATGGGTTACCTAGGAAAGTAGTGGAGTCTCCATCCCTAGCGGTGTTTAAGTCTCAGCTTGACAAAGCCCTGGCTGGGTTGATTTAGTTGGGATTGGTCCTGCCTAGAGCAGGGGGCTGGACTTGATGACCTTCTGAGGTCTTTTCTAGCTCTATGGTTCTATGATTCTACGATTCTAAGGAACAAAGTTTGATGTAGATTGTTTGGAAGGATCTTCCACAGAAATGAATGGGAAATGTTCCAAGCTTAGCTTCAGTTGCTTTAATAGACCTTCAGTGTTTAACTATTAGCACTGTACCTACATCACCAATGAACAGGAAAAAAAGTATAAAAATATTGCAATGCCATATAATTTGTTTAGATGCCTGATATTTGAAGCCTAAATGTCATAGAATACCGAAATAAATCCACATAATTGTTTAGTCTAAATTGCAAAACTTTTGGAGGTCTGAACCTTAACACAACATCAATGGTTTGCAAATGTCTTGAAAACAAACTCTCATTAGCATGTAATGTTTTCTGGATTTGATCAAATCAGAAATGGCGTTCAGAGTACTATTTTTCCGAGTATTTTATCATTGATATTGACAACTGGGAGTAAACATAGGAATCCAAATCTCAAAAAAAGTGTTGTCAATTGTGTTTGGATTTTTAGAAAAGGCTAAGTTTGATTCTTCCCATGTATGAAACAATGTATCTATTTTTGCTAGTTGCTGAACTTCCTAAATGCAGGAGGCTGGTTTTAAAGTTAAAATAAAATAATTGATTGGAACCTGTTTCATTTAGAGGTCAGCCTAGAATGCTTTTGAGCTCTTTCACGGGATTTCTAGTGTTATTTAGATATTGCCAAAATAGAAATATTATCAGAACGATTCAGAATATTTTGGATTCAAGCCAAAATCATAAAGTGACAACACGTATAAATACTAGTAGACAGGGTGCTTATAGAGGAAGTTTACAAAACTTTTCTGAAAATTACACAGTTCAGGCTTTGGGTGAAGATTTGTATCTTTTTGAATTTTACATAACCATTTTGTCCAGACTGTCCAAAAAACTGCTTGCTTCAAGATTTCCTTCATTTTTTGAGTCCCTGGCTTAGTGATTTCGCTAGCCTTGACCTTACCTGTTTCTTCTACGGTTATGTTATACTGCATAATACTTACGGCATACATACTCTACACACTCCTAGCATGGGTATAAATAGCAGGGTAGATAGTGAGGCATTGCTTAGGTGAGCAAAGACCCTACACACCATCAGTACAGTATAGATACACTTTACAGTTTGCGGTGTATTCAGACGTGAAGAAGAGCTCTGTAGAAGCTTAAAAGCTTGTCTCTCACCAGCAGAATTTAGTCCAATAAAAGATATTACCACACCCACCTTTTCTCTCTCAAACATTACAGTGGCAGTTGTCTTCTTTTCAGCCTATTCCTGAGAGAAACTGAATTCTTTATGGATAGGTCCACATAGTAGGACATGGGTCTACTGAGCCTGGGAAAGCTGACATTCTTACATTGATACCGGGAACCCATGCATAAATATAGCTAAGGAGCACATGGAGAGTAGGTACTGCAGAAAGAACTACTGAACAAAGCCAGAGTGGCAGTACCCTGAACCCCTCTGATTGGTCAGGTGCCACATTTAATCCTGGGGGTTGCCCTAGGAAGTGGTCTGGGCAACTACACAAACTTTGGCTGTAACTTCAGTCTTTGCCTTGTCTCCTGATCTCAGGTATCCAATCTCAGTCTGACTCTGACACTGATTTCTGCCTTCTGATTCCTGTTGAGTATTACCTCCCACTCTTGCTTCTTGAACCTGGCTCTTGCGATTCCTTCAACTCCTGCTCAGCCACTACGTCCCCTCATGTTCATTACTAATGGCCTATTTGTCTAGCTAGGTAATCACATGGCACATTTCAATGTAGTATCTGTAGTATCTGAGTCTCAAGCACTCCAATTTAGGGACTTGAAGCACCATGATAAGAAAGAAATGCTGTACTACACTATCTAAGAATAAAAGAACAGCTCTATTGGGTCAGACCACTAGTCCAACTAGCTGAATATCCAGTCTTCTGACCATGGCCAATGCCATGTGCTTCCAAAGGAATGAACAAAACAAGGCAATCATCAAGTGATCCTTCCACTGTTGTCCAGTCCCACCATCATTCAAACACTTAAGACACGCAGAGCACGGGGTTGCATCTACTTGCCCAACACGTTTGATAGTAACAATGTTTGGGGCAAAGATGTGAATAGAACCAGGCATTATAGTCACTGTCAAAATTGTCTTTACACTTTAAAGAAATTGTTTAGAAAAAATGAGCCTTTTTACTCTACAGATTCCTTATTATTAAGCTTCTGGTTTTTTAAAATAATACTACTAAACATAATCTACTATATATTAAAGAGAGTTTGTCTGTGTGTCTGTTCAAGAACTCCTTCTAAACTATAAGAGCTATGCCCACTAAATTCAGAATTCAGCTTCCTCTTATCATAACTTAAAGCATGGTAATGGTTTGGTTGAGTAAGGAAAATGGGATGTACTTGGAATAGGATTGCTTCTCATAAAATCATACATCATATTAATCCACATATTTTACTGTACATATGTTAATGGATTCTACATTCCTTGTGTAATATCACCATATTGTTTTGAATAATCCCACTAAGTTATTTTAGTTATAACCAAAAAAACAAAAAAAATAAATTATTTTATTTTAAGACAGTTGTGATTATGTCTATAATAAAATGAAAGAGAAAGCACGAGATGAATGTAGTTTAAATTGTAAAGTTGGAAAAAGCTAGGATTTTCTACATTTATTTCCTTTCTCAGGTGCATAAATGAATTTATTTAGAAAATGACTTTCAAGGAGATTTGAAATAATGCCCCTTCAGTTTCTACTTTCATTACAATAAAAATTATTTGACCTCTAGTAAAATAATGTTGTCAGATAACTTCTGAATCACTTCTTAATATTTTCGTAAGATTGGAACATTATTTTTTTCTTGAATAACTAATCTTGTTTTAGTTCAGTTGCTCACAGTAGCAAATACCTTCTTTAATTAGTAAATTTAAAAAAAAGAGGTTTTCAGAGCTCCTTATCTTTCTAGTTTTGTTATCCCATCTGTGCACGTCTTGAAAAGGGCTAAGATATGTATAATGCTAATTAATTTTGTACCATACTAGAGCTGTTAAGCCAGGTATTCAAATCCTTTTCCCAATTCAAATGCATTCTGAAGCTTAAAGTTATTACTGCTAATGAGTAATTTAATTTACTTTAATTTAATTAAACTATATTTAATTCTGTTACATGAAGGCACTCTAGCAGTCTTTGAAAATACATACGATTATAATATCCCTGGATTTAAGGAAAATATTTGTTGCAAATGCTGTTCATTACATTGTAGAATCAGAGAAGGATAATGGTTCCTAGGATCCTCAAGCAGCTTCTGTAAAAGTCTCTGATTAAAAGCAAACCACAAACAAACAATGAAGGGTAAAATTAACATATAAAATATAATTTCTGATTGAACAAGAAAATCTAGATGACACTTAAGGCTTACAGCTATAACAATATCAATAGAGTACAATAGAAGCAATTTTCTAAAGGAATACATTAGAGACAGAAAAAAATCAAAACAAAACTTAAGTGAGTCAAAGTCTATAGGCTTTTTTCAAAGTTCTGCATGAATTATGCATAGCAGAAATGACAAATGTAGACATTTCAGTTATTAACTTTCAACACACACACTGTATACGGATTCACAATGAAGAGCTCTACATATGCATGTCAAAAATGTGTACTTGCTTTTCATGCTTAATGAAAGTCTGCACATTTTACTCAGAAGCATAGAAAACTCAATGCACTTGAGAGCTGAATGCGGTGATTTGGATGTTCTGGTGGAGCAGAGTTCCAGCTTAATATTCCCTTTGTGTTACTCTGCCCAGGTGCTATTTTATACACCTGAAGAAAATCTTAACACCAAAGGATACTCAAAGCAGCCTCCTGATAGATTTGTAGAAGGAACAAATAATCCTTTACTGGGTGTTCAACAGCAAATCCTCCTTTCAAAAGGATACCAATTCATTTTTTTTCATATCCCCTATTCCTTTCTTTTTCCATATTACCTTGTTTCCTAACTCCTCCTCCTTCCCTTTGTCCCATCTTTTTCCTACTTGTTTTCTGTTTTGTCCATTTCTCTTGTTTTCTCACAATTACTTCATTTCTCCCCTCTTCTCTTGCCTGTTCCTTTATGCCATTTACCTTCCCTCTTCTCAATTTTATTAATCGTTCATTCCTTTTTTCCTTTTCACTCTGTACTACCATACTCATGTTTCCTTCTGCATTATTTTCTGCCCTCTCACACAGCTGCACAACATATTGTCTTATGTTAATGAATTATTGTTCTCAGTGTGTTTAGACTGCTCCAAACACACATTAGGCCAGTGCCTGCTTCCAAGAGCTTACAGACAATACAGCTCCAACACTGAGACTTGCAACCTGGTGGACTGTGGGAGATATGCACATTGGGGAGAGGTCTTTCCTCAATGTTTTGAAGATTCTTTGAAACCAGTTGGTGAAGTCTACTCCAATATCATGTTATGATTGGCCTCTATAAGCCCACTTTTAGTCCCAAATATAGGGATGGAAAAGAGGATCCACACAAACAAGTAGTGTGTCTTGTGGCCTCACCCTGCTCCTTCTTGACTATATACCTTCCTATGTGCTTTGATAGACTGCTGTTTCAAACAGTGTTATATCAAAGTACAGTATGGAACTTTTGTTATGTGGCAGCAGAGAATGCCTTAGAGAACTTCTCAATGACTTAGAGAACCATATCTAATACATCAGGCCCTGGTTTGCCTTGCATTAAGTCTCTGTGGGTATGTCTACACTACCCTCCTAATTCGAAGTAGGAGGGTAATGTAGGCATACCTCACTTGCAAATGAAGCCCGGGATTTGAATTTCCCGGGCTTCATTTGCATAAGCCGGGCGTCGCCATTTTTAAATCCCGGCTAGTTCGAACCCCGTGCCGCGCGGCTACACGCGGCACGGAGTAGCTAGTTCGGATTAGGCTTCTAATCCAAACTAGCTGTACTCCTCGTGTACAGCTAGTTCGGATTAGGAGCCTAATCCGAACTAGCTACTCCGTGCCGCGTGTAGCCGCGCGGCACGGGGTTCGAACTAGCCGGGATTTAAAAATGACGGCGCCCGGCTTATGCAAATGAAGCCCAGGAAATTCAAATCCCGGGCTTCATTTGCAAGTGCGGTATGCCTACATTACCCCTGTGTGATCAAGGCCCTGGTCTCAAAGGAATACTTATTTCCTTGAGATTTTATTTATGGGTGCATGCGTGCACGCGCACACACACACACACACACACACACACACATATTTTCTTACTTTTTTATTTAGAAGATTAACATTCATTGCTTTGTGGAAAAACTTTATTTTAAGGAGGAGTTTGTTTGTGTGACAGATGACCAACTTCTCTTTCGTTGATCCTCCTTGAAACAAAGGGCAACATAGAAGAAGTTGTAGGGACAAGAGTGGAAGAAGGACACAAAAGGGATGTTAAGGAGGACAATATGAATGAATGGAGTCAAGAAAACTGGTAACTGGGCATTTTCTGTAGAGTGAAAGTGAAAAGACAGGAAGACAGTGGATTGTTTGACAAGAGGAAGATGATTTTATATGGACTGAGTGATACAAGAAGAGACTCTTGGAGGTCAAAGAGGATTAGGGTATAGTATTCATTGCACCCAGAAGGAAGTAAACCAGTTTGCTTTTTTTTTCTTAAGAACAAAATTGGGGGGATGTAGGAAATTGGCAGATGTTACATATTTGGATTTGAATAGATCATTCAGTACTATCTCACAAAATATAACTTTCAAAATCAATTCAAATTGAACTGGATATGAATACTTGTGGGAGATTGATCGAGAAGTGCTGTGATTTAACAAACAAAGGAAAAATAGTAAGGCATTGTGTTGAAGGAGGTGCCTAGGGAGGTAATGCAGAAATGTCTTGCAGTTCCTTTTTTAACATCTTTATTTGATTCTCTGGAATATATATCCAGGATATGAATGATGAAGTGACTACCATAGTCAAAACCAAATGGGACTACAGTAGAGAATTTCCAGTAAATGTTGGCAAGCACCAAGCATTGTTGTTGAACCCTTTTTTGGCTGTGATTGGTGTTGCTATTACAAGTAAAAAAACATATGAAAAATTGCTTTGGATTATGCATGTCACTGATGACAGTCATCTCAGGCCCATACACAGGGGTATGTATGTGGAGGGTGCAAAAGCCCTTCCCCATGACTCCCAAGTAATCATGCTTCGGCTGGCTAGGGGAAGGCAGAAGCAGCATGCTGCCGGGGCCTCCCTCCCTCATGCTCTGACTGGGGGAAGGTTGGGGGAAGTCTCAGGCTGATATCTCTGCTTACCTGGGGGCCCATGTGGGGTGCATTCACACCCTTGAGGTACACAATTACAAAAAGCACACCACAAAAATTCCTGGGTATGGGCCTGAATATGTATGGAAGATTTAGACCCTGTAATTCCAAATTGAATGAAGGTATCACACAGTTTTGAACAGGGGGGAGTTAGAGGAATGTTGGTAAGACTGAAGCTTTGGTAATTAAGAGAGAAGGACCACTGTAAAGGATATCATAGGCAGAGAGTTTAGAAAGGTGAAAATTTAAATATCTAGGATTGATGGCTTCTGACAATGATGCCCTCCTCAGCAATGCCTAGCATTGTACCAAATCTGGTTGGTGCAAGTGAAGGCAGCTGACCTCAGTTCTCTGTGATATAATATGCCAATAAAGTTAAAATATACACTATATGACCCTATAGTTTGACCCATCCTACTGTATGAAACTGAGATGTGGCCAGACACGTGAGAAGAAATTGGCAAACATTGTAATGGTGTTGGTTGGTAGTATTAATATATTTTAAGGAATTCATTTTTGTTATATTTTAAGATAGGGTATGTCTAGACTACATGGCTCCGTCGACAGAGCCGTGTAAATTAGTTTATTCGGCATAGTCAAAGATAAATAATCCCCGCTTTATTAAAATAAATATGGCCACCATGTGGTGCCAATGATCAGCTGATCCAACACAGCGTGGCAGTCAAGATGCAGATCTGTCGGCTAGGGAAGCCTTTGCTGACTGATCCCTTATGCCTTGTGAAATGAGGTTTACAGGATTGGTCGGCAAAGGCTTCCCCAGCTGACTGATCCACATGTAGACTGCTGTGCTGTGTCAGATCAGCTGATCATTGGCACAGCGCAGCGGCCATATTTATTTTAATGAAATAGGGATTATTTAAATCCCCGCTTCTTTGACTATGCCGAATAAACTAGTTTACATGGCTCCGTCGACGGAGCCATGTAGTCTAGACTTACCCTATCTTAAAATATAACGAAAAATGAATTCCTTAAAATATATTAATACTACCAACCAACACCATTACAATGTTTGTTACTACCCTCATCTTTCTGTGTTACACTGGCCCAAAGGATGATGAGAGACGACAAATTAGATATGAGTTTATAATGTGGTGTAGCCAAAAAGTGACTCCTGAGGCTTGGCCTTTCCCTCTTTGCACCAGTCAGGTAGTGGAGCTATCACAATGTGAGGGAAAGAGGGAAGGAGATTAATTTTATGATCCTCTCCCCACATCATCCCCCCACCATATGCAAGGGAGCATGTGCACCAATTTTGTTCCTCAACACTCATATCTATGAGCTGCATGCAGTCTATGTTATAATATAGTTTTATACACATCCACAGCGTTGTGCACCCAGTAACTTGTTTGGCAACCAGAAAATGTAGTAAAAATAAAGGACAGTGTGCCATCACACATCACTTTGAATTCAAAACTATGACACTGACTGACACCTGAAACTTTCATCTGTTCCTTTTTTTTTTCCTGGATCAGATACCAAAAAAGTAAGATACTGTACTTCTGTTTTCTTTCATAGTCTAAGAAGCAAAAAGAAGTAATTTAAACAAATTATTGCAGATTGAGATTAATCAGATATTGGACAATAGAATGTAGCTCCCAATTTCCTTATTAAAATGTATTTTAGTTCTATAGGGGGATACTCATAACAAATGAAACCTTGTCTGTCTTATATGCTAGACATTATAGTTTCTTGGGAACAGTTTTCTTAAACTGAAAGAGATTAAATCTCAGGAAGATTCTAATTTAAGTTCCTAGAAAGCTAGCATCCTGTGAGGTAGGTTATAAGTGCATAAATCATTCTAATGTTAATCCCATATCACCAGATGTTTGACATAAATTGTGTCCATAGTTTAAACAAGTAAAATGGATATTGGAAACATAAAATTGGTTTATTTAAATATTGTGTGTTTGTTTGCCTTTAAAAGAATATTGCACCCCCTTTCTACTCAGCATGTTGAAAGTTTACAAAGGGCCTAATTCTACTCCCTCTAAAATCAATACGAGTTTTGTCATTGACTTCAGTTAGAACAGAATAAGGACCAAAATGATCACCACCGAAAACCATGCAAAAATTCAGGAAATTGTATTTAAAATTTAGTTTGGAATTAAAATTGTCATTTCAGAGTTTAGTGTGGGTGTTTTCCATCTGGAGCAATTGTGACCCTATAAAGTTGAGGGAAGGGCCAGAGAGGCCTGGGCAGTTAGACTAGCTGCATGCCTCTGTCCTTGTCAATCATGCCAGGAAGGAGCAAGATTGCCCCAAGCAACAGACTGCAGCAGTGACTCCTTAGATTGTGAACAGAACTCCTTGGCAGGAAACCTTCACCCTGCCCCTGAGGAGATTACAGCAGACTCCCAGGGTAAGACAGACAGCATGAGCCTGTCCCAGAGACCCAGCAAGAGAGATTTCCCCAAACCCATTGTGCTGGGGCTGGACTATTGGCAGCATTATAGACTGCCTTTTCCATCTTTTGCTGGGATTACCAGGAGAGAGAACTCTAAATGTGTGGAATTTATGACTTTCATTTTGATCCTCCAGGCAAGAGACCTAAGGAGGCTCACAAAGAGCTGGAATCCTTCCTCATAAATAGAGGGGTACCTGCTTTATTGTTTTGTTTTGAGATAAGGGGGCCAGAACTGAGCAGAGTATTCCAGACAAGGGCATAGTATTGAGTTAAATCATATTATTTTTCCACCCCCTCTTTTTACATCCTAAAATCATATTTTCTTCTTTGGCTGTCTCCTCCCAGTGAGTAGCAGGTTTCTAGGAGGTGTCCATCAAGATGAGGGCTTTCTTCTGGGACACAGGAAGAAAACTGGAGAATGGAGACCTCCAGAGCAGTGGTTTTCAAAGTTACTGGATTCCCCCCCCCCTTCTTTGTGAGTGTGCTAGTTTACATCCTCCTCTTCTGCCTCACAGGTACATATGCTGATATACATGGCAGTGATTCTTCACATGAGTCTCTTTTGGCTTCTTTATTTTTCGCCTGTTATTTTTTCCTGTTTCATGAATGAGCCAACAATTCACTGTAATCAGACCAGAAGCAAAACTGTTATTGTGGTCAACGCTTACAATTAAATATGCATATCCTGTCATACCTACACATAACAATAACTTTGTATAACACTGTGCACACTGAGAAATCCATTATAATGGAAAGAAGTATCTAGAATCAAATGCTCATCACCATCTGAGGACCCGATATGTCTCTCAGGCTACATCTAGACCTGCAGGCTTCTTTTGGAAGAAGCTTTCCAGAAAAGATCTTCCGAAAAATCATCTTCTGAAAGAAAGCGTCCACACTTCAAAAGCACATCAAAAAAGTGAACTGCTTTTTCAAAAGTGAGCATCCACACTGAATGGATGCTATCTCGCATATAAGCTGTGATTACTATGAACGGAGTGGTCGCCAGGGCACCAGTGCTTTTTCCTCTTCCCTTTTCTTTCAAAAGAAATCCCTCTTCCCTGTCCACACATGCCTTTTTTTGAAAGAGCTCTTTCAGAAAAAGTCTTCTTCCTCATAGAAAGAGGTTTACCAGTGTTGGAAAAATCCTTCTCTTCTTTAAATTATTTTTTGAAAGAACGCGATTGCAGTGTGGACGTGTCACAGGGTGACCTTGCCTGCCCCCTCACGAGGATGGGGATAGGATCCGATGTCTCTATGTACAGCCACAGTTCGGCCCTTTAAAGCAGTGCTTGCTGGACCACTGGCTGCAGTCCCTAGGCAAAGCCGGAGACTGTCCCTTTAATACAGGGTCCACCAACCCAAGTTGCTATCCACAGCTGGCGACTGTCCCTTTAAAACAGGGCCCACTGGCCCAAGTCTCTATACCCAGTCTATGACTGTCTCTTTAATGCATGGCTCACCAGCCTGAGTCTCTATTCCTAGATGCTGGTTGGCCGTTCAAGGCAGGGCTGGAGGGCCTGTGTTAGCAAGTTGCTGGGGTGGGGCGAGGTGGCACCCCTGGTAAGGGAACCCAGACCCACCCTACTCCACCGGGTCCCAGACCATGGCCCTGTGAGTGGCAGGACAGCCACCACTCCCTCGGCGGGGAATCAGTCTGAAATGCATCGAGGTTCCTGGGGTGGGGGAGACTGCTCCTGCACCCTCCCTGGGCCACTTCCTACCTGGTCTGACAGGATATCTTCCCATGTTCTCACAGGGTCCTCTACTTCCCCAGTGGCTGTTCCTCCCACATAGGCATCAGTGGAAAGATCCCAGTTCGCACTTGTGGCTCTGCTGTCTCCCCTCCAGGCAACTGGCTAGTGCTGGTCAGGAGCTCCCCTCTGAGCTGTTTCTCCTCCAGCAGTCAGCTCAGACTGAGCTTCTCCACAGGATTTTATAGCTGGGCTACAAGCTGAGCATGCCCAGCAGGGTCATGGTGGCAGGTTCCTTTAGACAGGGTAACCTGGCTAAACCCTGTGGCTGTGTCTAGACTGGCCAGTTTTTCTGGAAAATCAGCCGCTTTTCCGGAAAAACTTGCCAGCTGTCTACACTGGCCGCTTGAATTTCTGCAAAAGCACTGACTTCCTTCTGGAAGAAATCAGTGCTTTTTGCGGAAATACTATGCTGCTCCCATTCGGGCAAAAGTCCCTTTTGCGCAAAACTTCTGCACAAAAGGGCCAGTGTAGACAGCTGAGATTTGTTTTGCGCAAAAAAGCCCCGATCGCGAAAATGGCGATCGGGGCTTTTGCGGAAAAGCATCCGTACCAATCTAGACGCTCTTTTCTGAAAATGCTTTTAACGGAAAACTTTTCCATTAAAAGCATTTCCGGAAAATCATGCCAGTCTAGACGTAGCCTGTGAGTTCCATGCAGGGCTGGCTCACCCTGTCACAGGATGTAAGTGACTTTTTTTTTGAAAAAATGGCAATTTTTCCAAAAAAACCTCTGTAGGGTAGGCATAGCCTCAGAATCAACTTTGTAAAATATTCATTGCTGTGGTTAAAATGTGAGCAGTACATTCTTTTTCCTCTAATGCTTCTCATGCTACTTGTCATTCCACCCAGGGACCCATACTCCAGTTTGAAAACCTGTTTCAGAAGAATGAAGGTCTGGGACACTGGTTACTTTATAATCTTGGCACTGTTGTTGCATTCGAAGGAACCCTATGGAGGGATAAATGTGGAAAAGTGTATTATTATTCAATTGATTTACTTTAATATTCTTGAGTTTTATTATGTATCATTCTCTTGAGAAGTAAACAGCCTCGTTTGCTTCTGCTGAGCTTGAGACATTATGAATAAGTGGGCTAAGATTCTGACACTCATATACTATGCACACTGATTTAGGAAAAGTCAGAAAACAGTTCGACTAAGCAGAAATTCTTAGGATAAGGATGAAAGTTTTCTGAGCTAGGGAGTAGTTTTGCATTCAGCATATTTAGTATCTGAAGTGGGTGTAAAATAAATTGAACCTTGCTTGTTAGTACAATGCATACTTAATAAGGTGAAGAACCTTCACATCGCAGGACCAAATGGGTATGTGTCAACAAGATGGGCCACTAACAATTTGCTGGAAGGAATATTTAAAAAATGTAAATCCAGGAGCTTGAACTTTGGCCTGTAATGATGATAAAATATGTTGGAATATCTCTTGAATTTTTTTTGTCATATGTGTATGCAATTGTTGATGAACACAAAGAAATAATTTGCAACATTTTATTGCAACTGGTTTGAAAAGGGTTGTTCTGAAAATACTGTAATAGAAAAGTATGTGAACCAGAAGGTTTTTGTTCTGCATATTAAATTTAAGATTATTTCTGTAATTCAGGGTGATCATTCATAAGTCCACAGCAAAATGTTAAATTTAATAAGAAAAAAAATGAACTCATTTAGGTCAGGATCAGGTATATGTATTTCATTTGACCGTCACATGGTAAGGGACACAGAACGGAACTCAAATCACAATAAGCACAAGCTACATTTTTCTTTTTCTTTTTTTTTTTTTTTTTTTTTTTTTAAACCTCAGGAAAGAGGTAAGCCATGGATTGGGTTACTTGTTCTATGAGTAGTATTACCAATAGACACCATAAACTGGACAGTATTCACAAGCAATTTGATCTTTTTTTGTAGTTCTCACTTCCTGAATTACTTATTTTTATCTTCTTCAATATGTGACCTATAAGGGCACAATCCGATGTGTTTTAAGCTATTGAAACTTAAGGAACAAAAAGGTACGGCTCACTTTTTATGTATTTATTTTGATAGTGTGAAAAGCATAACTTTCCTTCTTATTCATAGGGTAAGGATAAACAGCAAGAAACAGTATATCTCAAGCAATAATTTTGACTCTTTATGGATAAATCTAGCTTTCAGGTAGTAAATTATGAGAGTATGCATTTGCACCAGTGCCAATGAGCAAATTGCTGTTTCCTTTTTTTGCCAGTAAATCTTGACAACAGGAAAAAGTAACACTACCACAAGAAATGAGGCTTTGTGATGGGAAGGGAGAGCAAAACATCTATGTAGGTTACACTGAGGTAGTAAATATAAATGAGTTTTACATAGTAATCATGCACTTTCATCACAGCCAAAAAAATTATAAACAAAAAGGAAGAAATAGAAACAAAAAGCAACCTTGTTTTATATCCATCTATAAGGTTTACAAACATCACTTAAAACAGTTGTTATTACCAATTTCTGAAGTAATCTCAATTACGGACGTTGTTTTTCCCATTTGTATATTGTATATATTATATTCTCCAATATGTATTACAAATAGCCTCAATGTATTTCTCCAATATTATGTTTATGTATACTTTGCATAAATATATATATATGTGTGTGTGGTCTCTTTTCGTTGTATTTATACATACATGGATCTAAAACCATTAATAGAATGCTAATATTAAAGAACTTGTATAGCGCAAATGAAGTGAGAGCTTAATCAATGGGAAGACTAAGATTTTTTAAATTATGCATTATGTCAGGGTTGTGCAGGATGAAGCCCATGCATGGATCTGGTCTATACAGGCAGTCCCCGGATTACGTCAGTCCGACTTAAGTCGGACCCCTAGTTACGAACAGGGGGGGGCCCCGCTAGGGGGTGCCTCCTCCACTTTCACCGCCTTTGGCGGCACAGGGGGTTCTTCCCCCCAGCAGACCAGGGAGACGCGGAGCTAGCGTCCCCCTCTCCCCCCAGCAGACCAGGGAGACATGGAGCGGCTTTTCTCGCTGCAGAGGATGCAGGCGGCAGGACCGTTGAGATGCGCTGCGGTCCCGCCGCCCGCGTCCTCCACAGCGAAAAAAGCTGCTCTGCGTCTCCCTGGTCTGCTGGGGGGGGGGCACAGCTAGTGCACCCCCCCCAGCAGATCAGGCTTTTATCGCCGACACCTGGGGTAGGGCAGCTGGGGGGCTGCCAGGTTGGTCCCATGGCGCCGAGGTGTGGCGCTACTGGAGCAACCCAGCAGCACCCCAGCTACTCTGCCCCAGGCGTCCCCAAATCAGCCACTGCTGAAACTGACCAGCGGCTGACTACAGGAAGCCCGAGGCAGAGCTGCTCTGCCCCGGGCTTCTTGGAATCAGCCGCTGATCAGTTTCAGCAGTGGCTGACTTGGGGATACCTGACGTAGAGCAGCTGGGGTGCTGCCGGGTTGGTCCAGTAGCGCTGCACCTCAGCGCCGTGGGACCAACCTGGCAGCCCCCCAGCTGCTCTACCCCAGGTGTCGGCAAGAAAAGCAGTGGATGACTTGGGAACACCTGGGGCAGAGCAGCTGGAGTGCTGCTGGGTTGGTCCAGTAGCTCCAGTAGCTCTGCCCTAGGCGTGTCTGATTCAGCTGCTGCTGGTCAGTTTCAACAGTGGCTGAATCTGGACCCCAGTTCCGACTTACATACAAATTCAACTTAAGAACAAACCTACGGTCCCTATCTTGTACATAACCCGGGGACTGCCTGTACTACACAGTGCAATCAATTCAAGAGAGCCTGCATGGCTTAGCTGTAGATGTGTCTTTACCTAAATTTGGCTCCCACTAACATAAATGCCTCACTATGCTGTTGGTGTAATTAGAGTAGGTGTAATTAGGTTGACACAAAGTCAGTGCAGATATTGCATTGCTTACATAGATTGTTACTGGCCTTCTGAAGCTGTCTCACAATGTCCCATAGTGATGATTCCACTCACCATTGAGAACTCCTCTATGTAGCGGAGGAACTCCTCTCATGTGGACAGGAAGGCATCACTCTCTTTTAAAGTTCAGCACATTTTTGAAATCCCTTTTTCTAAGCTATCTAGCTCAGCGAACACGCTTAGCAGCTGTCCATTGTGCTCTAGCCACATTCGTAACTCGATTACACAGGAGGTGTTATGTCTCCTGGGCAAGAGAAGAGAAGAGGCTGTGCAGGCATAGCTCTGACCAGCCATAGAAATGTGGACATTTATGGGCAGATTGCTCAGGGGATTCAAGAGGAAGGCTACAACAGGGACCAGCATGAATGCCCCCTGAAAGCCAAAGAGTGGTGACAGGCCTGCCAGGAAGTCAGGGAAGTCAATGTTAAATCTGGTGTGAAACTGCAGACCTGCCACTTTTACAAACAGGTGTGAGCCATCCGTGGTGGACAACCTATCACCACCCAAAAAAGCACCATTTCCAAGGAGCCCTAGTCCCATGCCCCTTCTGGGAACAGCAAGGAGAAGGAAGTGAATAAGGAAGGAAAGGAGGTACAGGTGACTGGGGATCCAGCTTCACTGCAAGCCATGACCTGTGTTTTCCTACATGGCAAGTGTAACCTGCCCCAAACGTCAAGCATAGGCAAGCCTAATCAGGAAAAGGAACCTCTGGTATGTGCGCTGTTCAGTTTGAAATGAATGTCACCTCCAAAGTAGCATGGCATGTCTTTCAATTTGCTAATTATTAATTGTTCTAGAAGAGGTTCTGGAAGAACCAAGGGTATGTCTACCCTACAGCGCTAGTTCGAACAAACCTAGTTCGAATTAGTTAATTCGAACTAAGCTAATTCGAACTAACGCGTCTAGAACTAAAAACTAGTTCGAATTAGCATTTTGCTAATTCGAACTAGCAAGTCCACATTGAGTGGACTCTGAACAGGGCTTAAGGATGGCCGGAAGCAGTGCCGGCAGGGCATCAGAGGAGGACTTAGAGCATGGAGATGCTGTCTCAGGCTAGCCGAGGGCTGTGCTTAAAGGGTCCCGACCTCCACCCCGGACACACAGTTCTAAGGGGTGCCCCGCTTGCAAAGAAGTTCTGGCTTGGAGTGCCCGGAGTACCCACACTGGGCACATCACACCACTCGGCCATCAGCCCGGCTGCACTTGCCGCAGGCTGCCATCTGGGGAGAGGGGGCAATCGGGGGGCTGCAGGAGAGCTTCCACCCCCAGAAACCCGCAGAGCCAGCCCAGTCCTCCCCATCGGGGGCTCGTACCCCATTCCTCCCTCACCTCCTTCCACTTACCCTTCCCTAGCCCCCCTTCTTATTGATGTACAAAATAAAGATAATGTTTCTTCCAACATTGACTCTGTCTTTATTGAACAAAACTGGGGGAGACTGGGAAAAGGAGGTGGGAGAGGGGAAAAGAAAAGCTGGGAGAGGGGAGGGCAACTAACATGATCAGGGGCTGGGAACAGGTCCCAGATGAAGAGAGGCTACAGAGACTGGGACTGTTCAGCTTAGAAAAGAGGAGACGGAGGGGGGACAGGATAGAGGTCTCTAAAAGCAGGGGTTGAGTGGAGAGGGTTCATTCATAAAAGTTCTTCATGAGTTCCCATAAAGAAGGACTAGAGGACACCAAAGGAAAGGAATGGGTAGCAGGCTTCAAACTAGTAAGAGAAAGTTGTTGTTCTTCACAAAGCAAATAGTTAACCTGTGGAACTCCTTGCTGCAGGAGGCTGTGAAGGCTACAACTAGAACAGAGTTGAAAGGGAAGTGAGATCAAGTCATGGAGGTTGGGTCCATGGAGTAGTCTTAGCCAGGGGGTAGGAGTGGTGTCCCTGCCCAAAGTTTGTGGAAGGCTGGAGAGGGATGGCACGAGACAAATGGCTTGGTCACTGTCTTCGGTCCATCCCCTCCAGGGTCCCTAGGGTTGGCCGCTGTCGGCAGACAGGCTACTGGGCTAGATGGACCTTTGGTCTTACCCAGGACGGCCATTGTAAGCTCAGGGCTCAGCGTCGGGGGTCTCAGTGGACCCCCTTGATTTTCATGCACACCTGCTCCTGGGTGGCCAGGCTGGCAGCTCTCCTGCCCTAGCCGGCCACTTTCCTGTGCCTAGTGCGGAGATCGTGGACGAGGTCCACGATGTCCGCACTAGCCCAGGAAGGTGCCCGCCTCTTGCGGTCCAGAGCAAGCTCCCAGGAGCCGCTAGCCTGGTCCCGAGAAGAGGGGGTGGGCTGGGGGACATCGGGTGGGTGGCTCTGTGCTGTGCCAGGTGCAGGGTCTGCTGGCTGGGTGCTGGCAGGCTTGCACCTGGCACGGGCACCGTAGCCAGCCCGTGCCCCTTTAAGGGGTCCGGGGCCGGGAGGGGGGCATAGAGTTTCCCTGGTGTTGGCCAGAGTGGCCACCAGGGAAACCTGGGGAGGGCTAGCCTCCCACTAGTTCGAATTAAGGGGCTACACACCCCTTAATGCGAACTAGGAAGTTCGAACTAGGCTTAATCCTCGTAAAATGAGGTTTTCCTAGTTCGAACTAAGCGCTCCGCTAGTTCGATTCAAATTCGATCTAGCGGAGCGCTAGTGTAGCGGCTATGAATGTTAGTTCGAACTAACGTCCGTTAGTTCGAACTAACATTGTAGTGTAGACATACCCTAAGAGAGGTAGTTACTATCTGCTTTTCATTCCTCTCTAGAGATAGTTGCGGGGAGCCATGTGGAACAATTTGTTTATTTGCATGTCCATATCCCATGAAACCTCTATAGACATCTTGATTAAACTTTCATGTGGGTACTCTGTAATCTTCTGCCAAAATTTTCTGACAAGGGCTGCCTTAGTTCTTCCTCTGTGATAGTAAACTTTCCCACAGCAGAACTAAGTGATTACATCAACAAGCATCTTTGCAGTGCATAGGCCAGCAGCAGCTGAGGTCTCCTTGCCCCTGTTACTCTGAGGAAAATGGTACCACTATTCAGTTCCATTGCCCTAATATCATGCCGGTGAACTATGACACACCCCTCATTTACCCAGGTTCCCCAGGGCCATACTTGCCCTGGCTGATGCCATGACTGGTGCTTTGTTCTATCAGTCCCAAGCAGAAGAGAGAATACTTTACCAATGTGTGAATACTCTGTGTTATTTGCATATGCTGCCATTCAGCCATCAGTGTGTCCTCTTCTCCACCTCCAGAATGCTTGAGCCAGATTGGTAAGAGAGAGAGAAGAGGACTCAGAATTGCTTATACCAGGAAATCCTGCAAGACTGTGCTGCATCAGAGCATGAACACAAGGCATGAAGTATCACCCTTGCAGACAACATAGGCAAGGACAGAAAGCAGAGGGAAAGGGTGCAGGAAAAGGTGAGGGACATGCTTCTCAGATGTCACAGATGCTGCAGACAGTGGGTGACCTGCATGTTCAAGAAGACCAGGCTTGATTCCCTATGCAGCACATTAAGTACTCAATATCAGTACCTACTATATGTCCCCTCAACATCTCACATGGCACCAGAACCATAATTCATCTTCATTAGTTCACAACATATTTTGGCTGTTGATGAGCAGGTCTAACAGTTACCAATTTCCTGCTGCTGCACTGTATTAACATAACTCATAACATCATTCACAAACAATATTAATAGGTGAATTGGCAATGTTGTATTCCTTCACTTACAACAATCACTGCAAGATTCTTTCTGGAGCACAAGGACAGAATGAAGACTACTGTGACTGCACACACTACTCTGGCTAACTATCTTTTAAAGCTTCCCTGAGACATATGGCTCTGAGTTACACTCTTTTTATAGCTTTTGCATCTCAGTAAGGAGTATTTGGCTTCCACATTCTTCAGACAACCAGTCCACACTGCTCTTTTCCCAGGGAGAAAATTTCTTGCTTTGCTTGGCAGATATTATGCAGGACACAGCAAAAAGCAATGACTATTGGAAAATTTTTATCACTGGGGCTCAGTCTTGAAAGTAAACAATGCTAGAGATCCTTCAGACTATCAAAGGCATATTCAACTATCATTCTGAACCTACTCAGCTTGTAGTTGAAGTTTTCCGGAGTGCTCTCAAAGTGGCTCATGTATAACTTCGTGAGAAATGGAAGAAAGAAGTAGGGTGGCACCACTCAGGATCAAATCCCCCATCCTGGCCCAGGATGTGGGGCAGCTGTGCTCCCTCACTCCCCACTGGTTTTTATGTCCGCATGTGTGTGAGAACAAAAGTTAGTGCTCTTCTGCATCATTTGCATGGTTCAATAGCATTACTGTATTTTCATAAACTCAGAGCAGTAATCTCTCCCTTGACTTATCCCAGGTCACTTCCAGCATGGATCATCATATGGTCTGTTAAGAGTCTGCACAGAAACCTTTCACAAGGCATTTATAGTACATAGTCAACAGCAACCTCTAAGCAGGCAAATACTATGAAACCCGTATATATGAGTTACATGCATCCGTGCCCTCCACTCTGGGATACATTTCATTATTTATATATTCCTTGTTCATGACACATCATTCTGCTGGAGTCTAGCCAAAATGTTTCCATGTTATAGAATTGCCCTTTCTTCAGTTTCTAAAACTAACAAACAAATCTAATAAAATTCACACAAATAAACATACAAAAACCTTTTTTGTTGTTGTTAAGGTTAATAAATCAGAAGTTAGAAAACGCTAACTTAAGTGGACTTTTTAAAAGTATAACAAAGTGTATGCGGTAATGTATTTTACTGGATCAACTTTTGTCTCTCTCACCAACAGAATTTGGCCTAATAAAATACATTACCTCACTCATACTCTACCCATACATCATATCTCTTTCATATCACAAATCTAAAATGGCCACAGCCCAAAGTTTGACACATTTGTTGTATAATTTTGCATAAAAATGACCAGTCTGTAGGTTTAGAGCTTTGCAGCTCCAGATCTCTGTACGAAGCATTGCATACTTCAAAAACTGGTTCAGTGTTCTGCATGCTGTTGGAGTTAATCTAAATTTGCTCATAATTTGTGCATTGCCTAGTAAACGTTTTTACTTAGTAAGGAGTATTTGGCTTCCAGTAAAAATAAATTTTATATCTGATTGATTGAGAACTTGAGTTACAATGCTCAAAAACTTTTTCACACTTGTAATTCCTTCTTTGGAATTTCTTTCCCTCTGTTTGTAAATGATTTGTCAGTGTTTACACTCAATTACTTTGCTGTATTCCTTTCTAGTATGATTGATGAGTTCTAAGATAATTTCTCTTGTGGCCATTTTAGGATTCTACTGAATCTTTCCACGATTTTTGGTCTCCATCACTTTGTTCCTTTTCACTGATTTCTTAACCCTTTTCTGTTTATATCCCTACAGTAAAATTTACTGCTTTCTGATCCCAACCTTTCAAGTTTTATTATGGGGCTGCTCCTTCCTGGTTCTGAATCAGGAACTATTATTGGTTCTTGGATTCCAGTATACTTCTTTAATTTAATAAAACTATGGTGGTTTTAATGTAAAAAAATTAAAAATCTCATATTATCACTTCCAATCTGTCTTTGCTCCTCTTAAATTTTGTTTCTAATCTATTGTAATCTAATCTAACCTGCTATCACATGTAACTACAGTACTTTACTTTTTATGTTTCTCTCTCAAATCTTCTTTGATCTCCTTCAGTTGCTCAAATGAGAAATTTGATGGACGCATTTAGTGTAAATTGAAAATTGGTTGTTTGATTAAAGGATATTACTTAAAGCAGTCCATTATCTTTCAGGTATTGTAACCAGACATGAACCCCATCTTGTTCCTCCCTCCTCTCTCCCCCGAGAGCAAGAGAAAGGCAGTCAGCCTTTGATGTCCTGGGAACGCAGGTGTGCTGCCTGTCCCTGACTCTACCGTAAATAGAAACTAGACAGTAAATGGGCTAGCTGACGACCCGGGGTCTCCCGCTGCCCTGATGGCTAGTACCAGTAATTGACACGCATGCACTGTCTCAGGAGAGGAATCTTCGCCCATCACATACCAGAGGTGCCCATTGTCTGCATTTTCTCAGGTGTGAATTATGCTTTGCACCCTTCGTGGTAAACTTGGCATTCAAAGCCATTTTTCCTAATTGGCCACTTGAGACCAGGAAGAAGCCTACATGACCCAAGGGGTATAAAGAGGGGTTTAGTAGCCCACCCCATTTGAGCTCCAATCATCTACGCCTGTGGCAGGTATTGATTGTCTCCCGAGGTCTGTGGGACGCCCAACCTCGCCCTACTTCTTCCCGAGGGATTGAGAGAAAGATGCTGGCCACGCAAATCTGGAACGCATGGGTGAGAATATATACCTGCTAGATGTCTATTTTGCATGCATTTAATAAGAGCTCAGAGAACCAAAAGGGTTTCATGGTACCTGTAAGTGACTTATTAGTGTAATTTCTGTCCTGTCCTTTGTAGTGGCTGTGTTATCTGTAACACAGTAGTAGCATTTAACAGCTAAGTTTACCCTGTAACAATAAAATAGTAACTGTTTAAATTACTCCTTCAGTTGCTGTAACAAAACCAAGCACAATTTAAAAGAACTCCAGCCGGGACAGGTATAGGAAGAGCTTGGGAGTTTTGGATCGTGTCACTCCCAGGTGACAGATCCGTTGGGGCATCTCTCAGTCTTCCCTAGACTGCCCACTGTGAAGGGATCCTGTATCCTAACAGCTGAAATCTGCAATAAGCTCTTCCTATAAACTCTGGGCGTCTGTCAGCCTGTTGGCTGCCCTCTGCGATGGGACCCCGGTTCTAGCGGTAAAGTCACGGACGTTAAACCTTTTCTCGGTAACACACACACACACACACACACACACACACACACACACACACACACAGCCCTGACCGTCGGCTGACAGGTATGTCTACACAACAGTGGCTACTGTACTACAGCTACTCAGCTACAATGTAAATGCTTCCTACATTCACAGAATGGATTTTTCTCTGAATGTAGGTACTCTAACTCTCTGAGGGTATGTCTACACTACCCCCCTAGTTCGAACTAGGAGGGTAATGTATGCATACAGAACTTGCTAATGAAGCCCGGGATTTGAATTTCCCGGGCTTCATTAGCACAAAGCCAGCGCCGCCATTTTTAAAAGCCGGCTAGTGCGAACCCCGTGCCGCGCGGCTACACGCGGCACGGACTAGATAGTTCGGATTAGGCTTCTAATCCGAACTATCTGTACGCCTCATGGAACGAGGTGTACAGATAGTTCGGATTAGGAAGTCTAATCCGAACTATCTAGTCCGTGCCGCGTGTAGCCGCACGGCACGGGGTTCGCACTAGCCGGCTTTTAAAAATGGCGGCGCCGGCTTTGTGCTAATGAAGTCCGGGAAATTCAAATCCCGGGTTTCATTAGCAAGTTCAGTATGCATACATTACCCCCCTAGTTCGAACTAGGGGGGTAGTGTAGACATACCCTGAGAGACAGTATTCAATAGACCTAGCTGTTTCTATGGAAGAAGGTTTTGGGTCATCCAAATTATGTTGCAGGAGGAATTACATTTTTGAAGGCCTGAATAATGTAGCTAAATCAGCCTTTAAATTGTAGGTATAGACCGGACCTCATCTGGTAAATTGCATAGCCAAATATCATGCTGCTTCCATTTAAAGTGAGGCCTTAACATATTATAATGTACTACTTGTTGTTTTATTTTAAAATTACACATTGAAGTGGTTTGGACCATATTTCTCAGTTATTTTGTTTTATGAAAGGGACGAAACTATCCTAAACATGTATATCCTGAACATGTAAAGATGGAAACACATTATGTGGTTCCCTTCTAAGATTTTCTTTAAACTTATTATACTTCTGACTCTTAAAATCTTAAAGTCCATTGAAGTCCATAGGAATTTTTGCATGTAGGTATCAGTAAATTACGTGGTTGTCCCTTTGTTGATCAATATTTTTACAATTTCTAGCACTTTCCTGATATTTTGTGACTGAAGACAACATGGGTGAAATCCTAGCTCTGTCAAAATTAATGGGCATTTTGGAGATCAGGAATTTACTGTATACTTAGTTGTCCATTGGCTATCACTTCTTGCATAGCATATGGTTTTGATATTAGCGCATACAAAACAGATATTCTGCTACTGCAATTAATGGGCAACATTGTGTTCTGGTTTTTAATTCCAGACCCTTTAGAGTACAAAGGAAACAGAGCATTTTCTTTTATTTTGCTTACTCTGATTTTATATTATGTAAAATATGTCAGTTTCCTGAATTTTCCATATTCATCTTAACTGAATACTCTGAAGCCTAATTATGACAATTAAAGGTCAGCATCATTAACTATTTTCCTGGTAAGCATTAAAGGGAATCATGTTGGTTTTATATACTGGCAGTTAGTGGGGCATGGGGGGGGAGGGGAAGGACCACTGATAGCTCTTAATGGTTGCAGCTGCTATCAAATGGTGCAGATGGTTTCTATCATGATTTCTGAGAACAAGAAAGAAATAATAAAGATTCTGCCTGCAACTTCAAGTCATGCTCAAATCTTGTCCACATGATGGATGAAAAGATAAAATGCATCTTGCTCCCATTTTCTGAAAGACTCAGCTACTCCCTGAATTCTAAAAACCCAAACTCTCTCTCAAGCTTTTGCGGTTATCAAACGCTCCATCATCTACATGCTACAACATCAGGTTGCCATATAACAACTATTATAATACATTTATGCATTATCAATAAGAAATTCTGCTGCATGTTGAAAATTAAGTATATGTGGGTAATTTTAAATGCATTGCATTTTTTAAAAGCAAGAAATGTACAGAAGGCAATATTCATTTTCCTGTTTAATTACATGAAAACTTCAATTTTTCAATTTATTTGATGCACCATAAAAATTAACTTTTCCTTAGAACGTGGCATGGCCATTCAAAGGAGCTTAAAGGAAATGAATTCCCAAATCCTGTGAATGTGGATTATCTCAAGAATTCATCAATCCATCAATTCAGCTACCATCATTCCAGAAGGAGGTGTTCCTACTTCAGTAGAAAAAAAATAGAAAAAAAAAGTCTACCCTGTGGGGTTATGCCAGTTTGGCTACACCTCTATCACTTGCCAGTACAAACACTGTAGCGCAGATATAGCCAAACTCCTTTGGAAACCACAGCCTATAAATTTACAGAGTATATAGGGCCTATGAGAAAATTCAGTTCAGAAGTGGTCCAAACGAGAGTGGATTTCTGGAATTATGGGATACTAAGTGACATACCAGACACTAGAAGGTACTGTACTATTGTTAAATGAGAGCAGCTATAAGATGTAATAATACTTCCATTAATCTTCTTAGAGGTTACTTATAATAGTAGTGAAATATGAAACTCCCATGTTTTCTTACCCTGTCTTCACTGACCCCAATTTTCCCCTTCCAGACTAAAGAAACCTAGCTCCAATAATTACTGTAGTAGAAAGAAGCATCACTTCTATTTGAAATATTATGCAAATAGTACAAAAAAAGAAAGTGAATTAATATAATCTATGTAATAATAGTATGTTTTATTTTGTGAGTACTGCTAGGAAAAACGATTGAGCAATGGATATTGAAATATAATTCTTGGACAAATACATTCGTGGCAAACCGTGACAAGGGTCAGTTACTAAAATTTATTTATCAATAGAAGTACTTTATTAGGAGGGCAGGGACTATTTTTTTTAATCTGCCTCTGCATCTGTCTATGACTGGAATCCCAAAAGCATAATTGCAATATAAATGAATAATAAAAAAGTAAAGTTAATTTTTCTAAACTGTTTTTTATATGTAACCGTTCATAATATTTAATGCTAATTGTATTGCTTTATAAATATTCATATAAATAAGATGAAATATGCTGTTGTAGAAACTGGCTTATATTGAAGAAGTTCTGTAAAATGTTTTCCCTCCTCTCTGAAGTGTTAGTATTTGAAATCATTTCTTCAGATAGCTGTCTTTTTCATAAGAGCTTTTATCAAAGGTGTTGACATAGTATCACCCAGTAATCCACAGGCTTATCATCAAATTCCACAAAAAACTCACTTCAGTGATGTAGCAACAGTTTGAAGGTCATAATAATTTCTGAAGGTCAATTTCCTGAAGCATGGTTCAGAGCTTTTGCTACACGCAGGGGTGAACTTGGTGTTTTGCTGCAGCCTACTTCAATCAGGAGCTAACTTGTGAATAATCAAGAAATACTTCACAAATACTTCTAAGCTCTACTTTCCTAATCCAAAGGTGTGATAGGGTGCAGCCAACCATGGTAATACGACTTGGAACAAGTTATTATCAGATAGAATACAGGATGGTAGGCTGAAAGGTGTTGGGGACTTTACAGATTTCAAATGCTCTATTGAATAGAATATGCACTCTCCTATTTGTCAGTTTTCCCAGAATGTATCATTTGTATGGTGCAAATCTGCAACTGAACCTTCTGTGTCAAAAGCAAATGAACAAATTGTGGAGGGGAGGACCAATCCGGCAAATCTAGCCTGTTTTGTATCATTCCCAGACAATCATAATATATTAAATTTAAATGAACATACACTCAGATATTATGTGCAGACCTATCTCTCAGTGAAACACAGAATCCTCAGCCTGAATTCTCAGTGTGTCAGCCTCAGGGAATCTGGAGTGATTTGTTGAACAAAGAATACACTATAGCCTAGCAAAGGAGTGGGATAAGCAATTATAGATCAGTAAACAGATTAGTTATTAACTCCCATTGTTGATATTGAGGCTCTTAATTTGCACTTTTCATTTTACACCAGGCCATTTTGCTGAATAATTTCCTACTGTTGCTAATATCAGCACAACTCCAAAAGTAATGGTAAAGATATAGTCTGCAATATATAATCAGCAACCGTATTGCCAGGAGTGTTCAATAGCAACATTTAATATGATTAACTAATTTACCCTAGGTATGAGCACAAAGGAAAGCATAGCATGACTTTGTTACAAGTTAACTTTACAGCACCAGGAGAGTCCATGCACAAAAATGAGTGAGGAATTGGAGAAAGTTTATAAGAAAACTTCAGTACAGTAACAAACAGTACAAGAAGAATAACGAGCTCAACAATCAGAGTGCTAACCACTTTAAGAGGAACACAGGCACTATCAGCAAGGACTGAACTCAGAGGGAGGAGTAGTTGTCTGCTACTGTAGTAGTCAAATAAAGCAGTTATGTTTGAGGAGCCTCTGTCTGAGTGTGATTTATTTTATAACATTATCTGGAGACAAAGCAGGCATAGAGATTCTATTAAAAAACAGATGTAGAAAAGGAAAAGACCTATTAGGCTGTTTAATTCATCTTTCTGCCGAGGCAGGACACTTTGCTGGTATACTAGTGTTTCATCCTGTGTAATTTTAAAGGTCCAGTTTTTAATTAAATTCCTGTAACACCTTTTTCATGTTGTTCCATATCTGTATTTACATCAGCCAACACTGTGACTGACTGGATGCACACTCCTAGTACCATGCATACATTACTGTATAAAGAGTTGGATCATTTTTTTTAATTGCCAGGCAGTTTTGAACTGGTTTCTGCTACTTCCCTTATAAAAAGTGTCCTGAGATTTAGCCTGTATTTTCTAATTTCAACCCATTCCTCCTCTTTTATTTTTCCCTTTAGTATGATTTCATTCTTCAAATATTTGTTGACTGTTTTTAAACACTCCAGTAAAGTCTTAGCCAATCTACTTCATATGTTCATGGGAATGGTAAAATTCCCATTGAATTCAATGGAAGCAGAGATAGGCCAGTTCTGGACACTTTCTAAAATCTCCTGCATCCAGCTCTCTTTTTAATCTTGAAACATAAATCTGTTTTACAGGCTACTATATACACTTTTAGTTGTTCTCTGAAACTCCCTGCATTTTATTGGTATGATTTTGCTGGTGAGGTTCTCAAAACCAGTATTCAAGATGTAGCCACACTGGAACTGTATCTGGACAACCTAATCTATCCCAGCTGAGTGATATGCTGCCTCTGCATATGCAGTCTCAACTAAATTTGCTCTTTTTGGTTCCAAATCCAATTGCAATTTCATGTTTTATTCATTGTCCACTATCAACCCTACATCATATTGACATAATTACTTTGGAAATTTCATTTTCAGTGAAGACATCTCAACGAGTACTAGCTTCCTTCTCATTCTCACAGTGCTATCTTAGGCTCTATTAACAGTGCAGTGATAACTGATGTCAGTTAGATAGGCTATCACATCCCTACCACATGCTTTTATCTTACATCTTAAGCCATGCCACCAATTAGCTAAATAGCAAAAAAAAAAAAAAAACTAAAAACCACACACAACAACAACAAACCCCACACCAGATAGAGAAGAAAACCATGTATACTGTGGAAAGAGATCTTCGTAGGATCTGTTTTGAAGAACCTGCATATAAAGGCATGTCTACACTTCAGCTTAGGCCAATTGTTCAAACTCGGGCTTGGTTTAAGCATCTACATTGATGTGTAACCCTGGGCTAGGAACTATTGAACACTGGCTTCCAACCTAGAACTCAACCATCTAATAACATTAGTTAGGCCTGACTCTATCCACCATATCCTAGACTCGCTAGCACACTGTCCAACATTGGCCATTTTTGTAAGATCCTACAAATCTAGAACTCAGGCATTTACAGCTGACTCATGGGTGTGGTAGATACCAGCCTCATGTCTCCTGATTGGCTCCCTGACAACCAGAGGGCTTGAGAACAGGAGCAGCTAACAGGGAGTTTGGAGAAGGAGTTCTCCAGGTAAAAGAGGAGTAAATATGGGACCCTTGTGGTAAGTGGTTGTCTGTAGTGTGTGTTTGTGGGGGGGGGGGGGGGGGTTATTTGCTGTGTGCTGAGCTTGTGTTCGTATTTGGTTTGTTTGTTTGAAGGAGCTTCTAAAAGGTTTGAAATCTAGAAACCTCTGTTAATTGGCTGAGCCTCTGTCAGGGGGAGGGGTTAGCAGAGCTTCATAAGCCTGTGAGTCAGCGACCAGGGAGCTTGCTAACAGGGAGTTTAGAGGGGGAAGTTAGAGGGCATCAGTGACTTCTGACCTTCTTTAAACATAACTTTTATAACCTATATTCTAGACATTTAATAAGAAGCCCAGTTTAGACTTAAACTTATTCATAAGAAAAATGGAGACAGAAGCCCAGCAGCAGAGTGGGGGCTATCCTGTTTATTGCGTTGAGTGTAACATGTATGATTATCTGCCCTGTGGGTGGGTGGCGTATGTGTGCACCCGTTGCAAGGAGCTACTGACCCTCAGAGACCAAGTTCGGGCTTTGGAGGCCAGGGTGGCTGAACTGGAGGAGATAAGGGAGGTGGAGAGCTATGCTGATGAGACTTTCTGGGACACTGTAGTACTGTCCCACCTCCAGTCTGAGAGCCCCAGTGCTCTTAAAGAAGACAAAAGTCTCAAAGGAACAGAGCATTCAATGGGAACAGAGGGAAACCATCCCGTAGTTGGGACCTTCCTTCCAGAGGATGTTGTGGTATCCTCTCACACTGAGAATACCTCTGAGGGGGAGGCAATGCCAGTTGTTAGGAAGGGGCAGGTGTTAGTAGTGGGTGATTCAATCATTAGAAACATAGATAGTTGGGTTTGTGATGACCGGGAGAACCGTATGGTCACTTGCGTGCCTGGTGCAAAGGTTGTGGATCTCTCGAGGCATCTAGATAGACTTATGTGTAGTGCTGGGAGGAGCCGGTGGTCGTGGTACATGTAGGTACCAATGACATAGGGAAGGGTAAGAGAGATGTCCTGGAGGCCAAATTTAGGTCGCTAGGTAAGAGACTGAAATCCAGATGCTGAGGGAGATTAGAGAGGCGACCAAAATAAAGAACTCTATAATAATGGGGGACTTTAATTATCCCCATATTGACTGGATACATGTCACCTCAGGAACAGAAGCAGAGATAAAATTTCTCAATGGCTTAAATGACTGCTTCTTGGAGCAGCTAGTACAGGAACCCACAAGGGGAGAGGCAATTCTCGATTTAGTACTGAGTGGAGTGCAGGATCAGGTCCAGGAGATAACCATTACAGGACCGCTTGGGAAGAGTGACCATAATATAATAACATTTAACATTCCTGTGGTGAGAAAAAGGGAAATCACACAAAAATGAGGAGGTTAGATAAACGGAAATTAAAAGGCACAATGACTAAAGCCAAATCCCTGCAAGCTGCATGGAAACTTTTTAAAGACACCATAATAGGGGCCCAACTTAAATGTATACCCCAAATTAAAAAACATAGCAAGAGACCTAAAAAAGAGTCACTGTGGCTTAATCACCATGTGAAAGAAGCAGTGAGGGACAAAAAGCTATCTTTTAAATAGTGGAAGTCCAATCCTGGTGAGATAAATAGAAAGGAACATAAATACTGTCAAATCAAGTGTAAAAATGTAATAAGAAAAGCAAAAAAAGATTTTGAGGAACAGCTAGCCAAAAACTCAAAAAGAAATAACAAAATGTTTTTTAAGTACATTAGAAGCAGGAAGCCTGCTAAAAAACCTGTGGGTCCCCTAGATGATCGAGCTATAAAAGGAGCAATCAAGGACGATAAAGCCATTGTAGAGAAACTAAATGATTTCTTTGTTTCAGTCTTCACGGCTGAGGACGTTAGGGAGATTCCCAAATCTGCACAGTCCTTTATGGGTGATGAATCTGAGGAACTGTCCTGGATTAAAGTGTCATTAGAGGAGGTATTGGAACAAATAGAAAAACGTAATGTTAACAAATGTCCAGGACCAGATGGCATTCATCCAAGGATTCTGAAAGAACTCAAATGGGAAATTGCTGAACTATTATCTGTGGTTTGTAACTTATCCTTTAAATCGGCTTCCGTACCTAATGACTGGAAGGTAGCCAATGTGACACCAATATTTAAAAAGGGCTTTAGAGGCGATCCTGGCAATTACAGACCGGTAAGTCTAACTTCAGTACCGGGAAAATTAATCAAAACAATAGTAAAGAATAAAATTGTGAGGCATGTAGAAGAACATAATTTGTTGGACAAAAGTCAGCATGGTTTCTTTAAAGGGAAATCATGTCTTACTAATCTATTAGAATTCTTTGAAGGGGTTAACAAACATGCAGACAACGAGGATCCAGTAGATATAGTACACTTACATTTTCAGAAAGCCTTTGACAAGGTCCCTCACCAAAGGCTCTTGTGTAAATTATATGGCCATGTGATAAGAGGGAAGGTCCTTTCTTGGATTGAGAACTGGTTAAAAGACAGGAAACAAAGGGTAGGAATAAATGGTAAATTTTCAGAATGGAGAGGGGTAACTAGTGGTGTCCCCCAAGGGTCAGTCCTGGGACCAATCCTTTCAACTTATTCATAAATGATCTGGAGAAAGGGGTAAGCAGTGAGTTGGTAAAGTTTGCAGATGATACCAAACTGTTTAGGATAGTCAAGACAGAAGCAGACTGTGAGGGACTCCAAGAAGATCTCCAAACTGAGTGATTGGGCAACAAAATGGCAAATTTAATGTGGATAAGTGTAAAGTAATGCACATCGGGAAAAATAACCCCAACTATACGTACAGTACGATGGGGGCTAATCTGGCTACAACAAATCAGGAAAGAGATCTTGGAGTTATCGAGGGTAGTTCTCTGAAAACTTCCACACAGTGTGCAGTGGCAGTCAAAAAGGCAAATAGGATGCTAGGAATTATTAAGAAAGGGATAGAAAATAAGACACAAAATATCTTACTGCCCCTGTATAAAACTATGGTACGCCCACATATTGAATATTGTGTACAGATGTTGTCTCCTCACCTCAAAAAAGATATTTTGGCCTTGGAAAGAGCAACTAAAATGATTAGGGTTTTGGAACGGGTCCCATATGAAGAGAGGTTAAAGCGACTGGGACTTTTCAGTTTAGAAAAGAGGAGACTGAGGGGGGATATGATAGAGGTCTATAAAATCATGAGTGGTGTGGAGAGGGCAGATAAAGAAAAGTTATTTATTAGTTCCCATAATAGAAGAACTAGAGGACACCAAATGAAATTAATGGGTAGCAGGTTTAAAACTAATAAAAGAAAGTTCTTCTTCACACAGCGTGTAGTCAACCTGTGGAACTCCTTATCAGAGGAGGCTGTGAAGGCTAGGACTATAACAGAGTTTAAAGAGAAGCTTGATAAATTCATGGAGGTTAGGTCCATAAAAGGCTATTAGCCAGGGGATAGAAATGGTGTCTCTGGCCTCTGATTGTCAGAGGCTGGAGATGGATGGCAGGAGACAAATCGCATGATCATTGTTTTCGGTCTACCCTTTCTGGGGCAGACAGGCTACTGGGCTAGATGGACCTTTGGTCTGACTCAGTATGGCCGTTCTTATGTTCTTATGACCCATATAAACCAAAGGGCCATTCCAGGAAGCATACAGGCAATAGTGTGGATCTCCTGTAGCCGTCCTAAACCTTGTTTCTGAATTCCCGGCTTTGATGTTGACTTGACTACCTTCAAGTTTCATATCTTGAAACCTGATTTAGACTCTGACTCTCTTTATCAACCTGCCTTAGAGCCTGACTATTAACTCCTCTGTTATTCCCAGCTCCCAGTTTGTCCCTGCTCTGACCATTGGCCCTGACTGCCCATGTTGGGATTCTGACAGCCCTAGCCCTTTGTTCATGGAACAGTGTGCGGAAGCGTCACTGTCCAGAGGACAAAGGAGGTTGACCCATGGTTTTGTGATATACTTTTGAGAGACTCCCACATCATGAGTCCAGTGAGACTGCATCAACAGTGCAAAGCAATATGATTTAAATCCTGGGTCCAGTCTTGTAGCTACCACCATGATTTGGCCCGTCCACCACTATGAGGCTTTGTGATTTAGACCAAAGAAGATTAGTCTTGAGCTTAGTTTGAACAATGGGTTTACACTGAGGGCTACGTCTAGACTACATCCCTTTTTCGTAAAAGGGATGTAAATTAGACATATCGCAATTGCTAATGAGGCGGGGATTTAAATCTCCCCCATTTCATTAGCATAAAAATGGCTGCTGCTTTTTTTCCGGACGGAGCTTTGTCGGAAAAAAGCACCAGTCTAGACGCTGATCTTGCAGAAAATAAAGCCTTTTCTGAAAGATCCCTTATCCCTCTCTAAAACAAAGGCTTTATTTTCCGCAAGATTAGCATCTAGACTGGCGCTTTTTTCTGACAAAGCTCCGTGCGGAAAAAAAGTGGTAGCCATTTTTATGCTAATGAAGCGGGGGAGATTTAAATCCCTGCTTCATTAGCAATTGCGATACATCTAATTTACATCCCTTTTACGAAAAAGGGATGTAGTCTATTTGTAGCCTAAGGTGTAGGCATACCCTTATATTCGGGTTCTTCAGTCCAGAGCTTACAAGGATACCCTTTACACAATATACATGGTTTACGCTTTATCTAGTGGTTTTTCTGTGCTATTTAGCTAATCAGTGGCATGGCTTAAGATGTAAGATAAATGCATGTGGCAGGAATGTGATAGCCTCTCTAGTTATACATACTGACATGGGTTATCACTGCATACCACCAATTCAAGCTTTGTAGACAGTTTACTGAGGCTAAATCATCTATTATTGCATCGCAGTAAAAAAGAGGTCATCTTCTTCCAAAAGATATCCTGTCAATAAAGATGTAGTGGTAACACAGCACATGTAGTTATTCTTCTTATTAATACAGAAACTGTCTAAAAATAGTCATTTCATACTCCATTTTTTATTCAATACTATTTTCTTAGAGTAAAGTCACATTCATTACTTTGAATTTATTGTAGTCCAATGCAAACTTTCTTTTCTGAAAAGTAATGGACAAATAAGTGGGGAAAACCACAAGAGCTTTTTAAATATTAAAACATGCATTATAAAATTGTGGTTAAAAAAATGTTTTAAAAGATGATTTTGTAAAGCTACTTAAGCTGTTGAACATTAATGATCAGACAGAGTGTCTTTACTGTGACAACTAGGATTTTTACATTGTAAAACACCAAACACGCTGTGAAACTAGATCTTTTACAGGCTAATTACCATTGGTGGTTAATAGATACAGTATACATAGGTATCGAATTTCACCTATAAAATCATACTGGAACTAAACATTAAGGGCTTGTATATGTTGCATAAAGAAACTTGCAGCACTATCTCTCAGAGGCAAAGTCAGCTCACGTTGATTTGCAGAGCACAGGCTAAGGGGCTAAAAAATTTCTGGGTAGATATTTAGGCTCGGGCAAAACCCCTGTCTTTGGGACCTTCCTTCTTAGAAGGGTCTGAGCCCCAGGTCCATCCTGAACCTGAATATCTGCACTATAGTTTTACCGTCTGGGCCAAGCCCCACCAGCCCAACTCATTAGATCCAGGCCAGCCACAGCTGTGCTGTGGGTCTTTTATCTTATTGTAAATGTAGGGGTTTCTTTAAAGACATGCCTGCATTTATTGTGAACATATCAAATCCTTTTTAATAATATTTTAATTTACATTTAAGAATGATCTCATAACCTTAGTGTTGAAAGGTGGCAGAGGATTTTATGTTAAAGATCAGCATTCAAATGTAACTCACCCTTCTTTTTAATGCTTTAAAAAGATTTTTAGATAACAAAGCTGCTCAAAGTAATTCATCTTCAAACATGTCAAGATACTTCAAAGTTAAATTGCTTTTAGTAATAATCGTTTTCAATTACAAATTAACTTTGATTCGTTGTCCTTCCTGTCATTGGCATTTGACTGGAATAAATAACTGTGATCTATAAATTACAGTATCTGACCTAAACCTAGCAATCCATTATGGCTATTTTTGAAAATAAAAAATGGACTTTAAATGTAACTCTTCCATACAAACAGAATAGCTTACAAAAGCCAAACTCAACAACAGCTGCTTTGTCTCCTCTCTTGAATACCCCTTTTGCATCTCTGAAAGGAAACTGAATTAAAATGCCTCTTCCTCTTACTTTGCATTCTGATACTGTATAATATAGGAGGATGCATTTTTAATGACAAACTCAAAGTGAAAAACATATTTCTTGTGGCCAATCCTTGGATGAAATACTGGCTCCATTTAACTTACTGGGAATTTTCCCATTGACTTTAATGAGGCCAGGATTTCATCCCATGCTTTTTAATCATTTTAAGTTGTTGGCCTGAAGGAGTTAATGTTGCTAGGTGGGCTAATTAACTGCCTACTGTGCACCTGGAGTAGGAACCAGGGAGAAAGGAACACTAATATAAAATGAAGCACGCTGGTCAGAAACAGAAGTGACCTACATAAAGCCCAATAACTCAGAACGGAAGGGAAGAGAGCTGAAGGCTTCAGTCTTCAGTGAATGACGGTAATGTAGGAAGCAGGACAAGAATACAATTCAGATCTTGACTGGTCATTGTAGGGTCCCTTTGGACTAGACAGGGTGGGTTCCCTACCAGCCTATTGCCAATGGCACTGTTAATGTGCAATGAAAGGAAAGACTGTCTGGGACAGTGGATCTGAGAGACTTTGAAGCATGAGGAAGACCAAGGACAGGGTAGGCCCACTGCTCAGTGAGGAGGGAGAAGCAGTAACAGGAAACTTGGAAATGGCGGAGATGCTGAATGACTTCTTTGTCTCGGTCTTCACTGAGAAGTCTGGAGGTGTGCCTAACGTAGTGAATACAAGAAGAGAGAGGGTAAGTTTAGAAGATAGGATACACAAAGAACAAGTTAAAAATCACTTAGGAAAGTTAGATGTCAGCAAGTCACCAGGTCCTGATGAAATGCATCCCAGGTTACTCAAGGAGCTGATAGAGGAGGTATTTGAGCCTTTAGCTATGATCTTTGAAAAATCATGGAAGACAGGGGAGATTCCAGAAGACTGGAAAAGGGCAAATATTGTGCCCATCTATAAAAAGGGGAATAAGAACAACCCAGGAAACTATAGACCGGTCAGTTTAACGTCTGTCCCAGGGAAGATAATGGAGCAGGTAATTAAGGAAATCATATGCAAACACTTGGAAGGTAATAAAGTGATAGGGAATAGCCAGCATGGGTTTGTGAAGAACAAGTCATGCCAAACTAATCTGATAGCTTTCTTTGATAGGATAACGAGCCTTGTGGATAAGGGAGAAGCGGTGGATGTCATATACCTAGACTTTAGTAAGGCATTTGATACGGTCTCGCATGATATTCTTATTGATAAACTAGGCAAATCTAACATAGATAGGGCCACGATAAGGTGGGTGCATAATTGGCTGGATAACCGTAGTCAGAGAGTTGTTGTTAATGGTGCTAAATCCTGCTGGAAAGGGATAACAAGTGGAGTTCCTCAAGGGTCTGTTTTGGGACCCGTACTGTTCAATATCTTCATCAATGATGTAGATATTGGGATAGAGAGTACGCTTATTAAGTTTGCAGATGATACCAAACTGGGTGGGGTTGCAACTTCTTTGGAGGATAGGGACACAATTCAAAATGACCTTAGCAAGTTAGAGAAATGGTCAGAGGTAAACAGGATGAGGTTTAATAAAGAGAAATGCAAAGTGCTCCACTTAGGAAGGAACAATCAGTTCCATACATACAAGATGGGAAGCGACTGTCTAGGAAGGAGCATGGCGGAAAGGGATCTAGGGGTCATAGTGGACCACAAGTTGAACATGAGTCAACAGTGTGATGCTGTTGCAAAAAAAGCAAATATGATTCTAGGTTGTATCAACAGGTGTGTTGTAAGCAAAACTCGTGAAGTCATTCTGCCGCTCTACTCTGCACTAGTTAGGCCTCAGCTGGAGTACTGTGTCCAGTTCTGGGCGCCACATTTCAAGAAATATGTGGAAAAATTGGAAAGGGTACAGAGAAGAGCGACAAGAATGATTAAAGGTTTAGAGAACATGACCTATGAAGCCAGGCTTCATGAACTGGGCTTGTTTAGTTTGGAAAAAAGAAGATTAAGAGGGGACATGATAGCAATTTTCAAATATCTAAAAGGGTGTCACAAAGAGGAAGGAGAAAATTTGTTCCTCTTGGTTTCTGAGGACAGGACAAGGAGTCATGGGCTTAAAGTGCAGCAAGGGAGGTTTAGATTGGACATTAGGAAAAAATTCCTAACTGTCAGGGTGGTCAAATATCGGAATAAATTGCCAAGGGAGGTGGTGGAATCTCCCTCTCTGGAGATATTTAAGAACAGGTTAGATAGACATCTGTCAAGGATGGTGTAGACGGAGCTTGGTCCTGCCTTGAGGGCGGGGGGCTGGACTCGATGACCTCTCGAGGTCCCTTCCAGTCCTATGATTCTATGCTACCCTCTGAAAGGAAAAAACACAGTGATCTGTCCAAAGGGGTTTAGGGAATAGAATCATAGAATACTAGGACTGGAAGGGACCTCGAGAGGTCATCGAGTCCAGTCCCCTGCCCTCATGGCAGGACCCAGTACTGTCTAGACCATCTCTGACAGACATTTTTCTAACCTACTCTTAGATCTTAAAATAGATGGTGTTTAAGCTGAAAATTCTATTAATGAGTATGATATCTATACATGATGGCTACGTCTAGATTGCATGATTTTCCGCAAATTCTTTTAACAGAAAAGTTTTCCATTAAAAGCATTTGTGGAAAAGAGCGTCTAGATTGGCACGGACGTTTTTCCACAAAAAGTGCTTTTGCGGAAAAGCGTCCGTTCCAATCTAGATGCACTTTTCCGCAAAAAAGCCCCGATCGCCATTTTTGCGATCAGTGCTTTTTTGTGCAAAACAAATCTGAGCTGTCTACACTGGCCTTTTTGCACAAAAGTTTTGCACAAAAGGACTTTTGCCCGAACGGGAGCAGAATAGTATTTCCACAAGAACACTGACAATCTTACATGAGATTGTAAGGGAGAAGTGGCCTTGTTCAAGTAAAATCAAGTGATTAAATGCAAATGTAGCTATTTAATGTAAATTCTTCTTGTGAATATTTGTACAGTGTATAGGACTGGTGTTGTGTGAATACTATACTCCTTACTATGTATAAAAGCCTAAATATGATGGAGTTCTGCAATATCTCAAAATGGAGTCTAAAACTCCATTTTGAAACCTTAGAACTTTCTTTAAACCTCCATTTGAAATATACATTCAGTCACGTCCACAGGTAACTGTTAAATTTGTAAACAGCAATGCAGTTACCTGGCGAGATTTGAATAAACTAAGAATATTCATTAGCTATTGTTCCAGCCAATCAGCTTATAACACACATCTTTCAGGAGCCAATCAATTTGAACCAGGCAACAAGAGCATTTTACCAACCAATCATTTTAAACCTCAAACCCTCATGCATATTCATGAGTGCTGAGTATAAAAGGGCTTTGCAGCGTAGCAGTTGCTGCTGGCCCCTAGGCTTATCCTTGGGTCAGACAGCATCGGGTCGTCGGGTCTAGGTCTAGAGAGAGAGAGAGAGAGAGAGTGAGATTCTTCATTAATCTTGTCCTAGGTTAGATGACTGAGGTCTTATACAGAGTTCCTCTCATAGAAGGGACTAACGGAAAGTCATGCTCCCTCAAATTAGTCTAATTTAGTCTTTTACAGGAATAGGCTGACAGAAGGTCAGACCTACCCTGATTAGGTTAGGTATTTAGTTAGGTAGTGTTTAGTTAGGATAGCTCCCATCATTGAGTTTGTACGTCAGGCTGCATCGGTCCAAGCATGTCGACCGTCGTCGTGTCTGTACGTCCGGCTCGTCGGGTTTAGATAGGGTTTTATTTTTAGATTTAGTTAGGATAGATAGAAAGGAGTCTAGCTTCCATCATCTGATCCAGCTGCACCGAAGCGCAGAGAAGAGGCAGCGAGGACCAGAGGGCTTCACGGAAGGTGAACCTACTGCCTTCGTCCTCCATCCGTGCTTCAAGGGATCTCCTGGGCTGTTCCTCTCCCACGGCTTTAATTAGCCAACAGATTGTAGGTTGCCTAGCGCCGAGATCAGCTGACGAGGGATGCCTACCTGTCCTCCCTGAAGGCTTTCAACTAGCCCGAAGGTCGCTAGCACCGCATCAACCGTCTATCATCGTAGACTCTGTGTAGGTATAGGGGCCTGGAGAGACTGCCCTCCCTGGTTCATTAGTGCAAAAAGGGGACTGCCCCCTCATCTGTTCATTTGAGGTATTGCTTGTTAAATTTGTTTGTTTTTAATAATATAGTCTTGTGGTTTCCAGTTAAATCCAAGTCTCCAGTTTTCATTTGCTCGCCATATAAATCTAAGATTGGCACTCCCGGTGATCAGATACGGGTTTGAGAGTCTTATATACCATCCCTTGCGGATGAGCCGAGTTATTAGATAACTCTCGGGGAAGTTGTCCTTAAGACATCCTTCCTAATTCTGTCAAAGAGATACCGTAACAAGATCATCAGTGTTCTTGCGGAAATTCAAGTGGCCAGTGTAGACAGCTGGCAAGTTTTTCCTCAAAAGCACTTGCTTTTGCGGAAAAACTTGCCAGTCTAGACACAGCCATTTTGTTGCAGCACTACTTCCAAATGTTTAGATATAACATTATATATCTTTCCCCCACAAAGGGAAATATTATCTCTGTTTCACGGGTGGGGGAAGGCGCACAAGATTAGATTAAATGACTTGCCTAAAGCCACAAAATAACTATGGGTATGTCTACACTACCCTCCTAGTTCGAACTAGGAGGGTAATGTAGGCATACCGCACTTGAAATGAAGCCCGGGATTTGAATTTCAAGGGCTTCATTTGCATAAGCGGGGCGCCGCCATTTTTAAAACCCCGCTGGTTCGAACCCCGTGCAGTGCGGCTACACGGGGCATGAACTAGGTAGTTCAAACTAGGCTTCCTAGTTCGAACTACCATTACTCCTTGTGAAATGAGGAGTAACGGTAGTTCGAACTAGGAAGCCTAGTTCGAACTACCTAGTTTGTGCCCCGTGTAGCCGCGCTGCACGGGGTTCGAACTAGCGGGGTTTTAAAAATGGCAGCACCCTGCTTATGCAAATGAAGCCCGGGAAATTCAACTCCCGGGCTTCATTTGCAAGTGCGGTATGCCTACATTACCCCGCTAGTTCAAACTAGCGGGGTAGTGTAGACATACCCTATATGAATGAACCATCAAGTGAACCCTCATCTCCTGAGACCCAGTCCAATGCCCTATCTTCTAAAATCCTTCCATAACAATCTGTGTTAGATATGTAGCTCTCTTAATAGTAGTGCAGACCTGTCCAGTTTCCTCCCACAGGACCCCTATCTCATTTGAAGATCCATGGAGTTGGTGGGGAGTAGAGGCCCTGGTGCATGGGTCACATTGCTGTTCAAATAAAGCCTAACTATGAGTGGGGCTGTGATCCTAGAGGCTGGATTACAACTCCTAGAGCGGGAACTTGAGCCCAGCCAACCCCACAGGACTGGAGCTACAGGATATGGAGGTTAGATCCATAAAAGGCTATTAGCCAGAGGGTAGGAATGGTGTCCCTGGCCTCTGTCTGTCAGAGGCTGGAGAGGGATGGCAGGAGACAAATTGCTTGATCATTGTCTTCGGTCCACCCTCTCTGGGGCACCTGGTGCTGGCAACTGTCGGCAGACAGGCTACTGGGCTAAATAGAACTTTGGTCTGACCCTGTACGGCCATTCTTATGTTCTTATATGTGGCTGTGGGGTGAGTGTAGGTTCTGCAACTACCCTCCTCAAGCGTCTCAATTCTGGGTGTCAGCACCCAACCTACTTTAGCCACCAGAAATGTTGGGAAGTATGGTTATGTTAACTTTAAAATTCTAATGCAACTTAAAAATCTTGCAGGAAGAATCTGGTCCTTTAAGGGTGTATGATCATAAAACCGTGCATTTGTAGTGTTTAAAAAGGAAGTCTTCCTCCACCTCAAAAAACTAGCTATCAATGTCAACCAAAACCCCAGATGCTGTCCTCATAAACCTTCAGGAAGCTTGCATCCAAGGCCAAACTTTCTGGTTTTGTATTATTTCAGTAATGTGTGGATCCAGACCCCTGAATTGAAAAATCCCCTGGAGCTTTGGGAAAGTTTGGCTTCACAGCCAAACATTGCAGAATTCTGGTAAATCTCTCCAAAAGGGAAGCTACAATAAATTTTATAACTAGCCATGTAGCACGCTAACATCTGGACGGCAGATTCTGCCAATTCTTTCCTCAATATTGTCAAGCCTAAAATATCCATGAAGTCATAGAGTACTTGCAGAAAGCCTGTCAAAATCTATTATTATTTCAATCAGATCTAAATGATGTGGTTCTAACAGGATGATTTATGGGTAAGCAGTACATTTTGAGAAATCACGGATTATTAAAATGGAGACCATAGTAAATCAATTTCCTGATTAATATAAAACTGGTAAATTGTGCTCCTAATGTGTGAGTTGAGAAAGCTATCATTTGGATGCCATTTAGACTTACAAACACAAAAGGTCCTCAGTAAATTAATACCATAAAAGATACTATAAAATGTCCCTTTACCCACACTGACTTCTTTTATAAACTGTTAGATGAAACTAGTATCACCTCCTAGGTGATCCAACACTTTCCATTATAAGACTGATTCCAGTTGCTGGTAACTTCACAAAACTTCAACCAACTCGGTGGGGTCTGCCTAAAGCTGATTTTAAAAAAATGTTTCAGCAAAAAATGATTAAGCCAATTCCAGGAATATTGGAGAAAATGTGATCTTCTGCATAAATTAAAATTCAGAAACTCCAGGCTTTGAAATATGGCAGTGGAGTATCTTTTGCTCTTCTTATAAAAAACCATCCTAATTTTGGCTTACTTATAAGACTTTCAGATGCTCACAGTACACACACAATCAGTAGAGACTTAACATTCAGGTGCTAAATTCTCATAAGATTCCATTTATACTGGGAATGTTCCAGCAAAGTAGGATTTATCCTGAAATTGCTCTTCCTAACTACTGTGGGCTGGTTTGCTGCCTGAAACCAGAACTATGAACTAGTGTTCCTGTGTTGTCATCTTGCCCAGCCCTATTCTAACAACATACTTTTAAATCGTAATCTAGAGGAAGCCTCAAAGACCTTGACCCTTTAAGACTTGGTCTACATGTAAAATGTAAGTCAACTTAATTCTGTTGCTATTGGCTGCTAAAATTCACAATCCTGACCCCCATTATAGAAACTGCTAAGTAGATGGAAACATTCTTACATTGTCCTAGCTATTGCTTATTCAGGGGGTGGATTACAGAGAGACTTTAGAGCGAGAATCTCCTTCTGTCACTGAAGCAAGAGCCTGCATTATGGTTCTGGCCTACCAACAAGTGAGGGACAAAGAGTACAGTTGCTCCTCGGCCTGGCAATTCTAAGAGGCATAGGGCTCCTGGCTACTGATGCCACAGTAGTAAGAGCAACAGCTATCAGAGCCCTGGGCCCTCTAAATTACCTCTGGAGCACTGCATGGTGCAGTCTGGACAGTGCTAAGGGCTGGAGGGGAAGAAAGCGTGCCGTATTCCAGGCAGCACTGAGGGCTGCCTGGGGCTGGCAAGGTAGGTTCATGGTGGAACTGGATGCCTTGGCCCTTCCTCTTTTGCCTGAGGCCCCACCCCTTCCAGGAGTGCAGAGCTGCCCTCCGTTACCCCCCACACCTTGCCCAGGGGCCCACAAAGGCTTTGGTTCCCTGTTACCATGCTACAGTGGTGTGGCTGCAGCACTGCAGCATTTGTAGTGTAGACATAGCCTAAGACTACTGATAGCAGGAAGTAAACTCCTGCTGGGAGCTAAGTATTATAAAGTTAAGTAAATCACTTATGTCTGAAAAGCCTCTGCTGGAGTGTGATTTATTTGATCATATTATCTACAGTCAAGGTAGAGTGTAAAAAGGAAACTGCAGTGCTAACTACTTATAGTGTAAGAATATTCCACCAATGGACTTTTACCTTGGAAATGTTTCTATAAAACCATCTGGAAGCAGACAGATGACTAGCAACTCGAAAGGTGCTCTCATATATGTGCTGGAGAGAAGAAAAGCTCTCCCGTGTCCTTAACATGTGCTAATGGACAAACATGCAAAATGACTGCAAATCTCTGGACACAATTGAATTGTTTGAGGCGTATTGTAAACAAAGCAAAATCACTTCATTTCAAAAAAATATTTTATGAAAAGAATCAGGGCTCATTTGAGTCACGAGATAAATAATTGACTCAGCTGCAACTTATAACGAAAGTCTGCATTACCAAACTCACAAGTTCAAAGACAGATTATTATTATGACTGTTTTTATTTTTATAGTCACAAACCAATATACAAACATTACATTACAAATCAAGTGCAACAGATATGTTTAGATAATTAACATCAATATGATAAACTCTTAAGAGGAACAAAAAAAAAAAGAGAACTATTGGCCAGATACAATCAAATGTTAGTAAAGTCTGTGAGATTGCAGCATTCCAGGCAGCTAATGAAAAAGCACAGTACACAGTTGGCAATACACTGGGTCATTTTGTACAACAGGCAGACATGAGACCTCAGATAAGGGGGCAGCCAATGAACAAAGTAACAAAACTTAGGTGGAAAATGAGAGCAGCACAGAAAATGCCACAAAATGAGACTTGGCCAGCACAGAGGGAAATGTTATACTGAGAAAGGCCAAGCATTTATTTTGCATATGCTGGCTGAGTAATTGCAAACCTTTAAGGAGTACACACATTCAGGCACAGAGCGAGCCACTGAACAGGACACCAAATTGCTTCTGGCTTATGCACAAACCTCAGAAACTCAGTCAGAGGCTAAAATGGCCCTAAGTTACAATATTGAGAGAAGAATATCCTTGATAAGAGTAGAGAAAACACTTGACCAAAAAAGCATAATTAAAGCTTATGAGACAAACATATTAGCAAAACACAGTGGACAACCTCATGTATCAAGAAAAAAGAGGCATGTGGGCACAAAAGGAATTGAATAGACCTATTTAGATAATACTTCAGCAAAGCTAGGTCTAGGTCTAAATGCCCACAAACTACTCAGACTGGTAAAAAATATACGAATGGAACTAGCAAGTAACACAGACTTCACAAGTGACCATTAAGAAAAAAAAAACAGATGTCTTTGGAAAGAATGGATGCTTGCCCAGTGATATCAGGGAAGGCTGAAACAATGTGTTTAGTGAGGGTGCTGAGAGCCATTGAACCAAACTTTTAACCCAGCATATGATAGAAACTACTTCAACCTGCACTGTTATTTCCAGCACCTAGGGGTGATATTGTAAAATCCTGTTGATTCAAATACATTCTCACTGCAGAGTAGGTTCTCAGTAAGTAGAGTTAAATGAAATGCATGAAGGAAGAGGGGAAAGATTCCATGGGTATTGTCAAGAGAAATGGATCAATTCTGTTTTTGCAATAGAATAATGAAATTATTATGAAATCTACATATGCCAAGGGATTTAAAAAGTGTTATGGAGAGACCACTACAATCTTCCTGCTTTAGCTTTTGCCAGGGGTGGGAAAAAGGGCCTCCAGGGGCTGATCTGGCCCACCAAGCGGGTTGATCCAGTCTGCAGAGGCCCTGCCACTCCCCCGTCCCAAGTCCAATTAGGGCCTGGTGGCTGGGGAAGTACACTAAGTTTCCTCCACCCTGCTAGAAGCACGTAGCACTTTGAAGTGCCGCATACTCCTGGCAGGGTGGGAGGAGGCTTCGACGCTCCACTGCACCCAGGCCAATCAGAGCTTGGGGGCAGGGGAGCGCACAAAGCTTTCTCTGCCCTGCCCCTGCCCTGTGAGGAGTGCCTTCAGTTTTTGTAGTGGCCCCTGGCAAAAATTATTTCCCACTCCAGGCTTACCTCACTCATGAGGTAAGCCACTAACATTTCTTCAGTGTCATAGATGCACATTACATGACAAAATACCTAAAATAGAACTCCCATTTCCCAGAGCAAGATATTAGCCAATACAATAAAATACATAGGTTAGATTGTGTCTAGATGTCAGGGTATGTCTACACTACCCCCCTAGTTCGAACTAGGGGGGTAATGTATGCATACCGAACTTGCTAATGAAGCCCGGGATTTGAATTTCCCGGGCTTCATTAGCATAAAGCCGGCGCCGCCATTTTTAAAAGCCGGCTAGTGCGAACCCCGTGCCGCGCGGCTACACGTGGCACGGACTAGATAGTTCGGATTAGGCTTCAAATCCGAACTATCTGTACACCTCGTGGAACACGCCTCGTGGAACTATCTAGTCCGTGCCGTGTGTAGCCGCGCGGCATGGGGTTCGCACTAGCCGGCTTTTAAAAATGGCGGCGCCGGCTTTATGCTAATGAAGCCCGGGAAATTCAAATCCCGGGCTTCATTAGCAAGTTCGGTATGCATACATTACCCCCCTAGTTCGAACTAGGGGGGTAGTGTAGACATACCCTCAGCTACTATTACTGGTAATACAAAAGCTCATCATCCCAAGGAGAGCTCTGGGTGCATAGCTGCTTTCCCACCCTTTAAGGAATATCCTTCTTGACTGTCAAATTCCTCTGTGTTCCTGTCCAGAGGACAGAGAATATATGTTGCCATGGATACCTTCAGAAGAAATTAGAGGTTTCTGATTGTGCATGTGTAAGCCATTTATAAGCATCTTACAGGTCTTCCTCTGTACCCATTCTGCAAAGGATACAAGTTGGTTAGATTCCCTTGATAGGGAACCTTAGCTCTATAATGCAGATTTTTAACTCTGGAGGTTTCCAGTTCAGTCCTCCATGGGATGGCAGTTACCTAACAAGGCAGTAACAGATACAACTATGGAACACACCTCACTGGTGACACAACTGTATAAACATTTTAAGGGAGGGGCAGACAGTTTTCTCCCACCTGTCTTTGCCCATGGATGATGCAACAGCTATCTCGTGTTCTGCTCTAGGAATGCACTATGCATTGAGGCTAAATTAATTGCATGAATGTCAGTTACACATTTTTATAGATGGATAAAGACTAGGAGTCATGCACTCAAAGTAGTCTTCTAAAGTAGACTTATTCTGCAGGTTTTTGAGAGAATCTAGCAGAGAAATATGACTGGTGCTACATCTATAGAGGTTGTTTCTGAAGTACTAAGATAATCTTCCATGGGGTTATTCATTGCAGATGTCAGGTGAAAAAATGAGCAGTGATGGACAGTCTATTCTTATTCATGGAGGAGTCCAATGACAAACTTTTAAATGGTAGGATCTGTTCAGCATCATACAATTTCATTTAAAGGACAAACTGAATGCCTAACTATGAAAATTATGTAGCTTTATTCAGATTGCAAAAAGGAATACGTGTATGACATTCAGAGTAAAGTATTCAGGTGCTGTATGTTCATGGAATCGCTAATCTATGCTCCAGCTTCTGTCCCCGGATACATGTCTTCAATTCCCACTGAAGTCTGAGAGCAAAATTTAGTCCATAACATTTACTGCAAAAGCTCTCTGGGTTAAATCCAAATGGTGCTGAAACTTTACATCAATGAACAATAGATCGGGCAACAGTAAGGAGCCTTCTCTGCTCTCTTCACTCCTCTGCTTGGTCTGAGTAAGGACTAGGCAGTGTGAGAATAGATTGCTCCCTTCCTCCTGAGCTCCAAACCTGTAGCCATTGGTCAGCAGAGCTGGCTGGTTGTACAGAGTAAAGTAAACTGAACTCTGCAAAGAAAAGAGGCATAGCAGCTTGTGCGAGGATTCTGGTTAAAAATAAGTTAGCTTCCTGTATCAACAGGTGTGTTGTAAGCAAAACTCGTGAAGTCATTCTGCCGCTCTACTCTGCACTAGTTAGGCCTCAGCTGGAGTACTGTGTCCAGTTCTGGGTGCCACATTTCAAGAAAGATGTGGAGAAATTGGAAAGGGTACAGAGAAGAGCGACAAGAATGATTAAAGGTCTAGAGAACATGACCTATGAAGCCAGGCTTCATGAACTGGGCTTGTTTAGTTTGGAAAAAAGAAGATTAAGGGGGGACATGATAGCGGTTTTCAAATATCTAAAAGGGTGTCACAAGGAGGAAGGAGAAAATTTGTTCCTCTTGGTTTCTGAGGACAGGACAAGGAGTAATGGGCTTAAAGTGCAGCAGGGGAGGTTTAGATTGGACATTAGGAAAAAATTCCTGTCAGGGTGGTCAAATATTGGAATAAATTGCCAAGGGAGGTGGTGGAATCTCCCTCTCTGGAGATATTTAAGAACAGGTTAGATAGACATCTGTCAGGGATGGTGTAGGTGGAGCTTTGTCCTGCCTTGAGGGCGGGGGCTGGACTCGATGACCTCTTGAGGTCCCTTCCTGTCCTATTATTCTATGATTCTATGATTCAGCAATGTACAATTTCAGTTCTGAATGCAGGTTTAGATAGACTATTGTTTTTCCCAAACTCGTTCACTCCTCCCTTACATCTGTGTGCGACCTTGTTTTGCTTGTGCTTCTTACACACACTTACCATAGAGACATTGGCAAAGATTCTTTCCTCCTCTTCCAGCCACTTTGTTCTGGAATCTGGCTTTAACTGGCCAGCCAATTATTCCTGTGGACTGTAGAGGAGCTAACATAAACTGCTCCTCAGGAACCGGCATAGATGTACTAGGGATGGAGTAGGACAGGACAGAATATGCCTCTAGCATTTCCAATTCCCAGCTGGTGTAGGATCCCTTAAATTGCTCTTACTTTGGTTGATGAGATGAGGGAGGAACAAATGCTCTATGAAAATCAGGGACGTCTAACTTGCTCTTTGGTTCATTCTCCATTCTGCCTTGTACCAGGCATATATCAGTGCAGAAGGAGAATCTTGGCCACTGTTTACTTTCTAATGTGCTACATTCAGTATGCTGCTACCTAATAATGCCGATGTTTGTGTTAGATGCTGCAAAATTTGGCACTCTGACATCGGTACACACAAAGTATGTTGCCAACAACGAGCAGCTTTCACAATCTGGGTTCCAAGCTTTCTGCTGAATATAATTATAGAACCACCTGTGTTAAATAAGACTGATCTGATTCATTGCTAATGTGCAGTCTTTAAAAAGTTTTTAAAATGTCTCCTTACATACAGGGTTGAGAGACAGAGAGAGCACTGTTGTCCTTTAGAGGGTTGTCTGGCTGCAGAGAGTAAAGTGATTTGGGGCAGTGGTTTAGAGCAAGGGAGTGTTTTCTGTAATAGCAGAATTTCTGGAACAGCAAGTGAATTAATTTGTTTTTCTTGTCCTATAAAAGAACATGACTATGACCCTGAAGAAAGGGTTAGCTATAGCCAAAAAGGAAAGCTAAAGACTTCACCAGCTCAGGTTTTTCTCTGAAACATTTTATCTATCTTTATACTTTTATATCTGTCCTAGGATATATCATAAAAGGGAAAAGTTATCAGACTCGCTAAATGTCTTTGAGTCACTTCAGAAAGGGTAGGACGTTCAACTTATATAAAAAAATATCAATATCAATTGGTCCAGAGTCAAGTGTTATGTAGTTAAAAATATCTACAAAAACTCTGGCACCTATAGGCAAAGTCCAGATTGATTATGTATAAATTATGGTCCATTGGTGTCATTCTTAGGGAGTGTGTGGAAAACATTGGAGGCAGGGCTTAGAAAATAACTTGTTCCCAAAGCTATTGAAAGCAATAATATTTTGTTTGTCTCACAAATGCATTCAGGAAGGTCCCTAGGACTATGTGTAGACAGCGATTCTGGAAATATTCCAAAATAGCAATTCAATTTCTTTAAATGTGTCCGTTATTTTGAAATATATTTTGAAATAATGGGTGTGCTATTCTGGCATGCCTGTAACTCTCATTCCACAAGGGTTAAGGGACTTGTCAGAACAGTACTTTATTAATCTTGAAATCTACTTCAAAATAATCTTGAAATAAGCTATGTAATTTGCATAGCACAAATTACATAGCTTATTTTGAGGTAAGGATGCTGGGTAGATGCACCCTATGAGAACAACTTGTATTTCCCATAGTTGATCCTACACTCCCAAGGAATTCCCAACCATACTTGCTTCTCTCCCTATCTCATTCTCTTTTGTCTCTTACTTCACTTCTGTGCTACTCCACAGTGAATTTAATTGTAAAAAATAACTGGTTTATTTACAGTACAACACATTCATATTGTTGGAATCGACACCAATTTTTTCCATTACACAGCTGAGAACACAGAATCATGACTGAGCTTCTAAGAACAAATCACTTTATTACACATATTACATCAGCAAACTGAATAAGAAATTTTCCAAACAGAGTGTATATCAGGGCTATCTGGCAAAGGATCATTCAGCGGCTTGTTCCAGATCAGGATCTGCTGCTGCCTGTGGCTGACAGACACTAGTCTATGCCCAGGAAGAAATAAGGAGGAAGAAGAGTGCTGATTGCTTCCACATCACTGCAGCCTGACCCAAAAGTTGTCTTTCAAAAGTCACCAACAGAGACCTAGGGGAATTTAAGACCTCTAGCATTCAAAGATCGCTCTTTGCTTTTTTGTACATCCAAGTTCTCCCTTTCCTACTTCAGTAAATTTGTCTCCTGGTATGACCATGGGCCATAAATACATGTAAAGCCACTGGTTCCACTAATTTTCCTGCAGTTTGATGTGATTTATAGCACAATGGCATAACTTCTGCTATGAAATATGAATAACAAAAATAATGCAATATTTATCTGTAATGATATGTTGGATAAAAAATAGGCACTATTCGTCTGTGCCTAGGAACACACCTCCTGGAGTTGTCATCATATCAGAATCTATGCTTGCGCTGAGGCAGGAGGGAAAGTAAGCTCCTAGCCTGCAAAGAAAAGCTTGCAAATGTAAATGGAGCATAACCAATGCATCAATGTCTGCCTTAGCCTACAGCAAAAAAAAATAGCTCTGAGTGGGATGAACTGCCCCATTTATCTCTGCAGAATGTTAACTCAAAAATCCATTGCTTTGCAGGCCCCTTCAAAACCACTCCAACAGAGAGCCCAGTGTGTGGCCATGTGATAACTTGCAAAACTATGGGATACATTTTGTAATTGTTTGAGAGATCCTATTTCTCATTGACAGCCTCACCTGTACTCTGCCTACTTAATCATTTCTCCAAACTATGTTTCCAAACTTGTGACTCTTCAATATCTGCCATTAAAAAAAAACAAAAAAACCCTATCACACAAATAATCCAAGCGGTCATTTGGTTTGTAGAGAGAGTTCCATTTAGCCTAGAGCTGTCAAAAACACTCATGAAATTCTTTTGCAGAAGGTTTGCACAGCTCTGTTCATAAATCACAATGAGACCTTTGTGCAAATCTATGGAAAATTACCTTTCCAATGACCTATGGCACTACCTGAAACTCCTAATAATCTCAGAGAAATTAATATCCAATCACTCTTACATTCAGAATAGCCAAATTATCTATTAAGCATGTTTCTGGTTTGCTGCATAATTAGGAAATCTTATCTTCTGTGTTTAAAAACATGAACGTTTTTGTAAGATGTCTTATTATTAACATCCTTATATAAGTGATTGGTTTATAAAAAGAGTTCTTTATTTTAAACCAATATAACATTATTCTAATCCCTTTTTACATAGGGTAGCAATTATTGGACTATGTTAAACCATGAAAGCATCTGGCTTCTTGGCAGGTTCCATAGACAACTGGCAGCCTAGGAATAACACGTCTGTCGGATGGTTAGGTGGCTGTTGATGGGCTATGTTTGTGTAGTTTCCCCAGATGCCTTTCTTTTTTTAAAATCACATTAACTCTATGAAACCTGTATATTTGTTTGCAAATAGATTTTCACATACATCTGTGGCATATTATTTTCAGTATGTGACTTTTTCAAACTGTGGCAGCTAAGCTCATCAGTAAAGCCACCCTTGTGTTATTTTTTTAGTCAAACTAAGAGAACTCTGCTTTCTCATTTAACACTTCTCCTTTGCTGTATTCTTATTTGTTGACTTTATTATTTTTTTCTGAAGTGTTTGGGTATGATGGCAATGAGTTTGATTCAAACACCATGAATAAGGTAGACGAGGCTCACAACAAGGTTTATATATACTCTATGATTTAACAATAAGATGAGAAAAGAGATATTTGTATCTTGTAAGGACATTACAGTTTCTTTGCACTCTAGAGATATCTGTATCAGTTTTATTGCTGTTGAGTGTAAATGGGGCTTTGTACTGTACTCATCATTGTGCTGACAGTAGTTGCAAAAAGTAGATCAAGTAAAAAAAATCTTTTCCTCTTTGTCTCAAGTCGATGTCTCTTTATGCTGTTGAGTGTTCAATATATGTCATTTTTCAGGGGATTTTTTTAACATGTAGGATGGCTTCATCGAGTATAATAGGTTTTTTGACCTATGTTTAAGCTTGCATATCAGTTGGTGAAAAATAACTTGACCATCATACTAACATGCCATATGGAAATCACCACAGGAACAAAGAGCTGAACCAAAAGTAAGCAAATGGCGCTGTACTGCTGCCTGCTTATAATCTGTACTGGAGGTCAGTTAGCAGATTTGGCAGCTAATGTTATGGAGCCAGGCAGCCTGGCGTGCAAAGCAGCTGAGATACACTATCTAAAGTGAATATCCTTGTATAAGATTTAGTTCATTTGCCTTTGTGCCAATCAAAAATTAAGTTTAGAAGAGGAAAGGAAAACAGAGAAATAAACATAATAATCTTTTTAAAATCATCCTATGCATATTTTCTCTATAAAGCCTCTTTCAGTACATTTTACTTTCAGATACATTATTAAAAACAAAACAAACAAAAGAATCTCCCCTTCAATCCCTCGAAGCTACAGCTGTTTGCAGTAGTGGCCTTGAAACCAATATGTGTCTTTTGTGCCAGTGCATAGTAATTGCCAGGTTGACTAGAGCACTGAAATCTGACAAACAAAAATATACTGTGCTGTCTCTATTATTTGACTTCCATGTAACGTTATGGGAGGGGAAGTTGCAACCCCAGAAATCTGCCCAGGGTGCTAACAAGTCATATTGCTAAAGCTGATTAGGATAATAATTCCACACTTGGCTAAAGAAAAGAAAGGGAGCCTCTCCAGTTGGCACTAAGTGAGCTCATTGCCTGGGAGAAATAACATGGCTTGCTCACTCATTCTGAAGCAGAACCACATGTGTCTAGTTCAGGTATGTAAATGTTCAGAAATACAAAGAATATTTTAAATGGAAGACTTCCAGTTGCCTTTGCTTTGTTAATGTACACAAAATATTCAGGGTGATGAATATTCAGGGGGTGAACATAGCCAAAGAACTCTCCTACTTTTCTTATAGGGTTAAAGATTTATGCCTCACAAACCTCTAGAGATCTATGATTTACAGCTAGTATGTGTTATTAAGGATACTCTGACAAGAGAATACTCAGCTGCTAGGTTCCCTTTAAGGTGTGCGCCCACACAAAGAATGTAAATCCCGCCCACCTCCTCAGCAGAGCCACATAGTGGCTATTTAGCTGCTCCAGGGCAGGGCCATGTGGTGTGCAGGTGCCCCACCCTGGAGCAACTGGGCATTCACCATGTGGCCCTGGCCCCAGCTTCAGCCCTTCCTCAGGGCTGGATTTGTGGCTGGGATGGGCCATGTGGTGGCTGGGAGCTGGAAATACAGTATAACTACTCCTGGGGCTGAGGCACTGTATTGCCAAGAGGCAATGGTTCTTCCCTTAAGGCAGGGGTCTCCAAACTTTTCAGCCCGAGGGCCGCATTAACTATCAAACAGCAGTTCGGGGGCCGCTTTCACGGCGGGGAATTTCAGTTGCCTATTGCGCCCTCTGTCGCAGCGCGGCCGGTACTCTGACCATGCACTCCCTCCAGTGCTGAAGGGGAGGGAAAGGGGGGCCCAGGCCCACCCTCACTCACGGGCCCCAGCCCAGGGCCCTAAGGACACGGAACCAGCTGGCTCCGGTCCGGCTGACGGGGTCCTGCCGTAACTCGTCAGCCCGCCAACTCTAACAAGTTCTGCCCTGGGCTGCTTCCTTTCCCTCCTCGTGTGACCCTCTACCTCCCCCCACCGTGGGGCGGTCACCTTTGATTCGTCCGTCAGGCTGACGGTCGTATATCCAGACGCCCACCCCTCCCGCCGCGGCTGGTCCTGCCGTCTGGGTGGCCGTAGGGTCTGGACTCCTGAGAAGGGGGGGGGGCTTTTCCCCCTGCTCTCCCCTTCCTCTGCACGCTGTCCTCCCCTCCTGCTTGCCACCGCTCACTCCTTCCCCCACCCCCAAAGCACAATACATCTTTATTTAAAGCTGCTTTTCCTCAACTGAAAGAGAATGTATTTCTAATATTGCTTTCTTTTTGAAAAACGAATTACAGAATGTGACTTTTATTTTATTTTAGAATCATCATATTGTAAGACATAAATTGGTATCAGCATTAAGAGTTCTTTCTGCTTGTGAGGTTGGAGGAAGAAGATGTCTGAGAGGACTGTGCACGTCGCCGGGTGGGCGTTACCACCACCGCCCATCCTGCCCCCTGATTGGCCAGCTGCCCTGTCAGTCTGGGCGGGGGAACGCCGCCCGTGCTAACCCCCGCCCCCTGCGCCATTTGCCACCGCGCGGCCGCTTGTCAGCGGAGCGGCCCGCTTCTCCTGCCCCGGCGCGGCGTGAGTACACGCCGCACACCCCTGACAGGGCCCCCCCCCCGTGGCAAGAAGGGCCCGTTCGGCGGCGCCCCAGGGACGGGCGGGGGTCGCCTCGTCACACCGGCACGTGGAAGGCGGGGCCAGACAAAAAGGTCTCCACGGGCCGGATGAGAGGGCCTCGCGGGCCGTAGTTTGGAGACCCCTGCCTTAAGGGATTCAGAGGTAATAAGCACACAAATTGGGTGAAGGCTTACAGATTTTACTATACATATATTAGGGTAAAATACAATGACAATGCTTATTGAACCTTAGCAAACCTCAGAAAGAAATGCAATGCCTACATCCCTTCTGCTGCTGGGAACCCCCTGAAAAAGGTCAGCGGACAGACCCCAGCATCCAGTGCATAGCACCTTCGGTGGCTTTGGTCTACACCGAGGTTCCAATGTTAGGAATATTCCTGGTCTTTATATACTGTTGGATCTACAATAATCACACCTATTGTTTTGAGAACCTAATAAAATCGTTGATACATTGCATATTTTCCCAGGCCAAATAATTAGCATTATCAGGTGGGAAACATTCAGCATAGATAACTATCTGATCTTCCCAAGCACTCCTGCACTCCCATGCCAGGTGCCTGGCATTGGGACCTGTCCCAGAACTTGTTGAAAGTCAACAGTGCATTCCTACACTGTACCATCTTGAGCAAACAGCTAACTCTGAGAATAACAAAAGAATAAGAAGAAGCCAAAAGCACAAATGGCTGCCTAGAGCATCCAGGCTTGACCGGAGATGCAGGCATATCAGGAAAGATTGTGGTACACCACCTAATTTCCTTGACCTCACAATCATTTTCCGCATTTCCATGACAGGTACTAAACATAGCACTGCAGCCCCAGGCATAGGAGCAGCTGCACCATGACCCCGGCTCCAGTCTCGATACACAGGACAGCTGCCTGTGATGTGGCCCTGCCCTGGGAGCAGCTGGGGCCAGAGCTGCATGGCAGCTGCTGGGGCTGGCCCATGCTGCAGCTGCTTCTAGGGGCAAGGCACTAAAAATTGCACTGCGTCCTCAGCCCCAGAAGCAGCCGCATTGGGAACAGCCAGGCCGCCACCACGCAGCCCTAGAAGCAACTCCAGCCTTGCCCCTTGTGCCAGAACTGGAGCTGGGCTGCAGTGCAGCTACTCTGGGGGCCAAGGCTGTAGTGACCCCAACCCACTGGTGACTTCCCCAGTGAGTGCTGCTCCCTTCCAACACAATCAACCTTTCTGCAGTGGGCTGGGTATGATCAGGCAAAGGGCAGAACAGAGCAGGAAGAGATAAGAGAGGGGCACAGTGGAGTGAGAAGAGGTGGGCCAGGAAGGGGTAGGGTGTGGGTGGGGTTTTGGAGGAAGGAATAAAGTGTGAGTTGAGCCTGGGATAGAGCAACTATCAAAAATCCTCCAGCACATTAGAAAGTTAACACTTCCGGTTACAATACGCCACCACTCCCACTTACCCCCTTGATATACGCCCTTGTTTCCAGAGCACGTCTCCTCTGTTTTGTAGCTTTTATTGGACTAACTGAGAACATATGACACCTCCTGGAAAGGTCTTTGAGCATAACACTCTAAACCTTGATTTTAAAGAGCAGACTAAAGCTCAGATAGTAGTAACAGCATCTCGCTCTGACCATCTATTATTTTGCTAATGGCTACTGATTGCTTTCTCGATAATAGCCATGAAAATGACTGCTTTGAGCTGAATGCTTGTGGGGAGGTTTGGTAATATGCTACTTTTTAAAAATATAACTAGGGTGTTTATTTTTAAGACTTTTTTTAGATTTTTAAAAATTTATATTTTACAAGTTCCAGAAATTATGGGGGCAAAGTGGACAGGGGGCTACACACAGGGAAGTTTAAGAGGGAGAGCAAGACATTCTGCCATTGAACTGACTGCCAGGTGAGTGTACTAGCTTTTGGTGTGAGTGAGTGTGCTCAACTGTTTGAATTTTGTTTGCATTTTGATCCTGATTTCAGGTGATTTCAGTTTCAGTTACTGTGGCAGTTGGGATTGTGTGTCTGGGAGTGTTTGATCCTTTGTTCCCTTGATTGCCTTTGATCGCCTCAGGATCAGCCTTCCCCGGGTGGCTAATGGGGGGGGAGGGTAGGCCTGAGCTAGGGAGCAGGCTTTAAAAGCCAGAGGCAGAGTGACCAGGGGAGCGAAGGGGACAGGGCCTGCAGACAGAGGAGTTTAAGAGGGAGTTTTAAATAGGGAGGCCCACTATGAGCAGGAAGACCCGCTCATACACCTGTGCCAACACTGTCTCCTCCACCTGTGCCTGTAGCCAGACAGACCACCTGACCATGGATGCCTATACCTGGATCCTGGTGTGGTTTTGCAGGGACTGTGGCTTGCAATTCCCACTTACTGAAATCCAGGCTCGTGGGGAGGGAGGAGAACATCCAACGTGAAAGGTGCCTTCTGGTGGAATCTCTCAGGAAGCAGGTGGGAGATCTACAGGAGGAGGTGGTTAGGTTGAGGAGCATCCATATCCATGAGCAATTCCTGGATAGTGTTCATGTGGAGACAGCTCCGGTAGCTGTCCCACTACACAGGACTGCTGACACACCACTGGTGGGAGAGGAGATGGCTCGGGGGGACACTGGCAGCTAGTCACTTCTGGCAGCAGGAAGTGCTCCCCCCTGCTCCCAACCCTCCCACTTTGGTACTGGAGAACTGTTCCACTCTTCTTGATACAGGAGATAAGGAATTGCTCCCGACAGCTGAGGAGGAGAAGCCTCATATCCTCAAGGCTGGGAGGTCTGCTGCCACCACTGCAAGGAGGAAATGTAGGGTAGTGGTGGTCATAGACTCTCTTCTAAGGGGGATGGAGGCAGCCATTAGTTGCCCTGACATGTCATCTCAGGAAGCATGCTGCCTGCCGGGAGCTCATATAAAAGACATTACAGAGGCGTTGTTGAGGATTATCCAGCCCTTTGATTACTATCCCATGCTACTCATCCACCTGGGCACTAATGATACTGCAAGGTGTGACACTGAGTGAATCAAGAGTGACTATAGGGCCCTGGGAGTACAGGTGAAGGAAATTTGAGCTCAGGTGGTAGTCTCTGCAGCCCTTCCTGTTAAAGGCAGGGGCCCAGGCAGAGACAGGTGCATCCTGGAGATGAATACCTGGCTGTGAAGGTATTGTCTCCAGGAGGGCTTTGGTTTCCTCCACCACAGGATGATATTCCAAGAAGAACTGCTAAGCAGGGATGGGTTCACCTTTTGAGGAAGGGAAAGACCATATTTGGATGCAGACTGGCTAACCTAGTGAGGAGGGCTTTAAACTAAGTTTGATGGGGGCAGGTGACCAAAGCCCACAGGTAAGTGAAAAACATGGAGATCTGGGAGATGTGTTGGAAATGGGAGGCAGTATGGGCTATAGTATCAGAGAAAAAGGAGGGACAAGGCAGAACTGGGAGGGAAGCTCAAATCAGTATCTTAGGGTATGTTTACACTACCCTCCTAGTTCGAACTAGGAGGGTAATGTAGGCATACCGCACTTGCAAATGAAGCCCGGGATTTGAATTTCCCGGGCTTCATTTGCATAAACTGGGCGCCGCCATTTTTAAATCCCTGCTCGTTCAAACCCTGTGCCGCGCGGCTACACGCGGCACAAACTAGGTAGTTTGGACTAGGCTTCCTAGTTTGTGCCGTGTGTAACCGCGCGGCACGGGGTTCGAACGAGCAGGGATTTAAAAATGGCGGCGCCCAGTTTATGCAAATGAAGCCCGGGAAATTCAAATCCCGGGCTTCATTTGCAAGTGCGGTATGCCTACATCACCCTGCTAGTTCGAACTAGCGGGGTAGTGTAGACATAACCTTAGATCCTATATACATATGCAAGAAGTATGGGTAATAAGCAGAGAGAACTTGAAGTGCTAATAAATAAACACAACTATTACATCATTGGCATCACAGAGACTTGGTGGGATAATACACACAACTAGAATATCGGTATAGAAGGTACAGCTTACTCAGGAAGGATAGGTGGGGAAAAAAAGGAGGAGGTATTTCCTTATATTATTAAAAATGTATACACTTGGACTGAGGTGGAGATGGATGTAGGAGACAAATGTGTTGAGAGTTGTATTAAAAGGGGTGAAAAACAAGGGTGATGTCATACTATTACAGACCACCTACCCAGGTAGAAGAGGTGGATGAGATTTTTTTTTTAAACAACTAACAAAATCATCCAAAGAGCAGGATTGGGTGGTGATAAAGGACTTCAACTATCCAGATATATGGTGAGAAACTAACACAGCAGGGCACAGACTATCCAATAAGCTATGGGACTCCATTGAAGACAACTTTTTATTTCAGAAGGTTGAAAAAGCTACTGTAGGGAAGCTATTCTAGATTTGATTTTAACAAATAGAGAGGAACTAGTTGAGAATTTGAAACACTGCTATCTCTCTTCAGTTATTTTTCCCTTAATCTTGTTTCCCATGGGACCTTACTTAGGAGCTCTAAGTTTACCAAAATCTGCCTTCCTGAAATCCATCGTCTCTATTTTATTGTTCTCCCTTCTACCATTCCTTAGAATCATGAACTCTATAATTTCACAATCACTTTCACCCAAGCTGCCTTCCATTTTCAAAGGGACATTATTAAGGGCCCAAAAGCAAGCTACTCCACAGAGTACTAAAGATAGAAAGTATGGCAAAAGACCACCTTGGCTTAACCAGAAGATCTTGTATGATCTAAAAATAAAAAAGGAGTCTTATAAAAAGTGGAAAACTGGACAAATGACAAAGGATGAATATAAGCAAACAATAGAGGTATGCAGGGGCAAGATTAGAAAGGCAAAGGCAAAAAACGAGCTCAAACTAGCTACAGACAGAAAGGGAAACAAAAAAACTTTCTATAAATATATTAGAAGCAAGAGGAAGACCAAGGACAACGTAGACCCATTGCTCAGTGAGTAGGGAGAAACAGTAACAGGAAACTTGGAAATGGCAGAAGTGCTAAATGACTTATTTGTTTTGGTCTTTGCCAAGAAGTATGATGATGAAGGAATGCCTAACATAGCGAATGTTAGTGGAAATGGGGTAGGTTTCGAAGATACAAAAAGACCAAATTAAAAATTACTTAGGCTATGTCTAGACTGCAAACTTCTTTCGGAAGAAGTTTTTCTGAAAGAGAGCATCTACACAGCAAAAGCGCAATGAAGAAGTTATGTGTTTTTTTGAAAGAGTGTCCAAGCAATGTGGCTTCTATCTCGCATTTCAGTTGTGATTACTGTGGACAGAGTGCCCACCAAGGCACCTGTGCTTTTTCCTTGAGGCCTCTTATTTTGAAAAAAACACTTCCGCATCCACACACACCTTTTTCCGAAAAAGTTTTTTCAGAAAAAGGCTTTTTTCCTTATAGAAAAAGGTTTACCACTGTTGGCAAAACCCTTCCATTCTTTCGACTTTCTGTCAAAAGAATGCAATAGCAGTTTGGATTTAAGTGTAGTTTTTCCGGAAAAATGGCTGTTTTTCTAGAAAAACTCTGCAGTGTAGAAAAGTTAGATGTCTGCAAGTCACCAGGGATTGATGAAATGCATCATAAAATATGCAAGAAGGTAACTGAGCCTTTAGCTATCATCTTTGAAAAATCATGGAAGACAGTAGAGATTCCAGAAGATTGGAAAGGAGCAAATAGAGTGCCCATCTATAAAAACAAAATGCAGGACTACACCAGACTAACACGGCTACATTTCTATTCCCATCTATAAAAAGGGAAATAAGACAACCCAGGAAACTACAGACCAGTCAGTTTAACTTCTGTGACAGGGAAGATAATGGAGCAAGTAATTAAGGACTTCATCTGCAAACATCTGGAAGATAATAAGGTGATAGGTAACAGCCAACATGGATTTGTAAAGAACAAATCTTGTCAAACCAATTTGATAGCTTTTTTTTGATAGGATGATGAGTCTTGTGAATAAGGGAGAAGCGGTGGACATTGTATACCTAGACATTTCATACAGTCTCACATGATCTTCTTATCAATAAACTAGGCAAATACAACTTATATGGGGTTACTGTAAGGTGGCTGCATAATTAGCTGGATAACTGTTCTCAGAGAGTAGATATTAATGGTTCACAATGCTGCTGGAAGAGCATAAAAAGTGGGATTCCATGGGGGGCGGGGTCTGTTTTGGGACCAGTTCTGTTCAATATCTTCATCAACGATTTAGATATTGGCATAGAGAGTATGCTTATTAAGTTTGCAGATGACACCAAGCTGGTAGAGGTTGCAAATGCTTTGGAGGATAGGGTCAGACTTCTGAATGATCTGGACAAACTGGAGAAACGGTCTGAGGTAAATAGGATGAAGTTTAATAAGGACAAAAGCAAAGTACTCCACTTAGGAAGGAACAGTCAATTTCACACATACAGAATGGGAAGTGACTGTCTGGGAAGGAGTGTTACAGAAAGGGATCTAAGGGTCATAGTGGACCACAAGCTAAATATGAGTCAACAGTGTGATGCTATTGCAAAAAAAAAAAAACAAATGTGATTCTGGGATGCATTAACAGGAGTGTTGTGAGCAAGACACGAGAAGTCATTCTTCCACTTTATTCTGCGCTGATTAGGCCTCAATTGGAGTACTATGTCCAGTTCTGGGTACCACATTTCAAGGAAGATGTGGAGAAATTGGAGAAGGTCCAGAGAAGAGCAACAAGAATGATTAAAGTTCTAGAAAACATTACCTATGAAGGAAGACTGAAAGAATTGGGCATGTTTAGTTTGGAAAGGAGAAGACTAAGAGGGGACATGATAGTGGTTTTCAGGTATCTAAAAGGGTGTCACAAGGAGGAGGGAGAAAAATTGTTCTTCTTGGCCTCTGAGGATAGGGCAAGAAACAATGGGCTTAAACTGCAGCAAGGGAGATTTTGGTTGGACATTAGGAAAAAGTTCCTAACTGTCAGGGTACTCAAACACTGGTATAAATTGTCCAGGGAGATTGTGGCATCTCCATCTCTGGAGACATTTAAGAGCAGACTAGATAGACATCTATCAGGGATGGTCTAGACAGTACTGGGTCCTGTCATGAGGGCAGGGGACCAGACTCGATGACCTCTCGAATTCCCTTCCATTTCTAGTGTTCTATGATTCTATGAGAACCATTAGGCACATACTTAAGGAGAATTGATGTTAAGATTAAGAAAGATAAAGCTTTATATATAAACTGTGAAAGCTCAAACTGTGAGCATAATATGTCAAAATATACAAACACCCCTCAATCAATAAATGATACTTGTTTGTACTATTCATTTGCTAGTCCATTTGCAAGAAGCTGAATTCAGAAGTCTAAATTACTTGATTTTCTAATAAGTTCAAGTAACAGTTTTCCTAGTTTGCCCATCTGTAAATTTTGATTATTACTCAACTGATGGAATATTTTTCATTGTTTGTGTGTGTTCAGTGAAGTCAGGGCTTACCAGTGTTTACTGAAACTCTAATCCTTCCAAATCTACTTATAGTTTAACAAGATTTGAGACTTCTCATACAACAGAAAAAATTACAGTTAAGTGTTAAGTTCATAAAACAGTTTATTAACTAACTACTTCAAACTGGACCTCATTTTTGAGCTATAACTTTATTATCTAAACCTCACTTAACTCTTCTCTCATTATTAGATGATCTTTCAAATTTTAATGTCAAAGGTAACATCTAATTATGATAAATTAACAAACAACTAAAAGGTGGTCTTTCTCTTCCATATTCCTTTCCCCACCCAATGTTTTTTCTTTGTTTTTAAAATTAAAAATTTAAGTTTATCTAGAGTTTTTACTGAAATTCTATTGATGAATAAAGAACTGACATCTAACTTATGAGATACTGAGAAAAATTAAACTTGATTAACTGAGATGTGGAGGGATTTGTATCCATCATTTAAAACTCTTTATCTTTTGTTCGATTTTGTTAAAATCTACTTACTACAAATATTAAAGAAACAGGAGAAAATTAGCCTTGTTTAAGATTCAGCAACCCCTTCAAACCTTCAAAGAAAGGTTGATAAAGTTCACAATCCAACTCCAAAGAAGTCTTCCAGCAAACCAGAGAAGACCAGGATTGACAGTCCTGATCAAAGTTAAAAAACAAAATACACACACTTTAATAACCCACTTCCTTTCTGGACATCAGGGATCCCAGTAAGAGGGTGGGGCTGAGGTCTCTGCGCTGGGTGAGTCTCTCAGGAAGCAACGCCACTGGTGGGAGTCACAGGTGCACTTGTTCAGACGTGTGCCAATGACCTCAATATTGGTGCACAAGACAAAACTCTCTCTGTTCATGGTTGGAAAAACTTAGAGGGAACACAGCTCAGCTGCTGCTTTAATCAGTATTCAGTCTCTTTTGCCCTATTGTAACATCACAAAGGAGAACCTTACCACAGACCAGAGATTTGGCCCTGCCTATATTAATGCCTGCAACTGACATAGTCATTTACATAGTCAGATCACTGTACCAATACTAATTCATCAGTTACTTAAATAAGGGTCTCTTAACTAACACTATTGATTAGGGCATCTCATAACTGGATATACTTGATTCTGCATTTAGATCTGAATTCTGCTCCTTAGATCCCTCCTATAGTGTTTCTGTGCTAAATGAATAGAAAATTTGTGGAAAACATTGAAAAGTGCAGAACTGGCCAACTTCATTAACTTTTTGACATTTTTCTCAAAATATAAATTAACCATTGATTTTCTGTATTCTTGCCTTTTCATTCTCGAACACGTAAGCCAATCTGATTCATAAGATTATATTATACTCGAATTCTGAAGAGTATTCTCCCCCAAACTCCATCAAAGTCCATTTTGAAATAAAATCAATTGACTGTTCTGTAAGACAACCTGTTCTATAAATGTAAAGTATACAGATGCATTAGAGGGCAGTAAGCTCACTATCCAAAAGGTATTTGCTTTTGAGTTCAGTCTATAACTTCTGCCAGTGAGATTCACTCATTGCTTCAAAAAAGAAGCAATATCTGACCAAAAGGTCCAAGACAAAAGCTAGCTCTTTTGGGTACTGTAGCTGTCATATATTCAACATCTGCAGAATTACAAATGAGGGAAAATAATTAGTGCAGAGGTTTGATTATTGATTAATGAAAGTTGAAAGCAAATAAATAATAGTTCAGAGATTAGATTAGATTTGATTTAGATCATCACTCAAAAATAAGAATGCATACCAGAAGTATCCAAACTTCTTGTTTCTGTGAAGTCACTTTGGAAAAGGAGTAGGAAAATGTTTTATTGAAAAAATTAACAGTCTATTTCTTCCAGAATGGACAGTAGTACAGTGTGTGTTTCGGCACTTCTGAATTTAGTCTAGCTGCTATCTAGTAGAACATCTTTACAAAATGAAAAGACAGGAGAGTTATTAAAATTTTAAAAAATATGGTTTGATCCATACTTGATTCAAAGTTTGAGTAAAGACATTATTTTGTTCAAACCTGTTCACTATTCTTTCTTTAATAGTGTTGTGTTACCTGGTCATTTAGTTTAAAAAAAAGAGAAAATAATATTCAGAACACATCATGTCACATCACTGGCACTTCAAGTTTTATTCATTTCATTACCAAACTCATGTAAGTAAAAAAGACTGATACAGGAAATTAGAACATGAAATTAGGAACTAGTATTAATGTTTTTCTTTAAAAAAAATTAAAATTGTAAGTCTGAGATGTATGATAAACTTTGATAAGAAAAAACAGGTATTTCTACTGAGGTATGAAATATTGATTTTCAGATTATGCCTGTATATATTTTTGAAACAACCATAAATTAGGCATTATGAAGATATCTTTGCAAAATCCATTTATCAAATGTTAAATCAGCAGTCTTGCATACTTTTCTCTGAGGAATATATTATTCATATAATCTTCAACTGCAAATGACTTTGAGGAGCATGAAACTTAACCAACACTCATTGAAAGACAAACCAATAAAAAACCTGCTGTGGGATAGTTGTCCATGAACCTTGAAAGTGGGAGCAAACTAGGTAAGGAATAAAAATAGCATACACAATATTACAATCAAATTTTGAGAGTTTACTGTTCCCAGAATAAATAGGAGCATTTATATTGCTAGAATTGAGTTAATGGTCTTGGAACAGTAAGAAGATGTAGCTGTTGCAAGATTGTTCTCCAGATTGGTAAAATACTAATCTTTCCTTTTCTATATAGTGATAATTAATGTTTGACTAATAATCTTTGATAAATTCAACTAAACTTTCATCTGTCATACCATTGATAGTCTAAAACCAGACAAAGCTGCAATAAATATTTCCTTCTCCAAATAATAAATGCTTCAGGCAGCTATTTTCAAAGTGCACAATAACACACACATATTTCTACTATCACCACCTCATAGAACATAATCTATCAGGGACTACTGTGCGGGCCAAAGTGCCCAGAGCTGATGGTATCATACCAGGCATTGAGAGTGACATTCCCAGATCTGACTTAGTCCTGTGATTCCTTAATTTTCTGGTATGGCTCTGCAGGTCACACCAGATATGCAAAGGGATGAAAGCCATGGACAGCTTGAGAGTATAGGATGCTGGGGTGTTTCTGTCCATTTCAAACTCCCACTTAAACTAGGGGGTTCTAATGACCCACCTCCAAGGTTCTGAACCTGTATGTTCTTCCATGAGATGTTCAAACCCATACTTACTTACTTACTTACTTACTTACTGCGCGTTACGCCAATGGCTCATAGGGCAGCAACAAAGTCCTTCCACTTCTGTCGGTCGCAGGCCAAAGCGCCTATTGTTCCCCAAGTGTGATGATGGGCTTTTAATTCTTGTTCTACCGTTCGGCGCCAGGTTGTTTTTGGTCTTCCTCTCTTTCTCTTCCCATCTGGTTTCCAGTGGAGTGCAATTTTCGTAATAGATCCGTCCTCTCTTCGTAACACATGACCTATCCATCGCCAGCGTCTTTTCATAATTATAGTGGCCATGTCTTCTTGTTTACACTGAGACAGTAGATCTTCGTTGGAAATTTTATTTGGCCAAAATATCCTGATTATTCTTCAAACCCATAGTGTGGCATATTGAAGATCTTAGAGCACAACTGAAGTTCTCTGACTTCTCCACAAGCAAGGCAGAGTCGTCAGCATACAGTTGGTGAACCATTTCCTGACCAGCTTTGATTCCAGGTATACAGAGGCAAGTCCTAATATTCAGTTGATAGCTCAGCAGAATAATGCCAGATCAAGAATGCATATTGACTCCAGAATGAAATGGAAGCTATCATATAGCCATTAAAGCTTACGGAGTTGTTTGGACTTTTTTGATTACTCCAGAAAGGGACTGTATTGAAATGTGTCTGAGTCTGAGGTTACAGGGTTCTCAAACTTATTGTATTTTAGGGTCAGTGCAAGTCCTCAAAATCTTTTACTGGGCCTATGGGCACACCCCTTTGACAGGGTTCCGGAAGGGCAATTATGTCTGTGCATTCCCCTCTGCACATCTCTTGGTACCTCCTGCTGCTTGCCACACCTGGCTGATTTAAAACCTGCTGGGGTCCTCCACCACAACCACTAGTCCTGCAGTAGGTTACCATGGCCCAGGAACCATGTGTTGCAGAGCCATTCTGTACATAGTGTAAACTATAAAACTACAGACTAATTTTGTGAAACTAACTAGATATCAATAATACCCACTCTCCTGATTTGATCATAAGCCTCCTGATAATTGAACCCTTTTTTCTGGAAAGCCCCTGCACCCATATTAGAATTAAGCAAGATCTGGGAATTTCACTGTCTGATGCCTCATACACGACTATCAACTATGGTCACTCTGACTTAGTACATTATCCTTATTTGTTGGTGCATGGCATTAGAAGAGTAACCCAGCCTTCTTTTTTCTTTTCTTTTTTAAGAAAGACTTAAGTTCTTATGGTTTGTAGGGGGAAAAGTCAAAGATCTCACACACCAGATTCCAAATAAAAAAGATGTCAAGTGTATTTTTATCTGTGATTTCAAGAAGCCATTCTCTTTTTGGAGTGGTGGGGGTACTACTTCATGAGTTTTAAATGCTTGGGGTTGGCAATACAGTACATGTAAGTTGACAGTGTCTCCCCCTGTGTCCAGGAGCCAATCCTGAGACCAGAATCCTACAAAAGACATGAAACTGAGCACTCACTCCCTGACATCCCCATGGCCTTGTGCTGGGATGCCCCTCCACCCACTAACATCTGCACCCTCACAATGTCATCCCCCGCCCCTCCCACTAATATTTGTGGGTATGTCTACACTACAAAGTTAATTCTAACTAACAGCCATTAGTTCGAATTAACTTTCATAGGCGCTACACATGCAAACCACTAGTTCAAACTTAATTCGAACTAGCAGAGCGCTTAATTCGAACTAGGTAAACCTCATTCTGTGAGGACTAATGCCAAGTTCGAAATAAGTAGTTTGAATTAAGGGCTGTGTAGCCACTTAATTCAAACTAGTTGGAGGCTAGCCCTTCCCAGCTTGCCCTGGTGGCCACTCTGGGCCAAGCCAGGGAAACTCTTCTGCCCCCCTCCCGGCCCTGGAGCCCTTAAAGGGTCACGGTCTGGCTACGGTACCTATGCCAGGTGCAAGCCTGCCAGCACCCAGCCAGCAGACCCTGCACCTGGCACGTCATGAGCCAGCCACCCAGCCCTCCGCCTCTTCCCAGGACCAGGCTGACAGCTCCCAGGAGCCTGCCCGGGGCTGCAAGAGGTGGGTGCCCACCTGGTCTAGTGCGGAGATCGTGGACTTCATCCAAGTTTTGGGGGGAGGCCTCCAACATCCACAATCTCCATACTAGGCACAGGAAAGTGGCCGTCTAGGGCAGGATAGCTGCCAGCCTGGCCACCAAAGGCCACATGCAAACCCAGGAGCAGGTTTGCATGAAAATCAAGTTGGTCCAGTGAGACCCCCCAACCCTGAGCCCTGAGCTTAGAACATAAGAATGGCTGTACTGGGTCAGACCAAAGGTCCATCTAGCCCAGTAGCCTGTCTGCCGACAGCGGCTACACCAGGTACGCTGGAGGGGATGGACCGAAGACAATGACCAAGCCTTTTGTCTCCTGCCATCCATCTCCAGCCTTCCACAGAATCCAGGGACACCATTCCTACCCCCTGGCTAATAGCACTCCATGGACCCAACCTCCATGACTTTATCTAGCTTCTCTTTAAACTCTGTTATAGTCCTAGACTTCACATCCTTCTGTGGCAAGGAGTTCCACAGGTTGACTATTTGCTTTGTGAAGAAAAACTTTCTTGTATTAGTTTGAAGCCTGCTACACATTCATTTCATTTGGTGCCCTCTAGTCCTTATATTATGGGAGCTAATGAAGAACTTTTCTTTATGCACCCTCTCCACACCACTCATGATTTTATAGACCTCTACCATATACCCCTTCAGTCTCCCCTTTTCTAAGTTGAAAAGTCCCAGTCTTCATATGGGACCTGTTCCAAACCCCTAATCATTGTAGATGCCCTTTTCTGAACCCTTTCCAAGGCCAAAACATCTCTTTTGAGGTGAGGAGCCCACATCTGTACACAGTACTGAAGATATGGCATAACATAGTTTTATACTTCCCCTCCTCCTTCTTCCCCTGGCTTCCCCCTTCAAGCTCCCTCCTCCCAAGATTCCCCCTCCCCTCTCCCACCTCCTTTTCCCAGTCTCCCCAGAGGTAAATCCTCCTCCCCCAGTTTTGTTAAATGAAGAGAGTTTCTATTTTTGAACACACGTGTCCTTTATTTTGTACATCAGGAAAGGGGGCTAGGGAGGGGTAAGTGGAAGGAGGTGAGGGAGGAATGGGGTATGAGCCCCCGATGGGGAGGATTGGGCTGGCTCTGTGGGCTCCTCAGGGTGGAAGCTCTCCTGCAGGGCTGCCTGGATCCTGACAGCCTCCCGATTGACGACCCCCCCCCCCCCCCGGTAGCAGCCTGCGGCAAGTGTAGCCGGGCTGATGGCTGAGTGCTGTGATGTGCCCAGTGCGGGCACTCAGGGCACTCCAAGACAGGACTGCTTTGCTGTCCCTCATCGAGGTAGACAAGCAAGCGGGGAACCCTGAGAACTGTCTGTCTGCGGTGGGGGTCGGGTCCCTTTAAGCACAGCCCTCGGCTAGCCTGAGGCAGCAGCTCCACGCTCTAAGTCCTAACCTGATGCCCTGCCGGCACCTGTTCCAGCCAGCCTTAACTTAATTCAAATTAGTTTTTAGGTCTAGATGCACTAATTCAAATTAGCTTAGTTCGAATTAACTAATTAAAATTAAGTTAGTTCAAATTAGTGCTGTAGTGTAGACATACCCTGTGTCCCTGTACTGGGATCCCTCACCCCTGCCTGAGGTAACTGAAACTGAAACCCACCCACTGGCTGTAGAAGCATGTCAGCTCAAGCAGCTCCCTTGCCAAAATGGTTCACACTGCAATGGAGGCAGCTAGCGAGGCTTCTTAGACTTAGAAGTGCTCTCTGAGGCAGGGACTATGCAGGCACTGGGAGTCTGGATGCTATGGGAGCCGTGTGAGGATGAGTCCCTGCATGCCACCCACCATCCCCCCTCCATCCATGGGCTGACAGCTGGGTGGGCCTGTTTAAATAACTTTTTCAAAATATTTTGTTTGTGGAATTAGGGAAATGGTAGGGCCACAGATGACACCCCCAGGCCAAGAATTTGAGATGCTTGGGTTAGGATATTAAGAATGCTAACTGCAACAGAACTTAAGAGATCAACAGGGAGCACTAGAGATGCTGAAGTAGTGAGGCAAATTGCTTATAGTTGGTTTTATTTCCATCACCAAAACTCTTCCAAACTTTCAAAAACAGGAAGCTATTTCCTACCTCTTCTCTCCCCCTCCATCCTTTTCAGGTTTTCTGTAAACGTGTCAGAAAAGAAATGATGCAAAATAGCACTTTTGTACTCAAAAGAAGTGCTTTAGGCATTGTCTACCTTGGGAAGTTGCTCTAGTTAGATTCCCTTTAAACTGTTATCATTAAACTGATTCAATCCTGTGTTTGGTTGAAGACTGGCTTATTTTATTTTAACTGAAACTCATTCTCAATTCACTGTTGCTGAATTGCTCTTTGGACAGATAATAAGACACTTTTATTATAATACAAATACAAGCCCTTTATGCTAGCATTGTTTAGGAATAGATTCACTGAAATGAAACAAAAAAAATATTCCCTCAGAAAAACAAGTAGCGTTAAAGAAAATTTTAGATGTAGTTTTCAACTATCTAAGGCAAACACATCAAATCACATTCAAATGAAAATTAATGATATATTAATATTAATATGCTGAGGTTTCATCAGACAAGACTGCAGTCTGTTGATCTTTCTGTGTTGTCAAATTTGTCTAAAAATGTCTTCTGCTCAAGGGCAGTATAATTTAAGAGAAACATTTTATAAAGAAACACCTCAAAGGTCCTAGAGAAGCAAATAAGCAATTTGAAATATTTTAAAGACAATTAATTCAAGTTAAAGCTGGTTGCAAAATTTTACAGCACATTTTTTTGTCATAAAAGTATGGTTTTATCTATATTGAAAAGTTGTGGGGGAACTGGACAATTTCAGCAATCATTTCTATGCAATAAATCTAAATTTTCCATACACTGAAAATAAAACACATCTTAAGTTTTCTGTCTCAGTTTTCTTAATATTTTCAAATCATGGGAAATTTCAAATTTTTGGCTGTTTTCTATTTAGAATGAAAAAATATCTAAATTCAAGTTTGTCACTTACATTATAGTATTTGAGCCACAGTCCTGCATGGACTAAAACATACGCTTAATCCTAAACATGTAGTAAACCCTACATGACCCTATTCACAAGCTTAAGACTAAACACATGCTTAATTCTTATCAGGATCTAGGCCTTGAAAGCTACCTAGTGATATAGATCCTTGGCTGTAACAGGCAAATGGTTTGGTTCCTCCTGATAAAAACAAATTCTGACTTACAGTAAAGTCAGACGGAGCCATGTAGATTTGTTTGTTCGGCAAAGGGAAATGAAGCCTCAATTTAAATAATCACGGCTTCATTTAAACTTAAATGGCTGCCCCGCTCTGCCGAGCAGCTGTTTGTCGGCAGATCGGGGCAGTCTGGACGCTCCCCTGATGACATGAAAGCCCTTTATCGACCTCCCTGGTAAACTTCATCCTACGAGGCATAACGGAGAGGTCGGTAAAGGGCTTTCAGGTAGGTGCGGGAGCGTCCAGACTAGCGTGCTTAGCTGATCAGCTGTTTGTCGGCTTAGCACGGCAGCCATTTAAATTTAAATGAAGCTGCGATTATTTAAATCGCAGCTTCATTTCCCTTTGCCGATCAGCCTAAACAATAGACACACCCATTGTTAGGACTGTGCAGAGAATAGAAATACTATTTTGCAAACGATTTCAAGACTTCAAAATGTTGCTTAGTTTTAAATTGGAATAAAACTGAAAAATTCCAAGGATTCTCAAGAAATGCTGGGGGGACGGGTGGTATCAACTGATACATTTTCATTTTGACTTTTCTAATTATTATTTTGTATTCCAATAAAAATTAAAAAGATCATTTTTCATGCCAAGAATGTGCAAATAAGGTGTTTCAGCATTTTCCTGTTCTTTCCCCCAATTTTCTTCCAAACTCAGATTCCTGAAAAATCAACCCAATTTAGTGAAGTATTTTAATTTTTAATAAAAGTTCAGAACATGATTTTGTCAAAATTCCTCTCAATTGTCCTACATAAACACGTAGGCCTGAAAGGTGCTTTACATTCTGGCTCCAATCTAGTGAAACACTTAAGCTTAACATTATGCATGTGAGAAATCTCATTAAAGTTAATGAGACTGTCTAGATACATAACTTTAAGTATGAGCTAAAATGTTTTGTTTGACTCGAATCGTAATGTTAGCAGTTTGTGGGACCAGTAGAACAAATTCTTGCAAAGGTCAGGAATACTGTCTGTGGAGCAAGGTTTTGTGAGCTTTGTTTGGGATAAGGTATACTTACAATTTTAGATGTAGCTAGCGGTGAAAGTAATTTAAAATTTATTACAGATACTGTCCTATTGCAACCTGAGTCTCTGCCAGCTCTTTAAATAGCTCCCTCCTGGCTTTTGCTCCAGCACAGCCAGCTCTTGCTGGAGTTGCGCACCTATGTGCACCTGCTAACTTTCACCTGTGGCCTTAACTAAATAAAAATGTGGACTGAGCTGATAACTGTTGCCTCAGAAAAACACCTCTCTGACACCAATCAGAATCACATTCATAGCAAACCCCAGGCAGGAAAGTAGGAAACCAAAAGAGGATGAAGTATTTCCTTATGCTAATGAAATTATAGCCACTGGCTGCAGCTTCTGTACTATGCTTATGGTGCAAACACTACATAGAATTTGCCACCAGAATTTCAGATTTGGAGAAAAAAATGCAACATGTAACAGAGGCCCTTTCCACCCAGAACTTTATTCATAAACCTTACCTGTTAGAATACATTGTAACAATTATTGATGACATTGACAAAGAAACCACTCGCTTTAAAAATTCATTTATCTTTTTAGCCGATTTTTCTTGGAATTACATTATTTTTGTTTCATTTTGTTTTTTACAAGATAAGAAAATGCCTTAATTGGTGGAATTTTAGGACTAGATGGCTCTAATACACAACAGTTTTAATGAATTATTTTATTAACTCCTCATTTTTCATTAATATAGATAAGAATTGATAATCAATCTTTGAAAATACTAATAGTGAAAATAATCTTGCTAAGACGGAAAACAGTTTACAGTGAACATGTTTATTATAAGTAAAATGCCATAATTTTTCAGTTGAAATTTTATATATGATTAATAAATGGTTTACATAGTCATAATAAATGTTTTAGAAAAGTACCTGGCTAAAGACTGAAAATCAGAAATTATTTTGCAGAACAGGATGTTGGTTGAAAGATATAAGTTATTTAAAATATCTGCATATTATTCTCAAATATTTATCTTTATCACAATGTATTTTAGTATTTCCCATCTGATCTTAAGCAGAGTTGTACAGTGTCCTTTTGAAACTTCTGTGGCAAAATGTTTATGGAAAAGGAAAAAAAAACCTCTATAGTCCAGTATATCCCCATTTTCTACATCATAACCATTTTCAAAATAGTATCCATCTAATGTATTATACAATGAGCACAGCGTTTGCTAGGCAAAGCTTTGGCACCATTACAGTATTTACTGTGTCTCAATCAAGGACAACATACTAATATAACAAACAACATTAACGTAGGGATTCTAACTACAAGAGGAAATATAGATTCAATGTAATGATTCAAGCAGGTTTTCCAGTAGCAGATGGACGTTTTGAATAGAATGGATGCCCATTTGGCTCCTATTCCTTGTGTTTACAGAAATTTGAGTTTGAAAGCAAACTAGCCACAAAATGTGTTCAGATTGCAGAACATGTGTCTGAACACATTTTTATCATTTTCTTTATTAGTTTCTTTATTAGTTGTGGTGATGGGAAGTCACTCATGTTCCTGTTCCCTATAGCCTAAATGAAGGACAATAAATCCCAAATAATAGTGTCTTTGAACTTTTTCTCCCCTATAGCTACTTTGAACTGGTTAACTGAACTGGTTAACTGAATTCTCAGAGGCGAAAGCCCCTTAGCGAGATATGTACCACCAGATTTCTTGTGCAGACACTGTTGAAGTCCATGGGATGGATAGCAGAACATAGAATCAGATTGTTTCTAGTGTAAAGTCAATCAATTTCCCCTGTTAATTAGGTACATCTTTCACAAAACAGCATGGTAAGAATAAGTGTTTATAAAAACAGGAAAATGTTACTTTAAAATTACAAACAAACAAAACAAAACGAAAAACAAAAACTAAACACAAACCCTGGCAAGGGAACAGAAATGCAGGTGTAGTGAGTGTAGTACTTTCTGACTCATAGTACTTGAGAAATTGCCTAGATACCAAGCTGACAATGCCCTTTTAACATTGCTTATATTCAGTGATTTGTATAAGCAATGGCCATGCACCTTTGAGTCTGTGACTTGGGCTCCTGCCATGTGTAAAACTTGCTTCTGATTCTTTCCTTCTTGGTCTTAAAATACACTGATGAAAGATGAAGGAAGAAGGAGGGATATTTTGTTATTTTATAAACCTAATACTATGTTTGTATGCAAATCTTCAATAAAAATGACAGGGGAATCATGTAGCTGCTTGGTGGGACAGAATCTTCCCCTCACTTAAAGGCAAACTGTGAGCATACCACTAATTGATCCCTCCACAACTGCTCACCATACCTCAGGAGGCACTGCTATCATAGAGCATGGCCCCATGGCATCCATGGCTCTATGGAATCCTACACTACACTCACTGCATTTCTTGAACCACAGAAATGTGGAATTCTTGTATGAGGCTGGGCACAGGACAACATGGTTTGGCTGATATTAATAGTGCTATATTACTAATGGTATTACTATTGTTCATTTACCAGCGCTCCATCCAAGTATTCTGTTCTACAGCAAATGTCTTGCTGAACAATTCACCTGTGAGAACGGACTTAGACCAGTACCAGAAGTTATGGCCTATGGCAGTACTTGCTTTTAATTGTACAAAGCTGTCAGAGACGGTACATGTATTTTTATTCCAACCTTGATTGTTACTATTGACTTTCTTTCTGTGTTTTCCTCCTTTTTCTTTTCTTGAGACGAAAGGCTTCATCTTGAACTTGCCATGGCCTTTGTGCACTGTTCTGACAGCACAAAGAAGCCATATAACTGGCTTTAATAACCATCTGGGGTGGTGTACCACTAGCACAGTTGATCCTGGCAGCATAAGGGGCATGCTGTGGATGTAGGTGGTAAAAATAGGAGTGGGTGCTTGGGGTGTCACGGCGTACCCTGACTTGAAGTGGTTTCCATCATATACAGGTGTTGCAGTTTGGTTCAATGGTTCTCAGCATCCTCACTATGCAAATAGTTCCAGCACCACAGGCTGGAAGTGGCGAAAGCTTTTTACTTTGGCAAGCCCCCCTGAGTAGTGGCTGGTTTTGTAAGGGTTTTTCTGCTGAAGTGTCCAGAGAGTCAAGGGATGACATCTGCTTTCTGGAGATATAAGGGGATCACACTCCACCTGGTACAGTCAATAGGATCCAGGTATCCAGGAATCTAAGTACTCACTGGCTGGGATGTAACTGAGTCATATATATCCATTACCTCCACTAGCTAGAAACCAAGTGGCACATACAGGAGATACAGGAGATTACAGGGCAGCTTCTAGAAGTCTGGGCTTTTGTGTCAGATAGGCTGGCTAAGAACTTCCTTAGTTCCTTGTTAGAGAGATACCTCAGATGTATCACAGCTTTCCTTTAATACTCTGGCTATTTGTGAAGCTGTTAAATATGTTACACATGGAGCCACCCACTTGGTTAACCATATAATAAGTTCCTAGCACTTACAAAATTAACACTAGCACACTTTGAAGTTCAGCACATACCAGTCTCTATTAAGAACCTCTGAATTACACTGTTTTTATGATCAAACAGCCTGAATATGTAACATTTTGCTCATCTGGTCATCTTGGTCATTATTTGCAATGACTGGCCCTTGCTGGTTTGTAACCCTTGAGTTTTCTTATTCTGCAAACACAGTCTATGGAGTTCGCTGTGTTGATTGTTCTTTGTGAGATAGATATTGATAGTATCTATTGAACTCTCTCTGCTGTCAGTCTGAAACACAGATGATCTGTGTGATTTTTTTTTAAACAACTGAAGCTGTCCATTCTTTTTCTCCATCCAGTTTTATGTGAGAATAGTTACCAGGCTCTAGATTCAGCTGTTCTCTGAGCAATGTCTGATACATAATAAGCTGTTTGTTCATAAATTCTTCTTGTCTTTTTATCTAATTTGGCCCCATTGGAGATATATTCTTTTCCAAAGTTGGAATAATAGTTAGGAAAATTACTCCTATCAGGAGTTGTTCTGCTCTCTATCCAGTAGAAGCTATTGATGCTGACTGTAATTTAGAAGAGTAAGGACTGGATCTTGCTGCTGTAGGAGTTTTTAGGCTGTCAGCTGTCTCTCCATATCCTTGTGGATAAGATGGGATGCTAGTAATATAATTAAAATCATATTTTGTTTTGAATTACTCTACGTTGTGCAGCAGTGAATTTTGATCCATTGTCCATCACTAATTCTTCTGGAATACCAAAATGAGAAAAAGTGTGGTTCAGTTTCTTAATAACTCTTGGAAATCTGATGTATACATAATTTTGATATACCTGGAAAAATAGTACACTATGACTCTGACTTGTGAATTAGCATAAATCAGCAGCTAGTTTCTGCCATGTTCCATGTGGTAGTGGTCTTCTTTTTTATATTGTTCAGCATGAAAAATGATTGCCCTCCTTTTTCCTAGGCCCTCCTCCCATTCAGCATGGTCGCTGAAGCCAAGTGTATGTTAGGGAGGGCCTCAAAGATTTAGAACCCATGTTCTAAGAGCCCATTCAAAATGAAGTACCCTATTAACTTGTCTCCAGTTGCAGGGAAAAAAAAGGCAGATTAATGAGTTTCTGATAGTTGTATTAATAGAGACACTAGATTTATGGTTTATTACAACTGTTTTTAGTTTTGAGCAAATACTAATTAATTTAAGCTCCTAGACACATCGTTTGAAGGTCTTGTGTAGGCTTCCTTTAAGGAAAATGACTGAGAGGTCATGTATGTAATGATTAAATTGTGAAAAGTGTTCGTCTATGAGTAGTATTGTATTTGTCTTACTTTCCCATGTGAGTTTATTGAAAAGCATAGTGATTAGTTTCAGCCACAGTTGTTATTCAGGAAACTTGAGCTCTCGTACTCACACCCTACCGACTACTATAATCATTTTTGTACAAAATGTGCTTTATGTGTAAACCAGGTATGTTAGGGAAGTTGGTAAAAAGGTCTGCCTTAAGCAAAGTCTTTACATATGTATTTGCTTATCTGACCTGCCTGATCTTCAGGAGAAAACAACGAAGATCTGTGTTTAAGTATACAAAGCTATTAAACTAAGGACTGGGTGAAGAACCATGATAGACTTTCCTTCACACGCCATGTGAACCTTCTCACAGCTTCCATAAATTCTTTGAGGGGTATCTCTCAAAACACTACATTGCAAAGTGCAAGGGGGGGGGAGGATCATCCCTTCATATCTGTGTCTGAGAGGGCCCACACCTCCTTGTGAGTTGGAAGTCTGCAACAGTGGTAAAGTGGGCCAGGAGGACACACCAGTAAGAACCAGCCACAAGTACCAGCCCATAAATGGCTAATATTAAAGTGCTCTCATGGTTCCTTAACACACAAGATAGCCACCAAAGGGGGAAAGGGAACAGCAAAAGAGTCAGCAGCCCTGGGGCCTGTCAATTTTAAAAGGGCCTGGGGCTCCCAGCTTCCACTATTGCCAGAGTGGTGTCTGGGAGCCCCGGGTTCTTCATTAGTGCTGCTGGAGTTCCGGGGACCCTGGCTGCCACTGCTGGAGCCTCAGGGCTCCTTGCTACTGCAACAGCGGCATCCATGAAGGGCAAAAGCTGTCTGGGTAAGTCCGGTACACTTTATTTACCCCTGTTCCTTCTGTCAGAGCCATCCCCCAACTTGCCATGGATCTTGGTATGTCCTGGCAATTACTTTCACCCCTGGTCTGCAACAGCCTTCTTCTGAACAAGCAGCAGGAGGGATTTAGCTATTTACAAGGGGACTCATCCCACAAGCAGGGAGGGCTTTACGCAGTGTGGGCTCTGGCTGGTGTCCAGTGTGAGTGGCAGCCATCTATTCATCCGACCCTTACATAGGCCAGGGCAGACAATGGTTAGGGCTCTGGCCTGCAATCATGTAGAGTTATAAATAGTCTAGTTACTTGGCCTTTTAAGTGGGGCAGGAAAATCAGCAGAACTGTAGCCCCAGTCCAGTTTAATGGCTCACAAGGGGTGAGCAACACCAACAGTCTATGAGACTCAAGTAAGGAATCACACTGAGAAGCCTAGACGTCCTGGCATATGGAGGGGGAGTACTATTACCCCAACCAATGCCACTTCCCACAGCTCCCATTGGCTGGGACCAGTGAATCGCAGCCAATGGAAGCTGTGAGCAGCCATACCTGCTGATGCACAGGTAAATAAAACATTTGGTGGCCCACCAGAGGCTAACCCTGATGAACCACATCCAGACCATGAGTTGCTTATTGCCCACCTTGGAGCTAGAGGGTTCTAGTTTGATTTTTTTTTTCCTCTGAAAAGAAGCAGATTGGGTGTCCTGTTCATGATGTAATCTACTGTTCTGGTAGAGACTGTTATTGTTTGATTAAGCCTTTTTTATAGTCATTAAATTGTGTATTCTAGATTTTCTTCTGGGAGTATCCAAGTGCGCAGTTGAAGATAACAGATTTATTAGAGTGTTTGGGATGATTCCTGGATCTAGGAAGGTACATCTGTGGGTTTATTGTATATAATTGTCAGTAGTGTTGAAGCTGATGGTGATATCCAGGAAGCTGATTCTGGTGTGAGGGTAGATTTATGGTAGCTAGTAGTAGTTGAAGTTACGGTGGAAATCTTTTAGGGAGATTAGGAATTGTTCAGAAGGTGAAAATATCATTGGTGTATTTAAGTTATCAGTGTTGTGTGGTACATTTGTTCAGAAATTCTTCTTCAAAGTATGCCATGAAAAAACTTGCATACCAAGGAACCTCCATAGTTCCCAGCATTTGGACAAAATGTTTGTTGTTGAATATAAAATAGGTATGGTTGAGGAACAAATGGATGGGTTTGCTGATGTGTTTGAGGTGGCTATTTATTCATTGTCCATTGCATTGTAGATATTTGAGTCAGATAGTAATGCCATCATTGTCAGGGATGTTGGTGTATAAGGAGGTGACAACCTTGAATGGTCTTTTAGAATGTCTGTTAACTACCTAGGTTGAACAATAAGTTTCATTTTGTATTTAGTTGTGACACTTTGAGCACCTTTCTTAGACATCAAGAAGCACCATGGATAGCTCCAAAAGTTTGTCTTTTTCACCAACAGAAGTTGGTCTAATAAAGGATATTACTTCACCTACCTTGTCTTTCACAAATATTTAGTCTCACACTCCAGGCAGTTTCCAGGTCATCACAAGTGATACATTCCAGAAGCAATGACTCTTAGTTGTCTATAATCAGTTAGCTCAGTTGTAAAATGTCCATATTTTGTGCATTTATTATATATTTCACTTTATCGGACATATCTTGAGCTATGATATTTTTTGAATCGTATACATGTATTCTGAAAGGCTTTTTTGTTTGTCTCTTAGCTTCAGGACTTCTATGACATATTTTAGCACTGAAGCTACATCTGTGTATAGAATTTAAGTTTTTTGTTTTTAAGTTTGCTCTTTCATAAGTTCAGACTTTTTTTTGCTATTTGGTTCATTGTGTTTAGTCTTCAACTGTTGTTGTTTTGAAAGGCTAATTATAGTCTTTCAGACTAGATCATGTTTTGCATTCCCAATCTCATGTTTTTCTGAGAGTGCATGTCATGCCCTTATAATAAATCCAACATTTTTTCTTGGTTCTGAGTTTTCTAGAAAAAACCTGCTCCTTCAAAAGCCACACTTTTTAGGTATAAAGTATGCATCAAACACAGCAAAAATCCTTTCATTGTCAGCTTTGTGACTGTCTTCAATAAAATCAAATGATTTAAAGATAAATTGTCTGCTTTACCATAGCATAAATTAAAGATTCTACCTTCATAGTGCAGTTTCCTCATAGAGTTTTGTAGCAATACTGCAAAATATTGTTTCCAGTCTGTCTGTTTTGAAGCTGTGTCAACACTGAAGTTCTCCAGGGCACTGAAGAGTGGTATGTTGATGAGATCAGTCCTGAAACCTTTGTTGCTTTTTTTCGTTCTGCTTGCAACTTTATTGATGTTTTCCTTCTGTTCCTGTTCTCCTCTGGCACTTGATTACTTCAAACATCTTGACATTTTCTCCCTATACACAGTCAGTTGCAAGGCTGCTTCAGGTTGGTATGACTTTTGTTCCTGTTAGTAACTGGCTACAGAGCTTCCTTAGTTTCTTCCCAGAGAGATAGATGTTTTCACTATAAGATCCTTTAATACTCTGCGAAGAATAGCTATCGTGAGCTTATTAAATGTTACACGTGGTACCATCGAGTGTCACCATGCCAATGGTATAATGTAATTTAGCGTTCCATGATATCAGGGAGTAAAGGAGGTGATTATGGTTGGTTGAGGGGGAGCTGTCAATACTGGTTCTTTACAGAGCTGCTAGCCATGGATTAACTGTATAGGCATATCGAAGTTCCCGTTACCAGCAGCCCAGCAGAAGTTGAGCTATGTCACAACAAAGAAGGGTTGCTGAGTAGGACCAAGGCCTGCTTGTCACTTATGGCAGGAGGACAACTGGAATAGGGCCCCTTCTCCAGGCAGGATGACCCAGGTTTGAGAAGACAGCAATGATTAACAGAGAAGGTATTGGAGGAATGCACCATTTGGGGGCCACATAGAGCTGGGGGTGGGGCAGCAATGGAAGGCTGAAGAGAAACTAGGCAGGAGCAAGGAGCCAGAAGGTCTAGAGAAGAGCTATGAGAAATCTGGACAACATGTAGGAGTCTGGAATGATAGTAGGACCAGATTCGGTTCGGGAGAGGAGCTAGGGCACAGAAAGGCTGAGACCTGGATGGAGCTGTGGAGGAGCTAGGCTGGAGCTAATGGTTGCTGGGTTGGATTGGAGTATAGGAGACCTAGAGAAGAACACATTTTGGAATAAAAAAATGGGACCTAAACTCCTCTTGCACAAGGGCCTTCTGGGGCTTGTTATGCTAATTAATACCAGCTAGTATTAATTAATTTGAATTTTCGCTGTAAAGTTGCATACACAGCCATTTCAGTACATGGGAAAGTGTTGAGTGTATACAAAATTGGAGTTTTGGTTCAGCCACTATAAAGACAAGATTCTGCTGTAAAGTCTGACTATGGATATGGAGTTGGGGATGGAAGAGGAGTCAGATGACTCACATTAAGATGATTAATGCAAGACTTCTTCCAAAATGGTATTTCTACCAAAGGTAAAGAACATACATTAAAAATTGAAAAAATAATTACTTTGTTATTGTAACTTTAAAAAAGAACCTGATACAGATAGATTCTCTCTCTCTCAGATTGAATATGTGAAACAAAGTCTGATTTCAGGTATAGAGAGATATTGCCTTTCATTTGATTCGTCTTTTTAGGGTAGCGGACTTCTGAAATTAGTGCTAATAACATCCCATGTTTAAGGTAAAATAAGAACGCCATAACTGGAGAGAAATCATCTTGATCTACTTGACTGCAAAATAATAGCTAACAGTGGAGAAATCTGTCTAGATGGATGCAGCATATCTAGAAGAGATCGAGCGGTTTTTTTTTTTCAAAAAAGCCAGACATACAATTGCTAATATAAGATAATGTTTTGGTTTAATATAAGAATCCATGAAGCTGAAAAGCCCCATCTATAGGATTTTAACTAGATGCCAAAAAAAACAACAACAGCAAAAACCATTCAGCAGCATCAAATAACATTATCTATTCTGTTTTAGAAAGAATTGGATGTGGTCCTAACTTTATTCATTGGATAAAGATTTCACATTGGATGGAAGAAAAAATCCTGCTGTGCAATACTGTTTACAGTTGCAGCACTATTTAAAGTCAGCAATACTAATAATGAGTCTGAATTTAATTGACTTGTACAACTGGTTTTTAAAATGAGAAAGATGTTCCATACAGTGTCACTCTTCTTTTGCGTCCATTACTTTTTAATCTAATAGAAGTTGATATGATAAATCAGAGAGGCCAGATGTTCAAAGGTATGTAAGAAATCAAATAGGCAGATAGGAACGCAATGCCATTTTCCAAAGTAACTAAGAAGATTAGGTGTTGTAGTCTCAGTAAAGTTCTGTGTAGGCCCCGAGTCCACAAACTATCAGTAATCAGCAATAATGTGGACAATATCCTATTCCACTTTTGGAACCCACAATATAAATGAAAATACTGCATGAGATTTGATGGGAAGATATAAAATTAGATTTAACACCATACTGTGCTCGCATGCTCAGAAGCATACAGAAAGGTATTTTGGAGCCAAGTATGGTAAATTCTAATTCAAGGTTAAGGGAAAGGATTTGACAACTGTTTTGAAAGGATGCATTGCGTCAATGTTTTTTCTTCATCAAGTAAAATCTCTCCCTCTTCCTCTGCCATGAAATCCCAGAGAGAGGAGATGTGATTCCCATCTAATAAATCCATCTTCCTTCACATGGCATGAAATCCCTTCTCTGAATTAGAAGTTTCCATTGGGTAAAAAGAATGATGAATTTGTCTCATGGAATTTAATGTGGCAATGATGGACAAGTTATAAAATGCAGTTAATTTATCATGAATATTGGTAAGCTTCTGATGATGATTTATTAAGGTTAATTAAAAGGTCAAAACATACCATGAATTTATATGTGATTTATACTGCTACAGGTTGACCCTCTCTAGTCTAGCACCCTTGGAACATGACTAGTGTCAAACCAGAGAACTTGCCAAACCACGGGAGGTAAATATTGTCTAGCATCATTGCCAACATTTCCACTGCTTACAGGGCTCTTAGAAGACATCTAGAGATACATTAGTGTGAATAACAGTATAGAACACAGAGCCAGGACTGGTGGCTGTAAACAAATGTTATGGGGACCATGGGAAACTTGGCCACACACATGATAAGTGGAAATCATGCTGGACCATGGATGTTGCTGGACCAAAGAGTGACGGACCAGAGAAGTTCAACCTGTAGTGCCAGTACCACAGTGTTGAAGAGCCTATTAATTTATTATATATTTCTGAAGATTTACCGGTCTCTTAGCATTCATACTTTTACTTTGAAAACACCTTCTAAAATACAGGCTTGAGATCACCTCATCTAAAAAAACAGATATAGTAATAATGCAAAAGTGTCAGTGATAACCTTTGAGAGTTTCTATAAGAGGAGAAGATCCTGAGATCATGTAATTTAGAAAAGAGAAAGTGAACAGATGATTCAGTGGAAGTATAATGCATAAAATTATGAATATAGAGAAGTTATAGGGTAGACCAACAGGATTCTGTTTTTTAATTTTCCAAGTATATGATAACAAGAGGGAATTTAATTAATGGGAAAATTTTAAAACTGGTTACAGGAAGTACTATGTATGCAATATATCTACCCTGTGAAACTAGTTGTTATGAGATATTATCAAAAATTACAAATCAAGATTCAGATATTTAGACTAATATAAATAACCCCAGACTATAGTTCTGATGCATTATAAGGGGGGGCCTTTGAATAAAACTTTAGGGTCCAGATACTATGAAATTTACCCTCTTTTCCTTTCCCCATATTGTAATATTTCACAGTTGGCTACATTATGGGAGTTTACTTTTTTCCTGAAATATTATAACGGGATATTGTCAGTGATGCAATTTTTTGCTCTAAGGCCCAAAAAACTATTCAAATATGGCAGCTATTCAACTCTGTATGATGGAGCAGAACTCAGCAGCTTCATTCTTTATGTATCACCCATACAGCTTTTAGCATAACATGCAGTCTCCTGCTCAGGAAAACCTAAAGAACTAGCTGGGTTGCTCAAGGAGGAGAAAAAGACGATAAGATTTACATTGATTTACTTCTTGGATGGGTTATATTGTCTAGACTTCTAGTAATAATGTCCAAAAATTCACTGCTTGCTAATTACTATTCCTTCTGTTTGAGAAATAGAGCTCTGTTAGGAGACAGTTGATTTGAGAGTTCATCAAAGAGATGTTTTCAAGGAGAATTTTAGCAGATGACATTGGCCTGATTCCAGATTTACACATATGTAGCATGGCCTTCTAAATACTGCATAACATCAAGGAGACCAAGGTAAAACAAACACTCATATTCAGTACAGATGTTCTCAGCCATAGTAAGCCATTCCTATAAAGTAACAACTTAAAGAACATCAAAGATCAAGTAAAATTTCTGTTTACTGTATACATATTCATTGACTGCACACTATAATTCCCAATATAAGAACTGGCTTTTATGACTATTAACATCATAATCTATAAAGTCTTTGGTGTGATCTGAACTCAGGTCTCCAAGCATCAAAGGTGAATGTCAAACTGCCAAATTCAATTGCTTATCAAAGTGTCATTTGAGAACAGTGATTACCTGACAAAAATAGCAAGAGAAATGCAACATTGTATTTTATTAAATTTAGCACTTATACATGGATTTTCAAGTTCCAAGTGCATGCATTAGCTAAACAACATCCCTATAAGTTTAGACAGTTTCATGGACAGAGAAGCTAAGGAAAACTAGTGAAGTAACTTTGCCAAGATAGTAGAAGTAGCTCGTGTCAGAGTTAAGATTAGAATTCAGAAATGTCCATTACTGGACCTATACCATATGTACTGAAGTGTAAAGAAGTTAGTTTACCTGTGTACACTGTACACTATTATTTCTTCCATACAATATATGCACTAAGTAAACTTCATTGCTAGTTATCATATAAAATAATGCTTCACCAGAGTGTTTCATTTACCTCAATAATTGTAAAATGTACACACACAGCACAAGGATAATTTCCTAGCCTTAAGAAATTATTATATCACCATTTAGGCTCTCCTTCATTCTTGAATTTTCAATCAAGTTTCAACCAGTGTTTATTTTGTAATTTGCTACACCACTTCAATAAAAATTCTTCAGCATTCATAATCAATAAACCTGAAGATTAAATCATAATTAATCAATCAACAATTGTTTATATATAAACAATGTATTTTTAAGTTTCAAAATTAGTATAGCAGTTATGGGCTGTTACTTATTTTTATTATTTTCTTTCTCTAGTTGTCTCCCATCAGATTCCATTTTATTGCCCCTGAGATTGCCTGAATGAAGTCAGTGGAAAAACTTCCATTTGTCAGATGGAACAAGATATGAATATTAGAGAAGTAACTCTCAAAACTTGCTGTCCTCATTGTTTGAACCCTTTGTTGTGGTCTTCTAATAGCAAAGAGCTGATCCCTTAATTTGGTCTGAAATAGTCAACAGGGAAGAATTGGTTGAGTTGACTGTACCATTTTCAAGGAATTGACATATCTCAATGCAAGAGGGATAAGATGGTGGTGGAAGCTGAAAAATTTTTTTTTTTATGATTATCCACTCGAGCTACTTAGGACAGAGCCATAGAAATGGTAATTAGACCTCTGCATAGATACAAAAATGTGTATCCACATCTGGTTTGTGATCCACAATGCTGCAGATATCCATGGATTTGCAGAGATCTACACTGGGGGCTGGCCTGAGGTTCTGAGTTATACCCATCTCCCCCACTGGATATCAGTTGGAGAGAGACAGGCGATCATCTGTGAGAAGCCTGCCTAAAATTACAGACCTTCTATCCGCACTCAACTATGTGAGGATCCTGGAAGAGTGGGAACACATCAGTGGAACTTCTCTCAGCCCCCAAGAATTGTGGGCAGTATTGAACTTTCTCAGACCTGCTGAGGAACAAACCCAGACAAAGAGTGGGCTGTTGTTCATTGGTACAGATTCTTAAGAGTAAGGTGATATTCATACACAGACATCACCTTCATGCTGGCAGTTTGGAGGCAGGCTGCAACAGCAGTGTAAATTACTTCTGATTTTGCTGGTGGCTGGAGTGCTGGCCAGGCATCAGCTTCCTGGAGACTCTGCCATGAGGTTCCTTGGGAGATCCCTTCAGATCTGCAGGAAGCTTTACTTTCTCTGGGCCGGGCCCAGGTTTCTGTTGTGTTGTTACATCATGTCTGAGAGAGAGAGAGCTTTTCCTGGCTGCTCGTTAGTTGATTTATATACTTTGCAGGGTCTTTGTTTGCCTTAAAAGGATACAGATCCTAAACTGCCTTTGATTGAGTATTCCTCATTCAGACTTGTTGGTTTCTAGGCAAAGTTTGACCTCATGTTCTTGAGTAACAAGAAACCATAGTAAAAAGCCTAACATAAATCATATTGCTTGACACCTAACAAACTGTAGCGAACAGAACAGGGATCAAGGAAAAGGGGAAAACAGAGGGGTATGATCAGGCAGGTAAACGCCAGTGAAAAGAAGGGTGGGGGGTCATGTCCGACTGGTTACAGGCAAGGGCAGAGTCCACCATGACATCCAAAGCATGCTGGCTGGGCTCCACATTGGCCTGGCTGAGAGGAGTGGGGATACTGGGTGGAGTTTCCCGGGAGCTGTTCAAGTTCCTTATCCAGGTATGTGGAGGGTCCACCACAGTTCCCTACAAATGCCCACCTTAGTTCTTACCATGACCAGCCTATGGGTCCAAATAAACCTTATAAGCTAGGCATTATAAATGCAGTCAATGAATATAAGCACTACTGGTTTGATGAGAATCTGCCTTAGCCTACAGAGCAATAGATTTGAAGATGCTAACACTACTGCCAAATAAATGGTGGAAAACTTGGATGTTACATCTGACTTCAAAGAAGTTTGTATTCAGAGGAAAAAGAGACAGTTGTGTTACCAGGTCACAGATAAAGTAATGGGAAAGAAAATTCAAGACACATTTCTTTGTTGTTTTTTGGTGTGGTGTTTTTTTGTTTTGTTTTGCTGGCTAGCTGACACTGCTCAAATGTCCAGTGAAGAGCAGTTTGGACAAATAAAGCAACAAGAAAAAATCTAGAGGGTTTTGTATTACCCTTGTAAGCTGCTGGCAAACAGGAAAACCTTCTTGAGCAATTGTATGGATCTTCACTGGATGCTGACATATGGGGAATGCTCCGACAGCAATGATTAAGTCTTCTATCTCAAATTGGACAACATCTGTCACATTTTGCAACACAGGAAGCATGCTCCACACCAATGTCTCCAATGCCTTCATGATGCAGAGCTGAAGGACAATTTTCCTAATGTGGATATCTTTGAGAATTCCATTCATGCTGCCAGTCACAGTTAGATGGGTGAGCACAGCTTTTGGACGCTCAGGCTTCTTTAAACATATCTTCAAAATAAAACATATCTTCAACATACAAAGGCCAATGAGAAACAGATATCACTCACTTTTTTATTGCTTGAAAATGCAATTGGCCCATCTTTGGATCTCACAGTGTGCTTCACACTTTTTATAGAAATTTAAAAAGTTTCTATAAGCTTAGAGGAAACACATTTTTTACTTGGTTAAATATGGCATGAATAAATACAGATATACAGATCCTAGTGTGCAAATATATTGTCTTATGACAGGAAAAATTTGTGTATTCAAATCATGCCTCAAAGTCATGAATTCAGCTATTCATGCAATAAAAATAAGCTATTCAGAAGTTCAACAAATGGAGGAAAAGGGCACCTAAAGATGCTTCTTGCCTGGGGCACAACTGGGTCTTGGGTTGTCCCTGTCTGCAGTCTTGAGCTGGCTCCTCTCTGCAGTTTTCCCTCAAGGACACATGGAAGAAGGGAGGAGGAAAGACACAGTCTGAATTCCCTGGCCTCCATAGTGTGGGATCTTCCTTGTACAGATCTAGGTCTAATGGGTACTGAGGGGAGGCACAGTCCTAGCTAGGTACCATTTTACCCTTTTCTCCATCCAGTGCATCATTTCCTGCTTTGGCTGCTCTTGTTCCTGCCAGCTATTATATATTATTCAGCTATTGTAGAAACACCTTAGTAAATACTATAGGAATATACTCGATTTCTTAGAAATTCTGGACACATTAATAGTTCTTCCATCACACCTGTAAATTTATGTGTCTGTTACTGCCCACTGCACTATTGCGTGGAAAAAATGAACAATGATTTAAAAAAAATGTTACTAGCAGACAGAGCAGGAAGTAACACTGGAAACTATATTAAGGAACTGACCTTTCAAAAGCAAGCAGGAGGGCGGCCCAGGATTCTACTGGAAAGCTGCAGAGCCAATAGCAGGGAGTGAAAGAATCTGAGTAAGCCTTCTGAGCCATTTTCATTATGGTATAAATCAAATGGGAATTCTGTGTTAAGGTTGATGCCAGCTTAAAATTATCATTTTGCTTGATCAATCTGGTTGTGTTTCTTCAACATGGGCTGCCAATATCCTGATAACTAGGCCTCAATTAATATTTCTTAATGTGGGAAAGCCGCACTTCTTCAGATGCTATTATTTCTGTCTTTATTATTAGAACAATCATCAAGACCATTTTGCAGGGTCCAGAGTCTACACAACTAAAAGAAATCAAAACTTTGGGAGGGGGGTTTCCCCACAGCAATCTGTGACTGTACCCATGGTTCTGAGAACAGCCACATAGATCTTTGTCTGTCTTTATACACTCTTGAATCGGTCTTAACTTCTGGTGTGAGCCTAAGAAATTCACAATTTATTTAACATATTTATTAGGCATGATGTTAACATTTCATAGAATTTTTAATTCCTATGTTAACTAAAGTTAAATACATATTTTCTTTGACTCTTTTTCTCGGCTACTTTAGGCCTTCAATCTAATTTATACCCTTGAGAGTTATGTTCAGAAATAATCATCTTGTTGTTTGCCTGTGTAAACAGATGGCACTCTTCATTTGTTTCTTTATTTGCAAGAACAGATATAGTCTCTAAAACTTAATGTGTTCAATTTCTTCCTGAAGTTTTGTATGTGTTCTTCACAAGTTCAGCAAGCACTTTCATTTCCTAAGACAGCGATTCTTATACTTTTTGGGCTCCGGAGCCCTTTACATGCATAAAAATTTATGCGGTGCCCCAGCGGTCCACTGATTGCATGTGTTGTACCTATCAATGTTTTCAGTTTGTCAACCTCGCAGAGCCCCTGGACATGTCTTGCTTCAGAGACGTGTCTTGCCACAGAGCACAGTTTGAGAAACACTGCCCGAAGATACAGAGGACAGCCAATATTTCCCTTGAAATTTTTAGGTACTTATAAATACAAAATAACATGTCTGAATGAGCTAAAAGGTATAAACTTGAAAAACAATGAATAGTAGCACCTTAAACACTAAGGGTATGTCTACACTACCCCGCTAGTTCGAACTAGCGGGGTAATGTATGCATACCGCACTTGCTAATGAAGCCCGGGATTTGAATTTCCCGGGCTTCATTAGCATAAGCGGGGAGCCGCCATTTTTAAATCCCCGCTGCTTCGAACCCCGTGTAGCGCGGCTACACGGGGCTCGAACTAGGTAGTTCGGACTAGGGTCCTATTCCGAACTACCGTTACTCCTCGTGAAACGAGGTGTACCGGTAGTTCGGAATAGGCACCCTAGTCCGAACTACCTAGTTCGAGCCCCGTGTAGCCGCGCTACACGGGGTTCGAAGCAGCGGGGATTTAAAAATGGCGGCTCCCCGCTTATGCTAATGAAGCCCGGGAAATTCAAATCCCGGGCTTCATTAGCAAGTGCGGTATGCATACATTACCCTCCTAGTTCGAACTAGGAGGGTAGTGTAGACATACCCTAACTCGGCTACCCCTCTGAAGCTTTAAAATGTATACATTATATTTAATAATATAAGTGTGTTTTCATTTATCCAACAATTGCTATAGAAAACAGAGATGCCCCAAATCAAGCTATTCATCTACTACATATCTGAGAGAGTTTGACTCTGTCTGCATTTGTCTTTGTTCAAGAACTCCTAAATGGTAAGAACTAGGATTACCATATTAAATATAGAGCTTCCTCTTATTGTAAATCAAAGTAAAATAAGGGTTAGGTTGTGCCAAGAAAATGGTATGTACCTCAAAAAAGGAATTGTTTCTTAGAAAACCACACAAAAAGGAGACAGAATAACCAGGCAGGTGAAAGGAGCTGGCTGAGGGCATGTCTCCCTCCACCCCCACCCATCCAGTACTGTGCTAACTCCGAGCTTCCCACCCACTAAGCACCCTTTCAGAAGGGCAGGGGGCTGAAGCTGCCCCCTCACCTCCAATTCATAGGAAGCTGTTGCTGGCTCTCTCCCCTTTTCGGAGAGCAAGGGGAAAGTGCACAGTTTGCTGCATTCCTCACTCGGGGTCGGAAGCCAAGGGAGCTGAGAAACCTGGAACTGCTCCAGTCAGGGGACATGTACCCCTTTCCTGGCTGTGCCTGCTGCAGCAGCCATGGAATGGTGCTTCTTACCTGGCCCCAAGATGCTGCTGAGAGACAAAGCTGAGGTAGTCCTCTCTATTTGGGGCATTCTGCATACTGAACCCTTCATCCCCAACCCCACTTTTTGCAGAAAAGCGTCTGTGCCAATCTAGACGCGCTTTTCTGCAAAAAAGCCCCAATCTCCATTTTCGCGATCGGGGCTTTTTTCCACAAAACAAATCTGAGCTGTCTACACTGGCCCGTTTGTGCAAAATCTTTGCACAAAAGGACTTTTGCCCAAATGGGAGCAGCATAGTATTTCCGCAAGAAGCACTGATTTCAGACAGTAGGAAGTCAGTGTTCTTGTGGAAATTCAAGCGGCCAGTGTCAGTCTAAACACAGCCACTTAGTATTATTTCTGATTGTGTTTGAAAGAGAAACTGTGTAAATCACAAACAACACTCTGACAGTTCTTTACAGGCAACCATATCTGTTATAATGTATGAGATTGCTAAGATTTGCCAATAATTTAAAAGACTAGCAATTTCACCAAATGCTCCATTAACAAATGTGAGTCTGAATATGATAGTAAGCTGTTCATGTTTTCATCTGCCTTGAAGTATTTTGATTTTTTTTTTTTTTGGTTTGTGATTCCATTTTCTTTAGCTATCTGAAGAAATGTCTTCCAATTAAAAATTCAGTCATAATCCATGTGTGGGACATATCTGGATTACAGCTTTTCATTCTTGTTCTGCTTGCACCCTTTTATCTACTCTTTCTTATTTGTCTTTTTCATTGCAACGTCTAATCCCACCTATACCATCTTTAGCCCAGCCATTGCCATTTTATCTCCCTCGAGCTCCCTCCAAAAATCATCATTTTAACACAACCATCATTTGTTTTAATGCAAAATGTCTTGTGAACTATGTAGGGTGAAATCACTTACACAGAAATACTAGATGCAATTATTACAGAATTATATTAAAAAACTGCTAATCTTCTAAACCTGTTAGATTTTGAGCATGAAAACATTTTGTCTTTGTATGTAATTGCTACTTATCTCTGGTAAGCGATAGGAGAAAAAGGGAAGATGTAGCATCCATTCCAATCATTGCCCTTGCTTTACTTTTATGGCTTCAATGATGATTACATCATTAGTTCACCTCATTATTCTGTTCCTTTCTATTTCAAAGAATTTTTATATGCGTGTTTGTGTGTAATAATAGTAGATCCAAAATCCACTGAGGCTTTAATGATATTGGAACCAAACAACTAGACAAAGAGAATGGGCACATTTTGACAGTATAGATTTCTCTCAAAATCTTCTTCTGTGTGAATAAGATACAAAACCAAATTTGCTTTAATGAAAAGATATTACTATTTGATCAAAATTGTTGCCTTTTGATACAGATGGCTGCCTACCTAAAGGCAAACAAAAAAAGTGGACTGTATTTGAAAAGACATCCTTTAAAATTTTATGACCTTATTTGAGTACGGAAACTGTAATAAATACAGGATGAATGTTTTAATTGTCAATCATTTATTCATAATATGCAGAATATAAATTGCCTGATCGTAATAATAATTCTGATGACAATTTTTGTAATGTAGCAAAAATATATCAACTACTAACTTTCACATGAGCTTAAACTTTTACCAGTATTACAGTATTAATATAAACAAAATATGAATATCCTTGTTTAACGAGGTGTCTATTAATTGTGTGTGGGGGGAAAAGATAAATTTTTGTATATAAGCATTTTGTCAGAAAGGCTCCAACTTTGCAACGATCTCTACTTGTGCTCCTATAGACCTATCTAGGAAACATCTTACAGACCATCTATTGGGCAACTATCATATAACTAGCCAATTAGCCTGTCATGAGACGGGATTTTCAGGTGTCTCCTCCACGTTGGTCTTCTCTCCTGAGTCTTCTGTCTCTGTCTCCTCCTCCTACTGCCTCCCCCTTACTCTCTCAGCTCTCCTCCACTTCCTGCCTCTCTCTGTCTCTTTCTTTCTCTTCTCCTCCTCCTTCTGCCTCTCACTCAGGGGACCGCAGAGCCCAAATGGTCACCACTCCGCCCTCCTTCGCCTCCCGCCAAGGTGCTTGGCTGACTTCTGCACCACTCATCCGGGCTGCTGCGGGGGAGCAAGCATCCATTTGGGTTCTCCCGTGGAGGCCAGGCTGAGCGGCGCAGAAGTCAGCCGAATGCCACAGCAGAAGGCGAAGGGGGGGTGGGACATTGACGTACAATGGCCAGGCCCCGCCCCCTGGCCATATACATCACCGCCCCGCCCCTCTTCCTCTCCCACCGTGGCACTCTGTTGACTTCTGCGCCACTCAGCTGGGCTGCCGTGGGGGAGCAAGCGGCGCAAACGGATGTTTGGGCCCTGCACTCCCCATGCAGCACGGGCCACCCAGAGGGAACAGCCAGCATTTCAGGCAACAGCACTGCCCAGAGGGAACAGCCAGCATTTCAGCATTACAGACTCAGACACTGGGCTACAATATATATATATATATGACGGGATTTTCAGGTCTCTCCTCCATGTCGGTCTTCTCTTCTGAGCCTCCGGTCTCTCGCTCTGTCTCTCTCTCTCTCTCTCCTCCTCCTCCTCCTGCCTCCCCCCCCTCAGTTCCCCTCTGCCTCCTGCCTCTCTCTCTGTCTCTCTCTTTCTCTTCTCCTCGCCCTCCTGCCTCTAACTCGGGGGACCACGGAGCCCAAACAGCTGCTTGGGCTCTGCACTCCCCGTGCTACATGGAGAGTGCGGAGCCCAAACGGTCACTTGCGCCACTTGCTCCCACACAGCAGCCCGGCTGAGCAGTGTAGAAGTCAGCCAAGCACCACGGCGGGAGGCGAAGGGGGGTGGGGCGGTGATGTGCGTTGTGACAGCGGCTCCAGGCCCTGACTCCCTGGCAATAGTATCATTGGGCTACTAATATATATGATGAGCAAAAAAGTAATGAAGAAGAATGTGCTACTTTAAAGTACATTCATTGTTTTCCTGATATTGCGGTAAGGAGCTGCCCACTCAAAAGGAAGAGAAAATGCCATTTGTCTAACATATTTCATAAGAATGCAATCAAAGCTTTATTAACAGTCCCATCTAGACCTGTATCCTTCCTACTAATATGGCCAGTGCTGAGATTTCAGAGGAAAGAGCAAAGACCCCAAACTATACTAAATTATTCATGACACTTACAATTTCTTCCGAACATCAGCTAGTAACTAGTCATTTCTTTCAGCATTGTTCTCGATATGACAGCACTGAGAGTATCACTACCCCAAGTCTGTTTCTGCTATTTCTCCCAGTAGAACCTCTATCTATTCTTTCATAAAAATCAGTGAAAAATAAATAGTCTGTCATTCTATCAAGGCATTTTTCACACCTCTCAGAGACATAATTAAGCCAATATAAGACCTGGTACAGATGCCACCTACAGCCCCTCAGGAACATAAATTTACCATAGAGATGGAAAGCCACACTTCTGTCACTGATGCAAGTGTCTAAACTATAGTATTATAAGACATAGCAGCACCACTGTAACTGCATTGCTGTAATACTTATCTAGACAAATTCTATGATAGACACAGTTTTCTGACAGTGTTTTACTCAGTGCTGTTGCTTATCCATAATGATCCTTTAAAGCACAGAAGCCCCTGCTTATTTCTGAGAATATGCAAAAGTCTTTCTCTATTGAGCAAAAACATTTCAGCATGTGTTTCTATCACACTGACTTCAACACAGCATAAGCACATTCTTAAATTAAGCACATTTACTGTTTCACTATCTCAAGCATCCCCCTCTCAGTATGCCAGAGTTAGAATTGAGATGGAGGACTCTATGTCCCTAAAATATGAACCCCATCTTAAAATAATAATGGATTTTATAGCAACTGTCTTTTAAACATCACTCCCCCACCATGAATTTTCCATTATCTGCAAGGAATCAATAGTTCAAAAATCATATCCTCAGATCAGCATAATTTTCTTAATGCTACACACTCTCGTTGGCAATGCTAGAACAATCTTATAATTAGAGTAGGTCTAATTTTCATAGAATCATACATCGAGAGGTCATCGAGTCCAGTCCCCTGCCCTCATGGCAGGACCAAGTACTATCTAGACCATCCCTGATAGACATTTATCTAACTACTCTTAAATATGTCTAGAGATGGAGATTCCACAACCTCCCTGGGCAATTTATACCAGTGTTTGACTACCCTGACAGTTAGGAACTTTTTCCTAATGTCCAACCAAAACCTCCCTTGCTGCAGTTTAAGCCCATTGCTTCTTGTTCTATCCACAGAGGCCAAGATAAACAAGTTTTCTCCCTCCTCCTTGTGACACCCTTTTAGATATCTGAAAACGGCTATCATGTCCCCCTCAATCTTCTCTTTTCTAAACCCAATTCTTTCAGCCTGGTATAGGTATAACAAGTGCACCGCTTCTCCCTTATCCACAAAACTCATTATCGGATCAAAGAAAGCTATCAGATTGGTTTGACATGATTTGTTCTTTACAAATCCATGCTGGCTGTTCCCTATCACCTTACCACGTTCCAAGTTTTTGCAGATGCTTTCCTTTATTATTTGTTCCATTATCTTCCCTGGTACAGAAGTTAAACTAACTGATCTGTAGTTTCTTGGGTTGTTCTTATTTCCCTTTTTATAGATGGGCACTATATTTGCCCTTTTCCAGTCTTCTGGAATATCTTCTGTCTCCCATGATTTTCCAAAGAGGATAGCTAGAGGCTCAAATACCTCCTCTATCAGCTCCTTGAGTATTCTCGGATGCATTACATCAGGCCCTGGTGACTTTCTAAGGGATTTTTAACTTGTTCTTTTTTTTATTTTTTCTTCTAAACCTACCTCCTTTCCATTAGCATTCACTATGTTACGCATTCCTTCAACAGACTTCTTGGTGAACACCAAAACAAAGAAGTCATTAAGCATCTCTGCCATTTCGACATTTCCTGATACTGTTTCTCCCTCCTCACTGCACCGTGGGCCTACCCTGTCCATGGTGCCCTAGCATTCCTGTGTTGTTTGCCTATATTCGTCCTTTGTAATTTGTCCTACTTTCCATTTTTTATAGGACTCCTTTTTTATTTTTAGATCATGCAAGATCTCGTGGTTAAGCCAAGGCGGTCTTTTACCATATTTTCTATCTTTCCTACCCAGCAGAATAGCTTGCTTTTGGGCCCTTAACAAAGTCCCTTTGAAAAACTGCCAACTCTCCTCAGTTGGTTTACCCCTCAGTCTTGATTCCCATGGGACCTTACCTATCAGCTCGCCGAGTTTACCAAAATGTGCCTTCCTGAAATCCATTGTCTCTACTTTGCTGTTCTCCCTTCTACCGTTGGTTAGATTTGTGAACTGTTTGATTTTATGATCAGTTTCACCCTAGCTGCCTTCCACTTTCAAATTGTCAACCAGTTCCTCCCAATTTGTTAAAATCAAATCTAGAACAGTTTCTCCCCGGTATCTTTATCAACCTTCTGAAATAAAATTTGTTACCAATGCAGTCCAATAACTTATTGGATAGTCTGTGCCCTGCTTTGTTATTTTCCCAACATATCTGGATAGTTGAAGTCCCCCCATCACCACTAAATCTTGGGCATTGGATGATTTTGTTAGCTGTTTAACAAAAAGCCTCATCCACCTCGGTAGGTGGCCAGTAGTAGACTCCTAGCATGACATCAGCCTTACCCTTAGGGGTATGAGGCTTCTCCTCCTCTGTTGTAGGGGATGTTTCTTTATCTCCTGTATCAAGAAGAGCATAACAGTTTCCAAGTTCCACAGAGGGAAGGTTCAGAGCAGGGGTGGAGCACTGCCTGCTGCCAGAAGTAACCAGCTGCCAGTGTCCACCCTGAACCATCTCCTCCTCCATCAGTGGTGTGTCAGCAGTCTTGTGTACAGCATCAGCTGCCTCCACATGAAAACTGTCCAGGAATTGCTCGTGGATTCAGATGCTCCTTAACCTAGCCACCTCCTCCTGTATCTCTCCCGCCTGCTGCCTGACAGATTCCACCAGCAGGCACCTTTCACATTAGATGGTCCCCCCAGCTTGGACATCAATAAGTGGAAATTGCAATCCACAGTCCCTGCAAAACCACACCAGAATCTGGGTAGAGGCATCCATGCTCAGGTGTTCTGTCTGGCTGCAGGTGGAGATGGAGGAGACTGAAGCAGTGCTGGCACAGGTGCTGCAGGTCTTCCTAACCATCCTAGACCTCCCTCTATCAAACTCCCGTTTAAACTCCCCTGTCTGCAGCCCCCTGGTGGCTCTGCCTCTGGCTTTTTTAAGCCTGCTTGCCTAGGTCAGGCCTGCCCCCTCCTGAGTCACACAGAGGAAGGCTGACCAGAGGCAATCAAGGGTCCAAAGGTCAGGTACTCAGTCCCAACCTTCACAGCAGCTGAAACTGAAGTCACCTGAAAACAGAATCAAAATTAAAATTCAAACAGTCAAGAAAACTCACTCACACCAACAACTCAGTAGCTTATTCAGCAGCAGGATCTCTTGCTCTCTCTCTTAAACTCCTCTGTCTGCAGCCCACTATCCACTTATTTTGTAAGAACGTATTTCATAGGAATGACTGCTGGGGTTGATTCAGTATGTACCTCTGATTAGCTATTAGTGAGTAGCCTACTGAGTGTTTATACACTGGTAAGAGTGCCTGAACCAGACTAGGGCCTTTGCATGCTAACTTAATAAAAATAATAATTTCTGTGCAGGGTTTTGTTTGTTTGTTTTGTCAAAAATGTTTAAGGAATTCAAACAAAGATGTTTAAAGCACTTACCTGAGATGTGGGAGACATAGCTTCAAAGCCTGCTGCTGCATTTGTACTAGAGACTTGAACCAGCACCAGTAATCTAGAAGGTATTTTGGAGTGATTTTCTGCAGGTGAGTGCCCTAATCACTTTGTCTGAATGCCTTGCCCTGTGATCCAATTAATATTTAATTACTTATACCAAGTGGAACCTCTCCAACAAGAGAGGGTAGCCCACTCCAGAATAACCCAGCAAGTAGACTATTCACCTGGCATGTAGGAAAGTTAGGTCTAATCAGGCAGAATAGGAGTTCTCCTTATGGGTCTCGCTTATGCCATCTGAGTTGGCCTGGGCTTTCATTAAGACTTCCAGAAGCTTGCTAGATAGCTTTTCATATTCCCAGTAGAAGAAAATGAGGCACTTATGGAGTTGAGTGGCAGCTGAGAAGCATTTTTGAGAAAGGTAGTGGCACCTAAATGTTGAACTTAGGTACCTAGATGGCACTTAGATCATTTTTTGAAAGGATATTTAGGCTTCAAAGTCAGGCTTTGAAGTCAGGAGAGCACTACTCAACATTCCAATGCCTAAATAACCTTTAAAAATGTAGACCTAGGAGCTTGCTTCTGAGCAACCTCAACTGTCACTGTGGTCAATGAGACAGGAATTTTGGCCTCAATGGGAGATAAGGGAGCTCAGCACTTCATAAGAGAGGCTTGCAGCCTTGCAATATTGACCTTAGAAGCTTCATCTCTTCTTCTTACATAACTCTTGATCATGTCAGGATTACCTAGAATGCAATTGGATGACTTGCATGTGCAACTATTTACTGACTCAGGATAAGCAAGGACTTCTTCAGTCCTTATTTTTTTTCTGAAACTAATGTTCATGATGTCTTTCTTTCTTTCAATATAGATGGGATGGATTGTTAGATATATTTGGTATGAACTGATCCTTCCTTACTATTGATCTGAAGTGCTGACTGGTTCATCCCTTTTGGTTTCATGTTTTATTTATACCTTGCTTTTTAAATTAAATGAGTGTTTTTCATATTTTTGACTGCTTGCTTCTTTATCAGTCTTTTATAAGGACACTGTTCTTGATTCTCATCAGAAATGCAGGAGTGTGTCTCCATTAGCTGGCAGGGGGCATGTTCAGAAAGGCAGAATCTTAATGCCCATTCATCATGGTTATTAATACAATCTCCATTGGCCTTTGTCCTAGGATTCAAATTTCTAATTCCTCTGTCCAAGATAGCAGTTCAGTGGTTGCTGTTATATATTCAAGCCAATCAGATTTAGCAAAGTATTGTTTTCCTCACCATCTGCCAAATTAAATTACAGCATGTCATCTTGGTTTTACTGCATTTTCCTTTCACATTTCTGCTACCTCTTATGAGTAGGGTGCCCTCATCTCAAAACACACATACATCTCTGGAGATAGACACTATAGAAAATACTATCCATAGATTCTTAGCTAAGTCCACTTGCCAAGAGTGAATTAGAGCCAGATTCAATGGAACTTAAGTGCCCAAAAATACAGTTGTCTCCTCAAAAATTACAAGTCAGTTTAAGCACTGATTTCAATGTCAGGTGCTTAAATGCTTTTGAAAGTCCTCAGAGGCACCTATCAGAATGTAGGTGTCTTACTACCTTTTAAAATGGCTCTGTAAGACTTGGGAAATCCAGAGTCCTTAATTGTTTCCTGTTGGTTCAGACCTCCTGCAATAACAATAAAGTTAATGTATACACATAGACAACCCAAATTCAGATTCTCAATGAGAGTTGAGATCACCTTTATGTGATATTTCAGTCCTCCCCTCATTGGGAAGGTTCCAATCTTCATTCCTTGGAACTTTTGGGATGTGACAAGATGACTAAGAAGTGGGATAATGAAACATTTTGGGGCAAGAAAAAGCTTGGTAAGGAAAGGGATAGTTAAATGATGTTGGTATTTCCCCTTTTATTTAAAATGTTAAAATTTAACATTTAAAATTCAAATGTTACAATAAACAAAGCCAAGTTCTTGCCTAGCGGACAGATGTTTATAACATAGAAAACAACAAGATAATTGGCAGTTAATTATGCTACGAATTTTGTGGTCTGAATTGTGCAGGAATCTGAACCAATAGAATTGCATCCTTTTCTTTTCCGTGGTGAGCCGAATTCCACTCAATTTTTTATTAATAATGTACCATATTTAAAATATAATCTGCATGTTCATGCATTTTGAACTAGACAAAAAGTAGGTCAAACACATGCTTGAGCAATAGATACAACCTTCAGTTGACAGCCCTTGGCTCATTATATACAAAAAGAACTAATCATCTGCTTACTTCTAACCATGTGATGAAATTAATCCATATTTGGCAAAAAACATAATCATATGCTTAAATCTCATTAATTTCAATGTTTTGTTGAAGTATGTCTTGAATTAGAGCCTTCAGTATTGATTGTAGTACTGAACCCTTGAAAGCCCAAAATATGTTATTTTTTAATATCAGGAGTAAACCATTAAATTCAGTGAAGTTCCAGCAGTATAAAGCTGGTATAAGTGAGACCAGAATCAGGTGTTAAGATTAAAATCCAAACTCCAGTAGCTAAGTTCTAAAAATAACCATTTGGCTGTCCTTTCCTATACTTTCTTATAAAAAATGTAGATTGATCTATTCCTACAGTGATTCATACATTATAAGTTGTCTGTGGTGTGCAGTACGTAGCTAGTGGTATGGAATTTTCATTTAAATGGAACATGTAATGACAATATAAAATATTACACTGTAAAAAAATAGACACTTAAATTTAACTGAATAATTTATCCATAACTGTAATCCTTTAAAATTTCTAGTTGAGAAATGTTACGTTCTTGGATACTTTGAATATTTTTTCACGGATTGTCAAGACTACATATTACAGTAATATTGAACCAAATTCTAAGATGAAGTAGACCTGTACAGAGTACAGGTGGGGGAAGTTGTGTGTAAAGTGGCTAAAACACACTTTCATCTTCCTAATTCAGCTGCTGCTCTTTGCAGAGCATCCTTCTACTGATTCTGAACGTTTGTGGCCTGCTTTATATCATACTGGACAGCAATGGCCACAGAGGGCTGAAAACACAGCCAAGAATGTGGGTAATACAGGAGAATTTGAGCTATATTCCCTTTTCTCTGCTACACTAACAGCTGTGTGGAGTAGTAGCAAAATAGCCTCTATATTGCATTTATGCCAACAGAGAATCTGCCTCATACTGAGCTAGTTAAGCCAGTTTTATGGCCAGATTTGCATTGGCAGCCACTCTACAATAGAGAACCTGTTCTGTTATACTCAAGCAATTCATATTTCTTCCTTTTGCATATTGTAAAACGTACATGAAAATGCACTGTTGAAAAAAATAGTTTTTGGTACCATAAGGTGATCTAACCAAACAGAACATTTTATACTGCTTTCATAATGTTAACAAACTGCTGCCTTAGGTTCAATAAGCAGCAGATTTATTGAAAGTGACTAGTGGAGTCAATATCTGGAATGAAACAGCTAGTTTCATCTTGTCCAATTTTTACATTACTCTTCATTTTCCCTGGGAACTACAAAGCCGAAACACTTTCAGTAAAAGACTTCCTTGTAAAATGATCTGTTCTATCTGTCACAATGAAGGAATGCATTTTCACTGCTTTAGTAACACGATATGCATCCTTCATTTTATTTTAATTCAGTCACTGGAACACTAATGATCGAAGCCATTTCAGGAGGTACCATCAATTATGCCAGGGATCTCATTCACGAGTGAAGGATGAGTCCTTCTCACTCTTACTTAGAGGTCAGTGATCATTCCCAAACCTCTTGTATAGGTACAAATAGTGCCGCACCTTCTGTGCATGCCTTCCATTTTTCTAAATGCTACAACTTTATGATTTTTTGTATGTCTTAGTTATAATAACTTCATGTGTCTGATGCGAGCAGCCCTGTTTCTGCTTTCATCCATCTTGATTAATTCAATTATATATGGTAGTGACTCCCTGAAGGAATACAGCAGAACAGATACTGGATCTGAACATTTATTTTTTCCCTTCCATGAAACTGGTATAGCAAATCATACACTGAAATAAATTATGCTACAAGTAACACTTAGTATCTTATAATTTTGGTACTATTTGTCAAAAAGAATAAATCATCTGAATTATTTTTGGATATTTTTCATTGATCCTGCCAAGTAGATGGACTTTTTGTTGCTAAATCTTAGAATCATAGAATACTACAACCAGAAGGGATCTTGAGAGGTCATCAAGTCCAATCATTGCCCCCATGGCAGGACCAAGCACCATCTAGATCATCCCTGACAGATGTCCATCTAACCTATCCTTAAATATCTCCAGTGATGGAGATTCCACAACCTCCCTATGAAATATATTCCAGTGCTTAACCACCTTGACAGTTAGGAAGATTTTTCTAACATTCAAACTAAACTTCCTTTGCTGCAATTTAAGCCCATTGCTTCTTGTCCTAAATCAGTGGCACTTGAAGAGAGGACAAGTCAGTAAACTTTCAAATGGAGTCAAAGTGAAAACATAACCATTGGGCAAGATCTTGACATTTGTTATGTCGCATCATTGAAGTGGAAAGTCCACTATATATTGATGTACATTTAAAACAAACTTGGAAAAATATGATCAGAATCAGCACTATCAAAACTTCCACTGGACACAACAACAATTCTCTATTCCTCCTTCACCATCACCCTTCCTGACTACCTAAGATGGGTGGTAACTCTATCCTTCCTTCCCAATTTCTGCCTGCTTGTAGGAATGGGGCTGGTTTCTGATGACTCCACTCAGGTTCCTCGACTCTTTCTGTGGGCAGGAGAACAGGTAGCAGTGTTGTAATCAGCTTCCTGAGACAAGAATGACTGTGAAACTCTGATTAGATATACAGACTCCATTAACACATGATTAGCAATCAAGTATATCAGATAGAGTACAATAAGGGTGTGTCTAGACTACAGGGTTTTGGGGTTTTTTTGAAAAAGTGGCCTTTTTTCAAAAAAACGTTCCCTGCATTTAGAGTGCTGCCGTGTTCTTTCGAAAGTAAATCGAAAGAACGCAGCAGTTTTTTTGACCACGGAAAACCTCATTTGATGAGGAATAACACCTTTTTTCAAAAGTGCTCTTTCCAAAAAAGGAGCTATGTAATGCAAACTGTGCTGTTTCGAAAGAGAGCATCCAGACTGCCTGGGTACTCTTTCAAAAAAGGGGCTCATTTTTTTGAAAGTACTGGCTGTAGTCTAGATGTACCCTATGTAACACCATTTATGCATTATTTTCCTTATTGGGAGATAAAGTAATAAAGTGAATGCTGATTAGCAAAAAATCATGCTTTGATTAAAGAACACTCTCCAAAACAGTGGTCCGTGAATCTTTGGTGATCCACAGGACATTTATTGCCGATAGCTGACGAATTACATGGCACACTTCTTTGCTTCCATCTGGTCCTGCTAGTGTGCAGGCTCTTCCTTGTGTAACTGCCACTACAGAACCTGGGACATCTGGAGCTTAGTATAGGAGCCTTTACAGCTTGAGCTATAAAGCTAGCTGCCGCTCAGATTAGACTGTAGAGCTCACTTGTTCTTATCTTTTGCCGTAAGTGGTCTAAGAGCCACTACTTGGGACAGTGAATCACACCAACTTGGGCTATGTCTACACTATGAGCTTCTTGTGGAAGAGCAAATGCAAATGGAGCACTCATTTTCATATGTCACACTCTCATTTGCATATACTCTTCCTTTCCCTTTTGTGCAAGAGGTTTTTGCACAAAAAAGCACTGTGTAGACGGTTCCTTTTGTGCAAAAAAACCCTTTTGTGCCAAAGCCATTCTCCCCCCCCCCAAAAAAATGAAGAAGAACGGCTCTTGTACAAAAGGGGTTTTTTGAGCAAAAGGGAAAGGAAAAGGAAATGCAAATGAGTGAGTGAAATATGCAAATGAGTGCTCCATTTGCATTTGTTCTTCTGCAAGAGGCTTGTATTATAGACGCAGCTTAGGTGTGTGGGTTACACTTGCAAAGTATCTTTACAGGACACATAGAGGAGAAACCAGTATAGCTAATTTTACCAGAAGTCATTGTTATATGTGTTCATATTTAGTGTTTCTTTTAAGCATGCCTTATATTTTAGGAATTATCTACAATATATATTCTCTGCCACAATATCCAGGCTGGCAGAGTCCTGTACCATAGATACAGTGTAAGTCAACTAAAGCAGTTTTTCTGCCAGCTCAACTCTGTCACTTCCCCAGCGGACATTAGCACTTGGCTATTGGCAAAGTTGCATCTATAGTGGTGGTTCCCTTAGCAAAGGTTTGAAGATAAAGAGATATGATTTTCCACTCCAAGCCAACATAGGAATGGCAGCAAAATGTTTTAGTGTACATAAAGGCCTTTAACAAGTTTGTTGTTGTGTTATAATTTACAAAGTAGCTGAAGAGACTAAATGTATTTTATAAAACACAATGGAGGTATTTAGATATGCAAATAACATCTAACTAAGAAGCACTTCACTGAAAGCTAAGTGCATGTCTGATGTGAACATTGCTTGTTAGAAATCTTTAAAGTTTCCTTGAATTAGCAACACTGGAAATGCTTGCTTGAGAGTAGAAGTGGCTGTACAAATTCATGTAGGAAAATAGATGGATTTTAAATTCTTTGACAATAAAAATAATGTTTTCATTGTGTGAAGGTGCATGTTCAAGACACATATTAACTAGGCAAAATTATTTACCTGCCTTCTTGAGAATCTATTTTTATTTTCCACCCTTCTCTTTTTCTTCCCTATATTTAATCAACCTTATTGCAGATTTGTGTCAGAATTGAATAATGGAATATTAAATTAAGTGGGTAGCTCATTAGCTTTTAGGGTTACCATATTTGAACTTTCCAAAAAGAGGATACCCCTGAGAGGGAAGGTATGTCTACACTACAAAGTTAATTCGAACTAACAGCTGTTAGTTCAAATTAACTTTAATAGGCGCTACACATGCAAACCTCTAGTTCGAACTTAATTCGAACTAGCGGAGCACTTAATTCGAACTAGGTAAACCTCATTCTACGAGGACTAACGCCTAGTTCGAATTAAGTAGTTCGAATTAAGGGCTGTGTAGCCACTTAATTCGAACTAGTGGGAGGCTAGCCCTTTCCAGCTTGCCCTGGTGCCTACTCTGGGCACAACCAGGGAAATTCTTATGCCCCCCCCCCGGCCCTGGAGCCCTTAAAGGGGCACAGTCTGGCTATGGTGCCCATGGCAGGTGCAAGACTGCCAGCAGCCAGCCAGCAGACCCTGCACCTGGCACAGCACGACCCAGCCACCTGCTGCCACCCAGCCCTCCGCCTCTTCCCGGGACCAGACTGGCGGCTCCCAGGAGCCTGCCCGGGGCTGCAAGAGGCGGGTATCTGCCTGGTCTAGTGTGGAGATCGTGGACCTCATCCAGGTTTGGGGGGAGGCCTCCAACGTCCATGACCTCTGCACTAGGCACAGGAAAGTGGCTGTCTAGGGCAGGATAGCTGCCAGCCTGGCCACCAAAGGCCACATATGAACCCAGGAGCAGGTTTGTGTGAAAATCAAGGTGGTCCAGTGAGACCCCCAACCCTGAGCCCTGAGCTTAGAACATAAGAACGGCCGTACTGGGTCAGACCAAAGGTCCATCTAGCCCAGTAGCCTGTCTGCTGACAGCGGCCAACACCAGCTACCCCGGAGGGGATGGACCGAAGACAATGACCAAGCAATTTGTCTCGTGCCAGCCATCTCCAGCCTTCCACAAACAGAGGCCAGGGACACCATTTCTACCCCCTGGCTAATAGCCCTCCATGGACCCAACCTCCATGACTTTATCTAACTTCTCTTTAAACTCTGTTATAGTTCTAGCCTTCACAGCCTCATGTGGCAAGGAGTTCCACAGGTTGACTATTTGCTTTGTGAAGAAGAACTTTCTGTTATTAGTTTGAGGCCTGCTATCCATTCATTTCATTTGGTGTCCTCTAGTCCTTCTATTATGGGAACTAATGAAGAACTTTTCTTTATGCACCCTCTCCACACCACTCATGATTTTATAGACCTCTATCATATCCCCCCTCAGTCTCCGCTTTTCCAAACTGAAAAGTCCCAGTCACTTTAGCCTCTCCTCATATGGGACCTGTTCCAAACTCCTGATCATTTTAGTTGCCCTTTTCGGACCTCTTTCCAAGGCCAAAATATCTTTTCTGGGGTGAAGAGATCACATCTCTACACAGTACTGAAGATGGGGGCGTACCATAGTTTTATACTTCCCCTCCTCCTTTTTCCCCTGGTTTCCCCCTTCCAGCTCCCTCCTCCCAGGTTTCCCTCTCCCCTCTCCCGCCCTCTCTCTTCCCCTCTCCCACCTCCTTTTCCCAGTCTCCCCAGAGGTTAATCCCCCTCCCCCAGTTTTGTTAAATAAAGAGTGTCTATTTTTGAACACACATGTCCTTTATTTTGTACATCAAGAAGGGGGGCTAGAGAGGGGTAAGTGGAAGGAGGTGAGGGAGGAATGGGGTATGAGCCCCCAATGGGGAGGACTGGTGTGGCTCTGTAGGCTCCTCCGGGTGGAAGCTCTCCTACAGCCCTCTGATTGACCCCTCCCCCCCCCCCCGGATGGCAGCCTGCGGCAAGTACAGCCGGGCTGATGGCCGAGTGCTGTGATGTGCCAAGTGTGGGCACTCAGGGCACTCCAAGTCAGGACTGCTTTGGAGCAGTGGGGAACCCTGAGAACTGTCTGTCCGGAGTGGGTCCCTTTAAGCACAGCCCTCGGCTAGCCTGAGACAGCAGCTCCACGCTCTAAGTCCTAACCTGATGCCCTGCCGGCACTGCTTCCGGCCAGCCTTAACTTCGGTTCAGGGTCCACTCAATGTGGACATGCTAGTTCGAATTAGCAAAACGCTAATTCGAACTAGTTTTTAGGTCTAGATGCACTAGTTCGAATTAGCTTAGTTCGAATTAACTAATTCGAATTAAGTTAGTTCCAATTCGTGCTGTCGTGTAGACATACCCAGAGTGTGTATCTGTATCTATATCTACCAACTCACATTGTATTAATGCAGGGGTTCCCAAACTTTTTGACATGGGCACCAGTAAATCCCTTCACGAACTTTTGGAGGACTGGTAATGTTCATTTGCATATTCAATAATCAAATGATTAATATTTAAATGAGTTGTTTCTCATCCTCCCAGAACCCCCAGTGCCAGCTTTAGCAAAGCTTTTGATATGGTCACCCACAATATTCTTGCCAGCAAGTTAAGGAATATGGATTGGATAAATTGACTGTAAGACAGACAGAAAGCTGGTTAGACCAGGGTTTCCCAAACTTTTTACTTTAGTTGGAACCCTTTTTTTTCCAATACTGCTTTTTTCAGCCCGAAAATATAAACACATAACAAACAAACTGAGAATATACCAGACTTATAATATGTCTGGTATTTTCTCATTATGTAAGTTGTATTTTTACTAGATGTATCAGTTTGTAGTTTCGAACTGCCTGGCTGGTAAATGTGCTCAGGCTGCATGAGTGTGTCTACCAGCCAGACAGTTCGCAACTACTCGAGAAGGTGTGTGGGGGGGACTAACTCATGCTTTGTGCTTTGCGGGGGGAGAGGGGAGAACAGGGGCAGCATCCCAAGATCTACATATTGTTGGGTCAGTCCCACTCCCCGCAGGCCGATTCATTCCTTCCCTCTGTTCCCCCCGCTGAGCCTCTGGCCAGCCCCACGTCCCCCAACCGCCTCTCTGGCAGCCAAGTTCCCCCCACTTCTCCTCCCAATCTCCCTTGGCCAGCCCCGCTGCCCGCATCCAGCCCTCCTTCCAGCGGCCGCTTCTTCTCCCCCCCATCTTCCCCAGCCAGCTCCCTGCCACCAACCTCGCACTCCCCCGGCAGCCCTGCTTCCACCGGCCCCCCAATCTCCCCAGCCTACCCCGATTCCCCTGTCCAGTGCTGCTTCCAGTGGCCAGCTCTCCCCTCCTCCTCACCCAAGAATCCCCTGGCACCTGCACCTTCCGTTAGCCCTGCACCCTCCTGGTGCCTCCCCCTTCCCTTACTGCCCCTGCCCCCTTTGCCCTCTCTTTCCCTGATACCCACCCCCTCACCACTCTCTGCCCCATTCCCCTCCTGCCCCTCTGTGCCCTCACACATGACTTGCTCCATCCCCACTTCTCTCATGCCCACCCCTTCTTTCAAGCCTTCTCCCAGCACCTCCTCCTCCAGCCCCCAATGCCCTTCCCCTCTCCTCTCCTCTCCCAGCATCACCCTGTCCCGCCTCCCACTGACACCTCCCCTCCTGCCCTTTCCCTCATTGTCTGCACTTGGCCCCCTGGCATTTGTCTCTCTCTCCTGCACCCTGTCCGTTGGTGCCTTTCCCTTCCACACCTCCCCCTCCGTGCAAGCCCGCCGCCTTCATCTCCTCGCCTCTGCCCAAGCCCATTCCCTACCTTCTGCCTTCCACATTGCGGGGCCAGAGGCCACCGGAGCCAGCGTGAGCCCACAACGTGCCTCCAAAGAATTTTAAAATCCCGGGCCGTGACGTTACGTCATGCCCGGGCATCCTCCCTGCCCACATGCAACACCGCACATGGGCAGCAGCAGGCGCTGAGGAGGAGCCGCGCATAGCGGGGACGCTCTGGGAGTGAGGTGGAAGGACGTGCGGGGGGCCGTGCCCGCGCCCATGCCCGGCAGAGCCGGGAGAGAGACCCAGCTCCACATATGTGTGGAGCAGGGCCCCCAGCTCTGTAACTCGCCGGCACTTTCGCGTTCAGGGGCGCGGGGCCCGAATCAGCCTAAGGCTGGCCCTGCCGGCAGCCACCAGGCATGCTCAGGCCCGCTATTTTTTTCCTGCCGGGCCGCGGCCCATAGTTTGGGAAACACTGTATTAATGTTATATATTCTATTCTATTCTATTCTATAACACATTAATATAACTTGAGTTGGTAGATACTGATGGAGATACACTTCATCTCAGGGGTGTCCTATTTTTCAAAAGTTCAAATATGGTGACCCTATTAGTTTTCAAATATATCTTGCCTGTTTACATGAACTATATATATTTTTTGAGAATGACTGTAACAAAGAGTATTTTCTGTATAATAAGGTATGATATGTTCTGATATTCTTAACTCTTCTTAAATGAACAGGTAGAGGTAAATTAACCATAAGAATGGCCATACTGGGTCAGACCAAAGGTCCATCCAGCCCAGTACTCTGTCTGCTAACAGTGGCCAATGCCAGGTGTTCCAGAGAGAGTGAATCCAAGAGGTAATGATCAAGCAATCTCTCTCCTGCCATCCATCTCCATCCTCCAGAGGCTAGAGATGCTAGGGACACCGTTCCTTACCCACACTGGCTAATAGATAAATTCATGGAGGTTAAGTCCATAAATGGCTATTTCTCTTTTAAACCCTGTTATAGTCCTAGACTTCACAACCTCCTCAGGCAAGGAGTTCCACAGATTGACAATGCGCTGTGTGAAGAAAAACGTCCTTTTATTTGTTTAAACCTGCTGCCCATTAGTTTCATTTGGTGGCCTCTAGTTCTTATATTATGGAAACAAGTAAATAACTTTTCCTTATTCACTTTCTCCATACCACCTATGATTTTATGTACCTCTATCATATCCCCCCTTTTTAGTTAGAACCCTTTTCATGTCTAACTCTCTTTTATAGTATTCCCTATTTGAATTCTGTGTTCTGAGCTCCAGCTATGCATTATCTTCATTACCTCTAAAGTGCTGGGCTCCCAAGGATAATGACAAATCGGAATGTTCCTAAAACTATTATTTAAAAGTACTGAATTACATGTTTTAAGGTGAATTGCTAGTGCTACAAGCCAAAGTATTTGCAAAATACTTGTGCTGCATGCAAAGCTTCTTGTGTTGTATTCATTTCCAACATGCCTATCTAAATTATTTGTGGATGGTTCAGCACAGATTTTTTATTTTTACCATCTGCTTAGTATCAGTGTTATAGCCCTTGCATTATTTTAATTTGGGTTTAATAGATGACGCACCCATCACTTGGAAAGCCAGCAAAATGATGGTTCTTGTACCTTTTCTTGAAATGCACACACAAACTTTAACCCTGTTGCCATGCTTTGCATTGACATCATTTTTCAGCCAAGAGACTGCTGTTTGAATTAATTTTTTCCTGATTGAAATAACTGTGCACCACTTTATTCTTGGCAAAGTGGCATTTTGTCCTTTAGGTTGTGTTGCAATCATTAGGTTGTAAACTACATAAAGTGACTAATGTGAAATAGCTTCTCCCGGCCAATAATGTAAAGCTGTGAATACTGTTAAATACATGCTGAGAAAAAGTGTGTGGTTCACAAATTCTCTACTGGCTGTGCATGAATCAAATTAAAATCAAACTCCAGGAGATTTATAATCTTTATTTTTAATTCATGGTCCCCTTTGCCTATTAAAATCAACTAATTAATATGAACAAACTTTTAAATTTGAAGGGCTGTAGTCAGTCACAAAGTAGTGTAGGTTTGCAAAAGTTCTTTGGCTTTGTTATTTACTGATGAATCACCATGACACATGAACTGTATCTGAATTAAAATATATATAACAGATGTATTTGTAGACAAGTATGTACACACATCTATTTCTATAATGTAGAGCCCTCTGGTTGTTTTTACTATGCAGGGAAGAAGGAGGCTTATTATGCTATAATGCTATAGCTGATGCACTGTGTTGGACTGAAAATAAAGCTGCTGCAGGTGTATTGGGTAGCAGGTGCGTAAACAGGGAGCAAGGTGGATGTCATTAGCAGAGTGAGAAGAGAGGACATAATGTGAAACTGAAGCCCTGTTACCCAACTGGAAGCCATTCATGGTCTTAAAATCTATTTTGCTGCCCTTGTTGCAGCTAAATGAAGCTATAGAAAACTAAAGCCATTTTCTTTTGTTCTGGAAATGGGTCAATATTAAAATGATCCAAGATGACACATTTTACCTATTACCAAGCCAACAAGACTGATACTTTTTAAAATGCATGCATAGGGATTGCCAGATTGGATCACTCCTGTGGTCTGTCTAGTCTTGTATCCTATAGATGAAAGTAGTCAACTCAAGATGCTTTAGGGGAATATACAAGAAACCTGATAGTAGTCAGACATTGTGAGCACATTCTTTTTAGTATCCACCCTCACAAATATAAAGCTATATTTGAAAGTCAAAATATGGATATTACCAGCTAAAGAAAAGTCTTATCATATTAACTATACAGAATAAGAAAAAATATTGACAAATGTTTTGTGCAGAGTAGCATACTAAAACCTTTCAGTTAGTCTAGAAAAACTGAGAGAATTGTTCATTAGCCATGCAAGAAAAGTAATAATAAGTTGCAAATGTTTGCAGTGTGTGACAATATTTATATTGTCTCTAAAATTAGAGAGACTGAGTGATTGACATTTAAGAGTAACTGGTGAACCAAAAGTATATGACACAAATGTAGTAGATTAGATAACTCAGGAGATCTGTAATGGCATATGGAGCCTTTCACTATTCAGTCAGTGTTTCAGGTTCAAGCCCATGTTGGTAGTGACTGAAAGTGATTGCTATCTGAAATGAAATGTAAAATGTGTTGATGGTCTCCCTCTATTTCTCAGTGTCTATATCAAAATGGCACTAATTGGTGACAGTCTCAGAGGAAGCATAAAGGACTAAATAGACATGATGGCTGAACTACTCTTTCACCCAGAGAATCAATTCTTCTATGTCTATAACAAAACTCGTGTTGCATGTGTTTTCCTTTCTGCACACTGAACCATTATTCAGGGTGGACACTTTTGACCAGCACTAAATTATTTTAAAAATATAAAAATATGCCCTTGATTGGCCCTCACACCACTGTATTCAGATGCGCCTCCACAGGTAAGTGGAAGTCATAGCTCCTGTAGGCCATAGATGGCTGTTCCTGGCCAATGAGGGCTGCGATCACCCATCCCTGCAGAGGTGCAGGTACATATAGTGGCAGAAACCCACTAGGGGCTAACTCTGGTGAACCACTGCCATTGTATTGCCCATGCGTGAGATAATGTAATACATGTTCTAACTGGCTCCCTTGCCATTTTGGCTTTCTATAGTACTGTGAGTTCCTTGATGCACAAGATCTCTGAAAAATCTACAAAGAAAAAAAAGAGACAACATTGCCCAATCCTCAGAAAGTCAATAGTTGGTCCTGAAGATCTGTCTGACTACTGTTCCATGCCCATCCTCCTGTTCCTGGGCAAACTAACTGAGAAAATAGTAGCTATCAAGCTCCAAAATATGACATCAGACAGTACCTGGATGCCTCAGAATCAATATTTAGTAATACTAAAAGCCTTATGACTACAGACCAAATAAAATCCCCATGTTCATGTTGCTGGATCTCTCTGCATACTTTGACACAGTGCACCATAAGTATGTTTAGGTGAGTAAGTAGGATGTTCGATTTCCAAAAATGCTATCTTACATCTTTAGCTTTCTAGAAAATATTTTACCTTCCTCAAAGGCAAGACAATAGTCATAAGAAACCTTACATCTATCACTTCCAGGTTGGTTGACTATAACTGTTATCTTAAGCTGGATCTGAAGATGTTGCACAGGTTTTAGCTGGTAGCGAATGCAGCTGACTGCCTCCTATGTGACTCGGGTCACAGCGAGCACATCAGGCCTATGCTTGAATCCCTTTAACTAACTGCTAATCTGATTCAAATTTTAGGCCCTCATCCCAAAGAATTTCAGTCTATGAAACACAATGACAACTGTGTTCCTTGTGGACAAATGCAGACCACAAAGGCTATTATGAAGCTTGTGAGAGGTAGGAGCAAGGCATTCCAGTTATGGAATAAGTTCCAGAAAAGTACAGGTGAAGACAGAATTTATCCTTCTGTAAAAAATACCATATAGCTTTCCTCTTTGAAAAAGCCTTGCCACCATAAGTGACACAAATCAACAACCTCTTTTTTCCCCTCATTTCCCCAAAACAACCATACCCATTGTAGAGTTCTGACCACATAAAGGGGACTCCATGAAGTACATTAAGGATTTTGCTGATACAATTGATTTTGCTGATACTTGGAGTGCATCTACACTGCACCCTTAGCTTGAAATAAGCTACTCACTTTGAGCTACATAAATTGCATAGCTTATTTCAAGTTAATTTCTAAATAAACTACTATTCAGAAACATCCCTTAATTCTCGTGGAATGAGGTTTACAGGGAGATCGGTATAGCGTGTTCATTATTTCAAAAGATATTTTGAAAGATATTTCAAAATAACAGGCGTGCTCAAAAGATGCGGAATAGCTGTTTCAGGATGCCAGAAGTATCCTGAAATAGCACTGCTGTCTAGACGTAACTTCTGATCCAAAGGCGTGACTCTAAAATAGACAGACACCAAATTTGCTTGACCTCAAGCATTTCTTACCAATAGAAACACAGAAAATCACCTTGGTTAGGATGTAGCCCATGTGCATACAGTATAAAATAATCAATCCTTTATTTAGAAAATTGATAGATTGTGGAAAGCGTTGGGTAAACAGAATCTATGGATCATAAAAGGAAAGGGATAATACATTCATAATGTAAGTAACTCATATATCCCTTGCATATCATAATGAACATAAAGGAGCAAAATAATTAATGTTCACATTTTCATTTTTAGATGCTGGCATACTTTGCTCAGATATAAGGCATTCTGTGTGATTGCAGCCCTTTTCACTCTCCATACATCTTAGTAAAGGACGACAGTAAATTTAACCTCTGTGTGTTGTGTTGCAGTACTATCCAAAGACTCTATAGCTGATCATGTATAAAGATTTGCTCAGGATTAAAACGTCAGAGCTGTGTAAAAACAAAGTAAATCTGAAATTGCTTTAGAGTAACAGAGTAGAGTTTAGCTAGCCAGCAGCCTGCTAGTGGGGCTCCACTCCAGGTCACCACCTTGCTCCAGCTGGCAGGACTCCGTGCCCCTAGCCACAGTGGTTCCCTGTCCTTGGCCATCAAAGGCTCTGCTCCCTAGCTGATGGCAGCTTTGCACCTCTGGTATGGGGACTCCCTACCCCCTGGCCAGCAGGGCTCCCAGCTGTCAGACCATGTGATCTCCCAGCTACAGGCAACCTCTGTGGCTGAGGCTTTCTGGTCCAGCAACTGCCATGGTCCTTCTGGACCATGGGTGTTCTGGACCAGAGTGTCCCAGACCACAGAAGTTCAACTTGTACTGCACATTACACAACATTTTGAAATATAAGGCAAAAAGTCCAATAAACACATTGCATAAATAAAATTCTAGGAAGAGCCTGTTTTTTGCATAATAATCTATGGAGATATTCAAGTTTGCGGATGACATGAAGCTAGGGGGAGAGGTAAATACGTTGGAGGGCAGGGATAGGAGCCAGAATGATCTAGACAAAATTGGAGGATTGGGCCAAAAGAAATTTGATGAGGTTCAACAACGACAAGTGCATAGTCCTGCGCTTGGGATGGAAGAATCCCAAGCATTGTTTCAGGCTTGGGACTGACTGGCTAAGCAGCAGTTTGGCAGAAAAGGACCTGGGGATTACAGTGGATGAGAAACTGGATATGAGTCAACAGTGTGTCCTTGTATCCAAGAAGGCTAATGGCATATTAGGCTGTATTAGGAGGAGCATTGCCAGCAGATCGAGGGAAGTGTTTATTCCCCTTTATTCGGCACTGGTGAGGGCACACCTGGGCTGTGTCTATATTGGCGCGATCTTGCGCAAAAGCAGGCACTTTTGCACAAAATCTTGCTGCCTGTCTACACTGGCTGCAAGTTCTTGCACAAGTACACTGACATGCTAATGTATGAAATCAGTGCTTCTTGTGCAAGACCTCTGATGCTCCCGCTCAGGAATAAGCCTTCTTGTGCAACTGTTCTTGCGCAAGAGGCCAGTGTAGACAGGCAACATAAATTTCTTGCGCAAGATAGCCCTATGGTTAAAATGGCCACCAGAGCTTTCTTGCGCAAGGGAGTGTCTACACTGGCATGGAAGCTCCTGTGCAAAAGCACATCTCTTGCGCAAACGCACATGCCAGTGTAGATGCTCTCTTCTGGAAGAGTTTTTGCACAAGAACTCTTCCGTAAAAGAGTTCTTGAGCAAGATTATGCCAGCGTAGATGTAGCCCTGGAGTACTGCGTCCAATTCTGGGTCCCCCACTACAGAAAGGATGTGGATTGGATGCACTAGAAAGGGTCCAGTGGAGGACAACCAAAATGATTAGGGGGCTGAAGCACATGGCCTACGAGGAGAGACTGAGGGTATGTCAACCCTTGCAGCATAATTCAAAATAAGGCTGCAAATGTAGGCATCCAAAATTGCAAATCAAGCCTGAGATTTAAATATCCCGTGCTTGATTTGCATCTTCCCGACCAGCTGCCATTTTTTGAAATTGACAAGACCAGAATAACTGCCTGCATCTACATGTGGCAGTGAAACGGCCGTTCAAAATAAAGTCCTATTTTGAACTACCTGTTAAACCTCATTGCAGGAGGAATAACAGGTAGTTCAAAATAGGGCTTTATTTCGAACAGCCGTTTCACTGCTGCGCGTAGACGCGGGCAGTTATTCCAGTCTTGTCAATATCAAAAATGGCGCCTGGCCGAGAAGATGTAAATCAAGCAGAGGATATTTAAATCCCGGGCTTTATTTGCAATTTCAGATGCCTACATTTGCAGCCCTATGTCGAATTAGGCTGCAAGTGTAGACATACCCTGAGGGACCTGGGCTTATTTAGTCTGCAGAAGAGAAGAGCGAGGGGGAATTTGATAGCAGCCTTCAACTTCTGAAGGGAGGTTCCAAAGAGGTCGGAGAGAAGCTATTCTCATTAGTGACAGATGGCAGAGCAAGAAGCAATGGTCTCAAGTTACAGTGGAGGGGAGGTTTAGGTTGGATGTTAGGAAAAACGATTTTACTAGAAGGGTGGTGAAGTATTGGAATGGGTTATGTAGGGAGGTGGTGGAATCTCCATCCCTTGTAGTTTTTTAAATCTCGGCTTGACAAAGCCCTGTCTGGGATGATTCAGATGGGATTGATGATTCAGCTTTGGGCCAGGGTCTGGCTTCGACCTCCTGAAATCTCTTCCAGCCCTAGGATTCTATGATTCTAAATATTTAAGAAAAAATTGTATACTTACATTGGCTAGTCTTAATTATATTGTTAACTTAGCAGTATTTATAACAGCCAAGAAAGCACATTGATAAGAATAAACTGCCATCTAAGGGTGTGTCTAGACTACATGCCTCCGTCGACGGAGGCATGTAGATTAGCCAGATCGGCAGAGGGAAATGAAGCCACGATTAAAATAATCGCGGCTTCATTTAAATTTAAATGGCTGCCCCGCTCTGCCGATCAGCTGTTTGTCGGCAGATCGGGGCAGTCTGGACGCGCCGCGCCGACAAAGAAGCCTTTCTTGATCGGCACAGGTAAACCTGGTTTCACGAGGCATACCTGTGCCGATCAAGAAAGGCTTCTTTGTCGGCGCGGCGCGTCCAGACTGCCCCGATCTGCCGACAAACAGCTGATCGGCAGAGCGGGGCAGCCATTTAAATTTAAATGAAGCCGCGATTATTTTAATCGTGGCTTCATTTCCCTCTGCCGATCTGGCTAATCTACATGCCTCCGTCGACGGAGGCATGTAGTCTAGACGTACCCTTAGTGTATACTGTATTTCCATTTCTATAACTTAATCTTTCAGAACTCTCTTAAATGTTTGTGTCACTTGTTTTCATTTACTCTTCCACAATTTAGACCTATTGATTTCATTTTGTGTCAAGATTTCCTGGCCTCTGTAACATTCTGTTGTGGTTGAGTGAAAATTCAGACAAAAAGGAGAACGAGAGAGAGAGAGAGAGATGGGGTTGCATTTAAACTATCTTACCTGTAATAAATAACATTTTATTAACTTTGTTGACACTATGTCACCGCTATTATGCTAATGTGTGAAATCTCCCTAGACTTTTTAGGTCAACTCTGTCATTTCAGAGATGAATTAGCATTTCATGGGACGAAGAGACTAGAGTTCTCACTGACTTCAGTGTGAGCTGTAGGTGTTCAGCACCTCTCAGGATCTAGCTTTAGGTCCAGGAAATTGCTTTTAGTCCTTCAGTGCAAGAAGTTTAGGACTTGAGGGACCATGTTAACAAGCATGACCACAATGATATTGATGCATTCCCAGAAGGCTTAGTCTCCCATGTAGCACAAAAATACAATCAAGAAATGTTCAATATAGCCAGATTGAAACACTTTTGTTTAAAGTTGAAGGCTGGAGCAATCTTTTTATTTGCTTCATGAGACATGTATCTTCTATATAAAGTAGAGCTGTGCTTTACTTTGCTAGCTGCTTTCTTCCAGTCAGGCTCCTGTGTGTTGGTAGAGAAGTGCTTTATTAATAGCCTTCACTTTGTTCATTCAGTCAAGTGTTTTTCAATTCATGTAGCTTCAAGTCAAGTAATTTGAACTTTGAAAAAAATGTAGAAAATGATTCTGAAGACTTCTGAGAATATTCTTGTCCTTCATATCATTATTTTAGTAGGTATATATGACAAATGACAATGAGATAAAGTTGAACAGTTTTCTGTGAATAACTCTGTCCTTTTTATTGCTTGTGCATTCACAGTCTAACTCCTTTTCTTCATACTTGCTCTTGGCGGTTGTACTTTCTTCCTCAATGAATTTGTTTACAAGGTTATTTTCCTAAAATCCTAAAAAGGATTGAAACTTGAAACAGTATACACTTTGAAATTTTGTTTTTATTTATTGTGGTATTGTTTTCATGCATAAATTAAAATGAATGAAAAGTGATTTTTATGTGGCAATTCTAATGTAAATAAATTGCATGCAGAAATTCTAAGGTATTTGAAAACTATTTTATGTAGATGAGAGCACTTTAATTCTTATTTTCTTAGATATTTTTCTTTTAATTTACTGTTTACCTAGGGGAAAAATTTGTCAAACTTTGGCTCTTAAAGTTAAGCATCTAATTTAATTATTTGCAGGGGTGCTGAGCACCTCCAATTATTACTGGTGACAGTGAAACTTGTTGGTGGTCTGCATTCTGAAAATAAAGCCACTTATTTAGGTATCCATATATGGATTTAGATGATTAATTTTATACACTCATGTTAGACAGAGATATGAAACAGGGGCGTAATTTAAGGTTCACCTGGAAACAGGTTAATGACTCAGCCCAGTCTAGTCTTCAATATATCACTGCACAAACAGCAACATACTCTCAATCTAACTGCTATATACTCTACTCTCACTCACTCTCTGGGCACGCCTACACAGTGGGACAAAAGTCGAATTACAAAATACGCAACTACAGCTACATCAATTGTGCAGCTGAAGTTGAAATAGTTCCAAAAGCCAAATTAAGCTATTTACACAGCAGGGAGTCAAAAGAAGAACACTCTTCCTTCAACTTCCCTTACTCCTTATGAAATGAGGGTTACAGGAGTCAGAGTTAGAAGTCCTCCAGCTCTCCATGATTTTGAAATAATGGCTTGCTATGTAGACACGTATGTTGTTATTTCAAAATGATAGCAGTTATTCCGAAATAACACTGCCGCATAGATGTACCCTATGATGCCCCATCCTGCCTATAAAACATACTGTCTAACAGGGTCATAAAGTTGAGAAAGATCCCAATTGTCCATGGAGAATATTTTCCAATGGGTAAAGACTTGGTTGTGGGTCCATTTTTAAATGTCCAACTTGAGACATCTTAGAGGGGCTTGGTTTTCAGAGAGAGGATGCTCTGCAGTTTCAAAAAGTCAGACCACTTTAACGTGTCTCAATCACTCAAAAACTGAGACACTTAAAATCACTAGTCACTTTTAAAAATGTAGGCTAATATATTTAAGACAACCCTTTCTGGACATGTAAGGGAGCCACTGAATCTAGCACTCATCTTTTGCGGTATTGTTACCATAGAAATCGGAGCAGCTGGAGCAGCTAGTGTCTTGTCATCAGGAATCTGTATCTTCTGACCAGTAAGCTGATGTAATTGTGCATCTCTTCTTTACTTCTGGTTGCAGGACTTTTGATCCATGTTTTTACTTTTTTTTAATCTATGCATGTTTGATATGGTGAATTCAAATCTTTAGTCTCTGCTGTGTTACAGTAATTTCTTTTGCTCGCTGTGCTGTGTTTGCTTTCATCTCTTGCAGGTCAGACTATTAGTTTCATTGGGGGCATTTTGAACCACTTTACTAAGTAATGATAAATTCCAAGACCAAAAAAGAGAACTTGCAAACATTTTTAAGAGAGACTTTCACAGAGGACAAAATGTGGACCCTAATATAAATGCTTACATATTGATTTACATAATTTTATGTATAAAAAGAGAGGGTTTGTAGGGTTGTATAAAATGGCGATGCATACTTCAGCAAAGTTCAAACCATGTTTGTTTTGGGCCCATGTCCAGTCTTGGTTCTCATTAATGCTGCTTTTTATTTTTCAAAAATATTTTTGTTGAGCTATTTGTTCTTCCAATAAATATATAATCATAAAACAATATTTGCCTTGGCAAGGCAACATACTCTACAGTCATAAACCAAGAATATGACTTTGCTATAGGCTCAAGCAGAAGAAAAGCTGGATTGAATAAGTGCCCAGCTCCTCACGCACTTATATTTATATAGATATTCCTTTTTTAAAGTCACTTATAACACTGAGATTCTGTTCCACTAGCCTCCATTTACAGCTCTCTTTTATAACCTTTTTAAAAAATCAAACATTTTAATTTACTCTCTTGCCTTAAAAGTCTTCCTCTTTCATATTTTTCTACATGCCAACAGAGAGGAGTATTTTTAACTACTATGCTTTACTGCAGGCTGACACTGTGTGTTTTGCCGTTTCTGTTTTCTGGTGTATTGGGGGATGTACAAAATTCATTTGTACAAACTGCACACATTTTTCAAGCAATAGCACTTGTAGAAATGTAGAAATGAGTGATAGAATTTATATTCACAAAACCCATCCCAACAGTTTCCACTTGTGACTGATGCAAGATTGCTGTTTCACCTGACCCCTCCCCTCACTCTTTTTATTACCCTTAACTACCCGTTTTATCAAAGGGAGATGTACAGAGCCCTCCCACTTTGTATTATGGGACCTAGCCAAGCTGATCTCATTTGAACATAGGCTTACAGGGCAAGTGGATGAGCCAAAACTGACACTTAGCAGGAATGAGAGCTATGGCCCAAAAGAAAAAGTATTACTTTTTTTATTATCCCATATGTTCTGGTCTCCATTCAAACTAGCACATAGAAATATTTACTATACTTCACTACAACAATAATAGAGTTGTATAGTGCATGTCTTGAGAATAAATTGCTGCAATTATTTTATTCTGCAGAACAATGAGAGTCATGCTGATGATATTAAAGCAATAAGAACAAAAAGATTAGGTTTTTTTTCTTTAGACAGTATCAGCTATGATACAGACATATTTACACAATGCAGAGTTTACTTATAGAGATTTCTGTCCCCCAGAGATTAGGTTATTATTGTGAATTGTATAAGAAATACACAAACTCAAACTGAAACACACATTTCTAACAACACTATATGAAACACATCATAAATTATATGTGTATATATGCATTTCTTCAATATTACCTTGGGCTGTGTCCAGACTCAAGGGTTTTTTCGAAAAAAGTAGCCTTTTTTCGAAAAAACTTCACCTGCGTTTAGACTACAGCCGCATTCTTTCGAAATTAAATCAAAAGAACGCGGCTTTTCTTTCGATGGTGGAAAACCTCATTTCACGAGGAAGAACACCTTTTTTTGAAAGTGCTCTTTCGAAAAAAGGCGTTCTTGAATGCAAACAGGGCTTTTTCGAAAGAGAGCATCCAGATTGCCTGAGTGCTTTCTTTCAAAAAAGCGGCTTGCTTTTTCGAAAGTACTGCAGTCTAGACGTTCTTTTTCGAAAGAGGCTTTTTCTAAAGTATCTTTCGAAAAAGCCTCTTTCGAAAGAGGCTTGCAGTCTAGACATACCTTAGAGAAAGGTGAACACATATTATTAGAAGTCCATGTCCAGGACCCCAATTCCTGGAGTCGTGATTATAGCAAAATCTAAGCTTTCACTTTTCATGATTGCATAGAAAAGATTTTTAAAATGCAAACACAGTTTAACTGATGCAGAGCCACCTGGCTGACACCATAGATGCCCTCAAATAACAGGCCTGAGAGAGATGAATTATTTCAGTACAGTATCAACTCAAAAAATCAGTGCTCCATGGCCCCCAGAACATTGCCAAGGACTTAAGTGTGCAAAGTGGAGAGGGGTGCAATTCTGTTGCTCATTCACCTAAACAAACATCTGGTCTGCTGCCACCTTAGGCTCTATTAAGAAAAGGAGACTGCAAAGGGAGGGAAGCTTTTGCTTCTGTGGGGAATAAGGAAGTCCCATGCCACTATTCCTGACTTTTATGAAAGGGTGGGTGCTACTGCTACTACCCCTGCCACTGTCAGGTCCTGCTACAGGTGTCCTATGTTGCAGTGTAACTTAAGCCCAGGACTGCATTTGTTATATCCCAAAAACACAAGAAAAATGAATTCCCAGAAATAATTTGTGTGACACAGAAGGTAAAAAGCCAGTAGAAGATACATGAGTCAGTAAGTGAGGCTGCAGCCCAGGAATCAACTGCAAAGGTATCTCTGATATCTCTGTTAACCATAAATCTAAAAATATTATTTGGATTTGGTTCAGTTTAAGGAATGGCAAAGGTTTAGTTTAGCCAAAGAAGAAAAAATACGTATTTTTAATCACAGCAATAAATAATTCCATTGTTTTGGTTAAATTAAGTGGGTTGAAATTAAGTGGTCACATATTCTGTACAGACCCTTGAACCACTTTGAAAAACATCAACAATTTGAAATCCAGCTTTCATTGTCAAAGATAAGATGTGCTTTAGTCACATGCTAAGTATTGTGTATCTTCATAGCTGGTATAATCATTGCACAATTTTACACTCCTGAAAATGAAATGAGTATTCACAGTTCAAACCACTAAAGACTCTCTTTCAATATTATCTACTTTGCAATTCATTCTGAAAACAAAGGGAAATCAATGGAATTTTCTGTATCTGCGCACATCTGAGGGTAGATTCCCTAGTCCAGAATATAAATTCTAATTAGAATCTGTACTTTAGAATTAGAAGTTGAACAGTTTAATACAAAGTTATGTTTCTGTTCTAAGTGTTTTGCATATATAAATTATTAATGATAAAAGCAAGTATGAAATTAGACACCTAAGCAAATAGCCAGCCATACATTCATTGTTGCATGGTAACGTTGTACAACACCATCAATTTTTTAAATAGAAGTGTTTGTTTTTAAAAATTATTGTTTAATTAGAATGATTTGAGGGGGATTGTCATTTCTACTGGAAAACCAAATTTTTATTACAGGTTTGGAATTTATATAGGAATTTACCCAATGGCCAGAAACAGGTTCAGCACCACATTCTGATAGGCCTTATTAAAAAAATACAGGCCATCTCCCTGCTCCAAAGACTTTATAAATTAAAAAGCAGAAAAGGACACACAGTTTAATTCACTTTGTTACTACAATATGTTATTGGAATGTTAAGTTACACAGGGTCCTGATCAAACTCCCACGCAAGTCAATGGAATGAATGTCATTACTTTCAGTAAATTGGATCTGCTCCAAAATGTTGTCTAATAATAATAAAGAAGAAAGGTGTAATATGCACCAGAATGATACTTGGCACTAACTCTGTACAGTGGTTTTATCCCCATGTCCATTATTCATCCATGTCTACTCCTGATTTCCTGACCACTAAGGCCTGGTCTACACTAGACCAGGAAGGTTGACTTAAGGTTTGCAAGTCCACCTATGCAAAATAGGTTGCTGAAGTTGCTTTACCTTAAGCTGAGCCTTGGTGGTGCCCATACAGCAGGCGGCCTATGGGAGCAAATGCTCCTGTTGGATTCCCTTACTTCCTCACAAAAGGAGAAGTACTGGATGCTGGCAGGGGGCTGCCCTCAGTGTTTGCTTTAGTGGTCTATACTAGACACAGAGGCAAGTTATCAGTCTTGGGATTACATGCATGTGAGATGCTTGGCCACATTAAAACCAGATATAAAGTTATTAATAGCCTTATATGAATATGAGTTCACAGGAAATGGGGGCCTCCCAGTAGCATACAAGATAAGTTAAGAGAAAAGCAGAACTTGTAGTTCAAGAACATGATAAATTCCACAAGACTTAGGAAAGAAACTAGAAGAGCTGAAAAACATGATAGTAAATGGTGTCATTTGAAGAATAGAACCAATGGTTTCACTTCTGAGTAATCGTAGAGAAAAAAGGAGAGGGCTTATGGTAATGTATGGTCCCTAAACAGTTGAATAAAAACATAAAAAAATAACATTTCCACTTGTCTACAAGAAGTGAATTATTTTCTGAGATTCCAGGAGACTAATGCATCAGCAAATTAGATGCATCCATCGAATTTTGGATGTTCCTCCTGGAAAATGAGAGTTTCACGACCATATTCATTTGAAAAAAGGTATGAAGACTTCACGATGAAACCAGTCCCTGTTCAAACATTAAAAAAAGTTAGTTCCTTATTTTGAATAGGACACATTAAGAGGAAAGACACAATGAATTGTTTAGTATGTTTAAGGGTTTGGATTGTTTTGAGAAAGTTATGGATGTATTGATTGATGGCCGTATTTTAGATTTGAAAATACTGAGCAGTCAAGGGAATAAATATTTTTGCATATCTGAGTGTCTGGTCAAGTGGGAGATCATTTGTTTCACATACAACAAATAGACCTTAGAGTAAATTAATTAGAATCTCAACTAATTATTGCTCTAAATTTTGGATATAATATACAGTAAGAGGGGGAAATATTGACATTGGTCATCCCCTCTGTTTAAAAACTTGACTGAAATATTTCACCATGGCATTAAATTGTTTTGATTCAGTTCCAAAAGAAATTGGTGATATAAATTCTGTCCAGAAAATGTAGGCAATTGTTCAGATGAACATTTTGGGCCAGGTTCTGCAACTATTAATGATACTGCATATTACCTTGCTGTATGAATATTATCATGGAACTTACTAAAGTTACCTATACAATAAAGTACTCTTGACTATAAGTAAGGGTATGTCTATACTAGCCCCCTAGTTCAAACTAGGGTGGCTAATGTAGGCATTCGAACTTGCAAATAAAGCCTAGGATTTAAATATCCCAGGCTTCATTTGCATGTTCCCAGGCAGGTGCCATTTTTAAATCCCCTTAGTTCGAACTGACTGCCCGCGGCAGGAGGAGTAACAGTTAATCTGAACTAAGGACTTAGTTTGGATTATCTTCTGACAGCCGCATGTAGCCATGGGCAGTCAGTTCAAACTAAGGGAGTTTAAAAATGGCACCTGCCCGGGACCATGCAAATGAAGCCTGGGATATTTAAATCCCGGGCTTCATTTGCAAGTTCGAATGCTTACATTAGCCACCATAGTTCGAACTAGGGGGCTAGTGTAGACATACTATAAGGGTGGTAGAACTGAATTCAGTGCAAAAGCAGGTCAAAGCACTGTTGGTGAAGTTATTTAGTTTCCACTCCTTCTGCAACAAAATTGCTATGTTTGTTATATATTCAGCTCTGGAAGATGCATTAGTAATATCTGTAAACGGTGTTACAATAAAAATCAGAACTATCAGAACCTCATGAAATCTGATAAACTGAGAGTTACTGTGAGGGAATATAGATTTGATGTCAGCAAAACTATAAAGCTTTCTTTAAGCCATCCCAGCTTGTGTTGAGATTTTCACTTGCAGCAGGCCTATTTCATGACTACTTTATTTTCTGGTTTTAGAAAACTAAACTTGCAGGGGCAGAAGGGAGCAGGGGATTTTGGGAGAGCATTGAGTTAAACTGGGGTTTGGAATGGGGGACAGAGAGTAAGAGAAGCAGAGGGAAAAGCAGAAGTAGTGAGAACTAGGAATAATTATTGGCCTCAAGCCAGACCTATACTACAGGGGAAGGTCAAATTAAGATACACAACTCTAGTTATGTTAATTACTTAGCTGGAGTCAATGTGCCTTAATTCGAGTTTCTGCACAGTGTCCACAGAGGGAGGTTGATGTGAGTAAACACTCCTATTGATGTCCCTCACTCCTCAAAAGGAGCAGGAGTTCTGGCACTGATGGGGGTGCTCTTTGAGTTCAATTTAGTGTGTCTTTACTAGACTCGTTAAATCAAGCTCCGGAAGATCGAACAGTGAAGGGAACTATTCATATGCTTAATATTAGGCAGATGCTTATGTACCTTGCTGTGTTGGAGCTTTAACCATTAGACCTCATTGTAAAATTCCCAACCTGCTAATCCTGATTTGATGCTTCTTATACTATGGATGGTATCTTCATCCTGTTCAAATCAGTGGAAGTTTTGCCACTAATTTCAAAAGCTAAGATTTCACTCCACATGTTCTTGTAAAACTACTTTTTCCCTCTTTGTTAATTATATCACTAACTTTTATCTATAGAGAAATGTGATCCAACCATATGCTAGTTTTATGCTTAAAATACTAAATGATAAGGAGTAAGTAAAAGCTTGAATCAACAAGTTATAATTTAAAGTTTGAATCCTACACTAATTATACATTAATACATGTAGATTAAAATATATGAACCAAAAGTGATGCTTTATCAGTGTGGGTTCCATGAATAAAAAATAACCTGGTGGAATGAAATGAATCTCATGAAGGTATGTAGAAAGAAGGCTTAGGATTTTTTCTCAAAATGAAGAGCTTTGCTAAATATTTCATAATATTTTCCAAAGTAACAGGATAATGCAACGTGTCATTATGTCTTCAAACAGAAAGGATGGTGTTTTACATAAAGAAAAAGAAAGGATGGTGATTTAACCCAATTCCCCTGAGACTATATCAAATATTCAGAGAATAGTCTGCAAATAATCATTAACAGTAACTTACATTTCAAATCCCTGTTTCATTTCAAATAATACTAGGCTGACCTCTTACCATTGACGTGTTGGTTATGAACAGTGGGCTGTTTGCTGATCAACATGAATATTTGATTCACTTCATGCATCTGACTTTGTAGCTCAGATTAAAAATATTACTCTATAAATGCACTAACAAATTTGCATAGTAAGGGTCTAATCCAACTCTAACTGAAATCAAAATATATCCTATCTTTGGCTTCAACTATAACTGAACTAATATCCAAAAGAGTGGCTTGTCTGCCTTTCTGTTAGATGGAAAGCTGTAACTTTTTTTCACTTAGACCCATCACATTTAAGTATAGATGATGTGATAATGGCTTAAAATAGACTTAAAATAAAAGATCTCGGCCTTTGTTATATTAGCCAATTTTACCTTTTATGCTGCTGGATATAGTCTACACTATGGTGTCTTCAATAATAAAAGTGTATCTTATGAGCCAGAATGTTAATAGTCATTTTCAAATTGTTATTACCTAAATTACTAACTATTTGTATGGTTGTCAACACAGTTAACCTAAAACAAATTAATATTTTTAATGAGATGTAATTGCACACCTTTGGTGATAGGACTTAGTAGAGGCCTGTTGGCGAGGGAGACACAGATGGTGTTAGGGGTGTGCAAAAGGGGCCACAGCCCATGACACTATGCTTAAGGGATTCAGTTGTATGCAGCTATGCAGAAGTAAGTAAGAGCTAAAAAGATTTAGTAAATGGTATCCTATTATTGTTTAACAGTATGATTAAAACTTTGATTAATCACAACTATTTTTAATCTCGCAATTCCATTGTAGTTATTTTTGTAATAACTTGTCACACTCATATTTTTATTTTCTTCATTCTTCTGATCCAACAGGAGCAGCTGCCCTGCTATTTTTGCTTTGATTACTTGACTTTCAAAATCTAAGTTTATCCAGTCATTGACTATGGCACTAACAATTCATCTTCTCATAGCACACACTGGCAGCAACAAAGGGGCTTAAGTAAGCAGAAGTGACCAATAACACTGACTTGCTTATTGATTTGAGGATTTTTGCAATGTGGCTGTAACACCATCACTGTTTGTCTAACAGGAGAAAGACAGTCCATAGAAGAGAATAAGCAAAACACTGGTAAGTTAGAGAAAAAGTTAGTATAATGCCAGGTCTGACTTTACTTCCTGCCTTTAACTTTGCCTTGGTTCTACTGCATCTGCCATAATCCAATGCTCAAATCAAGTGCCCTGACCAAATTCTCCATTTACTTATACAGTTGCTCCTTTGTTGACTTCACTTGGCTTTCACAAGGCCTACTAAAGCCAAGAGAATTGAACCAATTTAACTAACAGGGGAATTTGGGTAAATATTTGGTATTATCATGTTCCTGTTTTATTGTTTCCACTTGAAAAGGGGTGGCAGAGAAAACTGAAGGTCACTGCTCTTGCCATCACTTCCCCCATCTTCAAACACAGATTTTTATAGCATTTTCACTGGACTTTTATTTTTTCTTTCCTGAAATGAACTAACCTGTATGAAAACTTGATGGTTCTTCTAGAAAGAAAATGTCTTTCTAGATCCCTTTACCCTGATCTTCTACTTTGCATTTTTTGAGTTGACACCATTTTCAGAGTCCCCTTCAAAATCTTGAACCCTTTCTTATCTTCTATTAATAAGTGAGAGGAATAATGTTTTCTTCTCTGTAGTACAGGAAATGCAGCCAACCAAAAGAGTAGAAGACATGACCAATGGAGCAACACATAGACATTAAGTGGTCATTTGATAAGGGAGATATTTAAAAGAAAACTGAAAAAATATCACTTGATCATATGCAGAAAGGGAAAATGGTGAACTCTCAGGAAGATAGGTGAGATGAACTTAGGCTTTGTCCATTTCTAACTTCTACCAGTCTGTGACTTGCACTTCTGCTATTGGCCCTACTTGCATTCTAGGATAACTGTTAAAAATTGCATTGGAGTTTTGAACAAACCATGTACAATTGCCAGAAAGTACTTTCCCCTGATTTTCTTCTGTCAGCCACCCAGGACTGGCAGCAGAGCTCCCACTCCCTGCAGTGCACCTGGGGAACTCCTGATGTCTAAACTACAGTGAAAGTCTAATATCGCGGAATCCACAATTTCCACAATATTGAAAGTTAGTTGGGATGTTAAACATGTCTAATTTCCATAAGGGCTGTCGGTGTTCACCCATCAGCTACTGTCCATATAGATATTTAACAACAAATAAACTCTTCTTTTAAAGGCTGGATCTGTAATGTCTATATTTCTTACCATACTCTGTGGCATAGGGTTGAGACTTCCTTTCTGCTGTGTGTGACCAAACTTCCTGATGGTCCTTAATAACTGATAAGCACTAAAGCTGTGACATATGCATTATAAATAACTTAACATTAGACTGTAATTGAACCAGTTTCGAAAAACTTATCTTCTGTAGTTTAATTACATTCAAAAACTTAGTCATAAGATGGATAATGTACAGTGAGGGGAAGGCTTCTGTTTCAAAAAAGTTAACCATTGAGCTATGCTAATGTCCCTGAATAAAGGCTCAACTCTCAAGTGATTTTTTTAAAGTGTTTACATTTATATCAAACTAGGGATAATCATCTCAATTTCAAACATTATAAATTTGCACATACATAATTAAACATTAGACTAATGGTGGGGGAAAAAAGGAGAATTGTGAAACTTTTTGGCTCTTATTCCATTCATTCAACTTTGGGGAACAAGATTTAAACTTGCAATAGCCCATAACCCCATGCCCTGCTTGCCACTTGTGTGTGTATAAAGAAAAACTAATGGTGGAAATTTAGTAATTCTGTGAATCCGATGAACCTTGAAGGAATGTATTATTGACTTAAAGCTTATTGTCATTGTTTGTCTGCAATGCACCTAGGAGTCCACCAGAAGTTCACTAAACAAGTTTAGCCATTTAAATTTTATATTAAATATTTCTCAACATAGGGATCTTTGTAACAAGAAATTATTGTTAATTTAGGTCCTTGAAAACAACAACCCAACTCCCCTGAAAATGACTGACGGTTACAGTTATGGTACTAGTCTGCTACCCTTCTGCTATCAGTACTGTATATTGAAAATATCAACTAAAAGTAGCACAAAAGAAAAAAGGCATCCAGTGCTATTTTTCACCAGTATGGTTTATGTTTTTTATTTAAGAACTACAGTGCAATGACAATAGTATATTGTTATTGGCTGCAAACTGTCACCCACTTTTCTCCAGTGAAAATTCCTATTTGAGGCTTCTGTTGAAGGGCATTCAGTTTAGCCTAAGACGATTCTCTCTTTCTCTCTCTCTCTCTCTCTCTCGCTCACGCAAACACACCCCTCTTTTTTCACATTAGTTCTTTGTATTTCTCAAGTGTCTCTTGGCAATCACAGAATTTCATCTTGAGATTTGCAAATTTAATTTTCTGTTTCTGCTTTATTCTGATGCACTTGGTTTAACAGTTTCATCTAATTATTTGATGTAAGCATAAGATTGTCTTATTTTGGAATACATCAGGTCAATTAGCTGCTCTATGGATTGCTAAGCTATTTATTATCTGTCACTGACTATGCTTTATTTGATTTTGGATCTTTATCTGGACTTGTAATTGCTTGTCACAGCCTCAATTGACTCTTTGAAACTATGCCTTAACTTGGTGTATTTGTTATGAAGCTCCTACCTGGTCCTTCTTGATATCTATAGTAATTGAACTATGATTGAAATCTATCATAGCTAATGTTTTCCAGTCAGATGGATAAGATTTTGAAAGTTTGGCCAAGATTGTCTGATTTTCAGATTACTTGCTACTGTACATAAAATTATTTCTAGAGTTCACCTTTCTCGTATAAAATACTAACTGAATTGAGTGGGCTTGCTGAACTAAAAAGAATCACGATGCAACTTACAGCAGTGCAACCCTGTGTTTACTGGTTGTACACTATGGCTGTGTCTACACTGGCATGAATTTCCGGAACTGCATAAAACGGAATACTATTCCGTTTTCAGTTTTTCCAGAAAAGGAGCATCTACATTGGCAGGCTGCTTTTCCGGAAAAGCCCTTTTTCCGGAAAAGCGTCTGTGGCCAATGTAGACGCGCTTTTCCGGAAAAGAGCCCCGGTCGCCATTTTCACGATTGGGGCTTTTTTCCGGAAAAGACCACTGGGCTGTCTACACTGGCCCTTTTCCGGAACAGTGTTCCAGAATAAGAACTTATGCCCGAGCGGGAGCAGAATAGTTTTTCCGGAATAGCGGCTGATTTTGTACAGTAGAGCATCATTGCTTTTCCGGAAATTCAAGGGCCAGTGTAGACAGATCGCAGCTTATTCCGGAAAAGCAGCTAATTTTCCGGAATAAGTGGCCCAGTGTAGACACAGCCTACATGTGTCACACTGATTCAGACATTTAAAAAAAAAAGGAAAAGAACTCAGGATTCAACTAGGTACATTGTTTAAAAACAGTACAAAACTTGGGATATTCGTTTTACTCTGGGCGTGTGCAAAAGGACATTTTCATTGTATTTTATGTAAAAAATTTGTAAGATAGCTAAGTTTTTCAACGTCACTCAAGAGGGAGTCAAATTTTGTGAAAACACAGTTGTTTCAAAATCTTTTGCAAACTTGAAAAATGTGTCCACAACTTGTGACAGTTTTTAATGGCAAAAATCATGAAATAATAATCACTCATTAAGTATTTTAAAGTACAGACCACAGGTTTTGCCCTAAGATTGTAATGGGCCAAACGTTGAAATACAGGCACCTAAAAATATCTGAATGCAACTGTTATCTGGGCACTGTAGAGACTGGAGAAAGCTCTTAAATTAGATCTCCCACAGTATGTGAAAGGACATTACCGGTAGAACATTCTCTGACAAGGTACTTATGCCCAGAATTTACTTCTGTCTTTGGGAGTTCAGATCTTGGGTGCTTTTCATAATACCACTAGGTAGATTATTTGATGAGATTTCCATCATCATTGCCCTATAGCATTATTAAATAGGAACCCACATCTCATCCTTAGCCATGGTCTGACTTTGAACCACAAATCGTTGCCTGTGCTTTATCCCAATCCAGATCTGAACATTGCCTAACAATTCTACTGCTATTGCTACTGCTACTACTAATGCCACTGTCTGGTAACTTTTAATTTAATAGCTTACATTTAGTCTATATACTTCCAGATATAGGTCTCACCAGCAAGACTGATGTGTATTACCATGGGATATATTTGTGCCATATGTAGGATATATGGAACATTCCAATTATTGTAACGATAACAAAGCTATTCTTCATGATAGTAAACCAATCTTACATGTACACATGGTATAACAGCTTTTCCCTGTGCTTTTCACTGGAGGGTTGTGATGTACAATTTACATTTTTTAGGGAAACAAATTGTACAGCATGTCTTAGGCAATGCATACCCCATTGCCTCACCAACTTGCATAATATTTGCTGAAGCAGCACATCTGCTATTCAACAAAAGGGGAAGAAACTACCCAGTTAAATAAATGGGCAGGCATTTTTGCATTTATTGAGTCAAAGATGGATGAGAGTGATTATTTCAATTAAATCCACATTTATAGGGCTATGGTTAAAGAACCTGAATAACCATAAAAAATATCTTCAAAGGATTGTACCACCACTGGTATATGCATCTTGATAATCTTTACGATAATAGAAAAAATAAACACTAAGCATTTCACTGAACTAAAAGACCATTATTTTTGATTGCTAAGCTAAAATTGTAAATTACATTTACAATAACTCTCCAGATTTATTTCTCTACATGCATAAACTATTTGTAATTTGTAGTTTGATTCCAATCCACATGACATTCAATCCTATTATGTGCATCCTCTTTTTTCTGGCATACCACTCAGAATAACTTGACCTCTTAAAATGTTCATATATGAGTGTTGCCATTTATTTTCTAAGCAGTTATGGATATTTTACCATGAGAACTTATTTGTAACTGTCTTCTTGCTACTCAATGGAAATACATACAAAGGTTAACTTACTATATAGTAAATGAATCCTGTTAACAGTTTATAAAATACCTTGCACCAGAAAATATGTTTATTGCTATTTATTTTAAAAGGTATGTAAAAGTAACTCATGTCTCAGATACAACAGGGCTGGATTTGTAATATTTTAAATAAATAAATTAAGGCACAGATTTAGAGGAATAAAATATAATTTTTAGAGGCTGAGAAATACTGCATGTTGTAATAGTTATACATAGAATGCATGACTCTGTATTGTATTTTCTTATTTTTTAAATATAATACAAACAGAAACATTGGAATATAATCTGATTTTAGTTTCTGGAGGAATTAATACTAACACAACACATTGTATGTAGATATACAATGGTGATAACTTTAAATAGTTACATGGTTAAATATAAATATCTGGAAATTTTAAACCTTGTAGCTTGTCTTGATTTTTTAATTGTCAGTCTGTTAACACATCTAGGAACAGTGCTAAATCAATGTAAGAAGAAAGCATAATCGTCTCCACTTTTATAAAATATTTTTTCAACTGTTGAGACTGATAAAGTAATGTCAGGTGAAAAATAAATTACTGGATATGTTTTTTTTTAAGTAGGAAATAAAACTAAATGCAAGCTACGAGTTGGTGACAACCCTGGACTGTACCTGCAAAGGGAGAGAAGAGAAGAAATCAAGTCAAATAATGTTCTTAATCTAACTTCTAATAATCTAGAAGACAATTGATGATCTGTCAAGTTTTTGAAGGGCATGCACTGTGCCTCCCTCATTCTGAATTCAGGAGGACATCAAGGTCAGTAGGTGGCCCTATTTGATATATTCAGTAGACCTGTGGGATTTAAAATATGGGTTATTATGTTGAATATAAGCAAGGTAAATAAATAATGAAAAACAACCATTCTGAATTGTTAAATACTCATGGGTGACTGCAGTATCTTCCTTCTTTACAAAAATAGCTGAATTAATTAAAGCAATGGGGAAAGAGAGAAAGGGCAAGCATACATATATTAGCTAATATGTAATTCGCTATCATGTACAGAAGATTGCAATGTGAAAAATGTATTAATCAGGAGCAGTACTTCAAGCTTGTGTTAAGCAACATAAGTACTAAATGAGCACACCGAGTTTTAGACTTCTATTATTTGATTTGAATAGATAGGAAATGTTATCATTGTTCCCTTTTTTTATTATTAACATTGCAATGCAGGAACAATCTATTTACCTCACTTTTAGCCATATCTTTAGAGAAAAAACAAAAGGGTCTTTCTGTGTGCAGAATGTTTTCTTGTAAAGTAATAATATTACTCTATCAGCACTCAGTGGGCCGACATATTTTTCAACATTCCTCTTTTAATTAACTTGTCTTACAAATACAGGCTACCAGATGAACACAATTTATCCACAGCATGTATTTTCAGTTAGGAGGGAGATAATTATTGCTCACTGTGGAAATGATGTTCTTCTACTTGCTCATGTAAAACAAACTTTAAATGTCATTTTACAGCAATAAAGATTACACCGCATAGTGCCATCTTAAGACATGGCAATTATACAGAGGAACTTCTCATTAACCTAGAGGTCAGAGGTGAGGGACGATCGCCAATTCATGCTAATACAAGCCTAAATTGGTTTTCACTAAATGCAATGATCTAATAATCATGAAAATGGGGACAGTAAAAACCTAACAGCTATTGTGGTACACTTCCAAATAGATTCATACACTCTGTAAACATAATCTGGATAATGTCACTTACTGCTCCTGCTTTCTCCTGCTATTGGGTAAATCTAGTTGTATATTCCAGGAAGAATCATGGTGCACACAGTAGTTGCTACATGTTACAGGCGGAAATTACCTTTTTTAATAAACCAATGGCAGCTCTGTAACATTAAAATGTATTGTTTCCATTAAAGAAAACAGCCACCACATAATCTTTAAACATTAAGAGAAAATTGCATTTTAAAACACAAGTGCTGTGGTAACTACGAACATATTTACTTTACAACATTTTAACATTTCATAGAATGTGGTAGAAAAAAGTAGAGAAACATAGTAGACTCGTTATTTAAAACTATAAATTAAATTATACTATATTCAAAGTTCTCAAGGACCTGCTTTATTGATATGCTGATAATGAGATCTTTTTAAAGCCATTCTTTTTCCTTAAATACATGAGTTTTACTCTCAGGATGGCTACTTAGTTTCTCTCATTTATTTGACTGATTTCCCTGCATTCAAAGATGGATGACTCAAATGTGAAAGAATTTACTGTAAAATAAATATTGACCTATAGCAAAGACAAACATAGTTATGCTACATTGGACAAATGCTCTTTCCATTTCACAAACACCAGGACATAAATAAAATGGTTAGTAAGCCTATATGCATTTATGGTCTTTAGTAGTTCATCAACACAACTAAGGAAGGGAAGTTTCAATGATTTGAGGGAAAATGTCTGCTAATAAAGCCATTAAGGATGAAATTGAAGAGAAAGTAACTATATCATGCCTTGTTGTTCCAAAAGCTGATCTTTTCTTCCTGCTTCACCATGTAAGAAGGTCTGAATGTATAGTACAGAGATTATAATGGTACAGCTATAGTGTGGTAGTGCGGAAGGGGAGGAGCTCCATCACTGCAAGGATGCCACATCTCCAAGCGATGATAGGTTTATAGAAGCATTCTTGACCTAGCTGCATCTACACCAAGGGTAGGGTCAGCATAGCTACAGTACTCACTGGTGTGGAATTTTTACAGCTAAGTGAACCATAGTGATTTCAACATAAATGTTAAGTGTAGGCCAGGCTAAATTTCTGTAATGGCTGGGGTATACCAGCTCTCTGAAATTCATGAGGAGATCTTTCTCCCAGCCAGTATTACCTCATTCTAAGAATAATTGCTGTGGGACAAGGAACACAGTCACTGAGGAGAAGTGGTCCCTACTTCATAAGAACATAAGAACATAAGAACGGCCATACTGGGTCAGACCAAAGGTCCATCTAGCCCAGTATCCTGTCTACCGACAGTGGCCAGCACCAGGTACCCCAGAGAGGGTTGACCGAAGACAATGATCAAGCGATTTGTCTCCTGCCATCCCTCTCCAGCCTCTGACAAACAGAGGCCAAGGACACCATTTTATCCCCTGGCTAATAGCCTTTTATGGACCTAACCTCCATGAATTTATCTAGCTTCTCTTTAAACTCTATTATAGTCCTAGCCTTCACCGCCTCCTCTGGCAAGGAGTTCCACAGGTTGACAACACGCTGTGTGAAGAAGAACTTCCTTTTATTAGTTTTAAACCTGCTACCCATTAATTTCATTTGGTGAATGAACTTCCTAGGATTCTATGATTCTACTTCCCTCAATATTGAGACACAAGTCTGATGAAAAATAGTTCAAAGCAGCATCTCCTGAAATCCAGAAAAGTAGGGACTATTGGCAAATGTAGCCTCTGTGCAAGCACTATCCAGGACAGTAGTCCTAACCTATGGGAAAAAATTCTTAAAATTAAGGGAATTTTAAAAACAACAATCCCAGGAATGAAGTGGATGAACCCAATAGAGCTAGCTGGTGTCTGTGGGAATTATAGGTAAATAACTAAAATTATTTAAATTCCACATATCATTTGTTACTTTTACTCACTGTGGTTCATTGTCAGCTATTCCTGGAGGCTGGTTTCTTCAAGGGTTGGGAGTCAGTGATGAGACTTTTGATAACTGAGAACTCCGATTCATGATTTACAGGTTTTTCCATATATGCGTCAGGTGATTGCTTAGAAAGAGCACAATTACTGGCCAGGACAGCGTGCTCCTTTTCCTTCCTCCTCTGCCATTTCTCAGACTCTTGAGCAAAGTGAATCTGTTTGAGGTTAGTAAGCATATATTCTAGGCTGAGGCTTGATATATAAAGTGGTGCCATGGCAGTCTATTGCTAGCCAGTTCTTCTCAATTTGTGGGGTCAATGTCTCCCTATTTTCAAGGTGTCCTTGTAGCATTTCCTCTCTCCACCATAGGTCTTCTGACCATGATTAAGATGAGAAAAGAGAGCTTCTTTGGAAGAGGCGTACCAGCCACATACATAAAATGACCATCCCAATTAAACTGATGTTTCAGAATCTTTACCTCAGTGCTAGTGATGTTAGCTGCAGAGAGAATGATGTTATGAGTGACGGTCTTCCTATCTGATGCAGTCAATTTTCAGTGCTGTTGATACCACTCCAGAAGCTCAAGATGATTTTGGTATGTCACCCAGTGGGGTTAACTACTGTATTGTAGAGCAGCATTTAAGTTAGCATTTGCAGATCTCTGTCAGTAAAGTGCAACTTCCTGAAAAATACACTGGCACAACGAATCCTATGTTCAATCTCCACATCAAGATTGGCTGTCTGAGAGAGGCTGCTAATAAGGTTAGGGAGTGCACAACATTTTCTAGGAGTTCATCATTGATGACAGTTTGTGGGAGAACAAGGACAACATGTGCTGCAGCAGCATGGTGGAGTACCTTTCTCTCTCAAATGTTGAGGAAAAGTCCCAAGTCATGATTGCTGCCTGAGAAGTGATCTAGGGTGAATTGTAATTTAGTCTCAGTGTTTCTAAAGACAGCACAGTCATCAGGATACTAAAGGTCAGGAGTAACATTCCTGATTACTTTAACTTTAGAATGAAGACATTTCAGATTCAAGAGCTGGCCATACATGTAATACTCAATCCCATTCCAAAAGAAAGGTAAGCACAAATAAAAAATCAAGATTATTGAATGGTAGCTATTAAAAAAAAAGAGTTGGGGAAATAACACAGCCCTGCTTAACACCAGGACAAATGATGAATAAATCTGTGTCCAGCTTATTACAGAGGAAAGCGATCATCCATTTGAAGTAGCCTGAGAATATAAATGAACTTCAGTGGATGACTGAACCTAGACAACACCTTCGATCATGTTTCTCAATTGATGAAATCAAAGGCCTTAGGTTAAGAAATGCCATAAACAATAACTGGTGGTTCTCTGTCCATTCTTCTTGAATCTGTTGTGGAACAAAAATCATGTCATTGGTGCCCCATTATAATCAGAAACCATATTGAGATTCCAGAAGGACATCTGTCAACTAGAGACAGCTCCAAAGGATGTGAGTAAGGATCTTCCTGGCAATGGGCGGAAGGGTAATGTTATAGCAATTCCTGCATATTAACGTATCCTCTTTCTTAATAAAAATTTTGTATTCTTTATGTTGGGTGGAATTTCTTCATTGACCCAAATTCTAACAAGAAGTTCATTACATTTTTGCATGAGTTCTATTTCACCTGCTTTGAAGTCTTCCATGGGGATGTCATTTGGGCCTGAGATTTTGTTGTTTCTAGATTGATTGATGGCTCACCAAATTCCCTCAAAACATTGGGGAGGGGGAGGTCAATAAAATAGGTTCTATTACTGGTTGATGAAGAATGGACTCAATGGTGGCAGCTCAGGCCATCTCCACACCTTCAGCCTCCTGCCCTGAAGAACCCAAGCAATACCAGGTACATCTCCTGTATATAGGTATATCTGAGAGAGTCTGTCTGTCAGTCTGTTCAAGAACTCCTCCTAAACAGTAAGAGCTAGGACAATCAAATTTGATATAAAGCTTCCTCTTATCAGAGATTAAAGCAAGGTAAGGGTTTTAGTGTTCCTGGTAAATGGGATGCTTCTCATAAAACCATAGAGAAGAAACAGTATCACCAGGCAGGAAAAAGGGGCTTGTTGAGGGTGCCCCCACTCCAGGATTGCCCTAGCCATGAGCCTCCCACCCCTGAAGCACCTTTTGGGGATTACAGAGGGGGATACAAAGCTCCCTCTCCCCAATTCATACAGGAACATTGTTGACTGTTCCCTTCGTCAGGGAGTGAGCAGTAAGTATGCAGTTTGCTGCATTCCTCACTCTGGTTGGAAAGTACAGGGACTGTTGAACCTGGTCCTGTCCCAGCCCATTGAAAGGTGCTTCTCACCTGACTCCAAGCTGCTGTGGTGAAAGAGGGCTAGGGTAATCCTCACTTTCCGGAACAGCCTGTATAGGGAACCCCTTATCCTCAGCCCTAACCCAGAGCAACAATTTAAATGAAGCATGCACATTTTCATTTTATTTTCCAAAAAAAACCCTTCATAATTAATTGAATTAAAAATCTGAGCATCTTCTATCTTCTATATATATATGCAATTGTTGGAAGGTAGAAGTCAGTTCCACTTATTTATTTATTCCAGTTTCAATAAAGTTTCTGTTATGTCGTGGGTTTTTTTTTCTTATAGCCAGTTGTATTTTTTTGTTCTCCATTAAGTAAGTTTGATCATGGTACAATGCTCCCTAACCCCCTTTTACCTGCTGAATAAGTAGTATCACCACCGTGACGAACCATTACTAAATCTTGGTCAGTGGTTTTGGAGGTAGGGTGCATTCTGAATTATAACACAGTAATCCTACTCAATGTATGTCAGTTTATACTTGCTTAGTATATTTTTTTTCTTTTTTGTTCTTTTCAACTAATTTAAGTAATTGAGTAAATGGGGGCCAATTGTAGCTTTATAGAGAACTTACATAAAAGGGCAGCAGTTTGGTGTACTCCCCTAGGAGCACAAAAGGAAACAGATCATAGCCAGTGAGGTGAGTAAAAGTGTGCTTTATGTCTTCGTATTCCCATTGCAGGTATAACCTACAGGTTACGCAGGAACATAACATGGACCACAATCTAGACTTGGGAGCACTGGGTTCAGATCTTTGATCTCCCATTGACTTCCTGTGTGTCTTTAGGCAAGTCACTGAGTTTCTATGTGCCTCAATTCCGCACCTGTAAAATGAGGATAAAACTACTTCCCTACCTGACAGGGATGTCATGAGGATAAATACTTTACAGGCTGTGAAACATTCTAAGCTACAGATGAAAAATACTATGTTAGAGTGATGTGCTTAGTAGCACCTAATTCTATTTTTAAAAGTGTTATGCCCATGCCTTCCCCCATGGAACTCTGCAATAGAACAAAAACAAAAGTAGGTCACAATGTAACCTAGTTTTAATTAACTCTTTTTATAGTTAAGTGGATTGGAAGTCCCAGTTTGATTCAGTGGGCTATCACAACACTTACAGTGAAGTGTCATTTTTCTTGCACTACAGAGAAGCTTAATTTCAATGCAAATAGCCTCAGTTTTACTAATTCTCTTAAAATTGAAGAGTGTGATGGGGTAAAGAGGCTTCCCTGACTCCATGTCCAACTGCTTGATCTGGCTGGTCTTGCTGCAAAGGGGCGAGAAGATATGTCTTTTCAGATTCATCCTCATCATATTACACGTTGAATGGTAGAAAAGGAAATCTTTTGTTTTCATAGTGAAATTTCACTTATCATGAATGTGTTTATATGAAAATAAGTACTTAATTATTAAATAATAATTACTATTAATTAAATTAAATATTTAATACTTATTAAGTACTAATAAGCATGATACACCATATGCACTCTGAAAATCCACACAAATCCAATTAAGGGAAAAGGAGCCTTTATAAAAAGTAAAAGAAAAGAGTTGGGATGGATATTGGTGATATATTTCTGGCCAACATTAGGTACAGAAAATCTAAATCCTTCAAACTGGGAAGACTTTAGGAGGATTTTATAAAAGTATGTAGAGGTAAACTGCGATAGATGTTAAACTGGAGCATAGTCTATATATTAGAGTGCACACAAAAGACATAGTTACTTTATATAACTACATCTAAAACAAGTTCAAGTCCCTAAAACATGGATGGTATCTGACCATGAATACTCACCATAATAAGACTCAAGAGAAAGACCTCAATGAACTGGGGCTTGAAAACATTACCTATTTAAATAGCTCTTATAGGTTTAAAACAGCCATGTAAAAAGCAAGGTAATGCTACTTTGATAGCTGTTTATATTAAGGAGTCCATATACTGCCTTATTTTCAATAGGTCGCAAACATGTGTAGTGTTCTTAAGTTAGTTATGGTTACAAGAAAATAATTTTAATGTTGAGGCTTTCTGCTAATGAGGACATGTGTTCTTGCAAAATAGGTTTGGGTAAGTAAGACCACAGTCTCTATAAAGTGAATGAATAAAAATTACAATTGTGCTTTGTTTAACCTGTGGCTTTCCATGGAAAGGCTGATTCCAAGATTACACAACTTTTAAAAAGATTATTTCTTGATTATACACTGAGGGTACGTCTAGACTACAGGCTTCTGTCGACAGAAGTTTTGTCGACAGATACTGTCGACAAAACTTCTGTCGACAAAGAGCGTCTAGAATACATTGAGTTCTGTTGACAAAGCAAGCTGCTTTGTCGACATGGTAGTGTGGACGCAAAGGACAGTTTACATGCAATAACACCTTCTGTCGACAGAACTCTGTCGACAGAAGGCGTTATGCCTCGTAAAATGAGGTTTACCAGCATCGACAAAACTGCTGAGTTCTGTCGACGTTATGTCGACAGAACTCAGCGGTAGTGTGGACGCAGGTATAGTTTTGTCGACAAAAGTCCACTTTTGTCGACAAAACTCTGTAGTCTAGACACACCCTGAAGGTGCATCTACACAGCAGGGCTTAACTCAAAATAATCTACACAAATTGAGCTAGTCAATTGTATAGATTATTTTGAAATAGCTTATTTCAAAATTGGGAGCATCTGAACAGCACTTACTTTGAAATAGAGCATTCCTCCTCCAACTTCCCTTAGTCCTCATACAATGAGGTTTACAGAAGTCAGAGTAAGAAGACCTCCAGCTTGACAGTATTTTGACATTATTTCAAAATAACTGCCTGCTGTGTAGATGCAGACTAATGCTAGTTATTTTGAAATAATGTTGCTGTGTATATGTACCATGAGTCTCCGCTCCTGTGCTATCAGCTCCTGTGCTATCAGCTCCTGTGCTATCAGCATTAGGCAATTTGTAACCCCCATAGATCTCAAAAATTTTTGACATCAGTAGGCATGTCTCCTAAATAAATTAACTGTTTGTGTGCCATTGGTCTCTAGAACAGCCTTTTCCTGTTCCTTTCTGACCATGGTCAGCAAAAAGTTTCCTTGATGGACTTAATTGGCATTGAAGCTAGCTCTAGGTCTCTGCAGTATTGTGGATTTAAGCTTAATTTAGAATAGAACTCTGTCCATTTTAGTTGTTCATCTGACTTCCAGTAGTGCTTATAGTGTGCAGCAATTTATTGGAACACTAGTTTCTGTCAAAGATCATTTGCTTTGAGGCTAGATATTCACTTCAAGTCAAACATCATCTTTGTTTTGATGCACTGGAATGACTGTTAGATGTGCTGCCAGTGCCTCAAAAAGTGCTTGAGAATCCCTGAAATGGTGTGCTTCTATTTGAGTTTTCTCTACATCTTAAGTAACAAGATTTTGCAGACCATGGGACTATGTATTCAATTCATTGTTGATTATCCCAAATTCCTAACACTCAACACTGTACAGAAGGTAGGACCTCAGAAGAACAGGGATTACAAACTCTATGCATCTATGATTTTAATGACTATCCAGACTCATCATAGGATCTATACATATGTGTCAATAGATTAATGAAATATATACTCTTTCCTTCAGCATTTGCATTTCTGCATATTCAGTGCCTCAGTGTTTATTGCCTGTAAGGACTAACTGCATTTTATAAACAAGGGTGGGGTTTTGTGAAGACAGGGAAAGGCAGCAGCCATGTGAACCAGGATGTGGTTTGCTTTTCATCCCACTCCCTGGACTGTCATGCAGTGAGGGGAAAGTACTTGCATGCCATGAGTTACTCCTCTGCCTCCTCCCTTCACCAGCCAGGAGCGAAAGGTATGCACAGCATGCAAGTACTTTCCCCTTGCTCCCAATAGTCTAGAAAATGGGATAAAAAGCAAGCCGTGTCTTGGTGTGCATGGATGCTGCCCCTCCTGTCTTCGCAAAACTCCACCCTTGCATATAAGCACAGAAGCATGGGGCAATATGAGGCTCAGTTAGTCTTGATGATCTTGATGTTTGAAGGAACAGAAACATTTGTACTGGATGGTTCATCAACCAGTATATAACATGTGGACTTAGCCTATTCAGTACTAAAGTATTTGAATTTTCCAAGTATATGCAAAACACTTCAGGAAAAGAAGTGTTGTACAGTAATGGTTCCTGCCCTCAAGACCTGAATGTGTAGAATAAAGTTAAGAGGCAATTACAGAAAAATATGAACTCTGTCTCTTAAAAAATACAGAGTAGTATTCAGATTAGCGCTTCAGGCCAGTTAATTAGCACCTTTAGGCCAATTAACGTGGAAAAACATGGTTGTCAATCTGGATGCACCTTAGAGTGTAGGGTACTTCTTCGGGAAATAAGAAGAGAAAGTTATCTGGAGGGCAACTATTGGGTGTATACACCTTTAATAGAACATTTTAAATAGGAAAACAGTTATAAATTAGACTGCAATAAATTAGAATACTATTTTTTCAACATAGTAAATAGAGGCCTGGGAAACATACAATGGACTTTTCACAAGAGAGGGTCATATCCACTGCAAATTTTGTTTATAAGGAATGGGCAGCAACAAGGAAAGCTCATCAAAGTGACAAAGTTATAACTGAGCCACCCAAAGGAGACAGAGGGAAGAATGAGGAAATGATATGGGACATGTGATTTGATGGCTGATGCTGGGAAATGCTATCCTGATGAAAGGTAGGCAAAGAGAGATAATTTGCAGCAGAAAGGATACTTTCTCTTGAAATGTAAAACTTTGCTTACTCATGGGTAACTAAAAATATGTCTACACTGCACCCAGGGTTGGTTTGTGTCAGCTGATTGAGGTTTGTGGGGCTACAAAATTGCAATGTAGCTGTTCTGGCTTGGGCTGGAGCCACGGATCTGACCCATGCAAGATTTCAAATTCCAAAATCCAGTCTGGGCCCAAATATTTACACTGCAATTTTCTAGTCTCGAAGCCAGTGGTAGATTAGCCACTGGGCCAATAAGGGCCAACAGGAGCCCCTGGAAAAATGGGAGCTCCCAAGACCTGACTCTCCTCAGCATCAACAGCAGTAGATGGATGGGGCAGGGCAAGGCCTCTCACCCCAGCAGCATTTCTCTAGCAGGAGTTCTACTGGGAAGGATGTGGGATTGCAGGGGAAATGGTATGGGAAGGGTCTCCAGCTTGCTCTGGCAAAGAGCCTCACAAACCCCTAACCTGTCTTTGCTAAAATGGTTTTTTTCCTTTCTGCTCTTCATGCATCTTGTTTTACTATAAATCAGGTTTCTTTGTAAATGTCATGCAAGCTGTCTCGAATCTCTAAGAAGAGGCAATAAAGGAAAAGTATCTGGAGCTAAACCTACCCAGGATTGTCAGTCCAACAGACATGGACCATGGAAGGAGTGCTCTCCTATAATGTATGTCATTTGAAGGGTATCCTAAAGATCCACAGAAAGCACCTTGGACCTGAGCCAGAGCACCCTGAAATCAATGGACAGATTTCCACTGATTTCAGTAGGATCAGGCTTCTAAAATCTAGCGAGGAGACCTGATTTCAAGTGTCCTTAGGTGACAGGACACCAATGTGCTTTTCTTCTTTTATATTTGATTCATTCATGTTTTATTAAAAATTTAAAACTTAGTATCGGGATCTCATCTCATTTCTGATTCAAGCTAACTTTATTACTGAGAGAGCCTCAATCTTTCTTTAAAACAGCCTCCCAAAATTAAAATTTTTATTTAAATAAGGGAAGGAAATAAACTCTCCATGCTTTTGACAGTGGCATAATGTTATATATCACTAGAAGCTACCATGAATTAAAGGATTTATATTTAGAATAATAATCCTATGAGAAGACCAAATTTCATTTAATGGAAGGGTTCAGTTTCAACTGAAAACTTGAAGTGAACTGATCATTTCTTAAAATATAGCTTTGATTAATTCTGAATAGAAGACAACCATGGGTAACTTTTATTCTGGGTTACTGTAACTTTCGTAACAAAATATAGACAAGTATTCAAGAGAGAGCAGACAACAGGGAATCATTATGTTGTTTTCCTTTTTGAAGAAAGGTAAACATAAACCTTACCCAGGATGAATGTGAATAACAAGATGGATTTATTTAATAATTACAGGCAGTGAAATTCTATATGTGTATATAACTCCCATTCAAACTCAGCATGTGGAAAGTGTATCATAACTATAGGCAAAGTGGAAATCATATATTTTATCTTAGATTAAAGAAAACAAACCAAAAAGGGGAAAAAATGTAAATTTACATGAATAAAAAGGTACAGTTACTCATTCTGAATTTGTTCACATCAGTAGCATAGTAGACAAGATAATAGGTACAGTATATTCCCAGCAATAATACCTTAATCTAATGTAATATTTTTCAGCAGGATATATCAACAGACTTTACAAAGCAGGTAAGTGTGATTATTCCCATTTTACTAGTGGGGAAACAGAAGCAAAGAGTGTTGAAGTGGATTGCTCAAATGCATCTTGATTCTTAAGGGTGCAGTCTGAAGCTAATAATCATAATACGGTTCCTACCTTTACCTAGTTTTAGAAGGTAGAGTACAAATGGCCTGAGTGAAATATCATGGAAAAAACTAGATTTATACCATGGCAATAAAATTTGGCCAAATGGGAGTAACATGTATGCATCTGAACACAGAAATTTGCTCTTCAACATAGTAGAAAAGAAGTACCATTTATCAATAAATTAGTTGTTACCGAATATTACTATTTATTGAAGACTACACAGTAACTTTTACTGTTTGAAAGCCAGTTTCTGTAGAGATTGGGCAATTTCAAAACATTTTAATGAAAAAGTATGATTTGCAATGATTTCTAATCAAATTATAGTGATAAAGCCTAGAAGGGATTAAGGGAGAAGATGCTCTTTAGAAAACTAAATGATTTAACAGAAAGAACAGAGCTTCTGGAAACAAGTATAAAACATGACTAGGTAACACCATCCAGTGGTCATCCCCTGCAGCTCATACACACTGCTTCCTTATAGAATATTGTATATCACACTTGCTTTCTACGGATACATTCTGATCTCTTTTCTCATACACAGTCAAAAAAATTGATACCCAGGTGAAAGTCAAAGAAAAAATTGTTCATTCGGACCTTGTTTTGCAACAATGAATTTTTAGTTACAGCACATTCAGATACCATTATATCAAAACCAAGAAAGACATAGGAAGAGAGCCAGATTAGAGAGATGCCTGTAATTACTTTCATAAACCCACTGAGCTGTATATCTCTAATATTTCACTTACATTATGCTTTGTTAAATATTTTTCTCTTCTCAAAGTGAGTGAAGTTCATCTTGTTCAAAAGGAAGAGCATTCTGCAGTAAACTACCATTTGAATTAAAGCTGTCAGCTTGATTATTCTTTCTCATGAAAGAACTACAGGGAGTAAGAGGATGATTTTCTTCCCAGCTATTTAGAAAACAGAATTTATCAAACAGCAGGCTTTTATGAGAAATTTAAGAAGGGTCTCCTGTGCTTTCTTCCCCCTTTTTTGTGTTTGATTGTGTTTTCCTGAATTTTCTTGGCATAGAATTTATACATTATCTCTCCAGATTACTTTGTATCACAAAAGCACAGTATGCTGTATATATTAATGACTCAGCAATTGGTTTGGTATTAATATAGGTACTTTGGGACATACATGAGTGAGTTAGCTATTCTAAAACCCAGATTTAGATTGTCTAAGCACATTGGGAATGGATTTTATTACATCACAAGTTATTAGAACAGTCTTTTCAATTGCTCTCATCCTTATTCACATCCATTCAAAACTATGTTGTTTGACATTAAATTTTATAAAGGGTATAAAAAGCAGGTTTTTTAAACTTCAGGCTTTTGATCTAACAAATGAGGTTTAAACTTATTTAAAATATATGTAGTGCTTTCAGGCTATTCTTTCTGAGGACTCAAAAAGATGTGTTTATAATATAACATCCTAAAGCCCAGAACTGCATTGTCCAGGCAAAAGTGGGAATGGGTTTTATTTCACTATATCACAAGCTTCCAACATAAACCTTGTCTTTTCAATTTGTTACAAAAAAAAAAGGTTTCTCAGTGGATCTGAGAATTTTATCTCCTAAACCCAATGCCATAGACTACTAGTCTGGAACAGACCTTAGTCTCAGTCTTGAATATTAAAATCACATCAATATGGCCATATGTGCCAATGTGTGTCCCACACTCTTATTCTTAGTAAGGCCTTATAAATCATCACCCAGGCCTGCTTCTTCTGCCACTGTTACTGTTGTTCTGCCCAGTGGCACCAGCAACAATAACAAATAGAGCTTCCGTCCAATAGCCTTTTTTATCTTCAATGGGGATAGAGGAAATCACAAAGATGATACCCTGACTTACATTTTGGCTGAAGCTTCTCAGTAGTTAGTTGTCTGTTCCCTGTAGGATAGCAAGAGCCAATTTAAATCTTTTCTACTGGTCCTTACTTTTCGGTAGCCACTGTAATTTAGTCATATTCGACAGCACTCCCAAAATATAGAATGTCAGAGGGTATTAATAAGTAATAATCTGGAGCAGCACAAGTCTGTTGCAAATGAAAAGGTTAGGCCAAATTCTGACCTTCAGACACTGAAGCTACACAAACATATCTATTCAACTAAAGCATTGAGTCTTCTTTTGTAACCCATTCCACTCTTATTCAAGAACAGGAATCACAGCTCTGTTTTCACACACTGAGGCTAGGCTCCCATTCAGGGAGAGTGCTTTGAGTGTAAAAGACATTTTGCCTGAATGAACAATTTCAGGTGTAGGTAAAATTAAATTAAATTAAAAATAGCAAAGTTTGCTGTGTGGACAGTTTCCTGAATGGGGGCTCAGCTTTCAAACATTTGGGAATCCCTGAGTTAAAGGACTTATAGGTATCCGTACTTCTGGAGAATCCCAAAGCAGGTGGATAACTAATAGGAAGCTATTAAATGAAGAGAAAACTAGATTAGAAGTTCAGGACAGGCAAATGACTGAACTTGTAGTGTAGATATACCCTTAGAAGAGGAGCTCGGTTTTTCAGTTATGTCCTGCTACTGATTTAAAAAAAGGTGATGATTTCATTGCCTTTATGTATTTAAATAAGAGTTTATAGTTTCTACTTCAGAAACTGAACTCACTTGCATGGGCACACCCGCTCTGCCTAGGTGCTCAGTAGGATGGAAATGCTTGCCCTAATGATTACTTTTAGCTGGTATTGGATCCATATTCTGATAAGAACCTAAGAACAGCCATACTGGGTCAGACCAAAGGTTCATCTAGCACATTATTTTACTTTCCAACAGTGGTCAATCCTATCTTCCAACAGTGGTGCTCCAAGAGGGAATGAACAGAACAGGTAATCTTCAAGTGATCCCTCCCCTGTCATCTATTCCCTGCAGCTACAAAGAGAAGCTAGGGACACCATTCTGTCTGATAGCCATTGATGGACTTATTTTCCAGCTCTTTTTTTGAACCCTGTCAAAGATCTGACTTTCACAAATCCTCTGGCAAGGAGTTCCACAGGTTGGCTGTGCATTGCATGAAGAAGTACTTTTTTATGTGTTTTAAATCTGCTAGCTATTAACTCCTTGTTATTAAAACAGGAGTAATAAAGTGTAGTTATCTTGTCATGTGAATAAAAGACAGAAGAACTGTGCTTTGCATACTCTGATTGGGAGACTCAACTAAATGTGACTCAAATGGCAAGGCACATGGGTTCCAGAGCCCAGTGAGCCTAAGGGCCCCAAACACCAGATGATCCTTTCTTTCTGCACTGTGTAATAAAACATTTAATTTAGAATTAGTTGAGAGTCTGGTTACACTCTGCAGAGCTGAAATCACTGATACCTGGGTCTGAGCATTAAACCTATTTTGGAGAGTGTTTCTGATTTAAGAGTCTGCTCATTGTGTACCAATGAGGCAGCTGGAGTCACTGGGAGTTGTGTTAAGAGGTGAGGTTGTGTTAAGAGGTGACTGGTGGAGAGGCATGGTGATCAGCCAGCAGGACAGATGGATGGCAAAGAGGAACAGCAAGTGTGTGTGTAAGCAGCAGAGTGAGTAAGGTGCATCCTTACTCTCCTCTCATCCCAGGTTGGGAGGTCAGTCCTGTGTAATCTCCTTTGAACTCTGATTCTGCACTGACCAAAGGCAGCAACCACAAGTGGGCATGTTACATGGACTTTCGGCAGCTGGTCTTTAGAATTTGAGGGGAAAGGACACTGCCCAATTTCCCTTTTAGCTCACAGTTTATTGTGATGAATGCTGTTTTTGGTGTTTTCCTCAGATTAATGATGAGTTACTTCCCCTCCCTTTTTATTAAAAGTTTCTTTTTCACACTTAAACTCTGTGCTTGTGAGAGGAGAATATTGCATCTTGTAGATGACTACGGGGATGCTGTGTAATTGTCCCAGATCACTGGGTGGGAGATCAAGCCAGTTTTGTGCTGAATTCTTGAGAAGACATCCCTACGTGCTGAACCCAGCCCTTATTGATGTTAATGCTGACTGGCAGAAGGATTAAACTCTACATGTCACATGGTGCTTTACCTTGATACCTTTTATGATGTCTTTAGTGTTCTACGCCTGCCTTATTCTCTTTCAAGTTCTATTCCCAAGTTCTACAATCACTTCCTGAGCTTTATGTGTGTTTTCTTTTATAATCCTTCATTTCCCTTCTCTTTCTATGTCCTTGATTTCACTATTCTATAAGAACATAACAATGGTTCTTCTGGGTCAAACCAAAGTTCCATCTAGCCCAGTATCCTGTCTTCCAATATTTGCCAATGTCAGATGCTTCAGAGGGAATGCACAGAATAGGTAATCACCAAATGATCCCTTTCCTGTTGTCCATTCTCAGCTCCTGGTGAACAAAGACTGGGGGTACTTAACAGTACGGTTTTACAGACACTGCCCATCTTGCCCCACATGATTCTTTTTCAAAAATCCCTTCATTTCACATTTTAAATATCAAAAGACTTATTTTATCCCTTTTAACAGCAAAAAAAATCCAGCATTAACCTTCAATTTTATTGGATTATGTTGTTTGCTTGAGTTTTCTCATTCTTAATATTTAAATATAGACACGTTTTTTCAACAGTACAATCCAGTCCTACATAGATTAAAGGGTTAGGGGCATTTTCCCCCAATTAATGTTTGGTCCCTTCTATTTCTTGTGAGAGTCATATTTATAGCCAAAGACTATGTGTTGTATTTTTCTAAAAAACATACAGAATAAGTCCAGTGTGTTGGCCATCATATTCTCTTTTATTAAAACATATTCTAAATAACTAAATCTATCACCTTCTACTACATGATCACTGCAATAGGAACAGCTAACCTTTCTTTATAACCTGTTATGGGGGAATGGAATGATATTCTGTATTTTTTTGCTAGTTATTTTCCCTGTAAATTGTAAATTCTCCATTTTGAATATGGACTAGTTAGAATAAAAGCCTGTTCATAAGCTTGCTGTGAACCTTAATTATCTCCTTCATAAACATTTGAAGCCTGCGAATACTAAGGTGGGAGTGGAGTTAATTAGTGTAGTGTATAGGGTAGGGACAAGAGTAATGAGATGAAATCAGGAAAGAAATATTTAAGTTAAATAACAAAAAAATCTTCCAGATGAAAAGAACCACAAGCCCGTAAAACTGTGTCAACAGGAAAAAAGGTGGAAAGATTATTGCTTGGATAATTAAAATTAGTTGGAGTCAGAACAGCTCCAGTAAATATAAAATAATGCATTGCTAGAATAAAGATCGATCAGATCACCCGATAAATCTGTTCCATCTCAAATTCTTTTGATACTATAAATCCATGAATCCAATCTTATTATCCTCATGATGCTTTGCAAAGGAGAGTTGATGTAGGAAACGTTTTTTGAGGCTCTAGTACATAAATGACTAATTTGGAAGCTTCTTGTTATCAGAAACTGACCTTCTTAGTATGTCTAGACTACATGCCTCTGTCTCAGAGGCATGTAGATTAGGCTACCAGGCATAGGAAAATGAAGCGGCAATTTAAATAATCGCCGCTTCATTTGAATTTACATGGCTGCCGCGCTGAGCCGACAAACAGCTAATCAGCTGTTTGTCAGCTCAGCTCGATAGTCTGGACGCGCGGGTGTCGACATCAAAGGTATTTGTCGACCACCCAGGTATACCTCATCCCAGGATCGCCCGCGCGTCCAGACTATCGCGCTGAGCCGACAAACAGCTGATCAGCTGTTTGTCGGCTCAGCGCGGCAGCCATGTAAATTTAAATGAAGCGGCGATTATTTAAATCACCGCTTCATTTTCCTATGCCTGGTAGCCTAATCTACATGCCTCTGGCAACAGAGGCATGTAGTCTAGATGTACCCTCAGATACTTCTTGGGCCCTTAACTTTTCGAACCAGTCATTATGTGACTGATAAAGACCTCCAAACACATAATTAATCCTTCAGTATTTAGCAATATTTGAAATTTTCTTACTGCAGAATCCAAAATGTCATTCATCCATAATTCAAAAGGAGTTTAAGACAAGAATTACCGGAGCATGATGGCCCTTTAATCCATGTGTTGCAGTCCCACATAAGGACTTAAGGACAATGAAATTCAAATGAGCTTTATTGGCAATGTAACACTTTGAGAAAATAGAAGGACCAAAAGTCTTTCAGCTTAACTATGAGGAAACCAACTATTTATATAGCTATATAATTATTTGTATCAGTAGCTTTGGATCACAATTTGCATGCTGTTGGGATGATGTTTGTCCTTAAGGACATGATCCAGATTTTCATTCAAGATACATTCAGTGGGTTGTTGAAAGGTTGGTATATAATTCTGCTTAATTCACCATTTCACAATACAAATTCCTAGACTCAAAAAAAAAAAAAGGTTTTGGTCCCTAACCCTACCCTCAATTCAAAACTATTTTGGGAATTAAAAATATCCTTTCACAATGCTCACTGGACTACAATACTGATATAAGAAATAATAATCATTGAGAGAGAAAAATGTATCTAAGATTTGTATTTGATTTGTCTACACTTCTGTAGTACATAGGTAACCTTGCTATAGTGTTGATCAGGAAAAAGAAGTAGCCTCAGGATTTATATAATAATAACTATTATTAATAATAATCAGATCATATGCATATGATAACAGAAAAGCAGTATTATTTGTGACCTGAGAAACATTAGTTACCTGCACCATACTTTGGAAAATCTAAATCTTGTATATAGACACACACAAACTAAATTTTAGGTAACTCATAATGGTGGTAGTAACCAATGTTATGCCTTTTTAAATAATATTATAGGTGTGTCACAGACCCTGTAGCTATCACAAATAGTGAATTATAGGTGGCCTTTATAACTGTATTTCCTTTTCAAAATCAGAATGACCAGAATGTTGAAATATCTTATATAGCAATCCTGCACAGGAAAATGGAAAAGATGTTAATAGGTTCATAATCGCATCCGGTGCCCATTCACATTGGGAAACACAATTAGTATGTTTTGTGTCCTTCTCTCCTGCTAAGTCCTTTGAAATCAGGAATATCTGTTTGCAATATTCAGATGTGGGTTCTTCTAGGTTTATGAGGAATAGATGGGGACAGGTCTCCTTGACACATTTTTTTCTTTGATGTCATCAAATTCAGGATTGTCCTTGCCCCAGTGATCTAGTCATTGCCCTCGTTACAATATGTAGATGCCTCAAAGGTATTTTTGAAGCACATTTCCATAATGTTTGAAGAAGGGAGATGAATACTGAGTAATAAGTCATAGAAATTTTTAATGCACTGTGGCATTTCTGTTTTTTAAATATCTCTAAACTTTGCTCTGAGAAGGGGGGAGTTTCTCCTGCAGTAAGCAAACCAACAGCTGTATCTTTTTCATCTATTTTGATTGATGGCAACCCATTTGTCCCTTTCCTGACTGCCAGGAATCTTCATTTTGTATTTGACTTGAGATTGTCCTCTGAGAGCCACTTGTGCAAAATTCTGAAAGTTTCATTTTTTATCTCTAGAATGTGCTGTTGAGGCTAATGCTGTCTGTGGAAGACCTTGAAATGTTAATTCAAGCTTTGGTTGCATCAACATATTCCTGCTTGCTGAGACTTCTTGTTTCCTGAGCTGACAGAAGGCTGTTTGCATAAAACACAGTTAATTCCAAATTCAGCAGCCAGAAAGTTACTCCTTACTAAATCTGTTCATTGTATGGTCCCTACTTTCAAAGTCATGGCACTGGTTTAAGGTTACTGTAACCTCTACAATTCCTGAAGCCCCCCCATAAAACCTGGAAGATAAGAAACACCAAATTCTGTATCCTGTCCTCATTTACCAGAAAACTGGCAGCATGATATACTCACCAAACTAAGGGAACAAAGTATGAATTTCATGCAGTGAATCACAAAGTACATGAACTGAAGTTTCAAGAAGGTAATCTAATAATTAAAATCTTACTGCTTTGATGCTACAATGTGACAAATGAAATGGATTACTTTTAAGTTTTAAACTGATTCTTTTTTTTTTCATTTAATCCAGAGAATACATAAACATAGGAGAAGATTTATATGGAATTTTTTGCCACTGCTTATGGTTATCCCAAATTTAGGAAACTAATTGATATACACTAGAAAAACAGAATCAGCCCATATTCATTTTGATTTAAAAAAAGAGAATAATTATTTGAATAAATGGATTAGTTGTTTCTAAATTCTTTGCACTATAGCAGATCATGAGCTGGTCTCCCAAAGGGTGTGGCTAATATCATTAGCAAAAGTAAGTTCCTTTTTGCTCCTTGATGCTGTACAATGATAATCTAATCAAAATTATATACCATTTGGTACGTGTGTATTTATGTTGCAATTTTTAGAATAGTATTGCTCCTTTATATAATATGATACACATTCTTTTATTAAAACTGTCTAACCATACCTGTGTAATGTAAAATAGTAATAGAGATATAGTCATGTTGGTCTGGTCTTGCTGAAACAAAAGACAGGATTATGCAGCACTTTAAAGACTAACAAGATGGTTTATTAGGTGATGAGCTTTCGTGGGCCAGACCCACTTCCTCAGATCAAATTGTGGAAGAAAATTGGCATGACCAATAAAAGGGATACAATAAAAAAAATGAACACATACAAAACTGACAAATCAGATTTTAGAACGGAGGGGGGACGAAAGAGGGGGAGGTTAGTGTCTATGAGATAATGATATTAAGGGTGATAGCTGGGGAAGCTATCTTTGTAATAGGTAAGATAATTAGCATCTTTGTTGAGGCACATTCATAAAGTGTCAAATTTAAGCATGAATGACAGTTCAGAGGCTTCCCTTTGTAGTCTTGTGTTAAAGTCTCTTTGAAGCAGGATGCATGTAGTGAGGGCGTTGAGACAATGCCCAGTCTTGTTGAAATGGAAAAAAAACATTTTTTTCTTTGAGAAACTGTCTGATGTCTGTTTTGTGTGCATTGATTCTTTGGCGAAATGTCTGAGAAGTTTGCTATATACACAGCAGACGGAAACTGTTCGCACATGATGGCATAACATATTTCTGGATGAGCAGGAGTATGTGTTCTTGATCTTGTAACTGAAATGGTTAGGTCCAATGATAGTGTCAGCAGAGTAAATACGTGGACAAAGCTGGCAACGTGGTTGTTGCAAGGGAAAGTTCCAAGGTTGCTATTAGTGTGGTATGTCCTGTGGTTGTTGGTAAGAATCATCTTGAGGTTAGGTGGTTGTCTACAGGGCTATGTCTAGACTGCAAGCCTCTTTCGAAAGATGCTTTTTCGAAAGTATCTTTCGAAACAGCCTCTTTCGAAAAAGAGCGTCTAGACTGCAAGCAGTACTTTTGAAAAAGCAAGCCGCTTTTTCGAAAGAAAGCAGCGAGTGAGTCTGGATGCTCTCTTTCTAAAAAGCCCTGTTGGCATTCAAGAACGCCTTTTTTCGAAAGAGCACTTTCGAAAAAAGGCGTTCTTCCTCGTGAAATGAGGTTTACCGCCATCGAAAGAAAAGCCGCGTTCTTTTGATTTAATTTTGAAAGAACGCGGCTGCAGTCTAGACACAGGTGAAGTTTTTTCAAAAAAAGGCTACTTTTTTCGAAAAAAACCCTGAGTCTGGACACAGCCTAAGAGACTATGGGTCTCTCTCTCCCAGAGCCTCTCAGAGTATAGTATCCTGTTCCAGTATAGGTTGTAGTTTATTGATAATATGTTGGATGGGTTTAAGTTGGGGGCTATAGGTGACAAAATGGTGGGGGCTATAGGACAAATGGTGTTCTATGCTTGGTTTTCTGGGTCTGCCTTGAAGTAGATGATTTCTGGGTATTCGTCTGGCTCTTTTAATTTGTTTTATTATTTCTCCGGTGGATATTTGAGGTTTATAAATGCTTGGTAGATATCCTGAAGTTTCTGGTCTCTGTCAGTGGGATTAGAGCAGATGTCGTTGCATCGAAGGGCTTGGCTATAGACGATGGATCGTATGGTGTGTTCTGTAGAGAGTGGTATCTAATTTACCATTGGTGATTTGTACTGTGGTGTCCAGGAAATGGATCTCTTGTGTAGAATGGTTCAGGCTGAGATTGATGGTGGGGTGTCGGTTGTAAAAGTCTCTGTGGGATGCATCCAGTGTTTCTTGGACATAGGTCCAGATCATAAAGATGTCATCAATGTAGCATAAGTAGAGAAGGGATAAAAGCGGACGGGATCTGAAGAAATGTTGTTCTATGTTAACCATGGTAAATTAGATACCACTCTCTACAGAAAACCCACTGACTCATACAGTTACCTACATGCCTCCAGTTCCCATCCAGAACACACCTTATGAGAGAGCACCGGAGAAGGGAGTGCTGGAGGAAATGAGGTTCACATGGAGGGAGTGCTGGAGAAGAGTGGAGAGAGGCAAATGACCAGCCATGGTTCTGCATCAGTGTCTTTTCCATATCTGTTCTTGAAACTTCCAGATATATTTGAGTGCTCTCTCATCTGCTGATTGGTCAGGACTCAACAGCACTAGGAGAGTACTTGCAATGATGTACCTAAGATACAGACAACATCTAAGCTGTCTTTAAAAAAATACCAGTAGATAAATGTGAATTAATTTACTATCTGTGTAAACCCTTAAGAATTCTGTGGATTTTCTTTGTCAAGGCAGGTGCATTATATATTCAGGTTTAAAACTAATAAAAGAAAGTTCTTCTTCACACAGCGTGTAGTCAGCCTGTGGATTCCTTGCCAGAGGAGGCTGTAAAGGCTAGGTCTATAACAGAGTTTAAAGAGAAGCTAGATAATTTCATGGAGGTTAGGTCCATAAAAGGCTTTTAGCCAGGGGATAGAAATGGTGTCCCTGGCCTCTGTTTGTCAGAGGCTGGAGAGGGATGACAGGAGCCAAATCGCTTGATCGTTGTCTTTGGTCCACCCTTTCTGGGGCACCTGGTGTTGGCCACTGTTGACAGACAGGCTACTGGGCTAGATGGACCTTTGGTCTGACGTAGTATGGCCATTTTTATGTTATATTCCTTGTGTGGAGCTGATTTCTTATGGGCACATAATGTTCAGGAGAGCACTGCAAGTGCCATGCCTGACAACTGCAATCCCTGTGTCTCTGTGTTTCCTCTCTATACCTTTCCATATGACAGAAAGAACCCCTTTCTTTACCCACAGAATAGAATTTACCAAACAAGGGCATTTACACCCCTGGATTCAGTATGATATTCAGTGGTCCAAAATAATGCTGGAAATTGACATTTTCTGATGTGGCCTTGCATTTTTATTTGATATGTATCTTTTGCTTTGATTATCATTTTGGTTACATCATCTTTTTGTGCAGTATTTCTCCAGCAGCCAGATTGATGAGGCTGGTGGGAGAGTTTATCTATATTCATCCAAGCAGTATCTGCATGGCTGATGTCTTGTGGATATCTTGGCTCTGTGCTGATTCTTCATATTGCTCAGTAATCCTGAATGACCTCCTGCTTCAAGCCAGGGTCCAAGAGCAGCACAATAGCATTTAAGTATCATAACCTAATGTAATAATTAGCATTTGAAAATCTCTAGCCATAAGCCAACAGCTAGTTTCAAAATTCTCAAGACGAAGAGTGGCAACTTTTGATAATATTTGGCCTATCCACTCCAGACTGATCATTAGTCCCCATTTTAATAGATTCCAGTGCTCTAGATCACTAATGTACCCCTTTATAAGTTAACCTTTTAAATGTTCTGTGTTTGCTTGTCTATCTAAAAATTGGGATAATACTATCTGCTTGCCTCCCTCCCAGGGATAATGAGTTAATATTGGTCAAAATTATTTGACAATGTCATACTATAGAAACGCTAAATATTGTTAACACAAATCTGTACACTCAGGCTGTGTCTAGACTACATGGCTCCATCGATGGAGCCATGTAGATTAGACAGATAGGCAAAGGCAAATGAAGCCGTGATTTAAATGATCGTGGCTTCATTTAAATTTACATGGCTGCCGCGCTGAGCCGACAAACAGCTAATCAGCCGTTTGTCAGCTCAGCGCGCTAGTCTGGACACTCCCCTGCCGACATCAAAGCCCTTTGTCGGCAGCCCCGTTATTCCTCGTGGGATGAGGTTTACCAGAGCCGTGTAGTTTAGACACACCCTCACTGTCTTCATATAGTTCTATACAAAAGAGTCACATAGCCCTTTTTATTTTACAGAGATACACAGCTATTAAAGCCTCACTCCAATAAGATATCAAAACCTACCACTGTGACAAAATATGGAACATCTGTATAATACATATTTCCTGCTTAAATAGAGCTTGTAGTCACATGCATAACATTGTGTGAACCACTTTGAAATGTGACAGACTTTCAGAAAGGAACTAATGCCTATTTCTAAGGTGACTTCTAAAATGACAGCTATAAAAGCTGAAATTTCTGGACAAAGTTTGGTGAACAAACATCTTTTAACTGAGATATCTGTGCACACAAGAAGATGAAACATTTAGCAGAGATTAGAAGACACATTTCATCTCCAGCTGACTACAGTATTTTGCTTTATTGCGTAATGCATGGCCAATGAATCCTTAAAAGTATATTTATCAAAAATGCAAAAAGTTTGAGAATATTCAGAAGTCTATCTAATATATACATATGTGTTTCATCTCATCTTCCAATTTTAAATAACTGATTTATAAATATTATGAACAGCAGAATTTGCCTACATTTGTATCTAATGGTGCTGGGTATCACATTTTCAAGTAATACATTTCCAGGCTCAAGGTAATCTGTAAACTCAACTCCTCAGGCACCGAAATCAGCTCATTATAATCAGCTCATTATAAAACCTTTTATAGTTTAAATATATTTTTCTTGTGTTTCCTAACTAACAAATGCTTAGAAAGTAGTTTTCATAATCAGATGGGTATTCATTAAGCCAGCTTTACACATAGCTTATTAACATTCAGGGATAGACACTTGAGCAAGTTCTCCTGAATCACATTTTGCAAACCATAGTCTGGAGCTAACATTTCCAGAGGGCACGGAGCATTTTATGAGACCCTGTTTAGTGCTGGGTCACTAAATCTTTATATATGAACTCAGATGCATTTTTATAAACTTTCAAAGAATGTACAAAATCTCTCAATTTAAATCAGAATTTAACTTAGGAGCTTATTATGTTATTTAAGAGGCTCAGTTTTTAAATTATTCAAATGTAATACGTAAATCTCATTCCAGAAATGTCTTTCCTGATCATGTTCTGAACTTTATTCCCACTAAGCATAGTGCTTTCCTAATCCCTTTTTAAAAATTCTACTTGTTTTTTTAGGAATTTAGGAGATTAACACATCAAAATAAATAGTCCATAGAAACCGAAGTTTGCACAAAAGTTTTAGCTAGTTTAAGGGCATGCAATGCTACATTGTGGGGCAAGCGTGAGTACAATTCCCACATGAAGAGGAGTAATTTCTGTATTAGAAAATGGTGCTTGCATTTTGAGTCATCACAGATGAAAAAAAATCCCTTTAAATGCTGTTGGTTATTAATATCTTCATGCAATATTTTTAGATAAACAATCAGAAGGCCTTTTCTCCCAAAATACTTCTACTTTTCCTTGGTGTAAAAATACTGGGATGGCTACTCAGCTGGTAGAAAGTCTCATATCTCTTTACAGTAACTAAAGTTCAGTGATTCTAGACTGTCTTTACATAGTGATCTTGCAAAATTATTTATATATAAAGAAAGGTGTTCAATTGGCTTGTACTGCCAAGGTGCTGCACATAGCTCTTTTTCCTATGTAATTTGCAACAGGATTCACAGGGTGTGTTTGCACTGCACTGTTATAACAATGCAAGTATCTACATAGCAATTCCATGATTTGAAATATACTGGAAATAACAGACAGCTTATTCGGACTTTTGTAAACCTCATTGCACAAGGAATAACGCCTCTTCCAAAATAGCTATTTCAGAAGAGGGTGTGTGTGGATGCAGCACAAGGAGTTATTTTGAAATAAGGGGCCTTCAGGAAATCACACAGGTACCCTGTTGGCCACTCCATACACACTCCTCAGGGCTCTATAGTTCCTCTTCCCCTGCGGCCCTTAAAGCTGCATCCGTAGGGAAAGGACTTGTAGCAGGAAGCTGGCCCTGACAACCTCCAGCCACACGGCTGATGCCACAGCACAAAATCTGACCAGCATGGCAAACCATTGAGTCCCCCCAAGAGCCCTCTATCGCTCCCAGGGAGTACTCCGATGGCTCCCAGGAACCTGCCAGGCACTGAAAGAGGTGAACACTGTCCTGGTCTGAGGCGGAGATCCTGGCATTCATTGAGATGCGGGATGAGGATGAAAACCTCCAGGATCTCTACTCCATATGGTGCAATGCCAACAAATACGGCCAGATGGCTGATAGCCTGGTCACAAAGGGCCACATCCGGATGCAGGAGCAGGTCCAGATGAATGTTTAAGAGCTTCACCAGGGTTCCATCAGGGCGAGAGAGAGTGCAGCTCATGCTCTGGGGCAGAACCCCTCTCTTGTTCCTATTACTAAGACCTGCACTAAATCCTGGGGGGCATTACAGCCCTTTCCCCAACCCTAGTGGTTGACTTGGGGCTGGAGATGCCCGTCATTGCCCACCCAGGGGTCAGAGATGGTGAGGAGGAGGAGGAAGACACATCCACGGCCAGCACCGTGATCTTGCTGGTCCTTGAGATGGTAACAGGCATCCTCCAAGGCTGGGGAGGGAACATCCAGTGAGAAAGGTGTCTGCTGGTGGAATCTCTCAGGAAGCAGGTGGGAGAGCTACAGGAGGAGGTGGCTAGGTTGAGGAGCACCCACATCTATGAGCCCGCATCCTGGACCGTGTTCATGAGGAGACAGCTGAGATAGCTGTCGCAGTACACAGGACTGTGGACACACCACTGTTGAATGAGGAGACGGCTCAGGGTGGACACTGGCAGCTGGTTACTTCTGGCAGCAGGCACTGCTCCACCCCTGCACCAAACCTTCGCGCCGTGGTACTAGGAAACTGTTATACTCCTCTTTATACAGGAGATAAGGAACCACCCCCTACAACGGAGGAGGAGAAGCCTCGTACCCCCGAAGTTGGGAGGTCTGCTGCCATCATTGCAAATAGGAAATGTAGGGTAGTGGTGGTCGGAGACTCTATTCAAATAGAGTCGGAGACTCCTCATTCCACGAGGAGTACAGCTAGTTCGGATTAGAAGCCTAATCCGAACTAGCTACTCCGTGCCGCGTGTAGCCGCGCGGCACGGGGTTCGAACTAGCCGGCATTTAAAAATGGCGCCGGCCGACTTCATGCAAATGAAGCCCGGGAAATTCAAATCCCGGGCTTCATTTGCAATTGCGGATGACTACATTACCCCCGCTAGTTCGAATGAGCGGGGTAGTGTAGACATACCCTAAAAGAGTGTCATAAGGAGGAGGGAGAAAACTTGTTCATCTTGGCTTCTGTGGATAGAACAAGAAGCAGTGGGCTTAAACTGCAGCAAGGGAGGTTTAGGTTGGACATTAGGAAAAAGTTCCTAACTGTCAGGGTGGTCAAACACTGGAATAAATTGCCCAGGGAGGTTGTGGAATCTCCATCTGTGGAGATATTTAAGAGTAGTTAGATAAATGTCTATCAGGGATGGTCTAGACAGTATTTGGTCCTGCCATGAGGGCAGGGGACTGGACTCAATAACCTCTTGAGATCCCTTCCAGTCCTAGTATTCTATGATGATTCTATGATTAGGTGAGAGGCCTTATTTTTCATGTGCAGAGTGAGTAGAGGTGGGAGGCAGTGAAGGGATAGGGTACACTCCTTGCTTGGTCTTTTCAGCCTGGAGAATCAAGCTGCAGTTTGTGAACATGGATGCACGTGCAGCCCCAGTCTGCACCATGCTGCCCCAGGAGGCTTCATCTGAGCACCCCTGGGCTTATGCTCACAGGGTCTGGGGAAGCGAGACACACTTCAGATACATGGGGGGAGGGACACCATTCCACCACAACCCACCGCTAGAAGGAGGTTGGCCAAGAACACACACACATGCACACTCAGAAGTGCCACACAGGCATGCCTGCATGCTCAAGGCATCACCCGCTCCCAGGGACAGCGCTGCCAGGTGCAGGTGTGTCTGCTGCTTACAATCTCCTCCGCCCTCCCACAACCTTATCCCTCTCCCCTAGCATGCAGGGATACAAGTTCTCTCCCCTTGGGATGCCAACACTGCTGGACCCATTGTGTGCATGGCACTGAGGCAAGCCCAGCCAGACCAAGGCCCCCTTTCCATCAACTGGATCTGAGAGGGGCCGGCAACTTCCCATGCCTGCTCGTCACCAGGACATGGTGGAGGAGGGGAGGAGTATGCTCCCCTGGGGATGTCTGGGCCCCTGTAAGAAAGGTCCTGCTGTCCAGTCCACACATGGCCTTACTATCAGGACATCATCTTCACCTGACCCAGGAACTGTCAGTCTTGAATCACAGATGAGGGCAAGGCTGTTGGGACAGTATCTCCAGGGATGACTGACCATCTCTCTTTATTCTCCCCAGCCAAACCAGCTGTGTGTGGGGGGCGGGAGGGGTGCGACACAAGCCGAGGCAGCTGCCTGACACTGGGGGAAACGCAAGTGCTGGAGAATCCAGGAAGACCTGGTGTGGGAGCACATCTCCATACTCTGGGCCCTGCATGAGACACTGGTCCAGAAGATACAGGAGGACATGCAGTGGCAGAGAGAGATGTGGATGGAGTTGCTGCAGCTAAAGCTAGCTCCTGCTCCTGCTGCTGCTCCTGCCCCAACCCCAGTTGCTGGTCTTGCCCCCCCAAACACTTCCCATGACAGCCCATGCTCCAGCCCCCCTCCTCCACCATAGGGGGAAAGTTTTGGTCATCAATAACACATGTACACCATTTTGGAAAAGTCCAAACAACAACATGGAGTCCATTTTGGCCACCCTTCTCCCTCCTCCCCTGAGGGTATTTTCCTGCTCTTTTGACATTTTGGTGGGAAAACTAGGCAGACACGTGACCTAGGTTCTGCCCAGCAAGAGCAGCTAATTTAAGGGCTGCCTCTTGAGTTCCAAGGGACTGCCCGCGTGAGTGTCAGAGTCCGAAGCTACATAAAGGGGTATGCCAGCACCATACAGATTTGTGGGAGGGTGAACTTACCTGCATGCAAGGTTTATACTATCAGCTGCCACCCCTCATCAACAAGGACATACACACACCCTTGATGGTGCAGGGAGGGGAGTGGGCTGACCATCACTGGAGTAGAGCTGACACAGCCTGATCACTTTCACCTGACATACCATCTGGAGATGGTATCTGGAACCATCCTGCCACCATGAGGGTCTGCAAGCTGCAGGATATAGTAGTGATTTCATAATCCTCCATTTCCTTACCTGGGTTCCATCCTGAGGGAGGGAATTCACCCTAGTCACAGTTGTGCATCAACTTTGTATCACTTACCTTTAGTTGTGGGCATCCTGGTTATAATTATATTCTTTACTTTGTTTGAACTTTTAAATATATGCCCTGTTTGTTAGCACCCACATTTTAGTCAATTTTATTTTTCCTAAGGGGCTGAGACAAACCCCAATGACAGAAGTGGGTAGGCATACATTCCTTTAGGCTAGTTCCTTTCTTGGCCAAGTATACCAGTCAACACCTCCTGCTTCTCTCCCTAGACTCCCAAGACCTCCCCCGCCCCACTCCCATGGTCTCTGAGGTCCCTGCACACAAGGCTGAGGAACAACCTGAGACACATGCCACTCCCCAGCCCTGAGCCTCTCCTTCCCTCTCTGCCCCCTTTCAGATCCCTCCTCCTGCTTCCCCTCTCCAAGGTTCTCATCTCCCCTCCACCCTCGCTCCACTCCCCATTTCCGGGTTCTTTCCCTGGTCCCTCTCCAGTGACTTCTACCCTAAATTACCAAACAGTTCTCTTTTTTTCAAAAAAACATAAAGTTTTATTGTCTCAGCAGAGGAGAGCAGTGGAGGGGGGAAGGGAGTGGTTGTTGGAGGAAAGCCAGAGAGGGGCAAGGCACAGGCCCCTAGTGGGGAGGCCCTGGGGAGAGTGTCACTGCGGTCCTTGTGAGAAAGTCTCCTTCAGGGCCTCCCAGATGAGCACCCTTGCCTGATGGGCATGCCAAATGGCAGCTGTGCACAGCTGCTCAAAGGCCATGCCCTCCCAGCTGGACTATTCGTCCTACCCTGGAAGGAAGGCCTCTCCTTTCCTCTCACATATGTTGTGGAGCACACAACATGCAGACACCGCCTGAGGGATGTTCTGCTCCCCTACATCCAGGTGGGTAAGGAGGCATCTGAACCTCATCTCGAGACACCCAAAGGCTCACTCATCCTGTATGTGGGCCCTGCCTAGCTGGGCATTAAAGCAGCCTTTGCTAGGATCAAGCTGTTCAGTGGAGGGCTTCATTAGTCACGGCATGAGAGGGTAGGCCATGTCGCCACGATGCACAGTGGCATTTCCACATCCCCAACTCTGATGGTGCACTTGGGGAAGAAATTGCGGGCCACTAGCTTCTGGCAGAGGCCGGAGCTTCTGAAGACATGGGCGTCATGTGCATTCCCGGATGAGCTGATGAAGATGTCCATAAACTGGCTGTGGTCAGCCAGGGCATGCAGGACCATGGAAAAATAGCCCTTGCAGTTAATGTAAACAGATGCCTAGTGGTCAAGGGCACAGATGGGAATGTGGGTGCCATCAATAACCCCTCCCCCCACAATTGGGGAAGCCCATGGCAGCAAAGCCAGCAAGGATGGGGACCACGTCGCCGAGATGGATGACCCAGCACAGCAGGAGGTGTTGATAGCCCTCACCACTTGCAGCAGGAGACAAACAAACAAACAAAACAGAGAATCAAAAGGGTGCCAGAGACCTTGGGAGTTACCCAAGCCCTCCCTTCCTTCCCCTGTACCACACCAAGAGCGACCCCTGCTATGTAGATCTTGGCAGGGCTGTACAAGAGTGGGACTGGAGAACAGCCCAGGGACAGGGGGCTTCCTCCCCTCCCCTACACCTTTTCTACCCCCTCTCCAGGAGAGTGGCGGGTTGCATCTGGGAGTCCTGTCATGTGAGGGCAGGTGCGATCCAGACACACAGCTCTAGAAATGTCTCCTTCCTCATGTGGAAATTCTGGAGCCACTGCTGGTCATCCCACAGTCAGAACTGGTGTCTAGCCACCAGAAGCAGCGCTCCACAGTGGGGTGCGGCTGAAAGAGCTGCGCTCCCAAACACATGCCTGGAGGGCAGTCTTCAGAAACTGCTGCATAAACTGCAACATGACAGATAGGAGTTGTCGCATGCCCAGAGGCAGCTCCAGCTCCATAGCTGGGAGTGCCATGATGTCCAAAAACAGAGCAACCAAAGCATACAGTGGAAATGCTTTGATTTCCCTCAGAGAGGTAGGCTGGCACTGCTGATCTGATGTGCTTCCTGAATTGATTCGGGTGGCCTTTAATGCTAGTTGTTGTCCAATCAGTATGAACACTCTATTTAGAAACAGCTAAGTGCTATTTTGATGCTCTTTTTGTGTGTAAACATGCTATTTCCAAATAAGCTATACCGGAATATATCTTCTGGAACAGCTTATTCCAAAATAAACATGCAGTGTAGACGTATCCACAGTGTCCTACAACTCAAATTAGGACCAGTGGCAGCAATAGCTTGTACTGGATTTCCACAATCTGGCATAACTTCAAGGACTCACAAGACAGGATCAGAAAAAAATGCTGAAAGCCAGTGAAAATTGCCCAGTTTATCTAAACCAGTGGTGATTTCTAGAACTTGCAGACAGTGTCATGGTCTCACCAACTACTGGTTGTCTCACATTCGGACATAGCAGCACTTGGATAGCAGAGGACACGAGGAAAACAGAAAAGTACAAAAGGCAGCTGCCAAGATGAAACAAAAATGGTGTTATCCTTCCCAAGGAAGATTTATTTACTTTTTGTTTTTATTTAAACAAGGACATCTATTGTAAGTTACAGCCAAACGTGTCAATCTCTTTTTTTCCACATAGCTATTGTCCAAAGTGGCTGTAATCTCATGCAGATGAGATATTGATCTGTTGCCGATGTTCACTGAGCAGCCAAAGGGGAACCACATTACCAGCTACAAACTCCATCAATCATAGTCTCCTTAATAACAGCACTTAAACGATCTCTCTTAGTATTAACTTATATTGTATCTCTGGCTAAAGTCCAAGCTTCAGTAGGAAACGGTCTTTGTGAAGCAATAGTTTTGAGACCACTGTTGATCATTTAAATAAAAAGACTTGTGCTTTCTTGAGTGCTTTGTCTGAAGTAATTAGTCTGTTTTAAATGCATTAACTTGATTTAATCCAATTAGTTCAAATGGAATAGAGAAAAAAGAATTCCTTCTTTTTTTTTTTAATAAATATCAAAGTCACATAGTTTAGCAGCAAAATAAAATATGGCCGTAATGCAAGAATGTAAAATCTGGGTTGTTAAAAACCTTTATCATATATCTACTTAGAACATAACAGTAGAAAAATGTACATTTTATTCATTACCCTTGTGATTACAACATCATTTATTTTTCCTTTCAAAAGAAGACGTTTTTATTCCCATAGGCCAAATTCTGCCTTCGGAACTTCATGGAGAACTTCACTGAAGGCAGCAGGTGTTGTGTGTTTATATCTGAAAGAAAAAAAAATAGTCCATATCTCTTAAAGCACATTTTAAAACCGTATCTCCTGTCACTTTTGTTCATTTAAAGATTTTGGCATGATTTTAACTGGAGACCAACATTAACTGATATAAAGTCAGTATTCTGACAGTTCCAAAAGAACATGTGTCATAAGGACATTTCCAATTACACCATGATACAGACATGAACAGACAGATAATTCCATTAACCAATATTTTAGATTATCACTATATTTTGTTAAAATGTATTGTAATAAGTATTTAGGATATGAATTTTATACTAAATTATAAGTGTTATACAGATTTCTTTCCCATGTTCACATTTACCTTTTGAAGGATTTGAAAGACAGTAAACATAAAATGAAATTGGCAAGAATAACATTGTCAGTGTCTAGACCATGGATTATGAAACATTGGATGAAAGATACTGAACTAACAGTATCAGAATTCTTACTGAAAACATTTTTATCCCATTAAATAGAGTATTCTCTACTATTAATAATCAATCAGAAATTATGGAGATATGATCACCTTACATGATTTTAAATTAGGAAATATATATTTATAACTGTGTCTTCAGGCCAAAAAAAGGATGTTTTCTTTACAACTTGATGATTATCTTGATGAAATATTCTGGTGGAATATTTCACCAAGTGACTGTAGTTTTTCTCTAGGTTTCACTGTTTGAGGATAATCCTAGCTGAGAGTTACAGTATTGACCTCAACTTGCTACACTGAAGAGAAAAAAACCTACCTGTTGAAATAACAACTTTGATGTAAAAAGCATACCTCTTTTGCTGTGAAAACAAAGCATATGTAACTAATGTGATTTTTGTTTTCAGCATTCTGTGTCTTGAAAGTTTAAAGAAGTCTGATTCTCTTTAGGCCATTTCTGTGAGGCAGCATTGTTGCAGTGTTACAGAAAAGATATACACATGGGCTGTGTCTAGACTGGCCAGTTCTTCCGGAAAATCAGCCGCTTTTCTGGAAAAACTTGCCAGCTGTCTACACTAGCCACTTGAATTTCCGCAAAAGCACCAACGATCTCATGTAAGATTGTCAGTGTTTTTGCGGAAATACTATGCTGCTCCCGCTCAGGCAAAAGTCTTTTTTCGAAAAACTTTTGCACAAAAGGGCCAATGTAGACAGCAGAAATTTGTTTTCCACAAAAAAGCCCCACTAGTGAAAATGGTGATCGGGGCTTTTTTGCGGAAAAGTGCGTCTAGATTGGCCACGGATGCTTTTCCGCAAAAAAGGCTGTGTCTACATTGGTAAGATTTTGCGCAAAAGCAGTTGCCGCCTTTCTACACTGGCCACGAGTATTTGCGCAAGAACACTGATGTTGTAATGTACAAAATCCGTGCTTCTTCCGCAAATACTCTGATGCTCCCACTCAGGGATAAGCCCTCTTGTGCAAGAACAATTGCACAGAAGGGCCAGTGTAGACAGGAACTTTAATTTCTTGCACAAAAGAGCATCTAACTGGCACGGATACTTTTGCGCTAAAGCAAATCTTTTGTGCAAAGGCACATGCCAGTATAGACGCTCTCTTGCACAAATACTTTTAACGGAAAAACTTTTCCGTTAAAAGTATTTGTGCAAAATCATGCCAGTCTAGACGCAGCCTTTGGATGTAAAATCTCATTTAATTAGTTAACTGGTTAAACATTATGTTTAACTGGCTAACTAAGTAAATGGGAGCGGGTGGGGAATGCTTCCAGTGCCCCTCTCTCCCCCCCAAGCTGGGCCTGCCATGGATGGGGGCTGCTCTGGGCAGGCTGGAACACACCCTATCCACAGCAGGCCACACTGGATTGGAGCAGACCTACCTGTACCAAGGCCAGATAAAGTTATGAAATTGCCCAGAAAATCCAAATAAACTACAATACAATGAGCACAATTTGGCCTATAATCTCTATTTTGGGCTTAATCTAAATCATATTGAAGTAAATAAAATGACTCCCACTGACTTCAGTGGCCTTTGGTTTAGGCCCAGAAAGTGGAATTCAGCTCTCTTTAGTGTTGTAATACTTTGTTCTGTGTATCTTGATATTTTGTGTATTGTTGTAGTAGTAAATTTATTTTATATTTTTTTAAACTACAAAGACAGATGGGCCTTTATTTTAATACAGGTTGTACCTCCAAAAACTAGTACTCTCTGGTCTGGTAACATCTGACATATGGCAGGACCATGGATGCTCCTGGACCAGAGATCCCTGGAACCTTACAGCAAGAGGGTCAGCCAGAGCTGGGCAATAGGGTTGGCAGCCTGGCTGGGGGCAGCGCAAGACCGGGGCCAGAACCCCATGGCAGCCTCCTGCAGCAGTGTGGGGCTGTTCAGGAGTCCCTTGGCAGTGTTGGGATTTTGTGGTTCCCAGAGAGTCAGGTGCTGGGCAGAATCAAGGGTCTTCAATTCAATTCAATTCAATTCAATTCAATTCAAAAGACTTTATTCAATGTGCACAAAGGGAGAGCCCCGGTACTAAAATCAGCCAGAGCCCCTCGAGCAAGGAGCCCCTCCCCTTGCTGTTTTATAGCACATGGCAGTTACAGGTTACATAACACAAACTTCTAGACCAATCAGATTCAACCTTTCCATATATGGCTTTGTTTGTCACATGCTTGTACTTCTCCACTCCACATGATGAGTTAACTCCCCCACCCCTTGGCCTTTTCTAGGCTGTTGCTAGGGTGGTGAGCCACAGCATGCTTCTTTATGCATATCTACCTTCCAAACCACATTTTGTGTAAAATGAACACATGCATACCCTTCATCAGCATAGACTAGTGCTGAGCTGGAGCCCCTCAGAAGCCCTGCAGTCCCATGGTATCTCTCAGAAGCTCAGGGCTGAAGTTACAGGAGCATGGAGCAGGAGCCCGGAGCTTCACAGCAGTTCCCTGATCATGGAAATGGGGCACCGTAGTAGTCCCAGGGAGCATGAGGCGGAAGTCAAGCCTCACGGCAGCATGGGTCTGGATCCCTGGAGCTGTCCATTGGAGTGCAGGGCTGGGACCAGAGCCCCGCAGAAACTCCCTGGAGCACAGGGACAAGGCCGGAATCTTGTGGCTGCCCCTGGATTCATGGGGCTGGAGCCCCATGGGAGAAATCAGAGACTCTGCTGCCCAGAAAGCTGGCAGAAGCTGGGAAAGCAGCCGAGCCAGGTTGGGTGGGGAGGAGGCAAGGCAGGTGCCTGCTGGGGCGTCCTTGGGCACCGGTGGCAGGAGACCTCCCCATGTCTAGCAAATTCTCTCATTCTGGACTGGTTAGGTTTTTACTGTGCTGGAACAAGAAGGTCCAACCTGTATTGAAATGCATCGTGAGAACAGTTTTCAAGTATCTAAAACTGATACAAGGAGGAGAGAGAAAAAATTTTCTCCTTGGTCTCTGAGGATAGGACAAGAAGTAATAGGTTTAAACTGTTTAAACCTTCCTAACTGTCTGGATAGTTAAACACTGGAATAAATTGCCTAGGGAGGTTTTGGTACTTCCATCACTGGAGATATTTAAGAGCAGGTTAGGTAGACATCTATCAGGGATGATCTAGATGGTGCTTGATCCTGCTGTGAAGGCAAGAAACTGGACTTGATCTCTCAAGGTCCCTTCCAGTTCTAGTGCTCTATGATTCTATGACGAAGCTTTTAAAGTATGGCTACACTGCAGCTGGGAGTGAACTTTCCAGCATGGGTAAATAGGATTTAGTCAGCATACTAAACAGAGCAGCATGGAGGTTGTGACTCAAGTTGGAAAGCCTTGAAGGTCAAGCTGCATCCTGAGCCACAACAGCTACATGCCTGTTTTTTTGCCCATCAACGTAAAACTATCTACTCTTAACTGTAGTGTACACATATATTTGGCTACCCTAGCTAAAATCCTGTTACCCAACTGGGGAAATGTGGATATAATTTTCTTGTTTCTGATGGAGTTCACTCCTACCTCTCAATTGTCATCAGATTTTACTGATTTCAGAAGTCTGTAAGAAATCTTTGGAAGATCATTTTCCCCATCAAAATTGATCAGATGATGTCACATGCCAATATATTCACTGGACCTTATCCTGATCTAACTTAATATTTTCAAGCAGGTGTTATTAAATGAATTCAGTGCAGTTGCCATGATGCACATTACTGTAAATTGATCATAATCAAGCCTAGTATATTTTTTCAAGTGTTCCTGGTTCACCCACTATAGCGATTGGTTTGCACTTCAAAATTGCTTCAGGATCTTGATCTTCATCTGAACTTCCCCATTGTTTGCTGCTCTCCAGGTCTGAGTCATACCTTGTGTATTGCAAAGGTTATTTCTTTTCAGAAAAGAGAAATTGAATGTGGTCACTGTCATCCTTCATTATTAATACACATCAGTGTGACTTTTACCTAAATGCAGACAAAATACAGCCAGGAAGATTTTACCTTATATATTGTCAGATAAAAAAAAAGTATTGATAAATTAATTTTAGATCAAATTTTGAATTCTTTAATCTCTCATTTCTTTCTCAGGCATATCTGCCATTAGAAATCCCAGTTTAATAGTGCACATAATTGTGATGTACAAACTTAAATGGAAAATAAGCAAGGATATGTCTTCAGTGAAACTTAAGCATATGCTTAACTTTGTAAGAGCATGCTTAAGTGTTTCATTGAATTGGGGCCATATTAATCAAGAATACCATGGTCAAAGTGATATACTTTAGTCCTAAGTGGAGCACAGGATCTAGTCTAACAGGTGAATATAGCTGGACTGCTTGGTATTAACATTGTATTAGTGACTATAATATACATTATATATAATATCCCTAGGTCAGAAGAAACACCACAACAACCCAACACTGTAGTATTTTATTTCAGAAAGGGAATTTAACAAAAATGAGGTGGTTAGTTAAACAGAAATTAAAAGGTACATATAGTGCCAAAAGTGAAATCCCTGCAAGCTGCATGGAAACTTTTTAAAGATACCATAATAGAAGCTCAACTTAAATATATATCCCAAATTTTAAAAACCTTTAAAATAAAACCAAAAAAGTGCCACAGGGATTAAACCACAATGCAAAAGAAGCAATGAGAGGCAAAAAGGCATTGTTTAGAAATTGGAAGTTATATACAAGAGAGGAAAATAAAAAGGAGAATAAACTCTGGCAAATGAAGTGTAAACATATAATTAGGATGGCCAAAAAATGAATGCAAAGAACAGCTAGCCAAAAATTCAAAAAGTAATACCATTTTTTAAAGTACATCAGAAGTAGGATGCTTGGGAAACAACCAGTTGGGCCACTGGACAATTGAGATGCTAAAGGAGATGCTAATGATGTTCTGGAGAAAATAAATGAGGGTATGTCTACACTACCACCCTAGTTCGAACTAGGGTGGTAATGTAGGCATACCGCACTTGCAAATGAAGCCCGGGATTTGAATTTCTCGGGCTTCATTTGCATAAGCCGGCCGGCGCCATTTTTAAATGCCGGCTTGTTCGAACCCCGTGCCGCGCGGCTACACGCGGCACGGGCTAGATAGTTCGAACTAGCAAGCCATTCCGCACTATCTGCACGCCTCGTGGAACATTCCACGAGGCGTACAGATAGTGCAGAATGGCTTGCTAGTTCGAACTATCTAGCCCGTGCCGCGTGTAGCCGCGCGGCACGGGGTTCGAACAAGCCGGCATTTAAAAATGGCGCCGGCCGGCTTATGCAAATGAAGCCCGAGAAATTCAAATCCCGGGCTTCATTTGCAAGTGCGGTATGCCTACATTACCCCGCTAGTTCGAACTAGCAGGGTAGTGTAGACATACCCTGAATTCTTTCCATTGGTCTTCATGTCTGAAGTTGTGAGGGACCTGAGCCACTCTTTCTAGATGACAAATTTGAGGAACTGTCCCAGATTGAGGTGTCATTAGAGGAGGGTTTGAAATGAATTAGTAAATTAAATAGTAATAAGTTACCGGGACTAGATACTATTCACCCAAGATTCTGAGGGAACTCAAATAAGGAATTGCAGAACTAACTGTAGTTTGAGACCAATTATTTCAATTGGCTTCTGTACCAAATGATTGGAAGAAAGCTAATGTGATGCCAATTTTTTTTAAAAGGGCTCCAGAGGTGATCATGGCAATTACAGACTGGTAAGCCTAACTTAGTTTTGGGCAAACTGGTTGAAAATATAGTAAAGAACAATACTTTCAGATTTATAGGCTTCAGTCATTTGAAGAAGTGGGCTGTGCCTATGAAAGCTCATGATTCCATCTACATGTTTTGTTAGTCTATAGAGTGCTACCAGACCATTTGTTGTTTTTTAAGTTTATTCAGACTTATAGATAATCATTATTTATTGGGGAAGAGTCAACATAGTTTTTATAAAAGGAAATCATGTCTCATAAACCTACTTGAATTCTTTGAAAGGGTTAACAAGCACGTGGACAAGGGGGATCCAGTAGATATAGTATACTTAGATTTTCAGAAAGCCTTTGACAAGGTTCCTTACCTAAGGCTATTAAACAAAGTAAGCTGACATGGGATGAGAAGGAAGGTTCTCACATGAATTAATAACTGATTAAAAGGTAGGAAACAAAGGGTAGGAATAAGTGGTCAGTTTTCAGAATGGAGAGAGGTAACTAGTGGTGTTCCCCTGGGATCTGTTCCAGGACCAGTACTACGTAATTTGAGCTATTCACATTTCAAAATAACCCACTATTCTGAAATGTCTCCTACTCCTCGTGGAATTGGTTTTACAGGGACATCGGAATAGCAAGCCTGTTACATTTCAAAATAGCGGGTGCACTGTTAAGATGCGGGATCGCTATTCTGGGATACCTCTGGTATCCCAAAATAGCACTGCTGTGTAGATGTAGCCTATATGATCTGGAAAAAGAGGTAAACAGTGAGGTGACAGAATTTGCAGATAATATAAAAATAGTCAAGATAGTTAAGTCACAGGCAGACTGCTAAAACATTTAAAAGGATCGCATAAAACTTGCAGATGAAATTCAATGTTGATAAATACAAAACAATGCATATTGGAAAACTGAATCCCAAATATATATATATATATAAAATGGATTTTAAATTAGCTGTTACCACTCAAGAAAGAGATCTTTAAGAAGGTTCTTTAAAAACATCCACTCAATGTACAGCAGTAGTCAAAAAAAGCAAGCAGAATGCTGAGAATAATTAAGAAAGTGATAGATAACAAAACAGAAAATGTCTTATTGTCTCTATATAAATCCATGATCTGTCATGGATGTAGTCATCCCATCTCAAAAAAGATATATTGGAAAAGGTTAAGAAAAGGGCAATAAAATGATTAGGGGTATGGAATGGCTTGAGTGTGAGAAGACCTTAATAAGACAAGTACTTTTCAGTTTGGAAAACATATGACAAAAGGGGAATATGACAGATCTATAAAATTATTAATATTATGCTAGACAGGATGGGAATGGAAGGTGTCCCTAGCCTCCATTTGCCAGAAACTTGGAATGAGTGAGAGGGAACGGTGATTACCTATCTGTTCATTCCTTCTCGGGCACCTGGCATGGCCACTGCTGAAAGACTGGATACTAGGCTAGATGGATATTTGATGTGACCCAGTATATCAATTTTTATATTCTGAGTAAAAAATTGGGAATGAACTTGAGAATTTGGCCTCCCATTAATACAAAGTTATTTTGCCCAACAAAACCATTACATTATATTCAATTCAACTGGAAATTACACTCTGCCCTTTATGCCAGTCTCATGACAGATACCAGGCACCTCCTACATAATTCTGAGTGCTCTGAACTCCCACCAAAGTCAAAGAGATTTTAGTGTTACTAACACATCACAGCATATGCTCCTGAGCACTTCAGTTTCATGCTTTGCTTACTTGCATACAGTCCTACACCCTGCCAAAACTGTGCTCTTAAATAATCTGAAGCAATTTGAACCCCATAAAATTGGAGAGGCATTTTTTTTAGCTTCCCTCCAACAAAAAAAAATCTAGTAATGGAATAATGTGACAAAATATATCAATTTAGAAAGTTGAAAGTGGTGTCCAGTAATCATTATGTACATTTTTCATCTTAAAACATCTTCAGGGGTATTCACCAGTAATAGTCAGTCCCAGTATTGTTTGAATTCATTTTATCCTTCTGCTTTTGCTGTTGAACATTTTAAGTAATGTCTTATACAGCAGTTCTACAGCAGGAAGCTTAATAAGGATGCTGTTTCCATAACAACAAATAGAATCTGAGCAAAAACACAGTGCTCAGTGGTTACTGTTCCTCACAGCAGATAAAAGCAGTTATTCAAAATTACAAGCAGCATGACATTGAAAAAATAAATTAAAGCAAAGAGTGCTAACAGTTCTGTTCCAAATTTAATAAAAGTTTAACCCTTAAATGCTTGAGGGGCACCTGCAGGGTCCCAAAGATTTACTGTATTCTATACATCCAGTTAAATCTTGATCTGAAGTATGAGAATTACCTTGGACACTTCTGTTTGGGCACAATTAACAGAAAAAGACATAATAATCAGATGAGTCACAGTAACTGTCAGACTGAAGGATCAAATTTATATTTTACAAATTCAGGACATCAAGGGTCAAACTCTGTTTTCAGCAACCCTCCTGTTTCTAATAAGATCGCAAGTATGGAACTTATGGCTTTATTTACTATATTCATTATTCTGATTGCTTTCTTATATATTTTGAACCTTTGGTGCTATTCCCATTTATGATTTTTTCTCCTAAAGTAGTTATTTTTCTTACCTTTTGCTAAGGTTAAATATCATGTTCCCATAATTGTTTATGAAACAGTGCCTGTTGATCAAGACCTACGCTAAATGAAATTTAGTATTTTATCATTATAGGCAATGTTCATGCTTCTTTTTTCATAGAAGTTAAATTTCATTTTATGGAGAAATAAAATAGTTGAGTACAACCTTATTGTCCCTATTTTATGTGTTGTAAAATGTACAGGTCAGATGGGAGCTGAATTTAGTAGGGGAACAAGATCTAGCTCATCAGATTCTTTCTTATCTGGATTGTGGCAGTGTCACTTTCTAGTATCACATTATCTACAGTGATACTGATAAATCAGAACTTATGTAACAATATTCTTTGCAACATTTGAGAAAATAAAGCTTGACATGAAAGTTAGAGACAAAGAGAAAGGTTATAATCAGTCCCTGTTCAAGCCGTAGAAATGCCTGCTGCCAAAGTCACTTTGTTAGCCAATGAATTTCAAGTTTGCATTTTGGCTGTATTTTCAACAGAGCCTTATGAATAAGACAAAACAGACCATCTTTTACAAAGCTGTCTTGTTCACATAACATTTGTTTGTTTGTTTGTTTGTTTGAAGAAGCATGTGCTGTGAGCTTCTAAAGGTTTGAAATCTAGAAGCCTCTGTTAATTGGCTGAGCCTTAGTCAGGGTGAGGGGCTACCAGGGATTTATAAAGCTGTGAGTCAACAACCAGGGAGCTTGCAAACAGGAGCAGCTAACAGGGAGTTTGGAGAGGGAGAGAGTGTAGAAGGGGAGGTTTGAGGACACTAGTTACTTCTGACCTTCTTTAAACATAACTTTTATAATAATCTATATTCCAGACATTTAAAAGGAAGCCCAGTTTATAATTAAACTTATTCATAAGAAAAATGGAGACAGAAGCCCAGCAGCAGAATGGGGGCTATCCTGTTTATTGCGTCAAGTGTAACATGTATGATTATCTGCCCTGTGGGCAGGTGGCATATGTGTGCACTCGTTGCAAGGAGCTCCTGACCCTCAGAGACTGAGTTTGGGCTTTGGAGGCCAGGGTGGCTGAACTGGAGGAGCTAAGGGAGGTGGAGAGATATGTTGATGAGGCTTTTCGGGACACTGTAGTACTGTCCCACCTCCAGTCTGAGAGCCCCAGTGCTCTTACGGAGGATGAAAGTCTCAAGGGAACAGAGTATTCAATGGGAGCAGAGGGAAACCATTCTGTAGTTGGGACCCTCCTTCCAAAAGATGTTGAGGTATCCTCTCACACTGAGGATACCTCTGGGGGGTTGGGTACGCCAGTAGTTAGGAAGAGGCCGGTGTTAGTAGTGGGTGATTCAATCATTAGAAACATAGATAGTTGGGTTTGTGATGACCGGGAGAACCGTTTAGTTACTTGCCTGCCTGGGGTGAAGGTTGCGGATCTCTTGAGGCATCTAGATAGACTTATGTGTAGTGCTGGGGAGGAGCAACTTCGAATGCCTACATTAGCCACCGTAGTTCGAACTAGGGTGGCAGTGTAGACATACCCAAAGAGAGGAGGGGAGAGGACAAACCATGGGCCAGAGCAGACAAACAACTGCATATAAAGGAATCCAATGCATCAGGGAAGGGCAGACAAATAAACAGTGGCAAATTTTTAAAATGCTTCTACACAAATGCTAGAAGTCTGATTAATAAGATGGGTGAACTAGAGTACCTCGTATTAAAGGAGGAGATTGACATAATAGGCATCACTGAAACCTGGTGGAATGAAGAAAATCTGTGGGGCACAATCATACCAGGATATAAAATATATCGGAAGGATAGAGCAGGCCGTGTGTGTGGCAGAGTGGCACTGTATGTGAAAGATAATATAGAATCAAATGAAATAAAAATGTTAAATGAATCAACATGTTCAATAGAATCGCTATGAATAGTAATTCTATCCTCCAATAATAAGAATTTAGCAGTAGGGATATATTATCGACCACCTGACCAGGACAGTGACACTGACATTGAAATGCTGAGGGAGATTAGAGAGGCTACCAAAATAAAGAACGCTATAATACTGGGGGATTTTAATTATCCCCATGTTGACTGGGTACATGTCACCTCAGGAAGAGAAACAGATAAAATTTCTCAATGGCTTAAATGACTGCTTCTTGGAGAAGCTGGTACAGGAACCCACAAGGGGGGGAGGCAATTCTCGATTTAGTCCTGAGTGGAGTGCAGGATCAGGTCCATGAGATAACCATTACAGGATTGCTTGGGAATAGTGACCATAAAATAATAACTTTTAACATTCCTGTGGTGGGAAGAACACCTCAGCAGTCCAGCACTCTGGCATTTAATTTCAAAAAGGGGAATTACACAAAAATGATGAGGTTAGTTAAACAGAAATTAAAAGGCACAGTGACTAGAGCCAAATCCCTGCAAGCTGCATGGAAACTTTTTAAAGACACCATAATAGAGGCCCAACTTAAATGTATACCCGAAATTAAAAAACATAGTAAGAGACCTAAAAAAGAGTAATCGTGGCTTAACCACCATGTAAAAGAAGCAGTGAGGGACAAAAAGGCATTTTTCAAGACGTGGAAGTCCAATCCTAGTGAGATAAATAGAAAGGAACATAAACACTGTCAAACCAAGTATAAAAATGTAATAAGAAAAGACAAACAAGATTTTGAGGAACAGCTAGCCAAAAACTCAAAAAGAAATAGCAAAATGTTTTTTAAGTACATTAGAAGCAGGTAGCCTGCTAAAAAACCAGTGGGTCCCCTACATGATCGAGATATAAAAGGAGAAATCAAGGACGATAAGCCATTACGGACAAACTAAATGATTTCTTTGCTTCAGTCTTCACAGCTGAGGATGTTAGGGAGATTCCCAAATCTGCATCATCCTTTATGCGTGATGAGTCTGAGGTGCTGTCCTGGATTGAAGTGTCATTAGAGGAGGTTTTGGAACAAATAGAAAAATGTAAAGTTAACAAATCACCGGGACTGGATGGCATTCATCTAAGGTTTCTAAAAGAACTCAAATGGGAAATTGCTGAACTATTATCTGTGATTTGTAACCTATCCTTTAAATTGGCTTCCGTACCTAATGACTGGAAGGTAGCTAACGTGACACCAATATTTAAAAAGGGCTCTAGAGGTGATCCTGTATGTCTAACTTCCGTACCGGGCAAATTAGTCAAAACAATAATAAAGAATAAAATTGTCAGGCATGTAGAATAACGTAATTTATTGGACAAAAGTCAACATGGTTTCTGTAAAGGGAAATCATGTCTTACTAATCTATTAGAGTTCTTTGAAGGGGTTAACAAACATGCAGATAAGAGGGATCCAGTAGATATAGTATACTTAGATTTTCAGAAAGTCTTTGACAAGGTCCCTCACCAAAGGCTGTTGTGTAAATTACATTATCATGGAATAAGAGGGAAGGTCCTTTCTTGGATTGAGAACTGGTTAAAAGACAGGAAACAAAGGGTAGGAATAAATGGTAAATTTTCAAAATGGAGAGGGGTAACTAGTGGTGTCCCCCAAGGGTCCGTCCTGGGACCAATCCTTTTCAACTTATTCATAAATGATCTGGAGACAGAGGTAAGCAGCGAGGTGGTAAACTTTGTGGATGATACTAAACTGTTTAAGATAGTCAAGACAGAAGCAGACTGTGAAGAACTTCAAAAAGACCTCACCAAACTGAGTGATTGGGCAACAAAATGGCAAATGAAATTTATTGTGGATAAGTGTAAAGTAATGCACGTTGGAAAAAACAACCGCAACTATATGTACAGTATGATGGGGGCTAATTTGGCTACAACAAAGCAGGAAAGAGATTTTGGAGTTATCGTGGATAGTTCTCTGAAAACTTCCACACAGTGTGCATCGGCGGTCAAAAAGGCAAATAGGATGTTAGGAATTTTTAAGAAAGGGATAGAAAATAAGACACAGAATATCTTACTGACCCTGTATACAACTATGGTATGCCCACATTTTGAATACTGTGTACAGATGTGGTCTCCTCACCTCAAAAAAGATATTTTGGCCTTAGAAAGGGTTCAGAAAAGGTTAACTAAAATGATTAGGGCTTTGGAATGGGTCCCATATGAAGAGAGGTTAAAGCGACTGGGATTTTTCAGTTTAGAAAAGAGGAGACTAAGAGGGGATATGATAGAGGTATATAAAATCAGGAGTGGTGTGGAGAGGGTGAATAAAGAAAAGTTATTTATTAGTTCCCATAATAGAAGAAGTAGAAGACACCAAAAGAAATTAATGGGTAGCAGGTTTAAAACTAATAAAAAAAAGCTCTTCTTCACACAGCGTGTAGTCAACCTGTGGAACTCCTTATCAGAGGAGGCTGTGAAGGCTAGGACTATAACAGAGTTTAAAGAGAAGCTAGATAATTTCATGGAGGTTAGGTCCAAAAAAGGCTATTAGCCAGGGGATAGAAATGGTGTCCCTGGCCTCTGTTTGTCACAGGCTGGAGGAGGATGGCAGGAGACAAGTCGCTTGATCATTGTCTTCGGTCTACCCCCTCTGGGGCACCTGGTGCTGGCCACTGTTGGCAGACAGGCTACTGAGTTAAATGGATCTTTGGTCTGACCCAGTATGGCCATTCTTATGTTCTTACCATTATTGACTTTTGCTTTGTTTATTTTTTTTCATTCACAACACTACATCCTTCATATATAAGAACCAAGCAATATGATAGTTATAGATGTCCTGACATCACAGTAGCAAGGTCTTGTAATTACACCGGAGTAAACAAACAGGCAAATGGAATAATGAAAAGGTGACAAAATACCAAGTCCAGATAAATTTCATTCCCCGATCCTAAAGGAACTAGCAGGGGAAAATAAAGCAGTGTCTGGTAAAGAATTTCAATGTCTTACAAAGGACATTTGGGGGGCTCCAATCTCATTACCTTCTTGTGCTTCTCTAGGATATGAGTAGTCCTACATTCAAGGAAAGAATCAAGGGAAAGTTTAGTAGACATATGTAAGTCAGATGTTAGTTGAGTGGATGATAGTAAGCATATTAATAAAAGGCAATTAACATTTTGTAATGTATAATTTAATAACAATGTCTATACTGTATTTAGTATACCACACAACATTCTAGCAACAATAAAGTCTGACATAAATAAGTGCTGGCATGATTAATTTAAAATCAGTTCACAGGAAAAAAAATCTAAACTGCTAACAGATCAGGATGGAGGGTGAGTGTACAGGAATAAGGTACGGGCAATGCCCATTCCTGTCACTGTAATTTCAAAGATGACTGGGGTTTTTTTTGATTATCATAAAAGAACTAAAAACAATTGCAACAATGAATTTTATTTTGGGATACATTTTTAGTTCATGCAAGGTAAACATAGTGCAGTTAAACTAGTGAAGTATAAGAAGGTAATGAGATTTGATCCCGCAAAATAATTTTAGGAATTATACCACAAACAAAGTGCAATGTAAGAAAATGAATAATAAAGGACAGATAAAGAAAGCTCACATTTATGTTAGCAGGCAGGAAAAAAGAGAAACAATATCTTGAGGCATCAGAATGGATTTAAATCAACTGAAGTTAATTTTAAGCACTAGTGAAATAACATTTGAAATACTGTGCGCTACTCTACCCTTATTATTATCAGAGAATGAAAATGTACTATTGAGAACATCCAAAATAAGATACGATATTAACCACATTTGGCACACATGGCATATCTTAAGAAAAAGGAGACGGATTTCATACAAGTATATAAGTTCAGGTTTTTTGGGGAACAGGAAGAAATGCAAATAGAAACTGAGAAAGTAACTATTTCAAAGACAGGAAGTTGTGGCCTTGAGGAAAAGATCAGCCTGTGTGATTTCAAGCAACAGATTTATTTATTTGTTTGTATGTTTGTTTGTTTAAACAAAGGATACTTATGAAGTGAATGTGGCCCAAGGATTTAAGTTGTGTGAAAACATGCTCACACAGAATAAAACTAGCACAGTCAATTTGCGAATTTGTCACTATCTGGGGAGCTGAACAACCATTCAAATGCACAAATGTGAGTAAATGTTTGCACGTTTTCAGTGTATGCAAGAATTGATTATCTTAAATAACAGAGGTCAGAATTAAAGCTGGTCAAGAATAGGGAAAATAGTACTTTTGTATGCTCCACCACCCATTTTTCATCTGAATTCCAATAATATCCAACCAGACCTAGTCATAATTATGATTTTTAATTACAGAAAAACATAGCTATGAGGGAATCCCCTGGAGATGTGCCATTTTCCTAGTATTGATGAAAAGACGTGACAATTACCAATGCAGGTTTGGAAAAGAATGTGACATGGAGTTCTTTGAGATGTCTCCAAACAAACCTAACAGTTACAACAATCATTAGAAAGGAAAGGTTAACAGCTCGCTGTGATAGGTAAGTCAAGAAGAGTAGGAAAATATAATACTGCTAGAAATAATATTGCATAATTAATTGTTCTTAAACACAGAAAAATTAGACATATAGCTCAAAGTAGAAACAATGCAAGTTGAGTATCCATATGAAGTAAGATACTAGTATTGTATGATCCTAATTATAATGAGAATGACTTCAAAAAGAGGTTGGAAAATTAAATCTTTATTGATGAAAAATAAACACATTTACTTCATGGAATAATGAATGAGGGGAAAAGTCAATTCCAGATGGATTCAGAAAATAATCCCCTAAAAATCTGAGCCTATATTGATAACAGTGAAAGCTTGGGTGCTGAAGTGGTACAAGACATCGAACTATAAGTTGTGTTAAAACCAAATAATCTACAAGTGCTATAGCTATAATAGGGAAGGAGTTGGTCTACTATCTGACTATGTGATATGAGAGAAAATCACAAATGTTTCAGAAGGTAATTGAAGTGAATGTCAGCTTTGAATGAAAATAAAAGCAGCAATAAATGAAAAAATAATAAGATACTGTGTTTTGAACCTGTTAAGAAATTGTAATGGAAACTTTATCATATCCAAGGAAAGTATCATGGAGAATTGGAAAACACACTATCCTTAGAGAATATATTAATCCTGGAATGGCAACATAATACAAAATGACGACCAAAAAGCATTTAGCAGATGGAACATAGGACTCTCACCAAGAATATTTTTTCCACAAAACAATGAAAAGGTGAAACAGCATCTCTAGAAATGAGGAACAATAAAGCACCTGGTGTTAGACATACTGTTCCAATGGTTTACTAGTTAACTCAATGGCATTTTGACATTTTCTATCATTTTACAAAGACAAAGATACGATGGAAAGTGTATCTAAAGGATTGGAAGTGTATTGCCCTTCCAGTGCACAAAAGCAGTAGCAGAATAAAGCTCTGAGAGTATGCAGGCAAATTCTAATGAAGGAATAAGAAACACAGGAAAATATCAGGTATAATTCAGACAGTTTCAAGGATTGTAATGAACAGAACTGTATGAAACTACTAATGTTGGCTTCATTCACCTAGGAAACCTGAGACATTCAAGTATTTGCATGCCATGGTAAGTGAATCAAAACATAAAATACCACTCAGCATGAATATTGTGGTAGTTGAGTAGGTGATCAGAATATCTCCTACCTATAATTCAGTCATAATTTAGCTCATGGATATTACTCATCAGCCCATTGCTGAGATAGGCTCTTGACAACGGCAGATACCATGTTGATTGTTGATTCTATGTCTAATACTCTCGTGGATTTCCTAAGTACATACTGGAGTTATAGCTAAGAACTTGTAGCTAACAATTTGTTAGTACTGTAAATGTTCTTCAGGTGATAGCTTTGCCAAATTACTCATTGTCATTTTAATCAGTTATTATTAGAGGTGGTAAAAAGCATTGTTTTTTCAATTTTTTTTCAAATTAATATGTAAATGTGTGTGGGGGGGGGTGGGGTGGATTTTGTACAAAATGAAAATGTTTAATATTGTTTAAATATTTTCATGGGAAAACGCTTATTTTTCAACTATCCTTAGCTGTTAAAAATAAAGTAAGTGCAACCTTTGGGGGTTTTGTTGGTTTTTTAAATATTATTTTACTGTAATATAATTGCATGTTTAAGAGAAACAAAAAGACTCATGGTAGAAAGACAAATTCATCATGATAGAGAGACAAATAGGCAACCTCCTTGAGAATGAACCCTGTTATAGGCGAAGCTGTAATAAATACTAGATATAGGACTGAAAACAATCAATGTTATAGTCATTCACTATATATGCCCTACTCCTTGGTATTTTTTAGAATCGGTGCTTGGAAACAATCTATTGTCTACACATGCTGTTCTGAGTCATATACAAATAATGTTACTAGGTCTACTAGTAGCTATTGAGGACTGGAACTTGACTCCAAACACTGCAGATTCAAATCTTCAGTACTTAGTAGCATGAGGTTTCTTGGAGACCCTCCTTGACTGTATCCCAGCTGATGATTCCTTCCTGTAAGCAAAATCCAGGTGAAACATCTGACCTTTGGTCCTTAGAGGTATGTCTAGACTACATTCCTCTATCCACAGAGGAATATAAATTAGACACTTTGAAATTGCAAATGAAGCCGGGATTTGAATTTCCCATGCTTCATTTGCATAAGCACTATTTTGAAAGTGAAACCATAATCTAGACGCAGTTCTTTTGAAAATAGAAGCCTTTTTCAAAAGATCCTGTAAACCTCAGGTTTCACTTTCAAAATAGTGCTTTTTCAAAAGAGCGCCATGATGTGATTATGCAAATGAAGCTCAGGAAATTCAAATCCCAGCTTCATTTGCAATTTCAAAGTGTCTAATTTACATCCCTCTGTTGAAAAAGGGACGTAGTCTAGACACACCCAAAGGGTCACATTTTATAAACTCCTTACAAGAGTCCGTGGGGACACATTTTCAACATATTTAGGTACCTAAAATGAGAAGAAGAGCCTAGTGGAATTTTCAAAAGTTCTTAGTCTGGGTAGCGTCCAATTGCTATATATCACAATTACAGGGTGAGCTGTGCTTTAACCCCCTTTTTAAGTATACCAGACCTGGCTTGCTGAACACTTTTAAAGTGTGAAGCAATGAAGTTCAATATATAAATACTAAGAATCCAGAAATAGATTTGTACATACATCTCCCACATTAAAGCAATATGCCCTGACTATAAATCTGCAGCATCCAGCTCCTATTTACTTGCTGCATCGGTGACTATTCAAGTATTTTATATAAAGTGGAATAGCTTCAAATGAAGAGTTTCCTAAATCAGCCTACCTTAAAGCTCTATCTAGTGTACTGTTTCAGGAGACAGAAATTCAAATCTCCACCCAGTATCAGGCAGAGAGGGGAATAGAACTGGGTCTTGCAGCTGAGGTCTTTAACCGCAGGCTAAAGGCAGCAGTCTCCTTTGACTAATTTGTGAAATGTAGTTAAGCTCTATGCCACTTCTCCATGCACAATTAATGTTAATCTAAGTATAAATATGAACCCATAATTATAACTGTTTTTGGACTGAGTTTGGCTGCCATTGATCTCAGTACAAGCCCCAAATTGGAGTACTGGCTTTAGTGCATGCTATTCAAAGTGAGAAGTGTTACAGAATCAGGGTATCAGAATAGATCTCTGGAGTGTTAAGAGGCAAATGACACTGACTTTTAAGAATCCTGTCTGATTTACCTCTTTCTCTTCTATAGTTTTTTAAATAGGAAAGTCTACCTTTGTCCCTTGGTCATTTCTATATTTTGAAGATTCCATTGTCTGTGAAAGAAAATTAAAATTTAAGAAGTTCCCTGTTCCAAATTTATTCATGATGATTAAAGAGTATTAGGAAGAATTATTTTGTAAAATTCTGCCACTAACTCAAAGGTAAAGGTTTAAATAATTTCTCAATCTCTATTGACCAGCTGCAGTTCATCAGGTTTTTGCAGTTATGCTTTACTCCAAGGATGACTCTCCCATAGGACTTATTACATACTTCAGAAGAGAAGGGTTTTTGTTTATCTTTGTTGTATTTTTTGGTATCTTGGTTTCATAAGCAAACCTAGGGAACATTTCTCAGGGACCCCATTCTGGTACATAGGCAGCACAACATTGCATGAAGTATAGTATTTAGGTAATGGAGAAGTATGATCCATTAAATAAATCTATCAGCAGTGGTCAGTAATAATCATGCCATAAACAGGCAAACATGTCTGCAATGTGATACAACACATGTCTGTTTTGGTTTGACATTAAGCCAAGAAGCTACAAGGAAAAGCTGTCACAATTTTTGGGAGGTGAATTCTGCTCACTGGAACTACCAGGCCATTCTGAAAGAAGAATTTGTGATAAGACCCATAAGAAAATATTGGTGGTAATAGAATTAAAAACTTGTCCAAACAGCATGATGTTCCTGGAAGAGCTTGCCAGGATTTCAGTGGAGTAGAAACACCTGTTCACTTGACTGCAAGCAATCTACTAATGAAGGTTAATGGCTCATCAGGATCATTAAGGAGAAATGCAGCAAATTTACACCTCCTCAAAAAAGTTATCTAGACCAGAGAGAATGAGTCAGGAAAGCTAGACAGAGAGTAACAGGGGGTATGTCTACACTTGACCCCTAGTTCGAACTAGGGAGGCAAATGAAGTATATCGAAGTTGCTAATGAAGTGTGGGATTTAAATATCCCGGGCTTGATTATCATATTCACATCCAGTCACCATTTTAAAAAGCTGGTAGCCTGAATTAACTTGCCACGTGTAGACGTGGTAGTCCAATCCAAAACCCTTCCCTCGAATTAACTGTTACTCTTCAGTCTTCCACTTTCATAAGCACAAAAATTCATCAAGTTCATGCATGAACTTTTTATGAATACATTAGAAGAAAGAGAAAGACCAAGCACAGGGTAGGCCCACTGGTCAGTGAGGAGGGAGAAACAGTAACAAGAAACTTGGAAATGGCAGAGATGCTTAATGACTTCTTTGTTTCGGTCTTCACTGAGAAGTCTGAAGGAATGCCTAACATAGTGAATGCTAATGGGAAGGGGGAGGTTTAGAAGATAAAAAAAAAGAACAAGTTAAAAATCACCTAGAAAAGTTAGATGCCTGCAAATCACCAGGGCCTGATTAAATGCATCCTAGAATACTCAAGGAGCTGATAGAGGAGGTATCTGAGCCTCTAGCTATCCTCTTTGGAAAATCATGGGAGACAGGAGATATTCTAGAAGACTGGGAAAGGGCAAATATAGTGCCCATTTATAAAAAGGGAAATAAGAGCAACCCAGGAAACTACAGACCAGATAATTTAACTTCTGTGCCAGGGAAGATAATGGAGATAGTAATTAAGGAAATCATCTGTAAACACCTGGAAGGTAGCAAGGTGATAGGGAACAGCCAGCATGGATTTGTAAAGAACAAATCATGTCAAACCAATCTGATAGCTTTCTTTGATAGGATAATGAGTCTTGTGGATAAGGGAGAAGCAATGGATGTGGTGTATCTAGACTTTAGTAAGGTGTTTGATACGGTCTCGCATGATATTCATAACAATAAACTAGGCAAATGCAACTTAGATGGGGCTACTATAAGGTGGGTACATAACTAGCTGAATAACCGTACTCAGAGAGTAGTTATTAATGGTTCACAATTCTGCTGACAAGGTATAACAAGTGGGGTTCTGCAGGGTTCTGTTTTGGGACTGGATCTCTTCAATATCTTCATCAACGATTTAGATATTGGCATAAAGTGTACGCTTATTAAGTTTGCAGATGACTCCAAGCTGGTAGATGTTGCAATTGCTTTGGAGGTAGGGTCAGAATTCTAAATGATCTGGACAAATTGGAGAAATGGTCTGAGGTAAACAGGATGAAGTTTAATAAAGACAAATGCAAAGTGCTCCACTTAGGAAGGAACAATCAGTTTTACACATACAGATTGGGAAGCGACTGCTGAAAGGGATCTAGGAGTTATAGTGGACCACAAGCTGAATATGAGTCAGCAGTGTGAGGCTGTGGCAAAAAAAGCAAACATGATTCTGGGATACATTAACAGGTGTGTTGTGAGCAAGACATGAGAAGTCATTCTTCCGCTCTATTCTGCGCTGGTTAAGCCTCAGCCGGAGTATTGTGTCCATTTCTGGGTACCGCATTTCAAGAAAGATGCGGAGAAATTGGAGAGGGTTCAGAGAAGAGCAACAAGAATGATTAAAGGTCTAGAGAACATGACCTAAGAAGGAAAGCTGAAAGAATTGAGTTTGTTTAGTTTAGAAAAGAGAAGATTGAGAGGGGACATGATATCCGTTTTCAGGTATCTAAAAGGGTGTCATAAGGAGGAGGGAGAAAACTTGTTCGTCTTGGCCTCTGAGGATAGAACAAGAAGCAGTGGGCTTAAACTGCAGCAAGGGAGGTTTAGGTTGGACATTAGGAAAAAGTTCCTAACTGTCAGGGTAGTTAAACACTGGAATAAACTGCCCAGGGAGGTTGTGGAATCCCCATTTCTGGAGATATTTAAGAATAAGTTAGATAAATGTCTATCAGGCATGGTCTAGACAGTATTTGGTCCTGCCATGGGGGTAAGGGACTAGACTCGATGACCTCTCGAGGTCCCTTCCAGTCCTAGAATTCTATGATTCTATGATTCTATGCCCTATTTGTGCATATTTATTAATAATACTCTGAAAGTATCTTCCAAAGTATTGGGGTACTATTAAAATAGATGTACATTCTAATAGAATAAGATGCTGGAAGCACCATTAGCAGCATGAAAACAGTCACCATCTGTACCAAACGCGGTTGTCATTGGTATGAATGAAGGAAGAGGGGGTACATATTTAACTGAAGACACTCAGAAATGTATCGATATGAACAACAATTAAGTCAATGCCTACACAGTCTCCTTGTTCTAAAACTTGTCAAGTTCCATCTCAAACTTATTTAAACTACTTGCTTCTAATGTTACCCAATTGGCAATTTGTTTCTAATTTCAATAAGTTTCTGTTGTAATGAAAATCTGTTTGAATCACTCATAACGGTTTCTCTTCTTTTTTTTCCCCTTTCACTTCAATTCAAGCTTGCTTGGTTCCAGTTGGTTACTATATCAAACAGTTTGTTGGCATTAATCCATTTCTTCCCTATACAGATCTTCTATGCCTCAATCACAGGTGATCTTTACCTGAATTATATGTAACCCATCTGGCTGAACTTTCATCATAATACAAACCTGAGAAACCCAGTTATTGTTGATATTATTTCCTTTGTCATGACCATTTCTTCTGAAATTCAGGCATATGAATGATGGGGTGTCCATAGTGAGTACTTGCCTACTGCCATACAACTTAACAAGACAAAATGACAAATAGAAGGATAGACTTCAGAGTCTTACAAGTACTTCTGTGGCATTTTTAAAATTTTGCATCCAAACATTAAGCAGATGGTAGTAATACTTAATTCATAAGCACCTTAACTTCTCTCTGGTTTCTGTTGTATTAAAAAAAATACAAGGATGCTGTTCTTTTTGAAAGTTTGTTAAACATAGGTGAAATATTTGCACAGATTTTCTGGTTATTGTTTTATGAATTCTTTTAATTTCTTCACCTAATAATCCTACTTTCAAAATGCAAGGCACTCCATATGTTTGTTTTGTTTTGTATTTTTTTTTAATCTGGCTTGCTACGCCAACACCACAGCTGTTAAGTTAAATATCTAGGAGAATGTAAACCAGTGATAATGAGTGTTGTCACTGTCTGCTGTAACAACTCCATAGTAACTTGTCAATGTGTTGTCCTTAAGCTAAGAAAATAAGTTAGTTTAGATAATGTAAGAACAAACTTGATATGTCTAAATGTCAAATTGAATTGATTTCTAAGTCCTTATATGGTTTGGAAAAATTCAGATTTTGTTAAGTTCCTCATTTCTCTTCCCAAGGAATTGTATAAGATTCAGATATGTATTTGAGTTCTGTTTAAAGCTTTTATATAAACCAAATCTTCTGGGATTAATCCACCATTACAAAAAACTATTTTTCCATTATTTCCCTTTCCATTATTTCTAAAAGGTCACTTTTACTTTCGTGTCCTGGATACTAACATTCCTGACCTTTTAAACTCCTTTTCTCTTGGAGCATGTCTACACGAGGAGCATCCATACCTCAAGAGTATTTTTGTGCAAGAAAATCTACAGTCAATCACCAGAACAGAAGGCTTTTTACAATATAGGTATGCCTCCTTCTACAAGGCATAACTCCTTTTTCTTCAAGAGCTCTTGTGCAAAAACTTGTGGGTGGATGCTCAACAGGGGTTTCTTGTGCAAAAAGAGCCTATAAAAAAAAGAACAGGTGCTCTGATGGCCATCAGAACTTTCTTGCACAAGAGTGTCCATGCAGTGTGGATGCTCTCTTGTGCCAAAGCACATCGCTTTTGAGGTGTGGATGTATTTTTGCACAAGAAGTTTTTGCGGAAGATCTCTTCCGCAAAAACCCTGCAGTGTAGACAAACCTAGAGGTAGCTCTATACTGCAAGCTTCTTTCGAAATAAGCTTTTCTGGAAGACATCTTCTGGATTAGCTTATTCTGAAATACAGTGTCCACACTACAGGGAAGCCTCAAAATTAGTCTGAGGCATGCTCCCCTAATGTGGACATACTATCTCAATTTAGAATCCCAGGAGGTACTGGGGAGGAATGACTTTAGAATGTGCCTGATGAGGAGCTATTTTGAAGCGTAGTGTCCACACACACTCTCTTCTGAAAGAGCTTTTTTGGAAGAGGTGCTATTCCTTGTTGAATGAGGTTTACCAACCTCAGAAAAAGCCCTCCGTTGTTTCAATTTGCTTTTGAAATAATGCAATTGCTGTGTGAAGGCTAGTATTGTTTTCCTGGAATAATGGCCGTTATTCCGGAAAAACAATGCAGTGTAGGAAATTATTTTGAAATAACTTATTTTGAAATAATAACTCTTGAAATAACTATTTCAAAATAGCAGCAACTGAACATCCACACTAAAGCTATTTTAAAATAACAATTTCAAAATAAGCTTTATTCCTTCTGAAAAGCAGGAGTTATTATCTCAAAATAACCAGCCCATGATTCTGAAATAACAGGTTTGATAGTGTGGATGCTCCACTTGTTATTTTGAAATAAGGGGAGTTATTTCAAAGTAACTCCCTAGTGTAGAGCAGGGCTTGTAGAAGATTTCCTGCCCCATGAGAGATATTTTAGTGAATAGCTTTGAGAGTTTTGAGCTTTAAGAGTTTGAGAGTAGTTAATTCCTTCCTGTATTACCAATATTACAGCCTAGCCTAAGGAAATGGAAACACTGTTCTGCCACAGATGTGAGTATATTCAATAGTCACACAATATTTATTATTGGCAAGGACTAATCTGTTAGACTCTGACAATCAATAACTATTGCTTAACCTTTATTAAAATGTCTCTATTATTTTATTAATATACATTATTTATAAATGAACCCGTAAGGTAAGAAGAGGCTGATAAAGGACAATTGTATTAAGTACACAGGTCAAAATTATGATAGTACCATGTGAATTATCCAGGGACCCCTTTTCCGTACCCCCAAGAGTAGTGCCTGAAAAAGTACTCATAATATGTCTGTCTGCACTTCCTGAATATATGTAGGGTATCCCTCTCACGGGCTACATCTACACTGGCATGATTTTCTGGAAATGCTTTTAACGGAAAAGTTTTCCATTAAAAGCATTTTCGGAAAAGATCATCTAGATTGGCACGGACGCTTTTCCGCAAAAGCACTTTTTGCGGAAAAGTGTCCGTGCCAATCTAGACGCGGTTTTGCGCAAAAAAGCCCCTATCGCCATTTTAGCCATCGGGGCTTTAATTGCCCAAAACAGTACTGTGCTGTCTACACTGGCCCTCTTGCGCAAATGATTTGCACAAGAGGGCTTTTGCCCCAACGGGAGCAGCACAGTATTTCCGCAAGAACACTGATGATCTTACAGGAGATCATCAGTGTTCTTGCGGAAATTCAAGCGGCCAGTGTAGACAGCTGGCAAGTTTTTCCACAAAAGCAGATGATTTTGTGGAAAAACTTGCCAGTCTAGACACAGCCATGATGTTTGCAGTTCTTAACACATTAAATCATATTGGTTGGTGTGATCCTGTACCTCTTTCTTTGTGCACTGACGTGCATCTGTACTGAGAGAAGCACAAACTACTCTTCTTCTCTAAGGAGTAGTATAGTGGATGATGACGGTATTTCCTCTTTCCCTATGTAACTGGCAGCACTAAATGCATGGCCTTTACAAGCATATTGGCTCTTGCTATTATTGATTCCTTGATGCAAAACACATTTCTTTCCCCAATAAAGCTTTGGCTGTCAGCCATTATAACCCCAAGGTTTGTCAAGTTCCCTGGGACTCCTTAAGTAAGCAGGTACTTTATCAATGTAAGATATTAATTACCATTATTATTGGAAATATGATAAATTCTCTAAGCACTGATGGAGAGTAAACCCTTCACTTTATAGGAAAGGTTTTTTTGTTTTGTTTTTTTACAATTTACAATTATTAAAATGCAGGTGAATTCTGACATGACCTCCCTCTCCACAAATGTATGCTAAATGTCCTTTATCAGATTAACATTGAATTCCAAGAGATGAAGGGATTAGGTGATCAATTGCAGCCACTTATTCTTAAGGCTGAGTTAATTGTTTTGTGGAGTTGATAGTAATTGGATTCATTATACTTTGGCTTTAAGAAAGGAATTATAAGAAATTTGAGACCATAGTAACTTGTAAATGATCCTGTTGAATTTCATTATTAAAAGATCCACCACTTCCTAATTGACTAGCTATTAGTAAAACAACCTAAGAGAAATTAGATTAGTTTGAGTACTCCCAGATGTTTTCACTGGTCACTGCCCTGTTTTTAATGGAAAATCACCATTGAAAATTGCTTGAGAATGAGAAACAAATGAAAATGAAGAATTCCAATAGTCTATTCAGGCAGATTCCTTGGACATATAATTGGAAATTATTTGAATTACTTTTAATAAATTATATTGATTGGCCACAGGAATGTTTACACGAAGGGTATGTGACACTTTGAGATGGCCATTTTCAAATTCCATAGTCTGGGCTGATTACAAGTAACACATGTAACTGAGCAGAGATGTCATACGGAATTTTTTTGCCCTCATTTACATTAAAAAGTACTCTGAAGAAAAATGGGGACCAACCATACATTGTGAAAGAAAAATGAAAAAACAAAATCCTAGTTATGAGAGAAAAGTCCATACACTGCCCTCATGGGATCTTTGAGAATGCATTTGAGTTGTTTTCATGATTCACTTAAATGGACTAATCCAACAAAACTAGATAGAACTGAGCCATAGATTCTATTAAAATGAAAAATGAGTTTATTTTGGAAAATATGTAGCTGTTTTGATGGCTCTAGTACAGTGGCTCCCAACCTGTGGTCCACAGATTCCTAGGGAGTCTGTGATGGTACTATATGGAGTTTGCAGAAAGTTTAAGGAAATGAAAAGAAAATAAGGATCGGGCCCACCATGAGACTGGGACTTTCCACTTGGTGATTCTTGCCCGGGGCTCACCGTTTGTGACTGGCCGCATTCATGCTGCCTCCCACCCTTGGGATGGGATCTTGATATCCCAGGAGGTACCATTCATCCTCCCACCACCAGCTGCACTGCCGTTTATGCTGCAGCCTTCTCTACCTCCCAGTCTTGTGGTGGGCCTGATCCTTACTTTTCTTTTTCTTTTTTTTCTCCCCCAGGGTTCTGTGCCTGGCCGTGGGCAGAATGGTGGGGCAGAAGCTGCCTTTTGCCATAAGAGGCCCCTCACCATATCCTCCGTGGATGGGTAGGGGATGGAGGGAGTGGGAGCTGAGGAAGCAGCATGGGCCCAGAGGTGTGCTGGCCACTGCTTCCCATCGCTCCCCTTGGGGGATCCACAAAGTTTTAACAGATGGTAAAGTGGTCCATATTCTTGAAAAGGTTGGGAACTACTGCCCTAGTAGATAATCTTGTGTTTCAGATTGTTGATCTATGCTATCAAGTTGCATGAGCAGACTCTTCCGATGGATTTGTGGAAAGATCCTGGTTACCTTACAACTTGTCTTGTTTTTGTTGTTGTTGTTTATATATTGTTAACACATAAAATAGGATATGGGTGCTGACTTTAACTAAAGCAATTTTGGTCACCCTCATTAGCTTCCCTAGTTCGAAGTAGGGGGCTAGTGTAGCTGTACCCATAGTGAGGCCTCAGTAGCTACAATGTACAGCATTAATAAGTTTACTGTGTGTTTGAAAGGAGAAAAACATAAGGGACACAGTTACTGTAGGTGCATCCACTTGCGTGATTGTGTCATGTGTGAGTCATGATCCCATAACTGAAAAAATGGGAAAGCATTTGAATTGAAGTTGTGGCAAAGAAATGAGCACCTGTGGATGGTGCTGTAATTCGAGAAAAGGTTTTGAGATTGTGGAAGCATTGTGTGCAAGCATCAGGTGATAAGGGGGGAAGTCATGACAGTGGATTGTCATTCACCACAAGGAAGAGGTGGTTTGACAAATTTAAAAAGAGGCACAGTTTACATAATGTGAGATTAATGGGAGAATCAGCATCAGCAGCCCATAAAGCAGCATAGGAATATCCCTTGCAGCTTCTTAAAATTATTGAGGAAAAAGGTTATGTGCCCCAACAAGTTTTCAATGCAGATGAAACTGCTAAGAAAAAGCCTGTTGGGCTTCAAGCCAGCAAAAGATAGGTTAACTCTTCTCCTCTGTGCTAATGCCTTGGGAGAATTCATGGTGAAACCTATGTTGCCCTACTGCACAATGAACACCAGAGCATAAAAGGGAAAGAATAAGCACAGTTTGCCAGTTTTCTGGAGATCAAACAGAAGAGCTTGGATCGCAGCTGATATATTTTTGGACTGGTTCCACAACTGTTTTGTCTGCGAGGTAGAAAAATACCTATGGACCAAAGAGCTGCCCTTCAAAGTGCTTTTCATCTAGAACAGTGCCCCAGATCACCCACAAGGCACTTTTATATGGAAGTGGTTTTCATGCCACCTAACATGACCCTCATCCAGTCTCTCAACCAGGGTGAGATTGCTACTTTTTAAAGTCCATTAAACCAAGTGCACGTTCACTCCAATTCATTATGCACTGGAAGCTGATCAAATGCTTGAGCTCAGAAAGTGCTGGAAGGACTTCAACATTGCTAACTTCATCAATAACATAAAGGAGCCAACTGATAAAATAAAACTATCAACCATCAATGCTTATTGGAGGAAGTTGAGGAAGGAAGCTGTCAATAATATCACTGAACTCCCACCTGTCAATGAAGAGATCAAGAGGACTGTTAGAATGGCCCATGATGTTGGAGGGGAGGATTTAGACAGAGGATATGGAGGAAATGAAAAACCAAGGCTATATCTAGACTACAGAGTTCTGTTATAAAAACGGCTGTTTTACTGACAAAACTTGAGTTATGTCCACACTGCAAACACATTTTTTTACAGTAAATTGAAAGAACAGAGGGCTTTTTGTGCCTTTGGTAATCCTCATTCTATGAAAAAGAAGCCTTTTTATGAGAGAGCACTTTCGCAAAAAGGCATGTGTGGACAAGGAAGAAGGAGTATTTTCAGAAGAAGAGGGAAAAGGACAAGTGCCCTGGTGGCCAGGCAGTCTTGAATGCTCTTTTTCGACGCGCTTTTGCGGTGTGGATGCTCTCTTGCACAAGAAGTTTTTCGGAAGATCTCTCCCGAAAAAAGCTTCTTGTGCAAGAAGCCTGTAGTCTAGACATAGCCCAACTGAATTGCATTTAATTGTTAGAATGCCCCATGATGTTGCAGGAGAGGGTTTTGAGGCTATGGAAGAACTGGAAGTTAAAAAACTAACTTAATTGTAGTTAGAGAAGTTGACTGATGAGGACCTAGCAGGACTTGTGACAAATAGTGCAGAGGAAAGGGAAAACTCAAGAGGAAAAACCCCATTTAAATTTAGAAACATTGGCTCATCTGTTCAGATGCAGCAAACAATTCACTGACAAAATGTTTTAGTATGAGCCTTCAATGTAACAGAGCTTGAAAGTTAAAAGAGAAATTGAAGTTGCAATTATGCCATAACAGGAAATTTTAAGGGAGTTAAAGAACAAGACTTTTGCGAACCCACCTCTTTTAGTCTCTCCCCTTTCCATATCAGAGGAACAGTAAGATTCCCAGGGAGTGAGTTCCAAAAACAGTTTTGGGTATAAGTTTTGGATGAATTTGTATGATCTTTGTGTTCAAGTTTGATTGGAAATTTACTGCTTTGAAGTTAAAGTTGTTTGTTGACTGAAAAAGCAGGTAATAAAATGCCCATTTTGGACACTGTGTTGTTTTTGTGTTGCGAACACCCCTGTGACGCTCCCCCGATATTCGCAGATTTTGGCATTCACAGCTATCTCTTGAACGTGTCCCCCTTGAATGCGGAAGACTTCTTCTAAATACATATCTCACTGCAAACTGTATAAGGATTTTCTCTAGTCTATCACTCTGAATCTAAGTGCTAATTATAGTGTGAAGTTTCACTGCTGTGCTGCCAGATATGCATCACACTTATTAAATTTTATAATTTGGTTTGGATGTCATTCCTGTTCTCTGCTGTAAAAAAAAGTAAATGTGTGTATGTTACTCCTTGGTGTCTTATCTGTGTGAAGTGAGATGTGGGAGTCTGAGGCAAATTTTCAAAACTTACATAACAGATCTGGTGGTGATAGATAGATAGATAGATAGATAGATAGATAGATAGATAGATAGATAGATAGAAAGCCAATGGTGTGATAGAAGATTTTAGTATCCATCAGGTCATTGTCATAATCATCATCGCTACTATGTGGTGGGTGGAGGGCCAGAAGATTTTATCTGCTAAATTAGCTTTTAAGGTCATCTTCTAATACAAATATGTATAAACAGTCATTACTAGCTAGAGAACATCCTAACAATTATAATACATTACTTTTACAATAATCAGTCAAAGGTAGTGAACTTGCTCGTGTTTTTGTCATGTGGCTTCCATCTACAATTGCAACAAAAGTGATGTCTTCTTTTTGTTGTAGTTCTGATTTCAATAGTCCAGTTGCAGTCTTCCTTGAAATGGAGCATGTTCCATGTTCCTTCTTATGCCCAGAACCTCTCAGATACTCCAGTGAGTGACACCTTCATTTTATGTATTTATAATTTCACTATTAACACCTAAACAGTCTTGGGTGGCCTAACATTTACAATGTCTAGCCCACGAAAGCTCATCATCTAATAAACCATCTTGTTAGTCTTTAAGGTGCTACATTGTCCTGCATTTTGCTTCAGCTACCCCAGACTAACACGGCTACATTTCTATCACTATTCTTTTTCCTACTGAGCCAGAGAGCCTGGGGGATCTCAATATAACCCAATCCTCTCCCTGTCACCTCCTTCCTGTCTCTTCTTTTAGAGCTCTTCTTTTAGAGCTCTCAGTTGATGGATAATTGTTTCATCTGCTCCCAGACTGAACCAACTGGCACCTATCCAACCAGAGAGCTGGCTGTTTTATTAGCCTTCAGCATTCTGTTACATTCCTTTTGAAAGCTCGTTGGTGTGGGTATGGATGGATATTTACTATAAAAATTTAGTGGATATATTATAGTTTGAGCTTAGTTATATTTGTCAGTATTCCCAATAAGATTTAAAGTATTGTAGAAGTACAATAGGATCACCCAAGCAATAATAATTTACACTATATGAAGCTAAAATAAGGGCCTAGTTTTGACCCACTAATTTTTTTAATGAATTATCTATATCCCATTTCTGTACCTGGATACAGATAATATAGTCTTGTATGTGAAATCAACAAGTATAGATGAGTTGAGTGATTCATTACTGTTCAGATCTGATTCAGTGCCAAAATGGTTTGTTCAAAACACATTTATATTCAATACCAAAGTAGCTAATATGTAATAGTTTCTGGAGTCCAGTGATAGAATTCCAAAAACACCTGAGACAACTGATGAATTACCCTGATTTTAATGACTGAATTACATTATCCCGCAGTAGCATGGGAATCAGGACTTAGTTTTAAATTTACATTTGTATAGATGTCAAGGCCAGGAGGGGACCTTTATGATCATCTACTCTTCATAACCTAGTCACATTACTTTGTGAGTAATCTCTGAAGTAATGTCTGAAGTCCTTTGTCACTTTGAATACGGATGGCAAATCTGGCCTGCTGATACTAGAAAGCCTGTGTAAAGAGTGAAAGACATTCAATATATACAAATTATGTTAATTAAGGGAATTAAATAGGTTCTGAAATGAGCAAATTGCCAGAATAGGTGTTCTTCTTCAAGGTGTTCTAATAAGGGCTTCTTAGCAAATATTTAAGCATAAAGGAACTATTGTTAACTCAATTGTACATACAATTAAAATACCCAAATCTTTCACTGTACCTGGGACAATGGGATGTGCAAAAATATTTCCAATTTCTATTACATTGTTTTTTTAATTCCAAGGAGGGAACACTAAAAATATGATGTACATTATTTATAGCTAAACTGGGATTATTAAATATCCTTATTCCAGCCAGGCTTGTCTCTTTAAATCTTGCCCATTTCTGCATAATTTTTCTCCATTCCCCCATATCTTTCAAGAACCTCCCATTACTTTCTTCACTTTTTTGGAGAAACAATGAGGATGTGGATCCCCCTACCTGTAGGGAAAAGGGATATGTCCTATGAGCCCTATTTATCTTTCATAGGAAAGAAGTGAAGTTGATTTACTGAGACCTATATCCTCAGAAGGTAGAAAGGGAGAACACCAACCTTACAAGAAGAAGGCTGGAAAGAAGGCCATCGGTTAGCTTGAAATGTCATGAAGTTTAATACCAGAATCTCCAACTAATAAGAATTCTGCCTTGTTCATAAAAATATTGAAGATTTATACTAACAGTCCCAAAATCTGCAAGGAAGGGTATAAAGCCTGTAGTGTTAATCCATAATATTTTATTAATATTGTATATGACCGTGTTATTGGAATAGTTTTGTATGTCTAGATTAGGTTAAAGAAATGTTCAGTATAGGCATACGTGTGCTAAATTTAATAGCAGAGTTGTTAAGAAATTATCTGGAGGGCAATACAATTGATTCACCATAATACATCCTGAAAAAAAGGTCAAGAGGTTAAGAAACAATACCAGAGTTTATAGCTGTGAAGATGATAGTTCCAACCTTCAGCCAAAGTTATATAACTGTTTTGTCAAGGCTGGGAGCCTAAAGATCAAAAGAATGTTTACATATAGTTTCTCTCTAGAAAAAGGAGGACAGATGTCAGGGGCTGTTTATGAGGAATGCTCTAAGCTTTCTGAGGTACTATGGATATGTATATGGACTATTTATGGTTTTGAACCCTTTTTTCTCTAAACTTTGCTGATTTTACTGTTAAGATTTAACATTATATTGCCTTAAGTAAACTGTCTGGTCCCAGTATTCTTTAAAGAAGAAAACTGGGAGAGAACCTTATCATATCTTCAAATATGTTCAGGTCTAGTTATACGGAGAAAAATGATCATTTTTTCTTCATGTATGCTAAAGGCAGGATAGGCTCCCAAGAGAGATTTTGGAATCCCTATAATTTGGAATTCTTTAAGAACAGATTAGACAAACACCTTTCAGGGATTTTAAGTTTACTTGGTCCTATATCCACTCAGGCAGCTTCACTATATGATCTCACAAGGTGCCTTCCAGCTCAGCAGTTCTATGATTCTGCTCACTGCTTGTCACAGTTCCCAAAAGGAAGTTTATCAGGTGCCTCTACCATTCATATCCGCTGATCACAGATGGTGCATGGGAACCTAGTTCAAAATCTTGTTTTCACAGCCACTGTTATCTCTCTAGCCACGGTTATCTTGTCTCAGAGGGGTAGCCATGTTAGTCTGTAACTTTAAAAAAACAAGTAGTTCTGTAGCACCTTAGAGACTAATAACTATATATACAGTACCATGAGCATTCATGGGCAAAACCCACTTCCTCTTATGTTAGTACACAGGAGTTACTGCCTTCAAAATACCATACCTTGAGCGAAAGTGATCACAATGCACAACAGCACTTGTTGGAGTTAGAGTTACACAGTGTGATTGGATTAGTCATTCATGAGCTATGTAACTAAAGCAGTTGCTGGAGCATCACCATCATTCTTTGTTGAATCCTTGTACCTTGTGTGTTGCTCCTCCCCTTCTCTCTGCAATGGGCTAGCTAGCTTGAGTTTAAAGCACCACTTAATATGAACTAGGGATTTTTGTATATGAAGGGAAGTTGAATGAGGAATAACACTTGAATGAGGAATAGCACTCAAACTAAGAGTGCTCTGAAGTCCCACCCTATAACTGGGAGAATCACAGGATGCCATCCTAAGTTATAAAGGCACTCAAGGAGGTTCATTCCAAGAAACCTGAAGTGAATCATAGGGGCTACAAGCCCTGTAGCTACAGCAGAGGGACCAAAATTGCATTTTCCCTGTATGACATGCTCTTATGTGGGTTTTCCTTAGCACAGATTTTTTTAACATTCCAGTCTACATTTTAAATTTCTTCCAGTTCTAGTTTACAGTGTTTGTGATTTTATCTAGTATATCTATTGGGCCAAATGCAGACTGTTGGCTACACTGTTAATAGAACACTGAAACATGTCATGCCCCATAATTTACACTCATCCTGGTCATTGGTTTTTGCTCATAGATCACTCTACTTCCTAACAGTTTACTGAGCATTTGGAATGACTACTGAGTTATCAATCTACAAAAGACTGAAAAGGTGGAAATATTACAGTCTGATGTTATCTGTTTCTATGTACATGTAAACTTAGTTAACCCAAATCATTTTGAAAATGTGACTTAATTTGGATTTTAAAATCCCAGTCCTTTTTTATTAAGATTGAATGTTGTATATATACTATATAACTCACTAACCTTCCACCATTCAGATTCTAAATAGTTGGAATTTTATTTTAGAAAAGGTCTAACTAGGTTGTGATGTAAATAAGGCACTAGATATTTTGATATCTCATATTCTCATGATAAAATCTGTAATGAAAATTAGATACAACACAGTTTGAATCCCTTCCTGTAACAATTGCAAAGGAAGTAGGAAATATGAGGAACAAAAATGTACTTCTTTTAGTTTGTAATTGTTGATGGTGGAGGTCAAATGCCACAGTGAGGTATGGCATTTTTAACAGAGGTATACTGCAAAATAAATTTAAGTTCATGAGCCCAAAGAAGAAGTAAGCTAATTTTCAAAAGTAATGTGGCTGGTCTTCAGGGGAAAAGGTTGCAGGCAAGAGTTTACAAAGCAACTCTTGATCCTTAAAGAACTGGCATCAAATCCAGACATGACTACTTGTCTGTCCTTCTGACTAGAGGTGGAAGCCAACAGTAGCATAAAGAGAAGAAAATAAAGTAGATGAAAAAATTAAATGAAATATATTTTCTGGATTAAATATTGAGCTTCTTTATTTTATGTAATCTGTTCAGTATCATATACTGTTTGCTAATCCTCCTGCCTAATACTCAATAAGTGAATTTGTCAGACAATTATAATGAAGTTGGTTTAATTTCCTGCTTTCCCAATAACATTTATCATTATTTTAACCGTTGCATCTAAATTTATTAGGCCAGTGTTCTCCTGGTTCTTTTTCTTGTTAATATTCTCAATAGCTTTTAAATTGCAATAAAACATCCCCACCAACAGTTAAAATAGATGCTAAATCAGAAATAAGAATGGCTATAAAATGATTTAAGCCATTATTTTGTTTCCATTTGTCCCTTCAGTAAACTTACAAATTTAAAGGTCACATAAAATGCTAATTGTTTTAGTCACTCTGAGTTCTTCAAAAGACTTATTCATTTTTATACTCAGTCTATTCCAAAGTAATAGAAAATCTACCTGGTGTCAACCTTGGACCATCTGTACTGGCCCAGAACTCTTCAGTGCAAGGGTAGTCTGGGCCTGTAGAGCTAGACATTAACAAGGAAAGAGAAAACACAGTAAAATGAGAGAGAAATGCTAGGGAGAGGTCTAGGACTCCATTTCTTGAGCAGCTTTGCTAAAGTCTCAATGAATAATTCTACCAGGATGTCAGTTTGAAGACAGCGGACGGAGGTTCTGATGCCTTTGTTTTTAAACCCCTACATACCTCTTTGTTGAGCCTAGACATGATATGAGACTTCTGATTTTCTTAGGATATTTTGAAACATTTCTACTTTGGCAAATACCTTCAATAGTTCAGAAGAGAGGGTGTTGGCATTATACTTCAAAGTGAACCTCCTCTGGGTGACTTAAACCATAATGTCTAGTTTAAAATTTTTTTCTGGCTGTGCTTTTATTTGGGAGCTGCACCAAACCCACTCCTATCAAAGACAACTTAGGGGGGAGGGATAGGTCAGTGGTTTGCGTATTAAGCCTGATAAACCCAGGATTGTGAGCTCAATCTTTGAGCAGGCCATTTGGGGATCTGGAGCACATCTGTCAGGGATGGTACTTGGTCCTGCTGTAAAGGCAGGGGAGTGGACTTGATAACCTTTCAAAGTTCCTTCTAGTTCTATGAGACAGGTATATCTAATTTTATTTTATTTTATTTAACTTCTCTTAGTAGATAGGGCAATAACTGGACTTTGGATGCCCCCTAAAATCACACAGACTGTCACACAGGGAAAGAAGCATAGAATTCAACTATTCCCAGACAGAATAAATGAATGAATAGCTTTGAATCATCTTTTCTTCTTCACCAAGTGGTTTACAAAGAAAATAGTATCAAACAAATGTGGGAGGCAAGCTGTTGATTATTAATTTCATTCAGCAAAACAGGGTAACTTTCAGCTCATAGCAAAAATGCTGGTTCACTCTCTGTGATTCTACGTAAGAACTTGGTGCTTAACATGTTATTCTTACACTCTCCAGCCTAAAGTTGGAAAATCTAGTTAGTATCTTGGGCTCTAATTTCAAGAATATTCTGAGTCTCAGCCACTATGACAGATAAACTAAAACATTAGCTAATGGGAATGGTGATGGACTCAACTGAACCATGATTCTATGACATGATCAATGTCCTAACTGATCAATGTTCTTCCGGGATAACCATTTCTTCCTTGGCTAAGTTAGACCACAGCCAGAATGGAGTAGACCTTGAATCTCAGCCCTATTGATCTGGACCAGAATAATGAGCTTAGCACATGCATTCCTTTGTTCTGAATTTGCCAACATTCAGGCCTGGCAGTAATAGTAATCTAAGCCAGTGGCACCAACTCAGAGTCTCTTCTCTTTCTTACCCACACACTGGTTGAGCTGGTGCTGCCAGAGTCAAATTCACCTCTATACTAGGTGTCACCACCATTGACCTGGTTGCCCCTGCATCCACATCAAATATGGTCATGTCAAATTTGAGTGGCATTAAAGTCATGCACCAGATCACAATGTCAGTCATTAAATTGTGATCCAAGCACTTCTCCCTATGAATGGTTAGGCAGCCGAGTAAAATTTCCCTGGTATTGTGATCACACTGCTAAAGAGAAATTTTGGACCACTGTGGCAGCAGCTATACTGATGTAGCATGGGACCACTGCTTACAAGGCATCGGGCCTTGCAACCCCTTCTTCCCCACAAGCTCCACAGCCTATGGAACTTTGAGCAAGTGCAAAAACCTGTGAAGGATCCACTGGTCAAGGCTGTGGTATGGGCAGACCTCAATTGTACATTTCAGTTGCTCACAAAGTAGATCTTGGTTCATGCCATAAGCTTGGTGATATGCCTGCTTTCTCATAATAGATTGCTTGCTCGTCTTCATTCCTTGGTGCTGTCACTGGGGGAGGATATTTGCTCTAGACCATCTTACCAGTCCCCCTGACTGGGGACTTCAGCCTTCATGGTGAGAATATAATGATGCTCTTGATTTCTGGGTTGCTCAATTAGTGCATTCTCCTGTGTCAACTGACACTGAACTCCCTGTGGAGCTTCTCCCTGAACTCCCCAAACAGTATCCAGTACAGTGCAGTACTCCACTAACTGACAAACCAGGTCAGGTTCTTTTCCCAGTGTCAACAAACACATTGCCTGTTTCTTTCAGAATAGTAATAAAGATGTAGCTGTGTTAGTCTGATTTTGCTGAAACAAAAGAAAGGACTATGCAGCACTTTAAAGACTAACAAGATGGTTTATTAGTCTTACAGAAGACTTTAGATGAGCTTCTTCAGCACAATTTCTTTGGCAGTTCATAGCCTCTACCAAGTTTCACCTATTGCTAACAGAGGTCTCACAACTTAAAAACCACCATGCTGGACTGGCCTCTAACAAGATATTCTTTTCCCCAAAATATCAGTGAAATATCCTCTCACTGATATTCAAGCACCTTGGGTTGACTGCTTTAAATTGTACCCCCTGATTTTCTATTGATTTCCAGTGGCTGGCTCTTTTCAGAAAGGAGTACAGCTCACCAAGAGGTTACAAAAAGTACCTTCTCCTCCATGGCTCCTACTCGTTGTCCATATCATGTCTAGAGCTGTGCAAAACGAAGACTTTTTTCAATGGAAAATGCAGAATCAGTGACACCAAAACATTTTGCAAACGTGTGTGTGAGCATTACCGAACTGTATGTGTAGGGAAAAAAAGATTCTGAAAAAGTCAAAATGCTTTCAAATTTCAAAACAATCTTTCAGTTTTTCAAGAAGCAATGATTTTTCATTTCAAAATTTGCTTCATTTTGTGATTAAAAGCACTCAAAATCAAAATGAAACAAAATCAGAAATATTTTATGTTTTGGAGTTTCCATTGAACTAAGAAATCTGTTATTCATGCAGCTCTAGTCTTGGCTTGTTGGCGTTCAGTTTTAATTTTTCAAGTAGCTTCTCTGCTTGGCTGAACAGGTGTTGTTTTCCTGTGACTGAGTCATTTAGTGGCAGTAGTTGCTTCTCTAAAATACAAAACTGAATGTGGCTTGATTGTTAAAATGAATAGCCTTGCTTGATTAAAGCCTGAGTAGCCTTGAATGAAATTGCTGTTTGTTTGTTATTTTGTAGTTTAAGATTCTGTTTTCAGTCACCCATTCCTGCATTTGCAAAACACTTTTTTTCATTTTTTTTCTGTTTATTACATGACATAGTCAATGTTTTCAGCATAAGAACTGGAAAAAATATAAAACAGTCATTTTTAAGAGCTAGAACATATATTTTGATACCTCTGCTTCAGTCCTATATCATTCTTTTCTTGGCCAATTGCAAATTTGTCAAACTGGTGTACACTAAAGAGATGGAGTAATTGTTACACCAGATCTGAATTTGTTGATAATTGATACTATTTATACTTGTAGCTTTTTTGTTTTGGTGTAAATGCAACCATCTAATCCAAATATTTTCTAAATACATTTTGTGGAAGATCGTTAGATTTATGTTTGGTCATCCTTTTTCAGCTCTGTTCATCAGAACAACAGATGCAAAAAAAGCAGAACTATCTCCCCTGCTATCATGTTGAGATAGGCATGCATGAGACTTGCAGATCTGCAAACGTGTTGGGGGAGAGGGGTTTGAGCATAAGTTTCAGACAGGTAGCCGAGTTAGTCTGTAAATGGAAAAACTTAAAAAACAAGTAGTCTGGCAGAGCCTTAAAGATTAACAAAACATGTAGATGGTATCATGAGCTTTCGTGGGCACAACCCACTTCTTCAGATAAATGGAAAATTCATAAGGTATAGTTCATGTAATGAACTAATTGTCCCAACAACAATTATGTAGGTAAAACCAGAAAATCACTAAGCTCTCAAATGAACTCACACAGAGAAATGATGAAAGGGAAAAAACCCAACTGTATTTCTCATGGATGAATACTTTTCACACAACTAAGGGGTTTTCCCCCCTTTTTACTCATATCAATCCTCATCCTCAAAGAAATCTAAAAACATCTTAAAAGGGAAAGCCTGATTATTTAAATTCATAACTACTAGACACTAAAAACTGTGGACTTCATTTAGGGACCATTTCTAGAACTCATAAAACACCCTGTTGCCCATTACCTTCCTCCACTGTCCTATAACACCAGGGCTGCGTCTAGACTGGCATGACTTTTCGCAAATGCTTTTAACGGAAAAGTTTTTCCATTAAAAGCATTTGCGGAAAAGAGCATCTAGATTGGCACGAACGCTTTTGCGCAAAAGCACTTTTTGCAGATAAGTGTCTGTGCCAATCTAGATGCGGTTTTGCGCAAGAAAGCCCCGATCGCCATTTTCGCCATCGGGGCTTTTTTGCGCAAAACAGTCCTGAGCTGTCTACACTGGCCCTCTTGTGCAAATACATTTGCGCAAAAGGGCTTTTTCCTGAACGGGAGCATCATAATACAGTAAAACTCCAATAGTCTGGTATCCAATAGTCCGGACCTCCTGATAGTCCGGTATCAAAATCGCAAGAGCATACTGAGTGAGCTTCGGCAAAAAATGAGTCACGGGGTAACAGCAGCAGCAGCTGAACTGAGCGAAAAGGGTAAAAAAGGGTTTAAAAAAACTAAAACATTACAGTATACTGTATACCTAGGTCCCATAGGTTCCAGATTATCAGAAGTCTACTGTATTTGTGGTAAATACTTACATCAGATCATCAGTGTTCTTGCACAAATTCAAGCGGCCAGTGTAGACAGCTGGCAAGTTTTTCCACAAAAGTGGCTGCTTTTGTGGAAAAACTTGCCAGTCTAGATGCAGACCAGAAGTATGAATTGTTCACTTCTTTTATGGACACTCCAGTTTTATACTTCACACCTGAAGAAGAGCTCTATGAAGGTTATGAAGGTGCTCATCTGATGAAGCACGTGATACTATTTTTTTTGTTACTCTCTAAGGGCATGTCTACACTAGGAAATTATTTCAAAAAACCTTAATTCAAAATAACAACTCCCCAAATAATTTCAAAATAGCACATCCACACTGTGCCTCAAAATTAGTCAGAGGCAGGCTTCTTTAATGTGGACACACTACTTCTTTAATTTGGACTCCAGGAAGTACTGGGAGTAATTACTTTGAATGATTCTGGGGAGTAGTTATTTAAAAATAGCATCAGTGCTGTGTCCTCACTTCAGCTATTTCAAAATAACTATTTCGAAATAGGCGTTATTCCTCATGGAAAGCAGGAGTTATTATTTTGAAATAACCAGCCCCTTATTTCAAAACAATGGGTTTGGTAGTGTGGACGCTCTGCTTGTCATTTCAAAATCAGGGGAGTTACTTCTAAATAACTCCCTACTGTAGTCCACGGCTTAGGTGCCTCAGGACTACCCATCTATGAAGGTTCAACACTTGTCCCTTCCAGAAGTTGGTCTAATCAAATGTATTATTCACCAACCTTGTGATTCTCATACTCTACTCAGGGACCATCATGATTATAACAACATTATGAACACTGAATTTAATATAAATGGATGTCAATCCTTATAAAAATAAAAGTTTAATTATACTTCCAAAAGCCAGGCCTAAGAATAGCAAGTACTATTCAAATAATAGAGTCAGAGAATATTAGAACTGAAAGGGACTTTGAGAGGTCATCAAGTCCAATCCCTTGCACTCACAGCAGGACCAAGCACCATTTAGATAATCTCTGACAGATGATTATCTAATATGCTCTTAAATATTTCCAATGATGGAGATTCCTCAACCTCCCTAGGCAATTTGTTCCAGTACTTAATTACTCTGACAGGAATTTTTTCCTAATGTCCAACCTAAACCTCTCATGCTACAATTTAAGCTCTTTGCTTCTTGTCCTATAATCAGAGGTTAAGGAGAATATGCCCTTCTCCCTCCCCATCGTTCTTGTTGCTCTTCTCTGGACCTTTTCCAATTTGTCCACATCTTTCCTGAAATATGGTGTCCAGAATTGGATGCAATACTCAGCTGAGACCTAATCAGCTCAAAGCACAGTGGAAAAAAAATTTCAGGTATCTTTCTTACAACACTCTTATTAATACATCTCAGAACAATGTTTGCTTTTTTTGAAACAGTTTCACATTTTCGGCAAATTGTGTATCTTATTTCGATTCTATTTCAAAATAGGCTATTTCAAAATTTGGTGTGTATACACAGTGCCAAATTTTGAAATAACACACTATTTTGAGACATCCCTTATCCCTTGTGGAATGAGATTTACGGGGATGCCAAAATAGTGGGCCCGCTATATTTCACAATAGTGGACGCATTCAAAAGATGTGGGGTATCAAAAGACCTCTGGTATCCAAATATAGCCTTGCAGTGTAGACGTCCCCTAAGTGGAGTACTTTGCATTTGTCCTAACTGAACTTCATATATACGTCAGACCATTTCTCTACATACTTTTCTGTTAATGTTTCTCAATGCTCCATTCCAGCTGAAAAATCCTTTACTACTTCATGTAGATCTCTCTTATTTGTGAATATGTGAATTAAGTTAAATTGTGTCAAACTATGTGATAAAGTACTCTGCTTTTTTCTTCTTTCAATTCCTGTCTTTGGCAATGCCACTGCATTCCTCATTTCTCCAGCTTGAAAGTTAGTACAACTAAATCTTGTTGGGTCTTCCATTCAGTATATCTAGAATGTGCCAGTGACTTTCCATTTCATCAGTACAAATCTTTATCTAAGATTCTGGGTATGTTTAAACTACATGCCTCTACTGGCAGAGGCATGATCCTGTAAACCTCGTTTCACAAGGCATAAGGGATCGGTCAGCAAAGGCTTTCCTCATCAACCAATCCACATCTTGACTGTCGCATTGTGCCGATGATCAGCTGAGCCGGCACAGAATGACGGCCATTTTTATTTTAATGAAGCAGGGGATATTTAAATCCCCACTTCATTGACTATGTCGGTAGTCTAATTTACATGCCTCTGTCAGCAGAGACATGTAGTCTAGACATACTGACAGTGTACCTATTTGTCTTGATTATTCTAACCCCCTCTTCTTAGTCCATCCAGAGATCTCCTCAGCAGTCTCTCCAAACTCCTGTTATAAGAATAATCTAGTTTGTCCATTTAGTCTTCAACCTAATCTCCTGCCTTGCTTCCTGTCCTTGTCTCTGTTCTCTTCTTCTTTCATCAGTTTTGCTACATTCAAGCTGCATGACTAATCTTCACGCAGAATAGCTTCTTATGCCTGGAATTTTTCATATACTCATCTCCTAATGCCTTAGAATTGAAGTCAGTGGAAACTGTCTGCCCTTAACTCTCTTCACCTCTTTTGGAAATACCAATTTAAATCTTCTTTTTCAAGTCCCTGAATGCATTTCTTTCCATAGACATAGCAATACTTAAACAAGATGAATGACAAAGTTAGTTAGGCAGACTTTTCTTTAATTGTCATTCCTCATCATCAATTTTTACATTTTCTATTTAGCTTTTGTAATTTCTTTGGGATCAAGGCCCTATTTTCATATTTAACTGTAAAGCACTAAGCACACTTTGCCAGTATTAAATGATGATAATAATTTCAGTTTCTATAATGTTTTTGAAGAATCTGTAAGGAAGCAGCTATACCAAAGAAGTAAATAAATCACAGCAAAAGACTAAAGCAAACCAGACTTCACTGGTGACCATAAGCATTTCTTCCACATTGAATTAATATACATTCAGATTAACACAATTAGCAACACCACCTGCAATGGTGCCATTAGGCGACTCCCAATAACAGTTCACTCATTCTTATGGGAAGAAAAAAACCTTAACATTTAAAATTATATTGATATAAATATTCTCTGTCAAGAAAATAGACAGGTTTCCTTTGTGTATTATAGAAATTCAAAAAAGTGCAAACCCATTTTTGTTTATAGGGTATTTTCTATAAAAGTGTTATTTTCTATAAAAGGCAGACTTTTTACTGCCTTCTCCCCCACTCTCAGCCGCCTGTAAAAAGTCACGTCTTAAAAATATAAAAAAAGTTAATCATATCAAGAATGAAGATAACTTTCTTGAATAATATTTGTGACAAAGTGGATTAAGTCTGCAGAGACTGTGAACTCCATTTTGTATTGTAATGTCCATTTTCTGCTGTGTGCTGAACACATATATAACCTTGCCCAAGGTAAGTCTACTATGATGTATTCCAATCAACTGCACTGTCCAGAAAAAGTCCTTGTCACCTCATTGAAACACTGTTACTGAGAAGCCATCACAAGGTAGTTTAGGGACATCAACTTTGAATCTTACTCAGCAGCAAGCCCCATGGAATAATGAATTTTCTACATAAGGGCATCAGCATGGTTGGTAGATCTACAGCTTTTCAACCAGGGCTCATGGCAAAAAGGGAGAGGTTGCATTTAAGGGAGACTGCCTCTTTGAGAAAGAATCCCATCCATCACCACATGACAGAAGAACTGGCTGAAAAAAAGAGAAGGTAGAAGAGGGCCTGGTCATGGTATAAAATGCGTACAAGACCATAAATTCACATACGGAGTGAGGTCAGCTATGGGGTGAAGTCATGGCAGGACTGTTGCTGTTTTGCAGAGATCTATAACTTTCCAGGGCTTATTGCTAAATAACAAAGTGACTGTGGATAAGGACTTCCTTGGCTAAGCCTGTGTTTCCCGACCACAGTGTTCCTGAAGGGATTAAACATGAAGCTAGAGGTCCTTCTTGTAATGTGGAATTCTGGGAGAAGGTATATAAACAAGCAGAATGATAGTGTGAGAAAGAGATTTGGAGATCTGGGATATTCATTCTAGAGTATGGGCTATGTGCAGTGTTTCCATATCCCACGGAAAAGTTTTCCCAGGTCCTAAGGAAAAGCCAGTTTGCTTATAAGAATGTAGGATCCAGCAGCTGGTTTTACTCACAAAAGACTGGTGAGCACCTAGAGGACTACAGGTTCAGACTGTGATAGTGTCATAAAAGTGTTCTCTGTATTAGTTGAATGATATTATCAAACATTATCAATTAATCAAGTTGTATTTTTTGCAATTATAATTTCAAACTGAGTTAGTTTAGGAGTCATTACACTTCAATGCTGAGTACTGTATCTTCCAAACTGTCAGGTAATATATGCTAATAGGAGAGAGATGCGTCTGTGCAATTAGGTTAAATCACACTAAGGGTATGTCTACACTAGCCCCCTAGTTCGAACTAGGGAGGCTAATGTAGGCATTCGAAGTTGCAAATGAAGCCCGGGATTTAAATATCCAGGGCTTTATTTGCAGCTTCCTGTCCGGTGGTCATTTTGAAATTTCACTAGTCCGGACTGACTGCCGGACTGATTGACCTCCTTGCAGGAGAAAAGACAGGTAGTTCGAAGTAGGGCTTTAATTTGAACTACCGGGTCCCTGCAGTCAGTCCGGACTAGTGAAAGTTCAAAATGGCCACTGGACGGGAAGATGCAAATAAAGTTCAAAATGGCCACTGGATGGGAAGATGCAAATAAAGCATATTTAAATCCCAGGCTTCATTTGCAACTTCGAATGCCTACATTAGCCTCCCTAGTTCGAACTAGGGGGCTAGTGTAGATATACCCTAAGAGAAAACAGAGCGGGCTAGAATCTGTGGTGTTACAGACCCTTCATAGTTCTCAGACTGTAATCTGGCCACACTGTTCCTCTGGTGTCAGGAAACTTTCTACTAGGTATAACTGTGCAGTGAGCAGTTCTGGCTCTTTAACATACCATATTTCAAGGAAGAGGATGCAGTGAAATGGAGCTTCATGACTCTAGTCCTTCATTAGCAAAGGGTTTATTAATGACTGTACATCAGTGCACTAGCAACAGCTATAATTGATGCTGGGGCTGGCACCATCTCTGATGATCCCCTTCTTGAGCCATGTGGAACTCTCCTACAGGAGCAATGCAAAAGCACAGAGTTTAGGAGGAGAACCCTTTTTTCTTTATTAAGGGTTCTGTTCTGGTCCTTTTGCTGTTTTGTGTTTAGATTTGTTTTCTTTTTATTTGCAACCAACTCTAACTTGTTTTATGTTATTTTGCTGGAACATAGTTCCATTTGCTTTACGTATTTGATGCCAGGAAAAACAATATCAGTTTTATCAGTATGCTTGGAGAACGAAAATAGCAGAATGTATCAAAACTGCCAACAACTGATGGGGTCATTATAACTAACTCTCACCAGCTGTTGAAACACTCTCTGTCCACATGTGTACTAAGAAGATGCCAAACTATCAAACATCATGAAGGAATGCCAGTAAACAGAGTTACCTGTCATTGCACCTTCCTTTTATTTATTTATATATCTATATACTTATATAGATATAGATTGACACTATGGCTTTTGTCTTTCTTTTTCCCACCTCAAAATATGTCAGGCATTTGTGCCCGATTAAAGGGAAAATTCATAACAAATATCTAATATCATAACAGAGTAGATTAATTGCATTACAGATCTGGTTATTATTTTCTGCTGTGTTAAATAGGAACTCAAATACCATGGAGATAAACATGATATGAAGAGAAGAATGGAGGGATAGATAGACAGATGAATTAATGAAGGTTAAATGTCAGCTCATGTTCTAATGTTTATATCTACTAAACACCGATATAGTCTAAAAATTGTTGTGATCATTCTCATTGGATTATTTAAAATCATTAAATCAATATTGTTAAATAAAAATACGATTTTGCATCTCTCTTCACAAAACACGTCATTGATTTACCATTTTATCAAACAAATGCTTTATTTTTTCCTTTAAAATCAATACTAGCAGCCCAGACAGTACTCATTATGTACTCCAATAATAATTAGCCTAGAACCATGCCTTGAAAGGGGAAAAAAAATCAAAAGACAACCCATGTAAGATTCTGAGTGACATAAGATGAACATTACAATTCTACTGCAACTGTGGTTGTCAGCACCTTACAGAGTCAGGCCCCAGGAAAAAGATTTCCATTTTAGTGACACAATCCAGTGAAACACTGAAACACGTGACTAACTTTGAGAGGTAAGAAGTCTTGTTCACTTTAATGGGACTGCTCTCACATGGTTAAAATCATCCAAATATGCATATGCACAGAATCCACTCCTGTTCTCACTGAAATCAATGTGAGTTCCTCAATTGGCTTTAGTAGGAAAAGGATTGGATCCAGAGCTTTCAAGATGATTGGTACAAACAGCAGTGATAGAAGAAAATGGTGAATGTAAAAGTTAAATACATACCTTGACAATATATTGAAAACTTGACAAATATTCAAGGTCCATTTCTTAAAGTGATTAATAAGGATAAATTATATTTCTAAAAAGAAACATGAGCAGCAATAAATTGTGAATTATAATTTGGGCAAGTATTTAAGACTCTGTAAAGCCCTCAAGCTCCTTGCAAGAAATAGCTTTGAATTGGCTTTGATTCTAACATGAATTATTTAACCAAAGGGAAATTGAAGTTCATTTTGGTCAGTTTAGAAAAGCTTTGGGACATTGATTAAGATGCAACAGAAACATAGGGGAGGGAAGGAAATAAAAGAAAGCATGACTGAGTATGAGACAGCAATGTGAATTTTGCCTTGAACTAAATGAATTACGGAAATATAAGTGCATGTTAGTCTTTAATCTATAGCAACATGATTGGAAATGGAAGTAACAAAATGCTGATTACCATTTTTAAGAATTAAGAAAACTGTGTCCTAACTGCTATTTTTTACCCATAACTATCCTGGAATGACTAATGGAATTATGTCCTCTGGGAAGGACCTCCATAAAATAAATAAACAAGTAAATCAAGAATTTGAAGACTTGATTATGTGTAATGCTGCCTTTATGACTCAGTCTATACCATTAACAATTGCAATCCCTTTCACTGGAATGATTCAAAAATACATTTTAAAATAACTTGAATTAGGGGGAAAATAGACAAAGAAATCATTAGACATCTCTATACTTCAGGCCAGATGGTATATGATCATTAGTGTTTCAAAAGGAACATTATTATTATCTAAATTGGACTGTCTAGTCTTCCCAGAAAAAAAATAAAAACTATAAAATACTGTAGCAGCAACTCTGTAGCAAAGCTCTAAAAATGAAGTATACTTGATCATTTTGTACATGACTTGCCACCCTCTTTACCCTCAGTAGAAAAAGAAAAATAGCATTCTGGAATGTGTTTTCCTCTTACAAAGGTCCTAAAAGAGCATTTTGAGCTCAGAGAGCTTCTTCAGTTAACTCTTCCCCCTCCACTGCTCTACATACATTTCCTTTTCAGTTGTTTCTAAAACTCTCATTTCAGCTTTGTTCTCCAAAAGTGACTTCATTTTCTTACTGTCTCTTTTATTTACTGAGATCTATGCTTTAGCAGGCAGTGGTAAAATAATGGTCACCCTAGGTCTTGGTCATGTGATGAAAAAGAATAGCTTCTACTTGACCTTCTCTCTTTCTCTCACTCTATGTCTCTTCGGAGGAGGGGGTGCCTCTGATCTGCAGGGTTTTGGTTTGGTTTCACTTTTTGTGTTTATTTTCTGAGGTTGACAAGTGTTAAGGAATGAAGCTGCATCTTGAGTCGAAAGCTGTCTGCTAGCTGAAAAACATCCTGAAATGCCAAAAGGGTAAAATTTGCTGCTTTTCACTTCTGGAAGAAAGTGTTCAATGCTACTTTGTAAAAAAAAAAAAAAACATTTTTCTTTCCTGGTCACTGAGTGCAGAAAAAAATCTATTTATCCCTTAAAACAGGGTTTTTCAAAACTCTGTGTTGCAGCTTGTAAGGGCAAGTTGTTATGTGGCCGTGAGAAGCTTTGTTTACCTGCACTTCCACAGGTATGGATGACTGCAGCTCCAATTGGCCATGGATTACCGTTCTTGGCCAATGGAAGCTGCGGGAAACAGTGCAGACTGGGGAATGGAAATCCACAGACAACGGGAGCTGCGACTGCCCATACTTGCGGAGATGCAGGCAAACAGCTAGTGGCTTGCCCTTCCTGACCTAAATCAAATATATGAAATATGACAGCACTCACATAGCAAATACTTTTTTGCATGAACTAGAATACAGGGTTGTTCCTTGAAAGCTAGCATGCAACAGACACTGTGACATTCTCCAAACAATCAAATTTTGGAGCCACCGTGTATGGTTTAATAATACATAATGAATTTGAAGACTTCTATAACTCCTTCAAAGATCTGAAAGCATTTTGGTTTCCATGCCCTTTTATTACTCTTGATCTTTGAAGTCACCAATCCTTAGCTCTAACTTACAGGCTCAGACATAGTCAGACACTAAGGCTGTCTGCAATGAGTCATAGTGACAAGCACTTTATCAGGGTTTAATTAGATTTTTCTCTTTACAACCAAGGACTCAATATCCCTTTCATAAAACACTCCAGAGATAGGATTGGTCTTCATGGGCTCAAGAGAATTGTGGAGGAGTGAGCTTCAGCTAAGCAGTGCAGTGACATTAAGGCATCAAAGTCAAGCACCTGAAATATAGTAACTTAGAGGCAGATTTGACATGAATAGATTGTGTTTCATTTGTACCCAGACATTTGATATACAGATTTCTGCTATTATGCTTTCGTTTGTAATACCACTGACTTAACTGCCTACTAAATTTGCTACTCCATTAATATACCTCACAGGAATGTTGAAAGTTATCAGACAGCAACACAGGAATAGATAAAGCAGAAAAAATGGTCAAGGATTATCTTTTATCACTACCAAAGGGCCAACTCACCAGAATCAAAGAAAATCAGTATCATTAAGTCCTTGGAAAATCTGCAAACCAAAATAAAGTGTATACTAGCATAGAAAGAGTTATACATGAACAATGTATTTCTCCCTAAGGGTGCATTTTTTTAAGATCTTTTGCTAAGCTGAGATATAGGAGATTTAATAACCATTTTAAAGTTAAATATTTCAAGAGATCATTTAGCCACATAATAAACTGTTATGAAAACTAATGAAAACTCATTCCCTCATTAATTTATCTTAATCTTCTGTACCTCAATATGATAGTAAGCTTAAACCTATGATATGGGGCAGTGGTTCCCCATTCACAAGTCTTTCAAACTCACATGACTGGTGTTCTAGTCTCTCCTTTCCTTCTTTAATGATTAGCCTGTTTGCTGGGCCCTAGTATAGCATTACTGCCTGCCTCATTCATTTTCGTGTGCTTTCATCTCCTGGAGTGCTGGAGCTACTCCAAATCCCAATCTGGCAATAGTCTGGGTTAGCCCATGTGCAGCTGCAGGTTGGCTGGTATATGGCTAATAGGGAGGTTGTGACGGAGAGCAGGTGGACATTAGAGGTGAAATTCTGGATTCATTAAACTCAATAGCATAACTCCTACTAACTTCAGTGGGGCTAGCACTATGCCAAAGGCTTAGTCTCTGATTCATTAAGGCACATATTTATATTCCTGAAGAAATCAAAAGAAAATGTTGATTACAACTGATTTAGGAAACACAAACATAGTTGCTAATTAATATTTAAGGACCTTTAGGGTATGTCTAGACTACAGGCTTTTGTCGACAGAAGTTTTGTCAACAGATACTGTCGACAAAGCTTCTATCAACAAAGAGCATCTAGACGACATCCAGTTCTGTCGACAAAGCAAGCCACTTTGTCAACATGACAGTGTAGACGCAAAGGAGAGTGTAGATGCAATAATGCCTTCTGTTGACAGAACTCTGTTGACAAAAGGCATTATTCCTCGCAGAATGAGGTTTACAGCCGTTGACAAAACTGCTGAGTTCTTTCGACGTTATGTTGACAGAACTCAGCGGCAGTGTAGACGTAGGTATAGTTTTGTCGACAAAAGTCCACTTTTGTTGACAAAACCCTGTAGTCTAGACACACCCTTAGAGTCTTAGGGTTCCACTCCTCCATTCATGACCCATCAAGATAGCTGTACTCACTGGGAAAGATCACCTTCCAGAGTGAAGCTTTATGGGGGTGTAGATAGGACATTCTACAAGAGGTGGAAGTTTCTTGGCAAGGAAAGTGTTTATTGGAGAAAATGCAAATGAATCCAAGTCTGACCGTGGCATCATATTAATAGCATTTTCTGGAGCGCTAATAAATATAACAAGAATGAAACAAAGGACCCTCCATACTTAGGATTTAAGAGTGAAAAACAGCAAGGTCAATTATGGTCAACATAATGCATTTTATAATGATTATTCTTCACTTACGCATTATAAAGATCAGATAAACACATAAGAAATATCTAAGCTCATTGGATAAACCATGTTTAAGATTCTACTTATGATAAGCACCAAAATAAAATAGTTAGATCCTTTGGCCTGAAAACTTGATGCTAACTTCCTTGGGATCACACAATGAACCTGGACTACATGTTTTAAAGAGGCTAAACAAAAAGGCAAAGAAATATAATAATTATGAATATATCATGTAATTTAGAGGTGCCATGAAGTAAGCAGAATTGTAAAAGCCATGCTGTAAATCAGAAAGGGAAAGAATTAAATCTCAAAAACTCTTGCTCGGTGTACTATCAATATTATATAACAATTTGCATGGGCACAAGAAGGTGTTATCAGAAAAGATAGCCATTTAATAAAATGCTGCAGTGCATCAATTTTTTATTACCTTATTATTAAGTGTTACTGTAAGTTGCTATTTTTGTTCTATGCAGTGTGGTAATGCAGCATGATTGATAGAAGTGGGTGTCTTCATATTTTTATTTATCAGGGTAAATCAACAAATCCAAAATCCATTTATTTCAATAATAATATAGTACCCACTTTTTGAAGCTACATTTCTCAAAATGCCACCGTGAAAATTATAATTTGCTTTTTCAGTGTTCTGACTATGGAAAGAAATCAAAATTTCAGAGCAAACTAAAAAAATAACCATTAGAGTAACACATTCCAGTTAAAACAAAAAAAAGCTACATTAACAAAAGGAAAGTTAACTTGTAGAGGAAGTGGAAGGAGCAGGAGTGGCCCTAGACGAGCTGCCAGCAACTGGCGCCCTAGGCGAAACACACAATCGGCACCCCTGCCTCCAAAGCCCTCCATGGCCGTTTATCTTGGCACCCTAGGCAACCGCCTAGTTTGCGTGTATTGATGGGCCACCACTGGGAAGAAGACAAATCTACAGCTTTGTAAAATAGAGTATTATTACTCCTAAATCTCTATCTAATAGCTTATCACTAGGTTCATCAATGCAAATGTAGCAATCAGTTGATCAGCTTGACTACTTAGATGATTAAGCCTATTCAAACTTCAGTGTCTTTCTAGAAATCAATTGTTCCTAACAACTGATTATTATTTTAACTAAGATGGTTTGGGTTTTTAATTCTGAAATGTTTGGCGGATACCATTTTTTTCTTGAAACAAAGAATGTACCAATCAGAGTAATAATGAGAGAAAACCTGTTTTAGGGATGGACAAACCAGTCTGGAGGAGGCAAATACAATGCCAATTTTTTAACCAAAACTTGAACTAAATCTTTCATTCATTCATTCATTCATTAGGGTCTTCCAATTCCCTTCTCATTCTTTCCCCTTTGATTTCAGCTGGGACTTGAAGTAAAAGGACCTCAAGATACTCTTAGACAAAATTGCTTTTACAGCATTTCCAGGACAACATTTAGACCAAAAAGCTTTGCGGAAGCTTCATGTAAACCTCCATATGAGAAGCAAATAACATGAACTTTGGAAATTCATCCATCTCTACTGAAGTCTTTTAATATGAACAACTTCCAAAGTGCTTTGGCTTTTAGGTCCTGATTCTCTAAGTCCTAGCTCTCTGGGTAGTCATTTACACATGCACACTCATTTTCACTAAATTCAGTTAGATTTAAGGATACTTAACACCTGGAAGGACCAGGCTCATGATTTTTAATTTTACATTTTTTCTGCAACATCAATTTCAACAAGAAGCAACATTTCTAAAAGTGCAAATGACGTTCATTGCAATGTTCATGACCCACAAGTTTTCACTTCTGATCCCCAAAAGAGGCATCCCATGAGTGACTGCATTTTGATCCCAAAGGAGGAGATCTTCTGAAAGCATACATTTGTTGCAAGTGGTCGTACTCCCTCCCAAACTTGAAATGCTATCACATTGTTTAAGCTGCTTAAGATCTTTAACCTCTTAATTATCTGAAATGTAATGTTCCCATCTTTTTGTAGGTAAATTAATTTGAAATTATTAACTTGTCAGAGAAAGAGCTGGCACCGTAAACATCTTTTGTTACATACACTGGGTTAGATTGCTTTTTAATTAAAATGACACTTATGGTGATACTCATTAAAAAGTGAAGTGAAACATAGTCACCTATGAGCTTTTCTTATGATGTTGACAGTTTAATAACCATTTGTTACTAAATGTTTTCTAATACGTTGACATCTCTGAGCAGCTCTATGATTTTCAAGCACTCAGTCTGACACAATAAAGAATTCATCTATTTGTAATTAGCGTGCCAATATGCTAATATGTGGATTATATTAAATGAACAAAGTGAAAGAAAAAAACATTTCTATTTACTGAATCCCTTTCTTATTTACAAGTTCTGTAGCTCTCTTCAGAATACTATTTGAATGCCTTATCTGTTACGATATTGCTTATACATGTTTCTGTATGTATTACTCCTGGGGAATTTTCGGCCACTGCACAGGTATAGAATTCATACCCTCTGCAGACTTCTTTGCTTCCCCACGGAAAAAAAAAAAGATTTTTAGATGGGGAAGCAGAATGAATTCACAAAAGGAGTCACACGCCTCTTCCCACCAGTGCAGGTGCATCATTGTGGACATCGGGAGCAGCCACCAGAAAGAGAAATACCTGGAAAAACTCTTACCCAGCTGTGGACTCAGCTCTTAGTCCCAACTAGGTAAGACTTCATCATCCTTCAAAAGGCATGATTGGGCCTTAGTCGGACCCATTCCATAAACATGACCCACTGCAGAAAGAACTGCACCAACCCCCAGCCTCCCGCCCCATTGCTCCTCAGCCAGCAGGGGTGTGAAGCATCACTATGCCCAATATCAAGACAGTCCATACCAAGAAAACACTTTAGAAACTAACAAAACATGAGCTTTCGTGAGCGCAATCCATTTCTTCAGATGAATGGAGTTATTAAAGGTCCAGTTTCTAAATTAACAGGAGATAGAGTGGGGGGGGGGGGGGGGGGGGACAAGAGGGAGAGAGAAGGAAAAAAGAAGAGGGGAAAAAGGGGGAAAGAAATAGTTAATTAGAGTGTCCATGCTACCTGAAGCTGATAGAGAAGGTGCAAATTGTTCTTAAGTACCCATTGTTTGGTTTTTTATGTCATTAGGATGTGGAATGTAGTGAGTTATCCAGCCATTATCTTTATTTATACCTTTGTGGTAGGAATCAAACCTATAAATGAAGTTAAGTTCTCAGGCTTCCCTGTCTAGTTGGTTTGTGGAATTGATCTGAAACAACACAGTGACTTTGAGATACATTAATGAGTGCCCAGGAAAGTTAAAATGTTCAACAGGTTTTTGTGTGTTGCCTTTTCAAAGATATGATTTGTGTCCATTAATTCTTTCCCATGGAGACTGTCCAGTTTGTCCAATATACATGGCAAAGGGGCTTTGCTGGCATTTGATAGAATAGATCACATTAGTGGATGTGCAGTTAAATGAGCCTCTGATGTGGTGGTTTATGTGGTTAGGTTTTGTGATGATGTCACTTGTATAGATGTGTGAACAGAGTTTGCATTGGGGTTGATTCCAGGGTGAGTTCCTCATGATTATGATGGAGGTGTGCTGTGTGGTTACTGGAAAGAATTTGTCTGAGGTTAGGGAGTTGTCTATAGGTGAGAACTGGCTTGTCCCACAAGGCCTGTGAGAGTGAGGGGTCATTTTCCAGGATAGGTTGTAGATTGTTGACAATGCCTTGGAGGGATTTCATTTGTGGGCTGTAGTTGATGACAATTGGTGTCCTGTTTTCTCTTCCTGGCCTGTCTTGAAGTAGTTCATGTCTGGGTATTCTTCTGGCTCTATCTATCTGTTTTTTCACTTCCCCGGGTGGATATTTCAGTTTTAAGAACTCTTTATATAGATCCTGTAGGTATTTGTCTCTGTCTGTGGGATTAGAACACATCCAGTTGTATTTTAGGGATTCGCTGTAAGCAATAGATTGAGAACTATGTCCATCATGTAAATGTTCTGTAGTATCAAGGAAGTGGATTTCTCATGTGAATTGGTCCAAGCTGAGGTTAATAGTAGAGTGGAAGTTGTTGAAATCCCTGTAAAATTCGTCAAGGGTCTCTTTCCCAAGGATCTATATTATGAAAATGTCATGAATGTAGCGTAAGTGGAGTAAGAGTGCTAGGGGGGCGAGAGCTGAGGAAATGTTGTTCAAGGTCAGCTATAAAGATATTGGCATATTGAGGGGCCATGCAGCTGCCCATGACTACACCACTATTTTGAAGATATAAATTGTCTCCAAATCAGAAATAGTTGTGGGTGAGAACAAAGTCAGAGTTCTATAACCAGGTGTGCAGTGGTGTCATCAGGGATGGTGTTCCTGACAGCCAGTAATCCATCATCATGTGGAATGTTGGTGTAAAGAGCTTCTGATGTTCTGTATTTTCCTCAGGAAGTCAGTGGTATCTTGAGGATAGTTAGGAGTGCTGGTAGCATAGGGTCTGAGGAGAGAGTCGATATATCCAGATAATCCTGTTTCAAATGCACCAATGCTTGAGATGATGGGTTGTCCAGGATTTCCAGGTTTGTGTATCTTGGGTAGCAGATAGAAAACTCCTGATCGGGATTTAGGGGGTGTTGTTTGTGTAGATTTGGTCCTAAGTAGTATCAGGAAGCTTCATGAGCAGTTGTTTTAGGGGGTTTGGTTTTTTGTATTCTTTAGTGGGATCTGAGAAGAGAAGGCATAGAATCTGGTGTTGGTGATATGTCTGTCCACCTCCTGTTCATAATCTGTTCTGTCATGATGACTACAGCGCCCACTTTGTGTGCCTCTTTGATTATAATGTTAGAATTGTTTTTGAGACTGTGTATAGCATTGTGTTCTGCATCATTGAGGTTATATGTCATTTGTTGCTGTTTAAATGTCATCCTGTACAAGTTTGCGGAAGCAATCAATGTCGAAGTCAAGATTCTCGTGATGAACATCATTAGGGTTTCACATAGATGCCTTCTTAACTTGTCTGGGCTTCTTTAATGACTCTCAAAGTTATCATGTTGTTTCAGGCCAATTTCATAAGCCAACTACACAGGGAAGCCTTACAGCTTAACTTCATTTACAGGTTTGATTCTTATCACAAAGGTATGAATAAAGATATTGGCTGGATGGCCCACTACATTCCACATCCTAATGACATAAAAAAACCAAACAATGGGTACTTAAGAATAATTTGCACCTTCTCTATCAGCTTCATGTAACATGGACACTATTTCTCCCTCCCCACACACACCCCTTTTTTCCCTTCTTTTTCCTCTCTCCCCACCCCCATCCCCTATTTATTTAGAAACTGGACCTTTAATAACTCCATTCATCTGAAGAAGTGGGTTGTGCCCACAGAAGCTCATAATACCATCTACATGTTTTATTGGTCTTTAAGGTGTTACAAGTCTATTTGATGTGTTTTTTTAAATTTTCCAGTTACAGACTAACTCAGCTACCCCTCTGAAGCGTACCAAGGCAGTCATATAGAGACTCACTCCCTGCACCCAGAATTCACCTACCCGGGGACTCATATCCTGTATCCAGAGCCCCATGAACCCAGATCACCTCCCTAAGCCTCATGTTCCCACCCCCTGCATCCAATCCCTATTCCTTAACCCTGGCCATACCGAACTGAGCCCCAAACCTGCTCTACCCCAGTGAGCCCCGTGAACCTGGATCTCAGCCCCATTCCTCACTGCCCTATGGATCCAAGACCTTCCATGCTGAGTCTCACCACCCAGACCCCCAACTAAGCTGCGTCCCCTTATACCCAGCTACTTGTACCAGGATGCCCCTGCACCTGGAACCTCCCAACAAGCCCCTCTGCATCCAGAACTGAAACTGAACACTTATTGCTACCCTTTGTTTCCTGTCTTATAACCAGTTATCAATCCATGAGAGGATCTTCCCTCTTATCCCATCGCAACTATGACATCCCATAGGCTCTAATTCATCAAATTATTTTATTTTAAGCATGCAAGTAAGTGCTTTTCTGAGAAATTATGGATTGCTGGATCAGGGGCATAAACACTAGGGGACAATGAAAGTGAGAGGGCTTGATTTTTTGTATTTAAAAAACAGCTTATGCATAAAAAGGAGAGGGCTCCAGAGGCAGCATTGTGTACATATTTGTTTTAAAATTCAATAAAGAAGTCCAGAAGATACTGAAACGATAAAAGGAGGTTATGGGGAATATTAAGGGAATCTGGTTTTAAATTCCAAAAAAATATGGTCAGTCAACTTTTGCCTTATCTGCTAATGTATGATTCATATTTCCTTTTTTGATAGTTAGAATTATGGCAGCAATGCCTCCATAGTTTCATGAGAAGCAGTTTTACACATTTACAATGTAATGTTTATGAGTTAATAAAAATGAAAGGGGTTTTCATCAATATTACTTTCACTTTGTTTGATTGAATTACCTAAGCAGCACCTTACAATTTTACAACGTAACAGGCCAAACAATAAAATATGATGCAGCGGGTGACACTTTAACATACTTTCATTTGCAATTGCAACTGAGGGCTAGGATAAGTTGTTTCCGCACAGTTTTTCAACATTTTCGGAAGGGGATATTAGATGCAGAAAACATAGAATGGATGAATACTCTGCAATATTATGGTGATATGTGTAAAACATTCCTTTTTAGTTATTCTGATTAGAGGAATCCTTTGTAATGACTAGTTGATGTAAATAAATCTCACCAGTGCAAAACTGATTTTGTCCAAGTAATCATGGATAGAATTTTTCTTCTTAAAAACTGCAAATGCTAGTGTTATATTTCTATGTTTCACACCAGGAATCTATTCACTTTGCATATTTCTTCTGATTGGGGTCTCTTATCTGGTCCTTATTGACATTTAGAGGAAAGCAAGTACCTCCCTTAGGGGAAAGCCACTTACTATAGGTTAGAAGCAAATAATACTACAGTTTACTTTTTTGCAGTGCCATTAATCCCACTGCATGTTTCTGAAGGTTTTTCTTTAAAATACACATATTTATTCCTTGTGTATGTTGTTTCATTTATCCATGCTTCCTCTACTTCTTCACATATCACCAAAAGAGTTACTAACTTCATTAATTCCAGGTTATTTATTATAGAAATTATTAGAGGAAAATCTTGGGATGAAGGCAGTCATTTTATGCTTGAGAGAGTAATAGAGAAAGCTCAATTTGGAAAGGAGGGGACTGGTTACTGTTGAATTACTTATTTTCCTGAGCAATATAAATTTTCAGCTTCCATGCAGAGCAATAAGCTGTAAAACTCCAAAGTGCTATCACAATTAGTTTCCCCCCAGTCTGAACTTATTGATACTAAAGTAAGTTTATTTTCCTTTCCCAGTTTCTTCAGACTGACACCTTATAGATTCATAGAATATAGAGATGGAAAAGCCATGAAGGTTGGACATCCCTGATTCGGCACACTCAGGACCTGACTGATCCTGAACCAGTCCCTCAAACCACTGCCATTCCTGTTGGTCCCACTGTTTCTGGCACAGCCAGGCTGCAGGATGCTAGCCCCCTACCTCCAGTCCCAGCCCCAGCCCCAGCCAAGATGGCAGACACCAACCCTAGATCCAGGGATGCCAGCTCTGGCCCCAGAACTGTGGATGCCATCTCCAGCTTCGGCTGGGCTGCCAGACAACAGCTCCACAGATGCCAGCTCCAGGCCCAGCCAGACTGCTGCACACCAGCTCCACAGATGCTAGCCCCAGCCCCAGCCCCAGCCAAGATGCCAGACACCAGCTATGGCCCCAAAACACTAGGTACAGACAGGCTACCAGATGCCAGCTGTGGCCGTGGCCAGGCTGCCAGATACTGGCCCCATGGATGTCGTTCCTGCTGGGCTCCCAGTGCATTAGGGCTGCCAGCCCTCCTGCCACCACACTCCCAGTCTGGCAAGGCTCTCAGCCTGACAGACCATGGATGTTGCCAAACTAGAGAGTCATGGTTTTAGGAGATGCAACCTGTACTAGAATAACAAGTCCCTCATTGTGCCAATGTAATATTATTCCCTACAGTATATTTACCAGCACTTTGCCCAGTCTATTAGATCTCATTATCAAGAAGCTTTTCCTGGCATTAATCCTTATTATTTCCTTTCATAATTTCATGCCGTTATTCCTAGATTATACACCCTGAACTGACACATGTAATTCCTCTTCTTCCTTGGTATTTAAATCCTTCCATTTTTGTGGTGTGCCATAGTGGATATTCCTTAAACTTTAACATTTTTCTAATCAGGAAGATAGTGTCAGTACTGTTTTATCAAAGTTCCTTATACTAGCAATAGAAATAACTACATATATCAATAGTAATAGTATTGATTTTAAAGGAAAAAATAAAGCATTTGTTTGATAAAATGGTAAATCAATGACGTGTTTTGTGAAGAGAGATGCAAAATCGTATTTTTAGTTAACAATATTGATTTAATGATTTTAAATAATCCAATGAAAATGATTACAACAATTTTTAGACTATATTGCTGTTCAGTAGATATAAACATTAGAACATGAGCTGACATTTAACCTTCATTAATTCATCTGTCTATCTATCCCTCCATTCTTCTCTTCATATCATGTTTATCCCCATGGTATTTGAGTACCTATTTAACACAGCATAAAATAATAACCAGATTTGTAATACAATGAAACTACTCTGCTATGATATTAGATATTTGTTGTGAATTTTCCCTTTAATCGGGCACAAATGCCTGACATATTTTGAGGTGGGAAAAAGAAAGCCAAAAGCCAAAAAAAGTACAATAATCATTTTAATTGACCACACTATATACATTCTTCTCATTTAATATCCCTTTATAAAACATTCCTTCAGTCTTTCTCATTACTATTATTACTGTGTTTTATTATTTAGCATTTTTATTCCCAGAAACCCAAAAAGTTTCAAAGACACAGTCAGTGCTCTCTGTAAGCAGCGCACTTGGGCAGAGACCCAGTAGAGACTCAGGTGACACCCAGCTTGATTAGTAGAATGCCCACAGCCTTGCACAGCTAGTAGCATGTTTTTCAAAAGGTGGTGCACATCTACACATGCCTTGGTGCACATAACAAAATGTATTTGCCATAGGGTTGGAAAAAACTAGAGGGAACACTGGACACAATTCTTGCCCCTAAGATTTTCTAAATTAAAAAGACAAGTGTCATGTGAAGTAAAGCAGAGAGAGTAATAGAAATGTAAGAAAAATAATAAGAATTTTCAACAAACCCCAGCTTTTCTGTGTGTGGAATAATTGCTTGTAGGTGTCATGAAGCAAAAGTGATTTAGAAGATCATAGTTTCCTGTTCAGACTAGGAGGGGAATACCATTTATAGAGGATAGTGTAAAAAAGCAGGGAGTTGGTTGTAGAAGTTGATAAACAGGAGATTGAGGCTTGTATTATTGGCTGGAACTAAGCAGACAGAGGGCTAAGTGATAAGAGACAAGAACATCCAAGTGGGGAGTAGGAAAATTTGAGAAATGTGCTGGAACTAAGGGTGAGAAAATTGAACTTATTGTGGTAGAGGATTTAACATGGGAGAGTGACAAGGTCAGAAGAATGGGCAAGGAAGATGAACTGCAATTTTGTATGGCACAGAAGTGATTATATGTACACTGAAAATGTCAAAAAGTAGGTAGTTACAGTAATCAAAGCAAGTGAGAGACAGACAAGCTTTTTAGCTATCTAGGCAGAGAGGAAAGGACAAAATTAGAAAGTTGTATTGGAAAATATATTTCTGTCATTTTTCTTCTTTTTACTTATTTGCTTTCAATTTGATACAGTAATGGAGTGGGTAGAAATGAAGTCAAATTTGGGGAGCTCTATTTGCCCTCCTCTCATAGTCTATAACATTTTTTCTCTACATCCCACAATGAATCTCAGCCTGGACCACTCTACACAAGAGATCCATTTCCTGGATACCACAGTACAAATCACCAATGGTAAATTAGACACCACTCTCTACAGAAAACCCACTGACTCATACAGTTACCTACATGCCTCCAGCTCCCATCCAGAACACACCATACGATCCATCATCTATAGCCAAGCCCTTCGATACAACCACATCTGCTCTAATCCCACTGACAGAGACCAGAAACTTCAGAATCTCTACCAAGCATTTATAAACCTCAATTACCCACCCGGAGAAATAATAAAACAAATTGAAAGAGCCAGATGAATACCCAGAAACCATCTATTTCAAGACAGACCCAAGAAAACCAACCATAGAACACCACTTGTCATCACCTATAGCCCCCAACTTAAACCCATCCAACACATTATCAATAAACTACAACCTATACTAGAACAGGATACTAAATCCAAGAGACTCTGTGAGACAGATCCATAGTCTCCCATAGACAACCACCTAACCTCAAGATGATTCTTACCAACAACCACAGGACATACCACACTAATACCAACCGTGGAACTTTCCCTTGCAACAAACCCCATTGCCAGCTTTGTCCACACATTTACTCTGCTGACACCATTATTGGACCTAACCAATTCAGTTATAAGATCAAGAACACATATTCCTGCTCATCCCAAAATATAATTTATGCCATCACATGCCGTCAGTATCCGTCTGCTATGTACATTGGACAATAGTCTCAAACACTTTGCCAAAGAATCAATGCACACAAAACAGATATCAGACAGTATCACAAAGAAAAAACAGTTTCTTGCCATTTCAACCAGAAAGAGCATTGTCTCAATGACCTCACTACATGCATCCTGCTTCAAAGAGACTTTAATACAAGACTACAAAGGGAAACCTCTGAACTGTCATTCATGCTTAAATTTGACACTTTATGCCGGGGTCTCAACAAAGATGCTAATTACCGTACCCATTACAAAGATAGCTTCCCCAATTATCACCTCTAATATCATTAGCTCACAGACATTTACCTCCCCCTTCACTCCCCCCCTCCGTTCTGAAATTTGATTTGTCCTTTTTATATGTGTTCACTTTTTTTTGATTGTATACCTTTGGTCTATATGGTCATGCCAATTTTCTTCCACAATTTTATCTGAGGAAGTGGGTCTGGGCCACAAAAGCTCATCACATAATAAACCATCTTGTTAGTCTTTAAAGTGCTACATAGTCCTGTTTTTTTGTTTCAGCTAGACTAGAATAACAAGGCTACATCTCTATTACTATTCTCAACCAGTGGTACAAGTGCCCTTAGGGGTACCCAAGAGAAGTCTGAGGGGTATGTCAACACAACTGAAATTTGGAGAAAACTGAATTTTTGTTTTAAGTTTTACAGCACTTTATTATTTTTGTACTTTCTACACCCAAAAATGTCATCACCCACCCGGCTACAATTAAGTTGTTTAAACAAATGTGTTGCAATGGTAGAAATGTATTTTGTATGTCTGAAAACTGTACGTACTGGGGGTACATATAATTTTTAAAGGGGTATTTTATAAAAAAAGGTTGAAAAATGCTGGACTATAATTAAGTCCCAGATAAGTCAATATCCAAAGGCACCATAAGGTATCACACTGGAGTCACTTAGAAATTCATCCAATGTCTAATGAAAGCTGCAGAATAGTTCCGTGAACATAGTATCAGGACCATGGAGAAGGAACTATTTTCTTTCCATTCAGTGTTGTGTTGTTTTTGCATACGCAGCCTAAAACTGCAGTGGCCCTTTTTTTGCCATACATGTATAATTTTATTTTTCACCATCATTCTTAGGTCTCCTTCAGAATTACTATTTTCCAGATTTTCCCCTTCTCTGAATACTTTCATTCTGGATTATTTTTCCTCAAATATGTTATTTACCATTTTTATCCAAATTATATATCCTTTTGGTATTTTCTGTGCTTTTGTTTTGTATCCTTCTATTCCTACTGGATATTAGTAACTCCTCCCAATCCAATATCTTTAAGATGCTGTTTACTCTTTCTTTCAAGGAATCCATTTTGAAACACTTGGAAGAGAGGAAAGTGATCAGGAATAGTTAACATGGATTCACCAAGGGATAATCATGCCTGACCAACCTGATTGTCTGCAGTGAAAAGATTGTGAATATGAGGAAGGCAGTAGATGTGATATACCTTGACTTTAGCAAAGCTTTTGATACAGTCTCCCAGAGTATTCTTGACAGCAAGTTACAGAAGTATGGATTGGATAAATGGACTGTAAGGTGGACAGAAATCTGGCTAGATTGTCAGGCTCAATGAGTAGTGAACAACAGCTTGATATCTTGTTGGTGGTTGCTAACAAGCGGCGTGCCCCAAGGGTCAATTCTGGGGTTGGTTTTGTTCAACATATTTATTAATGACCCGGATGAGTGGGTGGATTTCACCCTCAGCAAGTTCACAGATTACATGAAGCTAGGGGGAGAGGTAGATACATTGGAGGGTAGGGAAAGGGTCCAGAGTGATCTAGACAAATTGGAAGATTGGGCCAAAAGGAATCTGGTGAGGTTCAGCAGGGACAAGTGCAGTGTCCTGCACAGAAGAATCCCAAGAACTATTACAGGCTGGGGGTTGACTGGCTAAGCAGCAGTTGGGCACAAAAAGACCTGGGGATTACAGTGGATGAGAAGCTGGATATAAATCAACAGCGTGCCCTTGTAACAAAGAAAGCTAATGATAAGCTGAAGTGCATTCATAGGAGCGTTGCCAGCTGATCAAGGGAAATGATTATTCCCCTTTATTCAGCACTAATGAGACCACATCTGGAGTATTACAACCAATTCTGAGCCCTCCATTACAGAAAGGATGTGAATGCATTCGAGAAAGTCCAGAAGTGTGCAATAAAAATGACTATGGGACTAGAGCACATGACTTATGAGGAATGACTGAAGGATTTGGGCTTATTTAATCTACAGAAGAGAAGAGTGAGGGGGGATTTGACAGCAGCCTTCAACTACCTGAAGGGGAGGTTCCAAAAAAGATGGAGAGAGGCTGTTCTCAGTGGTGACTGATGACAGAATGAAGAGCAATGGTCTCAAGTTGCAATGGAAGAGGTCTTGGTTTGATATTAAGAAGCCCTATTTCACTAGCAGGGTGGTGAAAAACTGGAAGGGGTTACCTAGGGAGGTTATGGAATCTCCATCTCTAGAGGTTTTAAAATCCTGGCTTGACAAATCCCTGGCTGGAATGACTTAGTTGGGATTGGTCCTGCTTTTAGCAGGGTTTGGACTCTATGACCTCCTGAGGTCTTCCAACCCTATGATTCTATGGGTACATAAACACTGCAAGCTTATTTTGGAAAAAGCTATTCCAGAAGATAACTTATTATAATAAGATAGCTCATTTTGAAATAGAGCATCTACACTACAGCGAAGATTCAAAATTAGTCCGAGGCAGGCTCCCCTAACGTGGACACACTATCTTGATTTAGAGCTCCAGGAGACACTGGGGAGGAATAACTTTACAATGGCCCTTGTGAGGAGATATTTTGATATGTCAGCAGTGGAGCATCCACACACACACTCTTCCAAAAAAGCCTTTTCGAAAGAGGCATTATTTCTCATGGAATGAGGTTTACCAGTGTCAGAAAAAGCCCTCTATTATTTCTATTTTCTTTCAAAATAATGCAATTTCTGCACAAATTCTAATATTTTTTTTCTGGAATAACGGCCATTATTCCACAAAAACGATGTAGTGTAGACACAGCCCATGATTCTATGTTAAAAAAATAGCCTAATGTGGATCCCCGCATCAACCTTCCTCCAAAGCATAAAGTTTAGTAAAACAGAGCAATATGGCTACCTCTGAAACCTATCCCTGAAAATACTGTCATTCATCATGCTCTTTGTTTAAAATTTCTCAGTATGGGTATGTCTACACTGCCACTCTAGTTTGAACTAGAGTTGTGTAGCCAGACAGGAACCCCCCTGTAACATCCATCTTTGCTTGCCTGGAGCACACAGGGCACACAAAGCAGTAAAAACCTTGAACAGGAGGCTCAGGATATGGCAGGCTGCTGTGACCGTGAATGGCTGTAAACAAAGATACGCCAATTGCTGACCAAGAGGCTGCTGAGGAGTGCCCTTGACTAAATCCATATTGATATGAACACACAGCCGTCCGCAGGAGGAGGAATCTCTCACCCAGTAAAAAAAATGTCTAGTACTCACAATTTAGTTATCTCTCTTGCAAGTGTAAATTAAGTTGAAACTTGCTTGTAAGAACTGGAGCCACAAAATGGACCAGTACAATTTGGATAAGAAAGAGGATACAGGCCCCTATGGGTATAAAGATGGATCCAGCAGCACATTTACTCTGAGTGTCAATCTACCATCTATCTGCTGGTCAGGTTAGGTGTTTGACCTCCCGAGGTTCCCCGGGGATGCTCACCTCGTATCCGTCTTTCCTAGGAATTGAGGAACCGGGCCTGGCCTTACACGCTGGGACCGACAGGCACAGAAGGGGGTAAAACTTGTACCTGGATGTGGTCCTTTGTCTTAAGTGTACACATAGACTTAGAGCTCTTTAAAGATTAAGCTGTCACTTGGTACCATTATTTCTATTTTCTATCTTTATTTTCTTTGTAACCATTTTTAAAGATCTGTATTTGCTAGCAGTTAAGAAATAGAGCAATAGCCATTGTAACCATATGATTTATAAGCTTCTTTAATAAACCTGTAACTGTTTAAGTTTTAACCTGATTCCTTCAGTTGCTGTAACAGAACCAAGCACAATTTAATAGAACTTCAGCCGATCATAAGGGACAGGTATAGGAAGAGCTTGGGCATTTGGATCGTGCCACTCCCAGGTGACAGATCCGTTGGGGCATCTCTCAGTCTTCCCTAGACTGACCGCTGCGAAGGGATCCTGTATCCTAGCAGCTAAAATCTGAGATGTAATAAGCTCTTCCTATAAACTCAGGGCGTCTTTCAGCCTGTTGGCTGCCCTCCGTGACGGGACCCCAGTCCTAGCAGTAAAGGCATGGACGTTAAACCTTTTCTCAGTAACACACACACACACACACACACACACACACACACACACTGCCATGACCGTTGGCTGACAAGTGGCTAATGTAGGCATTCTAACTTCTAAATATCCTGGGATATTCAAACTTTAAATATCCCAGGCTTAATTTGCATGTTCCCGAGTGGGCGCCATTTTTAAATGCCTGTAGTTCGAACTACCTGACCGCAGCTATACGCGGCACGGGCTAGGTAGTTCAAATTAAAGCTCCTAATTCAAACTACCGCTATTCCTACTGCAAGGAGGTTTAATGGTAGTTCGAATTAGGAGCTTTAATTCAAACTACCTAGTCCGTACCGCGTGTAGCCGCAGGCAGGTAGTTCGAACTACGGGCATTTAAAAATGGCGCCTGTCCAGGAACATGCAAATGAAGCCCAGGATATTTGAATCCCAGGCTTCATTTGCAAGTTCGAATGCCTACATTAGCCACCCTAGTTCGTACTAGGGTGGCAGTGTAGACATACCCATATATGACTGTGATTAAATTAAATTAGATTTTTTTTTAGTAAGGTTTAGTGAGACATGGTACCAAACGCTTTCCTTTAATCCATATTTATCGCTGCATTTAAGTTCCCTTCTATTAACTTTGTAATTCTGCAGTTTTATAATTCTTTATTACTAAAATGCCTCTCTGTGCAATCAATTACAACTTGAATAAACTGGGAAAAGGAAACTTCTTTAAACATTTCAGACTTCCGAAGGAAGTACTTGGTTTATTGAGAATGTAACCGTTTATAATACAGGTACTTTAGATGTAGCCATGAGCAGGCAATCAGACTGATAACTGTATATGGGTGTTATGTGACTATGAGTTCTAAATGAGTAGATAAGCTTGTCAGGCAGACCTAATTGGCCACCATTAACTCATGAAGAACTTTTTTCATCATTTGACATGATCCTAAAGGTTTTTTAAAATCTTATTGGGGCTCATTTTCACCTCAGGAGTATACATTTTAAAATTTGTTTGAGATATTTAAAACAACATAAGGCATTTGAAGATGGTAAATAGTAAGCATTTATGATTGAAAATATTTAATCTGAAAATTTCTAAAGAGATTTTATAGGAAGGCGTGGTCTAATAATAACAATATTTCACTATTATAACCAGTTAGTGGTAATAGGCTGCATGCCCCATGTTTGGTAAATTCTTGTGAAGGAGCTTAGAAGAAAGGCATATCTAGAAGGTGCCTCTTGCACTTTGTCCCCTATCATTGCATCAACGTACAGTAAAACTCCAATTGTCTGACATCCAGTGGTCCGGCACTCCTGATAGTCCAGCACCAACTGGAACCCAGAAGTGCTCCGGCCAGCCAGACAATTGGAGCTTCTCTGTCCCCGGCTTCCCCAAGTCTGCGCTGGTCAGTTTCAGCAGTGGTGAACTTGGGGAAGCCCTGGGGCAGAGCACCCCAGCTGCTCTGCCCCCGTCTTCCCCAAGACAGCCGCTGCTGAAACTGTCCAGCAGCTGACTTGGGGAAGCCAGGGGCAGAGCAGCTGGGGTGCTGCCAGGTTGGTTCCACAGCGCTGCCTTTTCCCACACTACACAGTTCCCTGCCGACACCTTCCCCCCTACCCCAGACCCTATATAGCCCCTCTTCTGGTACTCCGGCATATCTGATAATCTGGCACCCCCTGGGTCCTAAAGGTGCCGGATTATCAGACGTTTACTGTACAAGGGTTCAGACCGCCATCCCACATCCCCAAAAAGAGGCCATGAGACCCATACATGAACTCAGTGGATCTCTAAGATCTCAAGAAACCAGGGTGATCCCAATGGCAACCATGTGTCTTTAACACTCAAGATTATTTGGGCTTCTGTTGCGGTGCTGATACACTTAATCACCCTTTGAAGGTAGGGAATAGGTATATCACAGCCCTTCAGTAGCATCTGGAGGCATGTCCCATGTCTTGGAGCTGTGCAGCTTAGGAGCCTCAGTCCTTAAACTATCTCCTGATAGCAAGGCAGCACGGCTTATCTCCCAAAATCAATATTATAATCCTAGCTGGCAGGGCAGTGTAGTTCAATGGTCAGAGTCAGTACTACTGGAGAGTGTTTCAAAATGGATTCATCAGAACCTGCTCCATGACTTTTCCAGAGACTGAGATGAGGCTGACTGATCTGTGGTTCCCCAGATTCTTCTTCCTTTTTAAAAGATGAGCAATATATTTACCTTTTTCCAATCATCTGGAACCTCCCCTAGTCACCACAAAATTTCAGTTAATGGCCAATGGCTCTGCAATCAACTAAGCCAACTCTTGTAGCAACCTCGGATGCATTAGGTCCAGCCCCATAGACCAGCTTTTCTAAATGGTCCTTAATTTGTTCATTAATCACTGAGGGCTGCTCATCTCTTCCCCATACTTAGCTGTCCAGTGCAGTAGTCTGGAAGCTGACTGTATGTGAGGCCAAAAAAAAAAAAAAAAAAAAGTTGAATACTTCAATTTTTTTTCCACATCATGTCATTAGGTTGCCTTCCCCATTCAGTTAGGGTCCTACACTTTCCTTGACCTTCTTCTTGTTGCTTACATACCTATAGACATGCTTCTGGTTATCCTGCACATCCCTTCACAGGGGCTGTGTCTACATTGCCATCCCTTTCTGGAAAAGGGATGCTAATGAGACACTTTGGAATTGCAAATCCGCGGGGGATTTAAATATCCCCCACGGCATTTGCATTTACATGGCTGCCGCTTTTTTCCGGCTCGGGGTTTTTGCCGGAGAAAAGCGCCAGTGTAGACACGGTTTTCCGGAAAATAAGCCCTTTTCCAGAAGATCCCTTATTCCTACTTTCAAGTAGGAATAAGGGATCTTCCGGAAAAGGGCTTATTCCTTTCAAGTAGGAATAAGGGATCTTCCGGAAAAGGGCTTATTTTCCAGAAAATCGCGTCTACGCTGGCGCTTTTCTCCGGCAAAAACCCCGAGCCGGAAAAAAGCGGCAGCCATGTAAAAGCAAATGCCGCGAGGGATATTTAAATCCCCCGTGGATTTGCAATTCTGAAGTGTCTCATTATCATCCCTTTTCCGGAAAGGGATGACAATGTAGACAAAGCCAGGGGGATTAACTGCTGCTGTATCCATGTAGGCTGACACACCCCATCACAGTTCCCTATAGCCCTGGTAATATGGTTTCAGTTGAAATAACTGATATGGAGGGTGCCACATGGAAAAATTAACATGAGGTTTTGTTATCTTTTCGTTATAATCTCTGCCAGGTGCTGGAAGATACATTTCCCTTCTCCCCCCTATTTATTTTTCACCTTTTCCCTCATTTCTTGGTCTAGACAGGACCCACACATCATAACTGAAAAACCTGTTTTTTTATCAGTTCACTGATCTCTGCATGGCAGAACATCCATGCTGCATGGGCTGGTGCCACTCTATTTTTATATCCTCTGATCACTTTATCCATTCCTAAACTATAGTAAGATAAGTGCCTAGATTTTCCCAGAATGTCTTGCCATATACACAGTTAGGCTCAGTAGTTGTTGACACAAGCATGTATAACACTGCCTTGTTGTGAAAAAGTTAAGTCTGTGGATACAACCCAAACAGTTCTTGTTGTAAGCAGTCAAACTGGAGAATTACAAAATAACTGGAAAAAAACCCCACAATTTTACTTTTAATAAAGATAAATCTAACTCTGGCACCTTTCCTTTCATAGCTCTTTATAAGTCTACAATTTCCTACTCACCACTGACATAGCTTCTAGAATTAAGCAAGACACCAATTATGCACCAATACAAATACATAATAGGTATTCCTATGGCCACCTTTACTGTTCTGTCTAGATTTATCCAAATATCTTTTCAGCATTTGTATGCTCTTGTTACAATCGATCCAGAAATCCAACCGGGTCCTTTTAAATTTACGTTTAAAATGTAATTTTAAATTTTGCTGTTAATATTTTAATTGCTAGATTAGTGAAGTAAATTCAAGCTATATTTTAAAGCATGCACACCCTGAGATGTGCAGAAGCCTTATTTTTAGTTCTGGATTTCAAGAGTCAATGTGATTGTACTTTAATAAATTATTTGGAAGTGCCGCCTTTTTTCAATTAGTACTTGAAAAACAACAACCTGCAATAGTGCAATGGAAATGTGACAGAGGCACTATGAATGCTTATAGAGATTTATACTTTTGTTCAATTGTAATGAAGATAAAATATTGGACCACATCTATGGATTTCTCAAAGAAACTGGAAAATAGTTCTTCTGGAGCAGAATTCAAAGGAGCCCTTGTAATCATCTATCACATCATACCATAAATAGTGCTTTCCTAAAAGTAGTCTCTATGAACTAGACTTTAAATTTTTCTTCATTCAGAGATTATTGACATGACAGAACATCATATCTGTTCCAGTCTAACCTACCTTCTAGTCTAACTTGTTACAGTGTAACCTATTTGCTTTGACAAATAATGGATTTCTACAGACTGTCAGTCTATCTGATATTCAGAGATTACGTCTAGACTGCAGGCTTCTTTCAGAAGAGGCTTTTCTGGAAGAGATCTTCCAAAAAACCTTCTTCCGAAAGAGAGCATCCACACTGGCAAAGTGCATTGAAAAAGGGATCTGCTTTTTCAAAAGATAGAGTCCACACTGAATGGACGCTATCCCACATTTAAACTGTGATTACTATGGATGGAGTGGCCACCAGCGCACCTGTGCTTTTTCCTCTTTCCTTTTCTTCTGAAAGAACTCCCTCTTCCCTATCCACACATGCCTTATCTGAAAGAGCTCTTCAACACAGAAAGGGGATTACCAATGCCCAAAAAACCCCTCTGTTCTTTCAATTTTCTTTCAAAAGAACACGATTGCAGTGTGGACATAACTGTTTTTTTTAAATAGCCCTTTTTCCGAAAAAAAAACTCTGTAGTGTAGACATACCCAGAGACCTAATAAACAGGCTAATAGATCACAGTCCACATAAACATTTAATTGACGAACAAGGTGTGTGCATATGCTATAATACAATAACAAAAATAATACTAAAACCTTTTATCTCAAAGAATCTAAATGTGCTTTTAGAGCAACAACTTGATCTTTTAAAATATCCCTGCTCCAGGAAGTTAAGAATGATGTTACAATAAACAATATTTAGAAAACCATTATTTATGAAAACTGAAGCCTATGGCAAACATATGTGTCTTTGACTTCCTACAAAATTCTCATATTGACTAGGAACTCTAGATAAAAAATAGCTGTATACTTTATATTTGAAAGGAGTAATTAAGAAATACTCTTGATCCTGCTGTCTCAAGGCTATACTCAAGAATGTAAAGTGTATTTTATAGATTGGTAAATGAATAGGTTTAGGTCCATCTCGCTCTGAAAATGTATGGCCAGTTTTTCAATTTTTTATATAAGGTGAACAGGATGTGTTACCAAGTGTTTTGAGAAATGTATTAAAAGGTCTATCACTATTACATTAGTCTCTCAGGGTACGTCTACACAGCAAGGCTAAAGTCGAATTCAGTATGCAATTCAGCTACGTCAATTGCGTAGCTTAAGTTGAAATAGCTTAATAAAATGAGAGTTACAGGAGTCGGAGGAAGAAGTCCTCCAGCTCAACATTATTTCGAACTAATGGCTTGCAGTGTAGACATGCTCTTTGTTATTTTGGAATAATGTCAATTATTTCAAAATAATGCTTCTGTGTAGACATACCCTCATATCTTTTTTTTTTAATGACCCTTAACATTTTTCTGTCTCTTCATCTCAGCCAATCTTCCTGCTCCCTTTCTAATCTGAATAGAACATAATATTTATAAGCATTTCCTTTTCTCCAGATGTATCCTAGCACTCTCCAATCCATTCCTGCTTTCCTTTGAAAATTATTTCTAATGACTTCTTCTGAGTCAAAGCTCATAACTTGTACTCCAACCATGTTGTCTGCATGTGATCATCAATATGTTGTCTGCCTTTGATAACGTCTAACCTATATGGGTATGTTTACACTACCACCCTAGTTCGAACTAGGGTGGTTAATGTAGTCAACTGAAGTTGCAAATGAAGCCCGGGATTTAAATATCCCAGGCTTCATTTGCATCTTGCCGTGCGCCGCCATTTTTAAATCCCCGGTAGTTCGGACTCCATGCCCGCGGCTACACGCGGCATGGAGTAGGTAGTTGGAATTAGGCTTTCTAATTCGAACTACCATTATGCCTCGAGGTGTAACGGTAGTTTGAATTAGAAAGCCTAATTCGAACTACCTACTCCGTGCCGCGTGTAGCCGCGGGCACGGAGTCCAAACTACTGGGGATTTAAAAATGGCAGCGCCCGGCAAGATGCAAATGAAGCCCGGGATATTTAAATCCCGGGCTTCATTTGCAACTTCAGTTGACTACATTAACCACCCTAGTTCGAACTAGGGTGGTAGTGTAGACATACCGTATCTCTTCATGAAGTCTTGTTCTCCCTTCAGTGTCGTGACTCTGTCCTCTCCTCTCCTGTTCTTCTGCCTCTGTTAATGTGCTCTCATTTTTTTTAGGGATTCCTCCTCATCTCTCCTCTAACTTAGAGTGTGCATGACACAGTGCTCTTTGATACATTCTGATATGCAAAAAGCTTATTGGAACAATATATTTTGATAAATCAAAACCAAAATATTTCAGAATATTTTGCTAAACAAAAATCTTTCAAGATTTTTACTTTTCTTCCCAATTTGGGGTGAAATGAAAATTCAGATTTTTCTGTAGGGTGAAAATTTTGTGTCTAGGTCTGTAGCAGTTAGAGACCAAGTCCAGGGAGGTGGTTCAGCCATACAATGAAGGAAAGTGGCAGCCAGTTTTCTCACTGTGCTGAAGAAACAAGGAGGCATATCAGGGGGAAGAGGCTTCAGAAGCATAGTGTCTTCTTGACTTCTATGAATAGGGACTGAGCCCTGACAAGTGTCAGTAAGCAACAGCTTATTTTGCAAACATAGAAGCGAAGTAGCTTTTATGAATACATCTTTTACAAATCCCCTTTCTGGTTTGATTATAAAGACCACAGGGATTCTAAATGCTCATTTTTTCATATTGTTTTTCTTTGTCTGCTGAAATGGAGCTGCACAGCCTGTAGCAGAGGGTTTAATACAGTATTGTACATGGGAAGAAAATAGATGGAACTGGCTGCATTGTACCTAATCTGAAACCAAAATGTCCTGCTATTCTAACTGAGTAGGGCATTTCTATCTATTTCACCAAAGTATTTTGTGTATTTTTGATTGGCAAAAGGCTTGTTTTTCGGACTCAAACATTTTGATTTCCCAGCGCCATTCAACTGAAATCTAATTTTTCAAATGTTTTCTAGGAGAAAACTATCAGAAAATTGATTTAAAATAGGGGTAAAAAAATGGTTTTCCAGCTCAAACTAGTTCAGAGAACTCTGCAAACCCAGAAATAAAAATACAAAGGATGAGAAGAGAAGTAATTAATCTTGTACCACTGAATTCAACTGGGAAATTTGCCATTAACTTCAGTTGGAGAAGAATAGCACCTTGGTCTGCAGAATCACACAAAATTAATTGTCTAGATTTGTTAAACATTCCCCAAATCATAGTCTACCAGAAATATTGTATATGAGATCCTGTTGGTTTTGTGTATGCTCTCTGCAAGTATTTTGGTGCAGCACATGGCTACCAGAGGACAGCAGGTGAGTATTTTGATTCCAGACCATCTCTCCTCTGAACATACACATAAAAATGAAATTCCATGGCTGTATGAGTCTTTGACATGTCTCAGTAAACTGTGCCAGTATAATTCATCTAGTCAATAGACCGCAGTGTTTACTGTTTCCCTTCAGAGGTTTTGCTATTCTGTCCATTCCAAATAACCATTCTGCTTATTTTGAGAGCTCCCATCCAAAATTTTATTGCGGTAAGTAATCTGCTTCTGAAAATAACACCCACTCCCCAAAAAACTATAAATCAAATTACAAGGCAGGTTTCTAACTGTTTCTTTACAAAACAAAATACAACGCATTAGGCACTATATAATTTCCCCCTAACTCTTTATAGTCTGTAGATGACCAGGTAACAAATACATAAGTATATATGGATATGTTTAGATTACAGGCTTTTGTCGACAAAGCTTATGCTGACAGAAACTGTTGACAGAAGCTTTGTCAACAAAGAGTGTCTAGACATGATGCCCGCATATTCTGGAACTTGTACTTGTACTGCAGGCTGCATGCTGGGTCCTTTTTCCCAGACAGAACTTGATAGTGGGGGATGTGCAGATGCATCGTGGTGAATGCAGCCTACCCCCTTTATGCCCTAGCTCATGAAGCCATTCACGGGACAACCTGGACGCGAGCAGGGAACTCTTTAACTCCCGCCTGAATTGGGCTTGCTACCAGGTGGAGTGCACCTTTGGCTGTCTGAAGGGCAGATTTAGATGCCTGCTCACTCAGCTGGACATGAGAGATCACAACATCCCTGATGTGGTTGCTGCATGATGTGTGCTGCACAACCTGGTGGAGAGGAAAGGGGAGGCCTTCCTCCCTGCGTGGGGAACACGGGCTGATATGGAAGGGAGGCACTTTGAGCAGCCCTGGGCAGCTGCTATCTGGCAAGCCCACCAGTTGGGATTGCAAATGCGAGAAGCCCTGAGGGTCCGAAGGTCTTCCAAATGTGGGATTGCCCCATGTCCCCTGTGCCTTCCTCCCCAAAACCTCTCCCAGCCCCACATTCACACATTCTATTCCTTCCTCACACATTGAGAACAGGAACAGGTGTTGGTGAAAACATTTGAACTGTTTATTGCACCGTTGCTTTTTGGACAAAATAAAATAAATAACTCTTTTTTTCAGAGAAAATATACTGTTTGCTAACAAAGTAAAGTGCTTCCCTCAGTTACTCTCACTGGTGGGAAGGGGGAATGTCAACCAGCAAGGAGGGAGGGAGGCTGCCTGGAGGAAGAGCCCCTGGCAGTTTGGCTACGGAGGCCTTCTCACACCCGGCTGCGCGTGTGGGCTGCGTCAGCAGAGGGCTGGGTGGGAGGTGGGGCTGGACCTGAGTCTGGGATGGCAGGGGCTAAGGGGGGGGCAGGCTGAGGAGGAGGGGCAGGACCAGGCACAGGACCAGGGAAGGCCACGGCCTCCCGGGTCGCAGCGCAGATGTCTGTGCACTGCTGGGCAAAATCCTCCAGCAAGCGCCGGCGCCACTCGGCCTTTGTCTTCAGCCTCCAGTTCATTGAGTCCTGCATCCATTGCAGGACTGCGATGTGCTGGTGCACCAGGTCTAAATAGGTGCACCAGTGCTGACGGGTTCCCTGCAGCCGTCTGGGTGGTGGAGCAGGTTTGGCACCCCCCCCTCCTGGTCATCTGTGGAGGACAAGAGGGAAAAGTCATCAGTCATGCATGCTCACACTTTCCCTGAGAGGGCATGCCCTCCTTCTTCTCATCGGGCAGTTCCTGTCCTAGGGTCAGAGGATGCTTATGCATGTCTCAGTAAGGCATGGTGTGGCCTGGCCCGCAGCCACGGCCTCCCTGGAGTCCAAAAGGTGTGCAGGCCACCATCCTGCCCCCCCTCACTCACACCCCATGGTCAAGCAGCACAGACAAGTGTCAGGCCACAGTTGGGGTTCCCACAGAGTGCTGAGAGGCCTGCAGCTGTAAAGTAATCCTTGCGTCCTCGACCCATGCCTACACCTGGCATCACTGCCTGCAGGAACACATGATGCCTAGCAGCTGTGTGGGTGCAGGGGTAGGATGGCCTTCCCTGAGGGTGGCCATGGGTGTGCTCCCCTTTCTCCCCCAGCTGTGATCAGCATGACATATCACAGCACTGCACCATCCCCTTTGCTCCTGCCTGCCCTGCCCTGTGTTGTGGTAGACCCTCACAGCACTCACCTGATGTTCCCTCCCTGGTGTCCGAGGTGGTCTGCGAGGCCCCCTGAGTGTCAGCGCCTGGCTCCTAGGTGCTCCAGGTGCTGTCTTCCTTCTCCTCTTCCTCCTCTTGGAGCTTCTGGTCATCTGGCTGTTGTTGCAGCTGCTGCTGACCAGGGGTCTCCAGCCCAGATTCCACTAGCTGCTCAGGAGACAGGGGTTCCCCTGCCCCCAGGATCTGGTCAATCTCCTCATAATATGCACAGTAGTGCGGTGCTTCCCCAGAGTGGGAGCTGCGCTCACGGGCTCTAACATACCCCTGCTGCAGATCCTTCACCTTTGCCCTGACTTGCTCCAGTGTGTGGGGGTGGTGACCTTTTGTAGCCAGGCCTTCTGCCATTTGGGCATAAATGTCCGCATTCCTCCTCTTGCTGGACTGCATGGCCTAGAGGGACTCCTCCTCAGCCCAGAGCCCCAAGAGGGCTTTTATCTCTGGCTCAGACCAGGAGGGTGCCTGGCGCTTGGTGCCCCTGCCTTCCTGGGGGGATGTGTCCCTGGAAGGGCCAGGGGAGTCTCGGGGGGCTTGTCCCCGAGACATGTCTCTCAAGTGTCCCTACCAGGAAGAGCTGTGCAGTCAGGGTCCTCTCTGGAGCTGGCTTGTTGCCAGAGTGCTGATCCTGGGTGCCTGTGCCTTTTAAAGATGGCTACAGGCAGGAACAATAGAGTGGAAAGCAGTGTCAGGAGTGTCCACCAGGGGTTCTTCCTGGAGGCCTTTACTGTTGACATAACTTCTCCCCTGCATCCACACTTACCTTTTGTTGACAGAATTCTGTTGACAAAGGAGTTATTCCTTGTAGAATGAATTTTATAGCTATTGACAAAACTGCTGAGTTTTGTCGACGTTCTGTCGACAGAACTCAGCGGCAGTGTAGACGCAGGTATAGTTTTGTCAACAAAAGTCCACTTTTGTTGACAAAACCCTGTAGTCTAGACACACCCTATGTGTATTTTTATTATTCATTTTCTCACTTTTCATGTCATATACCTTATTGTTAGAAGGATAAAATATACAGAGGCCAGCAATATATTTTGTTTGATCAGTATATTTTTCATTCACTTTTTATTATGTCTTCTTATGGATAATCTCTATTCTATTACACAACTATCTAGAACAGTAAAATAGTAAATATGATCATATTTAAATGAGGGTATGTCTACACAGCAACATTATTTTGAAATAACTTAGTCCGCATCTACACAGCAGGCGCTTATTTTGAAATAGTGTCAAAATGCTGTCAAGCTGGAGGACTTCTTACTCAGACTACTGTAATCATCACTGTATGAGGAGTAAGTGAAATCAGAGGAAGAGTGCTCTATTTCAAAATAAGTGCTGTGTAAAGGGTTCCAATTTCGAAATAAGCTATTTCGAAATAAGCTACATGATTGACATAGCTCAATTTGCATAGCTAATTTTGAATTAAGTCCTGCTGTGTAGATGCATGCTCCGTGGCATAACTGTCAGATTGCCTGAAGTCCTTGAGACTTAATTCTAGTTTTCTATCACAGAGGTAACTTCTAACAATTTCACTTATTGTCAAAAGTTATGCCTGAAAACTAGGACCATGATCTTCTAAAGACTGGTAATTATAGTCTAGTAAAATGAGCTAGTGATATTAGTTACAATGTATCCCCAGATACGTAGCTAATGTGGTACTGAGCATCAATATAAGAATATAATAGGTCACAAAAATATTCCTCATAGTTAATACTAGCTTATTGACCATCTTTTCAAAAACACATGGAGAATGAACTAACCTTTCAGCTCTAGACATATGACATGATTTTGTCTCAATTACATCAGTAACCCTACTGATAGTGTTTCAGAGGTTATCATCAATGTAAGATCAGAGCAGCCCCACATTTTAGCGAAAACAAGCCATTAGCACACTACTAGAGGTAATATAAGCAAACCTACAGTTCCCCCTCTCTGTGTTATGTATTTTCTGTGGATAAATAGGGCTTTAGACTCCAGTGCTGTCACTGCCAAACTTTTCACAAGTACTAATTCACTTTTTTTAATTTAGAAACACAGACAAAAAATCAGTTCTTAATTAGAAAATATTAAGGAATGTAATTTCAAAACAGCAGAATTAAGCCTAGACACATGCTTCCTCCACAGGAGCTATTCCAGAGTTTGTAACACATGAAGAAAATTCATTACTTGGGATCACAAAGGAATCACCGTTCATCTCTAATAAAATTATAATGTGAAATTTAAATTCTTCTAAGTGTTCCTTCACTGTGCTGAACTTAAAGGGATGATCAGTGGAGATTTTGATTTGCGTGTATTGTAAAGACATTTCTATTAATGAATCTTTTTCAAATATTAAGGCTTTTGTTTCAAACTGTTATTTTATTTGTTTGTTATTGGCCAGAGCTCCCTCTTCTTACATTTGTGTATGGGTACCTATTTGTTACTATATTTGTTGTTGCAACTAATCTTTTTTTTTTTTAATCAGGTCCTGTTTTTCACTCTCCTTTTGGCCATAAATCTCTTGTTCCTTTTCTATATATGAACATGCTTTTTTTTCATTTTTGATTTTTAAGGTTTTTCCCTATAGTATTTCACAGGGTTTTGTTTGTTTGTTTGTTTTTTCTCTCCTCTGTGAAGTCACCTTGTTCTCAGACTCTTTCTGACAGTTATCAGTCTTTCTTCCATTCTCCCTATAGTCTTTACTCTTCTTCTAGCTCCTAGCTCAATCCCATGGCAATTTCCTTTTGCTCTTCCCACACTGTGTGTTGCATAGTTAGCAACATGACACATTTTGGCCAGAAAAGAATCTCCTAATGAGTAGGGGGTCCAAATGCATTTGACTAAGGGCCAAATGCATTTGACTAAGGGCTGGTGGAGAACTATGTCATTGTTTATAGGCCTCCACAAGCTATGATTCAATCTCTCAAAGCATATGGAGTTCAATCTACTTGAAGGATCCATGGAGGAATCAGAAGAAAAGGAGAGGATGCCTCAAAACTATAACTCCCCTCCTTTTGTATTCTTCAGGAGTGATGTGCTGGGTTTGCATCTCCTGCAGGACATAGTATCACCATTATCACCACCTGTTAAAGCTGGCATGAAATAACATGCAAGGCTTTTATGCTGATTTCCAGGAATTAGAAGCATTGGGCATGTTATTGATTCAGAGCTTATTCAAATACACACTTGGCCAACTCCCTTCCAGAAACCAATGATTAGATTTTATATATTTCCTATGTTCATTGCACCTTGGAGTGTAGTTGTTCTCCTGTTGTGTCAAAGATCTGAAAAGGGACTACTCAATGAAGCACATATATAAAGGAGTCTGTTAAAAGAGCTGCTCAGTCCTCAGCACTAGAAATATTTGAAAGTGTGTCATTCTTACTGATTCTTTCCTCATGAATATTGATACTTAGTAATTATTCTTTTTGTCAGAGAAAAGCTAAGTTATGCATGCACTACTTTTTCCTATTTGAATTAACATATTCTACTTCAGAAGAAGATGTCTTTATTCTAATTTGATACACAATCAGACATAGTTTACCATCACACTGGGAAGGGGGCGGGGGAGTCTTGTTTTAGTACTGGTTCTAAACAGAACAAAGCACATGCAGGCCTTTTTTTCTACATGCTGACAATATAAAGTTTATAATGTAGATTGAGAGGAACCTGTAATTAGTGGGAATTATAAAGCAATAGAGTAAAAAAGATTTTGACAGAACTAGCGAGGTCATGGATCAAAAAACCTTCATTTTCTAAAGCAGTTTTCTGATTCCTTCAAAACCCTATAACCCTTAACATTTATAAGTCATCTTCTTTATTACATTTTATTCATTACTCATCCCAAAAAGTTTTAAGAATTGAAAAGTACTTTAAGATACAGTTACAAAGTCAGTATGACAAAATGGTGTGTTATGAAACATTTCAATTTAACTTACCTGAGCGTGTTCAACTCCCTTACCTAGCACACCTTAATCTGTCACCGTTCACTACTATCACTACAATATATCCTATGCCTTCTAAACATTATCACCACCTGTCAAAGCTGGCATGAAATAGCTTGCAAGGTTTTTATGTTGATTTTAAGGAATTAGAAGCATTGGGCATGTTATTTATTCAGAGCTTATCTTCAGCAAAATACACTGTTACTAGTAACAGTGGAATGCTTCCTGAATAGTTTCTAGGATGGGCAGCTGAGGTATTAGAATGTCATCTGGATTAAAGCTGTCTATAGTTTGCATCCCAAAGGGCCTTTGTTTGGAAAAAAAAAACCTTCGCTCTGGTTGTGAAATCCAATCAAAACAGGATTCCTCACTAATAAGCCCAAAACAAAAAGTGTATGATGTCAATTTGTTTGTACACGAGGGAGTGTGCGTGTTTTTTGTTTTGGTTTGTTTTATTTTGTTCTGACAGTGAATGATCCTGGGAAATGTTTAAGGATGGGGAAGAATGGCCAAATCCATGCATTAGCTAAACCCTTTGCTACTACTAATAAAAATCACTTGGGATGTGTTATCAAACCATTGCAAACTCACTGTCATTTAAGTTTTTCTGTACTTCACCAATGTAGCATTCAATGAGATAGTGGACAAAATTCAGTTACTGGTAAAGATGTGACCACATAGTGGAAAACCATTATAATCACAATGTTGGCACTAGTTTAGCCATCCTATTATTTTGATCAACTCAACAGAAAGGCCAGTGTTTGGATGGGGCATTAAACTGACACCCATTCATTTTAGGTCTGCTGTTCAGTTGTATATTGTATGATGGATGTCAATTTGCAGTACAGTATTGTCAATATGACACCTTTCACAAGCAGAAAACTCACAGACTAACAAAAATGATTATTCAAAACTTCCTTAATTAATCAAAAGTTTGTGATTAAATTCCTCTTCTGAAGCAGAAACAATTTTGTCCCTGATACTCGGCTTTCAAAAGTCAGGCTTATCCTGTTTGTATGTATGGCACCTACACTTTCACTTATCTTAGCAAACAGCAGCTCTGTGAGGAGAAGAAGGAGAAATCATTGAAGCTGCTCACTAATAATACCCTCCAAAAAGGCACACGTAAACAATAGATATCAATAATGTTGACTTTATTGGGTAATTTGTAGTGTTCTTACAACAGGGTTTCATTCTCTCCAAACTAATCGGAGAAAGAGACAGCACATCAAAGCTAATTCTGATAGTAGTGAGAGAAGAATCCTTTTGTTCACTGAACAGTCAGAAAAATTAGCTTCTGTCCCCATTGACTCTAGTCTTACAGAGGAAGAGATGGTACATAAAATGCTAACCACATCACTGCTTCTAATGCCAAAGCCCATTAAAACCAATGAGGCCCTTTCCACTGGCTACCATGACTGCAGAAACATCTCCCTGATGCCTTTCACTGGCTTAAAAAGTGTTAATTGAAGTAAATATTTGGCATAGTTTTATTGATACCAGATGAAAGGCTATGGACTGTCTGTGTATCTGTCTGTCTGTCTGTCTCTCTCTGTCTCTCTCTCTCTCTGTTACATCTCTTTCTCTTCCATGTTTGTACTGCAGCAAGGAAGACACACTCACAGCCCTCTTCCTAATTCTGCCTCAAAAAATAACACCACTGAAATATGTTTGTACAATAATTGTACTTTCCTTCTGAGACCAAAAACAAGAAAGAAAATGAACAGTTCAGCTGCAGATATTTTTTTTGCCTTTTGATGATTTGTTTTAGCCTTTTTTCCAAATAAACTTTTCTCCAGGCATCCCCATTCAGATGTTCGTTGTCTTTCCAACTACATGTCACACTGATGCTAATAATTTAAGCAAGAGTCAGTCAACAGACATGTTAAAACAGGTGAAACATACTTCGTGCCCTTCAGTGTCTTTCATCTACTTCCAGCTAGCTCTAAATAATGATTTATAAAATCATGCCCCAAAAAAAGAAATTTGGCGGTTTAAGTAATTAATACATTTGTTAACTGATGGTGGAAGATCCTATATAATGATCCTATGAATCCAAAGTCCTCTGCTGACAGAAGAGATACATCCTCAACATTGGTAACTTACACTTCCCCATGATGTTCTGCCAATGTGCTTCCATTCTGACCTGAGAAGAAGAACACTTCTAGGTATGAGAAATTAATTCAATACTCTAATGATTCAGTCCTTGCTTTCGCTATTAACAAAGAAAGAGAACTGTAGTAATAATCCATTTGATGTGGCCAACGGTCCATTAGGAATGGATTGAGATCCAACTGATTGGTTTTTATAGATCTCACAAAAAAAGAAGCTTTATTGACAGCTGCCTTTTCTTTACTGTGAAAATAAGTAAACTTCATTTACAAAGAATAGGGAAAGAGCTGCCTTTTTATAGAAACAACCTAAAATATATAGCCCAACTTTTCTGTACATCTCCAGTTCCCAGTATTGCTGTATTCATACTTTCTTTACATAAGGACAATCTATCTACAGATAGTCTAACATTCACTGGAAAAATTGCTGTACCTGCGCATAGTCATTCTTCATGTGTTGTAATTTTATTTTAATTTTCTCTTCAAAGCTTGTCCAAGTTTTTGGCTTTAAATGGGCAATTCCACAACATGCCAATGACATCAATCAAAAATGATAACATTGATCATGCAGATGCAGAGCAGTTGGATGACATCTGCCATAACACTTTACAATTCTACTGTAATGTATCAGAATTTTGAAGCATAAGGATATTGGTTTATTTCCTTGCAATCAATCAAGGCAACTCTTCTAGCAGAATATTTTTGAAGATGTAATAGAATGCTAATAAATGAGCTAGATTCTTCTCTCCAGCCAGATGAGGTCAACAAAGATATTCTGACTTCATTAACTGGTGTGAGGATGTAACTCAATAAAGTTACCTCAGGTTTGCAATGCAAATAACTTTCTTTGATATGTTATTAATCTGTATTATAGCTTTATTACAAATTCAATCAACAGTTAATACTGGCACTTTTCAGGGGTATGTAAATCTGGAAGTTTAAGGATCATGTTTCTGTATTAAATGCTATAATGTCTGTCCTCTGTCATCAGTTATCTTACGGTTTATTCATCTTAGATGTTGTAAGTATTGCAGTGTAATGCACATCCAATTCATACTCTTGTTTACATTATCCTAAACTTTGCCCAGATGATTAGCATGTTTCTGCAGGGTACTCCTTACCTTCTTCTAGATAAAGGTCCTGAGAGGAAGCTATGATTAGACTAGAATGTACTCTTTTGGCATGGCTTTGCACGTGCTCAATGGAGATTGATGCAACCAGATAGTAGCTAGGAAGGCACAAACCCTCCTCAAGCTCCCTTTCATGTAAGGAAAGGGCAAACATAGCATCATCCAATTCCAGGGATCTAATCATGTAGTTGATGACACAATTTGTCTGAGTAAATGCTTGCCTAGGGATTTTTTTGTAAGAAAAAAACGGCAAAACCCAAGGACTGAGATTTTGCTAACAACTAAAATATGAACACACCTGCTCATCTCATTATACAATAAAAATCAAAAATACTTTATCTTTTGCACCTGGCATAAAAAGCCCATGGAAGAATTGCCACAAAATATCTGTGAAACCAAGAATTTAGAGGGGAATTCCCAAGAAGACCACACATTTAAATGGATAGTAAGGATATTTGTATTTACATGAGGTAAGACAAACTTCTTCTTTGGTTATATTAGACAGGAAAAACAGGATCTTAACTCTTCATGCTTAAAGGCAAACATCAGCCACTAATTGCTGGGGATTTGGAATAAATGCATTCAAATAAGCATAATGGGGATTCTTGAACTTTCTCCAAAAGTGTGTGTTTCTGGTCAATATCAAAGAAAAGATTCTTCTGGGTGGACAGCTGGCATACTCTGATATAGCAATTCCTATGTAAAATCTATTTATATATTTTACTGTGGAGTTGCGAGTTACAAGTGTGCTTATCTAATTACCCATTCATTTACAGATTTGCTAAATTACTGTCAATCTAAATATTACATTGAATTCATATAATTTCAAGTCTCTGATGTATGAATAGCAATATTTTCTTAATACTTTCAAAAATTTTGACATTTAAAAAAATACAGCTTTCAAAGCAGCATGGTAGATAGTGGGTTAGCACTTTTCTTTATCTTTTGCTGGCAGTCTCAGAAGCCAGATGCTAAGCACTGGAAAATATTTCTTCCAGCAGTAGCATCTGGCATTTTGGCAGACTCCATAAGCAATTTTGTTTTACAGCTTTAAATCTGCTTCTGGGTCTATTACATGGTTAATCTGATGGGCTGACTTGTCCTCCTGGATGCCATATGCCAGCAGCTAGAGATGCAGTGAACTGTTTGCCCATTAGACTTGCAATAAAGAGCCAGCCTAAAAAATCTGCTGAAAATTATGCATTTTACTACTGTTCACCAATTAGGCTCACAAAGATGAGTGACCTGCCTTAAAACAGTGCCAAAAAACTGCTGGGAGATATCAAACAGCAATGTATGCCAGCACTGAAGAGACATAACACACAAGGTAATACTCAGAGTGACATCACTTATTAGATTCTAAGTTGTTTCTAAGAGTGATATTTTTCTTCTTACGTACATACTGCTAGAGCAATGGCCAGATGAAAGGGTGGATGTTGGGAGACACATGAACTGAGCACCAAAAGAGCACATTTAGAGTGATTTTGAGTGGACCTGATGGGAAATAATAGCTGAGGAAGCATTTTGTGCTAAGTCCCAAAATACCACTTTAAAATAGAAATGTAAAATTTGGAGAAGAAAGTAAGATTTTTGGGCTTGGTCATTAGTCACCTTGAATACCTAATTTCCAGTTGAAGTAAATGAATTTGGTGGTCAGCACTTATGTAAAGTCCTACTGCTTTTTTGTTAGCTTTGCAAAAAAGAGAAAGGAAAAATAAAAAATAAATTCCCAAATCTTAGACCAGTTTGCTAGCATCCAAAATTACTTTACGGTTTACAAATGTCAAATTAGTGCATCAAAACGGAGTAGACATTTGGAGTCCAGGAACAAAGGGTAGCAGAAGAGGGGAGGTCAGGAAAGAAAAATTTGGAAAATGTAAAATTTAGGTAAAGAAAGACAAAAATTAGCTACTAACTCATTTCCGTTAGTGTACGGAATCTTTGCTCAGATTTCAGAACAGATAATATATGTTTCTGAGAGAAAGAAAAAAACAAATTTGGAATGAAGAACTATAAGTTTCCAGACAGGCTTTTCATAGTTATGTTTGTTTGACGTTTGTTTGCTTCTTTGTTTGATTTTTTGAGAGAGAAGTTATCATCTAGAATAAAACCATGAACGTAATATAAAGGATCTGCATAAAAACATGGTAGTGGGGTATGAAGGATTCAGAGTAAATATCTAACCAGCTGAAAACCAGTAAGATTCAACAACAGTAACATCTTTAAACTAAACATAGTGCTGTCAAAGCGGCACCATTTAGATCTACTACTCTATGGGGTAGTTTCAGATACTTCCACTACCATTAGGGAGACACGGATTTAGACCTGGTCTTGGGTGAAGATCATTTAATACCTTTTTTCCCTCCCATTTTCAAACAATAAAGCTTTGTGCAAACAGTAAGAATCAGCTGTTGTGTAAAGCTGCAGAATTAGTGCTTAGTGCTTCTGATGGCATCCACAACAAGCCATGAAAGAGCCCAAATTAAACCTCTGGCATGCGCATTCCTAGATCCATTCCAAGATTAGTGGAATGCTTCTAGCAGGGCATAGTTTACTTTGCCAGTCACACCCAGGGGCCCTAATCTCACCAGCATCCAGACAATTTTTACAAGAAAGGCTGATCCAGTCACAACTACAAACAGTGGTTTTTGGGTTTTTTTCATAATGATGAGACTTGTATAGGCTGGTGAAAAGCACCTGAAATGTTGGCTGCTTATTCATAGCAACTTTGAATCATTTAAGGCCCGCCTAACGTGCAAAGTCTACAGTGCACTTATGCATCCATGGGAGCTGATTTGGTTTTGTGGCATTTAGGCTAAACAGTTGTAAAATTGTGATGCAGCTGGATAGACTGAGGCTAAAGCCTGGGCTCTAGGACCCTCCCTTTTGACACAGTTCAGCTGCTGGTGTTTAATTGCAATGCAGATATACACTTATTGAGAGTGAGACACTGCAGCATGACACTGAAGATACACTTAGTTTTGTGCAGACATTTATAAGGCCTTTTACCACTATGTGTAAGTTACACAGGCATTCCCCACCGCTGAGCTTTACGATTATATCAACCCGAAGCATTTAATCTCATGGTTTAAAATTGTGTGTGTGCTAGACAGTAATTATAAACACTTGAAGATAAAATTTTAAATAAATCCAGAAAAGATATATTTAAAAAATAGAAGCATTTTAAGGATTATGTCCTGAATACTTAAATAGTTTACATAATGTGATTTTAAAATATTTACCAACATGTACATTGAACATTTTTCAGGAAAATAATGGAGTTGTGTGAAATAATCTCAATAAACCTCAACTCCACTTAAATCTCCTAGAAGCAGTATTGCTTTATGAATAGATACTGAACTAGGGCTCAAGAGCCCTGCGTTCTGATGCTAGCTTTGCCACTAGCTTGTTGTATATCCTTGAGCATGTCACTTCATTCCTCAGTGATTCTGTTCCCCTCCACTCTTTGTTAGACCTTTTCAGATTATACAGAACCTGTAGTTGCCATTAATTTGTACAGTGCTTCCCACAGTGTGCCCCTGAGTTTGGTGGGTTTTACTTTTAATTGTGAAATAATACAAATAAATGCTTATTGAGTCATTCAAGATATTTGCAAAGTTGCTCAAGAAGAGAAAGGACCAATATATAATATTTTAATAGTTCCTTTGAGTCTACTTTTTCTAGGCACACCATGTTTGGGCTCAGATAGTTCCAGTATACATAGAATTTTCAACTCAGCTATTTATAAAATAAAACCACAAGCTTAATATCATCCAGGTGAAATCTGTGAGATATGCATTACCTATCAATGTGGCACATTTATAGACAGAGATGACATTAGACAAGAAATTTAGCATATTTCTAAAGGTTTGTGCCAAAAAGAAAATGTACAGAAGCCATTTAAATCATGGGTTTCATGACATCTCTGTCTTAATCCTATTAAAGTCTTTCAATATTGTACAGCAATAATTCTGGAGATGATGAGATTTTTTACCCTTGTCTTTTATTTCATGCCAATAAGTTTTTGAACAGTGAGTATATTGAGGTAAATAGATTCCTGGAACTGTTCCTCTTTGGATCGTCTCATCTGATGATCTGAGCAAAGTATTCTCTCTCTGAAAATAAGATGAGTTTTGATCATTCTTAATTATTGTTTGGATTCAGGTTTTCCCTCCTAGACCTTATATAATCTCTGAAAACATCAGCAACAAGTAGTCCCCTCACTGAAAAATTGCAGCCAATTCAAGATAGTGAAAACAACATATCACACCAGAGCACAAATCAAATACATTGTTCATTCATGCTGATGATACAAGTGAAATTCAGTACATAGAGCCAACAGAATGGTTTTGCATCAGTTAACTCCCATATCAGCACCATTTTAACTGCTTGAGTGAGATTTCTGGCTTGATCCAAACCATTAGAAGTCAATGGAATGAATCCATTGATTTCAATGGACTTTGCATCAGGCCTTTTGTGTACAAATATTATGTTTGCCCTTCGGACAAGAGTAGATCTCGGTCTGCATAATTAATTCAAAATATTATCTATTCAGAAAATAAAAAATCTGCCCATGAACTGATTGCAAAGAGCATGTAACTGTCATTCGTTTGTTTATCATTAAAAATTAGTTTCAGTGTAAGCAGTGATTATTGCCCCATACATTGATAGCAAGCAGTTCACTTATTCACTATTCAGAATTCTAAAGGTGTTTCTTCATTCTGAATGGATACAGAAGTCACCTGTATTGGTTTCATTTCAGTTCTCTGCAGTTTTCTTCCTTAGCTGGATTAATTATAATTCTCAGAACCAAACAGTGAAAAACCTTGATTTTCAAGATTGAAATTGATTGTGTCTGAATATTTTCCATTATTCACTTAAAACATACTGTTTCCACACTTAATTTCAGCTAATGCAAATCACAAGGCAGTATAGTCACAAGCAAAATAAATTTGAACACAAAAAAGTTTCCCCATTATTAAATCTATTCTAGTTAACAATATCTGAGATCATTGTCAGTGGATAATTGTAAAACAGCAGAAATGAACACTTTGCAAGCTTTTGTAGCTATTTTTGTAGCTTTAAAATATTTTTGTGATACGGACAATGACTCTCTTTCATATTTACATAGCAGCTAGCATTATGGGGCCTGACTTGGGCCTCTCGGCTCTACAATAATAAAAATAATTAAATAAATTATCTTGACATAGATATAAAAAGTTATGCTGATAGTTCATTCCAAAGACAAGATTGGGATATATAAAGTTTCTTTCTAGATTTCTCATGACTTAATTTAGAACTTTCTCAAAATATTTTAGTAAGAAATTACTTTCAACGTCATAAAAACATATTTCTCCTACTAGACACCTGCCTTCATAGCTTGGGCAAGCTTGAGGGTTCTGCATTGTGTCTATGCATGGTAGCCAAAACTTGTTGTTTCCTATGGAAGAAATCCATCTGTAAATGAAAGCTCATGTTGCTTACTGCCGAAGGAATGAGGAACACTAAAAGCTATTGGACAGCAGAATGGCCTACCAAGGGAGGTAATGACAGGTACATCACTGCATATTCAGGAGGCACACTCTGGTGATGATGGAGTGAGCAGACGGCAGAGTGCCAGACTCAAGCCAATGGTATTACTGCCTTTGAAACAGTTCCCTACTCCCTTTTTTTAATTAATGTGAAACAAATGGACCTACATCCCAGCCCTGTAAGTAAACATTCCATAGGCCTAGCCTATGCACAGTTTTGGTGGTAATGTAACTCTTTCAATTAGAGGTGTGATTTTTCTTTAACTCCACATAATTATTTTGGTGCAATCCCTGCTGTGGACACATTTATACTGATATAAAGGTGACTTTTGTCAGAATAAGCTATTCCAATGTAAGTTAGGGTTGCCAATTTTGGTTGGACTTATTCCTGGAGGTTTCATCAATTGACATAATCTTGGCAACCCTAATTTAAATATTTCTATAGTTGATTTTATACTGGATGACACTGTTACAGTTAAAGCAGTAAAGGCACAGCTTCCATATGTAGACAAGTTCTTTCTATTATTTTCCTAATGACTGGTTACATTTCCAGATCATCTCTCTCTCACTCCCTTTCCACTTCCCCTCAGGCTGATTTCCTTTTTTCTTTGTCAAAGCCTTTCCTGACAATTGAGATCCAGCAACAGCAACTAGAAGGATGACTTCATACTTGGTGCCTTTTCCTCCTGCTTTGTAAAACACAAGGAGCTGCTCTTACAGACAAAAACCACTCAAAGAAATCAAGAAGATGTAGCAAGTATCTCTCGCACTGGCTTGAGGAGCTGGGTGTGCTCTAGGGGAATAGGCTGGGGTGTCCCAAAACATCATAAAGGGCACATCTAGACTTGCTTTCACTTTTGAAAGAAGAAATGCAAATTCAGCACAAATTTGCATATCTTCTTCTGATCGTTTTTTCGAAAGAGGTACTTTCGAAAAAGAAAGTAGTCTAGTCGCAGTTCTTTTGAGAAAAAAGCCCTTTTTCAAAAGAACTGTGTAAACCTCATTTTTTAAAGAAGAACGGTTCTGTCTTGATGGTGTGGCCAGTGCTAGTGGATCACAAGGGCTATTTCATTGATATCACTATGTCAATAGGAAAGGTACATGACATGCATGGCTTTAGGAACTCCTGCCTCTTCAGAAAGATGCACATCAGAACTTTTTTCCCAGACTGGAAAATCCAAATTGCAGAGGAGTGATCATTGGTGACCCAGCCTATCCCTTGCTCCTGTGGTTCCTGAAGCCATGCACGGGCAGTCTGGACCCCAGAAAGGAGCAGTTCAACTACAGGCTAAGCAAGTGCAGAATGATAGTTGAATGTTCTTTGGGGTATTTAAGGGAAGGTTTGGGATCCTACTGACTATGTTGGACCTCTGTACAGCAGGTACACGGCAGAGTTCTTAGGGAACACCTGGACTCACATGGTTTGGAGGCAAGCGTGGTATGATGCCTGCCAGGGCATGATCCTGTGGGTCAGAGAGGGTGCAGGGTCCGTTCATGCTGGCAGGGCAGGGTGGCAGCTCATGTGGCTTCCCTTCTCTGGGTCTGCCACATCCCACTTCCCAGAAAGCAGTGCTTTTTGCTGCTATGAAACAAGACCACCTACTGGTGGTTTCACATGGGAAGGTGTTCTACTGTGGAGGACAGAATGGCTACGTCTACACTGGCCCCTTTTCCGAAAGGGGCATATTAATTTCACAGGTCATAATAGGGAAATCCGCGGGGGATTTAAATATCCCCCGCGGCATTTAAATAAAAATGTCCGCCGCTTTTTTCCGGCTTTTAGAAAAGCCGGAAAAGAGCGTCTACACTGGCCCTGATCCTCCGGAAAATGCGCCCTTTTCCGGAGGATCTTATTCCTACTTTGAAGTAGGAATAAGATCCTCCGGAAAAGGGTGATTTTTACTTTGAAGTAGGAATAAGATCCTCCGGAAAAGGGTGCTTTTTCCGGAGGATCGGGGCCAGTGTAGACGCTCTTTTCCGGCTTTTCTAAAAGCCGGAAAAAAGCGGCGGACATTTTTATTTAAATGCTGCGGGGGATATTTAAATCCCCCGCGGATTTCCCTATTACGACCTGTGAAATTAATATGCCCCTTTCGGAAAAGGGGCCAGTGTAGACGAGCCCAATAAGTCCGGCCTCCCTAGAAACCTTGTGAGAAGGATCAAAGAGTTCCTATCTCAGAACTTCATAGAGATATGCAGGGAGGATTCCTGCTCCAGACACATTAACAAGCTGTTCTGACCCTGTCCCATGACACTGTATAGGCACAGAGTACACTGCACATCACACCCAATTGCCTTAACCCACTTGTAGCAAGAAAAAAATTGTGAACTCACCATAAGTGCCTTCCCAGGGTCAGTGCTCAACTGGGAGACATCCTGGGACGAGGGGATTGTCTCCAAATTTATAAAAAGTTATTGGCTCTCATCCATTTGCCTCCTTTGTTTTATGATAGAAAACTGCCTGAGCTCCTTTATTTTAACTGCTAGACATCTCTGGAGTTTCCTTTCTCAACCAGACACTATGATGTCTTCCCATAGATAATGGTATTTATTTTGCTGTTTCAGATCTCTGAGAGAATGGATTACTCTTCCCATGCCTCAGTGAGGTCCAAGATCTTCTGCACACTCCATGTTGGTGCTCTTTTGCAGGTTCCCTCCAGGAACTGGAGCTCATGGGACTTGAACTCACGGAAGTCATGGCCATGTGTGCTGCTTAGGTGTGCTGCCTGCTCTGAGGTGTACTCACAACACAGGCCACATGGGAAATTAAATTCAAACTTTCCTGGAGTTTTTCCTGTTCACCTGTAGAACTGTAGAGTCACAGGTTCTGGCCAGAATGAACAGAGCGGGGCACTGTGGGATGCCTTTGGAGGCCAACAATATCAACTTTCACAATGCTGGGTCTACACTACCATAAATTCGACCGGGCAAAGTCGAAAATTGCATTACTCTTTGTGAAAAGCAAGAGTACTGAAATTAACTTCAGCAGCCCTTAAAGTTTATGGAATAGGCTTGATACTGCGGACTCATCACTTAGAAAATCAGCCTTATGCAGGTACATTCAACCTAAACTCCTAGTACAGACCAGGGGTTAAAGTTGAACTGTTCTTTGTTCAGTACTATTCCTTTCTGATTTCCTCCTAGAACCATGTCTTCTCACCACTGCCTACATAAGGCCAAGAATGATGCAAATTTTCTGATAGTTAATCTTATTTTTTATACTGGGTCCATGAAGCAGCTTAAATTTTCATCATAGCATACATTTTGTCTCTTTATTTTTGTAGCTAATCAAAGATAACACATTTGGGGAGAATATTTGTGTCTTATCCTTAAATGAATAAATTACTCAATTTTACTTTGCCTTTCTATATAATGTTCACACCATATTTCTGTCTTTCGTGTGTTCCCGTGCTTTATTTAGTTATTTGCAAACACAGTAATCATTAGGAGATGAAACCTTCTGCTATAGCTCAAAATCACTATGGATAAGTAAATAAACATGCTGGATTCACTGAGATTCAGCAAGTTTATTAACATAAACCATATGTACTTAGAGTTCAGCCTCATGATTCTTCATTTATGAACACCTACAGAGATACATACACATGATTTACAAATGATTACACATAAAGAAATATATAGAGAGTAAATGTTCTCTGCATTCTGATGTTAATTCTGAATTATTCCAATCATAAAACTAGGGAAAGGTGATAAAATCTATTTTAATCTTCAAAATAGCCACAGTGTTGCACTCTTCTGAAAAACATAAACTTTAATAAAATTTCATTTTCAAGTCTTCTCTTCTTTCTCTTTTTTTCTTTTTGGATTTACATTCTTTAAAAATGTAAATACGGTGTTTTTTATGATTCACACTTTTAAATTAAGATTGGAAGTCTTTATGCATAAGTATCAGCTAAACTTTTAACAGTGTTAGGACCATTTTGTTGAACATTTACTTTTTATAATTGGATTCAGAGGTCAAGTGAAGGACAAATAGGAAGAAATGGTAACTAGATGTGACAGAAAATTTTATAGCTAAATACTGCTTCCATGAGTGCTGCTCATAAGGAACAGGATTTTTAATCTTTTTGCTAAAGGCTCTCATTAAGAGCTAATTTTTTTAATGATTAATATAATGAAGGCAACATATTCACCTCAATATTTATCTGTTGGTAAACAGACCTTGCTATCTGTCTTAACAGAAATCAGTATCTGTTTATGTTTGTTGCTTCATTCTCAGATGAGTAACCCTAGCAGAGTGACCCTATACAGTGGTTCAAGTAGGGGAAAACTGTGGATTCTGAACAAAAAAATAATCGTACCCTATGTTTTTTGGTGATGTCTAACCATAATATTTGAAACAAAAATCATTAGAAAGGGGAAACAGTCTCTCCTGGGGAAATAAGCATGCGGTAAGATTATCGACCCAAATCCACTCTCAGATTCTGATTTGCTCTGTGGCTTTCGACAAGTCATTTCATTTTTCTGCCTTAGTTTCCCTATCGGTAAAATTGGAATGACTGTTGTGTACATTATTTAAAAAATATTTAAGAAATATTCAAGCAATATTTTCCAGTGTTTTGAACACATAAAGTGTTATACACTGTATTCTTTACAATATTTTAAAGGAAAAGTGTGTCCATATCTCCTGTTTTTGCAATAATAAAAATAGAACTGGTGCCTGCTAGCTTTCATGTCCAATATATAACAATGATGATCTTGAAATTTACTGAAGTACTCACATTTTTTAAATGACATTGACAATACCAAGAAGTGGAAACCTCCGAGTCAGAGCATAGCTTCAGACAATGAGTTATACATTTCCTGGACAGTATGTGAGGCCCTAGCAGCATGACTCCCATTGGGATTTGTTAGGCTAAATCTTAACATGTTGCTTTCAATACCTGTATCTCACTATCCAAAGTAATCCAAAGTAATAACAGTAAGTTATTCAGGCAGTATTAAATGTACAGCAACTATTTGGTTTTGTTGTTGTTGTTGTTGTTGGGGTTTTTTGGGGGGGGTTGTTTTTTTTTTCTTTTTTGGTGGAATCATTTAGATTTGGGGGTCTGTCACAAACTCATCCAATCTTCAAAGTGGTCAAAAAGCATTTGGTCATCTGGGACCAGGTCGTCAGCTGAAGCAGAGGAACACTCAGTGCACCTAAAGGAAAAAAAGGGATATAACAGTGCATCTTGTGCTTCCTCTGTCTTGGAGTCACTGCCCTACATCTAAGTCCACCATCACAGACTAGGGCAACTGTTTCAGAAAACAACAACCTCATGGCACATTTTAAATAGCAATTAGACAACCCCACAGAGAAATTGTGCTAATCATGTAATCTTCAGTTCAAGGCCAGGAATGGTTTGATTCCTTGTTGGGAAAGGGCACAGGGAGAAGGAAGAGATTTCAGAAAGGACAGGAAATAGTCACCATCTCTGTGTTCTCACTCAGACAGGATGTGGGAGGTTGTGGGGGGGAGGAGGAGGAGGGAAGGCAGGATGTTTATTTCCCCACATTGGCCTAAAGCCATGAGCACAGATTTAGGCTAGTCTTTCCCTGTTTACATGAATGCACACTCATCCTGTTGAAAGTTCCTTATATCTTGGAAGATTTCATTGGTTTGAGAGATTCTGTATTGTTAAAAGGATGAATGCTGTGGGAAACTACAATATGTCAAACTAGCAAACATATTTTAAGTGCTCCTTTTGTAAGCCAAGCTTATATATGAGGCACCTTTCTCATATGTTTAAGATCTAAATAAAAATAACTTGATTTTCTGAACTGCCATGGGTATTCATCTCCTTTAGGAAACAGGTTGTTTGAATACCTAAATATGGATGCTGTGTGCCTAGCTTCAGGCATGCATTGGAAAAATATCATCATATTTTCTTATTAATGCTTTCCACAAGAAATCATATGATGAAAGACAAAGCAGCAAAGCTTACACTGCGACAGAGTAACAGTATTTGCAGAGCTCCAGGAAAAAAACAGCTCCAGCCAGACTTCTCAATACATGCAAATCTGTTTACTGCTGGACAATACTCATGTACCCTAAATCTTCAGGTATGTCTACACTACAGAGTTTTGCTTGAAAAACAGCAAAACTTGTGGAATGTCCAGACGGCAATTGTGTTCTTTCTAAAGTAAATCAAAAGAACAGAGGGGATTTTCCAACATTGGTAATCCTCTTTCTACTAGGAATAAGCCTTCTTCCAAAAGAGTTCTTTCAGAAAAAGGCATGTGTGGATGGGAAGGAGGGTTTTTTTGTTTGTTTTTTTAAAGAAGAGGCCTCCAGGAAATAGACAGGTGCCCTGGTGGCCACTCCATACAAAATAATCAGGACTCTATAGTTCCTGGCTGCTGGCTCCTCTTGAAGCTGAAGGCAGCCTGGACAAGACTTAGGGCAGGACGCCAGCTTCAGAGCAGCATCTCAAAGCATGGCTCTCCCTACCACAGGCCTTGCCAGCCATGGCCGAGCTTCCAGCCCCACACTAGCCCTCTGGCCCTCACAGGGAGTAGCCTAGGGTCCCAGGACCCACCTGAAGGACCAAGAGGTGTGCACCCTCCTGGTACAGAGAATCTGTCCCTCCTCAAACTGTGGGGTGAGGAGGAGACCTGGCAGGATCTCCACTCCAAGTGCCACAATGCTTGGAACAGGTCCGGAGTAAAGTTAAGAAGCTCCACCAGGGATATGTCTGGGCCACAGAGCACAGCTCACGCTCAGGACCTGCCCCTATTACCAGGATCTGAACCTGATTCTGGGGGTTGGGGAAACTTCTTCCCCACCCGTCCTGGTGGACTCCAGCCTGGAGACCCCCATCAACACCCAGCCAGAGAAGCAGGAGGACCAGGGCCAGCCAGAGGCAGAGGAAGAAGAGGAGGAGACAGGCACTGTAACCTTGGCACTGGAGCCGGTGCCAGTCACAACACACAGGGCAGAGGAGGCAGGTGCACAGGGGGCGGGGAGTGAGTGTTGCTCATACTGCTCAGACTGGACATCGTGCTGTGGTCTGTGCCTGTACAATCACATGCAGCAGTAGTGTGTGGCATACGGATGCAGCAGGCAGCCCCTGAGCACAGCTTGGATCCTGCTGCCAGGCTCAGGGGAGGCCACACATGTTCTGCCACAGGGGAGGGGGGCACCAAGGCTGGAAGCAGGCTAGCCACAAGAGGGGAGGGATGACCCCACAGAGACCAAAGGGTGCCACACACAGCACACTGGCATGCCTGCACGTGCGAGGCAGCACCCGCTCCCAGGGACAGTGCTGTGAGTTGCACCTGTGTGTGCAGACCCCAGGGAGGCCCATGCTGTTCCCGGATCCTCTGCCGCCCATGAGGGGATCCCACTGTGGCTGAACACTTCCCTTGTGTTCAGCTGCTTGTCCGTGGAATGGGGTTTGTGTGGAAAGAGGTCCCCTGGGCACGCCGGAGCCCCTGTGAGGCTGGGCCTGCTGTGCAGGCTACACATGGCCATTCTCCCCAGACATCCCCCTCCTCACAGAGGAGGGAACAGCCTCAGGGACAGTGTCTGCAGGGATGACTGACGGCCTCTCCCTCTTTGTGTTCTCCACAGCCAGACCAGCTGGGACTGAGGGCTGAGCCACATCACTGAAGCCAGCCTCCAGAGCCCAGGCAACTCGAAGGTGCACCAAGGTCCAAGAAGACCTTATGTGTCAGCACATCAGCGAAAGAAGCCTGTAGTCTAGACATAGCCTCCCTCAAGCACATTAAATCCTAAGCATATGTTCTTGGAATCTCTATACACCCAACCTCAGCAGATATCAAACCATCTGGATATCGCTGATTAATGAAAAAGGAGCCATTTTTACCTGTTACATTTTAAAGGAACATTTGAGATGAAGTATGAGACAATATGATGCTGATTTTCTATATTCCCTACTCAAGAATCTTACATACCAATTTGTGAAGGCCACCTTACAAAGATTTTTTCTATATAGTCCATTTAGAAGTGCTTATTATTTTAGCATCTTTACACCTGCCATCTGTTCAAATTTTAATTGGTACAATACATTTTGCTATGGTATATTAAATATAATTTTGATCCAATAGTCTGTAACAGCCCCTGCTGCTAGTTTCACTCTATAGAACTATGACATCATACCTTAGAACAACGTATAGGTTATTTTCCTCTTTTGTCAGTACTATGGAGCCACTATGATGATGATAAATGATGAGATGGTTTATGTGAGCTTTCTGTGTTATTAGCATCAGTGAAGCTATTCCAATGTTATACCATAAATGGGAGATTTTAAGAAAAAGCACAGTGATAGTTGTAGGCAGAATCCAGTAATTAAGCATTACAGTGATATTATAAAATTTACCCACACTTATTCGGACACACATTTTTGTAAACAAATTTTGGAAGACAGGTCTCAAAATTCAGTTCTTTGTAGTCTAAGGTTTTAGATCCAGCAAGCACGTGTCAATAAAATCTGTGAAAATGGAAATGCTGACACTCCCCTAAAAGCCCATTTAACTGAATTGAACACTGACAATTTTCCTTTTGAAAATGAAAGCATATTGCTCACCCCAACAACAGACTGAGCATCTATTAGTGTGATTACCAATGAAATTTTTGAGCAGGTTGCATGTGTAAAGACTAATGTTCATCAAAAGAATCCCATGGGCTGTTGAAACTGTAAGACCTCAGTGTCCTTGACCTGCTTATAACTTACAGAAGACATAAATATGGCTTGGGGATTAGGGACAGAGGCATAGCATGTGGAAATCTCTAACTGTCAATTAGACAGTATCATTGAATCTGTAACAGAAACACCAAGGGCATGTTTGTCTGCAAAAGACAGGATTAAAACAGACAATCCCCATCAACATTTAAAATATATGTATATCTGTGATTCATGACACAGTAAGAACCACACCTAAAAATGTGATCACATCAGAAGTCCGGGCATTATTTTATGATTCAGTAACCTAGGCAAAAATACCCCAGAAAATATCTTGTTAACAAACTTGTATTTATAATGACATTTGCATTTACTTCTTTGATGAAACAGAACCATGTGGCATTAACCACAGACAAAAGTGGACGTTTTCATAATCTTTCTGTCTGTCTACTTGTCAATCATCTTAGGGCACACTTTATCATAGCATCTGTGCAACATACAGATTCTGCATGAAACTATTATGAAAGCCAAAATACTTAAAATACTTCTAAAGTTATTACATACATTTTGGTTTACCTATAGCAATGTTCAGATTATAGAAAAATATAAAGTGAGTCAGGAGTATTTTTCTCTAGTTTGACAGGCAAAAGATATTTAAATATAAAAAGCAGAAAGGTTTCCAAATAAAACCATAACATTTTTAATAATAAAGTGCAGCCTAACTTCACAACTATGTTTTGGCTCCTTTTCCTTTCTCCTGGAAGAAACGAGATGAGGATAAGCTCATTAAGCTAAAGAGTAGATTGAAGATACTGCTTTTTTGTTTTAATAAGGAATTTTTGAGTGACACTTCACTAATACGAATTGAAAGCGGTACATGATGTACCTTTAAAACCACTGTAATTAATCTACCATTGCTTTTAACTTGATTTTCTCTTTTTGTTTACAGGATTGAGTTACTTTGATCTAAAAGAGATGGTATGCATGAACAACTGCTCTGTGATAAATTAGATTTCTTTAAGTAAAGCATCTTTCTTGAATAGTAACTATACAATCCAGTGATTTATAGCCATTCTCAAGGAAGTAAATCTGCCAAGATTAATGCAGGAGGAGTGTAACTTCAACCAAATTTAAAATATTTTCAGGATAACTTATATAAATTCTGCTTCTGAAAGTTACATGTGGTTTTCACAAGAGCCAAAGTTAACATTAAGTAACCTAAAATAGTACAATTTTGTCTACTTTGCCTTGTATCATATTTCCATTATTATAACTATACTTATATTAATATTGGTATTGATAATATTAGATAAGTACATAAAAAGAGAAGACAAACATATTTAGAGGCAATATTTTAACTCACTTTCAATGTTGCAAATTTAAAATTTTATCGGGAACTGCACACAGCTTTTAAGACTCACTAACACAGGGATAGGTTTACAACTTCCACCTAGTCCATATAAAGCAAAGGTTAGAATAGATAGTGCCAGAAGAGAGCAAAATATAGGCTATATGTAGAAGGCCTCTGTGAAACTCTTGTCAGGATGGAAAACATACCTAATATTAATCCATGTATATAGTAGAAGAACAACAGATCAGATTGGGAGGAAGGTTATACTCTGAAAGAAGAAGAAGAAGCCTGGAATATTGAGGAGGATAGAAGCTTGAAGGATGAATAGTTTGTATTTAAGACACTTGACTCAGACTCAGAAGTTCTTTCTTCATTCCCAGTTCTGTGATAGTCACAGTGAGATTCTTTGATGAACTTCTAAGACCTTGAAGCCCAGGAACCTTTTAGCTATCTTTGCACTTCCTGGTTGGGTCTGTATCAGTGGCTTGCAAGGCCCCTGGAATAATTTACCCATTCCCAGAGTCCTGTCTGAAGGTAAGTCTATACCAGTGGTCTACAACCTTTTTACACCCAAGATCACTTTTTAAATGTCAGAACAAGCCAAGATCTACTGCCCCATCCTTCACCCAAGACTCCACCCCTTCCTTGAAGCCCCATCCTCTCTATTCTCCTCCTCTCCATCACTTGCTATCCCCAGCCCTTATACACTCTATACTACCACTTTTTTCCCGATTCTTCTGTAGGAAGAGGTTTTTCCAACATTTGGACTGCCTAGACTGGACCAAATCTCAGAAAAACACGTTCTTTCAGAAGCCTCCTTATTCCTCATGGAATGAGGAATACAGGGGTTACCAAAAGAGCATGTTTGCTCTTCCACTAAAAAAACCGGAAGAACTTACACACCCCTGGATGCAGAAGAGTTTTTCCAGCATATCTTTGGAATCCTGGAAAAAACGCCTGCACTCTAGCCGTACCCTCACTGGGTTGAGACAGGATGTGTGGGCTCTAGGGTGAGAATGAGAGATTTGGGGGTGGGAAGGGGTGGGAGGTGCAAGCTCTGGGTGGAAATTTGGATTCAGGAGGAGGTGGAGAAGGGGACATTGGCTCAGGGAGGGGGCTCCAGGCTAGGGAGTATTAGAGGTCAAATGGAGGGTTGGGGTACTAAGCAGGCCACAGGCTTGTGGATGTGTGGGTACAGGAATTTGGGTTGGGGTATGTGAAGGGCTCAGGGCAGAGGGGTCCAGTGTATGATAGGCTCAGATCTAGGGTCTGGAGTGTGTGTTCAGGAGTGTTCTGATGCTGTGGCCAGATGGGGGCTTGGCCCCAGTTGGGGGTTTGTTGGCCAGGCTTCATTTTTTAAATAAAATACGATGTCAAACACAAAAAGTTTCTGAATTGTCTTTATTTATGAGAAGGGCAGGGAACCGGTTTTGAGTCAGGGGTCACTGACCCACAGAAAAGTCAACTGGGGGCCACACAAGTGAGATGTAAAAAAAAAACTCCACCAAAACCTCCCCAAGCCTCACTAATGTGGCCCCAATTGTTCTGGTGGGAGCAGGGGACATGGTACTGGGGAAGGGTGCTAGTGGGTTCTGGGGCAGGGAACAGGGTGCCAGTGGGGGCAGGGAACAGCATGCTGGGGAGGGGGCAGGGTGCCAGTGGGGGACAGGGGAGAGGAGACAGGATGCCAAGGGGGGCAGGGGACATGGCTCTGCAGCAGGGGACAAGGTGCCAGTGGGTTCAGGGGTAAGGGTGTTGCTGGGGGCAGGGAGCAGGGGACAGGGAGTCCCCCGCACCCACCTCCTCCTGGAACTTCTTCCCCTTTCCCCTCCCCCCCGCAGAGGAGGGAAGCCCTGGCCAACTCCCCCCTCCCTCAGAGCAGGGAAGCCCCGGTGCGTACCTCCTCCGGGAATGATTCCCCCCTCCCAGAGAGCAGGGAAGCCCTAGCGCACACCTCCTCTGGGGACTCCTCCCCTCCCCAAGTTCCCAGAGTGCCACAGACCTGGGGAAGAGGAGCAGCCAGCACACTTCCGGAACGCCCGGAAGTGGCGCACAGTTGCAGGACTTCTGTCCTCCCTGAAGGAAGCCATCACTACCTCCATTGTCGCTGGAGGTAGGTTGTGGAGCTTCTTGGGGCTAGGGGTAAATGGGGGGGCGAATGCATCGTGATCGACAGGTCGAGCCCTCACAATTGACCAGTAAATTGTGATTTACAGGTTGGTGACCACGGGTCTATATTGAAGCTGGGACGTGTATTTCCCAGCTTGAACAGACCAACACTTACTATCATTGCCCATGCTAGAATATTGAAATAGGCATGTCTCCACAACAGGGCTAAATTTGAAATAAGCTATGCAACTTGAACCATGCTAATTGCATAGCTTAAGTCAAAATAGCTTATTTTGAAATTGGGCATGTCTATACAGCACTTATTTCAAACTAGAGCATTCTTCCTTTGACTTCCTTTACTCCTTCCTCGTACAATGAGGTTTATAGCAATTGGAGTAAGAAGCCCATAATTTTTAATTTATTTCAAAATAAGGGGCATGCTATATAGACGTGCAATACATTATTTCGGAATAAAGTCTGTTATTCTAAAATGATGCTGTGTAGATATACCCTGAGTGTCCAGGCTGGTAGTTTTGACAACCTACTTGTGTATGTACTAGACTTGTCCGATGAGATTATAGTGGAGTGCATAGCAGATATAGCTGGGCCCACATCACAATTTGTTTCACACTAACTAGAGCTTAACTAGAACATATTTGTATGCCTGAGCTCCCCATTGCACAGTAAACACAGCCCTTCGTAGACTGCCCTTTTGGCCAAAACAATGCCTTGAATCTCCTGACAGTGGTGTGTTGTCATTATACCCTCTACACTGAGGTTTGTGAGGGGTGCATAGCAGACAGCTTTATGGCTGTCTTCTACAATTTTTGTTCTGGAGGAATCTTCCTTTGACCAGATATGTGGCTTTTAGAGACCAGTAACAGTGCTTCAACCTTATGAATCTAACAACCTTCTCTTTGAGAGCTGGATTATTTATTTACATCAAACCTTCTGTCAGTTTAAGACACTTCTGCACTACATCTCAACAGCTGTGCAGCTGCAGTGCTGCATCTGTGCTGCTCTAATGCATTTAGAACTTGTAGTTTTCTGGTATGATGGTGATGAACCCTATATGTGTATAAACTCCTGCCTAGATAGATAGATAGATAGATGCCAATAATTCATAATAATAGAGACATAAAAACAGTATTACCTCTAAACAACATGCATACATGGCCATGCAACATTCTTAAGCTGACCACACTTCACAAACTGCTACAGGTGGGACCTCTCTGGTCTGGCACCATTAGGACATGAGTGGTCACAAACCACTGAGTTTGCCAGACCAGGGAAAGTCAAGACTCCCAAACCAGCTATCAGCCTTGCTCCCTCTCCATCCCTGCTGTACCCAGACCTGCCAGGGCTGCACTCCTGCTTGGAGACAGGGTTGTGCTCCCCACTACACAGGAGGTGCCAGGTTGTGTTTCCTGCTGTGCTGGCCCCAGCTGGGGCTATGTTCCTACGTGCCGCTGACCCCACTGCCTCTGGCCCTGGCAGGGCTGCACTCCCAGGCATTGGGCAGCCCTGTTGACTGCTGCCTGAGTGGGGCTGAACTCCACCACACTAGCCTGCTGCCACCAAGGCTGCGCTCTCCTCTGCCAGCCCAGTCCCTGCACCTGGCCACCCTGGGCTCTCCAATCCTGCCAGACTACAGATGATGCCAGACCTGATAGTCCCAGATTTTAGAGGTTTAACCTGTGTTCAAAAGGGTAGAATGGTACAGTCATGAGCAGCTGGTAATGTAGGCTAGGGAAGGCATTGCCTTCCCAAAGCTGCCTATACTGCCCAGCCACTGGGAGAGGCTGGGGCCGTGCACAGCCCAGAAGCCAGGGAGAGCTGAGGCTGAACTATTTAGCAGCCCCGGGCTCAGCTTGTTTGGGGGCAAAGTTATTGAAAGGGCATGGCCTTAGAGGAAGGGGTGTGGCTTCAATTGCCTTCCCCAGCTGGGCCTTCTCTTGCCACCCATGGATGCAGTACACTCCATGAACATGCTTAGTAAGCAGCACTCTTCTGTGCAGGACGTGTGTATTGCTTGGACCTGAACCAAACAGGGTTCTGGAGTACTAGGTGTGTATCCATACAGCAGGACTTAACTCAAAATAAGCTACGTAAATTGAGCTATGGCAATTGCATAGCTTATTTCAAAATTGGGAAAATCTATACAGCACTTATTTTGAAATAGAGCACTCTTTCTCTAACTTCCCTTACTCCTCATACAATGGGGTTTACAGGGGTCAGAGTAAGAAGTCCTCCAGCTTGACAGTATTTCGACATTAATTTGAAATAACTGCCTGCTGTGTAGACGTGGACTAAGTTATTTCTAACTAACTCTAGATATTATGAAATAATGTTGCTGTGTAGACGTAATCTAGGAGACCAGATTCAGAATGGACCCCAATGAATACAGAAGGTCACAGATTTGAAGTGGGAACAGCAGCATTGGAGCCTGGAGCAGATGCAGCTGGATCCACAGCTCACCTTCCAAGTGGATGCTCATGACATCGGGGCAGTGGGAAGGATTACTATGAGTCACTGTCCACTGTCATAAGGAGCCAGTGTTTGAGCCCCTTTGTCCAGGGCTCTTGCGTTCTGGGTTTGGGGGTCACACTGTGGCTCTGTCCAACCTCCCTGCTTGCCTGATTCACTCTGCTATACACTTGTTCAAGCAAGACATCCAGGTAGAGCCAATGCAGCATATGTAGCACTGACACAAGAGCAATGAGAGCATGGAGTGTGCTCAGGAAGAACTGAATCTGTGAAGAGGCTCCCTTGCTGCCACCCCTCACTCTGCCAGCTACTCTTTTCCCTTGATGTGCCAGGCTGCAGAGGAGTTGGCCATTTCTGCAGATAACATACTAGTGCTGATTCAGCAGCAGAAACACAGGCACTTATTGGGGTCAGTGAGGCATGTCTTCACTACAGGCTGGATCATCAGGCAGTGATCAATCCAGCAGGGGTTGATTTTCTGTGTCTAGTATAGATGTGATAAATCAATGGCGAGCATTCTCTCATCAACTCTGGCACACCACCAGAATTAGAAGATTAAGCAGAGTTGATGGGAGAGCATCAGCAGTCAATTTACCATGGTGAAGAATCGTGGTAAGGATACCTAAGTTCATTGACCTCAGCTAAATTATTCACAAAGCTGAAGTTGCATAATTTAGGTTGATGGCTCATAGTAATGTAGACAAGGCCTGAGAGAAAAGGCTGTGTTACCTTCCTTCATCAGGTTCTGGATTTCCCTTCATGCAAGAACCTCATCCCTAGTGATGCATGGGAAGCCCCACCCACCTCAACACACCTCCACCTACTGGCCAAGGAGGATTGACAGTGCTCTCTTTGAAACTTCCGCTGGCCATGGTTACATGTGCTGATTTGATACTGTTAGGCCACTTGGGCAATTGCTTAACTGCCAAGAAAGTATTTGTGAGTTCCCCTAATATAGGGTATGTCTACACTAGCCACCCAAGTTTGAACTAGGGTGGTTAATGTAGGCAACCGGAGTTGCAAATGAGGCCCGGGATTTGAATTTCCCAGGCTTCATTTGCATATTGCCGGGTGCCGCCATTTTTAAATGTCTGCTAGTTCGGACTCCGTGCCCGCAGCTACACGCGGCACAAACTAGGTAGTTCAGATTAGGCTTCCTATTCCGAACTACCATTACTCCTCGTGGAACGAGGTGTACCGGTAGTTCGGAATAGGAAGCCTAATCCGAACTACCTAGTCCGTGCCGCGTGTAGCCGCGGGCACGGAGTCCGAACTAGTGGACATTTAAAAATGGTGGTGCCCGGCAATATGCAAATGAAGCCCGGGAAATTCAAATCCCGGACTTCATTTGCAACTCCGGTTGCCTACATTAACCACCCTTGTTCGAACTTGGGTGGTAGTGTAGACATACCCCCCGATAGTACAAAGAATTTCTCTTGGCTGGGTATTGGAGTTGGGGGCTACTGGTCAGTGTATATATGTAGCCCCTCAGCTCCCTTTGCTATTGACTTCATGTTTATGTCAGCAGAATGTGCCTGACAGCCCTGCACATCCATGGTCATCAGTGTGTACATTTAGGAGAGTACCATGAACTCCTGCTAAGAGAGAAATGCCAGCTGTGCTTCCTCCTGCCTTAAAATGGCTCCTCCTTCTCACTTGGGATATTGGAGAGATTGGCCTAGAGACCCCTAACTGATACCCCAGCACAGGGAGCTAGCTAGAGCCCATCTCACTCATTTCCACATACCCACATGACTCTTCATCTTCATCTACTCATTATTTAGACCCAGTTACAGTTCCCAGAGCCCCATCTCTCTTCTCCCACCTATCACTAGTGCATACACTCTGCCCCGTCTCAGAACAAGTACACAGCTGGAGCAACTCACTGGGAAGCCACTTCAGTGTAAGAAAACTTCAAAAAGGGGGAGGGAGGAAGAAGAGAAGTAAAGCTTGCCCAAAGTCAGAAGTGTAGTTCTAAGTGGGCTGCATCTAGATTGGCAAGTTTTTCCACAAAAGCAGCCACTTTTGCGGAAAAACTTGCCAGCTGTCTACACTGACCGCTTGAATTTGTGCAAGAACACTGACAATCTAAAGTAAGATTGTCAGTGTTCTTGCGCAAATACTATGCTGCTCCCGTTCGGGAAAAAGCCCTCTTGTGCAAATGTATTTGCGCAAGAGGGCCAGTGTAGACAGATAAAAACTATTTTGCACAAAAAAGCCCCGATGGAGAAAATGGCGATCGGGGCTTTCTTGTGCAAAACCGCGTCTAGATTGGCACGGATGCTTTTCCGCAAAAAGTGCTTTTGCGCAAAAGCGTCCATGCCAATCTAGACGCTCTTTTCCGCAAATGTTTTTAATGGAAAAACTTTTCCGTTAAAAGCATTTGCGGAAAATCATGCCAGTCTAGATGCAGTCGTGGAGTTTATAGCCCGCTCAGCACAAAAAGAAATTAGAGGGATTACAAGTATTAGGCCCAGAGATAATAAAACCATGTATCAGCTGTATGAGAAAAGTGATCATGTAACACATTGAGAGACAATGGAGAGAGAGCAGATGAAAGGACATAGGGAGAGAAAGAGAAAGAAGATAAAAGCTATTACCATCTGCTCCAACACAAAGATCTGCTCTGTGCCTCATTAAAAGTTTGTAAATAATTGCTCTGTAGATTGAACCTAATCTTCCTTTTGTTGTAACAATGATGAATAAGAGAAAAAGATTGTTCCTCAGATCACTTCACTAGCCAAATTTGTAATTACCTTAGTTGTCATCATTATATTCACACTCATTTGCTAAGTGACCAGCAGACAGTGGGCTTTGCTTTACTTCTCTATGGGTTTGGAGACTGATTGGACTATGGAATAGTGGCCAGGCCAAATTACAGACATGGAGCAGCATGGTCAGGATTTGGGACCTAAAGAATATAAATACATTTTTCCAACTTTTTCACCTAATTTTAGCCTCTGTTTTTAGCCTTTTATCATCTGCACTGTAATAAAGGAGCATCCAAAATATATGGTTCATTGGTTGACAAAATTGTCATAAGCACATCTTCTCATTTGTATTTCTTTCCACTCTTGAAACCCCCATATATTCCTTGACTATTTAAGCCCTACAGATCTATGAAGGTGTGTTCATGCATATTAATATTATTGTCTAATTAATACTAGACTTTTTTAATATTGCTGGGATGTGTTAGAATTATCATTAGTAACATATTTCCCATCATTAACAATCCTTATCAAGAGGTGACCAAAGGTTTTTCTAAACATTCATGTTATGGAAAAGAAAAATGAAGATATCCTTATTATATAGTCACTCAAAGCAAATCTTTAGGGGATGTTGGTCTGTGAGTATGAAGACTTAGGCAGGCAAAAGCAAAGGCTTGAAAAGGGCTTGAGAGCAGAAACAGAAAAGGAAACCGTAAAGTCTGGAGGAACAACTGAAAGATCCCAAAAGAGGTGTTAGGGAGAATTTCAGGGAGCTTGGAAAATGGTTTATGATGAAACTGGAGAATGAACAATATTAAGAACATTACATAAGAACAGCCATACTGGGTCAGACCAAAGGTCCATCTAGGCCAGGATCCTGTCTGCTGACAGTGGCCAATGCCAAATGTCCCAAGGGGGGTATACACAACAGGTAATCATCACATTAACCCTCGCCATTAATCCATTTTCAGACAAAAAGAAGCTAAGAACACCATTTCTACCCATCCTAGCTAATAGCCATTGATGGACCGAACCTCCATGAATTTGTCTCTCTCTTTTTTGAACCCAGTTAAAGTCCTAACCTTCACCACATCCTCTGGCAATGAGTTCCACAAGCTGACTGTGTACTGCATGAAAAAAACCTTTCGTTTGTTTGCTTTAAACCTGCTATTAAGAAAAGCCAGTGCACTGCAGGCCTGAAGTTCTTTTAGGAGTATTCAGAAATGTTCTGACTATGGAAATAGAGCTAAATCTATACCTCAGTCAAAAGCTCTTTGAACAAATCTTAATCTGAAGGCATATTTCTAGCTCTAGCACATGGCCAGGGTGGGCTGCGTGGTGGCTACCCAACTGCTCCTGCCCTGGATTCAGTTCCAGCCCTGTGGAAGCTGTTGGTGGCTGCCTGGAAAAGAATGCAAATCCACAGAAGAGTCATTGGCAATCAGACAAGCCACTGAGTTAAATGTATACTGTATACTTTGTCTTGTTCAGAACTTTTATTTCTGCCTGAAACCATATCTTGGTTATTACTACATTTTCAATCTAACTCCATCAACACTTCAACAGAGGTTTCTGCTGTAACATCAGGTGCTTAAAAATTTGACACATGAAAGGTGCCACTTATAAAAATGACAGCCACTCACCAACCTAGTGGAACTTTATCAGCTGGTGAGATATGCCAAAAGGGGGGAAAAATCAAGAAGGTTTATCAGTATTCAGGGCTGCAGTATTTCCCAATATATATTATCTGGCTCTTATTTATGCAGTTTTGAAAAGTATTACAGGACTGTGGTTGAATTAATAGGAATGACAGAAGCATTTTTCAAAATTAGATGGATGCAATTATGTTTACAACTACCACATTGACTGTACACATACCCAGTTAAGTCTAACTAGCTATTTATGTGTTCAATTAGCACACAACACAACATTAGTGTATGGATTATTATACATCTGTGCCTACTTTGGGGAAGGAAAAAACCTTAAAAGTTTCCACAAAGGCCAGGAAATTCAAATTTTAAGATACCATTTGTTTCACACACAATAAAAAGCTAGAGTCAAATTCACAGGAAAATACATATTTAATTTTATTTGTACAAATTTAGATTCAAATTTTCAAAGATGGGTTCCTAACAGTCCCTAAAATAATCTCTTCGGGATGCTAACTCTCTTAGGGCATGTCTACACTAGGGAGTTATTTTGAAATAACTATGCTTTTTTTGAAATAACAAATGAAGTATCCACACTACCAAGCCTGTTATTTCAAAATAATGGGCTTGTTATTTTGAAATAATAACGCCTGCTTATGAAGAGAAATAAGCTTATTTCAAAATAGTTATTTCAGGAGTTATTATTTCAAAATAACCTGGTAGTGTAGACATAGCCCGAGTGTACCACTCTCTGAATGGGATAAGCCCCTTTACTTCAGCTTTCTCAGGAAGGACAGGTAGAGGGAAAAAGAACTTTTTGCCTTATGCATTAAAAATGTATAAACTTGGAGTAAGGTTGAAATAGAAATAGAAGACAGATCTGATGAAAGTCCCTGGGTAAAGATAAAAGGGTAAAAAACTAGAGTGATATAATTGTAGAGGCCTACTACTGACCACCAAATCAGGCAGAAGACGTGGATGAGGCTTTTTTTAATACATCTAATAAAGTCCCCCATCCTACCACGTCCTGTGCTTTGGATGATTTTATCTACCCAAACATTTTTTGGGAAAATGACATAGCAGAGTGAAGATTATCCAATAGGTTCTTAGAATGTATTGGAGATAATATTTTTTATTTCAAAAGATGGAGAAAGCAACTAGGGGAGAGGATGTTCTAGATTTGATTTTGACAAATAGGGTGGAACGGGTTGCGAATTTGAAAGTGAAAGGCAGCTTGGGTGAAAGTGAGCACAAAATGATAAGAGTTCATGGTTCTAAAGAATGGTAGGAGGTAGAAGAGCAAAATAAAGGCAATAGATTTCAAAAAGACAGTCTTAAGTAAGCTCAACTCTGGTCTACAATAAGGAGTTATTTCAAAATAACTCCTTTTTTTTTTAATTACGAGCAGAGCATCCACATTGCCAAGCCCATTATTTCAAAATAACAGGCTGGTTATTTAAAAATAATAACTTCTGCTTTCCACAAGGAATAACACTTATTTCAAAATAGTTATTTCGGAATAGCATTAGTGTGGACACTCCACTGCTGCTGTTTTGAAATAACTACTCCCCAAATCATTCAGTGCTTCCTGGGGCTCTAAGTTGAGGTAGCATGTCCACAGTAAGACAGCCTGCCTCAGACTAATTTCTAGGCTTCCCTGTAGTATGGATACACTATTTTGAAATAGTTATTTGGGGAGTTATTTCAATTTTTTTTTCAAAATAATTTCCTAGTGTAGACATGCCCACAAGGACTTGGTAGGTAAGATCCCATGGGAAACAAGTTTAAGAGGAAAAATAATTGAAGATAGCTGGTAGTTTCTCAAAGAGACATTATTAAGGGCACAAGACCAAACTATTCCACTGTGTAAGAAAGATAGAAAGTACAGCAAGAGACAAGCCTGGCTTAACCAGAAGATCTTCAATGATCAAAAAATAGAAATTCTACAAGAAAAAGGAAACTGGACCAAGTTACAAAGGATGAATATAAACAAATAACAAAAGAATGTGGGGGCAAAATTAGAAAGGCCAAGGCATAAAATGAGCTCAAATTAGCTAGAGACATAATGGGTGACAAGTAAACAGTCTACAAATATATTAGGGTATGTCTACACATCAAAGTTAATTTGATGTGTATCGAATTAATTGTACTAGCATCTACACAGCTAAACCGCTATTTTGAAATAAATTCGAGCACTTATTTCAAATTTGGTAAACACCATTCTACAAGGAATAATGCCAAATTTGAAATAGCTAATTCGAAATAAGTGCTGTGTAGACACTTATTTAGAAATAGGGGGCCTCCAGCCTTCCCAGGGTGCCCTGGTGGCCACTCCAGCCTCAAACAAGAACACTCCTCTCCCTCCCCGGACCTCTTAAAGGGGTTGACTCTGGCCACAGTGCCTGTGCCAGCTCCAAGCCTGCCAGCCCAGAGCCGGCAGTCACTGTCTCTGACCCAGTGGCCCCAAAACATGCCAGCAAGCCACTGGCAGCCAGCTCTCCACCGCTCCCCAGGAGCAGCCAGCGAGCTCCCAGGAACCTGCCAGGGCCTGGAGAAGGTGGGAACCTTCCTGGTCCAGGGTGGAGATCAGAGTGGACCTTACTCAGGTTTGGGGGGGATGCCCGCAGTGTCCATGATCTCCATACTAGATGGAGGAACACAGCCATCTATGGAAGGATAGCTGACAGCCTGGCCACCAAAGGCCACATACGAACCCAGGAGCAGATTTGCATGAAAATGAAGTTGGTCCGGCAAGACCCCCAAAACTGAGCCCTGAGCTTCCCCTCCCCCTTCTTCCCCTTGCTTCCCCCTTTCACCTCCCAGGTTTCCCCCTACTCTCTCACACCCTCTTTCCTCCCCCTCACACCTCCTTTCTCCAATCTCACCAGTTCCATCCCCCCCACCCAATTTTGTTAAATAAAGAGAGTGTTCATGAAAATACGTGTATTTTATTTTACATCAGGAAGGGGGGCTGGGAGGGTAAGTGGAACAATGTGGGGGAGGAATGAGGCACAAGCCCCCAGTGGGGCAGACCAGTGCTCCTCAGCGTGGAAGCTCTCCCACAGGGTTTCCTGGATACTGACAGCCCCCCCAGTGGACCTGCTGGATGGTAACCTGCAGAAAGTGCAGCCAGGATTGCAGCAACACATTCATGAGAAGCACCAGAGTGCCCAGGGGCTGCTCCGGCTCCATATTGCAGAGTGCTGTGGTATCCTGAGTGAGGGCAGTCAGAGCACACAGAGACAAAATGCTTTGCTGTCCCTCAGCGAGGTAAGCAAGCAAGCAGGGAAACCTGAGAACCGGCTGCCCGAGGTGGGGATCCTTTTAAGCACAAGCCTCAGATAACCTCAGGCAGCAGCCACACAAATAAACTCCTGATCTGATGCCCTGCTGGACTGGTTCCGGCCGGCCTTCAATGCAATTCTGTGTCCACTCAGTGTGGATGTGCTACAAAATAGCAAAACACTATTTCGAAATGCATTTTGTGTGTAGGCGCGTTATTTCGAAATAAGGTATTTCGAATTAACTATTTCAAAATAAGATATTTCAAAATAACACTGTAGTGTAGACATATCCTTAGAAGCTAGAAGAAGACAAAATACAGGATAGGCCCATTTCTGAATTAAAAGGAAAAAACAGTAACAAAAAGTAGACATGCCAATATACTTAATGACTTCTTTATTTTGGTTTTCACCAAGAAGGTTGGTAGCAATTAGATACCTAACATAGTGAATGTCCATAAAAAATGGGGTAGGATCAGAAGTTAAAATAGGGAAAGAACAGGTTAAAAATAACGTTGATACGGTAGATATCTTCAAGTCATCAGGCCTAATGAAATGCTTTCTAAAATACTCAAGGAGCTTACTGAGGAGTTATCTGAACCATTAGCTATTATCTTTAAAGAAACATGTAAGAGGACAGATATTACAAAAGACTGGAAGAGGGCAAATATTGTGTCCATATATTAAAAAAAGGAAATAAGCCTAATCCAGGGAATGATAGGCCAGTCACCTTAATTTCTATACCAATAAAGATAATGAAACAAATAAATAGGGAATCAGTTTGAAAAAACCTAGATCATAGTAAGGTGATAAGTAATAGGATAAATTACTTTGAAACGGTTGTAAAAAACAAACAAACATCATTTTGGGATGTACTAGTAGGAGTGTAATAAGTAAGAAATGAGAAGTTTACTCCCTGCTAATTACACCTCAGCTGGAGTATTGTGTCTAGTTCTGTGTGCCACATTTCAGGAAAGATGTGAACAAATTGGAAAAAGTACAGAGAAGAGAAACAAAACGATTAAAGATTTAGAAAACATGAACTATGAGTTAAGATTGAAATAAATGAGTTTGTTTAGTCTGGAAAAGAGACGATGGAGAGGAGACATTATAACAGTTTTCAAGTATCTAAAAGGTTGTTAAAAGGAGGAGGGAGAAAAAGTATTCACCTTAACCTCTGATGATAGGACAAGAAGCAATGTGCTTAAATTGAAGAAAGGGAGATTTGGGTTGGACATTAGGAAAAGCTTCCTAACTCTCAGGAAATCCTAAGAACTGAAATAAATTGCCTAAGCAGGTTGTGGAATTTCCATCATTGGAGATTTTTAAGAGCTAGTTTAAAAAACACCAGTCAGGGATGGTGTAGATGATTCTTGGTCCTTCCATGAGTACAGGAGACTGGACTTGATGACTACTCAAGGTCCCTTCCAGTCCTATGATTCTATGATTTATCACCTCCTGGGACTAAACCTTGGAGCCTTCAGTACCACTACTTCAATCCAAGAGCTCCCCTGAATGAGTCTAATCGAATTGGAGACCTGGGAAAGACTTACACACCCAAAGGGAGCAATGCACCCTCAGCTTCAGCACTCCGGAGTGATTCTCAGCCAGCACTGTAAAAAACAGAAGGATTTACTAAATGTCTGCAACCCAACATTGGAAGTCTTTAGGTTAGCACAGAGAGTTAGGGTATGTCTACACTACAAAGTTAATTCGAACTAATGGACGTTAGTTCGAATTAACTTTGATAGGCACTACACAAGCGCTCTGCTAGTTCGAACTTAATTCGAACTAGCGGAGCGCTTAGTTCAAACTAGGTAAACCTCATTCTACGAGGACTAAGCCTAGTTAGAACTTACTAGTTCGAATTAAGGGGTGTGTAGCCCCTTAATTCGAACTAGTGGGAGGCTAGCCCTCCCCAGGTTTCCCTGGTGGCCACTCTGGGCAACACCAGGGAAACTCCACTGCCCCCCTCCCGGCCCCGGACCCCTTAAAGGGGCACGGGCTGGCTACGGTGCCCGTGCCAGGTGCAAGCCTGCCAGCACCCAGCCCGCAGACCCTGCACCTGGCACGGCTCAAGCCAGCCACCCAATGCCCCCCAGCCCTCCCCCTCTTCCTCGTCCGCGACCTCCGCACTAGGCACAGGAAAGTGGCTGTCTAGGGCAGGAGAGCTGCCAGCCTGGCCACCCAGGAGCAGGTGTGCATGAAAATCAAGGCGGTCCACTGAGACCCCCGACCCTGAGCCTTGAGCTTACAATGGCCGTCCTGGGTCAGACCAAAGGTCCATCTAGCCCAGTAGCCTGTCTGCCGACAGTGGCCAACACTAGGGACCCTGGAGGGGATGGACCAAAGACAGTGACCAAGCCATTTGTCTCATGCCATCCCTCTCCAGCCTTCCACAAACTTTGGGCAGGGACACCACTCCTACCCCCTGGCTAATATCACTCCATGGACCCAACCTCCATCACTTTATCTCACTTCTCTTTAAACTCTGTTCTAGTTCTAGCCTTCATAGCCTCCTGCAGCAAGGAGTTCCACAGGTTGACTCTCTGCTTTGTGAAGAACAACTTTCTGTTACTAGTTTGAAGCTTGCTACCCATTCCTTTCCTTTGGTGTCCTCTAGTCCTTCTATTATGGGAACTAATGAAGAACTTTTCTGTATGCACACTCTCCACCCCCCTGGTGCTTTTATAGACCTCTATCCTATCCCCCCTCCATCTCCTCTTTTCTAAGCTGAAAAGTCCCAGTCTCTTTAGCCTCTCTTCATATGGGACCTGTTCCAAACCCCTCATCATTGTAGTTGCCCTCCCCTCTCCCACCCTCTCTCTTCCCCTCTCCCACCTCCTTTTCCCAGTCTCCCCCAGTTTTGTTCAATAAAGAGAGATTCTATTTTTGAACACAATTGTCCTTTATTTTGTACATCAGGAAGGGGGGCTAGGGAGGAGTAAGTGGAAGGAGGTGAGGGAGGAATGGGGTACGAGCTCTCGATGGGGAGGACTGGGGTGGCTCTGTGGGCTTCTGGGGGTGGAAGCTCTCCTGCAGCCCCCCGATTGCCTCCTCTCCCCAGATGGCAGCTTGCGGCAAGTGCAGCCGGTCTGATGTCCGAGTGCTGTGATGTGCCCACTGGGGGTACTCCGGGCAATCCAAGCCAGGACTGCTTTGCAAGCGGGGCACCCCTGAGAACTATCTGTCTGGGGTAGAGGTCGGGTCCCTTTAAGCACAGCCCTCGGCTAGCCTGAGACAGCAGCTCCACACTCTAAGTCCTCATCTAATGCCCTGCCGGCACTTCTTCCCGCCATCCTTAACCCCGGTTCAGGGTCCACTCTGTGTGGACAAGCTAGTTCGAATTAGCAAAACGCTAATTCGAACTAGTTTTTTAGTCTGGATGCGTTAGTTCGAATTAGCTTAGTTCGAATTAACTAATTCGAACTAAGTTAGTTCGAATTAGCACTGTAGTGTAGACATACCCTTACAGTCCACCTGGATCTGTCCTGAGCCAAGATTCCTCTGGTGACCTTTAGAATCCCAGTTCAGAAGAGTGTTCTGTTTCCAGCAGACCACACACAACAACCACCAAAGGACCTACCACTGGCCTTTGTTCCTAATCAAACACAGTCACTGGACTGTCTTCCTTAGTCCTTTTGTTCTCCAGCTAGTTACCACTGGCTTGCTTTCTGCATTGGGTGGGTCCTCTAAATGCTAGTTGCTAGATGCCGAATGTCCTGGCCCAGAGCCCAGACAGCTAAAAAACAGTCACTCCTTGATCTCTGTGTCTCTGAGAAGAGTAATCAACCTTTTCATCCCATCTAGTTAACTATGCAGCACACCAGGCAAACTGAGGCATGCACAATATTAACACAAAGCATTATGAACAATTCCCATTGTATCACAAGTAGCAAAATCCTTCAGTAGCTCAATATTGTCATAATGGTTCCATAGTTATTGCTTTTCACCTGCATTAGAGAATGTAGCAAGGAAAAAGATAGCAGGAAGAAGTGGAGAGACTGATATTGAAGGAGCCTGTATACAGTCATAGAGGAAGGAAAAGCCACATCCCTTTGTGATTCAAGACAATGACCTCTCAGTCTAGCCCTTTATGAGTAAAATATCTGGGTACATCTACACTTGCTCCCTATCTCGAGATAGGGATGCAAATATAGCTGACTGAAATTGCTAATGAAGTGGGGATTTAAATATTTTTTGAGGAGTAACATTAGTTTGAACCAAGAGGTTTGATTTGAACTAATGTGGCCCTGGTTCGAATAAGCTGGCGATCGGAATTGCGCGGGGGCAAGATTATGCTAATGAAGCACAGGATATTTAAATCCCCACTTCATTAGCAATTTTGGTCAGCTACATTTGCATCCCTATCTCAAGATAGGGAACAAGTGTAGACGTACCCTTTCATAAGTTGATATTTCTCCCCATACAGATCCTATTGAAACCAATGGTGGTCATTGTTTTAAGAGGAAGCAATTATAAAAGGACCTATAGCATAGTATGCTTTTAAATATTTATTTGTATCAGAGTATTTGTGCCCCAGATGCAAAAATTTCAAAAAAAATTATTAATTTTTTAAAGAAGGGATTAATTTGTCTACATATTTCTGTGTCCTAGATTTTCATGTATGTTTACCATGACTGCACTGGTAAATTGGTAATCTGCACATGCAAATAGCTAGCTAGTGCCCAACCATCTGTTCACTGAATATATGAAAAACACAAAAACATATGTGGATAGTGAATTTCATAAAAGTCAGACATTGACTAATTTCTCCCACTGTCAGTGAGTTGCTTTTTCCCTTTTTCTTTGGCCTCTTGCTAAATATTTTTCAGCACATTGGCTTTCATGGTCTAAAGATTCAAGAACTTTGGCTTCCCCTGTCTAAGAATTTTACAGCTACATCACTGGGTGTATGTTGTCATGTCTCTGTATAAGTAGGAAGTAAGCATGTCATGTTTAATATATTGTAATTAAATTGGATAATGCTTTTCATGCTTTCCAGGAAAGTAATATATGCTAATATTATTAATATTATAAAATCTCAACATAATTGTTTCAAATTGGTGGAACAGCTTTGTATCAGGTTGAGTTAAATCCTTAAAAACCTGTAAAAATGATATAGAAACTACATGACTTTCTATATACATTTGTACAGATTTGGGGTCTAATCCTTCATCGGGATCTTCTAGAACAGCTCTCTCCAAGTGTATTTATGTTACATTCTTTTTTAATAGAAGATTAATGTAACCCATATCAGAATATGGGGCTTCAGTTCAGAGCCTCATTAAAATAAATGCTGTACCTACTTTAATAAAAAAAATCAGTATTTTTAAATATGTCAAAATCAGTAGTCAGAATGAACTAAGAAATAGAAATAGAGCAACTCAGGGCTCAATGATATTTTGGACATGTACATGTACTTAAACAAAGGTTGGAATTCATAGAAAAAACAACCAATTTAAAAAGTATATTAAAATGCATATATTGTCTAACCTATCATTACGTTATTAATAAAAATTGTTCTGAACTATTACAACTTCTAAGAATTTTTAAAAAGCCACTTTTGTTCACAATAGTTAGACAGTGAGTTAATTTTATTCATTTGTTTGTTGGATTTTCCTTCAACTTGGGCAATGAACGTAGATGGATCAGTTTAATATCTGATATAGCATTTCCCTTTTAGTTGCTCATACATTAGCAAAATGCTGAAATGATGTTAAAACACTGCAAAGACTGTTCCTCCTTCATGTTGTTTTTTTCTTATTTTAAATTTAATTTCCAGTGTTTTTAAAATAAACAAAACACTGCTGTAGGTATTACATTTTTGAAAACTTTGTTTTACTAAACAAATTAAGAGGCAAATCTGATGTGATAGAATACCTTTAAGGAATTCAGTGGTCATAGTCAGCAGAGTAATAGATTTGTTTAGAAATTCTGACTTCTTTAACTAAGCAGTAGTGAGCAGATACTACTCATCTTGATCTCTTTAAGTTCAAAAATGTTAACCAGATCTTCCAAAAAGAGCAAAGGAAAAATATCTCTCGGCTATTATTCTCGTCTCATGTTGATACTAATCCTCCCCTTGGTGTTTCAAAAAATCTATCTGACAAGACATTTAGAAAAATATAGAAAGGTTCTACACTGGAGGAACACTATTTATAGATAAATAAATTCCGATACCTACTACACAATCCTTTTGTTTTCAGAATTTTAACAAATAAGGCAAATTACTCAGATTCTTTCCATTTAAACTGCTTTGATACTGCTGACCAGTAGTCACTCTCTTAATGGTGTTTTTTTCTTTTTCAGCAGTAATCAAGAAAATAAATATGGTAATCAGCAACACTTTTCCCTCAATCATTCAAATACAATGTTATCAAACTCTAATAACTTTATGGATGTTTACTCTCCCTGCATCAGAACCAAATTCATGGGGTTGGTTCACTATTCTACTTGCTCAAAGTATATTTTCTCATAAGTTTAAAACTCAAGTGAGGTCAAATAACATATACACTGACACTCATTTTTATGACGTTTCTCATCACATTACTAGGGTACATCTAGACTACAAGCCTCTTTCAAAAGAGAGTTTTTTGAAAGAATCTTTTGAAAAAGCCTCTTTCAAAAGACAGTGTCTAGACTGCAACCACTTCTTTCAAAAAAGAGAGCCACTATTTCGAAAGACAGAACCCAGGCAATCTGGATGCTCTCTTTCGAAAAAGCCCTGTTTGCATTCAAGAATGCCTTTTTTTGAAAGAGCACTTTTAAAAAAAAGCATTCTTCCTCGTAAAATGATGTTTACCATGGTCGAAAAAAATGCCGCATTCTTTATTTTGAAATAGTGGGCTTAGTAGTGTGGATGCACCACTTATTATTTCAAAATAAGGGGGGTTATTTGGAAATAACTCCTTAGTGTAAACTAGGGCTAAATGTCTAGATCCCTGTCTCCTGTGTAAACTTCAGAGTGATTCACAACTGGGAAAAGATAAGTTTGAAATTCCCATTCAGGGCCTAGTTTAGTAGGCACCTTTTGAGCACACCTTTGGGATTAGGACCATCATGCACGTTTACACAAAACAGATGATTTCACAAATAGCTTCATCATGATCAGACTGGAACTTTTTCTAACAAATGCCAAAATAATAAAAGCAGCTGTAGGCAATAATGGTTTTACATTTTTGGTATTGTTTAACTCCTATACCCATGACAGTTCAGGGAAAGCTGCACCATGCCAAAGACCCAAAAGTCCTATACTTCTATGACCCTGAGATATATAGCTGTTTGCAGATGTGCAGGACTTTCATAAATTTTCATTTACCTCATTGGGACTAGAGAATTAAGCAGGACTTCCTTGGATAAAGAAAAAGGAGGTTCTTCACTTTTCTGTTTTAATTTGGTTTTCAATCAAAATAATTTTATTAAACAGAATGATGACACCATCTTCTTGAATTCTTCTGATGCTGGAAATAATTCCTCAACCTTCGGGCCCTGAAAAGTTCATATGGCATAGTATTTTCTACATAGCGCAGTTTCTAAAAGGGTTTTTTTCCCCTTCACATTTTTCTGCAGGTATCTCTGAAATGGACTGTTGCAGCTACTTGAAGAACTGTTTTCCAGTTGTGGCTATGCTAGTCATTACAATCTTTAATTGTAACTTGCAACAATTAAGATAAATTAAGTATTTCTTTGCTATATGTATAATTAATTCAAACTCTCTGAAAGAGAGAAATTAATAATATTAATAAAATCTAATTGTTCCCTCAGACTTTAAGAGTAATATTATGTCTGAGGTTGTAGTGCAAAGTTCACTTAACTCAATGAAAAAAAACCCGTAAGTGAAAATAAAAATATTAATTTTTATTTGTGCTGATTCAGTTTTACTTTAAAAAAAGAATCAGGAAAGATGCAGTATGGTAAGAATTCAAATGTATTAAGCCCTGATTCAGAGAAGAATCACAGGCTTAAAATTTTGTACTTGTTAATCTGATTTAAAATAAGGTAGTTAACCAGTACAATACTTTATCAAGAAGGATAAATTCAGCTTATCCTGCTATCCATTTCCTCTGGGCAGATTATTTAATCTATTTGATAATTCCTATTTCATAGAAATATTTCAGCTTTCATCATCAGGACATGTGAGAATACATTCATTAACATTTGTGTGAGGTTGAAATACTACAGTGATGAGTGTCACAGAAAAGCTGATCATAAAAGTACATTTTGCTAGGTGCTAAACAGTGTAACAAATCAATGCAGTGTCGTTTTTTCTTTTGGGAATTAAGGTTTAAAAACATGTGGCACATTTAAAAGAAATGGGGTAAGTGATCTTAATGTGGCCTTTAGTGGTAATGTATCCATATTCAAAATAAAATAAAAATCAATGATCAAATAGTATTACTCTATCTCAATCTTTAGCAAAGAATGGGAATAGCTGTGTCATATGAATCATTACTGAAGTACGTCAGTAGCACAGCGGTATAGAAAAGTTGCACAAGTACCTGACTTTATCTTATTTGTATGGCACCTAATAAGTGCTATTATTTTCCAACTAGTAAATAATAAAAAATCAACATATATTTTATGTACATATCAGTTCTGATCAATTCTTTCCATCAGATAACTTTAATGAAAATATTTTTTTATGGAAAATTGGATTTTCATTTAAATTATTTTTTCTTGAAAATGGTGTGATTTTATAGAAAAAAAATCCATGAAAACCAAAATATTTCAATTCAGACATTCTGCAACAGTGACTCATGAGAGTTTATCTTCTATGAAGCATGATGGCCATGAGACTTTTATGATGAACTGCCTCTCTTTATCAAGGCAGCAGACCATGGAGCATCATGGGAGTTGTACTTCAGCCAGGAATTCTAGCCCGTAGAGTCCCAAGAAGCACTACAGCAGCATTTGCAAATCAAACTATTTTGTATTTAGATAAATATTTTGAATTTTATTTTTTGTACACAGAGTTCATTAAATATTTTACATAGGAAAAATTTTGATTAGACCTCAAAACTTTTTCTTCAAAAAATGCTATTTTTACTGACTATTCAGAACAGCTAGGACTATTTTATTATAGTACATATCACAAGGGGGGGGGGGGGAGAGATTGTAATTCACACACCTCGATATTAAACTACAATTACAGAAAAATCTTAAATTGCAATATTTAATTTCATGAAGTGTCCCAAACTGTTCCAAAGAGTCAGTCAAAAACAAACAAAAAAACCCAGCAGTGTGTATATATTTAACTAGATAGTTAGCTAGCTATACACACAACCTGTATAATGGATTTCAAATAATGTACAGTAAGTCTATCATCCATTTAGTACACATCACTTGGGCAATATTAATTTTTGTTCCTAGCCATAGACAACATTGCTAATAAAAACGTATTTGGAACAGTGATATTATCAATTTTTAAAAGACATTGTATGAATAATATATTCAAATGCCCAGTATTGATTATGTATAGTAAATGTTAATATGCAATGGTCCTGCTGTGTTGTAACTAAGACATTTATATAAAATCTTGCCCAGGGCACACAGAAAGCTGGACCTCTTATTTGCTTGTTTGCTACTATTTAATCCCTCTGAACCACAAGCTCTTAATTTAAAAAAAAAGATGGATATGCCTTGGTGTAAACATTCTTTTCATTTCTGTCTGGGTGCACTACAGACAGTGATTTCCTATATAGCAGGGCCAGGTGGAGGCTGGGAGGTCACCTCTTTTCAGCAGCATGTGCCTCTCAGATCAATGAGAAGCCCATGTTGCTGACTTCCTCAGTGACCAGATGGGCCAAGTCCTGCAGAACATTCTATAGCCATTTACTCTGTGCATCAGGCTGTGCAATTGATTTGAAGATAACAGACAAGAAGGAAAGGATTGTCAGGCCTGACTGCCTTCTGTCAGTGTAGAAGGCTTGGAACAGTGTAATTCAGCAATTTTTTTGTCAAGTTGGGTGTGGGGAGGGAAGGACCTGACAGGGTGATTCTTTACTTGTCATGAGGTACAAAGGTACAGTGGGAATCCATTCACTAGCTCCTGAGATGTGACTGGACTGGCTATAGCAGGACATCATGATACATGGCTTAGTTTTACAGGCAGTTCTCTGTCTGTGAGATTTTAGTCTAGTTGACCAGGGGAAGCTGAAAGAGGGAAATAAAAAGGGAGGTGTGTTTGTTTTCATTTGTTTTTATAGTTCATTCATTTAAAATAAAAATAATGTTTTTGCTCTCTAGGGAACCAATGCCTGACAAAAGAAAGGAGGCTGTTCAATAGAGGTTGGCTGGCAAACACCGCACATAAGTACTTGTTTTGCACAATGCCATGAAATTGCTGTGACAGCTTCACACCATTTTTCACAAATATTTATAACAGCAATTTTTGTTCTTGAGAAAGTTCGTAGGAACTGAAAGTCTGTGTAAAGTTTACACGAACGTGTTCATGTGAGAGTTCACAACAGAAACATTCCCTCAACTATCTTGCAATCTCTTTCATTTTCTTCTTCGTAGTTATGCAAAATCTCATGTGACTTTAGTGGTCTATCACCAAATAATAATTTAAGACACTGTTGGACTGAATAGCTTGAGAACCAATCATAGGATGAAATATATTTTGCCTGAAATAGCAGGTTGAATTTTTTGGAATAGCAAATAATTTTCAAAAAGTCAAAGTCAGTTTATAGATAACATTCAAACAGAAAAAAAGGGCAATACACTGCATATATTTGCTATGAACAGTTTATCCTGCTATATTTTAGCCAGCAATACTAAGCAGAAGCAAAGAAAGGACAGTTATGTTCAATGTCAAAACAAAGGGCCTATTCCTGTAGAAATACTGACTTCACCTCAACTCTTATAGGAAACATAGGGGCTATGTTTAGACTGGCATGATTTTCCGCAAATGCTTTTAATGGAAAAGTTTTTCTGTTAAAAGCATTTGTGGAAAAGAGCATCTAGATTGGCACGGACGCTTTTCCGCAAAAGCACTTTTTGCAGAAAAGCGCCCGCGCCAATCTAGACGCAGTTTTGCGCAAAAAATCCCCGATCGCCATTTTCGCCATCGGGGCTTTTTTGCGCAAAACAATTTTTAGCTGTCTACACTGGCCCTCTTGTGCAAAAACATTTCCGGAAAACTGCTTTTGCCCGAACGGGAACATCAAAGCATTTGCGCAAGAAGCACTGATTTCGGACAGTAGAACATCAGTGCTTTTGCGCAAAATCAAGCGGTCAGTGTAGACAGCTGGCAAGTTTTTGCACAAAAGCAGGTGCTTTTGTGGAAAAACTTGCCAGTCTAGACGCAGCCAGGAAGCTGAGGTCTTTTTCCCACTTGTGGGATCAATTCCAAAACCAGTGTAATTGTATTTATGAGAGAGTGTTAAAATCCCTTAATCAGATATTGGCAAAATCACCATTACTTAGAATCCACAAAGAAACAGCAACTGGTTTACATAGTCTTAAGTTTTCACTTGCATAGATGAGTCATATTTAAATGGAAAATCCACTTTCTTGGGGAATTTTCTAGGATACATAATTAAGCCTAATGTTACTTAAGTCCTGATTTTTTTTTTAAATTAAAGCACTGATTACATTCACATTTTTAATTTGCATTTCCTTCCCTCAACTGGAATTCCGTGTGCAATTTAGGAATTTGTATGAAAAAGCACAGGCTCTCTGGCTCCCTGGAACATAAGTAGGTGATTTAATATTGTTCAAAATGTGACTTCAGTTCATTTTAATGCAAAGGGATGGTGTTTTGTCTTCCCACAAAAGACTTGTGCCAGTGTTGGTCCAACAAAAAACAAAACAAAACTTTCACTTCAGCATTTCATCTCAGTAAAATCATGTAGAACTTTTTCTCTGTGGCAGAACCTGTGTCATCGTTAGCTATTTAATGAGCTAGCAGGTTTGATGTGATCGAAGTCATTTGAGAACCACTGAGAACAATTTCAGGTATGGAACAATATATTTTATTAGGGATTTCCACTTAACTGAGATGAAAGACCAGGTTGTCCTGATTAAAGAGATTTTATTTATCTGGTGATATACTTGTGCATTAAAATTCCTCCCCCCCTTTTCACCCCTCCCCTTTTCCCCTTGCCCTCCTCCCCCCTGTAGTTAACAGAAGGTTTGCATGTGGAAATTAAGAATGGTAGGGAGAACTGGGCCTGTGATTAAGTAGTGAAATAAGTAGCAAGACACATCAGGATTCAAACTTAGCAATGTTTTAATATTTAGAAACACTCAACTTTTCAGTAGTATTATAGAAATAATACACTTGATTCTGATGTCACTTATCCCAGATTTTCATCTTTTTTAACTTTACAAAACTGCTCTTGGGTACACCAGTATAAATTGGGAGTAATTCTACTAACTTTAGTTTAGATTTGCAATTGAGATCAGAATTAGGCTGTTTGACTTTAATAGATAGCACTGATTTACATTTTAGTTTTTGAGGAATCGTGCAATTGTTGCCTTTGGAGCCTTAGTAAAATTGCAGAATCCCTCCTTCTTCTCCCCCCACCCCCATGACTGACATTTGTGTAAATGATGGAAGAAATTTCTCCTATTTTCTCTAACTCATACTATCAAACTACCACGTTGTAATAAGTCCAAAATATACATTGGATATTATTGTATTGATGATGATTTATCAATATTGTTGATTTATATTTTCTTTTTGCTCACTATCTTTATCAGCTACCTAAAACCATGAATCAGGAAGCACTGATCAGCAGCTAACATTTACATCACATGGTTCCAGAATTGATTATATCATCATGACCATGAAAATCCGTGTCAGTCAGACCATAAAATATTATATATAATTTTATATATTTGTTTTCAGTGTTTCATAAAATGAGCAACCTCCAGACTATAAAAATGAGACCCATTTCCAGTGCAGACTGAAAAAAAATTATCTAGGGTTTAATGGACTTAGTACTTCAGGCAAAGTTCATTTACATGGACAGAAGAAACCTTTTCTTGATGTGCTGCTCTAATTAACCTCATGATAATCTCAAGTGGCTTCTAGTTTAACAAAATTATGATTCCGTCAAGTATCAGTTTCTGGTATACTAAGGACTTGTTTTTAGAAGGAGATAATTTTTACAGGGAATGCCAAAAATTAGCATAATCATTTTGACAGAGACTGGAGGTCAGAGACATTTTGTACTCTTGACTGCTCTGTTGTTTTCATGGATAAACCATTCTTATGTGTCTTTGTAGTGCAGTGAGAACAAACTTTCACAATCTAGCCTTTTATTAATTGGTTAGTGGACCTTGAATCTGTGGTTCAGGGATTTAACTAGAATTCATTTAGATTGAGCAAGAATCTCTATTATGAAATTGACCCAATTTTTACAGGCATTTCAGTGAAAGAGATGAAAAATAATCCCAATGAGTATCACAGGCAATTTCTGACATCAGACTCTAATGTAGCCACGATCCATGTAGAGACTTTTGGAATAGAGACATTGGTCTTGCATCCAACATGGTTGAAATCTTTATGTGATTTCATCTTCACAGATAAACAGGAATTGATCAGAGAACTAAAAATAAAAGATAAATTAGGTACATGTGATCATTACTTGAATGTATTGGTAATGTATACAAAAGAATAAAGATTTAACATATACACACACACACACACACACACACATATATATATACACACACACACACACAAATTAATTAAAGTAAAAGATAGCTAACTGATAGGCCTCAAAATTGTAAATATGGAATCATTGTCAAACAGTGTATTTTTGGTGGGGATGACGTTACATAGAGGAAAACATAAAATCACCACTGAAAGTTTGCAGATGGCACAAAAATTGGGCAAGTTGTAAATAGTCAAGAAAATTGGTCACCGACATGGCAATGTGTATCAATTGGTAAGCTGAGCACAAGCAAACAATATATATCTTCATATGGCTAAAGATAAAGGTATAGGAACAAAAAATGTAAGTCATATATTTACAGCATAGGACACCATATCCTGGGAGGCAGTGACTCTGAAAAAGAGATGGGGGTCATGGTGGATAATTGTCTGAACAAGAATTCCCAGCATGATACTGTGGCCTAAAGGGCTTTAGTGTACCTCAGACTTCACTATATATGTTCCAAAAGTGCTTCATCACCTGCACATCTAGCTAGGAAGATGTTTTTTCTTTGATTAGAGGGGATCGTATCACCACATGGTTGATGGACCTATGAGTTTAAGTGTGCCACTGAGTGCCAGGCCTGCTAAAGGGTGGCCAAAGGGGTCAGCTGCTCTGAAGCCCAGTGATTCAAAAGGGCTTGGCAATTTTGTTGCCTCCCTTCTCGCTTCTGAGTGCTATTTCTGGCATGAACAGATGTGGTAAAATAGTTAATTGAGACACTGTATGTTTTCCTCATTTTTATGTTCCCAAAAAAGTGCCATGAAAATTAGCATTGTTTTTTCATGTTCAACAATGTTGCAATACAAAGTATAGATTTGTGCTTGATGTGCCTGCTTCAACCCAGTATGCTGACAGTTGCAACATTCCTCTTCGCATTTGCTTTTGAGTGTGCCTGTTACATTAGTGGTCATTTTTCATCATGTAAGAATAATTCCATGTTTCCAGATAATTTCCCACTCTTTCTCCCCTGGTTTATAAAATTATTATTAAGGTTGTATTAAACCAGCAGATTCTAGCCTCTGCACATGTTAGTGAATATGCACTTTTGAAATGGTAGCCCATATTACCAATCCCATCATGAATCGTGATTTTACAGGGACCTCAGAAAGTCATATCACTTACTGACATAACAGAATTATGTACAAGAGCCTGAGATCTTACAGAACATGCTTCTGGTTTCTGGTTTTACTCCCCTTCACTTGACAGTTGGTACCTCAACCCCTACATCTGGTAAAACCCTGAAAAGAGGCTAGGATAATTAGTTCCTGAAAGTGTGTATCTGATACTTGCATCCCGTTAATCTAATAAAAGCTCTTACCTTCAACTTTTGTCATAGATTTATTCCCAAAAGGTAAAGTTGAAGCTTCTAGGGTCATAAATTATGAAAAAACCACAGCTCATAAATTAAGCTTTCATGAAAAGCTGCTTACAAACAGGAAGTCAAACTAGTCCAAATTAAACCACACTTCATATTATGTGATTGTGTAGGCTATGACTTTTAAAGTAAAAGGGAAAACACTGGAAAGAATCTGGAGAGCTTCTCATATGATTGCTGTAGTTACCTGACAGGACATAACTGAAATATAGTCACTTTAAAATAATTATAAAGAAAGACAGCTTTCCCTGTAGGAGTATGAGATACTTGAATTTGTCAGTCCATGGACATTACCTTTCCTAATTTAGGAAAGCTTCAGTTTACTCTCTTAAACCTTTCTGTGATAAACACTTGGGAACAGATCTCTTATAAACTGATAAAAAAAAGTAAATCACTCTCCTTGGCTTTCTTCATGGTCTGCCAATGCAGTTAGCCAGCTTCCGCAGATGCCATTCTTGGCATCAAATACCAAGAGTCCACAGGAAGCAGAAAATGCCAGGTTTCTTCTTATGTCTGAGAAAGCAGTGTTTGTTGTAGGAGAACCCTCTGTGCTATGATAAATGCTGCTGTGCTGAATCAGTATGGCGGACAGTTTAACTTTGTGACCTTCAGGAAGTTGACAGTTTCCCCTATAGATTGTTTTTGACACAACCTATAACATAGACTGTCAAAACTACTACAGTGAAAGAGATCTGTATTTATTTTACTGTTTAAGACTGCTTCCTCTTGTGCAGATCTCAGGTGTCTTGCCATTCTCCTGGACAATTTCATATGCGCTTTTTTTGTGCTTGTTTGTTTGCCCTATATAGGGTTTTATCTAAGGGAATGCATGCTTTGAATGGCCCTATTCTGTCACTCTGACATTGATCATATATTTTGAATGCTGGGACCAAGTTTCCAGCAGTGATTCAGGAAAAAAAAATGCAATACATACATATATATAAACATATATATAAAGAGTCTAAGCCAGCGTTTTTTAAAGTGTTCCATGGACCGGATTTGGGAAAGCCACTAGCAGGCCCACGCCACTTTATTTACCTAAAGAGTCTGTAACCTCGGAGCCTGGTGGCTTCCATTGACTGAAAATGGTGAATCAGAGCCAATGGGAGCTGTGAGAATCAGTAACTATAGACCCTTCAGGTAAACCAGGCAGCAAGGGCCTGCTAGCAGCTGTCCCAAAGCAAGCCCACAGAACACTTTGGCTACATCTACACTGCAAGGTTTTTGTGCAAAAACCCGCAGAGTGTCCACACCTCATATGCACTTTTGCACAAGGAAATCAGGAATAAAATGTCATAATAGAGAGCTTTTTCGACTGTAGGTAAGCCTCCTTTTACAAGGCATGACTCCCCTTTGCACAAGAGCTCTTGCACAAAAAGACAAGGGTGCATGCTCCAGACGGAAAAATCTCTTGCACAAAATGCTTCTTGTACAAGAAGCATGTAATGTAGATGTAGCCTTTGAGAAACACTGTTCCAGGCATTTTTGCCATTATGCTTACTACCTTCTGAGGCTGTATCTAGACTGCATCACTCTGCCGACAGAGGAATGCAAATCAAGCACTTTGGAAGTGCAAATGAGCCTGGGATTTAAATATCCCAGGCTTCATTTACATACTTACATTCCAATGCTGTGCTGATCAGGCTCAGTATCGAAAGTGAAACTTAAGTGCAGCCGTGGTTCTGCTGTGTTTCTGCCAACAGCAGGGTCTTTTCCAGCAGATCCTGTACTCCTCAAAAAATGAGGGATAGAGTCTAGACATAGCCAGAGTCTCTAAAGGAGTTTGTTTTCCAGTTTGGGACCTGTTAGCATAGTAATACTTTCATCATCTATCAATCAATCATCATCCTTTGCATTTGAAAAGAAAACTTTGCTCATTCTTCCAAGCAAAACTTCACAGGAATTTTCTGAATGTGTTTAAAGTCTCAGCTCCTGGTTTCTGAGACTGAATGCCAAGCTCTCTCTTCTTTCTCTCTGTAGCTGATTGTGAGCACAAAGTAGCACTTTGAGATAATGTTGCTGTTCAATTAGTGCACATAGAAAATGAATTGGAAAGTTAATTCTGACCAGCATTAATATGAAAAGCAGCAACAGATTAGCTTCTGAGCTGGTTAGAAAATGGATCTTCTGCCTTCTCCACATTCACACACAAAAGGAATTTTTTTAAAAAAATGAAGACAATTTTGAAATTTTGTAAAAATTAAAATTCTGAAAAAGTTTTCTTTAGATAAATTCAGAAAGATACATTTCAACATTTGGCCTATTTTTACTTCTTGATTTTGTTGTTTAAAATCATCTAAATTTAGAAACAAAGTAATCTTAAGACAAACCCCCCCTTTTATTTTTCTAAAAGTATCAAAATACTATATTGTAGGATCAGGCCAGAGAGCTGCTATAGAGTGGATAAAAGGCCTGCTAAATAGAAGCAGAGGGAAGCTGGACAATTAGAAGCAGCTGTTAGTGAGCTGGCCCAGGCATATTGGGACCAGCTGACACCACATTAGGCCTGCTGAAGGCCTTTAAAAGCCTCCCCAGTTGGAAGGTGGGGAGAAGAATGAGAGGTGCTGTAGGGAGGAGATAGTGAGCAAGGGACTGAGAGTAAGCCATAACAACTTTAGTGCAGGAATAGTAAGGGAGGGAGTCCTGGAAGAAGTGGCTGGGCTCCTTACTCCAGAAACCAGCTACAAGCCCCAACCCCTGGGAAATTGGGCAAGCTGCTAGCCTAAGTAGTGGCCTGAGAAAGAGGGGCCCTTGCCACAACATTCAAAATAACTTTTCAATTCTTTAAGAAAACTTCATCAACATCAATAAGATTTCTAAAAATAATTTCAATTTTATCAGTATAACACTTTCTGAGCACCTCCTTCCCCCAAAAAACTGTTCTCACACATTTTTCTTCCAGCTCTTCTGTCATATATTCCTTCAATAGAAACAATTAGCTTCCTTTGATGAGCTTTTCTTCCAATTACTGAATGCTCTTTAAGATAAATCCAAACATTCCATACCTAAAATAATTATTGTAGGTCTTCTTTTTTCTTAATTCAGTACACAGAGTTAAAATTGTGAAAATAAAGAAGGGCTATAAATGGTCCAGTACACCAAACCTCACAAAGGTCATAGGTCTAGATGCACAAAAAGATTTTAGGCTCAGTGCCCTTTTGCTTAGTAGTATCCAAAGCCCTAAGTTAGGTACCCAGCATCTCTGTATAATGCAAAGGGGAAGAGTTAGGCCCTAAGAATAGAATTCACAAAAACCAAACAGTGCACTGAGTGAGGAGCTGCCTAGAATATCCAGGAGGGAATGCTGAGGACAAGGAAGTGGCTTAATCCCATCCAAATGGAGTTAGGTGCCTAATGGAAAAGGGGGGATTCATAGTCTTGAGCATGGATTTAGAAACTTAAGACAAGTCAGCCCTTTCTGCTAAAGAAAAAGATGACAGGTCGTCTAGTGCCTCTCTCCTCCCAGATGAGTGCTCTAACCACCGGGTTACAATGTACTGTGAGTGGTCTCTCTCAATCTTTCCTGTTAAAGCTGTTCCACTTTGTGTAAATGTTTGAATATTCAGTAGGCCTTAGAGAAGATGAGAATGACTGCATAGTCCAGGGTTTAGGACATGCACTTGTGAGAAGCCAATCCCTGCTCAGAGTCTTCTGTAACCATTGGTGTACATTATATATGGGGGTACCGCAACCACTACTTCCCTGGCAGTTGTGTTTTGTGTGGGGTGCTTAATCTAGAAGACATATTCTAATGTGACCTTTGAGTGTGTCTGACTGATCATGCCCTAATGCTCAGAGAGGCTGAACAACACCTAGTTGTGTCTCCTGATGGGGGTTGGGCATGAATTAGGTGCCAGCACACTAGGCTTAGGAAGCTGTGTACATGGCCGCTGGCAGAAATTCAGGAATTTAGTGGGCTTTATCAGTTGAAACAGTGGTGCTTAGGGAATTAGGCATCTGAAGAATTATGTTGCAGTTAAGAGTGGAAGTTCTAAGGACCTAAATTTTGGACTTAGGTCCCTAGTATTCTAGTTAGGGGCCTAAATTCCTGTATGCATATATCCCCTTCCTCATCCTGCAAGTGCCAAGGGCTTTGAGGAATCAGGGCCCCAAGTGCAGTTTGTTCAGGACTACTATAGGTTCATGAATTTAATCCAGACTGCTCTGTTCATTGAAAATCTATGACTCTGTACCTAATTCTGTCTAACATATATATTAACTACCCCCATCACAATATGCACAACATGTATGCTGTCTAACTTAGCCATTTCTGGCATGTCATAGAAGTATTTTGCTCTGGGCAAATTTATAATTAAAATATGTACAACTAAATCTACCATCACTTCAAAGTGTGTGTGGGAGGGGGGATCAAGCTGATTATTCCCGTACTATTTCTCTTTTCCAGCACAAGGAAAAATTACTACATAAATCTTCAGATCTCTTTGTCATTATCTTTAAAAAGAACCAATGTAACAATTAATGATTCTTGCAAGTGTCAAAAGAGAGGTTGTTTGCTGAAAAATCACTTTGCTTTTTTTTATTTTTGTGTGCATTAAAAATATAAAACAAAGGCAATTTAGAGAGAGATTTTAGCTGACATATTACCAGTTTACTACTCTTCCTATAATATGATCATAGAAAATTCTCTGAAATCCAGCAAGAATAACATCAATATTTGAAAGGATCAAGGGCATCCATAAAATCTGTAAACAAGTTGGTGTCTTTTGACAGTCCCATACAATAATCATCAATTTTGACTTTATTGATAGACAATAACAGATGGTGATTGATGTCTTGGCATGATAAATGACACATTTTGTACCACAGCATTATGCACATACCCAATGATTGATGGCGTAACTGAAATATCACCATGTATGCATGTCTATATTTGTGTGACCAACATTTGTGTGTGTGTGTGTGTGTGTGTGTGTGTGTGTGTGTTCAGTACAGGTAAGCAGGATTATCATGCAATGTCACACCATGGCTGTGTCTAGACATGTGATTTTGCGGAAAAACTTGCCAGCTCTCTACACTGGCCGCTTGAATTTCCAGAAAAGCACTGACGATCTCATGTAAGATCGTCAGTGCTTTTCCGGAAATACTATGCTGCTCCTGTTTGGGCAAAAGTCTTTTTCCGAAAGACTTTTGCGCAAAAGGGCCAGTGTAAATAGCACAGTAGTGTTTTCTGCAAAAAAAAGCCCTGATCACGAAAATGGCGATCAGGGCTTTTTTGCGGAAAACCGTGTCTAGATTGGCCACAGACGCTTTTCCGCAAAAAGTGCTTTTGCGGAAAAGCATCCTGCCATTCTAGACGTGCTTTTCTGAAAATGCTTTTAACGGAAAACTTTTCCGTTAAAAGCATTTTTGGAAAATCATGCCAGTGTAGACGTAGCCCATATGTATATCTTTTTTTAACAATGACATTGACATGATTAAATCTATGATTAAGTTTGTAATGCCAATGTCATTCTGGGTGTGCACGTATCTGTGTATTTACTGTATACATACTGTGTAGCCCACTGGTGAGTGTGTGTCCTGCTGTGTGCCTGTTCTGCAGAGGGTATGTGTTGGTATAGCCCCACCAAGAGAGCTTTAACTCAAGGTCTAGCAACCCATGCGTTTATGTTTAAAGTTCCCACATTAGTCCCCCTATTATGTTGCTGCTCTGCACCTCCTCTAGGACTTCCTCTCCCTGACCCCAAGCTCCTCATAACAGTCTCTATTCCCAAGAAGCAACTTCATACTCCCCCCCTATAACTGCCACCTTTTATTTTCTCTCCTTTTATTTTAAATGATAAAACAAACTCAACTGCCTGCTGCTACAAATCTCTTTCCTATTCCTACCCAGCTGGACTTCATGATCTGTTAACCTTGACTCTCTGTCAAGATACAGCCTGGTATGTTGGCTGACCTCTTAGGCTCACCTCTTAGGCTCACATTAACCCATTCAGACATATATGGGGAACACATGCCCCTCACAATATAGCCTTGGCTCTTCATCTCAAAATGTAGCAGCTTGTTCTTTTAATTCTTAACATCTCTGTTTAATCCCCTTGTCAAACAAAACAAGATGGTATGATTTGAATATACATGTTTATATATATATATATATATATAGTTCCTATAGTTTGCTAGGCTCTTCACCTCCTCCTCTGGATTGATTTTGAATGGGACCTGATCCTTTTGGGTTGCTCAGGGCTTAGGAAGAAATAGGCATTCCAATGCCTAGAGTAAAGCTGCAGTGCACCTGCAGAAGCAGAAACTTAGGTATGAAGTGAGTTCAGGAACCTACAGGGTTAGGTAGCCACCAATGGAGAGTTTCACAGATCTCAAAGGAGCCTAAATTGGGACTCACATGCCTTAGTATGTTTGTGGATCTGGGACATGATCCCTGTCTGAAAGAGTTCATCTTCTAAGAAATGAGACTGTTTGTGATGGGGAAAGGAAAGAAAATCTAGTGGCTAGAGGAAAAGGTTATGTATATGCTCCTTTGGCAAACTGTGTGCACTTCGTGGTAGGCAGTTTTGTTTTCTAGGAACTGAAGTTGCAATTAAACTATTGTGTGATTACATTGGATTCACAGCGTTTGGGAAAGAGGGTTGGAAAGTTTATAGTTTCAGGGTGTTTGTTTTTGTTTGTACGATGTGAGGAAGTATGGTGAGGGAAGATCACAGGGTTAGTAGAGAAGAGGGTATGAAATCATAGGATCAGAAGAAGGGACAGCAGGACTGAGGAACTGATAGTGAAGGAAAAAGATGGTTGGAGAGTAGAAGTTAGGGTATGTCTACACAGCTAAGTTATTTTGAAATAACAGCCCTTATTTCGAAATAACTTTCCTATCGTCTACATAGCCAAACCGCTATTTCTAAATACATTAGAAATAGTGGAGCACTTTATTTGAATTTGGTAAACCTCATTCTACAAAGAATAATGTCAAATTTGAAATAGCTATTCCTCCTTGCAGGAGAAATAATGGTAGTTCGAATTAGGAGCTTTAATTCGAACAACCTAGTCCATGCTGCGTGTAGCTGCAGATAGGTAGTTCGAACTATGGGGCATTTAAAAATGGTGGCCCCCGGGAACATGCAAATGAAGCCCGAGATATTTAAATCCTGGGCTTCATTTGCAAGTTCGAATGCCTACATTAGCCACCCTAGTTCGAACTAGGGTGGCAGTGTAGACATACCCTCTTTTACATACATAATATTCCCAGACAAAAAATATTAAAAATGTTAAAAACAAAATAATTCAGACTAAAAGTATAGTTTTTTGTGTATGAAAGAAAATCTATCACACAATGCAATTGCATAACAAATATAAATAACAAGAACAAACCAACATTAAAGTTAATAAAATTACTTCTTACATGGTCAGTGTCCTAATAAGGATGCATTTTACTAATAATCCAATTGATTTGGTTCATGAATCTTAACAATTAAATACCATTCTTTCAAGACTCGTACATGGAGATATTTAGCTATAGGTCCCATATTCCTAATCCCATGTAGCTTTCCAAAAGTTATTGAAGAGTGTTAGGTTTTTCTGAATGTATCTGAAGATTTTGCAGACAAAGCACCCCATAGAAAAAAAGTATCTACTTTTGTTAAGATATTGCTTTGCCTTTTAAAGGCAAGGACTCTGCTTGAATAGACTGATTCAACTCATTTAATATGGATTTGCATCTTATCTGAATTCTAGTGACTCACTGCCTCTTAAACAGGTGGGAGTACAAATCTGAATATTAATGCAATAGCTGCAGTATGACGTCAAGAAGATTCAATAATAAAACAGAGCAAATGGTTGACTATTAACTTGTCCTAAGAAAGTTACTGGCTTACTTCAGAATTTATTTCTGTGTACTCATGAAAATAACTACTAAATATCATATTCAACTAGAATGTGAAAGTGATTCAGAATGCATTAGATCAACTAAGTCATGTATGTAAGTAGTTTAGACCTCAATATGTCAAAGTACAGAAACCTTGTGGCTTTTTTTTAAGAGTGATGCTGGAGTAAATTTGCATTCTATTATTTCCATATTATGTCCCCTAGGCCTCAGTAATGACTACAGAAAGCAATTCCAGATGAGTTATGCTTGTGAAAACATGCATACGCTGCTGCAGCTCACAGCAACAGCAGCCTTATACTTGTCCAACTAAACTACTGTGACACATACCAAGTGCTTCAACATGCTACTAAATTATACATGTCTTTAACAAATGTCAAAAAATGAACACTTATCAAGCTGAAACACCGGACTTTGTTTTTATAAAGACCTGATATGAAAAATATCACTGTGCTCCCATTAAGCTCTACTATCATACAGAGTCGTACTTAATCATCTTATCCACAGACAGCGAAGACAGAGCAGCTCTGGAGGTGCACTGTGAGCTGTTGCTGCCCCCTTAAGACAAGTAAACATAAATAATCTTAAGTATGCTGCAGCTCCCTGACTACATTTTCTCAAAGGTCTTTCTCAATGAACTATTACAGGATAATCATAATAAGGGGCTTACTTAGTGGAAGCTGGTGCAACAATAAATCCAGGAATTTTAATGGACTCTATTACAACTGCAATGAAAAACTAAGGTTTAGTTTAAGGACCTTAGAGAATAGGAGAACCAGAGTCCTTCAGTGAATTCATGCTAGCAGCATTAAGATAACAAAGCTCAAACTGTGAAAACAAGGGTACAGCAAACATTATTCAATCTTTAAATGAAAGTTACTAGCCGTGGGAGAAAGAGGCCCACTTTCGATTCACTTTGGTATGACATACTGCACAGCAACCCAGGTAGGTCATGATATGATAATCTGAAAACAATAATAAGGATGAGTTATTAGCACTTTCCATTCCTTTAACCTTTGTCAAGAGGGCTAATTAATGCTTCGTCATTTTCTCCTATCTTTAAATTTTGTCTAAGCTCTGATATTAGAACATTAATGGCTGCTGTTGATGTGCTTTGAAATAGAATGTGTGTAATATTTTGACCTAGACTGATATTCTTTATTTTCATCTGAATGTTCATTCTACTTCTCTGATGTGTGAGAGGAGAAGAATGGACATACTGAGCATCCAGAGGACCAGTATTGTGTCTTTTGCTGGTCTTGTACAGCCAACAAGATATGAAGAAACCACCTGCACACAATAGGTTCCAAAGAACCATATTGACTGATTATACCAAATGGGAACATGCACACGTTGCTGCTCAGCTTGAATTTTGGTGACTTCGATAAATACCATTAGAGTGTGTCTAAACTGCACCAATAGCTTGAAATAAGCGATGCAATTTGAGCTATGCAAATTGCGTAGCTTATTTCAAGTCAATTTTGAAATTTAGCACTGTCTACACAGCACCATTCCAAAATGTTCCTTACTCCTCTTGGAATGAGGTTTACAGGGACATTGGAATAGCGAGCCCATTATATTTCGAAATAATAGGCACGTTAAAAAGACACGGAATAGCTATTTTGGGATACCTCCAGCATCCTGAAATAGCTCTGCAGTGTAGGTGAAGTATTAGTGGTCTCAGAAACTATTTAAAAGAACACAACCTTATCCCTATACATTATGGTCAAATTCTCTGCTTTGCCTTCTTTATGCTGTGTAAACCAGGGATGGGATTCGGTAAGCAATGACAGCTCTGAACCAACATAGTGACTCCTCCATGACAACAAAATGCCCAACTGTGGGCTGAAGCTAGTCTTTGCTACCTTACCACCATCTTGAATACTGCAATGGGACCAGAGCATGGTATGGTGGGGAAGACTCTGCCTCTGAATACTGAGCATGTCTAAATACAAACTTATGTTGCAATGGGGCTATGAAGAATATACAAAACTCTACAATTTTCATTTCCAAAGCAATTATTTAAAATAATATATAAACCTATTCCTCTACCACAGATTCAGTAAAGTGGGAAAGGGAACAAACAGTTCCTTTTGTTAAATGTTATTTTTACTCGAGTTTATACTCAAATTACACTATGGGTGCGTCTAGACTGGCAAGATTTTGCGCAAAAGCGGCCGCTTTAGCGCAAAAACTTGCCAGCTGTCTACACTGGCCGCTTGAATTTGCACAAGAGCACTGACTTTGTAATGTACAAAATCAGTGCTTCTTGCGCAAATACTTTCATGCTCCCACTCGGGGAAAAAGCCCGCAAGAGGGCCAGTGTACACAGGGAAGAACTGTTTTGCGCTAAAAAGCCTCGATGGCTAAAATGGCGATTGGGGCTTTCTTGCGCAAAATCACGTCTAGACTGGCCACGGATGCTTTTGCGCAAAAGCATCTGTGCCAATCTAGACGCTCTTTTGCGGCAATACTTTTAACGGAAAAACTTTTCAGTTAAAAGTATTTCTGCAAAATCATGCCAGTCTAGACGCAGCCTATAAGTACAGGGTACAGGAGAAAAGCAACATAGGTGTTATGCTTAAACGAAGCACACGAGAAAAAGCAGTATGCCTCATTTGAGAATACAACAGTTGCATATGCTTTTCAATCACTCACACACAAACATACACACACACACACACTCACACACACACACACACGATGTTATAGTTACCAGTCCAGATTCTGTATCAGTCTAGTGGCCAGCTAGATTGAACACAGAGTGAGAGCAGGGCCTTTGTTGGTCGATTGAGCCGATGCTCTTCTGGAGTTGGTGGCAAGACAAACCCAAAGTTCCATAGCAAAGCACTCTGCTTTTATAATCCTTTTCTCTGTTGAAATCCATTTATTCCGCTGTGTCATTCTGTATCCAGAATGTTATCTTGTTGATGTCAATCATTCCCAAACATCTCTTGAAGGCTCATCCTGTAATCAATCATCTTTTTGGGGGTGACCGCTTGCTTCAAGGCTTGTCAATCTGCCAATACCCCAATCCCTCCTTATTATGGGTATGCACTGATGATTATAGATGGCTTCTCTTCTGCCAGGTCATCTAGTTATCACCCACGCTTGCTCACCCTCCTTCTCTGGCCGTCTGGTTCTGAGCAATAACTTCGCACCTTATCTCGACACAGTCATTCCCTTTCACACACACATAAGCAATGTTACAAGGACTTTCAAGGCTATGAGGCACATCAACATCTGTATTGGGAAGACAAAGAGGGGTTGTAAATCAAACAATTAAGACCTCAGCCTTTAACATTCTTATAGTCTTCATTAACACAGATACAATATGAGAGCCTGTCTCTTTACTTACTAAAACTTTAGAACAAGGAAATATAGGAGATATATACTTAACTAAAAGATTTGACTTACTACAATCTTAAATATGATTATATGTTACTTTACATTACCAGATTACTAAACCTAAAATACAAATATAAAAAGAATAATCCTTTCAGTTCCAACATAGGGACCAGGAAAAAGTGACATGCTGCTTCTGATTATTTTCTTTATATATATATATATATATGTTCCTTTCCTTACTGTGTGTTACTAAATATACCTTAGATATTAAAGGTGAACAAATTATTTTTTTCTTACTACTTTGCTTTTCCTTTTTGGACAATGTCATGGCAGATTCCCCATTCTGGCATGATGAATGCAGAAGTGGAGGCCTGGAAAAGTACCCCAAAACCTTGTCTCTCCAGGCTTTGGTAAAAAAACTCCCGCCCCCCCTAAAATCTTAAAAATCTAGGTTTTGGGGTTAACCACCATCAAGTGCTTTTGAACCCAGAATCAGGAGTGGACATTTGAAACTAACCCCTGGGCAAAGAGCTTGAAAAAGAAAGAGAAAATATAAACTGAAGTCTGTTGTTGCTGCCCTCTAGTCAGAATCATGCAGATATCCACAGACAGATTTTCTAAGACACAGAACTGATCCAATACCAGGTTAATAAAAAAGAAGGAACTTTTATTATCAAAACAATACTGTTATGAGTATAATTGGATTGGCTAGATGGTAAGAGCCATCAATTAATAAATTCATAGGGAATCCCATCAGCCAAAACTTAGTTACAACAGAGAGGAAACCCCATTTTTAACAGCACAGACATCAGATCCAAAGTCCCACACAGAAAACAATAAAACTTCACAGATTTATCTAAACTTTACCCTACTTGCACATTATGAAGAGTCTTTTTCTTGGGGTGTTCTCGACTACAGGGTTTTGTTGACAAAAGTGGACTTTTGTCAACAAAACTATACCTGCGTCTACACTACTGCCAAGTTCTGTCGACAGTAAGTCAACAGAACACGTCAGTTTTGTCGATGGTGGTAAACCTCATTCTACAAGGAATAATGCCTTTGTTGAGAGAGTTCTGTCGACAAAAGGTAAGTGTGTATGCGGGGAAGAATTTATATCGACAATAAAGGCCTCCAGGAAGAAGCTCTGGTGGACACTCCTGCCAAAGATTTCAACTCTATTGTTTCTGTCTGTAGCCATCTTTAAATGGCACAGGCACCCATGATTAGCATTCTGGCATAAAGCCAGCTCCAGCCAGGACCCTGAGACTGTGATGCTCTTTCCGGTCAGGCAACTTGGAGCCATGTCCCAGGGACAAGCCCCCCAAGACTCCCCTGGCCCTTCCAGGGACACTTCCCCAGGCACCCTCCTGGTCTGGGCCTGAGATAAAAGCCCAAGTCTGAGGAGCTCTGTTCTCAGGAGGAGGCTCATCGGGCCCCACAGTCCAGGCAGAGGAATGTGGACATCTATGCCAGAATGACTGATGGCCTGGCAAGGAAAGGCCACCTCCCCCGCACCTTGGCCCAGGTCAGAGCCAAGGTCAAGGAGCTGCAGCAGGAAGGCCAATGAGCGCAGCTCCCGCTCCAGGGAAAAGGCACACTATTGTGCCTACTATGAGGACCTGGACTGGATCCTGGGGGCAGGGGAATCCCTGCCTCCTCAGAGGGTTGTGGAGTCTGGCCTGGAGACCCTTGTGCAGCAGCGGCCGCAACTCCAGGGTGAGACCCCAGCAGACGACCAGGAGCTCCAAGAGGAGAAAGAGAAGGAAGACAGAACCAGGAGCAACCATGAGCCAGACACCCACACTCAGGAGGCCTCCCAGACAACTTTGGACATCGGGGAGGGAACATCAGATGAGTGCTGTGAGGGTCCAACACACACAGGGCATGGCAGGTGGGAGCAAAGTGGATGGTGCAGTGACATGTCATACTGATCACAGCCTGAGGAGGGGGCACACACATGGCCGACCACAGGGAGGGCTGTCCTACCCCTGCACTCGCATGGCTGTGAGGCACCACCTGCTCCTGCAGGCAAGTGATGGCAGGTACAGGCATTGGTTGGGGACACTGGAATTGCCACACAGCTTCAGGCTTCTCAGCAACCTGAGGGAACCCCAACTGTGGTCTGACACTTGTCTGTGCTGCTTGGCCATGGGGTGTGTGGAGGAGAGAGAGGGGGGTAGGATGGTGGCCTGCACACCTTCTTGGCTCCAGGGAGGCCATGGCTGCTGGGCAGGCCATACCATGCCTTCCTGAGATGCACATAAGCATCCTCTGACCCTAGGACAGGTACTGCCTGCTGAGAAGAAGGAGGGCATGCCCTCTCAGGGAAAGTGTGGACATGTATGACTGATGACTTTTCCCTCTTGTCCTCCACAGACAGAGCAGCTGATCAGGAGGGGACGCCACACCTGCCCTACCACCCACATGGCTGCAGGGAACTTGTCGGCACTGGTGCAAGTATTTGGACCTGGTGCACTAGCACATCTCGGTCCTGCAAGGGATGCAGGACGCGATGAACCGGAGGATGGAGTCAGAGGCAGAGTGGAGCAGGCACTTGCTGGATGAGTTTGTCCAGCAGCACACTGAGATTTGCCCGGCTATCTGGGAGGCCATGGTCTTCCCCGGTCTTGTGCCTGGTTCTGCTCCTCTTGCTCAGCCTGCCCCACCCCTATCAGCCTCTTTCCCCACCCCCAGGCCCACCCCCAGCCCCTGCCATCCCAGACCCAGGTACAGCTCCACCTCCTGCCCAGCCCCCTACTGTCCCAGCCCGCATGCGCGTCATGTGCAAGAAGGCCTCTTCAGCCAAAGTACCAAGGGATCTTCATCAAGGCAGCACCCTCAGCCCTGAGCCTGCCTCCCCCTTTCCAGGTTGACATTCCCCCTTCCCACCTGTGAGAGTCACTGAGAGAAGCACTTTATTTTGTTTACAAACACTTTATTTTTCTGAACAAAAGAGTATTTTAGTTTTTCTGAACAAAAGTATTTTAGTTTTTAAAAAAACTAACAGTGAAATAAACTGTAAACATTTTTTCACCGACACCTGTCTCTGTTCTCAGTGTGTGATCAATGAATACAATGTGTGAATGTGGGGCCGGGGGGGGGGGGGGGGGTTGGGAAAGAAGGTACCGGGGTCATGGGGCAATCCCACATTTGGAAGACCCTGGGGAAAATCATCGGCCTCCTTGGGAGAATTGCTCCCTCTGGGCTTCTCGAATGCGCAAACGCAGCTGGTGAACTTGCCAGATGGCAGCTGTCCAGGGCTGCTCAAAGTGCCTCCCCTTCACATCAGCCCATGTCCCCCACGCAGGGAGGAAGGCCTCCTCTTTCCTCTCCACTAGGTTGTGAAGCACACAGCATGCAGCAACTACATTGGGGATGTATCTAAATCTGCCCTTCAGACGGCCAAAGGTGCACTCCACCTGGAAGTGAGCCCGATACAGGCAGGAGTTAAACAGTTTCCTGCTCGCATCCAGGTGGCCTGTGTAGGGCTTCATGAGTGAGGGCATAAGGGGGTACGCCGCGTCACCCACGATGCACGTAAGTATCTGCACATCCCCGACTGCACAGTTCCTCTCCAGAAAGAATGCCCCAGCCTGCAGCCTGTGGTACAGGTAGGAGTTCCAGAATACACAGGCATCATGTGCCCGGCCTGACCACCCAACACAAATGTCTGTGAATTCTCCCTGGTGGTCGACCAGGGCCTGCAGCACCATGGAAAAGTAGCCCTTTCTATTAATATACTGTGCTGCTCGATGGGGTGGTGTACGGATCGGGATATGCATCCCATCAAGTGCTCCACTGCAGTTCAGAAAACCCAGCCCCGCAAATCCGGCCAAGATGGTATGCAGGTCTCCTAGGTGAACAGTCCTGTGAAGCAGCTCCAAACTGATGGCCGTCACAACCTTCAGAAAGGGACAAATACACACATAACAGGACATTAGAGGAGTTGCATGAGCTGATGAGAGGTGCTCCCGCACCACTCCCCTCCCAGACCCTGAGAGCCCCCCCTCAGCTAATCGCTCCCTCCCCCCATGCTCCCCACACCACCACAGGGTGAGGCCAGGCGGGCTTCTACCACTCCCACCCCATCCCCCATTCCGTGTCCGGTCCTGACCATCCCCCTTATCCACCTGCCCCCGCCCCCATGGACTGTCCCCTGAGTGTGACTTACCTCCATCAAGATGGCCCCGACAGTAAACCTCCCCATGTTGAACTGATGTCCCACAGAGCAGTAGGTATCAGGGTTGGCCAGCTTCCACAGTGCAATAGCGACGTGCTCCTCCAGGAGGATGGCAGCCCTCAAGCGTGTGTCCTGGCATTGCAGGGCAGGAGAAATCCAGGCACAGAGCTCCTGGAATGTGGACTTCTGTATCTGGAAGTTTTGGAGGCACTGGTTGTCGTCCCACTGCTGCATAACAAGCCAGTCCCACTTGTTGGAACTGGTGTCCAGCCTCCAAACTCACCTCTCCAGGAGTAAGTTCAGGGGCAAGGGCAGTAGGGCTACAGTCTGAGCAGGAGGCTCAAAGCTGGGCTCTGAATCCAGCTCTGCTGCAAACATCATGATGCTCTCATGCAGATGCAGGAGAACTTCCATCATCACAGTGTGGAGCCATTGCCTGCCCACGGGAAACTCAGGCTCCATGGCCAAAAGCACAGTGAAAAGCAGAAAAAAAACCCCTGAAAATAAACTGCTGTGGTGTCCAAGGAAGCAGGGCAACCAGAACAAAAACTGTAGCAGCTTTGCTTTCCCTCTAGGAGGTAGGCAAGCTGGAAGCAGGAGCAGAGCAATGGCTGTCCAGGAGGATCCCTTTAAGCACGTGTCTCTGCAAAGAGCATTCAGTAGCACCTGGACTTTAAGGCTGCCCTTGTGACATGCCAGAAGCACTTCCGGGTGCCTTCTTTTGTCGACAGAGTGTCTGGCAGTCTGGACGCTCTTTGTCGACAAAGTGGATCACTTTTTCAATCCACGTAATGCAGTCTAGATGTTCTTTTTCGACAGAGGCTTTGTCGACATTATCTGTTGACAAAGCCTCTGTTGACAAAAGCCTGTAGTTGGGATGTATCCTCAGTATCTAGAGCAAACTAGCCCAGAGAAAAAAGAGGGGAAACCCCAAAATTCCTTTGTCTCAGTTTGAAATCCCTATCTGGATTTCTACTGGCTGACTGCTCCTGGCTAGGTACAGTTAACCCTTTAATCCCCAGGCTGCTGGCCATCCCTCATGATCATGACAGACAACAAGAATACTCCAGACTATTGTGTATTTAGTATAGCTGAACAAACAAAACAAAAGTATTTCTGAGAATAGTTGTCCAAGATCAAAAATGAATTTTGCTACCATACTATTCCCTTTTAACAAAAAAAGTAATAATAGTAATAATCACTCAAAACCTCCATTCAGGGAACATACAACACCATATGATTTCCCTAAGTATTGAATGAATAGTGAACTTTGACTTACATATTCAATTGCAAAAGCCTTAATTTTCAATTGTTTTTTCAGGGCTTGCCCTATAACCATTTAAACTTGTGCCTTCAATGGCACACCTCACATGCTTAAAGTTAAATGTGTGCTTAATTACTTTGTTAGAGCAGGATTTATGTTGTATGTCTATCACTCAATATACAAAAGTGTGTGAAACATGTAACAACCCAGAGCAGACTGTAAATATGTATACTATTTGTGAAAGATCATCAGAGCATGAATTATTCCTTAAGAAATATGCAAATAATTTTAAAATAGGTAAATTCTAGATGTTCTCAAGATAGTCATGGACCCTTCACAATAGGAAAAAAGTTAAACAATTTTTGTATAAATTATTTCTTGAAAATTATTAATTCAAACTCTACAAAAGGTAATCTACACTTTAGACGTTTTCTGGGAAAACGGCAATTTTTCCATAAAAATTACACTTACGTCCACACTGCAATTGCATTCTTTCGACAGAAAGGCAAAAGAACGCAGGGGTTTTTCTGACAGTGGTAACCCTCTTTCTACAAGGAAGAAGCCTTTTTCCAAAAGGCGTGTGTGGATAGGGAAGAGGGTTTTTTTTTTTTTTTTTTTTTTCAAAGAAGAGGCCTCCAGGAAAAAAGCACAGGTGCCCTGGTGGTTAATCTGTCCATAGTAATCATAACTTAAATGTGAGATAGCGTCCACATTGATTGGCTACTATCTTTTGAAAAAGCATATCGCTTAGTCGATGCGCTTCTGCTGTGTGGACACTCTCTTTCTAAAGAAGTTTTTCCGAAAGATCTCTTCTGGAAAAGCTTCTTCCAAAACAAACCTGCAGTCTAGACATAGCCAAATTATCTTAAGTTCATGGACAAAGGGTTAGAGACAGGGGTGCTGAGAGTCATTAAACCACACTGTAAAAGATCATATATAATGGAAACTACTTTAAGTGAAGAGGTGCTGCAGCACTCCCCACACCAATAGCACCTACGAATTTCAGAGGGGGATTTGCTGAATGGTTGTAACTTAGCAATTCATTCTGGACACTGCATTTGTGTAAGAGTGGTTCTAACAATAGTGTACTATAATTTCTAACCTATTTTCTGCCCCTAAAAAGAATTAGCAATATTTCTTGGGGCTAAACCCCAATTTTTAATTTTTATTTTACTCATTTAGTATTTTTGTCTTATTTCCCGAAGAGTGTTCATTTCTTCCCATGTAATTATTCTTTCTGCATGCCCATTTAATGAGTGCAATCTAGCATTTGTGACTTACTACATATTTATTATAGCATGCACAATCTGAGTGGTTTTGTTTGTCACAGTAAAAAATTCCAGTCGATTTGACTGGAAACATTTTAACTCTTTTGGTTGGTGTTCTCTTGTCTCATGATTGACAGATTTGTCCATAGTCCTTTTTAATGTAAGGTCTGCTGTACTAGTAATTTCTTTTGTATTCCTGATATTAACTGACAGACAAATCAGCCCTGTGAAATCGCTTATAAAAGCTGTCCAAACCTTTCATAAGTTGCCATTTTAATTCTGTTGAAATGTTTTTATTAATGTTTGTGGTCCTTTAATTAAATATTTACCTTTCAACTTTTTATAAGCAACCTTGGATTTTAATGCTCTTTAACAAAAGCATGAGTTTCTTCATAATATTTTGACACTAGAATATTGGGGATTCTAATCAGAAAGGGGCAAAAATTTTGGACCTGAACTTTGTTGTGGTAAAAAAATGAAGATTCATTGCTACCAAGAAGTTTCATGAATTTTCTCCATTTCAGCAAATTGTTTTTATATACAAAAAATTAAAATTCTGGAGAAAAATACAAAATTAATTTCAAAATTTTCAAAATGGAACACTGACTTTTCAGTTAAAGATAGCTTTTGTTTCAATTTAAAAAAAACATAAAAAATATTGCAAAACGGTCAAAATTGAATGAAAAAAATGCTGCTTTTTTCCAAATAAAATGTTTCATTCAACCTGAAACAATTGTTTTTTAACATTTCAGTCTACAGATTCTTTAAAAATTTATCTTGATTTGATTCAAAGGCTACATCTAGACCACATCCCTCTGTCAGCAAAAGGATGTAAATGAAGCACTTTGAAAGCGCAAATGAAGGGGGGATTTAAATGTCCCTTGTTTTATTTGCATAATCACGTAATGGTGCTCTTTTGAAAAAGCGCTATTTTGAAATTGAAACCTCATTGAAGTTTACAGGAGCTTTCAAAAAAGCACCCAATTTTTGAAAGAACTGCATCTACACTGCGGTTTCAATTTCAAAATAGCGCTTTTTCGAAAGAGCACCATTACGTGATTATGCAAATGAAGCACGGGATATTTAAATCCCTGCTTCATTTGCACTTTTGAAGTGCTTCATTTATATCCCTCTGCCGACAGAGGGATGTAGTCTAGACATAGCCTAAATGATTATTTGGTTAATTTTTCAGAATTATCAGCAAACTGAAAAATCTATTATTTCCACTGTTAACATGTCAGTTTTGTATTTGATACTTGTCAATTGCATGTTCTGGTTTGCATATGCAAATTGTGCTAGTTATCCTGACGAAGTGAGCTCCAGCTATGGTTCATTTGATCACAATATAGACTTAAGTCTGTAGCACAAAAAGATTGCTGGTTCAATCTCTGATGTCAGCCAAGAGCATAGCTAACACACACACATTAAACAATAATGCAATGTCTGAGTGTCAAACATTGGTGAAATATTGTTATTTGCTTGGGAAAAAAAACTTTTTCCACTAGAAAAAAAAAGTCTTTGTGGAGGTTTTTCAGATATAAGGGTTTCTTTTAATCCAAACAGGTATTGTAGAGATCTAATGAGTGTATTCTCTGTGGTGCACAACAGGAATAGAGTCCCTTATGTGTTGTGCCTCTTTTTTCCACCCACCTGTGTGGTCATCTAAGCATAAACTTCATTAGGACTGTAGCGGGTTTATGGGTGCGAGCGCCTCACGCCCCCTCTTCTTGGCTTCGAACAGAGCCAGGGGCGGGGCTCCGCGGACCCACCGCCTTCGTTGCCCTCCTTGTCCCTAACCCCAGGGTTTGTTGGCAGGACCTGTTGTGGGGGGGGGTGCTATCACCTCCCGACCAGGGGTGGCCGAGAGGGTTCGGCGAACCCCGAGTTCAGACCCCCTCCTCCGGCCGGAGAGGGGGGTTTGGTCGTGGCGTGTCTGGCACGCTTGCGGCACGCGGTTTCTCCCAAGGGAGGGGGAGTCCCGCTCCCTCCTCTAGTGCGGACCCTGCCAGGTCCGTCACAAGGACCTTATGCAGATATACAAACTGCCTAGAATTTGGTCCTCAGTTTGCATTAGCTAATTTTTTTTCACAGGATGTTTTCAGTCACTTCTCTGAAAGTTCCAAGCAGGTGGCTTGATTATAAAATGTAGAATCCCCATAAAAAGCAAATTAGTCAAGTGCCTGACTGTAACCCCTTTTATTTTACTTTGTATTAAATATTTGAGTTTGATTGATCAGCTTTTCTCAACTTGTTAGTTATAATAAAATGTTTGTTGCAAGCTTAGAGTCAAATAATCAAGGCAACTTCAGTGTAAAGTAGAAAAATCTTCACACTTACTTTGCTCATTTAAATTAAGGTTAATAGTATAAAAGGACAAAGACATCATCAAGAGGTGCTATTTGGAAAGATTTATAGGTTATATGTATAAAGCATCATATTCTCAGCTCCTGCAAAGGCCCTCTGTTCCATTTATGCAGGATAAAGGTAACACAGAAACCACGTATTCAGCCAGTTTAGGATTTCTGTGGTAGAGGGGGAGTGGCCAGATCTATCACATGCCCCATGCTTGTGCTTGAGAGATCTCCAGCAGTCAAAATGGCAGTACTGCCAACTCTGTCAAATTTATTGCAAGTCTCAAGACACTCTGTTTTTCTCAAAGCTCCAGATCCTGGAATCATATTATTAGATGTGAAGCTCAGCTTTCATGTTAAAAAGTATCATTTTATCCATCATGTTGTGTGTAAAAAGTTTGAGAATGTGATTTAAGTGCACTCTCAAAGTTCAGAAAAAAAAAAGAAAAGAAAAATGAGCCCCAAATGTAATATGTCTTAAAAAAAAATTCTAAGAGGCTGAGGGAACTGGGCTTAATTAGTCGTCAGAAGAATAGAATGAGGGGGGATTTGATAGCAGCCTTCTGATGGGGGGTTCCAAGGAGAGTGGAGCCAGGCTATTGTCAGTGATGGCAGATGACAGACCAAGAAGCAATTGTCTCAAGTTGCAGTGGTGGGCTACGTCTACACTGGCCCCATAAAACGGAATAGTCATGCAAAACAGGTAAGTCAGAATAGGGAAATCCGTGGGGGATTTAAATATCCCCCGCAGATTTAAATAAACATGTCCGCCGCTTTTTTTCCGGCTTGGGGAAAAGCCGGAAAAAAGAATCTAGACTGGCGCGATCCTCCGGAATAAAGCCCTTACCTGCTTTAGACTTACCTGCTTTGCATGACTTTTCCGGAATTAGGGGCCAGTCTAGACGTAGCCGTGGAGTTTTAGGTTGGCTATTAGAGCAGGGGTAAGCAAGACAGCCTTCGCAGGCTGGATCTGGCCCAGAAAGCCCTTTGATCTGGCCCATGGCCACTCTGCTACTTACCTGCCTCCAGGCCCTAATAGGCTTGGGGGCAGGAGGTGTGTACAAAGTCTTCTCCCACCACCAGTAGCACACGGCGCGGAGAGGGAACGACCAGCTGTTCAAAAGAGTGGAGGTTCTTTCTAGGTGCCACATGCCCCTGGAAGGATAGGAGTGGGGGGCAAAGACTTTGTGCATTCTCCTGCCCTCAGGCCAATCAGGGTCTGTGGGCAGGTGGAGCACATGAAGTCTCCTGGCCCCACCCCTTCCACCGAACACAACGCCCCTTCTGTGGTAGCCCATGACCAGTTCTGAAATTCATGACATGGTTCCCCTTCCAAAATTATTGTCCACCATTGTATTAGAGGGTAGTAAAACACTGGAATGGGTTGCCTATAGAGGTGGTAGAAATTCCATCTTCAGTGGTTTTTAAGATAAGGTTTGACAAAGCCCTGGCTGGGATGACTTAGTTGGGGTTGGTCCTGATTTGGGCAGGGGGTTGGACTAGATGATCTCCTGAGGTCTTGTCCAACCCTAATCTTCTATGATTCCATGATTAATCTCATGATTTTTGCTTAGGTTTGGCAATACCATAGTGGCGTATGTGCTTTGTTGGCATTAGTGTAGTTTAGTACAGCCATTCTGAACTGCTTCAGGAAATAAACTAGCATAGAAAGAGGCTCGAGACTAGGGCCAGTAAATAGTTCTTTTGTGTTCTCTTTCCTGAGATACATGCAGTTTCTTAATTGACACAAGTGAGAATCTTGAGCTGGTCAAACATAGGGTATGTCTACACAGTAAAGTTATTTTGAAATCACACCCGTTATTTCAAAATAACTTTACTAGCATCTACATAAGCCAACCACTATTTCTAAATTAAATCGAAATAGGAGAGGGCTTATTTTGAACTTGGTAAACCTCATTCCAGAAGGAATAGTGCCTATTTTGAAATTGCTATTTCGAAATAAGCGCTGTGTAGATGTGGAATAGGGGCTATTTCGAAATAGGGGGGCTCCAGCCCTTCTCAGGGAGCCCTGCTGGCCACTCTGGCCCCAAGCAGGAAAGCTCCTCTCCTCTCCCACTCCCCAGAGTCCTTAAAGGGGTAGAGTCTGGCTACAGTGACTGTGCTAGTTCCAGGCCTGCCAGCCCAGAGATAGTATTCGCTGCCCCTGACCCAGTGGCCCCAATGTGAGCCAACAAGCCACTGTCAGCCAGACCTCCACTGCTCCCCAGGACCAGTCTGCCAGCTCCCAGGAGCCTGCCAGGGGCTGGAAAAGGCAGGTGCCTTCCTGGTCCAGTGCAAAGATCAGGTACCTAATGCCTCCAACGTCCATAATCGCCGCACTAGACAGAGGAACGTGGCTGTCTACAGCCGGAGGGCTGCCAGCCTGGCCACCAAAGGCCACATCCGAACCCAGGAGCAGGTTCGGATTAAAATTAAGGAGTTGAGGCAGGGTTATGCCAGGGCCACAAAGGGCAGCTCCCAAACAGGTAGACCCCCTATTTTGATGCCCTGGACCACATCCTGGGGGGCAGAATGGTCTATGCCTCCCAGGTGGTAATCAACCCTGGGACAGAGGTCCCTGATCGGGGCACAGAGAAGGAGGAGGAGGAGGGCCAGGAGCCACAGGAGCACAGAGGGAGTGTGTTGCGCAGCCAGGATCCCCAAGCCGTCCCAGCGAGCCTGTCGCCAGTGTCATCCAAGGCCAGGGAGGCAACAACATGTGAGTGCCATCACTGTCCCCTTATGTGGGAGTGAGAGAGGAGGAAGACCAGGGACTGTGCGTGTGGGCTTTGCTGACCACGCAGCAACCTGTTCATGTGCCATGCCACCCCCGGGCATGTGGCCCCATCTGGCTGCCACACAGGAGCCTTGGCCTGTTACCCACAAGCATGTATGTATGAAGACACATGACATGCTCCTGACCCCGAGGTGGGACACAGCAGGACGCCCTCCCTCTACAAGCCCCCTCTACACAGAAGCAGGGGACATCTCTCCTCCTCCTTCCCCCCACACAAACCCACACCACATACAGCACAGGGGCATGGGTGCACTCCCAGGCCAGCTCCCACTCCCAGGGATAGCAGGACATCTAGAACATGACCTCTGTGCTAGCACATTGGTTCTGATGGTACGGAGACCTGTCATCCTTGCCTTGCAGAGGGGGGGCTGGGCTTCACCCACTGTGTCCCCAGGGATAACTGACCACTTCTCTTGTTTGTCCATGGCCGTACCAGCTGCAAGTGCAGGGTGCACCACCCCGCCCACGACATCCTTCCATACCTGGGCCCTCTCCAGACTGACCCATGCCAAAACGACTACCTGGGGATACTGCAAGGCCGCACTGCACTCTCGACCACTGGGTGCATGAAGACCTGCAGCTCCGGCGGTAGAGCTGGTGGGAGCTGCTTGCCCAGGGCCATGCCATCTGCGACCACCTGCAGACCCTGGTGCAGAGATTTCTGCCTCCTGCTGCTCCAGCCCCTGCTGCCTCCCCAGATAATGCTCCTCCTTCCACTCCTGCTCCCGCTTCTGCTTCTTCCTCTTCACCCTCCACACTCTCCCCAACCTCCATATCCTCCCTCCCTCCCCAAATATTCTGCTCTGAGAGGTCCAGGCAGGTGAGGAGGCATCTAAAACAGGCCTTCAGCCAGCTGAAGGCACCCTCCACCACAATGTGGGCCCTGCTGAGCCTGGCATTAAATGCCTGTCGGGAGGGGTTGATGTGTCCCATGTATGGCTTCATGAGCCAGGGTTGTAGGGGATAGGCCGCATCCCCCACCGGGCACAAAGACATGTCCACGTCCCCAACCCTGACCCTGATGTTGCAGTCAGGGAAGAAAGTCCCAACGTGCAGCCTCTGGCACACAGAGGAGTTGCGGTAGACCCGTGCGTTGTGTGCTCTGCTGGACCAGCCCACATTGATGTCCACAAAGTGGCCCTGGTGGTCAGACATAGTCTGCAGGATGACCAAGAAGTATCCCTTCCAGTTGATATAGAGGGAGGCTTGGTTTTCTGGGTCACGGATTGGTATGTGTGTCTCGTCAATTCCCCTCTCCTCCTCCCCCCCCGCAGTTGGGGAAGCCCAGGGCGCCAAACCCCTCAATGACTGTGTCTAAATCCGTGAGGTGGACGACTGTGCAAAGCAGCACTCTGTTGATGGCCTTGAACACCTGCCCAGGGACACACAAAAGTGAGAGTCACTGGGGTGCCAGGGTGGCTGACAGTGCTCCCTCCCTGCCACTGACCTGTGCCCCCACTTCTCAGAAGCAACATCCCTTGCAATTCTGGCCACCGCAGGCAGTCCTTAGTGTGAGCAGGACAGAACAACACCCCCCAGGGAGGGGACTTTCACCCTCTCCCCCACTTTTCCCTAGGGAAGCCCATTCCCTCCTTGCATCCCGTCCTCTCCTCCTGGTACAGTGGCTGGAGATTGCCATACCTACATGATCACCATTCTGACAGTGGATCTCCTCATGCTGAACTGGTTCGCCATGGATCAGTAGCTATCCGGTGTGGGGAGCATCCATAGGACGATGGCCACATGCTTCTGGAGGGGAATGGTGGGCCTCATGTGCATGTCCCATCACTGCAGAGCAGGGGTGAACCACTCGCAGAGCTCCAGGAAGGTGTCCTTCATCATCCTGAAGTTCTGGGTTCCCTGTTGGTCTTTTCAGCGCTCCAGGATGATGTTGTCCCACCAGTTGGTGCTAGTGTCCAGACACCAGATGCTGCGGGGCACACTGGCATTCAGGAGCTGCAGCTGCTCCTCCATATATTCCAGGAGGGTCTGGATGATGGCCTGCGGGTTGGCAGCCTGCAGAACGTGCAGCCAGGCTTGCAGAAACACATCCATGAGAATCACCAGAGTGCCCAGGAGCAGCTCCAGGTCCATGCTGCAGAGTACTGTGGTGTCCCGAGTGAGGGCAACCAGAGCACACAGAGAAAAAAATGTTTTGCTGTCCCTTAGCGAGGTAGGCAAGCAAGCAGGGAAACCTGAGAACTGGCTGTCCAAGTGGGTCCCTTTAAGCACAAGCTTCAGCCACACAAGGTAACTCCTGCCCTGATGCCCTGCCAGAACCCATTCCAGATGGCCTTAAATGCAATTCAGTGTCCAATCAGGGTGGACATGCTATTCTGAAATAGCAAAAATCTATTTTGAAATACATTTTGTGTGTAGACGTGTTATTTTGAAATAAGATATTTTGATAGAAGGCAGCGTTTAATCCTGCAAGCATGGCAGGCAGAAGAGCCAGAGAGGGCAGTACAGGACCAGGAAGAGAGCTGGCAGCATGTAACTTCTAGAAGGGGGAAAAGGCCAGCACAGGAATCCCCCAATGCTATAGAGATAAGAAATCGCTTTCAGGCTCTCTCCACAGGCTCTGCGGTGGTGAATGCTTTGGAAGGGACCTCACAAGGAAGAAACTGGAAGGGAACACCATCAACTGCCGTGGTCACCCACAGGTCGATCGCGAGGCCTCAACCAGTCAATCACGAGGCATCCTGTCCGCCCTGCCTCCAATTCCCTTCCACCCCCGAGAAGCCCCACTACATACCTCAAGTGAAAATGGAGGTAGTGTAGGCTTCCCGGGGATGGACAGAAGTCCCACAGCTTAGTATCACTTCCGACGATTCCGGAAGTAGCGCTAGCTGCTCTGCCGGGTGTACTGCGGGAGGGAGCATCGGCTCCCTGCACCGCACAGGAGAGGTGAGTTGGCCCCGGGGCAGGCATGCGCGTGTGCACGGGGGGTCAGCCCCGGGGCAGGTGCGCGCGGGGTTTCCCTGTGCCGGGGGGGTCGGCCCCTGGGACAGGCGCGCACAGGGTTTTCCGGCCCCGGGGCAGGTGCATGGGGTTTTCCTGCACTGGGGGGTCAGCCCCGGGGCAGGCGTGCATGCACGGGGCTTCCCTGCGTGGGGTCAGCCCCAGGGCAGGCACACGCTGGTTTCCCTCTGGGGGGGAATCCTGGGAGGAGGCAGATGCAAGGGACTCTCTGCCTCCCCTGTCCCCCCACTCCCCAGCCCCCAGCCCCATAACTCTGTCCCCTGTCCCCTGTCCCCAGCCACAGAACTCTATCCCCACTCCTCTGTCCCCACTCCCCTGCCCCCAGCCACAGAACTCTATCCCCACTCCTCTGTCCCCAGCTACAGAACTCTGTTCCCACTCCCCGAACTCTGTCCCCACTCCCCTGTCCCCAGCCACAGAGCTCTGTCCCCACTCTCCTGTCCCCAGCTACAGAGCTCTGTCCCTATTCCTGTCCCATTGGCACTCTGTCCTCTGCTGCAGAACCCTGTCCTCTGCCCTCCCAGCACCCTTTTCCCTCTTCCCTGCCCCCCGCCGCAGAACTCTGTCCCCACAAAATGTATAATTATAAATGCTTCATTTTAGATTTAAATAGCATGAATAAAAAACAGACCATTTATTTCATAACTATAAACACGTGATTTTAATTTTACACATCGCATAATTTAAAAATAACCTGTTATCAGAATGTGTAAGTAAGGTCTGGGGATAGCAAGTGATGGACAGGAGGAGAATAGAGAGGACGGGGCTTCAAGGAAGAGGCGGGGCTTCAAGGAAGGGGCGGGGAGGTAGATCTTCGCCTGTTCAGAGATTTAAAAATTGATCTTGGGTGTAAAAAGGTTGGAGACCACTGATCTATTGAGAGGCATGGGATGCATAGTCCTAGGGATGGGGGTTCCACGACCACCACCCCCAAAAAAGGATGACAGGTGGTGGTGATCGGGGAGTCTCTCCTAAGAGGGACTGAGCCATCTATCTGTCATCCGGACCTGGAATCTCTAGAGGTGTGCTCCTTACCGGAAGCTTGAATTCAGGATTTGACTGAGAGTCTTACAAATCTGATCAAACCTTCAGATCGTTACCCCTTCCTGCTTCTACATGTAGGAACTAACGATATTGCCAGAATGACCTTGAGAGAGTTACTGCAGATTATGTAGCAGTAGGAAGAAAGATCAAAGAATTTGGAGCACAAGTGGTGTTCTCGTCCATCCTCCCTGTTGAAGGGAAAGGACTGAGCGGGGATCATCAAATTGAGGAAGTAAATGCGTGGTTGTGCAGGTGGTCTTAGAGAGACGGCTTTCGTTTCTTTGACCATGGGACTGTTCCGGGCACGAGTTGTTAGGAAGAGATGAGATCAACCTAACAAAGAGAGGAAGGAGCATCTTTGCCAGCAGGCTTGCAAACCTAGTGAGGAGGGCTTTAAACTAGGTTCATTGGGGGACGGTGACCAAAACCCTGAGGGGAGTGGGAAGTCAGATGCCAAGAAGAAATGCAAAGAAAAATGAGCAACAATGGAGGACCCCTGATTTGAATAGAGAAGGTAGGATGATCTGAGGTATTTGTAAGAAACCTGGGCAACAAACAGGAAGAATTGGCGGCCCTGGCCCAGTCCAAGAAATCTGATTTAATTGGAATAACAGAGACTTGGTGGGATGACTTGCAAGACTGGAGCGCTGTCATGGAAGGGTATAGACTGTTCAGGAAGAACAGGAGGGGAAGAAAAAGAGGAGGAGTTGCACTATATGTAAGCGAGAACTATGATTGCTCAGAACTCCAGTATAAAGAGGGAGAAAAACCTGTTGAGAGCCTATGGGTTAAGTTTAGAGGAGCAAACAACAGCAGTGATGTTGTGGTTGGTGACTACTACATGTCACCGAATCAGGTGGAGGAGGTAGATGAGGCTTTCTTCGGACAACTGAGGAAAAACTTCCAGCTCGCAGGCCCTGGTTCGCATGGGGGACTTGAATCACCCTGACATCTGTTGTGGGACAAATACGGCAGTACATAAGAATCCAGGAAGTTTTTGGAGAATGTTGGGGATAACTTCTTGGTACAAGTGCTGAAGGATCCGACCAGGGGCTGTGCGCAGCTTGACCTTCTGCTCACAAACAGGAGGAACTAATAGGGGAAGTAGAGGTGGATGACAACCTCTGAAGCAGTGAACATGAGATGGTAGATTTCAGGATCCTGACCAAAGGAAGAAAAGAGAGTAGTAAAATACATACCTTGGACTTCAGAAAAGCAGACTTTGACTCCCTCAGAGAACTGATGGGCAGAATCCCCTGGGTTGCTAACATGAAGGGGAAAGGCATCCAGGAGAGCTGCCAGTATTTTAAAGAAGCCTTATGGAAGGCACAGAAAGAAACCATCCTAATGCGTAGCAAGAGAAGCAAACATGTAGGAGACCAGATTGGCTTACAGGGGAAATCCTTGGTGAACTTAAGGACAAAAAGGAAGCTTACAAAAAGTGGAAACTTGGACAAATGACCAGGGAGGGGTATAAATGTATAACTTGAGAATTCCGGGGGGTTATCAGGAAGGCAAAAGCACAATTGGAATTGGGACTGGCAAAGGATGTGACTGATAACAAGAAAGGTTTCTACAGGCATGTTAGCAAGAAGAAGGTGATCAGAGAGGGTGTGGGGCCCCTACTGGATGAAGGAAGTAACCTAGTGACAAATGATGTGGGGAAAGCTGAAGTACTCAATGCTTTCTTTGCCTCTGTTTTCACGGACAAGGTCAGCTCCCAGACTAATGTGCTAAGTGACGCAAGATGGGATGAAGATGGACAGCCCGTGGTGGGTAAAGAACAGGTTAGGAACTATTTAGAAAAGCTAAACGTACACAAATCCATGGGTCCGGACTTAATGCATCCGAGGGTACTGAGGGAGTTGGCAAATGTCATTGAGGAGCCTTTGGCCATTATCTTTGAAAAGTTGTGGAGATTGGGAGAGGTCCTGGATGATTGGAAAAAGGCAAATGTAGTGCCCATCTTCAAAAAAGGGAAGAAAGATGATCCAGGGAACTATAGGCCGGTCAGTCTTACCTCAGTCCCTGGAAAAATCATGGAAGGGATCCTTAAGGAATCCATTTTGAGGCACTTGGAAGAGAGAAAAGTGATCAAGAATAGTCAGCATGGATTCACAAAGGGCAAGTTGTGCCTGACCAATCTGATTAGCTTCTATGCTGAGGTAACTGGCTCTGTGGACATAAGAAAGTCAGTGGATGTGATATACCTTGACTTTAGCCAGACTTTTGATACGGTCTCCCACAATATTCTTGCCAGAAAGTTAAGGGAATGTGTATTGGATAAATGGACAGTAAGATGAATAGAAAGCTGTCTGGAAGGTCGGGCCCAGAGGATAGTGATCAATGGCTCAATGTCAGGATGGTGTCAGAATGGTTTCTAGTGGAGTGCCCCAAGGTTCAGTTCTAGGACCAGTTTTGTTCAATATCTTTATTAATGACCTGGATGAGGGGATGGATAGCACCCTCAGCAAGTTTGCAGATTACACTAAGCTTGGGGGAGAGGTAGATACACTTGAGGGCAGAGATAGGGTCCAGAGTGACTTAGACAAATTGGAGGATTGGGCCACAAGAAATCTGATGAGGTTCAACAAGGACAAGTACAGATTGGGACGGAAGAATCCCAAGCATTGTTACAGGCTGGGGACCAACCAGCTAAGTAGTAGTTCTTCAGAAAAGGATCTGGGGATTACAGTGGTTGAGAAGCTGGATATGAGTCAACAGTGTACCCTTGTAGCCAAGAAGGCTAATGGCATATTAGGCTGTATTAGTAGGAGCATTGCCAGCAGATCCAGAGATGTGATTATTCCCCTTTTATTCGGCTCTTGTGAGGCCACATCTGGAGTATTGTGTCCAGTTCTGGCCCCCCCACTACAAAGAGGATGTGGATGAACTGGAAAGGGTCCAGCAGAGGGCAATCAAAATGACTAGGGGGCTGGAAAATATGACCTACAAGGAGAGGCTGAGGGAGTTGGGTCTATTTAGTCTGCAGAAGTGAAGAGTGAGGGGGATTTGATAGTAACCCTCACCTTAATGAAGGGAGGTTTCAAAGAGGCTGGAGAAAGGCTGTTCTCAGTAGTGACAGATGGCAGAAGAAGGAACAGTGGTCTCAAGTTGCGCTGGGGAAGGTCCAGGTTGGATATTATGAAAAACTATTTCACTAAGAGAATGGTGAAGCCTTGGAATTGGTTACCTAGGGTAGTAGTGAAGTCTCTCTTCCTAGAGGTGTTTAAGACTCGGCTTGACAAAGCCCTGGCTCGGTTGATTTAGTTGGGATTGGTCCTGCCTAGGGCAGGGGGCTGGGCTTGATGACCTTCTGAGGTCTCTTCCAGCTCTATGGTTCTATGATTCTATGATATCCATAGTAAACTACTTCTTGTTTCTTTTCTCTCTTTTTTTTAATGTGACTCAATTTACAAAATTATATATTAAACCATTTTTTCTAAATAACATTCTAACATTCTAACCATCTCTGTAGCAACTTACAAATCTTGAAAATCGTTCAAACTTTTTCCTTACAAATGTGAAAATTACCAGCTTCAATAATTACCAAATATCAACAGTTTGTCAAAAAATGAAAATTGCTCAGTTTTGTAGAATGAATAGAAAATGAGTTAGAAACAATGTTATATAAGAAATGGAGAGTAAATTTCACCATACTACTGCATTTCTACTCACATAGTATAAAATTGCTTGGTCTTTTTGATTCCAAGATAATTATATATACACTTTGATCTGCTTTTCCAAAATTATACAAAACTAAGAAAGGAAAATTGCCCCTAAAAGTTTGTTTTCACTTTAATATCTGTTTTTCTTACACCATGGAGATGCGAACTGAAGTATTTTCAAAACTAACTTTACACTTGGAATAAAGTAGCAATCAAAGATCTGCAGAAAGAACATGTTTTCAGCTGAGATGTATGACACAATTTTTATGTGTTCTGTGAAGTACTTATTTGCTTTTTGACTGTATTCAGTTTGTGTATTTCTTCAACTCTGTTCCATATTTTTAAATTTATTCAGATATACATGCCATGGATGAGAAATTCATGAAGACTCTGTAATTGTATATTATCTTCTACAAATCTCTGTCTTCCCCACTCTTCTGTTCCATTTCTTTTCTTAAGCTAGAGGCATGCAAGCTAACACTTTCTCTGACAACAAGTTGGAAAACATAACCATAGTGAAACATGACTCTTTTTAGCACCTTCCTGATTCCTATTTTCATAAATTCTTCAAATTTTAACTCATAACTTTAATAAGAAGTATCTTCTCCTTTAACACTTAATCATAAACCATACAGGTAATTTACACAGTACTTGAAGTAGCAAGCTAGATGTGATTATATCAGTGTGAGTTCCTGATGGTGCTAATTTACTGCTGTGACACTGTAAGAATACCTATAGCTTCACATCTTGAAAATGTTGCCTCTTGTCTTCTATAATTAATCCATTCTGTAAAGAGGTGCACTAAAGGTTCATTAAATTAGGCTAGTGTTCCCAAATAATGCTACCACTTTGAATATTTTCTTTCTAAGAAGCAAACAGATATTTTGGGATTTGAATAAAATAACATGTTTTAGAAAGGGTTTTTTAAAAAAGAAAGTTATTTGTTGCTCCATTGAATTCTTGCAAAGCAAACTCATAGTCAACCAGATTTTTTATGTGTAAATTTCTCCACCTATATTATGTAATAGTACTATTCGCGGAAGAGCGTCTGTGCCAATCTAGATGCACTTTTCCACAAAAAAGCCCCGATCGCCATTTTCGCGATCGGGGCTTTTTTGCGCAAAACAAATCTGAGCTGTCTACACTGGCCCTTTTGCGCAAAAGCTTTCGCGCAAAAGGACTTTTGCCCGAATGGAAGCAGCATAGTATTTCCGCAGGAAGCACTGATTTCAGAGAGTAGGAAGTCAGTGTTCTTGCGGAAATTCAAGCGGCCAGTGTAGACAGCTGGCAAGTTTTTCCGCAAAAGCTTGCCAGTCTAGACACAGCCCTTTAGTATTAGTATCTGTGACGGGACGGGCAGTCTCCACCCTGCTCAGGCAGACTCACCCCACACTGACCCCACGGTTGTGCTTGCACTCCTGGGGGCTGACCAGAAAGCGTGAGCAGCGTGCGGCCCCTGTACTGCCGCTGACGCTCAGCTGAGAGGCGGGGGCGGGGCCAGAGAGATGTGGCAGCCGGCACCCCGAGACAGAGTGGAGCTAGGCGCCGGCTGGGGAGTGGGCGGCTAGAAATGTCATGCCAGGCGCGATGCTGGCGCGGGATTTTAAGGAGGAGGCAACTGGAGAGGAGGACACCAGGGGAAAGGAGGAGGTAACCAGGGAGAGGGGACCCCAGAGGGAGAGGGAGGCATAGAAGGCAGGATGCCCGGGGCGGAAACACCCGGGAACGGAGTCGCTCGGGGGTAGGATGTAGCCCTGTGCGGGTCTTGGAGCCGGTGAGCCGGCGAGTTGCAGGTATTAGCCCCGCCAGCTAGGCAGGATCTAGTGACCCTGTCCTTAGGGCCCTGGGCTGGGGCCCGTGAGAGAGGGTGGGCCTGGTCTCTCCTACCCCCACATCCCGGCAATAACATGCAAAACCCGCGTCAGGCACCGGGGGAGGATAAACCAAGGAGATTGAGGACTTACCCCGAGTGGGGAAACATGAGGGGGGGTGGCCAAGCCCACGTCTGACTGAGGCGGGCTGACCCCCCACTCGTACAGTATCATTTAATGTGATTGAGTCCAAATATAGGCAACTTTCAAATAAAGAGGAAGGCACAAGTTACTAGGCACTTTCTAAACACAAAGACATGAACTCCAGCCCTGAAGAATGCAAGTTCTATATTTAAAAAAAAAAAGTTTACTGAAGATGATATACCCTCTGGGCCTCAATAGTAAGAATTTATAGGATTGTGTCATTTCTCCTAAAAAACAATTCTTTGTGGCAAGCCACATGGTGAATTATGGATAAAAAATTAAAGAAAATAAAAAGTGAAATTTAAAAAAAAAAAGCTTACCAGTCTTGATCACATAACAGGAGCAATAATGAAGAAGAGAAAGAGAGAGAAAATTAATCAATTAGCATTCATTTCTCCACCACAGTAGCTTCAACCTTTTTACTCCCTTTTAAAGGCCTGGATGGATTCTCCATTTTGTTTATGAGATAAGGCTTACTGATTTGTTATTCATTTTCAAATGGAGACTAATTGATATTGATCTCCATGCCTTGTTTATTATCATTGTGTAGAGAGAAAATAAGTTTAAGGATGGGATATCAGGAGTGAATTGCGGTCCTAGAAATAAAATCAATATACTCAGGAAAGGCTGAAGAAGTGGCTATGCCTTGTAGCTTGTTGTTCTTAAGGGAGATATACATGGGAGTAGATCTGGGTGAACATTTTCATCCACAATTTTTAGATGAAAAATGAAGATCTGGGGGGAAATATTTTGTAAATTTTCCAAATTGTTTTGGTTTTTAAAAAGAATTGCTTAAATATTTTTAAAGAAAAATATTTTAATGTTTTATTCAAAACTACCTTTTATTTCAAATTTTCCTTCAGTTTGTATGATTTTTACATTAAAGGTATTAAAACTTTGAAAATGAAACAAAACATTTACATTTGGTTGGAATAAAACCAAAAAAAAATCTGAAAATCATTCATTTCAGGTGGACACTAAACACTGTTTTCCCAAATGTTTGGAATAGCCAGAAAATGAAAATAGTATTCATACAGCTCTAGTTTGGGAGCGTATGCTGGATACTTAAAATGTGAAATTTTCTGAAGAGTTCTATTCACTTCCATGGTTATTAAAATATAAAGTGACAGTTTCTGTAGTCATGTTCATCACTATGTATTAGATAGACAAGGTGGATGAGGTAGTATATGTTTTTTGGACCAACTTCTGTTGGTTAGAGAGATAAGAAGAGCTCTGGGTAAGCCCAATAATTTTTCTCTCTCACCAGTATAAGTGTCTTCAATAAAAGATATTACCTTGCCTATCTTGTCTTTCCAGGTTTTTTTAATAGATAATGTATATACTATCCAATGTATTGAATATGTGGGGGGAATCTAAAACCTACCTGGCCATAAACAAGTGTATGAAATGTGGGGGGTTGGATAACAGTGAAGAGTGTGAGGAGGTGGAGGAAGATTTACCAAGTCATCAGTGATAAGCAGCCTATCAGACACAAGAAGAGGCTCAGGTATGTACAGGTGCAAACAGCATGAGACAGAAATGCCTGGGAGTGAGAGTTGCATGGATTGGGATGGATATTTTGGGACAAGTGAACACATAGATTGAGGAAACTGGAAAGGGGGCAGTTGGAAGTTGTTTAGAGTGGGGGACCTACTCCATGGAACTCCATGCTAACGTATCTGGAGTCCTGTAGGCTCCATGTTCTCTGCACATAAGAAAGAGCAGACAGTTTCATTGTTGGGAGTTGTTCTGCACATTTTACTCCCTTCTCCAAGTGCATAACAGAAGAAGAGTATGACTGAAGAGCTTCAGAAAAGAACCAGAGTCAGATTTCTATTCTAACTATATGGATTATAGAGTCATATGTAAGCTCAGCTTACACCAAGGGTGGGCAATAATTTTTTATGTGGGGGAGCACTCTAAGATTTTGGCAAGTGGTCTAAGGCCGCACTTTTCTATGGAGAGGGTAGAGAGTCTGGGACAGAGGTTGGAAGCAAAAGAGAGCTTGGGGTAGTCAACTGAGATACAGGAGAAGGTGTGGGATCAGAGAGGGAGTTTGGGTGTAGGAGGAGGTGGTAATCTGGAGCAGGAGCTAGTGGTGCAGGGTCTAGGAGAGGGTATGGGTACAGGAGAGGATTCTAGCCTGGGGGAAGAGGATGTGGGGGTATGAGAGGGAGTTGTGACCTAGAGGAGGGCAGAGAGGGAGTGCAAAGAGTTTGGGTGGTGGCCTGGGGCAGGATGTAGGGTGGAAAAGGGTGGTGGGAAGAGCCTGAGGCAGACTTTGGCTGGGAGGTGTTTATTTAGGCGACTTTCAGCCAGCAGCCCTGCAGGATCCTGGAGCAGGCTCTCTGCCTGCCACAGTCCTAGGCTTCTCAAAATGGCTGGCCATTCAATGTGGCTTTCTGCTGGGTGGGGGAAGGCTTTATGCACCGCTCCCATGCCACAGCAAATACTCAGTTCATTTTGGTCAGAAACAGGCCAATGTGTGCTGCAGACCAAGGATAGCGTACAAACCTTTCTCCACCCAGCCTCCCCCTGTCTTCTCTCCCCAGTGCTTGAAGCAGAGAGCCACAGGGAGCAGCCAACCGCTTAAAGCATCAAGAGTTGCTCTGTGCCTGAAGGTTCTGGCAAGGCAGCCTGCAGGCCAGACTTGAAGTCTTGGCAAGCCAGATCCAGCCCATGGGCCATATCTTACCCCACATGGGCCTACATCAATAGAGGCTTTTCTGTCACTGTAGGAATTCCACTTGCCTGAGCAACAGTAGCTTGATTGACCCAAGGATTTTTCAATCAACCTAGATGTGCCTGCAATAGGGATGTAAGAGGTTAATTGTTAACTGATTATCCAGTAAGCATTAGACTTACCAGTCTGCTTACAAGATAAGGGTAGGTCTACACTGCCACCCTAGTTTGAACTAGGGTGGCTAATGTAGGCATTCGAAGTTGCAAATGAAGCCCGGGATTTAAATATCCTGGGCTTCATTTGCATCTTCCCGGGCGCCACCATTTTTAAATCCCCCTTAGTGCGGACTCCGTGCCCGCGGCTACACATGGCACGGAGTAGGTAGTTCGAATTAGGCTCTCTAATTCGAATGACCGTTACTCCTCGTGGAACAAAAATGAGTCTTCCTGAGAAGAGTTGTATCAAATCAGCAATGTTTTGGTCAAACCAGAAAATGTAAAAAAAGGGAAAAAAATGTTTCTAGGTCAATTTGAAATAAAAATTTGTTGAACCAGAAAAGCAAAATATTTTTTTTTGTTTCAGATCAAACAAACATTTTGTCAGGAAGAACTTATTCTTACAATTTGTAGTTTTCTACTCCCCTCTTGATACTAGCTTCTGAAGACTTGCTTGTTCTATTTTTAACAAATTCAAATAAATTATTTTAAAAGAAACTCAGCTTAGCTTAGTCCAATGTGCTGACAGTGTTATGTTACCCATGAATGTGTGTATGTGCTAAAATGAACATACATAAACCCAATGAGAAATATCAAATGTGTTTCTAATTATAATCAAAACCTTTAAGAATCAAAACTTTGAATAAATACCTCCAGAATATTCTTCTCTAATCATGACTAAGAAACAGTATCAAGCATACATGCTATATTCATTTTCATTTTTATAAATTTAAACTAGAAGAGTTTGATAATTCCAGTTTATGTATGTGTGTGTGGGGGGGGGGGGCGCTGTGTGAGTTTACAAGTCCTAAGATTAGAAGGTAAGGGCAGAATTAAAGTTGGTAATGTGATCATTCATGTATGTAAGAGGTTTTCCCAGGGAAAATCACTAATTTTTGTGGATGAGCAAATTTTGAAAGTAGATTGGTCTCATTCCAGGGTAGACAAGTGTAATCAAAGCAAAGTCTTCTTTGGAGACAAGAGAATATAATGGAGAGGAGGAGTAATATATTTACTGAGAAGTAATAGAATATTTTCTAATAACAATCAATTTGAAGTATTGCCAAGTCTTTCTTCTGGAGTAATGGAAATGCTACATCAGTATGAATAAGAAAAGATTATTTTCTGCAGCAATAAAATGAATGATAGAATGCTTTATTGCTGTTGCCAGAAAATTTATACTGACAAGTATACCCACATAATTCACTGCATGACATAGAACATTGTGTTGTCTTAGGGAAAAAAGGTTTTAATTTAAGATGAATTATATTTTTCTAGCTGGTGCAATCTTCATAGACCACAGATCTCAGTAATTAAACTAATTTAAAGAAAATAGCTAAGACATGTCTTTTACAATAGTGTGATTAGAACAACTTAGTAATTGGCTAAGGGATTTAGCATTTTGAGGGTAAATATCTGCAAGAGTTGATCCTTTTTTTAAAAAAGTGAAATAATCTGCAGTAATATCCATTTTTAAAATTTCAGCATACTTCAAGGAATTCAAGTTGCTTCACATACAAGAGGGAAAAATAATTCTGTCATGCTCAGCTCTGCAAGAATTGTTCAAAAAAATATGGCCTTTATGGAGATGTTTTAATCACTTCCTTTACTTGAATCATGTAAAGATGGTTATTAATAGAAATAACTCCTTGAACAGTCTCACTCCATTGACTTCAGTAGGGATAAGTCAGTGCAGTACACATTAGTATAATATAGAGAAATGAAACTATTTTCATGCCTCTCACCCACAAAAAAAGCATGATCTGACATAGTTTTCATGGAAGATGAGCAGTATCTTAGAAATTGCTCATTTTGTCCCTTGAGACCATTTCTATCCTTAGTTACTCAGATGCAATCTCTAACGTGGGGATACCCTTGGTATAACTGAGATGAAAAACTGGCCTATATAACATAAATCTTTTTTGAGATACCACTATCTGTCTAGAGAGGAGTGACAGGTCAAAAAAACAATCAAATAGTGGATTAAGGCCAAAATTATCACTTTTAAGGGAATTTTTGACTAATGAAAAATTAAGGAGAGACTAGTTTTAGCTAACTTAATAGACTGTACAATGTGGAAAAGATCAGCAAACATATTTGTCGCTTTAGATTAATGATTCTTGCTTTGAAAATACAAGCATGGAATGGGTTTCAACTTACAGTATTTTGTAAAGCTTCAAGGGGGCAGAGAGGGGAGATGGAGGTATGAATACAACTGAAAATGCTGATATGGTAAAAGAATTTTTTTCTATCCATATTTGATTGTCAGAACTTAATGAGAAACAAAAGATATCCATAATCCTTAAAGGTTCCAAATCACATTAAGACTGATGCAAATTAGCTTAAAATAGGATTAGATATTTAATGGTATCCATTATGATAATGAGAAAAGACATAAAACAAAGTGAAAATAGGCAGTTATTCTGTTACAGTTAACAAACAGGACATACCAATTATTAAATTAATGCGAGCTCACTGAAGATATTAAATAAAGGGCTTCATTTTTTGCAATTATTTTTGTTGTCTTTTAAATATTTATGTATGTTGGGAGTTTTTATTCAAATTGATCTCTTCATTTATAAAAATATAAGAAATAATTGTTTGTTCTTAGCACCCCCATTATAAACTTGAGAACTGCTTTTAATGAAAGACAATCTGTCTGTTTATCATGACTAATCCAGTTCCCTAATTCCCATAATGAGCTTGAGCTGGTGTTTGGTACCAGAATGAACCCTTGATTATGATACATAAACCTGTGGAACAGACGGGCAGGTGAAGAGTTGATATAACTAAGCTCTTTTCATCCTTCCACAATCCACCAAGTGCAGTGGCATTTTTAGGTCATTATTAATGTCTGATCTCACAATACATTTTGTAATACAGTATAAAGAGTTACTGCAAAGGCTGATCCTGGAGTTTCATCATTTTCAAGACACCAATAAAAATAGTGGCAGGGAGTGGCATTTTAGCATGAGGTTTTTCCTTTTTATTAGGGCTGGCCAGAAAACAAGATTTCCATTCCACAAAAATAACTAAGCTTTCAATATTTGTCCCCATTCCAGTGCTGTAAAAAACAGAACTTGGATTTTTTAAAAAGGAAATACACATGATCACACCCAAACCCACATTGCCAGTAGTCTGATGATTATGGTACTTGCATCAGCTGTGGGAAAACCATTTTTTCCCTGAAACCTGGTTTTCTAATCTTCCATATAAGAATGGCCATATTGGGTCAGATCAAAGGTCCACCCTTCCCAGTGTCCTGTCTGCCAACAGTGGACAATACCAGATGACCCAGAGGAAGAGAAAACAACAGGTTATTTTCATGTGAACCCTGTCCTATCACCCATTTCCAGACGAACAGAAGCTAGGAACATCATTCCTACCCATCCTAGCTAATAGCCATTGATGGACCTGACCTCCATGAATCTAGCTCTTTTTTTTAACCCTGTTAACATCCTAGTCTTCACCACATCCTCTGGCAAGGAGTTCCACAGGTTGACTATGTGCTGAGTGAAGAAAAACTTCCTTTTGTTTGTTTTAAACCTGCTGCCTATTAATTTAATTTGGTGACCTCTAATTCTCATAGAGTACGTCTAAACTACATGCCTCTGTCATCAGAGGCATGTAGATTTGTTGTTTTGGCAAAGGCAAATGAAGCCGCGATTTAAATGATCGTGGCTTCATTTACATTTACATGGCTGCCGCGCTGAGCCGACAAACAGCTGATTAGCTGTTTGTCCGCTCAGCATGCTAGTCTGAACGCTCCCCTGCCGACATCAAAGCCCTTTGTTGGCAGCCCCGGTAAACCTCATCCCACGAGGAATAACGGGGTTGCCCACAAAGGGCTTTGATGTCGGCAGGGGAGCGTCCAGACTAGCGCGCTGAGCGGACAAACAGCTGATCAGCTGTTTGTCGGCTCAGCGCGGCAGCCATGTAAATGTAAATGAAGCCGCGATCATTTAAATCGCGGCTTCATTTGCCTTTGCCTATGTGTCTAATCTACATGCCTCTGACGACAGAGGCGTGTAGTCTAGACACAGGCATATTGTGGGAATAAGTACATAACTTTTCCTTATTCACTTTTTCCACACCAGTTATGATTTTATGGACCTCTATCATATCTCATCTTAGTCTCCTCTTTTTTTTAAGCTGAAAAGTCCAAATCTTTTAACATCTCTTTGTATTTCAAACCACTAATCATTTTTGTTGCCTTTTTCTAAACCTTTTTCAATGCCAATATAACTTTTTTAAGATGAGGCTACCACATTTTTACACAGTATTCATTATGTGCACGTACCATGGTTTTATATAGAGGCAATAAGAGATTCTCTGCCTTACGCTCTATCATTTTTTAATGATTCCTAACATTCTATTTCCTTTTTTGTTGCCCAATCACTTTGTGAAGAGTTTCAAAAAGATCTCACCAAACTGTTTGCTTTGGTCTTAACTATCTTGAGCAGTTTGGTATCATCTGCAAATTTTGCCACCTCACAGTTTACCCCTTTTCTCTAGGTCATTTATAAATATGTTGAATAGGATTGGTCCCAGGACAGACCCTTGGGGACCCCACTAGTTACCTCTCTCCTCTCTTAAAATTTACCATTTATTCTTACTCTTTGATTCCTGTCTTTAAACCAGTTACCAATCCAAGAAAAGGACCTTCCCTCTGATCCCATGACAACTTATTTTACTCAAGAGCCTTTAGTGAGGGACCTTGTCAGAGGGTTTCTGGAAACCTAAGCATGCTTTATCTACTGGATCCCCCTTGTCCACATGTTTGTTGACCTCCTCAAAGAACTTTACTAGATTAATAAATTAGTGATTTCTCTTTACAGAAACCATGTTGACATTTCCCAAACAAATTATGTCCATCTATGTGTCTGGGTACATCTAGACTACAAGCCTCTTTCAAAAGAGATCATCTAGACAGCCACAAGACTTTCAAGAAAGCAATCCACTTTTTCAAAAGAGAGCACCCAGGCAATCTGGATGCTCTCTTTCGAAAAAACCCTGTTTGAGTTCAAGAATACCTTTTTGCAAAAGATCTCTTTTGAAAAAAGGCATTCTTGTAAAAGTAGGTTTACCAATATTGAAAAAACTGCTGCGATCTTTCAATTTAATTTCAAAACAACGCAACGGCTGTGTAGATGCAGGTGAATATTTTTTTTGAAAAAAGGCCACTTTTAAAAAAAAAACTCCTTAGTCTAGACACACCCTCTGACAATTTTATTCTTTACTATAGTTTCAACTAAATTGCCCGGTACTGATGTTAGAGTTTCTGGTCTGTAATTGCCAGGATCACCTCTAGAGCCCTTTTAAAATATTGGTGTCACATTAGCTATCTTCCAGTCATTAGGTACAGAAGCTGATTTAAAGGTTAGTTTACAAACCACCATTAACAGTTCCGCAATTTCATGTTTGAGTTCTTTCAGTACTCTTGGGTGAATGTCATCTTGACTTGTTACTGTTAAGTTTATCAATTTGTTCCAAAACATTGTCTGACACCTCAATCTTGGACAATTCCTCAGATTTGTCACATAAAAAGAATGGCTCAGATTTAGGAATCTCCCCAATATCCGCAGCTGTGAAGACTGAAGCAAAGAATTCATTTAGCTTCTCTGCAATGACTGTATCATCTTTGAGTGCTCCTTTAGCATCTCGATCATCAAACAACCCCATTGGCTGTTTAGCAGGCTTCCTGCTTGTGATGTAGTTAAAAAACATATGCTGGCCCTAAGCTGCAGACTTTAGATCCCCGCTTGTAGCTTCTGTGCTTTTTATAAATAAATACTCTGTCAGGAAAAGAGACTTTACAGCCTGGTGGTTAGGGCATGCCACGTGAGAAAAATATTTCGTCTAAAAGTTTCTAGACCAGCTTTTTAGGAAATGTTGCCGCCTCAGTGGTAGTTAACATGTATTTAACCATTGATACTGTTGTATCTTTACCAGTTTTCCTTGGCTGTCTCCTTTCATGTGGCCAAAAGGCAAAATAGAATTATTGTGGCATGAGCAAGGACTTCTGTAAGTGCAATTCCACAGGTAGAACTACAATCTTAGAGCTAGTGGTAGTGACACAGAAAGTCTGCTATCACTTTTTTCACATCTCTCAACCAAGTACTTGGAAATGTCATAAGCTCAAGAGTGAACAATGTATGCTGTCGGGAAAAGAAAGGGAAAACAGGACATAAACAAACAAGAAAGAAAATGTCTATTCTGCTGTGACTAGCCTTACAAGACTACTGTCAAATGTTGGCAGTGGAGCACCTGTATTAATGTCAGTGATTTGTACCATGAACATCACTGCAAAGAAACCAAAGCAAGAAAAAGGACAGGTTGTATGGATGTATGAAATGTGCAATGTTTGGCTGTGTGAGATACATAAAGAGAACCCTTCAGGGCCCTTTTGTAGTGGTTTAGCAATGTGTCAAAAAGCTCAGTTTGCTCAGAAGGAGCCTCCCAGGCCAACAATCACCACTTCTGCTCAAGGCATTCCTGTTTCAGAAGCTACTCCAAAAAAACCCTTATGCATTTGGAGGTAGCGGAAAACAGCTATCCTGGGCCCCAGGACGTAGAAGCATATAGAAACAAAGTAAAGGGTTGGCAGATCATGGAAACTATAGAGATGGAGACTTGAGTTACAGGGAAAAGGCAACAATATATGTAAAAAATGTCAACTGAGATCTGGGGAAAGTTTGTCACCTGGCCTAATCTTTACAGATTCCTATGAAACCAAAACCTATCCTAAATTTACACTTTCTCAAAAGGGAACTAGAGAGTTAGGGTGCACTTACATATTTAAAAATGTTTTCTCCGGGATGATACACTATTTAGTTGTATTTTATTGTATAGCAGTTATCCAGTTTCTCAATGGTATCATATATTGCATAGAAATTTCACTTCTCTAGTGTAAACTATATAACTGTTACCTAAATGATTCTTTTTTCTGAGGGAAAGGCTCCTGAATATTGTGATGTTTCTCTGTTTGGTCACATTACATTTGTAAACAATAAAAGTGTGGGAGAAAAGTTCAGGTAGTAAAAGACTCACAACGCTTCAGAGTAGACATAAAAACCAGAAAGTCAAATTAAGCATTGATTTACATACTATACCATGATGTCAAAATGGATCTGGACAGGAAGTGCTAAATGTTGCCCGGTGGATTTATTCCAAACTGTTCCAAAATATCTAAATATTATAAATCCATATATTAATATCTTAATCTTGAAGGATCTTCTATTTTTAGGGGTAGGAAGTACCTCTGAATCACCTCCACATTCAGAAGTTAGCATGTTTGTGCCTGTATATTTTCACATACAAGATATACATCAGGAAAACCTCAGAGCCCTTCTACAACCAGACGTAGCTAAATTAAGTAGCAAGTGCATGGCTAACCTATAGTTTAAATCTTAATTTCACCCTTTTATTTTATTTTTTACACTTGTAGTAGTAATGTCAAGATTTGAAAGAGGGGGGAAGTTAGTTGAAAATACTCAACTCTATGTTTATACTCTCAGTAATTGCTTTAAGTCTCCCCAGATATTTTTAGATAGTAAAAGGAGTTTGGTTTGGTTCATAAAATTTACAAGACGCATATGAGTCTCATCAATTTTTCCATGCAGTGGAACTATTTCTCTGTATAAAATATTAATCAGCACAACTTTTAAGTTTAAAGGAGCTATTGATTCCACAATTACCTCTGTTCTTTCAGTAGACACTCTGGATTTCTCAAATATTCATTCACAAACATGTTAGGGGATTGCGTGACGTTATCACATATGCAGTAAAACCCCTTATGCAAATCAACACGAGTAAAACATATCAACAATGGTAAAGATGTTCAGTATAATGATAAACGTTGATATGATGTGTTCATTAAATTTTCAGTACTTATACAGCAATGTTTGTAAAATTTAGATGCAAAGGTCTCTATGCAGCTACATTCACACACCCAAATGTCTTTTTGCAAATGCAGGTGCACATGCAGAACTAGGTCCCAACTTTTTAAATATGTAGCTATAAATGCTTTTTACTGTCAGGAAGAATCCTGCACCAGTGGTGCCTGGACCTATTGAGCTAATATGTCATCTTCCATCTTGAAAGTCCTAATTCATGAACTAATCCTATATCTGTCAAAGTCAACAGAAGTTTTCCATTGACTTTGATGGAAGCAGAATTGGGGCTTAATTACTTATTCCCATGACACTGGGTTCAGCATGAGCCATCTGGTCTCCATCCACAAACTGATATCCCAAAGGCATTATAATGTTTTATCAGTAGCATCAGTTGAAAATTATTTATATATTTGAATGTCATCAGCATATTTTCGGCAGCTGAGCCCATGGTGTTTTGCTGTCTCTCCCAAGTCTGGTGTCACTCCCTCTTGGGGCTAGAGGAAGTATGCATTCAGGACATCTCTGGATACCAGCTGTCCACAGAAGTAAGAAAAATTGTCTGCAGCCACAAATTAAAGCAGGCCTCAGAATCAGGAGATTACAAATCTAGCATAAATCTACCTTTATGCTCCTCCTTTTCCCACATTTTTCAACAGGTACAGAGTTCTTCTCTGACACAGCTGAGTACTGAATGAAGTCTTAACTATCTAGGTACAATTTTGAAAAAATGTGAATGGGTTCAGTCAGCTTTATCATTAAGTTACTTTTTGATCATTTAGTTCTCAGATATGCTAGATTGTGAGAAGATTCAGAGTCAGAGCAGGGTTCATGCTTGTACAATATTTTCATTTGCTGTGTGTCTTTATGGCATTTGCCATGAATGGGACAAGGTGTTGAATTCTGAAGCTTATAGCTTACTTTTTTTTAAAATTAACTTATTTAAATGTAAAGAGGTCAACCTAGCATGAAATGCCTTGAGGCCAAACTCTGCTGAAGAGCTGCTCAGTTTGCCTAAGAAAATTAAGAAGACAAGGGGGGCGTAAATATGATTCAGCAAGGACTTTAAGCCACTACCTACACTTTCCATCCCAACTAGGTACTTCAGGTGTGATTATATAGAGGAGCTATCACTAAAATGATGGATAATAAAGCATCCCCTTGTGTAAGCCTCCAACTCATATGTGTTGCATCATTTTCATCCCACATAAGTTGTTTCAGAATGATTTGCCTCTGCCTGGAGGCTAGAAAATTTAAAACAACCTAAGGTAAGATTAGGAATGGCACAGCCTTATACACAGTACTGTGAAAAGTCATAGCGTATTTCATGCAGTCCACTCAAAAGTGCCTCCAGCTTTTGAAATGATGCTTCTGTTTGCTTTTTCTCACACTTTGAATGTATCAGGTTGTTCTTCAAACTCTCTTTCAAGGGCAGCTTTTGACTTTCTTTGTGACCACCTATAACATAAACCATTTCCCTCTGTTTTTGCTTTTTATTCATAATTTCCTTTGCATGTGCTAGGCACTTGTGGAAATGTTATCAATAGCTAAGGGTCCTGGTTCAATAATGATTTAAAAGACCGAAGCACCTGCTTCTAGTTATTCAGTTTTCTCTATTTTTGGACTAAGATTGCAAACTTTATTGCTGTATTTTAGGAACCTTAAATTCTGATGTCTGCTTGTAGCTAAGGGACCTTACATAAGCCAACTTTTACCCTCTGTTCCTAGGCAATTGCTATAGTTGTCAGCACATTGCCAGGTAGCTAGGGAAGTAACAAACATCTCAGACAGCTTCTTAATGAAAGGCTCATGCTGGTCCTTCTATTTATTCATTAAATCATTGACTGCTTTAGGAGCCATGCTATTCTAGTAATATACTGCATGTTTGTAATAGTCAGACAAAATTCCCAACAGTGAGGAGACAGTGTCCACAATGCAATTGTTTCCCTACCTCACCAGGGCATTATAATGACACATCACATAGTGCCTTAACTGCTCCATATAATTAAACATCACACAGTGGAAATTATAAGTAGTCCCATATCATACAATTTTCCATTAGGGCTAGTGGAACTGGTAAGCGATGCCACCTACATTGGTAGAATATAAAATTTATTTGAAACAGAGCTACTGGGTTGGCAGAAATGACTATTTGCTTGAAACATAAATTCTGCAAGCCACTTGCAGGAGTTTGTACCATCAGAGAGGACTTAGCAAAGCTTTCATGTTCTCATTTTTGTAGTAAATAAACCATTTTCCCACCTAGTCTTATTAATAATTAGGCACTAGTTCTCACTTGAGATTGAGAACTTCTTAATGTAAGACAAGGAGTTTAGGGATCAACTTGTTTTTGAGTTATGATCCTACAAAAACACTTTTTTTAAAAGAAACCAAAAAAAAACAACATATTGTGATCCAGTTATTCCAAAACAGCTTATTGAAACTGCTTCATACTTAAATTGTAAGATGTATGGGGCAGGGACTGTTTTTTTTATTTTTATTGCTGCATCATGTAACATAATAGGGTTCTTATCCATGAGTGGGGCTGCTTGGCACTACCACAATACAATAATCATTATATTGTAATCTTACACGCCTCAGCTTCATCAGACTCCCTTTGGTTACATACAAAGCATGAAACGTTTCAACTGAAAAGCAGCTTCTGTATTTCATTTCATTCCTCTCCCCTGCCCTCCTTTCCCTCCAAAGAAGTTAGTAATTGGAGAATCAAACAGTGGCTTAGACTGGAAACTGTCTTACAGCCTTAATTATGCAATCATTGCCAACATTTCTCAAAGAAGTAGAACCTGCCATTCAGATTTTTAAATGTAGTCGCATAGGGCAGTGTTTCCCAATTTTATTTTGCCACGGAACCCTTTTAAACTCAATTTTTTTTGCGGAATCCTTAACAGTCTTGTATGTGGAGCTGAAAAAAGTAGACCACAAATAAGTAATAATAATAATAATAAACAAATGCTAAACAGGGTCATGAGATCAACACTTAGTTTAAATGCACATATTTAAAAACAAAAATCACATTTAATATGTACACAAAAAATTAAATAATGTTATTGTAGTGGAATTTTCTCACGGAACCCTTATTTTCAGTTCGCGGAACCGCAGGGTTCCACGGAACACCATTTGGGAAACATTGCCGGAGGGTATTTAATTCATCATCCCCCTTTCTGGATCCCCTCTGCTGAAATCTGCTCATTATTGGACTATACATATAATAAATGAGAGACAGAGCAAAACTGCCAATATTATTGTATAGAGACAGGGATAAGTTTTGAGAACCTAGCCAGTGGGAAGCCTAAAAATATCACCATTGCTTTTCGCATCTACATGAAGAGAGTGCCTGGGTTACCATCGATCCCAGTGAAACCAGTGCAGAGTTGTGTATATATAAAATTTAAATAACAAAGAAAGGGGGGAGGATATAGCCTATTGACTGAACTTGAAAAACAATTTTTTAAATGATTTTCTAGATAATTAAGGAGAAAGTCCAAGTCTATTATTGCTTGATTGTTTCCCCACATGTTCTTAGTATAAGTGATAGCACTGTTACCTTCACAGATTTATTTTCTATAAGTAGTTATTTATTTAATTTTAAAAAAATTGTGAACTACTACTCTCTTGAATTTGCTCCCCACTCTTAGAACAAAAAAATGTCCAATTATCTTCAAATTCATGAGAGTGGGGGGAAATGTTTTCACTCTGAAACCCTTTGTATTATCTTCCTGAAGAAAATTTGCACAGTTGAGTTATAACAGGGGGTTTTAAATTGAAATAATGTCATACCCTTGACCATAACAGCATGAATGGTCCTGCTAGACTTGCAAATGATCTTATGTACAAGTTGGTAGTTAAGGCCCTATTGATATCATAGTATAAAAAGTGAATATAAAGTAGCTAATAAGTTGTTGCTACTCCCAGCCAAGGTTATTTGTGGGTCACCATCAGGACAGAATTTGTAAGACATATGTGAGACTGCACTAAGATGACAAAGTTTTGGAATGTAAAATGTTGGGAGGAAAAAGTAAGTGATTAATGGGAGATATGGTTTGTAACATTAAACATCAGCAAACTGAGAATATCTGCAATGAGAAAATGGCATCGTATTTTTATCATAGTTAGTAGTTAGCCTACATCCAGATAGATACAATAACTGATTCAATTAGAGTAAATTTATGTTTTATTGACTATCTAATTTTCCTACTGCTACCACAACACTGCTATAATATGTCATCTTTCAAGAGAGATGTTTCTTTTACACTGACATTTTTTATTTAAAATAACATTTTTCCATTTAATTATAAATCAATGAATTACTATATACAATTCGTAAGAATGAGCTCCAAAGCATACCAGGCCCAATCAGAAATCCTGTTCTATCTGATCGCCTGAAAGGTTTATGTTTTGGAGTGTCACAGCTATGTTATTAAAGGAGACAGGTCATGCCTGACCTACTGTTGCCATAACCATAGGTGGGTAACCAATTCTTCAAGCGCTTCACAACCTTCTATCATTCAAGAAGAGTTTTCCATCAGAATGATAGTGTGTTCATGCAGCTTTCATTAAACTGTCATTTTAAAAACTGCCTCAATTTCAGAGCCCTTTCTGCTTTGTTAGTTTTAATGTATCTCTCTGTACCTTGGATGACAGAAGAGGTTGCCTTTATTCTTGTTGTGTGTAAATTTTCCAAGGAGTAGGCCATACATATACACCGTAGCCCACATTGAACTGTTTGTAATCATGCAATAGCAAGCAGGTTTGGGGCAAGTGCAGGTTTAAGGATTCATATTTATCTCCTAGACTGAACAGTGTTCTATTAAAATGCTTTGAACCTGTGCTTTTTCCTCTTTCCTCTTCTTCCAAAAGAACTCCCTCTTCCCTGTCCACAAGGCCATTTTCCCAATAAAACTCTGTAGTGTAGACATACCCAGAGAGAAAAGAGAGATTCTAGAAGCACAGCAAATAATATGTATGATTAAATGAACCTTTAGCAAGACAATCATTTGGTCCCAAAGCCAGAGAGTCAATGATGTAATTCCTCTGCTCCTCCCTTTGCCCCTAAACAATTCCACAATTTTGGGGGAGGAGGACTTAGATATTTTTAGTTTTTGTGAAAACACTGCCCTTAGGAGCTAAGAACGCAGTAGAACAATAAAAGAGATGTTTCCTAAGAGAAATGTTTTCAGAAGTTTTCTAGGCATGGGAAATGGGGTCACATGCATACAGTACTAGAACTTTATCCACAGAATTAAAAAATGTATCTTCTCTTTTCGTTAGCTCAAAATTGTCATGCTGCAAACTGAGAATCTGTCTCTATAGCTACAGTTCAGTAGCACATTCATGAGAAGTGATTCCTTTCTGTGTAAGGGTATGTATACACAGCAACGTTTTTTTCGAAATAACAGCCATTATTTCAAAATAACTTTATTAGTATCTATGCAACCAAACTGCTATTTTGAAATTAATTTGAAATAGCGGAGCACTTATTTCAAATTTGGTAAACCTCATTCCACGAGGAATAATGCCAAATTTGAAATAGCTAATTCGAAATAAGCGCTGTGTAGATGCTTATTTCAAAATAGGGGCGCTCCAGCCCTTCCCAGGGGCATGGGTGCAGTCCTGGGCCAGCTCACACTCCCGGGTATAGCAGGACATGCCAAACATGGCCTGTGTGCAAGCACATTGGCTCTGATGGTGCAGAGACCTGCTGTTCTCACCTTGCAGAGGGGGGCTCGGCTTCACCCACTGTGTCCCCAGGAATAACTGACTACTTCTTCTGTTTCTCCACAGCCACAGCAACTGAGAGTGCAGGGCGCACCTTTCCGCCCAGGACATCCTCCCGCACCCGGGCCAGTAGGGTGACCTGGAACCAGGAAGAGTACCAGCAGCATCACCTGGGGATCCTGCAAAGGCAGGTCAGCATCCTGGAGCACTGGGTGCATGAAGACCTGAAGATGCGGTGGGAGAGCTGGCGAGAGCTCCTTGCCCAGGGCTGTGCCATCTGCGACCACCTGCAGACTCTGGTGCAGAGATTGGTGCCTCCTGCCGCTCCAGCCCATGCTGAGGCCCCAGCTATTGCTCCTCCTCCCACTCCTGCTCCCCCTCTCACCTCTTCCTACCCCTCCTCCCCACCCGTCCCACCCTCCATACCCACTCCCCCCCCAGGGATGCCAAGGCCCCCACACCCGCAGTGCTGAGAGACAGGTGGACCAGCAAAACCCCCAACCCTGAGCGTCTCCTCCTTCTTCCTCCCCTTGCCTCCCCATTCCAGCTCCCTCCTCCCAAGTTTACCCCTCCCCTCTTCCACCCTCTCACCTCCCCTCTCCCACCCTCATTCCCCCACCCCCAGTTATGTTCAATAAAGACAGTTTGTTTTTGGCAACACATGTGCTTTTATTTTACATCAGGAAGGGGGGTTAGGGAGGAGAAAGTGGAAGGACGTGAGGGTGGAATGAGGTACAAGGCCCCAGTGGGGCACGCCAGGGAGACTTCACTTCTCCTCTGTCTGGAAGTTCTCCCGCAGGGCCTCCCAGATACCAACAGCCCTCCCCCATGGGCCTCCTGGCTGGCAGCCATGTGGGGCTGCATGTACAGGTCAGCCAAGTGGTCGGCCTCTGCCGTTCAGCCTGGCAAGAAAGCGTCCTCCTTCCTTTCACATAAATTGTGCAGCACACAGCACGCTGCCACCATGTGCAGAATATTCCTCTCAGAGAGGTCCAGCCGGGTGAGGAGGTATCTAAATTGGGCTTTCAGCCGGCCAAAGACACCCTCCACCGTGATGCAGGCCCTGCTGAGCCTGGCGATAAGGCCCACCGGGAGGGGTTGAGGGTGTCCTGTGTAGGGCTTCATGAGCCAGGGTTGTAGTGGTTAGGCCGCATCCCCCACCAGGCACACAGGCATGTCCATGTCCCAGACCCTGATGTGGCGGTCAGGGAAAAAAGTCCCAGCATGCAGCCTCTGGCACACGGATGAGTTGCAGTACACATGCACGCTGTGTGCTTTGCCAGACCAGCCCACGTTAATGTCCAGGAAGTGGCTTTGGTGGTCAGACACAGCCTGCAGGATGACCGAGAAGTATCCCTTCTGGTTTATGTACAGGGAGGCTTGGTGTTCTGAGTCACAGATGGGGATGTGCGTTCCGTCAATTACCTCCCCGCAGTTGGGGAAGACCAGGGTGCCAAAGCCCTCAATGACCGCATCCACATCAGTGAGGCAGATGACTCTATGGAGCAGCACTCTATTTATGGATGGCCTTGACCACCTGCAGAGGGACATAACAAGCCAAGAGTCATTGGAGTGCCAGGGTGGCTGACAGTGCTCCTTCCCCACCGCTGACTAGCAATATCGCCCCCCCCCCCCACCGCAATCCTGTCCACTGCGGGCAGTCCATAGTGTGGCTGGGAGAGAACAAACCCTCCCGGGAAAGAGACTTGCACCACCTCCCCCCCTTTTCCCTGGAGCAGGCCATCCCCCTCCTTCCCGTCCCCCCAGGCACAGTGCATGAGCACTGCTCCAACGGTGTATCTCCCCATGCTGAACTGGTTCCCCACAGATCAATAGCTATCCACCGTGGAGAGCTTCCAGAGGGCGATGCCCACATGCTTCTGGAGGGGAATGGCAGGCCTCATGTGCATATACCATCGCTGCAGAGCAGGGGCGAGCCACTCACAGAGCTTGAGGAAGGTGTCCTTCATTCTGAAGTTCTGGGTCTCCCCGGCACTCCAGGATGATGCAGTCCCACCAGTCGCATCTGGTGTCCAGACGTCAGATGTAGGGGGGAACACTGGCATCCAGGTGCTGCTGCTGCTCCTCCTCGTCCACCAGAAGGGTCCGGAAGAGGGCCTGGGAGTTGGGCTGCAGCACATGCTGCAAGGCAAACTCCAGGAATTGCTGCCAGGCTTGCAGTAAGATATCCAAAATGATCACCAGAGAGTCCAGGGCAGCTTTGGCTCCATGGTGCTAAGTGCTGTGGTGTCCCAAGTCAGGGCAATCAAAGCAGACAAAGAAAAAAATGCTTTGCTGTCCCTCAGAGAGGTAGGCAAGCAAACAGGGAAACCTGAGAACCCGCTGTCTCGGGGGGTGCCCTTTAAGCACAAACCTCAGATAGCCTCAGGCAGCAGCCACATAAAGTAACTACTGATGTGATGCCCTGCTGGAATCGGTTTCAGCTGGCCTCAAATGTGATTCAGCGTCCAATCAGTGTGGATGCGCTATTTAGAAATGCATTTTGTGTGCAGACGCGTTATTTCAAAATATCTTATTTCTATTTCTATCTTATTAACTATTTCAAAATAAGATATTTTGAAATAATGCTGTAGAATAGACATACCCTAACTGTCCACATATGTGTGTGTGTGTGTGTATCTAAGCAATTATTTCCATAAGCAGAGGTGACTCAGGAGGTACTGCAGGGAGTCAAGTACCCCCAGACTAGCCAGAGAAAGTAGAGGCTCTGTCCTTTTCTCCCTTTGCTGCCTCCTCCCTTTCCCCACCCTTTCCCCACATTTCATGGCATGTTCACCTCTCTTCTTGGCATCCGGGCAGGGAGTGAGATGGAGCCACTTCTTCTTGAGAGAGCCTGGCTGGAAGGCAATGTTGGCCTGCTCTCTGCGAGTGTCTGGCTGATGAGGACAGGCATTGAGTGAATTGGAAATGTGCTGGGAAGGAGAAGAGGGCAAGAAGGGGCTACCCCCTACCCGTACCCTGCTGCCGGAGGCAGAGACTGAGTGAGCCAGACCTGCCTTCTTCCATGGCATGTTTGGCCCCTGATCCCAGGAGCTGAACTTAGGGTATGTCTACACTAAAGCACTAATTCGAACTAACTTAATTCGAATTAGTTAATTCGACCTAAGCTAATTTGAACTAGTGCATCTAGACCTAAAAACTAGTTCGAATTAGCATTTTGCTAATTCGAACTAGCATGTCCACATTGAGTGGACCCTGAACCGAGGTTAAGGATGGCCGGAAGCAGTGCCGGCAGGGCATCAGATTAGGACTTAGAGCGTGGAGCTGCTGTCTCAGGCTAGCCAAGGGCTGTGCTTAAAGGGAACCAACCCCCACCCAGGACAGACAGTTCTTAAGGTTCCCCGTTCACTTGTCTAACTCGATGAGGGACAGCAAAGCAGTCCTGGCTTGGAGTACCCTGAATGCCCACACTCGGCACATCACAGCACTCAGCCATCAGCCCGGGGGTCAATCGGGGGCCTGCAGGAGAGCTTCCACCCCGAGGAGCCCGCAGAGCCACCCCAGTTTTCCCCATTGGGGGCTCATACCCCATTCCTCCCTCACCTCCTTCCACTTACGCCTGCCTAGCCCCCCTTCCTGATGTACAAAATAAAGGACACGTGTGTTCAAAAATAGAAACTCTCTTTATTGAACAAAACTCGGGGAGACTGGGAAAAGGAGGCGGGAGAGGGGAAGAGAGAGGGTGGGAGAGAGGAGGGCAACTAAAATGATCAGGGGTTTAGAACAGGTCCCATATGAAGAGAGGCTAAAGATACTGGGACTTCTCAGCTTAGAAAAGAGGAGACGGAGGGGGGATATGATTGAGGTCTATAAAAGCATGAGTGATGTGGAGAGGGTGCATAAAGAAAAGTTCTTCATTAATTCCCATAATAGAAGGACTAGAGGACACCAAATGAAATGAATGGGTAGCAGGCTTCAAACTAATATGCGAAAGTTCTTCTTCACAAAGCAAATAGTCAACCTGTGGAACTCCTTGTTGCAGGAGGCTGTGAAGGCTAGAACTATAACACGGTTTAAAGAGAAGTTAGATAAATTCATGGAGACTGGTTCCATGGAGTGGTATTAGCCAGGGAATAGAAATGGTGTCCCTGGCTTCTGTTTTGGAAGGCTGGTGATGGATGGCACAAGACAAATGGCTTGGTCATTGTCTTCGGTCCATCCCCTCTGGGGTAGCTGGTGTTGGCTGCTGTCAGCAGACAGGCTACTGGGCTAGATGGACCTTTGGTCTGAGCCAGTACGGCCGTTCTAAGCTCAGTGCCCAGGGTCGGGGGTCTCACTGGACCACCTTGATTTTCATGCAAACCTGCTCCTGGGTGGCCAGGCTGGCAGCGATCCTGCCCTAGATGGCCACTTTCCTGTGCCTAGTGCAGAGGTCATGGATGAGGTCCACGATGTCTGCACTAGACCAGGTGGGTGCCTGCCTCTTGCGGCCCCGGGCAGGCTCCCGGGAGCCGCCAGCCTGGTGGGTGGCAGAGGGCTGGGTGGCAGCGGGTGGCTGGTTTGTGCCGTGCCAGGTGCAGGGTCTGCTGGCTGGGTGCTGGCAGGCTTGCACCTGGCACGGGCACCGTAGTCAGACCATGCCCCTTTAAGGGCTCCGGGGCTGGGAAGGGGGCAGAAGACTTTCCCTGGTGTTGGCCAGAGTGGCCACCAGGGAAAGCTGGGAAGGGCTAGCCTCCCACTAGTTCAAATTAAGTGGCTACACAGCCCTTAATTCGAACTACTTAATTCGAACTAGGCATTAGTCCTCGTAGAATGAGGTTTACCTAGTTCAAATTAAGGACTCCACTAGTTCGAATTAAGTTCCAACTAGCGGTTTGTATGTGTAGCGCCTATCAAAGTTAATTCGAACTAACGCCTGTTAGTTCGAATTAACTTTGTAGTGTAGACGTACCCTTAGGGAGTGAGCAAACAGCTGCTTCTCCCAGACTGTGGGGCGGTCACATGTTCTTCCCTTTAGATTATGCCCACTCATTGTGGAAAGGCCTGAGCTGTCTGTCTGAAAATTAATTAAAACAGAGGCAGTACAAGAAAAATGGAATAAAGTAAACATCATATTGCTCTACATGAAAGGAAACAAGGATGATGCTGGCAATCAATTTCCTATGAGTCTTATTTCTAGCATTACCAAAATAATGGTGCAAATATTGTACTCCTATTCCCAGTGGAACTCTTGGTAAGACCTCTTCTCCCTTACAGGAAAGCTGATCCAGTAGTTTGTGCATTACTTTAGGAGTTGGGCAGCAGTGGATACTGTTTTCTGCTCTACTCCATACTTTCTGTGGTATATCAGATAGGTCAATTTCTCTCTGTGTTCCCCATCTGTAAATGGGGCACTTGCATTTCTGTGCCTCACAGGATTGTTGTGGAGATCAACACATTAAAGAGAATGAGACACTTCTGATACTACAATGGAACAGAAAAAACCCAATAACAGAGCAGGCCTATGAAAAATCACTAACCTTCTAAAGTATAATGAAATTATAAGAAATAATCAAATTGATTTACAAAGAATAGATCTGGAGTGATACATGTGTTCTTTTGTAACAGAGACTAAATTAATCTATGAAAGTACCAGTAAATGTTTGGATTTCAATAATGCATCTGATATGCTTCCTCTCAAAATTAATTCAAATGGTTTTGATGTGAATGTTGTCATTTGAGCTGAAAACTGTCAGAACGGAAATCACTGTGGTCATTTTTACTATGATTGCCCCATAAGTGCACAGGAGACTCTTGCAATTCATGGAATTGCTATTCAAGATTTTGTGTATCCACAGTTCTCTCCTATCCCCAAGACCTGTCCCTTCTTGCCACTGCCCTGCCCTCCCCATTGTACCACATCCCCACATCTGGGGTGGTGGAACATGGCATTAGATAATCCTGTTTCAAGGCATCAACATCAATGCCTTCCTCCCACACCACACTCAACATGGCAGCTCAGAGCTGCTGGGAAATAGAGTGCTCACACTGCTTCCCCCACCTCCAGTATTTTCAGATTTTGCTATTTGCAGTGGTGATGGGAATGTAGCCACCAATGGTGGGAGTTTACTGTACAGGGCACTTTTCAGATACAAAGCACAATCCCTGATGTGAAACTGTATAAACTTCAGGCCAGATTTCACAGCTCTATGTATATTAGGAGTAACATATCATTCAGCTGTGATAACATTTTACATGCCATTTGAATTTACTTTGTATATGCAGAAATTAATTCACAAAGAATAGACTAGCAGTAGACTTCCCCTTTCACCCTCCCTACCTCCCTCTCCCCCCATCACCACCACCAGGGCCAGAAGAACAATCAATGGGATGTGGCAAGAGACTAGATGGAACATCTGGAGTGATGCTGCGTTGTGGTGATGCTAAGTGCTAGAATAGCCACTTCCTCTCTCAGCTTGTTCTAACTTGTTCCAGAAACTGAAGAGGGATGTCAAGAACATATTTATTAGAACAGGTTGGTAAATAGTGAAAAAAATCAAAAAAAATTTTGAACATATAAGCTCTAATACTAATTTGTTTAAAGTCAGTTTCTGCTTGACTCTTCTGCATTTGCACAGTGGTCGGGAACGGAACAAAGAACCTTCTCCTTTGTTTCAGAGGAGTAGTTGAGTTACTTTGCAACTGGAAAAACTTAAAAAACAACAAATAGTCTGGGTAGCACTTTAAAGACTAACAAAACATGTAGATGGTATCATGAACTTTCGTGGGCAAAACCCACTTCTTCAGATGACTGGAGAAGTGGGTTTTGCCCACAAAAGCTCATGATACGATCTACATGTTTTGTTAGTCTTTAAGGTGCTACTAGACTATTCATTGTTTTTCAAGCTTCTCCTTTGTGTGGCCCATATAATGGCCTGGCAATATGGTAGTCCTTGTTCTCATGAAATTGAAAGAACCATGGGATCTGAAGTTCTCCAAATAGGGTGGGGAGAAGGTGTACATGTCCCCTCTCCCAACAGGCTAGCTGACAGAAAGTAGTGTACACCTCATTAAGGCATACAGCAGTATGATATCCAATCTCTGAAGGATGATGAGTCTATACACCACACCTTCTACAGTCACTACTTTAAAGCCATTGTACAAACCCATTGCCAAGGGAGCCGACAGTCATACTGGGCCCCTGGGCAATGAGGGGGGCAGCTCCATGCTTCCAGAAAGAGTGCAGCTTAAGGTAGAAGGTGCAGGGCTTGGGCAGGAAGCATGCCACACCACACCATCCACCCAGTCCTCAGTGCCACCCCATGCAGGGCACACCCCTCACCCAGCTCTGAGAGCCACCCAGAGCATCTGTGTGGCACTCCAGTGGTGATTTAAAGGGCCCGGGGCTCCAAGCACCATAACAGTCACAGCCCAGGACTCTTTAAAATTACCAGCACCTGGAGCTATTGTCCTCTTTGTGCCTTCCTGTCAATAGGCCTGCCCATTACCATAGCTTCTGGGCCACAGAGTGGATGGTGAGAATAAACAGCATACACCTCCTCTGGTTTCCTATCCAAATATAATCTACCAATGCACTATAGTCAGGCAAATGCTTGCCCCAAAAAGATGTTTTGCAGTTGCTTAGCAACCTATATACAGTATTAATATCCATGCAGAAAGTATTTATTAAATCTTCCCCAGTGGAATTATATGGAAACTCTTTTGTAAAAATAATGATGAAAATATATTTTAAACCCCTTTTTATGGAACTGTACAATAACTGGAACTCCCCCAAATTTGACAAAATGCAAACTGAAGTCCATGGAGATTGGCATTTATTTCTCAATACTGTGTGCACTTTAGTTTAATTTTTAATATGTCTCTATTTTATATTTAATTTTCCCATTTTTTCTTTAAGTTATAGTGCTTTGGTACAATTCAATTTTACACAAACTCTTTACATTCATTCTTTATTCCCAATGCAGCATTTTTGTAATAATTTTTTGCTCTTTTTTGAACACATTCAATTACATAATACCATAATAACAAGTCTTTTATGCCACAACAGATACACAGAAATATAAGATAGGTCTAAAGCTTAATCATTTGCTTTACACAGTATTTCTTTCATTCCACATCACATCAATTCTATTGACAGTGTTAATTTGAAAATTAATGTAAAGATTGGCAACAATTATTTCTGAATTTCACAATAAATTTAACCTAAATAAAGTGAGGTTTGTTCCTAGTGATGGAGTTTATCAGGGCACAATGGTACTCATCATGACAGCTTCAGAAGCTGTATGAAGGGGAAATTACCATAAAAATGCTTTTCATTTCATACACAGTTCTTCTCTTCTTCATAAGGCTTGAAAAGACTGAGAGAAGTATTCACTAATTTTGTGTGCCTTGTTTTTTGTATGTCCAACCTGAGATGTTCTATGCTTGATTTTGCATAGCAACAAATACAACTTAGTTGCTACATTTATTACGATCCTGGTGATCAGTGTTTGTTTCACATTTCAGGTGAGAGGAAACAAAAGGTAATCTACATAAGACCATAAGCATGGCCAAAATGGGTCAGACCAAAAGTCCATCTAGCACAGTATCCTGTTTTCTGACAATAACCAATAACAGATGCCCTAGAGCGATGAACAAAATGGGTAATCATAAAAGGCACGTCTAGACTTGCTTTCACTTTTGAAAGAGGATATGCAAATTTGGAAAAAAACACATAAACCTCCTTTATTTAGGGAGAGCAGGGTTTTTTTTTTTTTTCAAAAAATAGGGAGAGTTCGAAAAAACCGTGTCCAGACTACTTTCATTTTCAAAAGACCCTCTTTTGAAAATGTGATCAGTAGAAGATATGCAAATTTGCACCGAATTTACATATCTTCTTTTGAAAGTGAAAGCAAGTCTAAATGTGCCCAAAGTGTTCCATCTTCTGTCACCCATTCCCAGCCCTGACAAACAGAGCCTACCCATCTTGGCTAAAAGCCATTGATAGAGCTTTCCTCCATGAATTTATCTAGTTCTTTTTTGAACCCTGTAAAGTCCTGGACTTCACAACATCCACTAGCAGGGAGTTCCACTCGTTGACCGTATGTGAAGAAATAGTTCCTTTTGTTTGCTTTAAACAGACTATCTATTTTCTTCTGGTGACCCCTAGTTATGGTAAGGAGTAAATAATTTTTCCTTATTCATTTTCTCCACATCAGTCAGGATTTAATAGACATTTATCATATCCCCTCCTTTGTATTCTCTTTTTCAAAGCTGAAAAGTTCCAGACTTTAATCTCTCCTCATATGGGAGCTGTTCCATCCACCTAATTGGTTTTTGTTGCCCTTTCCTGAATCTTTTCAACGTTCTATGCATCTTTTTTTAAGATGAAGCAGCCACATCCCAACACAGTGTTCAAAATGTGGGCATACCATGGATTTATATAGAGGCAATAAGATATTTTCTTTTGTTTGATGTATTCCTTTCCTAATGATTCCCAATATTACGTACGCTTTTTTGGCTATTGTTGCATATCAAGCAGATGTTTTCAGAGAACTATCCACAATGATTTCAAACACTTCCTCTTGAGTGGTAACAGCTAATATAGCCCCCATTATTGTATATGTACATTTGGGATTCAGTTTTCTAATATGCACTACTCTGTATTTGTCAACACTGAATTTCATCTGCCATTTTGTTGCCCAGATACCCATATTTGAGATCCTTTTGAAAAGCTTCACAGTCTGCTGTGGACTTAGCTTTCTTCAGCAATTTTGTATCAACTGCAAATTTTGCCACCTTACTGTTTACTGCTTTTTCCAGGTCATTTCTGAATATATTGAATAGATAGGTCCCAGTACACACCCCTAAGATTATTTCTTCTATTCTATTACTTCTCTCCATTCTGAATTCTGACCCTTTGTTTCCTATCTTTTAAACAGTTACCACCAATGCATGAGAGAATGTATGTCTTATCCTATGACAGATTAATTTACTCAAGAGCCTTTGTTGAGGTACCTTATTAAAACGTTTTTGGAAATCTAAGTACACTATATCCACTGGATCCCCCTTGTCCATATGCTTGTTAACATAGTTCTTGTAAACCCCAAGAACTCTTGTAGATTGGAGAGACATGATTTTCTTTTAGAAAAGGCATGTTGATGCATCACAATCAAATTATGTTCATCTATGTGAGTAGCTATTATGTTTTTAACTATAATTTCAAGCAATTTTCCCAGTACTGAAGTTAGATTTAGCAGCCTGTAATTGCCAGAATAACCTCTGAAGCCCTTTATAAAATTAGTATTATATTAATGATCCTTTAGTCCAGGGGTGGGCAATAATTTTTCAGGGGGCCACTTCACACATTCTGGTACATGGTCATGAGACAGCTCTGGGCTCCCAGAGGCCTTGGGCAAAAGGGGTGGGGTTGATGCTACAGAGAGAAAAAGAGAGAGAGAGAGAGAGATTGTGTGTGTGTGTGTGTGTGTGTGTGTGTGTGTGCGCGCGCGCAAGAGAGAGAGACTTGGGGTATGTCTACACATCAAAGTTAATTTGAAATAACAGCCGTTAATTCAAATTAACTTGAATAGTATGTACACAGGCAAACCGCTATTTCGAAATAAATTCAAAATAGCGGGGAGCTTATTTTGAATTTGGTAAACTTCATTCTACAAGGAATAATGCCAAATTTGAAATAGTTAATTCAAAATAAGCGCAGTGTAGATACTTATTTCTAAATAGGGGGCCTCCAGCCGTTCCCAGTTTCCCCTGGTGGCCACTCTGGGCCAAACCAGGAAAACTACTCTCCTTTTCCCCAGCCCCGGAGCCCTTAAAGGGGAAGACTTTTGCCACAGTACATGTACCAGTGCCAGGCCTGCCAGCAGATGCTGCCCCTGACCCAGTGCCTGCAGAATGAGCTGGGCGGCCAGTGCCAGCCAGCCGTCCACCACCCAGTCTCCCAGCTCCCAGGAGCCAGCCAGGGGCCAGAGACGGCGGGCACCCTCCTGGACTAGTGCGAAGATCATGGACCTCATTGAGGTTTGGGGAGAGGCCTCCAATGTCCATGGTCTCCACACTAGATGGAGGAACACTGCCATGTACAGCTACATAGATGCCACCATGGCCACAACAGGCCACATGTGCACCCAGGAGCAGGTGTGCATGAAAATTAAAGAGCTGCAGCATAATGTGGGGCGGGATGGTCTGTGCCTCCCCGGGGGGCACTGATCTGGGAGCAGAGGGCCCAGACCAGGGTGCAGAGGAGGAGTCACAGGAGCTACCATGGAGGGTTCCACACTGCCAGGACCCGCAAGCTGTCCCAGAAGCTGAGTCACCAGGGTCGTCCGGGGAGGCCACAACATGCGAGTGCCATCACTGTCCCCTTCCTGAGACCAGGGACTGTGCACGTGGGCTTTTCTTACCGTGGATCATGCAGCAACCTGTGATGTGCTGCATGTCACACAGCTGCGTGTCACACAGGGGCTGTGGCCTGATAGCCACACACGTGTGTGAAGAGACCTGACATGCTCCTAACCCCGGGGTGGGACACAGCAGGACGCCCTCCCTTAACAAGCCCCCTCTACACAGATGTAGGGGACATCTCCCCCCCCACCTCGGCCACACTATACACAACACAGAGGAATGAGTGCAGTCTCGGGGCTGCTTCCGCTCCTGGGGGGAGCTGGACATTCCGACCATGGCCTCTGGGCAAGCACAGCGGCTCTGACGGTGAAGGGTACAGTCATCCTCACCTCGCAGAGGGGGACTGGGCTTCACCCACTGTGTCCCCAGGGAGAACTGATCATGTCTCTTCTTTCTCCACAGACACACCAGCTGTGTGTGCAGAGTGCACCACACCACTGGGGACATCCTCCCGCACCCAAGGGCTCAGCAGGTCCACCGCAACACTTCAGGGGTACTGAGACCAGCACCTGGGGACCCTGTGAGCCCTGCACTGCACCATGGAGCAGTGGGTGCAGGACGACCGGGAGTTCCAGTGGGAGCTGCTTGCCCAGGGTCATGTCATCTGTGCCCATCTGCAGACTCTGGTGCAGAGCGTGCTGCCTCCCCAGCTCCCACTGCTCCTCCCACTCCTCCTCCTCCTCACACTTCTTCCTCTTCAACCTCCACACACCCCTCTGCAAGCTCCACACCCCCACCTCAACCTCCACACTCTCCTCCCCATCTCCCTGGGGATGCTGAGGCCCCCACACCTGCTGTGATGGGAGACAGTTGGCCCACTGAGACCCCCACCCCTGAGCCCTGAGCTTCCCCCTGCCTTTGTTCCCCTTGCTTCCCCCTTCATTCCCTTGCTGCTCCCTCCTCCCAGTTTTCTCCCTCCCCTCTCCCACTCTCTCTTCTCCCCTCTCTTGCCTCCTTTCCCCAGTCTCACCAGAGTTTCATCTCCTCCCCCCATTTTTGTAAAGAGAGTTTATATTTTTGAAAATATGTGTATTTTATTTTACATCAGGAAGAGGGGTTAGGGAGGGATAAGAGGAAGGATGTGAGGGAGGAATGAGGTACAAGTCCCCAGTGGGTAGACCAGGGAGGCTCTGAGTGCTCCTCAGGGTAGACACTGTCCCACAGGGCCTCCTTGATACTGACAGCCCCCCGATGGACCTCCCGGAAGGCAGCCTGCAGAAAGTGCAGCCAGTCTGATAGCAATGCATCCACGAGAAGCACCAGAGTGCCCAAGGGCAGCTCTGTCTCCATGTTTCAGAGTGCTATAGTATCCCAAGTGAGGGCAACCAGAGCACTCCGAGACACAAATGCTTTGCTGTCCTGCAGCGAGGCAGGCAAGCAAGCAGGGACACCTGAGAACCGAATGCCCAGGGTAGGGGGGTGTCCCTTTAAGCACAGACCTCAGATAGCCTCAGGCAACAGCCACATGAAGACACTCCTTACCTCATGCCCTACCCCTGACTTGGTTCTGGCCAGCCTTAAATCCGAATCAGTGTCCACTCAGTGTGGACACGGTACTTCGAAATAGCATTTTGCTATTTTGAAATGCATTTTGTGTGTTGACGTGTTATTTCGAAATAAGCTATTTTGAAATAACTATTTTGAAAAGTCAGGGTCTTGAACCCAGACGGCTTCGGTTCGTTGTCTGACTGCAAAGAGACAGGCAACACCAGCAAGGTGCAATCACAAGCTCTTTATTGAAGAGTGCACACAACAATAGAGAGTGGACCGTCTCCAAAGAGAACCAATCCCGATTTCAGTAATAAGTAGGTTTATATAGACAGTTCCGTCACGTCATAAAATGTTTGCCCAAGCAACCCACCCCCCCTTAACTTGTTGGAAGCTTCTAGTGCTCATGTATACCTAGCCAACTATACATCATGGCCTTAAGCAATTCATAATGCATCAGCAACTTTCTTATTAGCCTAGAAGACAGGTACCAGACAACAAGGAGACAGGGAGTTAGGAACAAACAGAGGGCAGAAACTGGGAGTTAAGATCAGCAAGAGAGAATAGAAACAGGGAGTTAGTTTATCGGTTCTCAAAACACACTCACAGCAGGTACAAGAATGCAATTTTTCAGTTATCGTACCTTTGCAACCTAAGCAAGTATGTAGGGTGCACCTTCGCTTGAACCATGTCTCCAGTTCTGCTCAAGGACTACCCAGAAACCTTCATTAGCTTCTGCCTTAGCACTAGTCTCTATTTTCTAGGGCCTAACAGAAATAAGATATTTTGAAATAACGCTGTAGTGTAGACATACCCTTTGAGTGTGAGAGACAGACTTTGTGACACAGATTGAGTGTATGTGGCACAGAGATGGGAGAGTGTGTGTGGCAGTGACTGTATGTGTGACACAGAATGAGTATGTGCTGGCTAAGTTTCTGATAGAAGCCACACTATGTCCCTTTAAGTGAAATCTGTCCTGCTTGATTGTCTCCCCCACCCTTAATTCTGCACTCCTCTTAGTCACATGCTTCATACTGGAACAGCTCTGCTGACTGTGCCTCAGTCTAGACTCCTGCTCTGCAGAGATGGGGTACAGGGGCACGGAAACACCATGACTTCAGCACTCCCTTCTATTCACTCCCACCCTCCTGCACAGCTAGCAGGAGGAGCAAGGTGAGGGGAGAAGCAGCTGAACACAGGCTGCCTCTATAAGTGTGCACCTCCAGGGTATGTCTAGACTATATGCCTCTGTCGGCAGAGGCATGTAAAATAGGTACTCGACATAGTCAATGAAGCGGGGATTTAAATATCTCTGGCTTCATTAAAATAAAAATGGCCACCACGCTGTGCCGGATCAGCTGATTGTTGGCACGGCGCAGCAGTCAAGACACGGATTGGTTGACAGAGGAAGCCTTTGTCGACAGCTCCTGTAAACCTCGTTTCACGAGGCATGAGGGAGCGGTCGACAAAGGTTTCCCCTGTCGACTGATCCGCATCTTGACTGCCACGCCATGCCAACAATCAGCTGATCTGGCCCAGCGCGGTGGCCATTTTATTTTAATGATGCTGGGGATATTTAAATCCCCGCTTCATTGACTATGTCGTGTAGCCTATTTTACATGCCTCTGCCGACAGAAGGGTATGCTTGGCTGTCTGGATCTGGCTCCTGGGCCTGAGTTTGCCCAACCCTGCTGTAGTCTTTTGGTAAAGAGGATGATTTAAAGGATATGTTACAAACCACATTGGCTGTGTCTAGACTGCATCCCTTTTCCATAAAAGGGATGCAAATTAGACACATTGCAATTGCAAATGAAGTGGGGATTTAAATCCCCCTGCTTCATTTGCATAAACATGGCTGCCACTTTTTTCCGGCTCGGAGCTTATTTAAGAGGAATAAGGGATCTTTCGGAAAAGGCTTTATTTTCCAAAAGATCCCCATCTAGACTGGCGCTTTTTTCTGGCAAAGCTCCGAGACGGAAAAAAGCGGCAGCCATGTTTATGCAATTGAAGCGGGGGGGATTTAAATCCCCGCTTCATTTGCAATTGTGATGTGTCTAATTTGCATCCCTTTTACGGAAAAGGGATGCAGTCTAGACATAGCCATTTAGTTGTTCTGCAATTTCACATCTGAGTTTCTTCAGAACTCTTCAGTGAATGTCATCTGGTACTGGTGACTTCTTACTGTTTAGTTTATCAATTTGTTCCAAAACCTCATCTAATGACACCTGAATCTGGGACAGTTCCTCAGATTTTGTCACCTAAAAAGAATGGCTCAGGTTTAGGAGTCCCTCATGTCCTCAGCCGTGAAATCCAATGCAAAGAATTTATTTAATTTCTCTGCAATGGCCTTACTGTCCCTGAGTGCTCCTTTAACATCTGAATCCTCCAGTGGCTCCACTGGTTGTTTATCAGGCTTCCTGCTTCTGATGTACATTTATAAAAGGTATTACCTTTGAGTTTTTGGCTAGCTATTCTTCAAATTCCTTTTTGGCCTTCCTAATTACATTTCTACACTTCACTTGTCTGCGTTTATGCTCTTTTCCTCACTATGACTTAATTTGCACTTCATAAATTATGCCTTTTTGTCTCACTGATTCTTTTACTTTATTGCTTGTTCATGGTGTCACTTTTTTGGTTTTACGTTTTGTTTTTTTTAATGTGGAGTTTACGTTTAAGTTGAACATCTATTACAGTCTTTGAAATGCAGCTTGCAGGGTTTTCACTTTTGGCACTGAGTCTATTCATTTCTGTTTAACTAACCTCATTTTTCTGTAGTCCCCCTTTCTGAAATTAAATGCTACAGTGTTAAGTTGATATAATGTTTTTCCCCACCATAGGGATGTTAAACCTAATTATATTATGGTCACTATTACCAAGCAATTCACTTATATTCACCTTTTTGACCAGAACCTGTACTCCACTAGGACTAAATCATGAATGTCTGTCTCTCTTGTGGGTTCAGTTATTTCAGGTATCAATAAACTTTATCTATGCATTTCATTCAAGGGTTCATATACCCAGTCAGTATGGGGATAGTTGAAATCCTCCATTATTACTGATGGTTTTTTTTATTATTTTAATAACATCTCTAATTTCCCTGAACAATTCACAGTCACTATCACTATTCTGGTCAGGAGGTTGGCAATATACTGCTACTGCTCTATTCTTATTACTAGAGCATAGAATTACTATCCATTGAGATTTTTATAGTACAGTTTGGGTCACTTATGATTTTTACTTTATTTAATTCTGCTTTCTTTCACATATAGTACCACTCTCCCACCAGCATGGAATGGAGCAGGACTGGATTATGCAGATTTGCAAATGCTTTTTTTAACTCCATAATTTTTCTGCCCTTCCTCACTGTTTCCTTGTGCTAAGCCCAGATACTATTTGCTGATCCTGGACTTTGGGAAGGGTTGAGACTGTTCTTTTGATGCTGTCCTTCAGGTTGCAAGTCACTCAAAAAAGAAAGGAGATTTAGGCTATGTCTGCACTACGGCCGTTTTTCTGAAAATACTTCACTTATGTCCATACTGCAACCACATTGTTTCAAAAAAAATTGAAAGAACAGAGGGGCATTTTCAACATTGGTAAACCTCTTATGGAAAGGGTTCAGAAAAGGGCAACTAAAATGATTAGGGGTTTGCAACGGGTCCCATATGAGGAGAGGTTAAAGCGACTGGGACTTTTCAGTTTAGAAAAGAGGAGACTGAGGGGGGATATGATAGAGGGATATAAAATCATGAGTGGTGTGGAGAGGGCCGATAAAGAAAAGTTATTTATTAGTTCCCTAAATAGAAGAACTAGAGGACACCAAATGAAATTAATGGGGAGCAGGTTTAAAACTAATAAAAGAAAGTTCTTCTTCACACAGCGTGTAGTCAACCTGTGGAACTCCTTGCCAGAGGAGGCTGTGAAGGCTAGGACTATAATAGAGTTTAAAGAGAAGCTATATAATTTCATGGAGGTTAGGTCCATAAAAGGCTGTTAGCCAGGGGATAAAATGGTGTCCTTGGCCTCTGTTTGTCAGAGGCTGGAGCGGGATGGCAGGAGACAAATCGCTTGATCATTGTCTTCGGTCCACCCTCTCTGGGGAACCTGGTGCTGGCCACTGTCAGTAGACAGGATACTGGGCTAGATGGACCTTTGGTCTTACCCAGTACGGCCGTTCTTATGTTGTTATGTTCTTATGTTCTCTTTCTATGAGGAAGAAGAGCTCTTTTGCAAAAAGGTGTTTGTGGATGAGGAAAAGGGAGTTTTTTTGAAAGAAGAAGAAAGAGGAGAAAGCACAGGTGCTCTAGTGGCTACTCTGTCTATAGTAATGACAGCTTAAACACGAGATAGCGTCCATTCAGTGTGGACTCTATCTTTCAAAAAAGCAGATCACTTTTTCGATGCACTTTGGCAGTGTGGACGCTCTTTTTTGGAAGAAGTTTTTCCAGAAGATTTCTTCCGGAAAAGCTTCTTCTGAAAGAAGTCTGCAGTCTAGAGGTAGCCTCAGGGTGCAAGTATTATGCTTGCAAAACAGGGCAATTTTAAAACTGGAGTTTCATTCAGCGTGGTAGGAGAAGGAGAAGGAATCATCCATCTTGTGCAGGCCCATTGCCTCTCAAAGCACTGACAACTATACTGAAGCTGCAGCAATTATTAGAGCAATCTTCTCAACCACCTTCCACAGTAGACCTCTAATTCTTGAAAGGGCAAGGCATAGATAAATCTACCCTTGACATTGATATATGATTGCTAAAGGGGCAGGACTGATATATCCCACTGCCCAAAGAATAGGTTATCTTAAGAGGTCAGGATGCACATTCTTCCTGTGTGCCTTAAAACTACAAGATAGTCTATGCCTCTTGAAGGGCAATCACTCCCTAGGGCTGAGATAGACATGTATTGTCTCCAAAGTGAGCAAGTTCCTTCCAGACATAATCTGACCCTGCATGTACTGGCAAACGTAAAAACATGCAAACAAGCTGGTCATTAATTTTCAAAGCCAAACTTCTTTTTTCAGTCCAATTTCCAGAGCACAAATGTCCAGGAAACATTTGGATAAAAGTACCCAAATTGAAATAACCCCCCCCAATCTTTTCAAGATCACAGTGCACTAGCTCTCAAATAAAGCATGATTCCTTAATATAATCACTTACAATTGTGCTGAATTAATGTTCTTTATTAAAAAATTGAACTTTCCACAACTTGCCTGTGAACTTTAAATATAAGCCTTTGATTACTTCAGCCACTGACCTGGCCAAGAAAGGTCTCTTTAAGTATAAAACATCCTGAAAATTTAATTTAATTATTTGTGCTCATACACTGTTACTCATGATTCATATACCCAAAACTTAAAAGCTTTGTCTGTGTAATATGGGCCTCAACATTCTTGTTGTGTTATAACCATGCTGCTATAAAAAAGAAATATTGGGGAAAGATGCCAAGACAATTACTTTAAATATATACACAGTAGTACTGTAAACATTTGTTATAATTATTTCTTAGCCACCTAGTCATACTGTTGTGATTATGGACTAAAAGGCAACCAGACATTAAACACCTGCATATGCGAAGTCTGTAAATATTAGGTATTTGTATGCACTATATGGACAGTTTTGTGGCTGGTGACAGGAACCGCTTGCCTTATATCAGTCTCTAAATCAAACTGTCCAGAAGAGAGTGTAACTAACCTTCCATCTTCTATAACACCAAGATTCATAAATAAGTACATTGTCAATCAAAAGCTTCATCAAAAAAGCAAGTTTGCATGATACATTGAAAGTCTGTAAAATCAAGTGTTGGCAGGATGACAAGTTTTGTAAAAGCTTCTAGATTAAAATAAACATCCTAAATTATACCTGAAAGCAGGTGGAAAGTCAGTGCAATTTTGTGCAGATCACATTCAATGTGTTCATTAAAACTCAGTTCACTAAGCAGATGGACTGCTGAATTGTGCACTAGGTGTAACTACTAATTGGCCTTCATTTCTACAGTGCATTGCAGTGGCACAAGCAAAAAGTGTCAAGAGAATTGATAATATCAGCAAGGTCCACATCACTAAATAAAGAATGCAACCTGTTAGTTAAATGCATGTAAAATAAGTTATATGAGCCACCACCTGCCAATGGGAATCCAAGAGCCACAGAAAGTTAAAAATAATCCAAGACTGTAAATCTTTTTGATAGTGGTGGCACATTATCCAGAAGCAAATGAACCACAATTCCTAGGTCTTTCCCTGAGAGTCAGCCCCTGCCAGTCAGCATCACCACCGAATTTTCTAGTTTGCACTTTTGCAATTTCACTCTTATACAGATCCCTTTCTCAGCTAGCAATGGCAAAATCAGGGAATCATTCTGCTGAATCTGTGGAATCTGGGACTCTAGAGTGCAATGTTCACAGCTTACTTTTATCACTGTAGCCAAAATGCTTATAAAAATATGATGGCAAGATGGCAAAGGGAAGCTTTTGGGACTCACACCTGTGGCACTTCTGAGGTGAAAAAGTAGCTCTAGATCTTTTCCAAGATCTTTGGGTAATGAACAATGTAGGGTTCAGCCTAGCTAGCTAAACAACAATCAAATTATCAGAACTTCAGGCACTGAATTACCAAATAGCACCTGTGAAATAAGTGGCTACGTCTACACTGCACACTTATTTTGAAATAACTCATGTTACTTCAAAATAACCGAGTGCACATCTACACAGCAAACCTGTTATTTCAAAATAATTTCAAAATAATGGGCTTCTTACTCCAACTACTGTAACCCTCCTTTCATGAGGAGTGTGGGAAGTGAAAGGAAGAGTGTTCTTCCTTTGACTTCCTGCTGTGTAGACAGTCCCAAAAGCCAAGTTAAGGTACTTCGACTTCAGCTACACAATTAACGTATCTTAAATCGACTTTAGTCCTTAGTGTAGACATACCCAGAGTGACTACTGTCCCTGTTAGAAGCTATTTTAAAACAATGAGAGATATATATTTGACAAACTGACACTGGGCTGTGTCTACATTGGCACCCCTTTCCAGAAAAGGGATGCGAATGTAGACTATGGAATAGGCAAATCCGTGGGGGATTTAAATATCCCCCGCGGCATTTGCATTAACATGGCTGCCGCTTTTTTCCGGCTTGGGGAAAAGCCGGAGAAAAGCGCCAGTCTAGACGTTATTCTCCGGAAAATAAAGCCTTTTCCGGAGGATTTCTTATTCCTAACCCCGCGGATTTGCCTATTCCAACGTGCTACATTAGCATCCCTTTTCCGGAAGGGATGCCAGTGTAGACGTAGCCCTTTAGTATTATTTCAAATATAATGGTATTCTTTGTCTATTAGCTCTGCACTTTGTTTTATTGAAGCTTTAACAAAATTGTTTGTTTGTTTGTTTCATCCAGTGCATGGGATATTTTTCTTTACCAAAATTTGATATATTGTGCATGTGATATGTATTCACTTGCACATAAACACAGGTATCTACATAATAATTACATACAAAAATGTACAAGGTACTTTAAAAACATAGATTAGGCAAGCAGTTAAGTGTCTCAATAGGTTTACAAACAAACTAAGATATATAGAAGGATTCCCATTTACTCGAATAGATATTGGATCCTAAGTGATAAAGGTGTTACCTGTCTGTCGAACAGAATCAGGAAGGTCAAAGATGTCTAAAGACACTTCCCAGAGAGTTATTAGATAACCCGACTCATCCGCTTAGGGATGGTGTTTCAGGTTGGGACCCCTATTCCGTATCTGATCACCGGCAGAGTGTCAGCGCTTAGATTGAGATGGCGCGTGAAATAAAAACTTAAGACTTGGGTTTTCAGTGATAACCACAAGACTATATTAAGTGAATTAAATTTAACAAACAGTAAAAATTTGTAAAAGATGGTATACCTCTAATTAACGAATAAGGGGGCAGTCCCCTGTTAGATTACATGGACAAGAAGGGGAAGTCCCTTCAGGTCCCTATTCCTACTTACAGAGTCTACGGCAATGGGAGGACGATTGAGGTGATGCTGGTGACCTTCAATCCCTTGGCTATTTGAAAGCCGCAGGAGAGGAATGACCAGGCGTCCCTTGCCGGCTGTCTCAGGGTCGAAGCAATCCGTCGGTCCTTCCGGACCTCAAGAGAGGAACAGCCAGGAGTCCCACGAAGAGCTGGGTAGAATTGCGGACTTCACCTTCCGTGAAGAGCGATTCTTCAGGCCCTTCGGCGCCTCTGGAACCGGCGATGGAAGCTAGACTCCGTCTCTACCTATCCTAACCTTAACCTAAAATAAAACCCTAAGCTAACACGCGACGCGCCCGACGTACAGACTCGACGACGGCAGAAATGCTTTGACCCGATGCAGCCTGACGAACAAACACGACGACGTGAACTAACCTACCTAAGTACTAAACTAACTAGCCTTAACCTAAAAGAGAGAGAAGAGGACCTTCCGTCCAATTCTCAAAAGACAAGATCTTTACAGGACCTTTTTCATACTGACATTCACTCCTAGCCTATTGCCTAAGCCTAAGCCCGACGCGAACGACGCCCTGATCTCAGGATAAGCCCGAGGACCAGAACGAACCATCGTTTGGTCAGACCTTTTATAACCTGGCCTCATGAATATGCATAGGCCGCAATGGTTTAAAATGATTGGTTGTCAAATGATGCACCTGGAGCGTGGTACAAACTGATAGGTTGGTTTTGGAATGCTCATGCATATTCATAACCTATGCAAATCATACCCAACAGGTAAGTGAGTGTTTAAAATCTAACAGTCACCAGTGGACGTGTCAGAATGTAGATCTTAAATGGATGACATTAGAGAGAATGTTTAGATACAAAATGGAGTTTTAGGCTCCATTTTATAGACTTGCAGAATTTCCTCATCTTTCAGTTTACAGGTTCAAACAAAACAAATTAACCTTGACATTTAAAAGATTATCAGCCCCAAACACTACATAGAGGTTCCCATGGTCCAATTCATATTATCCAGATATTATACATTTGCATTTCTGCCTTACAAGGAAAGACGAAAGAAGTAAAAATTAAGGCAAACATTTTCAAAAAAGTCATCATCTTAAGACACCAGGCCTATTTTTCAGACTTCAGGGGAAGTTGTGGGTACTTAGCCTTTCAGAAATCAACCTTTAGAATCCAGATTCTCAAAGATATTTATGTGCCTAACAAACTTAATGGGAAATTAATGAATTGAGGATCATGGCCTAAATAGCTTTGAGAATCTTGGCCTAAATAGCTACATTTTAGCAGACAGACAGAGTCATTCAAAACTAATACTTTTGAAAATGCAAGCTACTCAGACCAATGGGATTTATGACAGAATAAATGAGTCACTGGCATGCCTACAATTCTTTGCTTTGCTACCCCTCTTACTTACGTAATTTAATGAAAAAAGTACCTGTCTTCTTTTAGTATATATATAGGTTTGCCTTCAGTTTAGCTATACATTACCAGAGGTGAAAATACAAGGAATTAAATGAATGGAAAATATCTGCCAATTACATTTTTCATAATGTAGAATATGAGTATGTATGAGTAGAAATTCCCAATTGTAATTATGCACATTTTTCATAGCGACAGCAAAGGCTGCTGGGAATTCTGCACTAAAACTCCATTTTGGAAAGACTGCCTGAAAAGCCCTGGGATACCCTGATAACTCATCGGGGAATTTATACCATTCCCAAAAGGAAAAAAAAAGTTTTGTGTAACATATGTGTATACAAAGAAGCTTGTTTTTAAGAAAACCATAGAGGATTATAATGTATTGACTCAGTGTATTAACCATCTAGAATCTTCCTATATTACAAAAAAAATGCACATACAAATTAACATTCATAAATAGCAGAAATTCAGTCAGATCTGATTTTATAAAGTGCATAAAATAGTTTTGAGAGTCTTACTTTTTCACCATATTTGCTTATGAAATACCTTTGTGGGAGAAATTAATGTTTACCTACCTGAGAACTCCACTGAAGCAACTGTTTGTTCTAATGTGGTTGCAAAATATCACATACACATCCATGTGTGTATATGCAGGTCACCAGTGAAAATTCAACAATTACCAGCATTTGATCACATTATTTCCAAGACCACATAATTTCCAATTTTCAAAAAAAGGTGATTTAGCAGTGTCTCTGAGACTGATAAGTGGTACCTGTTTTCAATGGTGACCATTTGCTGTATGGCATATATATATGTATGTATCTTGTAGATTTTACATAGTCTATAATCTAGTTTGTTCAAATATAATATAATTTTTTTTTCAGATTTAACACACTTTTCACCCTAAATCCAGGCATTTTGACTTCAGGGTCTGAGTGGTAAAAATCTGATATATTTAAGTCCCCAGAGGTTGTAAATGTGGAAAGCTCTAGATGTTTTAAGCCAATTTACAATGGTTACTGATTTACATAGTGTATCTCTGTGCAACCACAGAATTACAATTTTAATCTTTGTCACAGAAATGGATTACTTTGGTATGATTTTTAGTTCTAGATAGAGCCTTTGTCCTAAGGGCTAGTTAATCTTGTATCCTTTCTTGCACTATTACAATTTTAAGATTGTCACAAGAAGGATAAATTTCATACCATTTTCTGTTCTCATTACAATCTTCACATTGTTATGAGAATGGATTAATTTTGTTCCATTTTCTGTCCTCATTACCGTCTGTTATGAGAATGGATTAATTTTATGACATTTTCTTCTCTCATTATAATCTTTGTTATGGGAATGAGAATATGTAATGAGAATGAGAACATATCAGGCATTAAAGGTCTGAGAGAACTCATGACAAAGATTGTAACAAGAAGAGAAAATGGTACCCAATCCATTCTTGTGACAATCTTAAGATTGCAAAGAGAACCCAGAATGACATTGTATTTATCCCTTCATGAGACAAAGTCTGTGGAGAAAATGAAAACTGGGACAAAATTAATCAATTCTTATGACAGCTTTGACAATATATGTAACCATATGGCACATTTTTGTACAGTAGAGTATTTACATGACAATATGTGTGGCATACATATGCAATAGCCACGATCAAGAATTTCTTTCAGATTTCTTTTTTGGATATAACCAAAGTTCCCTGTGACTTAAAAAGATAATGGATCACTGTATCGTCTGACGCGTCAACAGTGGAAAACTAGAGTTCACAGGCAACTCCACTAAAGTTAATAGCAACCTCCCCTTTTACCTCAGGATTTCCCTAGTTAGTCAGCAAACAAGAGTCTCCTCTGCATGAAGACTACAGCACTTCTTCCTACATTTATTTATTTAAAATTTTTTTACCCCATCTCTCTAATTTAAAATATTAAAATATATTTAACACGTTGTATACAAGGAATAATCAGGGTTCACAAAGCAATAAACTATTACCAAGTACCAAAGGACCAAATTCATCAGGATTCTAAGTGAGTGCAATTCCCATTTAATTCAATAGCTATAATGTCCATTTTCACCAGAGCCAAATTTGGCCCAAAAAGAAAACTGGTGGCCTTTTAACACTCTTTAGAGTGCTTCTCCCTGACCTTTTAAAATCATGTACTACTGCCCCTGAGCAATGTCTCTGTTTCCAGCCCCTTCAGGATTTGCAGTCTGAACTAAGAGTCCTCCCTTAAGAAATGAGCTAGTGTAACTTAACCACAGACTCTTAAGAGTAGTTTAGGACTTGCTCTTACAGCTGTAAAGGGAAAAATTAAGTTTTACTGCTGCTACAATCTAAATTGCCTGTACCAAATGGAAACTAAGTAATGAATGTGAAACTTGGCAGGCTTTTGAAGATCGCTAAAAGCTTATTCTTCTTTTCCAAGGTGTTTGATGTCAGATGCAAAATAGACAGGGTGCTTTGAAGGTAGTGAGAGGAGAAAGAGCAATATGAACCAAGGGAAATAAAAGTTATTCCTTATGCCTGAGAATTATCTTCTAAAATGTTTGGTCCTTCATCAAAACGGAGAAGTATCTGACAAAGGAAGACTTAATTTTAACCATAAGTTAAATATGATACCAGTAACAGTACTTCAAGGCTTCTTTCACCTGGAAACTCATCTGAAATCACTAAGAATGATTGATGATACCACCTCAAATTCAAAATGGATATCAGAGCCTCAGATCTAATCACATCTTGTACTAGTCAGTTCTTGTGGGAATTTCATTCTTGCTCCACACTGACCTACACCTATTGTTAGAGGTCAGTAGCATGGCAGTTGATCAGGGCAGGAGCATAATAAAAGAGACAATGACAATGCTTTTAGGTAAAAGACTGATATACCTTTACAGTCATCTGATACTACAAGAATTCTAGGATTGTGAATCAACCACTTCTAGATGCAAGGTAAAAATAAAAATTATGACAAACTACACTATCAGTTGTAAACAAAGCAGTAGACATATGGTGAACTACAGCAACAAAGGTAACAGCAATAGTCTATAAAAATAGAGGAAACAGTTTTATGTGGTTGTTTTTTTAGGTACCTGTACAAATATTAATTAACTGAAGTGAATATCCTAAACCGAGCAGCAATGATTCTGGCTGCACTTATTTGCCCCATTACCTGGAGTGGTTTAAGCAAACTTCTGCTTATCAGTGAACAAACCAAACAGTTCACAGAGTCTCCCATAGGAATCAATGGTCCATTATAAAAAAGACAGGAAGAATTCATCTTTTTACCACAGTCATGATAGCATGAGGAACTTGAGCATATGCAACATAAACCAGTTGTTTACAGTAGCAGACATAAAATGAATGGATGTTGTTGTAGAATGGAAATGGTGGAAATACTGGTTATTACTATTTGAGTAGTCCAAATTTTTTTCTCGGGACAATTTTCCTTCTTAGCTTACGTTTTAAAGTGTCTATATATTTCATTACAAAACAAACAGGAGACATTTGAGCTAAGAATTAAGAATCAGCTGTGTTTAATATTATTTTTTAATAAAATAGATGATTGAATGTCACAATATGATGGCATATTATGCAGTACTCCCTGTAACATGAAACTAAGAAAAATCATATAAATAATAATATACAAATAAATTTCAAAATAAATATTTCAAAATGATTGAAACAATTTTGAAAATGATATATTTTTATTTTTCAGTATTTCTATTTTGCAGGAAAAATTGAAAATATTTTTTACTGTTCCAAATCAGTATGAAACAAATTTTAAAATGTCAAAATTTCCAGCAAAATAGAAATTGTCATTTTTTTCCTCCTCTAGATATTATTCGCCCTACTGCAAGAATTGGTGGGTAAAATCCATGATAAGACCAACAGTATGGATTTGTCACTGAGATCAGTAATTGTATGTCCCAACAGCCTTGATTGTGTCCTCCTCACTGATGGAAACCAGTAATTTAATCTACTCAAATCAATAATTCCATTAGTGTTGTTTTAAGAAGTAACTACAGGTAATGCTTTTGGCTGTTCAATTGTTTATTCTATAAGAAAGAAAGCATTTAGTAACTACATAATTAATCTTCTTAATCTTGTTTGAGCATATCTCCACTTAGCTGGATAGAGACTTGGACACACTGTTTAAGAAGGCGATACTTTTTTATCACAAACCTGAGGATTGTTATCTCAGCTACAAACAGATGTGTGGAAAACTATGGACTTACTCCAGAGAAAGAATATTCACAGCGTATTTTGTAAAATGGCTGCCTGATGGATTGTATTACAGTAAACTTCCGATAATCTGGCACCTTTAGGACCCAGGGGGTGCCGGATTATCAGATATGCCGGACTATCAGAAGGGGGGGCTATGAGGGGTCTGGAGTGGGGTGGGAGGTGATGCCACCCCAGACCCATCATAGCCTCCCCTTACGATAGTCCGGCTCTGCCCCAGGCGTCCCTGATTCAGCCGCTGATGGTCAGTTTCAGCAGCAGCTGAATCGGGGATGCCTGAAATAGAGCAGCTGGGGTGCTGCTGGGTTGGTCCCACAGCGCCAAGGGGCGGCGCTACAAGACCAACCCCACAGCACCCCAGCTGCTCTGCCCCAGGCATCCGGATTCAGCCTGCTGGTGAAACTGACGCTGATGGTCAGTTTCAGCAGCGGCTGAATCCCGACGCCTGTGGCAAAGCAGCTGGGGTGCTGCCGGGTTGGTCCCATAGCGCTGCCCCTTGGTGCTGTGGGACCAACCCGGCAGCACCCCGGCTGCTCTGCCCCAGGGGTCCCCAAGTCAGCCGCTGCTGAAACAGATCAGTGGCTGATTCCAGGAAGCCCGGGGAAGAGCAGCTCTTCCCCGGGCTTCCTGGAATCAGCTGCTGATCTGTTTCAGCAGCGGCTGAATCGGGGACCCCTAGGGCAGAGCAGCTGGGGTCCTGCTGGGTTGGTCCCGCAGCACCGTCCTTTGGCGCTGCAGGACCAACCTGGCAGCACTCCAGCTGCTCTGCCCCAGGCGTCCCCAAGAGCAACTGGGGTGCTGCTGGGTTGGTCCCGCAGCCCCGAGGGTCAGCGCTACGAGACCAACCTGGCATCACCCCAGCTGCTCTGCTTCCGGCTTCCCCGATTCAGCTGCTGGTCAGTTTCAGTAGCAGCTGAATGGGGGAAGCCTGTCCGGCTGCCCCAGCACTTCCGGGTTCCTGATGGTGCCGGACCATCAGGAGTCCCGGAGCATTGGATACCGGACTAATGGAGTTTTACTGTACTTACTGTATATGGTCTAGTCCTTGTTAGATATTGCTGCTTTAATAGACATGTATTCAGCACACTCCATGATACTTTTTCATTAAGTTTTTAATTAATATTTTTTTCTTTTAGTCTTTATCAATCTCTACTGTGTACACGCAGGCAGGATCTATTTTCACAAGAGACACAGCAATGCACACTCTTGAGTACTGATAGCATGAGAGAGTTTATACCAGTTATTTAAATACTCACAATTATGGAATTCTTTATGCTACTTTGGGAAAAGGTCACTAGACATAACTACCTATAATGCATATAATTTTATTAGAAATTTTGAGGATTGTTCCTGACACTATTACTTATATGCTTAAGTTCCTTGCTGAATCAGGGCTTTGGTCTGTGCAAAAGGATTTTAAGTCCCATTGAATAGAAACACATACATAAGTGATTTGCTGAACCAAAAGCTTCTTCTAACAGTACATAAAAATACTGGTAATATAACAAAGTTCTCATTATCTCCATATGACTTTTTATAGTAAAAGAAAATTATGGTAAATTAGTTCTGAGTTTCATAATATTTTTATGCTTGGAGATGATATTATGAGCTAGGGAACACATTATGAACTGGGGAACTTTTATTAATTTTTCTGTGCTAGCTAAATAACAAGTTCCATGTAGTAGTAACCAAAGCTTAATTAACCTACTGCATGTAATTTCCTCATTATGTTTCAAAATGTTAAACTCCTGTTCAAGTTGTTTTTTGCTTTTTTTAATTGGAAACGGGAAAAATGGTACATTTAAAATGAGAACAGAATTAAATTCAAAATTTGAAGCCAATTAAATCTGAATATTTTCTAAACTTTCTAATTTAGCTAATGTTTATTTAGTCCCTATCCTACCAATCATCTCGTGTTTGATATCAAGATGATGACTGCCACCTCAGATCTGTCAGTAATGCTACTTTCGAATGCCCATTTGTTAAATTTTCAAAAAAAAGCACCTTCAAATGTTGCTCCTCACAGTTGAAGCTCCCCGTAAACATCCAAAAATCTATATCATTATTGTCTTTCAAATCCTATTTAGATTGCAAGCTGGAAAAGGACCATCTTTTTATTTAGTGCTTCCACATCACCTAGCATAACAGCATACTGGGCCAGGACTAACACTACAGTAAGACAATAAATATTAATCATACTCATACTCATAAATATGTTTAGAGATTCATCCAAGTCTAGATCCGTGCTTCCCCAAAATAAGCTTGTTGGGAAATAAAATTTTGGTTCTGTTCACTTTAGTCCTGATAGTGCAATTTTCAGTCTTGCATAGCTCCACCCGAGCCTTATTAAAAGCTCACTGAAGACAGAGGAAAGACTTTTATTAAGTTTTGTAGGCTTTGGCTCAGACCCCAGGAGAACAGCAGGTGAGATTGATCTTAGGATGCACATTGAGTGTACATATGGGAGCCTGACTTCATAAGATTACATACAGGCAGTCCCCGAGTTACGCGGATCCGACTTATGTCGGATCCGCAGTTATGAACGGGACCCGTCTCCCTGGTCTCCAGCAGACCAAGCAGCACGCGTCTGGGCTGTCCGCTGCCCATGTGCTCCGCCGCTTTGCTCTGCTTTGCTCCCCGTCTCCCTGGTCTGCAGACCAGGGGGATGGGGAGCAAAGCAGAGCAAAGCTGCGGAGCCCGAGGGCAGCAGGACAGCCACGGCGCGTCTGGGCTGTCCCGCTGCCCCCGTGCTCTGCGGCTTTGCTCCGGATGCCTGTGGTACAGCAGCTGGGGCGCTGCCGATTGGTCCCGTAGCGCCGCTCTGGGCGCTACTGGCCCAACCCAGCAGCACCCCAGCTGCTTTGCCCCAGGCGTCCTGATTCAGCCACTGCTGGTCAGTTTCAGCAGCGGCTGAATCAGGACGCCTGGGGCAGAGCAGCTTGGGTGCTGCTGGGTTGGTCCAGTAGCACCGAGGAGCAGCGGCGCTACTGGACCAACCCAGCAGCACCCCGGCTGCTCTTCCCCAGGCGTCCCCAAGTCAGCCGCTGCTGAAACTGACCAGTGGCTGACTACAGGAAGCCCCTGCCCCGGGCTTCCTGGAATCAGCTGCTGATCAGTTTCAGCAGCAGCTGACTTGGGGATGCCTGGGGTTCTTAAGTTGAATCTGTACGTAAGTCAGAACTGGCGTCCAGATTCAGCCGCTGTTGAAACTGATCAATTTCAGCAGCGGCTGAATCTGGACGCCAGTTCCGACTTACATACAGATTCAACTGAAGAACAAACCTACAGTCCCTATCTTGTACGTAACCCGGGGACTGCCTGTATTTTTACACCAGGAGAGACTTTGTTAAAGGAATGTATGAATGAAAGGGGGAAAAACCCCAGAACTTATGCTAGTCCTTATGTTGGATATTCTATTATTTGCCCTTCCAAATTAATTCATTTCCAATAGGTATTTGCAAAGACCAATTAACCTGTGACAGTTATTTCATTAATGATATCCTTTAATGTAATATCTAAGTATGTAAATACAGAATCAGAAATTATAGAGATACATTGTTTGGACAATATTTTTTAAAGCCAGATTGTGATAACCTTACTCATGGTGAGATGTACCTACAATAAAGTCAGTGGAATTACTTATGAAGTAAGATGCTACATAAGAGGAGGAAAGGAGTCAGAATGTTGCCCTTAGTGCTTTAATGAAATAAATGTAAGTGTCAGAACTCTTCCAAAATTATAAATTCCATGTCAACATTTTTTATCACATTGCCTATGTAGGTAAAGTGAACATCCTTTAGAATTTCAAGCCAATCAAATAATAAAACAATTGGTCTTGCTTCTGTTAGTTCACTTTCGTAATTTTGCATTATTTTGTGAGTATTAGCATGTATAATAAATGCACTTTGGGTTAAAAAATGTAGTCCATATTAGTGCATTCCAGAGTCTCCTAATACTATATGCCTCCTGCTGTAAATGGAATTGTACTCTAACACTTCCAGATTTTATAACTTTCTCACTTTCCCCCATTTTTATAGTTTTTTTCCTGTATTGTCACCTCAGAATAAGAAGGTTAATTGTCTAAAAATATATATTTAACTTGGACTCACACCTCTAAATTAATATACCTGTTTTTCTCACAATTATAAAGGAAAGAATACATTTCCTTGACATATAACTGATCTCTAGTTCCATATAAAATCTGCTCAGAATATTTGTCCTCTTTCCCCTATTTCTATTTTTTGTGAATTTTTTTCTTTGTGATCATCCTGGTACTTTTACCACAATAATTATGTAACTTTCTAATTTAATTTATTTTTAGCCTGAAATAGGAAATCCAACATATAAACTAAATTATTAAGAAAAAATATGGATGATATTAATAACAATTTAAACTAGTTTGAATAGTGATGGAGATATTAGAGTCATGTCATCTTGATGAAGAGGGTGTAAGTAAACAATTGAGGCTCCAAAATCTCTCTGTAGGCATTCATATAAAAGGGGCCTGGTTCTCCCACTTGCAAGTTTAATTACTTAGCATGTTTGAAAATAGACCACTTATATTTATGCATAAAAATCCAAAATAAGCTTCCTAACTTTAGGTACTCAAGTTTGGAAATTTCAGCCATAATTTCCATTAATGCTTCTTTGATTTATGCAAGCTTCGTCTTGCATGTTCAAATTAGAATGCACCTTTAAATCAATGCACACAGCACAGTTATCTAAAGGTATTTGTCACACTTGAATCTTTTAGATAATTGGGGTTTCAGATGATTAGGGAGCAGATCAGTAGGCTTTGAAGTGTGTGACAGAGGGTACATCTACACAACAGTGTTGTCTCAGAATAACTGAAGTTATTCTGAAATAACATAGTCCGTGTCTATACTACAAGCAGTCTTTTCAACATAATGTCAAAATAATGTTGAGCTGGAGGACTTCTTACTCTGACTCCTGAAACCCTCATTTTATAAGGAATAAGGGAAATAGGAGGAAGAGTGCTCTTTCTCAGACTTCCTGCTGTGTAGACAGTTCCAAAGGCCAAAATAAGCTATTTTGACAAGCTATGCAATTGATGTAGATGAAGTTATTTTGGCTTTAGCCCTGCTTTGTAGACGTGGCCAGAGTGTCCAGCCCTTTCAGAGGTTGCCTGCCACATGCACACACTTCACCTGCTAGATATTCCAAGGTGGCTGAGGAATTGATTCTTGGTGATGGCCGAATAGCCCTAGAATTAGATAAGACCATACATCGGTAGGAATTAGTTTTGTGATTTGACTCTCTGTTCTCATGTAATTTTGTGTAATTCTGGGCCTCGTAATACATGAGAGAGAACTTCCAAAGGTACTAGAGTCACAAATTGCATGGCCTGCAGCCCTGTTACTGACATCCACCTGGATTTCCCAAGATGATCTAGCTCAACAAATTGAATTCCTGTTCCCTCTCTTTTCTCAGTCATTCCATACTAAAGCTTTGTGAATAACAATTTTTTTGGTTCAGAGACTAAGAAATAAAACTAAATGCTCATTTCAGAAAAATGAAAACAAAACATAAATACAAAATTTTCGTGGGGCAAAAATGTAGGAAAAAATTGTTTGGAGATAAAATGTTTCAGTTTGGTTTTGAGCTCTTTAACTTTTAAAAATAAAATGCAGTATAAAAAACATTTTAAACAAAAAAAGTCACTTTGAATTGACATTTCAATTAGATATGTCAAAAAATTTCAAGTCTCAGAAGGGTAGCCGTATTAGTATGTATTTGTGAAAACAATGATGATTCCTGAGGCACCTTAAAGATTAACAGATTTATTTGGGTGTACACTTTTGTGGATAAAAGCCACTTCATCAGATGCGTGGAGCCAACTTTTTCAAGAACTTCTCCACTTTTTGAAGAACTTTTTTTGGTTTCTCCAGTCAAAAAGATTTGGTAAACTTGATAAGAATTTGCAAAATGTTTTGGTTGTCCCAAACATAGATTTTTAGTAAAAAAAAGTTTACTCCACAAAAATACAGCAAAAATCTACTTCCCCTGCTGTTCCATATCCTACACAGAGACATAATTTCAGTACAAGAAGTTTCTGAAACCATGTCTACACTGTAAGATAAGGTCCAATTTATTAAAGTCGACTGTTAGCACCCATATTTTGTAAAGATGAAGGTGCATGTCTCCACTGTCAGGATGGGGGGAGGGGTGCAAGGCCAGGGTTTTTGAGCAACCAGACACCAGGACAATAAGCAGAGCACAGTGAGGGACAGTGCCAGGGCTCATGGGAGAGGAGAGACTGTTGATCCACAAGGGCTTTGTTTATTCCACAAAAATATAGCCAAAATCTACTCTTGTGCATGTAGGCATCCTAGAAAGTTGCCATGTGGTCCATCTGCCATGGATAACAAGACTCTTTCCTGGTTCCTCACTTCTAGTTCACTGATGCTCTCCTATTTGCATACTCCACAGGCATCTCCTACAGCTGCACTTTAGCACTCCCTGTCCAAGTGGGCAGACTGCATTTGCTTCTTGAACATTGGTTCTCTAGTCCATTTTCTGAGGATTTGTGCCAGCCACCCAGCTGGTGGTGAGGGGTGTGTGTGCAGGAGGGGAGAGGAAGCATCCAGGAGAGTACACAGCAGTCGCACTGTTGTTTCCACTGTAACAAAAAGAAAAGAGCAGACCATAGGTTTTACTCTCTATAATGTATTTCCTGTAATCTTTAAGAATAAAAAGGAGGTCTGTCTAAAGACAACAATGAAGTCCTTGTACAAGGCCATAGTTATGCATTTAAGCAGCCTCTATGCAGTAGGTACACTTCAGGGAGCAGCTGGACTTGTTTTGGTGGGAGGCAGGCATGGTAAGAGACAGGTTGGGGCATAGGCCTACAGGAGGGAGGGGGTCCAGGCATGGTGGCAGAGCAGGGGCTCACATGGATCCCAGGTATTCAGCACTCCCCATTTGCTGTAAGTTTGCAACTTTCCCTTCCCACAGGAGTGGGCATGAGGCGGTAGGGTGCCTGAGCATGGAAACAGGACAGGAGCTCATACTGTGTCCATGATTTCAGCTCTCCTATCCCTTTCCCTCCCACCCCCATTTACCAGAAGAATGCAAGAAGAATGCAACTTTCTCTTCCTGTAGGAGTAGGCGGGAGGTGGCAGGGTTTTCCAGGCATGGTGGCAGAACAGGGGCTCATGCTGAACCCATGTGTTCAGTACTCCCTGTTTTCCAGGAAAGTGTAACTTTTGCTTCCTGCAGTAGCAGGAAGGTAAGGGAAGCGGGTCTTGGCATGGTAGCAGGGCAGGAGCTCACACAATGCCTGTGTGTTTGGCACCTCCTGTTTGCTGGAAGAATGCAACTTTCCCTTCATGCAGGAGCGGGCCAGAGGAGAGGTGGGATACCACAGTCTAGCTGCCTCAGATCTCCTGAGCTCCCTTGTTGCTTACACATACTTTCCATGAGCTCCAGCTAGCTGTGGATGTTCTGGCTTCTGGTTTAACTGGTTTGAGTCCACACTGGAGGAAAGAAAAGAACATAGGTTTAGCAAAGGGATTTCTTAACCAGTCACTTTACTCTCAAAAATATTAGTGAGTTCCAGATCTCTGAAAATAATAGATGTTCTAATGGGAATTCCGTCACCACCCTTCAGAGAATGATTTAACCCATTCTCTGAGTTCAAGGCTTTTCAGGCTAAGCAGAATTCCTCCTGCTTCCTGATTTTCCAACCCAGCCTTCTTTAATGTGGTGACAGATGCCTTCCATGGAAAATATCCCCTTCCTAAATAAAGTCTCCATCTCCATTGGTGTGTATGTCCCTTCATCCCTCTGGGTTCCTCTCCTGTGTAGAGTCCATTGTTGGGCTAGTAGTTGAGAGACAGACTCAGTAAATCTAGATTGTTCTCTTTATTGGTTCACAAAGATTGTCCTGTAATGAGGTACCAAATGCCCTTTTCCTGGGAAAGGCTGCTGATTGAAATATATTATTATAACCTTTCTTTAGACAGGATTAGACATGAGTTCAGCACATAATACAAAATGGATGCCCTAAACCAAAATGGATGTTACAATACAAAATAAACTTAATAAACAACAACAAATAGTCTTGCAGCACCTTAGAGACTAACAAAAAAATGCATAGGGTATCATGAGCTGGGTTGTGCCCACAAAAGGTGCTGCAAGGCTATTTGTTGTTGTTTTTTAAATTTATTCATTTATAGACAAACATGGCTACCCCTCTGAAACAATACAAAATGAAGATGTTAACACAAAGTGGAGTTCACAATTTGACCCAGAGATGTGCCACTCTGTCACAACCATTATATCATTGAACTTTATACTTACTTGATTTTGCTTCCCAGTACAATCCCAAAACTTATATTGTACAGAGGAGAAAAACACTCGTAAATTACATCTTTACTTTTCTCATATGTGTGTCCATTTGGACTTACTCTTATGCGCTGCGTACTGAAGTATGTTTTTCATTTGTAATAAGAAAACAGTTATAAAAATCCATTTGTTTATGTGCTGTTTTGTGATCCCTTTATTCAAGATGCTATAGCAATTTCAAAGGAGTTAGTGCAGATTTTCTAAAAATGGACTGGCAGTTTTATCTAGGCAATAGAAAGTGTTATTTTAAAATGACAAAGAGAAAAACATTTGGATTTATTCTGAGTGTAGAGACTATAATCCTTAACAAAGTTAAATTTCAGCTTTTTCTTCAGCTCCCCCCCCCCCAAAAAAAACAACAAAAGAGGTGAGGTGAGAGTGTTAAATTATGTATGGCAGTTTAAAAGATGAAGACTATCATCTTTCAGGAGGGAATGAGCTGAGACTACAAAACTCATTTGTGGGAAGGTTTAACAGAGGTGAAAAGCCAAGTCCTAGATCCACTAACTCATCCTACCCTTTATAAAATGTGACATTGGGTGGGCTAGTGTAAACAGACAGAGATTACAGCACATCTTTTACAAAAGAGAATTCCTAAAACAACCTTTAATATAGAAGCCCCTGGGGGCATGTTAGATTTTTTTTTCTTTTCTTCACTTCATTTGTTGAGTTTAGAAATCCACATGGTGGAGGGATCCTGAAAGTGATAATGAGGAAAATATCACACTTAGCTGCATTCCCCACATTCACACACAAATACACATTAACATTTACCCACCAGACTTTCTCATTAATACACAAAGGGCTATTTTGACAATGTCGAGGAGTTTTGCATTCTACTTTTTTTGTTTCAGAATCAGCATTCCCATACTTACAGATTCATTGGCAGAGGTTCTTAAAACTAAATAGTCAATTATCCTGCTTATACAAATGGCATTCAAATCCTTGCATTTTTCACTACCTTGAAAGAAGTTTGAGAAAATTTCCATATGATGTTCAACTGCCTATGGCACTTTAAAATGCGTTAGCATGTTGGTTTTTTCTTTCCCTGCTTTTCTGAAGGAGATAGCAATCATTTTTCTCAGCAAGGCATTTCTCTTGAAGAACAGTAAGCAGATAGAGATGACACCAGTGGCCATTTAAGCTGATCCAACCTATTTGTCAACAGTGAGACAGGGCAGAAGGTGATATAGACTCCATTTAATTTTATTGCAGCACAGGAGTTTTTTACTCTCCTAATATATTGATGGTATTTTTTCACATTTGTACCATAAAAATCCCTGGTCAACTGACTTTCTTAGGAGCAGATAAGAAACTGTGTCTCTCTCCTTCAACTATCTATAGGAAGAGATAAATCTACATGTGGGAGTGTAGGTGGTAAGCAAGGAAAGCTAGAGCTATTATTTACTCATCACTTGACAAAAACCAAAACAGAAGCCTAATTTAACATTTTTAATCATTGAAGGTAATGGATCTGACAACCACACAGAGCAGAGCTATTTACAAAAAATCTTTAGGTTTCAGAACCCATTTGGTTCGGTTCCTTGGGTACTGTGAAAAGGTATAGAAAAGGCATCTGTTTCAGACCACCTGTCTCAGTTTGTGGGCACAGTGTTTACTTCTTCTACACACTGTGTTAACTTCCCTAATACCAGGCTAGATGGGGAATAAATAATCCTTTTATATCCTTGTGAGAATTTGTGTATTAGCAGCAATTTAAATGGGCTTTTAACAAAGGTACTGTTCCATTAAGATTCAAAGGAAGTTTGGGAGTTCAAAATGTTAGCAGTCACAGTGTTGGTGTTGAAATAAAGTCTCTTTGTACTTGTTCTCCATATCTGCTTCAAAAAAGTAACTCTAGAACTTGCTGAAGGTAAAGACGTGTAGGTATTGAAAACAGTGAGCTATAGTATGAAACTGCTGGTGATTTCTGACTATTACAAGACTGTCAATAGGAGAAAAGAGCAAATAGAGAAGTGTTGGCAATTCCCAGGAAGGGAAAATTCCACATGCAAGGACCATAATGAATCAGGGGTTTACTAACACACTGTGCTAACGTGAATGTGTACATATCTTTGGTAAAGTGTATTCTGGATCAGATTGTACCCATTGGCTACGTCTAGACTGGCATGATTTTCGCAAATGCTTTTAATGGAAAAGTTTTCCGTTAAAAGCATTTGCGGGAAAGAGCGTCTAGATTGGCACGGACGGTTTTCTGCAAAGGCACTTTTTGCAGAAAAGCATCCATGGCCAATCTAGACGCACTTTTGTGCAAAAAAGCCCCGATCGCCATTTTCGCTATCTGGGCTTTTTTGCGCAAAACAAATCTGAGCTGTCTACACTGGCCCTTTTGCACAAAAGCTTTTGCGCAAAAGGACTTTTGCCTGAACGGGAGCAGCAAAGTATTTCCGCAAGAAGCACTGATTTCTTACATGAGATTGTCAGTGTTCTTAAGGAAGTTCAAGTGGCCAGTGTAGACAGCTGGCAAGTTTTTCCACAAAAGCAGCTGCTTTCACGGAAAAACTTGCCAGTCTAGACACAGCCCTCAAGTACAGAGAGTCAGTGGGAGCTCTTCTGAGACACTGCTTCCAGAGAGACACAATGGACAAGGTACTCAAGTGCAGCCCATATACACTCAGGCTAGGTCTACACTACAGAGTTTTTGTGAAAAAATGGCCATTTTTGCAGAAAAGCTTGTGGAGCGTTCACACCTCAAGCACATTTTTGCTCAACTAAAACGAACAGAAGGGTTTTTCCAGTGTAGGTATTCCTCATTCTATGAGAATAACTCCTTTTTGCGAAAGAGTTCTTTCACAAAAAGGTGTGTTTGGATGGGCAAGAGGGGTTTTTTGCACGAGAAGAGGAAAGAGGAAAAAACATAAGTGCCCATTTTGTCCATAGCAATCACTGCTTACTTGCAAGAGAGCATCCAGGCAGTCTGGATGCTCTCTTGTGCAAAAGTGTATCACATCACTCTCTCACGCAAGATGTTTTTGTGGAAGATCTCTTCCACAAAAAGCTTCTTGCGCAAGAAGCCTGTAGTCTAGATGTAGCCTCAGTGTAAGCTGCAGTAGCTCCAAGGCATATTTGTATTCTTCTGATTCTGTGACTAGCTTCAGTAAGACCTGACTGCCCAAAGCCTGAAAAGGCCATTTCTTCAAGTGAGAACAAAGGTATAGACAGGTTCACTGCAACATCTTTCTCCTACAAGTACCAACCTTACTGGAATCATCAGAATGGCAGAAAAGTCAGTTTTTCAGCTTATTTACATCACTGGAACAGAGTACAACAGGTGAATCAGGCAGAATGTCTTTCCAGTCTCAAGGGGGTGTGTCTAGACTGGCAAGATTTTGCGCAAAAGCAATCGCTTTTACACTGTCTACACTGGCCATTTGAATTTGCGCAACAGCAATGATGTTCTAATGTAAGAATTCAGTGCTTCTTGTGCAAATACTTTGACGCTCCTGCTCAGGGATAAGCCCTCTTGTGCAAGAATACTTGCACAAGAGGGCCAGTGTAGACAGGCACCTTAACTTTTTGCGCAAGAAAGCCCAATGGCTAAAATGGCCATCAGAGTTTTCTTGCGCAAAAGCGCATCTAGATTGGGCACGGATGCTTTTGCGTAAAAGCACTTTTTGCGCAAAAGCATCCATGCCAATCTAGACGCTTTTTTGCAGAAATACTTTTAATGGAAAAACGTTTCTGTTAAAAGTATTTCTGCAAAATCATTCCAGGCTAGATGCAGCCAAGGGAGTTTAACCTCTGTGAAATAACCTCAGAAGGTCATATTCCTTTCTGCTACTGGTTAGCTATGCAATAGTTGCTACAGGAAAGCTCCCTATCCTGAAGAAGAGGATTCCTGTGCTTCCCAACCTCATGTACACAAAGCCCCAATGTGCAAACACCTCACCTTAGATATCACATGGAGAACAAGTGAATAATGCATAAAAAGTATGAGAAGCTTGACTCTTGTTTCATTCTTAAACCCAAATTACAGTAAAAGCCCAAATAAAAACCCTGGTATATCACAGACACTCCAGCTGTGCCCAGTATTCAGTTCTCATTCGTCTCTATTTCCTCACTTTCCACCTAATTATTTAATTAAAAACTGAACAAAAAATAAACACAGAAAAATGTATGTCCATTGAAAATAAATTAATGGGTCTTTAAATGCATGCTCAAACTACTGGAATAAACCCTATAGTCTGACATACAATTTCAAGAAGCATTTCTGTACTTTAGAGATAGCATTTGCAACATGTAATGAAAGGAATGTGATGACAATTACTTTCCCTCACTGAATAGGTAAGTAAATCAAGCTTGAAAATCCCAATAAATAGTGGAAGTTACACCTTCTCACAGAAGGTTTAACCCAAATATCAGTGTTTTTCCTTTTTGAAAAATCTATCATTTTTATTTTAATAAGTGTGATTTGCACATTTTAATTAAAGCAAGAGCCTTTATCCATCCAAGCATTTTTGACTTAGTGGCCCCAGAATTAAGTTCTAAAATTATAAAGTTGCTATTTACACATATGAAAGGTAAGTTTAATAGCCAGTGTGAACATGAACTTTGCCCACTTTCTGATATATTGACAATCCTGAAAAATAAAAGCTGTAGAAATGTACATAAATAGAACTTGACCTCAAATATTCCACCTCCATCAGGGACCCACATATCTATGCCCAAGGGCAGTATTTGGCCCTACTGATATAGTTATCTTAATTAAGGTGATTTATTGAAAGGTAGATTATGCACATGAGTTTTATGTGACTGTGTTACATAACAAGGGAAAAATTAGTTTTGTGTTCCATGTCAAGGTGCAATATTTTGGCAATTGATCTTCAGTTTGATAACTTTTCTAATCAGTACTAAACAATTAATAGGTTTAGTGTGTATATATATATATACTGCATGTGGAACTTGTGACCAAAAAACTTTTAATGCATCTGGAAAGAGGTGCTGAGGAATTACAGGAATCTCCTGAGTCTGATATGTATATTCTAGTTAAACAAAAATGTCATATAAAGTCAAATTAAAAGTGCTATCACAATGGTCATCAATATCACTGTGAAACTTATTTATGGATATTGTGTTTAAGAACTGAATACAAATGAATGATTGTATAGCCTTCAGAAGAACTCTAAGGCTATGTCTACACTGCAGGTACTTGATGGCAGAAAGTATGCTAATGAAGCGCTCATTAGCATTTGTCATGCTGTTATTTGCATATCTCTGCCGATGCTTTTTGCACAAGAGGTTTTTGTGCAAAAACAAGCAATGTAGACAGGTCTGTTTTGCACAAAAACCCTCTTTTGTGCAAGATCCCTTATGCCTCAAAAAAGGAGGTACACAAGATCTTGCACAAAAGGGTTTTTTTGCACAAAATAGAGTCATCTACACTGCTTGTTTATGCACAAAAACCTATTGTGCAAAAAGCATCGGCAAAGATATGCAAATGGAAGCACAACAAATGCTAACGAGTGCTTCATTAGCATACTCTCTGCTGACAGTGAGACATCACTGAAGAAATAAAAGGACAGTGAATTTTGTTAAATAAAAAAGAGGTGTCAACAAGGCTTGGTTGAAAAGAAGTGAGATAAGCTTCTTTAGACAAGACTCAGAGAGGTTGCCATGTTAGTCCGTAACTGAAAAAACAACAAATGGTCCTGCAGCACCTTAGGGTCTGTCTATACTTGCTTCCTTGTCCAAACTAGGGATGCAAATGTAGCATACCAAAGTTGCTAATGAAGTGCATGATTTAAATATCCCACGCTTGATTAGCATATTCACATCCGGTCACCATTTTAAAAATCCACTAATTCGAATTAACTCACCGCATGTAGACGAGGTATTCCAAAAGAAACCTCTTCCCTCAGATTAACTGTTACTCCTCATGCAATGAGAAGTAACAATTAATCCAAGGGAATTATTGGTGAGGGCCTCATAACCCTGGGTATTCCTGGATAAAAATACAGATCTTGCAGTCAGTCCCTAAATTTGATTTTAAAATGTATCCATATCCTCAAAATGATTCCGGAAACATCTAATCTGTGGATAGCCCTCCAGCTATAATGCAATTAATTTTAATACTATTTCTAAAATATGATTCCTTACATAATAGTGCTAAGAATTAAGGTTCAGATTTTCAAATTGCAATGTTCATATAGAAGAATGGCAGGGGAAGAAGAGAGGGTGATTTTTTTTGGTAAAGGCAACAGACAGGAACTCATGGCAGGTCTACACCACTGTTTAAGTCAATCTAACTTAATGTCGCTCTGGGATGTGAAAAAAAAATCCCTGTTATCCTTCCCTCCCCGCCTCCCCACCCCCACCCAGCAAGCAACACAAATTAGAGTGACCTAAGCAATGACCACACTGATGCTATGTCAGTGGAAGATGCTCTCTTGGGGTATGTCTACACTACCCCGCTAGTTCGAACTAGCGGGGTAATGTAGGCATACCGCACTTGCAAATGAAGCCCAGGATTTGAATTTCCCGTGGAATGAGGAGTAATGGTAGTTCGAACTAGGAAGCCTAGTTCGAACTACCTAGTTCGTGCCATGTGTAGCCGCGCAGCACAGGGTTCGAACGAGTGGGGATTTAAAAATGGCGGAGCCCCGCTTATGCAAATGAAGCCCGGGAAATTCAAATCCCGGGCTTCATTTGCAAGTGCGGTATGCCTACATTACCCTCCTAGTTCGAACTAGGAGGGTAGTGTAGACATACCCTTGTTGACATAGCTTCTGCCTTTCACAGAAGTGCACTAATTATGTGGACAGGAAAGTGCAGCTGCTCCGATGTAGTGCTTCTCCTGTAGACCTCCCCTGAGAGAATCACAGTTCAGTTTTTAGCTCTGCCAAAGGATTTCCTTTCTGACTTTGGGAAAGTCATTTCATTCTGCTGGGTCCCACATTCCCATCTGCAAAACGGAGATCAAAATAGAAAACTCTTCTAAAAATAAAAATTATGGTATAGTTTTCCTACACAGTGCATTGCGTAGCAAGGCAAGTAAGGGTATGTCTACACTGCCACTCTAGTTCAAACTTGGGTGGCTAATGTAGGCATTCGAACTTGCAAATGAAGCCCAGGATTTAAATATCCCGGGCTTCATTTGCATGGTCTCGGGCGGGCACCATTTTTAAATGCCCGTAGTTTGAACTACCTGCCCGTGGCTACACGTGACACGAACTAGGTAGTTCGAATTAAAGCTCCTAATTCTAACTACCATTAAACCTCCTTGCAGGAGGGCTTCATTTGCAAGTTTGAATGTCTACATTAGCCACCCTAGTTTGAACTAGGGTGGCAGTGTAGACATACCTAACTGATTTATATAAACATCTTTAGTATTTGCCACAGAAATGCTAATTGGCCATCCAAATGGTAGTTTGTAGTAACTGGGTGTGCAAATGTAAACAGATTAGGGGTGCTAAATTGAGGCTATTTTAGTAATCGAGAAGTTGTTAGAATTGTTATTGACTACTTGATTACTCAATAGGGGGAGGCAATCCCACTCAGTCCCAGAAGCCTGCTCCCAGCTCCTACTGCATTTTAAATTGCAAAGCCGCAGCGATGTTTGGTTCCCGACCTGGTGCAAGCAGGGGCTGCCTTCCCAGCTGGTAGTAGTCCCTATCCACTGGTGGTCCCAGCTCCCTGCTGGGAACCCTGCAGATGGGGACTGCTGCCCACTAAGTAGCCACTGTCCCTGGTGCCTGGCCACAGCCAGGGACTGCTGCCAGCAGCAGCCTCCCCTGCCTCCCCTCACAACTGCCTCTGATAGAGAAAGCAGGAGTGGGGAGCAGAGACAGCGCTGGGGGGAACAAACTTTTAAGCCGGCTGCCCCCCAGCAGTGACTCCTGCTTCCCCCTACCCCTCCTTGCTGCCTCTGATATAGAGGAGGATGGGAGAGAATGCGAGTAGTCGACTTGACTACCCAATAATAAGCTTAAACTTATCAGTCAGCTGATCAACAACTCTCTTACATCCCTAGCACAGATACCTACAACTGCATGCAGACCTGAGCCTTTTATTTCTTGAACATTTGTCACCTTAGATTTTGAAAGTAAGATACAAACTGGCAAAGAAGATTGCAGGTTAGCTTCCAGGAAGGTAAGGAAATATCTGAAGAAGTTCCGTTAGAAAAAATGGGATTTTGTCCTAAAATCCTTCAGAGCACTGAACTTAACTATAGATCATTCAGGTCTAAAGTGGCACTTTAAAACAGGAGAAAAATGTGGCTTGTTAACTGGAAATGAAGGGGAAAATAAAGGTTTGCTCTGTGTTTCATTTATTTTGTTTTTAAATCACTCACTGAAATGACTTGGATGATGACATTAAAATAAGATTCCCAAATTTGCAGATCTCACTCAAGTGGGAAAATAATAAACTATGAGCAGTTTTGCAGTCACACACAGCAATGTAAGTTTCTGAACATTTCTCTAAGAAAAATAAAAACTGATACAGTAACAAGAATTTCAATGAAGCAAACTTTCCATTTTGCTCTGAAAATTCTCCATCATTCCACACTCATGAGTCTAAGGGTATCTCTACACTACAGCGTTATTTCAAAATACCTAATTTCTAAATAGTTATTTTGAAATAGCTTATTTTGAAATAATGTGTCTACACACAAAATGCATTTTGAAATAGCTTTTTGCTATTTCGAAATAGCATGTCCACACTGAGTGGACGCTGAATTGCATTTAAGCCCGGCCAGAACCAAGTCCAACAGGGCATAAGGTCAGGAGTTACTTTGTGTGACTGCTGCCTGAGGCTATCTGAGGCCTCTGCTTAAAGGGCCCCCCCCCCCCCCCCGTGATGGCTGGAGGCCCCTATTTCGAAATAAGTGTCTACACAGAATTTATTTCTAAATAGCAATTTTGAAATTGGCGTTATTCCTCGTGGAATGATATTTTCCAATTTCAAAATAATCCCTCCTCTATTTTGATTTAATTTCGAAATAATGGAATGGCTGTGTAGACTCTAGGGCTATGTCTAGACTGCAGGCTTCTTTCGAAAGAGGCTCTTTCGAAAGCATCTTTCGAAAGAGCCTCTTTCGAAAGATCGCGTCTAGACTGCAGGCGGATATTTCGAAAGAGAAATCCGCTTTTTCGAAAGAGAGCACCCAGTGAGTCTGGATGCTCTCTTTCGAAGACGGCCTCTTTACATTGAAGAACGCCTTCTTTCGAAAGAGGTTTACCGCCATCAAAAGAAAAGCCGTGTTCTTTCAAAATAATTTTGAAAGAACGCGGCTTGAGTCTGGACGCAGGGGAAGTTTTTTCGGGAAAAGGCTACTTTTCCCGAAAAAACCCCTGAGTCTGGTCACGGCCTAGGATAGTTATTTTGAAATAATGGCTGTTATTTTGAAATAGATTTGCTGTGTAGACATACCCGAAGAGAGGGAAATATATTGATACATTCAAATATGATTAAAATGGGAACCAGCACATGTTAGAAAATTAAAATGGTCCTCTAAGCTGCAGAAAACCACAAAATAGCTTAATACATGGTAGATACTGTCATGTAAAAACTATTGTGACTTTGACTCACTTTCATCAGCACAATCTTCCCCTGGTTTTCATTTTTGCTCCTGTTCACTCATATACCTCTATTAAAACTGAGCAGAATGCCAAGATTATCAGCTCCTTTCTTCCAACTGCTCTCCTTTCATGTCATTCCCAAGTGATGGAACTTGTCTTGGAACTCAGATGTAACCAGTAGGAACATGGGAATCAAATGAGTTTTTATTTTTCAGAAGATCTAATAGAAATTATGAACAAGACAATGGAGATGTCTGCTTATGGCATAAAGGAGCAGGCCAAAAGGCAAACAATAGGTCCTCGTTTCCCTTCCCCCCATTGCATTCACACACAGAGAGGATCTAGAATGGAATAAGGTGTCAGGGGAAGGAATGCTTCACCTCTATGGCATTTATTTATTTTTTTAAATATGAACATCCCATGTATTGGGCGTAGCCACAGATGAAAACAATAAGGATACATCTAGACAGCAGTGCTATTTTGGGATACTGGAAGTATCCTGAAATAACTATTCCACATCTTTAAACTTGCTCCTTATTTTGAAATAGATTTCAAAATAATGGGTGTGCTATTCTAGTGTCCCTGTAACCCTCATTCCACAAGGGTTAAGGGATGTTTCAGAATAGCACTTTATTTCAAAATTTGGTTCTGTGTAGACAGTGCCAAAATAAATTAGACTAACATAAGATACACAGTTTGCAGGGCTCGACAAATCTATGTAATCTACTCGCCCATGGTGAGTAGATTACAACCCAGAAGAACCAGGTTCAGGTGATCTGCGTATGCGCAAAACGATCTGTGCATGAGCAGATTGCCGGAGAGAGCAGCTGTCAAGTGGGGCTCGCTGTGGCTCAGCGAGCCCTGACAATTTGCATAGCTCAAATTGCATATCTTATTTTGACCTACAGGTGCAGTGTAGATGCACCCTAACTGAAGAACAATATCCAGCCGATCTCTGTAGTTCCCTCCAAAGCACACATTCTATCTACATCCCCAGACATCTGCTTATTCCTAAACTACCACTCCAAAGGAAAACTTAGTAGAACAAATAGGGCATGTGATGCCAAAAAGATCTGGCTTTGATAAATCAAAGCAGCTAACACTTTCCATATTTGAAGATGCTTCCTTCACAATATACTGTTTCCAGCTCCTGACAATTAATTTGATAATCCAGTGTTTGATGAAGGAGGCAATTTCTAAGGCTTCAGAGTAGGGAACCTTAGGTCCGGGGGCTGGATGCAGCTCCCACCTTGCCTGGATCCAGCTCCCAAGGCTCAGGGCTCCCCCTCAGCACTGGGGAGCCCACACTGGTGCTCCAGCCCCCTCACCATCCCCCTTCAGGACCGGAGCACACAAAATCTCCTAGCTTGGGGTCCCCTAAGGCTCTAGTGTGCAAGGGGAATGTGAGAAGTGTCTCTCTCCTTCTCAGTGAGGTTGTGTAGGAGTCAATTGCAGAAGAATCATAGAATCATAGGACTGGAAGGGACCTCGAGAGGTCATCAAGTCCAGCCCCCCGCCCTCAAGGCAGGACCAAGCTCTGTCTACACCATCCCTGACAGATGTCTATCTAACCTGTTCTTAATATCTCCAGAGAGGGAGATTCCACCACCTCCCTTGGCAATTTATTCCAATATTTGACCACCCTGACAGTTAGGAATTTTTTCCTAATGTCCAATCTAAACCTCCCTTGCTGCACTTTAAGCCCATTACTGCTTGTCCTGTCCTCAGAAACCAAGAGGAACAAATTTTCTCCTTCCTCTTTGTGACACCCTTTTAGATATTTGAAAACCGCTATCATGTCCCCCCTTAATCTTCTTTTTTCCAAACTAAACAAGCCCAGTTCATGAAGCCTGGCTTCATAGGCCATATTCTCTAGACCTTTAATCATTCTTGTCGCTCTTCTCTGTACTCTTTCCAATTTCTCCACATCTTTCTTGAAATGTGGCGCCCAGAACTGGACACAGTACTCCAGCTGAGGCCTAACTAGTGCAGAGTAGAGCGGCAGAATGACTTCACGAGTTTTGCTTACAACACACCTGTTGATACAACCTAGAATCATATTTGCTTTTTTTGCAGCAGCATCACACTGTTGACTCATATTCAACTAGTGGTCCACTATGACCCCTAGATCCCTTTCCGCCATGCTCCTTCCTAGACAGTCACTTCCCATCTTGTATGTATGGAACTGATTGTTCCTTCCTAAGTGGAGCACTTTGCATTTCTCTTTATTAAACTTCATCCTGTTTACCTCTGACCATTTCTCTAACTTGCTAAGGTCATTTTGAATTATGTCCCTATCCGCCAAAGAAGTTGCAACCCCACCCAGTTTGGTATCATCTGCAAACTTAATAAGCGTACTCTCTATCCCAATATCTACATCATTGATGAAGATATTGAACAGTACGGGTCCCAAAACAGACCCTTGAGGAACTCCACTTGTTATCCCTTTCCAGCAGGATTTAGCACCGTTAACAACAACTCTCTGACTACGGTTATCCAGCCAATTATGCACCCACCTTATCGTGGCCCTATCTAAGTTATATTTGCCTAGTGTATCAATAAGAATATCATGTGAGACCATATCAAATGCCTTACTAAAGTCTAAGTATATGACATCCACCGCTTCTCCCTTATCCACAAGGCTCGTTATCCTATCAAAGAAAGCTATCAGATTAGTTTGGCATGACTTGTTCTTCACAAACCCATGTTGTCTATTCCCTATCACTTTATTACCTTCCAAGTGTTTGCATATGATTTCCTTAATTACCTGCTCCATTATCTTCCCTGGGACAGACGTTAAACTGACCGGTCTGTAGTTTCCTGGGTTGTTCTTATTTCCTGGCTTGTTCTTAGCTAAAGGCTATTTCAAAGATCATAGCTAAAGAACTATGTACGTGCAAGTTTAGGGGTGGTAAGGCCTTCATTCTTTCTCCTCTTTCCCTTTTTCCTTTTATGTGATGAGCCAGAAGCAAGTCTTTGGGAACATATGCAATTTAAGATAAGCATTGTTGCCAGCATAGCAAGAACAAGTATAAGATAAGGGTAAAGGGCAAGAACGTATAAACAATTCTGTTTACCCTAATGTGCTGATCACATAAACAAGGCCAAAGAACAAGTAGAACTAGATCAGAACCAGATCGATAACAAATAGCTAAGCCCTACAACAGCAAGTAATGAGTAACCCCTGGAAATTTCCAAACTGCAAACCAAGGCAAGAGAACCGTATTTAAGGCTGCACCAAAGCACAGCAATTTGGACCTCACCGATGGGCTTTGGATACCAGTGCCTCAGAAGCTGAGACAACCTCCCATTTCATCCGCAGCCGATTCGGGATCCCCGGCTAGCAGAAAGGGACATAAGATATGTCACTTCTTTGTTATGTTGCCCTTCCAGTTAAGGGGTGCAGCTGTTAGTGGTCAGGAAATAAACTACTTGTGTTTGACAGGTACCTGTGTAGCGTCCTTTATACTTTGAGAACCTAGTGTCAGACCTGAGACTTACTCTTGCCCACAACAGGATGTGAGGCTCCCGACTGATTTTTCTGTGGATCAGCAGCCCCCGACCCCAAAAATATTCCCCACCTCTGCTTTAAGATAACCAGAATCAAATCAATATGTGGCTCTAAATGTTAAAACAAAATACTTTAAACTGAACCTGAAGAACAGCAAGTAGCCACAAAGAACATGGAATTCCTTCAAAGAAACACTTCTATACAAAATGTCTGCTATTTTTCATACCAGATTACATATCTGGCTGGTTTTAATGTAAATCCATGTAATAATACATTCACTGCTATTAGCCTGACTCAAGTTGTTAATGGGCATGGATCTCTGTGGCCAAGTGTGTATTCAAAAGTAATGTTGCAATCTTCTGATTAAGCACAACCGATTAAGAAAAAAAGAGCACACCCGATCATTGCTGTCTCAGAAATCTATAGTTCTGGATGCTGATTCCCAGACTTCTTCCATGAGGTAGGAAGAATGAAGAGTAATAAGAGAAAGGTGTATACATTGAAAAGTTCTTCAGCAATTCTTCATGTTGCAATTCACAAAGGTTAATCCTGTGCAGGGGAGTCTGGGGTCCTGAGGTACCAGGAGAATATGGAAATAGCATTTTGTTATTGAATAATATCTTATGCTCTCATGTTGAATACTACATTCACTCTTGGTATTTGTACCTGAAAATGGGGACGGGGGGAGAGAGAGAGAGAGTGCTTTTTTATAACAACATTCCAGTTGCAAAGTCAAATACACACATACACGCACACACAAATTAGGAAGTGCAAGAATTAGGATTCCCTGTTCAAACTTAATATGGACTCTTCTGTGTATTCATTATAATAGTCTTTATTATGTAACCATTCACGTAATATTCTTTCCATCTAAAGAGAAAATCAGTTCTATAGACTCAATATCCTTTATAACCTAAAAAATAAACAGAAAAGAATGGACAGAGAACCCAGTAAGTAATAATAATTGGCCCTGTATCTGAAGTAACACTATTTCAATATTTGAATTAAGACAGAAATCTCCTATATAAATTAGAGACCAATATTATCACCTAACTTGTGTCTTAGTTAATTTAGGTACTTGGATTACTAATGATAAGTGCAAATGAGTATGGATATGTACGGAGTAATTAACCAAGGAGCAAATAATAAAAAAGAACAGAGGCCCACAACAGTGGTTAGAAGAAATAACAATAAAAATTAATGTAGAGAAAAACTGTACAGTCCTCAGGTCCCTGAAGTTGCACTAAGGAAAGAAAACAGGTTTATAGGATACATTGCTAAGAGAGTGCAGTATAAATCAAAAGAAGTAGGATTATCTATATATTAAGCACTGAACAGTCTGTACCCAAGCTATTCTATCCAATATTGGTGGCCATGCCTTACAAAAGCTATAATTGCTCTCAAAGGAAAGCAGTACAGAGCAAACAAAACAAACCATGATTCAAAGACTTATATTATGATGAAAAGTAAGTTGGTCTTATTCTCTCCAGAGAGAAGATTTTTGTCATAACCTAATTCAATATTTTAAATTACAAAGAGCACGATTAATCCAGATAAACTTTTAGACCTACAAAGAAGACAAAAACCAGTGGATTGGAATTGAAAAATCAGAAATTAGGAGCAAGTATTTATTTTCCTCCCATTCCATTTCCAGCCCAACCCTGACACATCTCATCTGTACAATAGTTTGTAAGTGGGTCACCACAAAGCAGTTTTATAGTTGTCTTTCACAATTCCAGAGCTGGAAAAAATCGTTATTAGCTGGGGGGGGGGAGGCCTTTTTAGAGCTCCTTTATGCCACTTCAGACCTTTTAATCAGTGTAATAAGGAAAGACTAGAGATTGGGATTTGAGAATAATTATCTCATTGCTAAGGGTGCATCTACACTGCAGGGCTTAACTTGAAATAAGCTGCGCAAATTGAGCTACGTCAATTGCGTATCTTATTTTGAAATAGGGAGCATCTACACAGCACTTATTTCCTCCAAATTCCCTTATTCCTCATACAATGAGGGTCATGGGACTCAGAGTAAGAAATCCTGCAGCTTCACAGTATTTTGAAACTATTTTGAAATAACAGCCTGCTGTGCAGATGCGGACAAAGTTATTTCGGAATAGTGCTACTTATTTCAAAATAGTGTTGCAGCGTAGACGTACCCTTAAACAACTGTGAATGTCTGTTCAGCAGACACTCCAGTTCTACAAGATAAAACACAGATGTATGGCCATTCACAGTGATTAAAAGCAACCTATAGAGTTCCATTTTCCACTCTTTTATTTCTTGTGGATTTTCTTAGAGTGATTGTATCTCCCCTGTTCCTGAAAACTAATAACGCAGAGAGAAAAATACACTAGAAAGCAACAGAAATGGGAAAAAAAAGAAGAAAAGAAAAACATAAAAAAATTACATTTGTTAGATGCAACTTGACCTTGCATCTCACTCTTACCTCTAATTTAGCAAAGTTTTTAGTTCCCTAGTTGTTTTCCACCTACCTCCTGATGGTGGTACCCATCACTGAGAGCAGATACCCTTGCTCAAGCCTTGCCCAAAATTGGGAAAGGGTAAGTTTCAAAAAACTCTTTTGTTTCATGTATTTCTCTTTTCAAAGTTGTAGGGTGTTTTGTCTCTTCGAGCATGGACTGGATAAAACTTCTATACACACAGAGCAAATTTCGTAGTAAAAAATGTACTAACAAATATGATTTATTTAAAACAGAGAACAGAGAGTAATAAAAAACCATCAAAAAATTATTTTCAAAATATACCTAGTGTAATACTTTAGATAAGATAAACCAACTGAGGCAAAACACAACCTCATCTTAAATTATAGGATAGTGCATCAGGATAGCACCAGGATTTCTTTCGGGAAATAGTGGAAGCTTTTAAAGATGCAGTGTTGCTATTTTGGGATACTTCCGGTATCCTGAAAGAGCAATGCAGTGTAGACGTACCTTTATGTATGGGTTTCCCTAAATAAACATAAGAACTGACTTCATTTTAAAAAAGCACTCAGTGCATTGGATGCATCTTTATGCTCTGTTTATTTTATTTATGTATTCTGCAAAAGTTTCAAAGCAGCAGATTTGGAGAAAGAAAATTAAAGTCCTTGAAAAAAGTTTTGCAAACAAAAATAAAATGAGAATTAAAAGTAAAATTAAAATATTTCAAGATGTTAAAATGTGGTAATCAAACTACCAAATGGCCTTCATTCTGAGACATGTTTATTTCTCAAAGTCTGGAACTATGGATGACCATATTAGGTTGATTTAGGGAGCTATCAGTAGACATCCCAGTTTAATAACTTTGGCCTAGACCAGTGGTTCTCAAACTTTTTGGCCCATGGCCCACCTGGCTCAATGCAAACTTCCCGCAGACCACCAGTTGCGAATGGAATCTCTCCGCTAATTACATAATTATGCCTGAGCCATTTTGCTAGTACTGCAGCTAGAGATAATGGTTTAATTTAAATTATTAAATAGCAGCTGAGCATCCACACTAACCCTATTTCAAAATACCAATTTTGAAATAGACATTATTCCTCATAAATTCAGGGGTTATTATTTTGAAATAACAAGCTTGTTATTTCAAAATAATTTAAAAAAACAGGCTTGCTGTGTGGACACTCACATTGATATTTTGAAATAAGGGGAGTTATTTTAAATAATATCACTAAAGACTTTTCACAGGATTTTACTGAGCAATATCTTCTTAGTTTTCGAATGATGCCTCACGGGGCATATTTAAAAAAAAAGATTATTACAGTAGTGTGTGGGGTGTGGAAACAAGAAAGCATTTTGTCACAGTTGCCAAATTAACTAAATATAAGGTCTGGTTATAACCGGATATCTCTGCATGGGTATGAGTGTATGTAGTATGTGCATGGGATCCATGTAATTTCTGTATCCATGTAATTTCACTATTTCATGTAGCTATATTCATTTCAGTGCTTTATTATGACATAACATGCATCAACATTACAAGCTGGCAAGCAGAGATAAATAGTGGCAAAGCTTTTTTATGCTATTTTGTGCAGCTGAATACTTTACAATCTCATTTTTGACGGTTTTAGGCTGACGTGTCATATTTTCCCAGCAATGTTTTCAAAATCAGATGAATGGGACAAAGCATATTTTTAAAAACCATAGGGCAGCATCTCATGTGCACAAACACACAGCAGAGTTTACCAATGGTAGTTAAATTCTGTAGTCAAATTACAGCCCACAGGCCGCATCCAGACAGTCAAATGTTTTAATCAGACTCCTGAGCTCCAGCCAGAGAGAGAACTTAGGGATGTGCCCTGCTCCATGCAGCTTCCAGAAGCAACAGCATGTTCCTGCCCCCACTCCTACATGCTAGGGGCAGTTTGGGGCTCCTCATACTGCTCCCACCCCAAGTACTATTTTGCAGATCCCACTGACTGGGAATCACAGCCAATGGGAGCCGCAGAGGTGGCACCTGAGGATGGGGCAATGTGGAAAGCTGGTTGCTCAAGCTTCCTTGAGGGAGCCAGAGGAGGGATACGCTGCTGCTTCTGGGAGCTCCTAGAGCTGCACCAACCAGATCCTGCACCTTTAACCTGCTCCCACACTTCAAACCCTTGCCCCAGCCTGATCCCCCTCTTGCCCTCCAATCTTTTCAATACCAGCTCAGAGCATCTTCCTTCACCCCACATCTCTCACCCAAAGTCCGCATTCCAAGCCGAAACCCTCTACTTAGTCCCTGCACCTCAACCCTTTGCACCAGCTCGGATCACCCCTCTACCCTCAAAATGCCTTGCTCCCAGCTTGGAGCCCCTTCCTGTACCTCAAACCCCTCATGCCAGGTCTCACCCCAGAGCCCACAACTCAAGCAGAGACTCTCACCCTTTTCTGCATTCCAAACCTCTGCCCCAGTCCATAATCCCCTCCTGCATCCAGACTCCTTATGTCTGGCCTCCCCCTCCTGTCCTTCTCCACCACACACAATATCCTTAGCCAAGCATCAATTCACTATTTACATATTTTAAACTAGAAGATTTACCCAGTGTTGCTTGAGTCCTTAACTCGATTTATTTTATTTTCCATAAAATCAAAAATTAAAGTTCACATGCTTCATTTAAATCATTGCTCTGAGGTGGTGCTGAAGATCACACACACCTTATGCCCACTGCCACAGACCTCTCTCACTGCAGCAGCTTGAGGCCAAGTGAGAAGCATTCTTCCCTGGATCCTGCAGCTCCAGCAGGCACAGCCAGAGGTGCTTACTCTCACACCTGCATTCCCCAGCCAGAGTAAGGAATGCAGCAAATGGTACATTGTTCCCCCTTGCTTCCTGATGAAGGGGATAAACCAGCAATGTTCCTGTATGAATCAGACAAACTCATTCAAATATATAGTAGATTTACTGATATACAAATAAGCACAAAAGCTAGCAGGTTCTCTTCACTTCCAATAGAAATAACAATTTTTGATCTGGCCTACATGTATTGACTGGGAATGCCTCCCTCCCTTTACAAAAACTGAGAAAAATGGGTGAATATTGCAGCATGCCCTGAAAATCAACATATCTCAGCTGTTTCAGATCAATATGAAGAGTGAATTGCAAAGCCTTTACAGACAGGGCCACTGAGGGTATGTCTAGACTACATCGCTCTGTCACCAGAGGGATGTACATTAGACATACCGCCATTGCAAATGAAGCAGGAATTTAAATCTCCTGTGCGTCATTTGAATAAAAATGGCCACCGTGTTTTGCCGAGTCAGCGGTTTGTCGGAAGAAAGTGGCTGTCAAGATGGGGATTGGGTGACAAAGAAAGCCTTTGTCGCCTGATCCCTTATGCCTCGTAAAACGAGGTTTACAGGATCAGCCGACAAAGGCTTTCTTTGTCACCCAAACCCCGTCTTAACAGCCACTTTTGCCAACAAATCGCTGACTCGGCAAAATGCGCTGGCCATTTTTATTCAAATGAAGCACGGGAGATTTAAATCCCCACTTCATTTGCAATGCTGGTATGTCTAATTTTTATCCCTCTGGCGACAGAAGGTTGTAATCTAGACATACTCTAGAAGTGGGGTAAGGGAGGCATGAGGTGGACAACTAATAATTGTCTGCCCCTTGCCATGACCCTGCTGCCTGATTTACTGTCTCTTCTCCCTCCTTCTCCTCATTGCTCAGGGTCCGGCAACATCTATTGCCATCCCTGCTTACAGGGAACACTGTTCTGCTAGTCTGTTTTTGATTGATTAGGAGTTTTTCTGCATTGGCATCATTGTAAATCTCCCATGTGTAAGTACTGCACCAGTGTAAAGTGGGGCTTGTAATAGAGTGACCTACCCTAGGATCTAGTATGAGAGCCTTTAACGTCTGGCACTGTGATACAGAATAGTGAAAAACTCAAAGGCAGCTTATTTCCAAGCCATCTAAGCCTTTGCAGGACAAAACCACAACTTAAGTCCAGCTGAAAGCAAGATGCAGAGCAGATCCCAGAGTACTGGTGACTACCTTCAAATAATAGTCCTATGTAACATAATACAGTGATGTAATGTGATTTTGACGTGACACAGACATGTACTATGGTAGCAATGTTCACATTTGACAGAAATTGTCTACAGTCTTGTTACTAGGCATAAAAATAAATATTTTAAAATTCCTAGTCAGTGCAACTAATTATTTGCAGCAGTAACAGTGCCTTCAGACTGCATATTGCTGTAACAAAGAGGAAGCACAGACCCACACTGAGATGGAAGGATAAAATCCAGAGTATTTCGTGATTGCTTTCATCAGCAACCAGCATCACCAGCTAACAGATCTATCAATATCATCACTTGATCTCCATCTGACACTAGGACGAGATCCTGTACTCAGATTGCTTGATAAATGTCAGAAAGGTCTGACACAACTAAAGTAGAATGGTTCTCCACAATTTTCACAACAAACTTACCCAGCAATGGAAGATTAGATATTGAGCAATAATTGGTCTGAATGTCAAATGACAGTTTATTAAGTAATGGCAAGCTACAACAAAACCAGCAACTTATCTTCAATGGCAAGCTTAAACTTCTTTGGGTGTGTTGCTATAGATTTACAAACCTACCTTTAGGCTACTATTCTTGAAAATATTTGTACTCCATGTATTACATATTCAAATCAAGATCTGTGTTATAGTTACTGACATGATTAAGGATCTAGTTCTGTAAATCCTTACAAATAATTGACTTCAATCTACTACTCAGACAAGTAACAGCTTCTCATATGACTAAAGGTTAGTAGAGGAGAGTCCTAGCTCACTAGGAAAAATGACAGATTTTTAACAAATAGGGGGTTGTATAGCACTAAAGATGTATGCTGTACCATATGAGAGAGTGTTATTTTCTGTGTAACAGGTTAGTTTAATAGCTATGGTCCTAGTTATGGTAGGAAATGATCCTTCTAAAAGATGTAAATTTTATAAATGATAAGTAATCTCATTACCTTTAATTATATCTGATAGATATGGATATTTCTCTTGAGTCTTTTGGATTTTTTAATTGGTCCTTTACTAAATTACTTTTGATGGAATCAGATAACGATAGAAAAAATATAAAAAGAGTCATCAAGTTACTTGCTAATGAATAATTCTGCTTTGCTAGAAGAAAACAACAAGTTTCTAACAGCACTTATTCTCTCTACAAATAACCAAGTACAAAATATTGCATGTGTTACAGGGCCTGTTCTTGTGGCATTCTGAAGTAAAGTGCTTAATATCTAAACTCATTAATGCTAATGGTAAATCAGTGAGATTAAATATTTCTATAAATCATTTTATTAATAAAACAGAGGGCCCATTAAAGAGCTATTGAACTGTTAAGATGCAATATTTCAGTATCAGCATTTTATAAACATTTCAATTAGCACAGAATGAAAATGTAGACGTGGAAGCGAAAATATTCAAACTACAGAATAGGAAATACAGCGCAGACTCAGTTTGTTGAGAAATAAAAGATGTTTCAGTGGTGGACATAACTGCATAGCAAATGGAACATTTAAAAATATATTTAAAGAATCTCTAGGCTGTGCTTTTTCAAGAACCTTCTGAAAGACTGAGTACTACTACCCTGTTCAAAAACTCATGATAATATATATTTGTTAGTCTCTAAGGGTATGTCTACACAGAAAAGTTTTTTCAAAATAACAGCCTTTATTTCGAAATAACTTTCCTAGCATGTACACAGCCAAACTTATTTCAAATTTGGTAAACTTCATTCTATGAGGAATAACGCCAAATTTGAAATTGCTATTTTGAAATAAGTTCTGTCTTGACACTTATTTCAAAATAGGGGGCCTCCAGCCTTCTCAGGATGTCCCTATGGCCACAGCAGCCTCAACCAAGAACACTTCTCTCCCTCCCCCACTCCCTGGAGCCCTTAAAGGGGTAGACTCTGGCCACAGTGCCTATACCAGCTTCAAGCCTGCCAGCCCAGAGCCAGCAGTCACTGCCCCTGACCCAGAGGCCCCAAAACATGAGCCAGCAAGCCACTGGCAGCCAGCCCTCCACCACTCCATAGGAGCAGTCTGCCAGCTCCCAGGAGCCTGCCAGAGCCCAGAAAAGGCTGGCACCTTCCTGGCCCAGGGTGGAGATCATGGACTTTATTCATGTTTGGTGGGATATCCCCAAAGTCCATGATCTCCACACTAGACAGAGGAACGCGGCTGTCTATGGCAGGATAGCTGCCAGCCTGGCCACCAAACTACATGCAAACCACATGCAGGTTTGCATGAAAATGAAGTTGGTCCAGCGAGACCCCCAACCCTGATCCCTGAGCTTCCCCTCCCCCTTCTTCCCCTTTCTTCCCCCTTCCAGCTCCCTCCTCCCAGGTTTCCTCCTCCCCTCAGCCTCTCTTCTCCCCTCTCCTGCCTCCTTTCCCCAGTCTCATCAGAGTTTCATTAACTCCCCCTCAGTTTTGATAAGTAAAGAGAGTTTGTGTTCATGAAAATACATGTATTTTATTTGACATGAGGAAGGGGTGCTAGGGAGGGGTAAGTGGAAGGACGTGAGGGAAGAATGAGGCACAAGCCCCCAGTGGGGCAGACCAGGGAGTCTCTTAGTGCTCCTCAGGTGGAAGCTATCCTGCAGGGCCTCCTGGATACTGACAGCCCCACCAGTATCAAAATGTTTGATTCATATATATGGGTAAATTATGATCAATATTTGAGTTATTTTTCTTACAGAGTATTTAAATCTAATGAGCACTTATGCTAATCATTTTGGCGTCAGAGATATGGGAATAAACTGTGAAAGACCATATAACAGCCAAGTACAAGAGTTTATTGGAATAAAAAAACCATTAAAAATAAAATGTATCCCTAGTGATGTTGATAGTTAGGAATTAAAGATTTGGCATGTAAGATTAGTTATTTAAAACTATAAAAATACTTTGTCCTTACAGAACTGCTTTCATCTGACAAATATCAAAGCATTTGTCTAACATTCACTATTTAATGTTCACTGTACTCTTGTGTGGTAAATAAAGAATACATAAGGATATTTTTATTCTGAAGTGTTAGATTATAGATTTTAACAGCTATACTATCCAGCAATAAATTATAGGAAGTGAAGAATTATTTTGTAGCAGAAATTAAAATTGTATTAGTAACTGAAATTACAAGAAGAATGTAGGCAAAATACAAAGTTGAAATGTGGCCATGACACAAGGATTAATCTCATCATCTGCTCCTATGAAATGTGCCATGATCTTTTTAACTAGTTCAAATGGTCAGAACCTCTGTTTCATTTCTCATCAGGAATACAGCACCTTAAGCATAATAAAGTTTCTTAACATGTTGGGTACTGGCTCAAATGGAAGAATGACACATGCTCAATCAACCAATGCAATATTCTTCGGTACCTATGTGCTGCATCCAGCTACTCATTGCTGGAAATTTTCCTTGCTGGTTGGCCAAAAGAAAAATGATGGTGTCTGTCAAAAGTGACAGTTTTAGTCATTTCATGAAGAACTAACCTTTCTGGATGATCTGATCTCTGAAGGTGAAAGACTTGATGTACAGCACTCAGCAAGTTCAGAAAATACAGTTTATTCATTCGGGATACATGGAAGTATGGAAGTGTATGTTCAGGACCAGGTATAAACTCACATATTGAACAAAACATGCTAAAATATCCATTTTGTTTACACCATCGATGCCAACCTCTACAAAACTCAAGAACTACCATGAAATATCATTTCATCCATGGCAAACGTGACATCAGATGTTTTCACTATAAATACTGTTCTTGTAAAGGATAAAAATAATTACAATAATTATTTTTGCTGCAGTTACTGGAAAATACAAGCTTTCTTGGCGACCAATATCTATAAATGCAGCTTTCTGGCAGAATAAATGAGATTTGGTAAATGATAACATTGCTGGTTATACTTCTTAAAAATTCCAAGATTCTACAAATAACTTCCAGCCCTGAGACTTTTTTTTCTTTTCCCCTCCTTTTACTGTTGACAAAGAGCCAGTGTAAACACTGCTGTTTGTTTTGTTAAGAGAACTGGTTTTCACCAGTATCCCACAATGCCTGCATTGATGGCTGTGCTCTGTGTTTTGTGATTTCTGCTGCCTTGCAGGCATGTGCCCCTCCTCTTTCAAAGCTCCAGGATATATCTGACATCTGATTGAACTGCTTCATTTGGGGAACAAAGACCAAATGATGCTCCTTTTCTGCCCCGCTAGGAACACAACACAGGCAGACTGCTGCTGCTGTAGGGAGAGGGTTGGAGAGACTACTGTGCTGCTTTGACATTCCTTTGCACGGAGAGCTAACAGAGAGAGCTAAGAGGGAATCCCGAGAAGTGCAGGGATCAGCTCTGCCATCCCACAATTCTGAACTGTGGGATGCTTACCCACATTGCTTTGCTCTATTTGTCATCATGGTGCTAGCAATGTGGCCATGAATTGTTGACAATGGGAGGCAAAAGAACTTCTCCGACCAGTTTTCACTTTTGGTGATTTTTGCATATCAACAGCATTTCCATTGCCAAACCTTCCCCATGTAGACATAGCCTGTAAGCCAGGACTGGTGGCTGTAATCAAACTTTATGGGACCATGGAAAACTTGGCCACATCTATTATTAGTAAACATCTGCCTAACTAAAATCATGCCAGGCCACAGATGTTTCTGAACCAGAGAGTACAGAACTAGAGAGGTTCAACCTGTAACTCATTACAAGTAGTGAAATGGCTAATAAAAAAGACCCATATCATGCTATGTTGGGGTACAAGAATGCATTCATTGATAGTACTGGATCACCCGCTAATTGAATTATAGTTTGCATTAGTCTTGTCTTTCACAACTCAGCAGTAAAAATCAAAATTCATTAGTCCAGGGACAGCTCAGGAAAAGGTTAAAATTAAAGTTCTCCAGTCAGAATTTTTATAACAGGAACATGAAAGCCCTATTTCTTCTTCAGGAAGAAGAGAGTTCACATGCAGTATCTTCAACAAAAAGGACATTAACTTTAATCTGGCTGGTCTAGATTTATCAGGAGAATTTTAAAACATTTTTGACATTTTTGACATTTTTTAAAAGATCCACAGAAAACCAAAAGTTGGACAATCATTGTTATGTTTTCTGGGTTGTAATAAAGCCCGAGAAAATCACTGTATAAATATTTGTATGCAATTAATATTTGAATGATGTTGTCTGAATTGAGATTTTAACATTCTGAAATATTTGTTAGAGCAATTGTAAAATATTTGCTTAAGGTAAGTTTAATAATTGCGTGAGATCCTCATTGAATCTAGCTTGAGAAATTTACAGGATGCATCATTATTAGGAGTGACAAGATGTTGCTATTCCAGATGTTCTTACCAACTAAATGTATAGTGGTTAGATCTTAAATAAATGCCAATTATTAGTTGTGGTGCAATTGTTTTAGAAGCTGTGCTCATATTACCAGTAGAGTTTGTTTACTTCCTTAAGACTTGTCTGCACTTAAAATACTGCAGCTGCACTGCAATGCTTTAGTGAAGATGCTGTCTATGCCACTGGGATAGACAGTGACTAGGCTAATAGGAGAATCTTCCTGTAGACATAGCACTCTCTATACTAGGGATTAGGTTGGTTTAACTGTGTTGTGCAGAGGTTAAATTATTTCAGAAAATAAGAATGGTCATACTAGATCAGACCAAAGGTCCATGTAACCCAGTATCTTGTCTTCCAACAGTGGCCAATGCCAGTTAATTCAAAGGGAATGAAAGAATAGGTGATCATCAATTTCCCTTGTCATCCATTCCCAGATTCTGGTAATTAGATTATGGACCCCACCACTGCCCATCCTGGTTAATAACCATTGATACACCTATCTTCTGTGAATGTATCTAGTTCTTTTTGAGACATTGTCTGGCAAGGAATTCCACAAGTTCACTGTGCATTGTGTGAAGAAATACTTCCTTTTATTTGTCTTAAACTTACTGCCTATTAATTTCATCTGGTGTCCCTTATTTTTTGTGTTATGAGAAGTAGATAACTCTTCCTTATTTATGTTCTCCAACCAGTAAAGATGCTATAGACATTTACCATTCCCCCATCATCCTTTTTATAAACTGAAACATCCCAATTTTACTAATCTCTTTTCATATGGCAGTTGTTCTATATCGCTAATCATCTTTGTTGTCTTTTTCTAAACCTTTTACAATTCTAACATATCATTTTAGGATATGGTAACCACATCTGCACATAGTATTCAAGAAGAGGGCATAGAAGCAACGTAATATTTTCTGTTTTATTATCTATCCCTTTCTTAGTGATTCGCAACATTCTGTTCACTTTTTTGACTGCCACTGTATATTGAGTGGATGTTTTCAGAGAAATATCCACAATGAGTCTAATAGCTTTCTTGAGTGGTAGCAGGTAATTTAGACCCCATCATTATATAGAGAGATAGATGAGATTATGCTTACCAATAGGCATTACTTGAATTGAATTTGCCTAGTCATTCAGTTGTGTGAGATTCCTTTCTAATTCTTCACAGTCTGCTTTGGACTTAACTATCCTGAATAGATTTGTATTTTTTACCACATCACCTTTTACCCCATTTATCCAGGCCATTTAAGAATATGATAAACAATACTGATTCCTATACAGATCCCTGGGGAATACTACTACTTACCTCTCTATAATCTGAAAACTGACATTTATATCTACCCTTTCTTTCCTTTCTTTTAACCACTTACTGATCCCTGAAAGAACCTTCTCTTTTTATCCCAAAACAGCTTAATTTGCTGAAGAGTCTTTTGAAATACTATACTCACTGGACCCCCTTGTCCACATGCTTGATGACTTTCTCAAAGACTTCTAGGAGATTGGTGAGGTATGATTTCCCTTCACGCAAACCATTTGGACTCTTCCCCTATAAATCATCTACATCTATGTGTCTGATAATTCAGTTATTTAATATACAGTAAAACTCCAATAGTCCGGCATCCAATAGTCCAGCACTCCTGATAGTCTGGCATCAAAATGGTAAGAGCCTAGTGAGTGAGCTTCGGCAAAAAATGAGTCACAAGGCAACAGCAGCAGCAGCTAAATTGAGCAAAGAGTGTAAAAAAGGCTTTAAAAAACTAAAACATTACAGTATACTGTATACAGTATGTACAATAAAAAGGGTTAAGAACACTTTATATACAGTATATAATGTATACAGTATATATATAACCAGTTTATAGTACCTCCTAATAGTCCGGCATATTTGATAATCCGGCACCACCTAGGTCCCATAGGTTCTGAATTATCGGAAGTCTACTGTAGTTTCAACTGTTTGTCTGGTACTGAAGTTAGGCTTACCAGCCTGTAATTGCTAGGATTACCTCTGAAACCATTTAAAAATTGATGTCACATTAGCTATCCTTCTGTCATCTAGTTTATAAATGATTAGGTGTAGCTGATCTACCTCTGCAAACAACATAAACATTCAGTGGTATCAAAACATCAAAATAACCTTTCTTATAGAAGGTATGTAGTACATGTTTGAATTCAGTATACCTATCATGAAAATTTGTTTAAACCTCTTCCTCCTGGAATTTTATCAAAGATAAAAGGGTGTCATAAGGAGGAGGGAGAAAACTTGTTCATGTTGGCCTCTGAGGGTAGAACAAGAGGCAATGGGCTTAAACTGCAGCAAGGGAGGTTTAGGTTGGACATTAGGAAAAAGTTCCTAACTGTCAGCGTAGTTAAACACTGGAATAAATTGCCCAGGGAGGTTGTGGAATCTCCATCTCTGGAGATATTTAAGAGTAGGTTAGATAAATGTCTATCAGGGATGGTCTAGACAGTATTTGGTCCTGCCATGGGGGCAGGAGACTGGACTCAATGACCTCTCAAGGTCCCTTCCAGTCCTAGTATTCTATGATAAGAGCACCAACATATTAACTAGTAGCTACTCTTAACACTTAAATGGATGCATCTTTTAATCTTGAAGCAGAGAAATCCTAGCATAAATCAAGACTTAAATTTCTGTGTATATTTGATGTCATATTTTATGAAATGAGGTTTTTTTTTGAACCATAAAAGGAAGCTGAGTGGTTCTGGTGACTAAACTGTAAATGTGATTGAGAAAATGACAGATTTATCTTGTAAAATATGCCTTAAATCCATTAGTACTAATCCATTAAAAGGTATTAAGTTATTTGTTAAGGACAGGCAGATCATCTGTAATCCAATTATGATCCTTCTGGAGTGCTGGATTAACAGCAGCCTAAGTGATCCCAAGTTAAGATTGCCAAATTGTTAGCCATCCAACTCCAATTTTTATTCATACTGCTGGTCCAGATCTTACTCTGAAGATAGCCCATGGTGACTTCAGTCCTTTCCAGGCCACATCATTCTTTCTGACCTTGTTGTTGCCTTATGGCTATTCAATCACTGTTATTTCTTCCAATAGCCAGAAGTACAGTGAGTATATGACAACATTTGCTCTCAGAGGCAATTTTCTGTGCTAAAAGCTGCACCAAGGGACTGGGGAAATGTTACTCTGTAGACCAGTATCAGAACATATTATTCTGTAATCCTGAGAGTTACCCATCCCCTCTAGCATGAATGTAGCTGGCATTCAAAAGCTCTGAGGACCAGGCCTTGCTGCATCATTTGTCACAGGAGGAAATACTTTGAAAACTTTGCTAAGAGGATGCTAAATTGTTGAAATATTTTTAACTAAGGAGTCTGGACTTAACACCAATTAAAATGTATCCGAAATTAACATTTAATTAACATTCATATTTAATTAACTAATTAACATTAACACTGATTAACATTTAACAGAAATAATGAGAATTGCCTTCCTTCCTTATTAACTCAAAGTGGGCCAAATGTAGCCTCCAGTAGCACTTGCACAACACAATGAAAACAGTGGAGTATCACAGTGTAATTCACGGTAGACTTTGATTTAATGAATTATTTTTTTCCTTATGCAAATACAAGATACTCACTTTAGACATTTTGGTACTAAAGTAGGAACATGTAATGGTTCAGACTATGGACACTTTAGGTCTCCTACCTGGGGCAGTAGTCAGTATCTCATGCTCCAAAGGAGGGTGGAATCTCCCCATACTGCAACTAACCACCAGTGCAATGTAGCAGACCCAGAGGGGAAATAAGGAGAAAGAAATGCCTTCTATTTCTATGAAGATCAACCAGAAGTATGCAGTTAATAAAAGTACTATGCTTTCTCTAAAAACAATCTGTCCCTTTAACGATTACAGACACCTCACACCAAATTCTAAATGGGGTTTAAATCAATGGGATTACGCCAGTGAACTTTGAGAACTTGGCTTCTCATGCATTTTACAGAATTGTTAATGTTATTTAAATATCACCCCTAGATTTAAAAAGCTTTGATGATGCACATTGTGTATTTTAAAACCCTTTCCCATGTTCCTGGCAGGAGGGTTTTTTTTTTTTTTTTTGCATATTTATTAAAATTGGTTCTATGAATCAGTAACGGGTGTTCTAGGGTTTATCTATCACAACATATTTCATCTTCTTTGTTGTTAATCTGAATTCTCTGAGAAGGAACATTTTCTAATGCATTTCAGAAACCATCAGATTGCAGAGAAACTCAGAAAATCATATTGTCCTAGGCTCTAACTTATTCAAGTCTTTGTATTAGCTAAATACATGCAATGGTGTTGATAGAATGTCTGGTGATACTACAGTTTAGTGTGACTTATAGGAAGGATCAGATTTACAAGAATTTAATTTATTCTCACATTTTTTTCTCTTGCCCCACAAAGCTATTTTCTTTAACAAAGGACTGATGGATCAGTATCCAGATAAGATTTAGAGTGGGATTGATATTGTGTGCTTAAATCGGAATCAAACTAAGGTTTGGGATCAGTTTTTTATTCAAAGGTGAAAAAGTCTCATGAGCTGTTTTTCATTACATTGTGACTCATAAAAGTGGAAAACTTGTATGATCAGGAGTTATAGTAAGATTTCTTACATCTTTATCTACATCTGGAGAACATTTGTAAAATACATCTCTTCTGGTGTTGTGTCTGCGCTGGAATTAAAACTATAGGATTAGGTTGAAATCCCAGGATTCATTTCCACTCTCTTTCCCTCAGAAATATTAACTTTATTTTCAGAAAACTCCAGGTCTTAAGAGGCAAATTGAAGGATAATTTTTTAGCAGGTGCTTTCTCTATGGGCAGTCTTTTACCTGCCAGCTAATTTTTTAGCAGAAGGCAGCCAACCATAAGGAAATGTGACCCTGTAGCATAACAGTGCCCTCATTGAAGAAGTAGGGAGAGGAAAAAGTGGAAGTAAAGAGGTGCTTTCTACAGCACTACTATAGTAAACACATATGAGAGAAAATAAACTGACTGGGAAAAAGAGATTTCTGAACAAATATGTTGCTAATGAAATAAAATAAAGTACAAAAATCACACAAAATTTTCAAACAGGCTTTTCAAACAGTCCTTGCTTATTTTTTGCCCTCTATAGTAATAAATAATCATCATCATCATAATAAACATATTTCTAAATTACCCTACTGATATGCTTACGGTACTGAACAACACTCATAAAAACAATTCCTTATTAACTAACTATCAGATTTACCCAGCATTGCCCATATCCTTCAGGACAGGGCCCTGCGTGTGTGTGTGTGTGTGTGTGTGTGTGTGTGTGTGTGTGTGTGTAGGTGCAGGAGGCTGAGGGTCGGGGTGTACTCCTCTCTTCCTAGGCCACCCCCCTCGGAGCCTGCCTGAGACCTGTTCTCTTCCCGCCCCTCCCCCCAGGCCACCCTCTAGCCCTCCGGAGGCCTGTTCCTCTCCCCAAGCCTGCCCAAAACCTGTTCTTTCCCCACCCTCTTCCCCCTAGCCACCTCCCCAGCCCTCCTGGAGCTTGGACACACTGCAGAGTAGCTCCCTCCTGCAGGCTTTCTGCCCCTATGGGCACTATTATATCACATCCCTCAGAACAGCAGCCCATCCCTTTTCATGTTATGGAAAATTGTCCTTTTTTCAAGGCTTCCAAGTTGTCCTGGCCAAACCCTGACCTTGCTTTAAGATAGGAGAAGAGGAAGCTGCATACCAAATTTGGTGGAAGTAAAGAGGTGCTTTACCAATCTCTTACCACTTAGGAGTCCTTGAACATACAGATTCATTATGTAAATACCGTGTTTTATCTCAAATCTATTTTAAAATAGTTTATTTTGAAATTTGGTGCATCTACACAGTGCCAAATTTCAAAATAACCTGCTATTTCAAGCCATCTTTTAACCCTTGTGCAATGAGGTTTGCCGTGATGGTGAAATAGCATGCCTGATAGTTTGAAAAATATTTCAAAATAACTGGTGGCTTATCTAGACATGAAGTAGCTATACCTCTGGAGATACCTCCGGTATCCTCAAATAGCTGTGCTGTGTAGACATACCCAAAGAGACAGAGACAGTCTCTCTCTCTCTCTCTCTCTCTCTCTCTCTGTATATATATAAAAAAATTACAAAGTAGTTAAAAAACACCAAAAACCAAAACAAAACATAAACACAATATAAATAGGCCAATAAAACAACTCTGTAAGTAATTTAAAAACATTCACGTGCAGTCACATACCAGATTATTAGGTCATTCTGAATCCAGTTACCAAATCTATTACAGGGCTAACTTCTGGTGAAAGAGACAAGCTTTGAAGCTGGAAAAAGACCTCTGTGCAGCTTGGACATTTGTCTAACTAATATCCATCTTATCTCTATAACAACACTGCAGATCTATTTATTATTCATTATTATTATTATTATTATTATTATTATTTATTATTTATTAGTCCATGCTCAGATCAAGGCCCGGATGTGCTAGGCAGTCTGAATTGCTATCTGTCTACACTGCCATTAAAAACCTGTGATTGGCTCATGCCAGCTGATTGAGGCCTATGCGGCTTGCACTCAGGAGTAGTTTAATTGCAATGTATTCATCCAGGCTTTAGCTGGAGACTGAGGTCTAGGATCTTGTGAGATGGAAGTATCCCAGCTCTACAACTACAGCTACTGCCCTGAGGCAGAACAACTACAACACAGTTACTATGCTCGGTAGCCGGAGCCTTCTGAGACTGAGTCAACAGAATAGGCCAGTTGTGGATATCTAATTGCAGTACAGACATAAATAGAGGTAGATTCTGCCCTGAAATGTTTTGAGTCTAAGTTCCCAGGATCATGCAAACAGTTCCATGTGAGCAGGCCCTTACACCCACAGAGACTCCCCTTGATTCCACACAAATCAGACAGCAATGTCTTCTTGCTTCCTGTAAATTTAGAAGCAGAAATTTAGAAATACATGAAGAGCTTTGAAATAGCTGCACTTATGTGGAAATTTCCATTGAATTGTGATCTTCAGTAAACAAGCCTGTTAGATTTTCAGAAATAAAAAGCATGAAATCTCTGATACAATGAAAGAGGCTGGCAGCTTTTGTCTTACTAATTTCCTCTCAAACTTTCCCTGATTGTTTGTGTGTATATGGCGTCACCCTTTCTCCCTCCGTTTGCATAAGGAGACATTATGAGAAGGTTTCAAGTACTCCACTGTTTTTGTTTTACTTTGTATTAGGTCATTCCTAAGAACAATCATGTCTAACAGCAGCTCAACCATTGATACCCACTGCCAATTTTACACTAGGGAAATAATAGGAACTTGGTATAAAGCCTAATTAAACTATGTGTTAATGTGATACAGCCATAACATTGCAGGATTTATTATGTGGCGAAATACTTTATTTTCAGATTATAAATGGTTTGGCACAAACATTGTGGGAATATTTTCTTTTTATTGATTTTTTTTTAAGAAAAACATGCTGTGAAGTTGGTAGGAAGGACATCAGTACAGTCTTATATTCCCACGATCTATTTAGTTTACCAGTAATGGCTTTATTGCTATGTGGTCACTCCTCTTACTATGTCTCAAATCTAGGAGGAGGGGAAGGCACCAAGAAATATGTTTCCTAGTGACATTGTTTCCAAGTGAAATGTTAGTAACTCTAAGACAACTGAAGAAGAAAAATGGCTGGGAAACAATTCTGAGTTAGGATATTTTTGTTTTGGATACATTATTTTGGTAGACGTAATATTCCGGAGACATAATAGAGTATATTCAAAGCTATAAATTTTAATTCTTACTTATCAGCTCCATGAATAAATGCTCTTCAGTTAGAAAAACTATATGAAGGAGAAAGAGGAATTTGAAAGCCTTGACATTTCTTGAAAGAGGTATTCCTGCACCTACAGTAGTAGGTCAGTTACAAACACCAGATTTACAAACTGCCACTCAACAATATGCTTCATTTGGAACCCGAGGTACCTAGGAAGCAGAGACAAAATAAATAAATAAAAGAAAATACTTTATGTACAGTACTTTCTGTTAAACATAAACTGTACAATAATATGTACAATAGTATGTAGTATGTAAACTACAAAAAGGGGATTTTTTTTTAGAAAGGAATTAGACATGGTAGGAAAACTGTTTCTGTATTTGTTTCATTTAAAATAAGATAGCTAAAAGCAGTATTTTCTTCTGCATAATAAAGTTTCAAAGTTGTATTAGGTCAGTTTCAGTTGTAAAGTTTTGAAAAAATAAATCTTGATATTTTTCCAGCATACTGAACATTTCAGAATTCCAAACAGACTCCATTCCCAAGGTATTCATAACTCTGAGGTTCCACTGTATATTGTTCCACTCAGTCTCAGTGCTATGGAAAAGACTGTGATCCTTGCCTATTTCCAGCCATATGTCTTCTATAATTAGGCTATTACTAAAGTGTGGCTAGTATGAGTTACTTTATACTTATAAGCCTTCTAAGGTATTTCATGAGCTTCCATTGAAACATTTATAGTAGTTGATAGCAAAGCAACTTGCAGAATGTGAGTTTGACAATAGTAATACATTAATGCCATCCACATCAATCATATCTAACTTGAAGCATCATTTTCAAAGTTAACTACCTAAAGCAGAGTCACAAACTGTTAATGTTCCTAAATAAGCTAGTGTTCAGAAATTTACGGGTTTTAATACTGTTATTTATACAGGTACAATCAGTTGTCCAAATCTGACTCATGTAAATGAAATACTGCAGACAAAAATTATTTGTACTTCAGGATTCAAGCTATAAGCTTGGATTCACCTACATTAGTCATTTTTCTATTTTTTCTGTGGGCTCAGATTACCCTAAGTAATGCTGCAATACAAAATATACTGAAGCTACATTAGTCATGATAAACATAGTTCAAACTAGGAAGAATAGATATGGATTTAGATCCTTTTGATCCAGAAATTTTAAAGTTTAAAATGCACTCCTCACAAGCTGTCTCTAATGCATTTTTGAGACATGTTTCTTTATCTTTGTCTAAATTCAATCTTTTTTCTCATATCTCAAGCAAAAGTGGCTTGTTCAATTTTTATAGCCTTTTGCTTCTGACTGTTGTGTTTGTTGATTTCTCCAAGTGCTTACCTCTTGAAAAGGTCAATGCAGTGCAACAGGCAGGCCAGCAGCAGTGATTCTGAAAAGTGGTTAGAAGGAAGGAGTATGTCACAGAGCATGCTGAAAATTGCAGAATCTGCACCGCTACCAGATCTTGTCTGAGTTCTTACTCCCGTTCCACATGAAACATCAGACAAAGTCTTCATAACTAATTATCATCTAGTAAATGAGGCCAGTCCAGGACACAGTTTACATGACAATGGAGGTCCTCTTAGCCCTAGACAGCTGGTGAATCTAGCTGGACTGGTCTAACGAATCCCGGGAACTGGTGCTTAAATGGGACCTGCACATTCCACATCACAGAGCTGTAGAATTGTTTCTGGGGAGTTTAGGGAACTCACATAAATGAGTTTCCCTGTCTCTGAGCTCTGTATGAATTCCACTCTCACTGCTCTTCCCACCTGGAACTTGAAAAATTACTCCAGGATACCAGACAGTCCAGTATCTTTATTAAAACCATGACTTTTAGTGTCTAGCAATGTTATGAATCTAAGCTCCCAGGTGTATCTTTTGAAGGTATTATGTGAGTTTCCTTTCCGGACAAAGCCTGAGAGGTCAGACATGGAGTGATTGTTTAATGAAAAGTGCTTGCCCTTGGCTGATAAGGTGTTTTTGGCTTATCATTTTCCTTTGTGAGGTCATTTGAGAATCTAGTGATTTTCAGATTTTACTCACATAGTTGTTGTTGTGGCATTTAGTTCTCTATACGAAGAACATCAGACATCACCATGCTCTCAAATGAACTCACGCAGAAAAACGATAAAAGACAAAAACACCTGTCAGCTGAGGTGAACACTTTCCACAAAATGATCACTCCATATCAGACCTCTCAGTCTTCATCCTCAAAGAAAACTTGCACAGCACCTTCAAAAGATCAGCCTGAGAGTTTGGAGTCATAACTTCGCTTATGCTCTAAAAATCATGGTAGTAACAAACACCCAGAATTTAGGGCTGCTTAGAACAACCTATGCTATGACTGGAGAGATGTTAATGGGCCACTTCTCCATGGATGGTCTGATAGTAAATAACAAAGGGGAAGTGAAAGGCTCAGCAATCACAGGACTAGTGGCTAAAGAATGTGCAGATCTGTGGCCCAGGATAGCTTCCAACCCTGGCAGCACTGCATAAACCTACTCCATCCTCATAGTTAGAATATATGTTAACTTCCTGGTCTATCTTATATTTAGTTGTGAGTTTTAGAAGAGCTCTGTGTAGCTCAAAACCTAATATCTTTCACCAAGAGTTGTTGAGACAATAAAAGATACACCCAACTTATCTCTCTTAATTTTTAATGGGTCATTTATTGGAGTTCCTACCAATAAATATTGCAAAGCAAGAGATAAAGGTAATAGGGTAAAGTTAAGCTGTTTAGAAACTTAATATTTCCACATTTTCTTGCACATACATCTGTAAATTGTAAGAATATAATTTCTTAAATTTCATGCTTGTGATTTTCAACCTTAATTCCAAATTTCCTGAATGTGAAATGTTCATTTTATGTTAAAACTTCTAATATTATAATTCAGTGGTCTATTTACTCTAATAACTGTATTTTAGCTATATTATTGTTGTTTGTGGATTATAAACAAATACCCGCAAATAGGAGATAATAGTGATATAACAATGTAGCCACATTGACATAAAGCCTTATTCTTTTAAATTGATGCAATATTCTAAAAATAGAAAAAAATAATTTAACATAGAGGATATTCACATTCTCCTTCACACTGGTGTAAATCATGGTTAACATCACTGAAGTCAATAGAGCGACCTCAAGTGTGAATCTTGCATGAGAGCAGATGAGCCTTTGTGTATGACTAATATTCAATTTTTTTTAAATTGTGCTTCTGGGATTTTTTTCCCTGACCTTTTCTCTTTAATGCTTTCCAATCATCTTTTCCCTTTTAGGTCATACATGAAATGAGAATGGCTGTTGTTTCCAGGATGGAACAAATTCATTATTAATTTTCTGGAAGCCAAATACTGACAATCCCAGGTATTATTCTCCTTTCTAATGTGTCACCTCAACAGTGTAGAATCATTTAAAATCTCCGAGAGAGAGAAAGAGAGATACAGAGAAAAAGAGAGAGAGACCTTTCTCTTTTTTTTTCCTGGAACAAGGGCATCCCCATAGCTTCTGTAGAATTATTCCTCATTTAATCTCCTTAAAAGTAATGTGACCCAGAATACGGTTTCTTTCCCCCTATTTAATATAATTGTTCTAGACATTATTTTACAAAATGTCTCAAATTAAACATTTTCTGTCAATTACTGTTGATAGAAATCTGCCCAGATGAGAATGTTACTACAATGTGTGCCTGCATTGGAACATTATAATATCCAGACCTTAAAAACCCCAGAGACCCCCCATACACAAAATGCCTTTCAGCTACACAGGTGTGGAATTCATTATAAGCTGTTCCTTTTTTTTTTTTAAGTGGGAAAAATCCTAAATGTATTGGGACTGTGTCAGTGCCATGGGATTTTGGAGTAAGTTGAAATAATATTTAATGTTTAAGCATGATTCAGTTTTGAAAGCTAAGCAGGGTAGAGTGCAAAACAAGGAAGTGTGACCAGAAGGGCTGTTCAATGAATAGCAAGATGATAAAACTTTTGTGTACTGCTGCCATATTTTTCTTTAAGGGGAGACAATATATGCCTAGAATTCTTGCTGGAATCTCTGTGCAAAGGTAAACAATCAAAGAGCAAGGTGGACTGAATTATTTCCTCAGCATAGCAGTATTTAGTTGGGTTCTATTGAAAGATGTTCTTTGACTTAGTTTTTTGACAGATAAACATTTTATTGTAGTTAAGTTGATGACTGAGTTCAATAGATTAACTCATTAAACTGTAGATTTATGAAATAAAAACAGTGATTTAATGAAATAAAATACAAAATAATACATGCAGATGAGAGGGATGATGGAAGGCAGCTCTTAACCACTTTTTCCATTTCGCTGATCCTGAGGCAGCAGCTGCAATAGTTATATATATATATGACACCCCATGTCAGCCGGTGGCTGGGGCAGTGAGTGGTCTGTGAGCCCTATCACACACCCAAGTCTTCAACTGCTAGGACAGAGTCACTTAGCAGCGGGCAGCCAGAGAGGCTGATGGGTTCCCCAAGGTGCTGCAGAGAGAGCTCGTTACACCCGAGACTTTGACTGCTAGGACAAAAAGTCCCTTCACAGCGGGCAGCCAGGGAGGCTGACGGGCACCCCAAGAGTCTGTCCTGTGGAGGCGGCATGACTCAATGCTCAGTTCTTACTGCTTTTACCCCGACCGGCTATGGTCTTTTGATTGTGTTTGGTTCTGTTACAGCAACAGGAGGAGTCAGGTTAAAGCTTAAACAGTTACTATTTTATTGTTACAAGGCAAGCTTAGCTGTTAAATGTTACTGCTATGTTACAAATAACACAGCCACTACAAAAGGCAAGACAGAAAATACAATGAAAAGTCACTTAAAGGTACCATGAAACCCTTTTGGTTCTCTGAGCTCGTATTGAATGTGTGCAAAAATAGACACCTAACAGGTATATTCTCACCCCTGCGATCCTTACTCCGGAGAAGCCAGCATTTCTCTCAATCCCAATGGGAAGCAATCAGTACAAGACGAAGGCATCCCTAAAGTCTTGGGGGTCCAAGACCGCCTGACCAGCAAGTATATGTGTGGATCTCCAATTAGAGTGGGGCACAGGGCTCTACTTCATACCCCTGTGGTCACGAAGACGCTTCTTTTGTCATTAAAATGCCAAGGGCTGAGAGATTCAGACTGGTGCTCTATGTACACCCATGTGCACAGGCTGTTGGTCAGCCCCAAGGCCAAATAGGCTAAGTGAGGCACACACAGCCCCTTGCAACCCATCACCTGCCCCTGTGTGTAGATAGGGAAAGTTATAGAACTCACCTGAAGTGCCTTTCCTGGGATCATCCAACTCCTGGGAGACATCCCAGGAGGAGGTGAGGAGCAGGTCCTGGCTGGTGGGCATGGTCACCTAGCTGGCCGCTGCCTCCTCCACAACCCCACCCTCTTGGAGGCTGACCCCAGGCATGTCCTGGCCAGACACCACGATGATAGGGGGGTGAACAACCCCCATCCGAGGATGGCAACTCTGGTCGAGTGCCTGGTAGCCTTTGTCAGCCAGGCTAGCAATGATCCGGCCATACACATCCGCATTCCTCTTTCTGGTGCAGAGATTTCTGGTCTCCTCACCCCTCAGTAAGGTCCAAGATCTCCGCACCAGCCCAGGTCAGAGCTCTCCTGTGTCCCTCGCTAGTGGCAGCCTAGGGAGCAGCAGCAGTGCCGGCAGCTGTAGGAGGCTCTGAGGGAGTGTTGGGGTCACTCATGGCTCCCTGAGATGCTGCTGTGTGGCATGGGGCTGGCAAAGCTCACTACATGGCACAAGTCCTTTTCCTGCCTGGAGTTTTCAGCTTTGCATGAGGAGGGGATGATGGCAGGTGTGGCCAGAGTGCTCAGAAGTGCAGCAGTGAGAGGCCTCTAGAGGCCAATTATTTTGAATAAGCAGCACTGGAACTACCATCCAAAGGCTATTTCGAAATAATGATTTTGAAATAAGTGTTATTCCCCGAGGAAAGCAGGAGTACAGATTTCAAAATAACCAGCCCATTATTATGAAATAACAGGCTTGGTAGTGTGGATGCTCTGCTTATTATTTCAAAAAAATGGGGGGCTATTTCAAAATAACTCCCTAGTGTAGACCAGGGCTAAGTGGGCTAAGTGCCACTACATGGGACAGTGAATCACACCCAGAAGGTATGTGGATTACGCTAGCAAGCCAATAGCTATAATTAGAAGCATATTTATTAGTGATTTAATCTGTTCAATCTTCTACAAATATAGCAAATGTATGACATTGATTTGGGGCAAGGAAGATGCATTATTATATTCTGATTTATAGCTTCTTTTAAAAATCCAGTCCAACATTGCAGTTGGACTCTCTTGTGGGAAATGGTGGACAGGTGGGAGCATGGAATCTTGCCTCTCAATAAATTAATTGGGTTTTTCTGGCTCCTTTTTAAAAATTGGTTTGTTTAATTAAATGTTGTTTGACTGAAAAAATCTCCTGAGATGGAATATGTAATTTACACACACACAAAATGTTGGGAGTCAATTCAAAGGATTTAACAGTTGAAGTAACATTTAACTGTAGATGACCCAATAATCCTTGTAATTGGGTTTAATGACAGACAGACAAAATAATAGCAAGTGGTGAAATGAAAACACTTGTCAGTCGTGCTCACGGTATAGTCTACTGTGCTTAGAGGAAAGAATGCTGGGCAGGTTACTGAGCTCTGGTGTCTCACTTTTTGTCCCACAAACTGGGGTTTCCTTATCACTTACCCTGGAAAGTTCTAGTTATCTCATGCGGCATCCCAGCATCCTTTCCCAGAAAAAATTATGTGATCAATGGGAATTCTGCTTCAATAAAAAACGTGGGATTTAGCTGAACCTCGATGCAGAACTGGAAAGAATGAGTCAGGCACCTGCTTCTGTGAGTTTTAAACAAAAGCTTTTGTTAAAATCCGATTCTGGCACTTAAAAAATTGTAAAGAAGAAACTATTAAATTTCAAATGAGTCAGAGTTATTAGAGAAAATACATTTCGCCAATTTAAAAGAGCTAAATTGGCTGCCAATCAAACAACTCGTTGATTTTAAAATTGCAAGAAAGCCCTTGTTTCTCAGCTCTTGCTCCCTCACCCAGTACATCATTGAATTTAGTTCAGATTCTTTATTTTTTGCTGGTTGTTTTTTTTGTTTGTTTGTTTGTTTGTTTGTTTGTTTGTTTGTTTGTTTGTTTGTTTTTGGTGGTGGTAAAACTTGTTTTGCATTGAGGTAAATCCCCTGGATATTCCAAACTTTGTTACAATGCTCATGAAAGGAGCTTGCAGACATTCAAAGCATGTATGGACACAATACTGTGATAAAGAGTACCTCATAGGTCCTGCCACCCACATTACAATGAAGTTGTCTTGAAAAGGTAGTGAACATGCTAGGGTCTTAAGAAAAGAAAATCCCAGGTTGTCATCATGATCCCCATATTATATACAAAAAGGAAAGAATGTCAGTTGCTGTACAAATATAGGACTAGACTGTGCCATTTAGGTTGCAACCTGCACTTTTTTTCCACAGGGAAAGCATTCCCAATGCTGGCTGATCTCTGTGTGTGTTGATTCTTCTCCTTGAGCTGATGCAAATGGGATTGCATCATGTGGAGATACAGTCATGATGGTGGGGATACAGGCACGTCCTCTGCTTGTCTCTCTCCCTGTGTGTTATGCATAAAAGGAGAGTCATTGTCCACTTCATTGTTTCCTACACTTTCTACTCCTTCACGCCCAACAAATAATGATGAACACAAAACCTTTCACATAGGTAGGTAGGCTACAACATTTTGTGTCATCTCAACATGTAGCAATCTGATGGAAAAATGATTAATCAAACCCCAGTACAGAAGATTTTCAGATATTATACTTGGGTCAGATTGTCTGCTGTGACTATATTCCATTCAGTGCAGTGGGGAGCAGGAGTGCCATAAGGGAACCTATGGCAACTACCCCAGTTCCCTGCTTAGTTCCACCCCTCTCATAGCCCCAGGCTCAGTGTAAGTTAGACTCTCACCTAGGCCAACTGGCAGTAGCCCCAAAGAAACTGTACACCAGCTGGAAATAGAGAAAGCACTGTGCACTCTGGCCGCATTATGACACACCTCTGTTATAACCCCCACCCTGGGTTTATAAGGAAAGTATCATAGGAGCAAGCGGAACCTACCAAAGTCTCTCAAAGCTGGTTGCTTTCTCTGTGCTCAGCCAGTGATGAATCTGGCCTTCCATTTTTTAATCAAGTGATTATGAGAGAGTTAAAACGTATCTTTCTTCATTTCTCTTATTGGTTGAATTTGTATGTCAAGGTTGCAAGATTTGCTGGCATTTTATGTTTTGTAAGACAGGTTTTGAAGAATGCTATAAGCACAATCACTGGAAGATGAGTGTGGTAGTATCAGAAAGGGTTCATGCAGGTAAAAGATTAAAAGGACATGGTCAAGGAATGCTTTAGTATTTAAACCTCTCTGTTGCTTAAGGTTTGTTTCCTCCATGGTTTGAAAAGAACTGGCATTAATATCACTATTGCTTTGTTTTCCAATCAAAAATAATTGGGGACTTGATGGCTAGAGGCCATAAGGTTATAATTACCGTTAGGCCATGATTTTGAGACCAGCCCCAGTTAGTGTGACTATGGAAAAAGTCTGGGGAAGCTTAGTTTGGATGCTAGAAGACAACTATGACCAGTATAACTGAGACTAATAAGTAGACTTACTGGTACCCTCAGGAAAAAGGACATGGATTACAAGAGCATGGAGTCTAAACTTTAAAATACATAAGCAGCCCCTCCTCTGTGTGGCTGAGGCATATTTACAGGATATGGAGACAAAGTGTCACTACAGCTGAGTTTCCCTTTTATTGTGCTGCACAGATGCAGAGGACTTATTTCCCTTTCCAATAAAGTCATCATCAGTATTTCTTGAACTCTAAATACAAACAAAAATCCAGTGCTAAGGAAAAGCTGCATGTTTAAAAGGTAGAGACACAGCTGTGCAATCACAACCTAACCCTCCCTGGTTTTAAATATGTTTTCCCTATTTATGAGTACAGTTGTGACAACTGCACAAGCAAATCTGGTTTGCACAGAGCTTCATCCTCACGTATTTGGAGTGAAAGGTATTGGATTGACAGCCCTGAAGATTTAAGTGTTCCATGTGCCTACAGCACAGTTATCATCTAATTATTTATAACATGTGAAATTCACCTCTGTGCAAAGAGCCAGAATAAGGTGTGAACACTGCTCATATCCTACTTAACCCCCCTTGGGGGAAAGAGGTGGTGTAGGAAAAAAAAGATATCTACAAGTGGCACACACAGCCCTATGCCCTCCATTCTTGCAGAGGGATATTGGGGACCATTATGGAATGGGAGGGGAAATGCCAAAAATATGTTTTACTTTGGTGATCCTGAGCCAGAAAGCCATTCTTTCTGGGCCCTAGATGCTCTCCAGAGCAAGTCCAATGAAGGGGAGAGAGAAATGGTAACAAGTAACCTACATCACCTCTTCCCTCCGTGTGCCAAGAGTGTGTACTTGAGGATCTTGCTCCTTGTGCCTATACACAAATATATGGTGTCTTTGAAAAATAGCTTTTATTCCTTGGCAACAGTAGGATTTAAAGCAAGAACAGTAGATAATACATTCAATCATAAGTTGATCAATTGACAGAACAAATTAAAATTAATAAAACATTACTTGCATGGTATAAGATAATTTCCCAAAACTTAAGTGTGTAGTAGAGGAAAGAAAGAAAAGAATAAACTAATTACAGATAAAGAACTGTTCAGAAACCAAAAATCTCCAATTACCATTCTAGTCTGTATACCTTCTTAAACCACACTCACCACTGTAGTATCTGAGCACCTTCTAGTAGTGTATTAAGTGATATGACTACACCTCTGCCACAGATTTGTTTTCCTGTTCTTCTCCTGTGCAGTGAAGTGTCTTCTTTTGGCAGGTGGGTTTTTGTTTTTTGTTTTCCTTTTCTTTAATACACACATGTGAGTACACATATATGTTAGAGAAATGCACCTTGCACTTGCATTCGAAGGAAATAAGGTTTATGAGGGTCCTTGTCCCTGGGAGAGTTCATTCCACTTTCTCAGACCAACCCCAAAGACAGTTCTATCTCCCAGAAAGACAAGATTTACCTTTGTTTTAAGGACTTCCATTGCATGAGAGGAGTGGAGTTGCTGATAGTGGTTTTCATCCCATTGATTGAAGCACACTTTTTTGATATTCTGGGCCTATTATAATCCAAATTACTGAAGAAATATTGAAGGGGCCTATCTATATTTTAAGGGCCTCCTTTTTATTCCTCCAGCTCTGTTTCTCATTCACCAAAATTCCAGCTTTTTCTCATTTGCCTCTTAAACTCTGAAGCATATGTTAAAGTTTCTGGCTTATTAGGGCATGGCACACTACAGGGGACATTATTGTGCTCTGCCTAATTCTCACCCATAGGTACTGTCCTGCTTTAAAAGAGGTTAAGAAAGGTTTTTAGTGTTCCTTGGGGCTGTTGGTAAGAGGACATAAATTAGAGTAACCCTGAGGCTGACCAGCCTCTGCCCAACCTTAGGAATGAGGGAATATAAAACTGATATTTGCACTTCTTGTGATTCCTCTCAAGTTTTACAGTTTTATGGTAGGACTAATGTGGAACAAATACCTATACAGTACAATGTAAAGTGATTTTAAAAAATGCATAGCTAATACAACAAGCTGAATTTTTAAGCATGTTCATTACAACGAAAGGCTAACCTGACCAACAACAATTTGGATATAAGATACTCTTTACAGTACAGAGAAAAAAAGGAGACAAAGATGCATTATGTTGTGCATATGATTATTGAAAGGGGAGGAAAATTTCATTCTGCATCATATACTGTTTTAACCCATAATTCTTTTTATGAAAATAGCCTGTTTCACATTTTATGCTCCTTCTCATGCCTGTGTTAAAAATCATGCCAGTGGGAAGTAGTATATGTTCTTCGTTATAAGGGAATACAATCAAAACCAGATATGTATTTCAATTTCAAAAGCCTGGCTTTGTTGTTGTAAATCTGCTTAAATTATGAAATGCTGAAGCACTCTTAGGCTGGGTGTTTTACTGGAATTCAGAAAAGTTATCAGGTTCAGATTCTTTGCCAAAGCATTAATATACATATCAATATACATTCCAATCAGAGAATGTCTTTTTCTCACCCTTTCTCTTGCTTTCTATGAGTATCATATACATTTTATACATCCATACATAACGGAATTTTATTGAAAAATATGTGTGGAAAATATAGATCCAGGAACTTGACAAGCTGAATATAAAATTTTTAAGTGAAACACGAAGCTTTTGTAAAAAAAAGTGTTTAAGATACTGTATGTGTCTTAAAAATTGAAACTGCCTTGATATTTTAAAACAAAAAAGTTTGAAAATCATTTGCTCTTATGCTTGCTTTCCAAGTTTGTATTTAGTCTTCAATAACAACCTCATCCTACAGCATCTAGAATTACTTTGGAGCAGAAACTTGCTCTTTGGCAGAGAGGTAAGCCTAAGAGCATTTATGCTGTCACAAAACACACCCAAGTTTGACCAGGTTACAAGACTTTGAAAATTTCAGTGACTACATGCTCAGTAGAGGCCTGTTACAATTTGGCAGCTAAATTCTCTGAAAAATCCATCTTCATCTGCATATGCTTCATCCCAGAGTTGCTGGGCCTAAATAAATCTTTCCTTATAGTTGCTTTTCCCAGCTACCAAGGGCTGCTGTAGTTCCAAACATTGGAACTCGGAGCATTGCTTATGTACTATAAGACACCCAGGCAATGAGAAGAACAAAGGCCCTTCTGATTCAGATGAAGAAGTGCAAGGGCATGGAGAAAAGGTTATAGGCTAGAAGGCAGACAAATTTATAAGCATGTGAGCACATTTCTCCTCCAAAATCTGGAATTGTACCTTAGAGTCCTGAATTCCAGAATTCTTCTTGTCTCTGCAAATATTTGTGAATACAAATGGAGAAGTATGTGTCTTACCCCATCTAATTTTTGGCCACATGCAAGACAACAACCTCCCACTTCTACCATTAGCTCCAATGGCAGAGGACTATGCTGTGACTCTAAGGAAACGTCTACAAAGCACTCTTATTTTGAAATGAGCTATTTCGGATTTTTTTTTTGAAATAGCTTATTTCGAAAAATAGCACGTCTACACTACAAAGAAGCCTCAAAATTAGTCTGAGACAGCCTTCCATAATGTGGACATGCTACCTAGATTTAGAGCCTCAAGAGGCACTGGGGAGTAATTACTTTGAATGGCCCTGGGGAGGGGCTATTTTGAAATAGCAGCAGAGGATTATCTACACTAGTGCTATTCTAAAATAGCTGTTTTGGAATATGCATTATTCCTTGTGGAATGAAGTTTACAGATTTCGCAATAAGCCTTCTGTTATTTCAAAATTATTTTGAAATACCAGAATTTCGATGTAAATGCTCGTATTATTTCAAAATAACTGCCATAATTCTGAAATAACAGTGCTATGTTAGACACATCCTAATGGTGCTGATGCTGCTGATGTCTTGTATGGGGATATATCTGATTCCTTATGATGGAAAGTCTGTTTTTGCAGAGCACTTTTAAAAAATAATATTGTGAAATTACACACACACACACAAAATATTATACCAAAAAAACCCTTAAGGATGCAAACTCACTCAAAAATTTAGAAAGTCCAGATTTAAGATTCTCTAAAGAACGTGTGGGCCCTTTGTGTATATACATTATGATTAAGGCTACGGGTATGTCTACACATCAAAGTTATTTCGAAATAACAGCTGTTATTTTGAAATAACTTTCCTATCATCTACACAAGCCAACTGCTATTTTGAAATTAAGTCGAAATAGCGGAGAGCTTATTTCGAAATTGGCAAGCCTCATTCCATGAGGAATAATGCCAATTTTAAAATAGCTATTTCAAAATAAGTGCTGTGTAGACACTTATTTTGAAATAGGGGGCCTTCAGCTCTTCCCAGGGTGCCCTGATGGCCACTCTGGCCTCAACCAAGAACACTCCTCTCTCTCCCCCCTTCCCCAGGGCCCTTAAAGGGGTGGACTCTGGTGACAGTGCCTGTGCCAGCTCCAAGCCTGCCATCCCGGAGCCAGCAATCACTGCACCGACCCAGAGGCCCCAAAACATGAGCAAGCAAGCCACTGGCAGCCAACCCTCTACCACTCCCCAAGAGCAGTCTGCCAGCTCCCAGGAGCCTGCCAGGGTCCGGAGAAGGTGGGCGCCTTTCTAATCTAAGCCAGAGATCATGGTTTGGGGGGATGCCCCTAACATCCATGATCTCTGCAATAGACGGGGGAACGTGACCGTCTATTGCAGGATAGCTGTCAGCCTGGCCACCAAAGGCCACATGCGAACCCAGGAGCATGTTTGCATGACAATCAAGTTGGTCCAGTGAGACCCCCAACCCTGAGCCCTGAGCTTCCCCTCTTCCTTCTTCCTCTTGCTTCCCTCTCCCAGCTCCCTCCTCCCAGGTTTCCTCCTCCCCTCTCCCACCCTCTCTTCTCCCCTCTCCCACCTCCTTTCCCCAGTCTCACCAGGGTTTCATTCCCCCCTCCCTACTTTTGTTAAAGAGAGTTTGTGTACATGTATTTTATTTGCCATCAGGAAGGGGGGGTTAAGGAGGGGTAACTGGAAGGACGTGAGGAGGAATGAGGCACAAGCCCCCAGTGGGGCAGATCACGGAGGCTCTTAGTGCTCCTCAGGGTGGAAGCTCTCCCACAGGGCCTCCTGGATACTGACAGCCCCCTGATGGACGTCCTGGATGGTAGCTGCAGCAAGTACACCCAGGCTCTCAGCAATGCATCCGCGAGAAGCACCAGAGTTCCCAGGGGCAGCTATGGCTCCATGTTGCAGAGTGCTGTGAGTGCAGGCAACCAGATCATGCGGAGACAAAATGCTTTGCTGTCCCTCAGCAAGGTAGGCAAGCAAGCAGGGAAAGCTGAGAACCGGCTGACCAAAGGGGTTCCCTTTAAGCACAGGCCTCAAATAGCCTCAGGCAGCAGCCACACAAAGTTACTCCTGACCTGATGCCCTGCCGGATCTGGTTCCAGCCAGCCTTAAATGCAATTCAGCATCCACTCAGTGTGGACGTGCTATTTCGAAATAGCCAAATGCTATTTCAAAATGCATTTTTGTGTGTATATGCATTATTTCAAAATATCTTATTTCGAAATAACACTGTAGTGTAGACATACCCAATGAGTTTCTTCAGGGAGATTACAGAGGATGCAGCTAGCAGGGTCCCCCCAGAGCTCCCAGCTGACATGGGCAGTGGGGACACCTCAGAGCTCTCACCTACCAGTGGCAGCAGAGGAACCACCCCTTCTTCCACAGTTGCATGCCCAGCCTATATAAAGAATCACATCAGAGACCACTCATGATATATATAATCATACATTACTTCAGTCAGTTTTCTGTTCAAGCTATTTGTGTTTCATTTTTTACTAATGGATTAATAAAATATGTTCTGTTAGTAATGAATGGGCAGAAAAACAGTTCTGTCTATCTGTGCTCATACTTTAATGCATTTCATGCATTAATGTGGGTCTTTCGTATAATTATTCTGAGAACTGGTTCTTTCTGGATAAGGAATGACTTTTACAGTACCTCAGCCACTGGTTTTGTCTATGGAAACAAAGGTGAAAGCTGGTGAGTGAAATTCATGTGATAATTTAATACAGGAGAGAAATGTCATGATCACATTTTTTTTTTTCTAATGTGGACCGTTTCCTGATGTGGTGCCAGCTACATGTTCTCATATGGCTGAATTTATAAATCTAATTTAGAAATGGACCCTCTTGGTCTCCCATTTGCTGTGTTTTCATAATGCTGTCATCCATCAGGACTGACTCTTGGTGGCATTTAGATTGCTATAAAGTAGGAATCAGCAAGGTCCATTCTTTAAATTAGTTTTGTCATCTGAACTTCTAATTCTGATGTGAACAACTCAGCCAAAGATGTCTAATTTTATCAATTTCATCCCATGCTCTCATCAGACTTTTACACAGGCCAGTAAATTTGGCAGAGGGGTTAGCCCAACTATAATTGAAATATATTGCATTTCCTTCATTCAATAGAATTTAATATGAGAAACATTTGATTGTATCAAAGAAGTCAATAAAAAAGCAAAAATCTTGAAAGGGGAAGTCTCTTTTTTATTATGACAAAGGAGACTTAAAGAAGAGATCTACATGTGAAATATTTTGAGGAAATTAGGCTTAATATTATATATGCCAGGATCATTTGCTTTCCTTTTCTACCAAAAAAAAGTTGTATGAAATCATCTGATTTTTGAAATAGCATCAATTAACAGTTGCTTTGAACAACAGACTATGGTACTATAATAATTCCCAAGACCAAAAAAAGTGCCTCTAACAGTTCATTCTTTTTCATTTTGTTTCTGCCTCTGGAGTTATATCATTTCAGCCTGTATTTGTGGTTCAATTAGTGAACTGATGGTATATCATAGCATTTTGAGACTGAGACAATATAAGTGTGCTTCATTTGACGTTTTCCGAACATACTAAGAATATTATTAGTAATAATAGTACATGCATGTATGCACTTAGTTATTTATTACAGTCCCAACCTCCTTTTTTATGGATTAAGGAAATAATGCAAAACCGTAGAGGCCTCAGTTCTATAAGATATTCAGTACAGCCAAACAAGTCGTCAGACCCCTATCCAGTAAGTGACCCTAGAGCACAACTTATAACATAGCCATGACCTGAAATCACAAGATATCAAAAGACAGAATGCTTCATGAAGTAAGTTTGTAAAAAAACTGGTGCTAATTAGGAAATATACACTGCAATGTACCAATTAAAGCTGGATGCAATATTTAGGGGATTTTGCAGGCAGAGATTCAGCAATGTGCTAACCAAAAGCTGTAATGGTGACTGAAGGTTTAAAAAAAACCCGTCAATTACATCCACACTGCAATCATGTTCTTCCAAAAGAAAATCGAAAGAACAGAGGGGGTTTTCTGGCATTGGTAATCCTCATTCTATGAGGAAGAAGTCTTTTTCTGAAAGAGCTCTTTTGGAAAATGTTCCGAAAAAGGCGTGTGTGCACGGGGAAGAGGGAGTTCTTTTGAAAGAAGAGGAAATAGGAAAAAGCATAGGTGCCCTGGTGGCCACTCCATCCATAGTAATCACATCTTAAATTGAGATAGCATCCATTCAGTGTGGACGCTATCTTTTGAAAAACCAGATTGCTTTTTCGATGACCTTTTGCAGTGTGGACACTCTCTTTTGGAAGAAGCTTTTCCAGAGGATCTCTTCCAGACAAGCTTCTTCCAAAAGAAGCCTGATGTCTAGACATAGCCTGAGTGATACAGGTTGAACCTCTCTAGTCCAGCACCCTAGGAGTTTGACCAGCACCAAACTAGAGGATTTGCCGAACCACAGGAGGTCAACATTGTCTAGCAGCATTATCAACATTTCCACTGTTTACTGAGATCTTAGGAGACATTTAGGGGAAAATTTGAGCTAAATAATAGCACAGAACATTGAGAGCCAAGACTGGTAGCTGTAAACAAAGTTTATGGGCCCCGGGAAACTTCATTACACCCATGATAAGTGGACATTCAGCTAACTAAAATCATGCCAGACCACAGATGTTGCTGGACCAGAGAGTGACAAAATAGGGAGGTTCAACCTGTAAAAGTGGCAGGGTGAGTCTACACAGCACCCTAATCTCAAAATTGTGTATCTTATTATGATTATATTTGGAAATAGCTTATTTCAAAATTCAGTGTGTCTATGAAGTGCCAAATTTTGAAATAACATGCTATTTTAACATCCCTTAACCCTTGTGGAATGAAGGTTAAGGGATGCTGGAATAGCGTGCCCATGATTTTGAAAAATATTTTGAAAAAATGGGCACATTTAAATGACAGGGGGTAGCTATTTTGGGATACCACTGGTACAAGAGGAACTAATGAGTTAGACTAGGAAAAATGGGCCACCGCACAGGGGTACTGTGAAGCAATACAAATCAGTAAAAGGATGAAACACTTGGGCTGTGTCTAGACTACATGCCTCTGTCGTCAGAGGCATGTAGATTAGACACATAGGCAAAGGTAAATGAAGCCGCAATTTAAATGATCGCGGCTTCATTTATATTTACATGGCTGCCACACTGAGCCAACAAACAGCTGATCAGCTATCAGAGGGGTAGCCGTGTTAGTCTGAATCTGCAAAAGCGACGAGGAGTCCTGTGGCACCTTATAGACTAACTGAAGTGTAGGAGCATAAGCTTTCGTGGGCAAAGACCCACTTCGTCAGATGCATGTGGTGGAAATTTCCAGAGGCAGGAATAAATATGCAGGCCAGGATCAGGATCTCCAGCCTGATCCTGGCCTGCATATTTATTCCTGCCTCTGGAAATTTCCACCACATGCATCTGACGAAGTGGGTCTTTGCCCACGAAAGCTTATGCTCCTACACTTCAGTTAGTCTATAAGGTGCCACAGGACTCCTCGTCGCTTTAGCTGATCAGCTGTTTGTCCATTCAGCGTGCTAGTCTGGATGCTCTCCTGCTGACATCAAAGCCCTTTGTCGGCAGCCCCATTATTCCTCGTGGGACGAGGTTTACCGGTGCTGCCGACAAAGGGCTTTGATGTCGGCAGGGGAGCGTCCAGACTAGCGCGCTGAGCGGACAAACAGTTGATCAGCTGTTTGTCGGCTCAGCGCGGCAGCCATGTAAATGTAAATGAAGCTGCGATCATTTAAATCGCGGCTTCATTTACCTTTGCCAAAACAACAAATCTACATGGCTCCGTCGACGGAGCCATGTAGTTTAGATGTACCCTTGGAGTATGTCTACACTAGCCCCCAAACCTCATTGCAGGAGGAATACCAGATAATTCAATTTAGGGCTTTATTTCGGAACCCTGTTTTACTGCCGTGTGTAGACGCGGGCAGTTACTTCGGGCTAGTCAATTTCTAAAATGGCGACCGGCCGGGAACATGCAAATGAAGCATGGGATATTTAAATCCTGTGCTTCGTTTGCAATTTTAGTCGCCCTCATTAGCCTCCCTAGATCGATCTAGGGGGGTAGTGTAGATATAACCTTACTGAATAAGCCTCAGGCATAGTAATTGTCAACATAACACATTGTAAAAGTTGTAACCTGGCCTATATGCCTTAGAACATGTAACTTTTGGGACATGTCAGCATTATGACCATTGGTGAGGGTGATGACTCACACTTCGGATATTTTTTAAAAGGATAGTATGAATATATAGATAGGGTCTGTATTATCTCTATCTACCTTGCTGGATTACAGTGTTTATGACTTTTTATTAATGTTAATAATGTTTGTGACTTTATGTTAATAAAACTATTGCATTTCAAAAGGTTTTTCTAAGACCAAGTTTTGAAAACATTAACATCTAGGTTTCCAAGTGAACAATAATTCTGACCTGATCTTGGGTATAGAACACACCAAAGCTCAGAGTGTTAACTGAGAATTCTTAATTAATGCACAATTAGTGGATCAGGCAACAAGATCTACTGAGGTCATACATCCAATTAGAATAATTAAGCATTGACATGATTTTGACAGATGAAGTTGGGAACTAGAGGTAGTGACAGATTTTACTATTTTCATTAGTAATCATTTTAATAGTTACTTTAGTCACCGTTAATTCATTTATAGTAATTTGAAGCTGAATAAAAAGAAGAATAATTAAATGGGAATAAATTTACTTGCACTGAAAATAACAGCTGGATCTATAGTTCATTTCCAAATGTTTAAATGCAAACTATGGTTGAGCTGTTTACTTTTACACTTATTTGCTTTAGCTTTCCTAGGAATGGTTCTAAAGGACAGCGGTTCATTGAAAATATGACTTGTTTGTTTTTGCAATGAGTCTTAAACCAGTGAAGGATTATTTTTATCAACTGATTATTTGTCTTTTAAAAGGAAAACAGGCTTCTTTAAAAGTCTGAGACTGAGATCTTTAAACAGCAGGTGCTATTCAGTTAGAGGCATTGCTTAGATTCTCTTCCATGATGAATACAAATGTCTGTGTTTCAGGAACATGCTGATCCTGAATGGAAATTCCAAAGATGTATTTTTATACCTTATATATACACAATAAATTTGATATTTTAAAAATTATTTTAAAAATAATTAAGAGAATTTCTCATTCCATTTCTTATATTACTGATAACATAATATAAGTTGTTATGCTATTCATGTATTATCAATTATTTAAAATGACTAATATAAATGAAAAGTATCTTCCATTATTCCAGCTGCACACTTTTTCATGAGCTGTTTCTATCTAATATAATGGGTCTCATGATAATGAGTTGCTACAGAAATGTACTAGTCTTCTATAGAAGTTCTTTTAAATATTACAGAGTTGGCTGATTCTTGCAAAATGTATGAGTAGTCTTGTGTTCTTACAGTTAATTACTTGCTATACTGGGGCCGGAATACATTGCAGGATTAAATGCTAAACCCTTCTTTATATTGCTTTGGCCATGCTATACAATGGTTCTCATATCCTCTTTAATTTCATCAGTACCAAAAGGCATATTGAAATCATCAACTTATTTCATGTAAGCCTCCTGACAACTATTCTGACTAAAATGACTTACTGTCACTATTTACTTGAGCTAGATTTGAATAGTTACCTATGGGCTGTGTCTAGACTGGCCAGTTTTTCCGGAAAATCAGCCGCTTTTCCGGAAAAACTTGCCAGCTGTCTACACTGGCCGCTTGAATTTCCGCAAAAGCACTGACTTCCTACTGGAAGAAATCAGTGCTTTTTGCGGAAATACTATGCTGCTCCCATTCAGGCAAAAGTCCCTTTTGCACAAAAGTTTTGTGCAAAAGGGCCAGTTAGACAGCTGAGATTTGTTTTCTGCAAAAAAGCCATGATCGTGAAAATGGCGATAGGGGCTTTTTTTGCGCAAAAGCGCATCTAGATTAGCCACAGACGCTTTTCCACAAAAAGTGATTTTGCAGAAAAGCATCTGTGCCAATCTAGACGCTCTTTTCCGAAAATGCTTTTAACGGAAAACTTTTCCATTAAAAGCATTTCCGGAAAATCATGCCACTCTAGATGTAGCCTTTAGTGTTGAAAGTTTCTGTATCACATTACCAGTTCCCTGAGCTTTTCTGGCCTGTCTTCCATCTTTCTGGGATAGTAAATATTGCTGGATGGTAGCTGGATTTATATTTTCAAAATATTTTATAGAAGATCAAATGTAAATCTTTTCCCTGCAGTCTGAGCTGAAGTGGTGGATCCTCCAGAGATTAGTGTCTCTTCCTGCCCTTTCCAAGGCTATGTCTACACTGCAAGGAAAAGTTGGAAAAAAGATAGACAAATTGTGAACCGCAATATCCATATCTTTTTCCACTTTTCTTCTGAAAGAGGCTTTTCCAACATTTGGCTCATCTACAGGGGGTCAAATGGTGGAAAAAAACCCTATTTTGGAACATCCCTTTTTCCTCGTAGAATGAGATTTACAGGGATGCTGAAAAAATGTCTGCTTTTCCAAAAAAAAAAAAAAAATTCAGAAAAGCACACGCATTCCTGGGACATGGCAGAGCTTTTCCAGGATCCTGGAAAAGCTCTGCAGTGTAGACAGAGCCCAAAACTGAGGGTATCATTACCTTGGCTATTATCAGTCCTGGATAGGAAACTGCAAGGTGAAGGTTTTAAATCCTGTATCTCTCCATACATTATCTATAGTTTCCCATTTATACTAATCTAGAAAAGGTACTTGTGATGTTTCACATGATTGGCAATTAAATGCTAAAGAAACATTAATAGCAGAGTTCAAAATGTGAGATAATGGAGCAGTTTGGCTTGTGGGAGTCTGTCTAATTTTAGATATATGCAGTATGAAAATCATGTCCCTTGTGAGGGATCAAAGATTGTGTTCTGAACAAAGAAAGGTTTCTCAGGAGAAAAACTGAATGCAACACAACTAAATATAAAAATAAAACACAAGAGATTGAACCTTTCAGCACATATGATCGGTTGGTTTTTTTATAGAGTTTGAAGAAGCCAAAAGCTCAGATGCATGAGAAATTAACAATAATGGGAAATGTCCACTCAGCTATAACCCAATTCTTGGTTAAGTCAGGATTTATGATGAGCACCTACCTTGTGATGTGATCCCTGAAAATATCGACAGCTGTTGTTGCAATTGAGTACATGTTCACTATTTGCTACATCTCCACAGGTAAAATAAATCACAGTTAGGGCAGCAGATTTGGGTGTCTTAAAACAGAAATCTGGGAAACTTGTACTTTTACACACACACACACACACACACACACACACACACACACGGTGTGTGTGTTTCTACTGAAGTGCAACAAATACTCAGATTTGTGCTGGCTGCACTGCTTTATTTGGGGAGCCATAATTTCCAGATTATTAACCTAATCATTTAAAAAGAACTTTTCACAGCATTAATCCCATTTAAATTTAAGATGGAAACATTCAGCAGAGGAGAAGCTCTATTAGCTGCACAATGTGAAACAAATGGGAACACAGAATGCAGCTGAGCTAAAAGCTGAAGGAAAGGGGAACTTTCCATAGACATTTGTTAGCCCATAAGTAACAAGCTAAGCAGTGGTTTACTTTGTGGGCTGACTTGACATAATGCCTAGCATGAAAGGACCTCAATACCAAAGTTCATACTTAATCAAGTACTTCAGAAATCAGATGAGGAATAAGAAAGGAATACAGTGGTAGACAGGATGATAAGTCAGAAAAAATGAAAGTCAATCAGACCAGATTCTTAGATGGTATAAATCATGAATTTGCTCATGAATAAACATCATCCATCCTGTCCACTGAGTAAGGCAGAGGTCTCAGAGGCAGATGAAAAAGTAGTATGGTTCTTCAGTTGAAGCTGTTTCACTGGAGATCATAGAATCATAGGACTGGAAAGGACCTTGAGATACCTTCTAGCCCAGTTCCCTGCAGTTATTTTAGGTCCCAGTATTATCTAGATCAGCGTTCTCATTTTACTGCAACTGCCCTGCTAATAATAAAAGTTACTTCATGGCTCCAGGAGGGAGGACCAAAGCCAGAGCCCACCCAATCCTCGCTGCTCGGGCGGTGGGGAGGCAAAATTAAAGCCCAAGTCCAACTGCTCCAGGCAGGAGAACCAAAGCTGAAACTCAAATTCTTCAGCCACAGTCAGGAGGCCTATAACCTAAGCTGAAGCCCTTGGACTTTGGCCTTGGGAGGTGGGGCTTGGGCTTCAGCCTCTGGAGTGAGGCTCACACTTTGACGTCAGCCCCAGGCCCCAGAAAAATTAAGCCATCCTTGGTGACACCATTAAAACACGGTAGTGACCCACTTTGGGCTCCCGATCCACAGTTTGAGCATTGCTGATCTCAAACGTCCCTGACCAGGCCCTTGAACAGGGGGAGGTAAAAGGAGCAATTGCTTCAGGGCCCAGGGATTCAAAAGGGCCCAGGGATCCAGCATCAGCGGTGCCCAGAGCCCCAAACTCTTCAAATTGCCACCCGAGAACCACGTGTTACACTCTGGGCAGCTCTTAGGGCTGTGAGGCAGGGATGCCATGCAGAGCATTCAAGGCAGTGCTGGGGCAAGGACGGAGCCTTGGGAGGGCAGGGGATGCAGCAGCTGTGCACACCGGGACACAGCTTGCTTTTTATCTTATTCCCCAGACTATCAGGGAGTGAGAGGAAAGTACTTGCATTCCGTGATTTACTCCTCTGCCCCTTCCCTTCACCAGCCAGAAGTGAGACACATTGATGGAATGCAAGTACTTTCCACTCACTCCCTGAGAGTTGAGGAATAAGATGAAAAGTAAGCCGTGTCCTCTTGTGCACAACTGCTGCACCCCACCTTCCCAAAACTCCGCCCTTGGCTGGGGGGAGGGGAACCACAGTCTGGGCAGCACTGAGGTTGGCTGTTCTTGGCCATACCCCTTCTGCCTGCGATCCCACCCATTCTGAGAATATGGAGACAGGCCTACACATCATGCCTAGGGGACTGTGTGTCCCTGACAGGTGTTTGTCTAACCTGCTCTTAAAAATCTCCAATAATGGAAATTCCACTATCTCTCTAAGCAATTCATTCCAGTGCTTAAATACCCCGACAGAAAGTTTTTCCTATTGTCCACCCTAAACTCCCTTGCTGCAATTTAAGCCCATTGTTTCTTGTCCTATTCTCAGAAATTAAAGAGAAGAAATTGTCTCCTTTCTGCTTGTAATGACATTTTATGTATTTAAAAACAGTAATTTTATCCTGTCTAAGTCTTCTCTTCTCCAAACTAGACAAACTCAGGGGTTTTTTTCCCAAAAAGGTCATGTTTTTCTAGACCCTTAGTCATTTTTATGGCTCTTCTCTGGACTTTCATCAATTTATCCACATCTTTCCTGAAATATGGTGCCCGTAACTGGACACAACATTCGAACACAGGGTAGAGCAGAAGAATGACTTGGTGTTATGATAGTAGGAGTTTTGCTTTCAGGGCTGTGTTTCCTAGGGGAAGGCTTTTTGAAGCTCTTGTTGTTATGCAAAGCCAGTTGGAACCAGAGACTGAATAAAGCAGAGCTCTTCCAAGCTCCTTAAATAGTCAGTGATCACTGATCACCACAGGTGTTATATCTCATTTTTAGAACATCTTTAATGATTAGGAAGAGGAAGTAAAAAGCATATTATAAAAATTTGATGAGTCTAACTGGCAGGTGTTGCAAATGCTTCTGGGGTAAGGAATAATATATGGGGATCAAGAGTCATTAGAATCATGGGGCAGAAAATGATAATCAACATAGAAAAATGCAAGATAATAAGTCTAGAGGAAACTAGTCTAAAAACATAGTGATAAAAATAAGCAAACATACAAAGGTACAGAGAAAGCAAGAGAGCTGAGGTATTAAAACAGATCTAAGGGGCAGCAACTTAGATATAATTGTCTAACATAATATAGCAGCAAGAAGGCCACTGGAATTCAGAGGTGCTAGAACATATTTTACAGTGGGAGTACTGAGCTATGAGTCCACACCCCAAACTGTTAACGTCAACCCCCTATACTTCTGTATATGCCCCCTCTCCCCTAGAGCTTGGGCCAGGATTAGGGCCATGGCTAGGGAGGGAAGAGGTTGAAAGAGGAAATGTGAACAGAGATTTGGGGGCCAAGGCTGGGACCTGTGTATGGGGCAGGACTGGTGTCAGCCAGGACCCCACCTACAGACTCCATGTATGAGGCTGTTGTTAACAGAGCCCCGGGTGCATGGCTGGTAGCAACCAGGAACCGAGTCCTGGGGCATTGGGCCAGTGGGAGCTGGGATCCTGTGTGCAGAGCCCTGCATGCAGGACAGGGATCAGAGCTGTGAGTGTAGGTCTTTCAGATATGGTCCTACATGCAAGGCTGGCTGTGCTTGGCCCCTGGGCATGTGTTTTGATGGCCAGGACCCTCCACAAAAACTAGGGGCTGCAGCACCCAGTACAGCTAGTTCCTGTGCTTATCCTGGAATTCTGGGATGTTTTGCCAAGGCAGTGAGAAAACAGGTCCTGTCTGTATTTTTCATGTGTGTCTACACTTGGAATATTACATTCACTTCTGGGAAACTAATTGCCAGAAAGATATTGACAAATTGGTAGGAGTTCAGTGAAGAGCTGAAGGGTTGATTCATCAGACAATAGTAAAACAGATAAATGTACAAGATATGGCTAAACGATAGCTAAGGAAGGGGGCGGGGGAAGTACAGCAATCTACATATATCTAAAGAGTGTAAACTTCTAAGAGAAAGAAGAATTACTTGGGTTGATGCAAGGAATATAATTAGAATTAGTAGTTAGAAGAGAATTAGGCTAAATATCAGCTAAATATCTTAATTATTAGGCTGTGAAATGGTCTCCCAAGAAAAAAAGATGTAAACCACACCACTTCAGATGTTCCAACATAGATTAAAGAAGAAGAGAATGGATTAGATGATCTAGAGATATTTTCTATCACTAATTTTTGTGATTCTCTTATCTATTTTATGTCTTTTTCTACTGGATATTACGTTTTGTCTGAGTCTGTGTTCAGGGGATGTAATGCATGAATCGTCTTGTATGACACTCCAAAAAAGAGTAAGAAAACTCTCAAGACTCATCTTCCTTTGGCCAGTGCTTTTGATCTGTTGCTGCCATTACAAACTTGACCATCATATTTCACACTTCTGACATTTCTCTTCTACATTTCTCAGAATTAAAAAAATGCTCCAAAATCAATTTTAGCACATCTTCCCAACCCCGATCTCCAGTAACAACTGACAATCAAGAAAACAGCTATGAGCATTGTGGGTGGAATAAAGGTCAGTGTGCCTTATGCACAAATGGTGATGAAGACCCGTAGCGCTTGTGCCAGTACTTCTCCTGTCTCCTCCACCTGTGCCTGTATCCAGACAGAGAACCTGAGCATGGATGCCTCTACCCAGGTCCTGGTGTGGTCTTGCTGTATTTGTGGCTTGCAATTCCCACTGAGTGATCTCCAGGCTGGGGGAGACAACCGTTGTGAAAGGTGCCTGCTGGTAGAATCTCTCAGGCAGCAGGTGGGAGAGCTACAGGAGGAGGTGGCCAGGCTGAGGAGCATTCGAAGCCATGAGGAATTCCTGGACAGTATTCCTGTGGAGTCCACGGAGGTCACTGTCCTAGGATGTGGGACTGTTGACCAGCCACTTATGGAGGAGGCAGTGGTGCAGGGTGAGCACTGGCAGCTGGTTACTTCCGGCAGCAGGCAGTGTTCCACCCCTGCTCCTAACCCTCCCACTGTGTTGTTACATAACCGTTACTCTTTACTTTCAGCAGGAGACAAGGAGTCACCCCCCACAGTGGAGGAGACCAGGCCTTGCACCACCAAGGTTGAGCAGTCTCCTGCCACCACTGCGAGGAGGAAACGTAGAGTAGTGGTGGTTGGAGACTCTCTTCTGAGGGGAACGGAGGCACCCATCTGTCGCCCTGACAGCTCATCTCGAGAGGTATGCTGTCTGCCAGGGGCCCATATCCGAGATGTTACGGAGGCATTGTCGAGGATTATCCGGCCCTCTGACTACTACCCCATGCTACTCATCCACGTGGGCACAAATGATACTGCCAGGTGTGACACTGAGCGGATCAAGTGTGACTACAGGGCTTTGGGAGTACGGGTGAGGGAGTTTGGAGCGCAGGTGGTATTCTCTTCTATCCTTCCTGTCAAAGGTAGGGGCCCGGGCAGAGAGAGGTGCATCCTGGAGGTGAATGCCTGGCTGCGACGATGGTGTCGCCAGGAGGGATTCGGCTTCCTTGATCACGGGGTGCTCTTCCAGGAAGGACTGCTTGGCGGAGATGGAGTTCACCTTTCCAGGAGTGGGAAGGCCTTGTTTGGACACAGACTGGCTAACCTTGTGAGGAGGGCTTTAAACTAGGTTTGTCGGGGGCAGGTGAGCAAAGCCCACAGGTAAGTGCTGAATGTGCGGGACTGGGAGATGGGTTGGAAATGGGGGGGACTACGGCCTATAATGGCAAGGAGAAAGGAGGGTCAGGGCACAACAGGGAGGCAAGATCAAATCAGTATCTTAGATGCCTATATACAAATGCGAGAAGTATGGGTAATAAGCAGGAAGAACTGGAATTGCTAACCAATAAATACAACTATGATATCATTGGTATTACAGAAACCTGGTGGGATGGGACGCATGATTGGAATATTGGTATGGAAGGGTACGGCTTGCTCAGGAAGGACAGACAGGGAAAAAAGGGAGGAGGGGTTGCCTTGTATATTAAAAATGTACACACTTGGACTGAAGTGGAGATGAACGTAGGAGATAGCTGTGTAGAGAGTCTCTGGGTTAAGCTAAAAGGGGTAAAAAACGAGGGTGATATCATGCTAGGAGTCTACTACAGGCCACCTAGCCAGGTGGAAGAGGTGGATGAGGCCTTTTTTAAACAATTAACAAAACTATCCAAAGCCCAAGATTTGGTGGTGATGGGGGACTTCAACTATCCAGACATATGTTGGGAAACTAACACAGCGAGGCACAGGCTATCCAATAAGTTTCTGGACTGCATTGGAGACAACTTTCTGTTTCAGAAGGTTGAAAAAGCTACCAGAGGAGAAGCTGTTCTGGATTTGGTTTTAACAAACAGGGAGGAACTAGTTGAGAACTTGAAAGTGGAAGACAGTATAGGGGACAGTGATCACGAAATAATAGAGTTCATGATCTTAAGGAAAGGTAGAAGGGAGACCACCACAATTGAGGTTATGGATTTCAGGAAGGCAGATTTTGATAAGCTCAGAGAACTTGTAGGTAAGGTCCCATGGGAAGCAAGACTGAAGGGAAAAACAACTGAGGAGAGTTGGAAGTATTTCAAAGGGACGTTGTTAAGGGCCCAAAAGCAAACAATTCCGCTGTGTAGGAAAGATAGAAAATATGGCAAAAGACCAGCTTGGCTTAACAAGGAGATCTTGCATGATCTCAAAATAAAAAAGGAGTCATATAAAAAATGGAAACTAGGACAACTAACAAAGGAGGAATATAGGCAAGCAACACGGGAATGCAGGGGCAAGATTAGAAAGGCAAAGGCACAAAATGAGATCAAACTAGCTACAGGCATAAAGGGAAACAAGAAGACCTTTTATAAATACATTAAAAGCAAGAGGAAGACCAAGGACAGGGTAGGCCCACTGCTTAGCGAGGAGGGAGAAGCAGTAACAGGGAACTTGGAAATGGCGGAGATGCTCAATGACTTCTTTGTTTCGGTCTTCACCGAGAAGTCTGGAGGTGTGCCTAACGTAGTGAATACAAGCAGAGAGAGGGTAAGTTTAGAAGATAGGATACATAAAGAACAAGTTAAAAATCACTTAGGAAAGTTAGATGTCAGCAAGTCACCAGGTCCTGATGAAATGCATCCCAGGATACTCAAGGAGCTGATAGAGGAGGTATCTGAGCCTTTAGCTATGATCTTTGAAAAATCATGGCAGACAGGGGAGATTCCAGAAGACTGGAAAAGGGCAAATATTGTGCCCATCTATAAAAAGGGGAATAAGAACAACCCAGGAAATTATAGACCGGTCAGTTTAACATCTGTCCCAGGGAAGATAATGGAGCAGGTAATTAAGGAAATCGTATGCAAACACTTGGAAAGTAATAAAGTGATAGGGAATAGCCAGCATGGGTTTGTGAAGAACAAGTCATGCCAAACTAATCTGATAGCTTTCTTTGAAAAGATAACGAGCCTTGTGGATAAGGGAGAAGCGGTGGATGTCATATACCTAGACTTTAGTAAGGCATTTGATACGGTCTCGCATGATATTCTTATTGATAAACTAGGCAAATATAACTTAGATAGGGCCACGATAAGGTGGGTGCATAATTGGCTGGATAACCGTAGTCAGAGAGTTGTTGTTAACGGTTCTAAATCCTGCTGGAAAGGGATAACAAGTGGAGTTCCTCAAGGGTCTGTTTTGGGACCCGTACTATTCAATATCTTCATCAATGATGTAGATATTGGGATAGAGAGTACTCTTATTAAGTTTGCAGATGATACCAAACTGGGTGGGGTTGCAACTTCTTTGGAGGATAGGGACATAATTCAAAATGACCTTAGCAAGTTAGAGAAATGGTCAGAGGTAAACAGGATGAGGTTTAATAAGGAGAAATGCAGAGTGCTCCACTTAGGAAGGAACAATCAGTTCCATACATACAAGATGGGAAGCGACTGTCTAGGAAGGAGCATGGCGGAAAGGGATCTAGGGGTCATAGTGGACCACAAGTTGAATATGAGTCAACAGTGTGATGCTGTTGCAAAAAAAGCAAATATGATTCTAGGTTGTATCAACAGGTGTGTTGTAAGCAAAACTCGTGAAGTCATTCTGCCGCTCTATTCTGCACTAGTTAGGCCTCAGCTGGAGTACTGTGTCCAGTTCTGGGCGCCACATTTCAAGAAAGATGTGGAGAAATTGGAAAGGGTACAGAGAAGAGCGACAAGAATGATTAAAGGTTTAGAGAACATGACCTATGAAGCCAGGCTTCATGAACTGGGCTTGTTTAGTTTGGAAAAAAGAAGATTAAGGGGGGACATGATAGCGGTTTTCAAATATCTAAAAGGGTGTCACAAGGAGGAAGGCGAAAATTTGTTCCTCTTGGTTTCTGAGGACAGGACAAGGAGTAATGGGCTTAAAGTGCAGCAGGGGAGGTTTAGATTGGACATTAGGAAAAAATTCCTAACTGTCAGGGTGGTCAAATATTGGAATAAATTGCCAAGGGAGGTGGTGGAATCTCCCTCTCTGGAGATATTTAAGAACAGGTTAGATAGACATCTGTCAGGGATGGTGTAGACGGAGCTTGGTCCTGCCTTGAGGGCGGGGGGCTGGACTCGATGACCTCTCGAGGTCCCTTCCAGTCCTATTATTCTATGATTCTATGATTCTATGATATTTTGTTTTTGTATATACTTTGATTTAAATAATAAATAAAGACACTTTCCCAAGGCTTTCGATGCCCTATCACACAATTTCATCTTAAATAGCATTAAAATAATCAATTTATTAGGGATTTAGCCAGCCACCTACAAAAGGATCTTTCCAGAAGAGCCCTCATCATTGTGTTATGTCTACCTGAAATCATCTCTCAAAACCCTATCTAACAAATGTCTTTTGCAGCAATCTCAGGAAATCATCAAATTTAAGCTACTTCAGACCATTCGTGGAAGCAAGTCACAGAGTCTTGGATCCCTCATAGGAGCCATGTAAAGTAGTTTACTCGGCATAGTCAATGAAGCGGGGATTTAAATAATCCCGGCTTCATTAAAATAAAACTGGCCGCCGCGCTGTGTGGACAATCAGCTAATCCGGCAGAGTGTGGCAGTCTAGATGCGACACGGTCGACAAGGGAAGCCTTTGTCAACTGTTCTAGTATGCCTCGTGAAACGAGGTTTACCAGAGCGGTCAACAAAGGCTTCCCTTGTCGACCACGTCACGTCTAGATTGCCACGCTGTGCCAGATCAGCTGATTGTCGGCACAGCGCGACAGCCATTTTTATTTTAATGAAGCGGGGATTATTTAAATCCCTGCTTCATTGACTATGCCGAGTAAACTACTTTACATGGCTCCATTGACGGAGCCATGTAGTCTAGACATACCCACAGAGAATGCCCTGTCTGCCATGGCCTCTTTTTTATAATGCGGGCATCTAGCTCAGACATCTCAGCTTATCACAGCTATGGCAATATGGCAAGGGCAAAAAGGTAATCTCTCAGGGTATGTCTACACTACAAAGTTAGTTCAAACTAACGGACATTAATTCGAACCAACATTCATAGGCGCTACAATAGTGCTCCGTTAGTTCGAATTTAATTCGAACTAATGGAGCGCTTAGTTCGAACTAGGTAATCCTCATTCCACGAGGATTAAGCCTAGTTCGAACTAGCTAGTTCGAATTAAGGGGTGTGTAGCCCCTTAATTTGAACTAGTGGGAGGCTAGCCCTCCCCAGGTTTCCCTGGTGGCCACTCTGGCCAATACCAGGGAAACTCTACTGCCCCCCTCCCGGCCCCAGACCTCTTAAAGGGACACGGGCTGGCTACGGTGCCCGTGCCAGGTGCAAGCCTGCCAGCACCCAGCCAGCAGACCCTGCACCTGGCATGGATTGAGCCACCCACCCGATGCCCCCCAGCTCTCTCCCTCTTCCCTGGACCAGGCTGGCGGCTCCCGGGAGCTTGTTCAGGACCGCAAGAGGCGGGCACCCGCCTGGGCTAGTGCGGACATCGTGGACCTTGTCCACGATCTCCGCACTAGGCACAGGAAAGTGGCCGGCTTGGGCAGGAGAGCTGCCAGCCTGGCCACCCAGGAGCAGGTGCGCAAGAGAATCAAGGGGGTCCACTGAGACCCCTGACCCTGAGCCCTGAGCTTACAATGGCCATCCTGGGTCAGACCAAAGGTCCATCTAGCCCAGTAGCCTGTCTGCTGACAGCGGCCAACCCTAGGGACCATGGAGGGGATGGACCGAAGACAGTGACCAAGCCATTTGTCTCGTGCCATCCATCTCCAGCCTTCCACAAACCTTGGGCAGGGACACCACTCCTACCCCCTGGCTAATAGCACTCCATGGACCCAACCTCCATGACTTGATCTTACTTCCCTTTAAACTCTGTTCTACTTGTAGCCTTCACAGCCTCCTGCAGCAAGGAGTTCCACAGGTTGACTCTTTGCTTTGTGCTTTCTGTTACTAGTTTGAAGCCTGCTACCCATTCCTTTCCTTTGGTGTCCTCTAGTCCTTCTTTATGGGAACTAATGAAGAACTTTTCTGTATGCACCCTCTCCACCCCACTCCTGCTTTTAGAGACCTCTATCCTGTCCCCCTCCATCTCCTCTTTTCTAAGCTGAAAAGTCCCAGTCTCTTTAGCCTCTCTTCATATGGGACCCGTTCCCAACCCCTGATCATTTTAGTTGCCCTCCCCTCTCCCAGCCTCTCTCTTCCCCTCTCCCACCTCATTTTCCCAGTCTCCCCCAGTTTTGTTCAATAAAGACAGATTCCATTTTGGAAGACACGGTATCTTTATTTTGTACATCAAGAAGAGGGGCTAGGGAAGGGTAAGTGGAAGGAGGTGAGGGAGGAATGGGGCACGAGCCCCCGATGGGGAGGACTGGGCTGGCTCTGCGGGCTTCTGGGGGTGGAAGCTCTCCTGCAGCCCCCGCAATTGCCCCCCTTCCTAGATGGCAGCCTGCGGCAAGTGCAGCCGGGCTGATAGTCAAGTGCTGTGATGTGACCAGTGTGGGCACTCAGGGCACTCCAAGCCAGGACTGCTTTGCAAGTGGGGCACCCCTGAGAACTGTCTGTCCGGGGTGGGGGTTGGGACCCTTTAAGCACTGCACTCGGGTAGCCTGAGAAAGCATCTCCACGTTCTAAGTCCTCCACTGATGCCCTGCCGGCACTGCTTCTGGCCATCCTTAACCCCGCTTCAGGGTCCACTTAATGTGGACGCGCTAGTTCGAATTAGCAAAACGCTAATTCGAACTAGTTTTTAGTTCTAGCTGCGTTAGTTCGAATTAGCTTAGTTCGAATTAACTAATTCGAACTAAGTTAGTTTGAATTAGCACTGTAGTGTAGACATACCCTCAGATAGGCTAGGTAAGACTTTATGGTTCATTACCAACTCCTTAAACTACACCTGCGCTGTGTCTAGACTGGCCAGTTTTTCCGGAAAATCAGCCACTTTTCTGGAAAAACTTGCCAGCTGTCTACACTGGCCGCTTGAATTTCTGCAAAACCTACTGGAAGAAATTAGTGCTTTTTGCGGAAATACTATGCTGCTCCCGTTCGGGCAAAAGTCCCTTTTGCGCAAAACTTTTGCGAAAAAGGGCCAGTGTAAACAGCTGAGATTTGTTTTCCACAAAAAAGCCCCGATCACGAAAATGGCAATTGGGGCTTTTTTGTGCAAAAGCACATCTAGATTGGCCACGGATGCTTTTCCGCAAAAAGTGTTTTTGCGGAAAAGCGTCCGTGCCAATCTAGGTGCTCTGTTCCGAAAATGCTTTTAACGGAAAACTTTTCCGTTAAAAGCATTTCCATAAAATCATGCCAGTCTAGATGTAGCCCTGGAGATTATTGGGCAGCCAATTCAGATTCCTGAGCCCTGGTATAGTACTCCCACTAAGAAGCCCTACTCAGTAACAAACTCTTTCATTATGAACCAGTATTAGTTTCCAACTGATTTTAGGGTATAGCCGCCTATACAGCATATTGCAATAGTCTAAATCTTGAAGTGATGAAAGCCTAGATAAGAAAGCAATCTCCAATTCTATAGAATTGGTCATAGTCCCTTAACAAGACACAGATGGCATAAGGCTGCCTGGGTTACTTGTATGAGATGATCACCGAACAGCTGCTCAGGGTGTAAAATCACTAGTGAATCATAAATCTTTATAACTAATGAATCTATTCCCTTTATCAAGAGACCTGCTATTCCATCCACCCTTTCATCTAGCAACATCCCCCGAATCACCATAATCGCCTTATCAATTTCCAAATCTCAACTAGACATCATTGGAGGTGCTCAGCTGTGTCATCCAAATGAGATGAGATGGAGAAATATACTTAGGTGTCAGAAGCATACTGAAAACACCATGCACCATGCCTCTTTTATAACATTCCTCATGAGTCCATAAATATATTTGAACAGAATAGGAAACAAAATGACAGCCAATAGGACTCTACAACTGAGAAAACTTTAGAATGTGAAGCAATTGCTCATAACTACCCATTAAATACTCAGAGATCTCTCAGAAAGAAAAGAATGAAGCCACTGAAGAGAAACCCTTTCCACTCCCACTGAAGTCTGCAGGATAGGAGAAGTAGCTTCTTATGGTTTGTACTGTGAGAGATACTGGTGAAGCAGAAACACACAAATGAAAAATGAATGAAAATAAAATGGACTTAGTGAAAGCAGTGACTAGCTGACTGAACAAACTTTCAACCCATGCACTTAGACTCATAGAACATCAGGGTTGGAAGAGACCTCAGGAGGCATCTAGTCCCACCTTCTGTTCAAACAGGACCAACCCCCAACTAAATCATCCCATTCAGGGTTTTTCCAAGCCTGGCCTTAAAAACCTTTAAGGTTGGAGATTCCACTCCCTCCTTCGCTAGTTAAATAGTTTTTAAAATATCCTACCTAGACCTCCCCCACTACAACTTGAGACCATTGCTCCTTGTTCTGTCATCTATCACCTCTGAGAACAGCCTCTTTCCATCCTCTTTGGAGCTTCCCCTTCACTGCTATCAAATCCCCTTCCCACTCTTTTCCTTTGCAGGCTAAATAAAGCCCAAATTCTTCTGTCCTAAGTGCAAAATTCTTCACTTGTCCTTATTGAACCTCATCAGCTTTCTTTTGTCCTAATCGTCCAATCTCTCAAGATCACATTGTACCTATCCTTACCCTTCAGTTTATCTACTTATTTTCCCATCTTAGGGTCATCCATGAACTGGCTGATGATATAATCTACCCCATCATCTAAATCTTTAAAGATGTTGAACAGAACCAGACCAAGGACCAACCTTTGGGACCTCCTTGATACCAGCTGCCAACTAGACATTAAGCCAGTGATTGGTATCTATTGAGACTGACAGTCTAGCCAACTTCCATGCACCTTATAACTCATTGAACCAAGCCATAGGTCTTTAACTTGCTTGTAAGGACACTGATGGAGACTGTATCATAAGGTCTGTTAAAGTCAAGTTACATCACGTCCTTCACTTTCCCCATATGCATAGAAGGCAATTATGTTGGGTCAGGCATGACTTGCCCTTGATGAATCCGTAGTTACTGTTCTTGATCACCTTTCACTTTTCCAGGAGTTTCAAAATGAATTCCTTGAGGACCTGTTTCATGGTTTTCCTGGGGACCGAAGTGGGGCTTACTGGTCTGCAGTTCCCTGGATTCTTCTCCCTTTTTTAAAAGTTGAGCACTACATTTGCCCTTTTCCAGCAATCCGGGACCTCCCCAGTTGTCATGAGTTGTCAAAGATAATAACCAATGGCTCAGCAGTCACATCTGCAAATTTTCTAATCACCCTTGGATGCATTAGATCTGTCCCCATGGACTTCTGCATGTCTGTCTTTTCTAAGTAACCCTCAACCTGCCCTCAAAATGAATAATGAGTAATAGTAGTAGTAATTGTGTAGAAGATGTTCTACAAGTATTTTTGGAGCAGGCCCATTGCTCAGTGAGGAGGGAGAAACAATAACAGGAAACTTGGAAATGGCAGAGGTGCTTAATGACTTCTTTTTTTTCGTTTATTGTCAAGAAGATGGATGGTGATGGGATGCCTAACATCATGAATGCTAATGGAAATGGGGTAGGTTTAGAAGTTAAAATAAAAGAAAAAGTTAAAAATTACTTAGAAAACTTAGGTGTCTGCTATCCACCAGAGCCTGTTGAAATGCATCCTAGAATACTCAAGCAGCTGATAGAAGAGGTATCTCAACCTTTAGCTGTCATCTTTGAAAAATCATGGAAGTCGGGAGAGATTCCAGAAGACTGCAAAAGGGCAAATGTAGTGCCCATCTATAAAAAGGGAAATAAGAACAACCCAGGAAACTACATAGCAGTCAGTTTAACGTCTGTGCCAGGGAAGATAATGGAGGAAGTAATTAAGGAATTAATCTGCAAATATCTAGAAGAAAAATAATGTGATAGGTAACAGCCAGCATAGATTTGTAAAGAACAAATCATGTGAAACCAATCTGCTTGCTTTCTTTGATAGGATAACAAGTGTTGTAGATAAGGAAGAAGAAGTGGATGTGGTATACCTAGACTTTTATAAGGCATTTTGACATGGTCTCACATGACCTTTTTATCAATAAACTAGGGAAATACACTCTAGATGGGTCTACTATAAGGTGGGTGTATAATTAGCTGGATAACCATTCTCAAAGAGAAGTTATTAATGGTTCACAATCATGCTGGAAGGGCATAACAAGTGAGGATCCTCAGGGGTCTGTTTGGGGCTGTGTAGTGAGCAGGGCTGGCCGCTCACTGACCTTGAGGAGGAAGAACCCCTCTCTGAGCCTGGATGGGCTGAAATGGAGCCTGTCCCTTTAACCCCACAGAGGCGATGGGGAGGGGCAGGAAGTTTAAAACTGAGCCCAGAAGCTCAGTAAGGGACAAGCTGTCAGAGAGCAAGCAGAGGCCTACCCTGAAGATGCTGAGGAGCTGGCTGAGGCAGACAACTGGCCCAGGCCTTGAGGAGGAGGCCCTTTTCTCCCTATGCCTAAACTTGGACGATACAGACTCTGTGAACTCACCACTGCCTGGGAGCCAAATACAAACTGAGGGGGAGTCTGAAAGTAGCCCATGGGAAGCAGATGATGGTCAGATGGACCTGATCACCCTTTAAAGCGTGTCAGAATGCTTTGGAAGGATTCCCTGCTGACCCCTGAGGATGCCAAGGCAGCCACTACTAGGGCCCTGGGCCAGGACGCGGTGAAGTAGAGAGGGTCTGCATCCCCTCTGATATCCCCATAATGGGTGGCAGTCTCCCCCTTCCCACTTGTGCTGTGAAAGCTGTTGGCCTGCCCCACTCTGAACCAGGGCCTGGACTGCCATCGGATTTTGGGAACTGTTTGTTGCCTGCCCTATCCTGAACCAGAGCCAGAGCCACCATTTTTACTTTGAAAGCTGTTTGTTTGCCTGTCTGGCCCTGAACCTGGGCTAGGGCCACCATTTTGACTTCAAGAGCTGTTTATTTGCCTTCCTGACTTCAGGTCCCTGGTCTTAAAGGAGCCGTTGGTCTAGGAAGTACAGGCCTGAGCACTGGGCAGGGGCTCAGGACTGAGCGAGAACTCTTACAGGCTCGTTCTGTTCAATATCTTCATCAATGATTTAGATGGTGGCATAGAGAGTACAATTAAGTTTGCAGATGATACTAAGCTGGGAGAGGTTGCAAGTGCTTTGGAGGATATGGGCAAAATTCAAAATGATCTGGACAAACTAGAGAAATCATCTCAGGTAAACAGGATGAAGTTTAATTAGGACAAATACAAAGTCCTCCTTTTAGGAAGGAACAATCAGTTTCACACACAGGCTGCAAAAGCAAAAGCAAAAGCAAAAGCAGCTTTTTGCGGAAAAGCGTCCGTGCCAATCTAGACGCGGTTTTGCGCAAGGAAGCCCCGATCGCCATTTTTGCCATCGGGGCTTTTTTGCACAAAACAGTTTTTAGCTGTCTACACTGGCCCTCTTGTGCAAAAACATTTCCGGGAAAGGGCTTTTTCCCGAACGGGAACGTCAAAGCATTTGCGCAAGAAGCACTGATTTCGGACAGTAGAACATCAGTGCTTTTGCGCAAAATCAAGCGGTCAGTGTAGACAGCTGGCAAGTTCTTATGCAAAAGCGGCCTCTTTTGTGGAAAAACTTGCCAGTCTAGATGCAGCCATATTGTTATATTTCTTTAAAGAAACCAAAGTAATCTGGGGATAAAACAAACCTGAGAGAAGATGCTATTGGTCCTAATACAACCCAGGAACAACAGATAAAAATACTTATGCCTGGTTTGTCATTTTCACATTGAGTTTCCTGTTTAGTATTAACTGAGAGTAAGACAGTGTTACATAGTGCCTTGAGCTAAGCATTGGCCTACTGTTTGACCCGCTGCTAATGCCAGGGCTGGAAAGTGTTGACAGACTTCACCAGGCCCTGGACAATTGGGAGGTTGGCTGTGGGGCCCCCAGAAGGGTCCCTACCCAAGAGGAAGGGGTGGAGTTAGGAGCTAGCCTCCCCCAGCTAACCCCCAGAGCTGCTCGACCATGACAGAAAAGCTTCAGCCAGGACTCCAACTGCTGCTGGTGCCACTGGATGTGTCTAAACTACACCCATCTGCCGACAGAGGGATGTAGATTAGGCACATCGCTATTGCAGATGAAGCGGGGATTTAAATATCCCATGCTTCATTTGAATAAAAATGGCCACCACTTTTTGCCAACGCGGCCCTTTGCCGGCAAAAAGTGGCAGTCTAGATGGGGATCAGTTGACAAGGAAAGCCTTTTCTGACCAATCCTGTAAACCTCATTGCACAACACATAAGGGATTGGTCAGAAAAGTCTTTCCTTGTCGACCAATCCCCACCTAGACTGATGCTTTTTGCCAGCAAAGTGCCGCGTTGGCAAAAAGCAGTGGCCATTTTTATTCAAATGAAGCACGGGATATTTAAATCCCTGCTTCATTTGCAATAGTGATGTGCCTAATCTATAATCCATCAGCAGAGGGGTGTAGTTTAGACACCCATGGAAATAACAGTGGTGGCCCAAAGTCATAGAATCATAGGGCTGGAAGAGACCTCAGGAGGTGCTGGATCCTTTTAAATTGCCCATCTTTCAAAACAGCCCTGAGTAATACCTACTGATGAAGTTTGTACTCCAACACTTAGATCTCACAAAAATAATCTCAAGATTGGTTCAATAAATGATGTGGGTAACGTAATATTTATTTCTTGAAGACCCTCTTTCACAATTCCATCTTTGGGGGTATTTCTGCTTCAGCTTGATGAGTGTCCCTGGGGCTGTTGTTTTTCTGTTTGCACTCTTGTAGGTTATGCTTTTAATGTGACTGTTGATTACTGTTTAGTTGATGTAGCAATGTCAATTTAAACCTATCTACCTGCCTTCTTTTCTACTGCTTTGGAAGCACACTGGTTTTGTTCTGGGACCAAAGCTTCAGACAAGGTTGAGGCTTTACATAATCAGCTCATTGCAATGCTGTTATTGTTTCTCTAAAAGTGTTCTGAAGGCAAAAAAATAGAGAAGAAGCTCTGCTACTAGTTCAAAAAGTGTACTTACCCTAGATGATCCACTCCCGCTCACAGTATGTTATAATCACCCCAAATAAATATGTGCACAATTCAAACCCCTTACACAGCACATGAAGTTGGATATGGCTATGTAGCAATATATTAATAAAAGACCTGATGAGGAGGAAAACATCTGCAAGTGTCCCACAGGGAATGTCGCCTCTAGGATGTGGAAAACTGTGTAAATGTACATGACATATTCTTCCTATATCCCTGGGTGGGAGGGTTCAGAATGCCTCATTTGTGTTTTCTGAGACACACTGGCTTATTGATCTTCCCAAACACCCTACCTTTACCTTTCTGTCTGTCAATATTTTTATGTTGTGGAGAATGTACTTTTCTATCCTGAAAGCTAAAAGCGTAAGACAAACTTGCCCTTCTTCTCCAGCACTATAAAGCAATAAATAAATAAATAAATAAATAAATATCTGGGTTTAATGCCTTCTGTTCAAAACAACACAGCACTGAAAAAGGGAACATTGTGAAATGAATATCAATAATATTGATAACTTCATGAATTTTCCTAGTGTTTTCTATTTTTTTCTCGCTTCAAGATTCCTGCCCCGGTGTCCTAAGTTTCTCTGCTGTAAGTCTGAACACTGCTGACTGGAGCTGAAAGAATCATTTCTAAAAAAAAATCTCAACTGATGCACTAGAAAGAAGAAAACAAATATTAATTGAAATTATCCAGAGGACATTGCCTGCAAACTCTTTTACAGGACCCATTGAAAGCAAGTGGTTATCTAGCACCAGCTTAACTTTTTACTCGGGCAAATTACTTTACTTTGAAAATCCCTACCAGTTCCAAATGACTGCCTAACCCTTAGACTATGCACAAAACATCTTCACATCAGAAATAGCCAACTTGGGACACCAAGTTTATCATCTATTTCACATATCTCTCCTGGTGAAAGCTAGATACTGATTAAGGTGTCTAAAATACAAACTAGGAGACCTAACGAGTCTGCATTCTCCAATTCCATCCTGGGAGCCAGGAGGGAAAAGGGGGAATGCAGGCCTCCTCCACCGGTGCTCCCTGGGCCTGGGGGATCGAGAGGGAAGGAAGGGTCTATGCAGCTGTCCCTTTCTGGCATTCCCCTGGCTGCCTGTGGGGGACAGCTGGGACTGTGCTGCCCAGACCTGGTTGTGCTCCTGGGGGAGTGTGGCATGGTGGTGGAACTGGTGGGGACCGCTCCACGATACCCCTCCTCCCCCGGAGTCCAATGCTGGGGCTGAGGGCTAGGAGGGGATGGGTTTCAGGGAGGGAGGCCACTTACTTGAGCCAGTGGCAGGGAAGGTGGTGAGCCCCATCCACAGATGGCCACTCAGTTGGTGGTGCAGCTGCAAGATAGCTCTCCTCTGCAAGATAGCTCTCCCCTGCACTCGCTGCCTCCCACCGGTGACTGTGAGGATTACATCCCTCCTCTCTGCCTCCTCTCTTTCCATTTTATGGAAAACAATCAAATTCCAGGCACATCATGATTTCTTGTCATAAACAAACTCTGACCTTGCTTTAAGTGAGGATAAGAGGAAGTTGCATACCAAATTTTGTAGTCCTAGCTCTTACCATTTCAGAGGAGTTATTGAACAGTCTCATAGTCACAGACAGAAACACAGATCTCTAAGGGCTCATTTAGATGACGCAGAAGATTTGAAAGGGGATATGCAAATTCTGCGGGAATTTGCATATCTTCTTCCAATCTTGCTTTCAAAAGTAAAAATATTCGGGACGCCGCTTTTTTGGCAACCCCCACTTTTTCAAAAAGTTGCGTAAACCTAATTTTTTGAGGAGAAGTGGCTTTTTGAAAAGGGTGGGGTTGCCAAAAAAGCCGCGTCCTGACTACATTCACTTTAGAGAGCTCCACTTTCGAAAGTGAGATCAGAAGAAGATATGCAAATTCCCACGGAATCTGCATATCCTCTTTCGAATCTTCCGCGTAGTCTAGACATAGCCTCAAATATAGAGAGATTGCATCTTCCATCTTATGAGAGTATTATGTCAACTATCTGTTTGTATTATCAAACATACTGTACAGAATGAAAATTAGGCATACTTTTTCAGCAGGCTAACCTCCCTTCGGTGAACTGTTGGTGCACACAAAAATTGTGTCTATATTTTTCAACCCACATTTAAATTACATGCATCTCTTATCTCATAAGTGCTAATCAGATAGTCAGACATACAAATATGATACTTAGCTGTGCTCACAATTCATTTTACAGATACAAAAAATTAGTATAATTTTGCAGGCCAACTTTGCACCCTCTGAACAAGGTGTTGATCTCAGTCCTTCTGAAAATACATCCACAAAATACTTGTTCTAAATTATAGGATCAAACAAAGAAAGATACTGACATCTCTGCTTATTTACCTTCCTGTCTATTTGTCTATCAATTAGTAATGATATATTATCAACTCTCTCTCTCTCTCCTTATTATTATTATTATTATTATTATCATTAAAATTAGTGGAAAGATTTCATATCTGCCAAATAGGGAGGCAGCACATCCATAACAATAAAAGTTACCTAACATGTTACTCATTAATTGAATCCACATTTTAACTGATACATTTCCAGTCTTCTTTTTATAAAAAAAATTGCATTCACATTTCTGCCTGCAGCCTACAGTTTATTTGTCAACTACAGGAGAAAAGTTCAACCCATTACTTATTGTACTTATTGTTGTGGCCCTATAAAGTATTTGGGGTATATTTTGAATGTTGAATTTCACATGGCGCTCTGCAGTAAGTGTAATAATGCCCTCAGTACCTTATACCATCATAGGAGGCAGTTAATAGCTGGCATAGTTGTGCAAGGTTTGGAGTAGAAATTGTCAGAATGGTCTTGCAAAGAGAAAAGGATTAATATCATGAACTTGATTTAAAAAGAAATGAATATAACTTCCTTAATTGTCAGGAAAGAATATCAGCTTCTATTTATACACAAACAAAAGCTCAGCTCAGTCTGCCTTTACAGCTCAGTTGCTAAGTTATGAGAAGACAGTTGTTTTTAAAATAAAATACAGTGAGAAAGAAAGTAAAAAGATTCTCTTGCCATATACTCTGTCATCGTTGTTTCCCTGGAATGACTGCTGGCTTTATATCTCATTAACCGAGCCATTCAGAATCATTAGGGCTAGAGGGCTAATGAAGGCTTCTCTCTGTGTCTCACAATACCTATTAAAGCATTCGACAAATCCTTAATGTGGTGTAACTTCCAATTAATTTTTTTAAGGTCAGTCTGTCACACTGCCATCAGGAGTGTAACTGACACATACAATTGCTTGAAGTACAAAGCTTAACTTATGGACTCTTCTGCCATTGTTATCACCTTTGGGTAAGTAAATCTCTTTTCCAGTGAACAATGGCCAGTATATACACATATGAAGATGCATACATGCATCAGATGTGCGTGCATATAGATTTGAGGACAACAGGAAAGGCAAATGAAAGAGGATTTAAAAGTCCTCATGTATCACCCTTCCCCCAAATTCTGTCTCTTGAGTCCAAAGGGACCCATAACACTCGTGGAATGTGGCTATGGCTGAACAGAGCTCCATTCTTCCCTGCCATTGCCCATTTAGCCTCTATGCTGGGGTTTGCAGCTGTCACAAGATTTGATTGCATTGTATACCATGAGGAAATGCCCCACCATAAAGGCGATTCTGTGCTGTGGGTTTCTCACAAAAATCCATCCCCGTCGTGTCTAACATGGCAAAGAGTCTCGTCTACTATTTGTCTCCCAGTAAGGGCAAATTTTGCTCTCAGGTCCACAGGCAGATGTCCACTCTTATTTTACTTATGTACATGACTGGAGTTCAGTGCATATTAGGGTATATCAGCATACCAGTTATACTGCTGTTCCCCATGTCGAAGGTGACCCTAGTTCTCTGACTACCCAAACCAGGGAGTGGAATGCAGGGAGGAATCATTCAATAATTACCCTACTCTGTACACTCCACCTGAAGTTCTGATACAGGCCACTTTTGGAGACAAAATATTAGGTCTGATCCTACATGGCAATTCTTATGTTCTTATCTGTTGAGATTTTCCATATAATGATAGAATGATAGAAATTTAGGGCTGAAAGGGGCATCATGGGATCGTTATGTCTACCTCTCCCACTGTGAGGCAAACTCTCTGAGAAGAATTTTTCCTTTAATGCTTTAAATAAGGGTATCAAACAAAGGACACAATATTACTAGCTTTGTCCAACACTCTTATTTCAGTATAAATAAATGGCAATGGGTTAGAGAGCTACAGGAACTACAAAGGACCACTATGTGGATGATTCTAAATGTAAGAAAAATATAGTTTTGAAAGATGGGCTGAACTAAGGTAATGATCCCTCTAAAGCATATTAAAATGATGACAGGAAAAAAGGAAAATTTCTTTCAAATTGATGGTCCATCTTCATTTTGAAAAGTCTTTAATTTCTTTAGGAACATTTTACTCCACCGGAGTGAAAGCTATCAAAGGTCCTCCACTTAATTGTATATGGATTGTTTCAGCAAGTAAAGTCCAAGTACAGAAGTAATACATCACAGAATGGGGCTGCTTGATGTGACATAATTCTAGAAATCTTTTCAGCGTCCAAAGTGGTTGTTTTTGGACATGTAGTTTATAAGATGCAATGCAGTAAATCAATGTGCATGTTGATATTGCACTCTGGTTGCTGATCCAATGGGAACATCATCTCCAGCTCCAATGAACACACTTAAAAAGTTTCCTCTATTTACATATATATTCTTGATTCCAGAAAATTCTCTTTTAAGTATAAGAACTAACTCTCAAACTTTTAAGTAAGAGAATTAACTAGTACTTTTAAAAAACAACAAATAGTCTGGTAGCACTTTAAAGACTAACAAAACATGTAGATGGTATCATGAGCTTTTGTGGGCACTGCCCACTTCTTCAGATGACCAGAGTGTCAGAAGTCCAGAACCAAGAATAAATAAGGGAAGGAGGGAGGGGAGGAAAAATATAGGGGGGGAGGAAGAAGGCATTGGGTAGATAAGTTTTGAAGGGATAACCAAGCCAGTCTGTAATAGGAAAAACTTAAAAATCAGGAAATAGTCTAACATCTTAAAGATTAAATAGTTAAAAGAGGCTGATGAGAACCATTAGTTTGCACTAAGAAAGGAAGAGTACTAACACGAGATTCTATACAGACATCAAGAACTATTAACACCTTCATTGTTTGGTTGGTTGATAATGTGCAAGCCATCTGATATTGCCATTTAGACCATTTGCATGAGAGTTAAACTTGAGAATGAAGTGGAGTTCCAATTCTTCTCTGTGCATTTCCCTATAGGAAAGAATTAATGGACGCAAATCAGATATCCAAAAAGGCAACATGCAAAAACCTGTTAGGGAGCACTTTAACATCCATGGATACTCATTAAAGGATCTACAGGTTGCTGTTTTGTTTCAGACCAATTCCACAAGCCAAGTACACAGACCTCAAACCTCAAACTCTCAAACATAACTACTATAATTTCAAGTGGCAGGGAACTGTAGATTTGGAGCCAAAGGTCTTTCATTATGACACTGATGCTACCTGTGCACTGGTCAACTACTACCCATTGTGTCCCTATATATGCACTGCATGGATTCAAAATAGCTCCCCGGAGCTGAACATGAATTCCAGTGAATCTCTGATACACAAGTTTTGTAACATTAGGGGATGAAAAAAAATGTAATATAGGAGATTCCAAACTTTTTACTGTCAAAACCCCATTTTAATAAAGTATTTCCTACTGGCACCCCACGGAGCACAGAGAACACCATTTTGAAGAGCAATACCTCATTTTTATATAGTCTGACCTGGTACACACTCTACATGTGGGAGGTACACAACATAATTGGGCCATTTTGCTTTATCAAATGGCATACTCCACACAGTATGACTTTGTATGTATGGTCATAAAAGATCAAAATGTACAGAGGATGCCATTCCATAGAATAAAATTGTGTCCTCCAAGCATTCTATCCTCGCATGCACCGTACATGTGAGGCCCTGAGAGCAGAGCAAAATGGTGTCCTCCACATAGCAGGGATCACCACTTCTGATGATGTGATGTTTGGCATCACAGCCCACAATTTGGGAACTGCTAAAGTAATATAATGTCTCGGTTCATATGAGTATGTCAACCTCTAATGGCTCATCCACAGGTCCATTATAAGTCTTACTACTGTTGTCAAATAGGCAGCCCTGGAGGAATTCTAAAATTTTATTGTCTCCAAATGCAACAATACAGAATTCTCCCGGAACCAAATAGGAACATTTTTAAATGGTGGGGCACTGGTTCTGTTCTCGTTGTCACTTGTGTGATTTAGTTTGTGAGTGAGTATCTATGGCTATGTCTAGACTACATGGCTCCATCAACGGAGCCATGTAGATTAGGTTTCTGGACATAGGGAAATGAAGCGGCGATTTAAATAATCGCCGCTTCATTTACATCAAAATGGCTGCCGCGTTGTGCTGATCAGCTGTTTGGCAGCACAATATGGTAGTCTGGACGCTCCACAGTCGAAAAGGGAAGTCCTTGTTGACCACCCCGTTATGCCTCGTGGAATGAGGTTTACCAGGGCAGTCGACAAGGGCTTTCCTTGTTGACCACAGAGCGTCCAGACTACTGCACTGTGCTGCTAAACAGCTGATCAGCACAGCGAGGCAGCCATTTTGATTTAAATGAAGTGGCGATTATTTAAATCGCCGCTTCATTTCCCTATGTCTAGAAACCTAATCTAAATGGCTCCGTCGACAGAGCCATGTAGTCTAGACATACCATCGTATGGAGCTTATGAACCAGTTATTAGATCACTCAAGTAAAAGTTTCACAGTGGATTTTCCAAAAAAAAAAAGTCAGATATATTTTGAGGTAGAAGGTCATTGAAATGTATGGGCTTGTTTATCTTATTTAGCTTACACATGAGAATAGCTAAACCAGAACCAACAATTTACTGAGTGCCACGCCATTGTAAATTCAATGGAGATCTTTTGTGAAACTTTTTTAAGTGCTATTTCCATAATAGTAAATAAAGTAGTTAATAAAAATATAATAACGGTGCAGTTGAGGGAATAAACTACAATATATGCATTGCCATTGTTAATCTATATTCTTCTAGCTATTTCTGTGGCAGTACTTAGTAATTCAAAGTGATTAAATTAAATTGTTTTTATGCCTTTGTAATAAAGACAGAGTATACAGCTCTTTTCACTCAGTATAAGTTGGGATTTTATTGCTTAGCTTGATTCTTACTTATAATTGGCCTTTTTGGTTCTCAATGAGCTGTGAATAAAATCTATGATGTCTCAGATTACGTTAAGGAGGATGCGCTTACGAGTGAAGCAGATTCCATTTTATGGGGAAATGATGAAAATTATGATTTCACTGTATTTGAAGTGCAAAATAAAAGGTATTACATGATAATCATGATTCCTCTGTGTTCTTTGTTAATGACTATTGGCAGTTCCCTGGTTGATTTTCATAGTACAACTTTTCAGACTATTAAAAAAAGAAACAGCTTAACTAAGTATCACACACAAAAATCTGGGTATAAGGCAATGGTGCCTGGCTATAAGGACATTATTTCTTCATGTGGACATGTAATCAGATACCATGTTAGATAGAGTGATCAATATGACACAGAGGCCAAAACATGTTGTACAATTGCATCACATATTGGCATGTAGTTTCAATGAAAGGGTTTTAAAAAAATTGTAATATAATTATTTTTGATAAATGTAATGCTAAGGCATGCATTACACCTTGGAACTGTTGCCACTCCAGGCCTCTAGAAAGCATTGGTTTAAAAGATATATTCATATTTTGAATAACATAAGAGTGTTATCTTACGCAGTTATCTTGTGCTTGTTATTATTTTATGTTCTAGTTATACCTTCAACTAGACTGAGGGGAAATGGAGGACAGTGTAACAATAATGGCGTGTTTTCATATTGACTTGCTATATGTATAATTTGTAACAGCTTTTGCTCACACAAGTAGACTTTACTCTTGGACATAGTTTCAATATGACTATTCACATGAGTAAAAATTATCTAGGCTTACAAGATCAGATCCAGGATCCATGGAACTCATACAACACCTTTTAAAGAAGTTGAAGAAGATTAATAAAATTGCTTATGCCTGGCTTGAGAGCTACACAACATCACCATTTTTTCATAATAATACATATTGCTTAGTAGTTATCTCATCCTTACTTGATATTTGTCTCCATGTTTAAGGCACCAAACAGTGCTTATATTAGCACAATTGTCTCTGTAGATGCATGGGAGGTGTTAATAACAGCTGGTATTGCATTGGCAATCTTCTCTGGAAAATAATTTTTGAGAACTAAAATTCACTGAGTTTGACAATATATATGTTTATGTCCCCCAAGTTGCCTTTTCAGAAAGCTAGTCAGACAGTACAAATCAAAGCAGACTCATAAAATGTGGGTAATGAAGTGTCCCCTTTTCTTTTTCAGTGACATAATATGGAAAAGGGTTGGTTTAACATAGTCTCCTTCTTTCCTTCTGGAAATTTTATACCAAAAAGAAGCAATGTAGATCAGCCGCCTCTTGTTGTACCAATTAACAGGCTATGCCCATTATATTTATTATCCCTCGGCACAGTGTCAGACTTCAACTAAAGGGCAAGCAAAAACAGAATAACCTCAATTTACAAAAAACTGTTGAATATTCCTTATTTCTTTCCAGTGACTTGTTCTTCAGTTTACATTACAATCTATTTAAGCACTGCTGAATTTAAAATGCACAAATTTTACTATTGCCCGTATATTTTCATTGCCCCATCTCGCATTTTCAGTGACTATCACTGAAGTTTTACAATATAATAGGTAGAGGAGATCTTTCCAGTTATAAAGTTGTCACTGGTTCTGAACACTCCAGCAGAATTTTGTTTTATTTTATTTTTAAATTTTGCTTTTAATCATTTTGCCCAATTTTGAATTTTAAGAATCACAGCATTGGCTGTAGCACCTTTTTTAGCAGATCTGCTTTCGAACAACACAGCATCCACTGGTCATTCAACCATAAGGCTCATGTAAAACAGAGTGCAGGCTAGAAAACCCTGAGCCAGTCTTCTGTCATGCCAGCTCAAATCAGGAAAAAGGGAATTGGAGGGAGTCGAGTAAACCCAGGCTTAAGTAGCAAATAGGGAACAACTATTTCCCTTTTTCCATGTGTACACTGGCCTTGCTAGTCAAAGGCTGTATAAAAGCTGTCAGGAAAGAAGCCAGAGGAGAGGGAAGGAATGAGCATGGGAGTTAGGCCATAGTCCTCTGCTTGCTGCAAACCTAGTGTGATCTGTATCTACAAGGTGTTGGAAACTGGATAAGCAAATAAAGAACACAGGTAATCGCACAAAAACATAGATCTTTGGCTGGGTTTGTGGGTGCAGAAGTGGCAGAAGACAGAGGAGTTACAGCACAATAAAAAGATATACTTTTAAAAAATGTTGTTCAGAGGGATGACATGAAATCACGATGGGCCTTGATGTTAATTGAAGTTACATCAATGTTTCAAAAACATAATAATTTGCTAAGACAGAAAGACAAAATAGAAGAGACAGAAAAGAATATCCATAAAATCCAGATGTCCACACATATTTCCCTACGTCTAGACTGCAAGCCTTTTCGAAAAAGAGTGTCTAGACTAAAATCAGTACTTTCGAAAAAGCAAGCCACTTTTTCGAAAGAGATCACCCAGGCAGTCTGGATGCTCTCTCTTGAAAAAGCACAGTTTGCATTACATAATGTCCTTTTTCAAATGAGCACTTTCAAAAAAAGGCATTATTCCTCATAAAACGAGGTTTTCCACAGTTGAAAAAACTGCCACGTTCTTTTGATTTATTTTCAAAAGAACGTGGCAGCAGTCTAGACGCAGGGGAAGTTTTTCAAAAAAGGCCACTTTTTTCGAAAAAACCCTATAGTCTACTCTACACACACCCTTATGTCTATACTTACTCCCCATGGGTGCACAATTCTCATTAACATTAAAGTGTATTGCAAGCATTGAGAGAGTGAAATCCTAGTTCCATTGAAAAGGCAAAACTCCCATTGACTTTAGTGGAGACAGGCATTCACCCTGAAAATGGGAGGTAAGATGGACTCATGTGTGAAGTATTGATTTAACATTTGACCCAGGAGATCAATGTTCCTTCGTGTGTGATCATGAACAATATCTTCTGGTTCAGTCTTGCTGCTGCAGTGCCAAAACTCCCAATAATTTCAGTGGTGAAGAATCTGATCTTTAATTTCTTTGTGCCTCAGTTTCTCATTTGTGAAAAGGAAACGATAATATACTTTCCTCTCTTTTTGCTGGGAGGATACATCTCTAAATGCCTGGTGAGTTGCTCAGATACTACAGTGATGGATGCTAAAAAATATCTTTTAATAAATAAAATGAAAAGGATCTGGCCATAGGCTTTTCAAAGTGTATATTGGAGCAAAAAGGGAAAAATAATTTATAGCCAACTAGTAATGCAATTGGTTTCTTGCCAAGTTAATGAGGTGAGTCTAGAAGGAGCCCAGGGGAAATTCTGACAGACACAATCCAGATTTCTCATGAAATCCTACAGAGGATATTCTGAACTGGCAGCTCTGCTGCTGCTTTCTCAAAGATGCAGCATACACTCCCCCCTGCGACTAGCCCACAGAACTGACTAATGCAAAGGGGAAGTAAGGTGGTTTGTACTTTGCCTCCTTAGCTTCTTTTCATATAATAAGTGGCAATACTAGCTGAGAGTAGTGTCTGTATACCCTTCACAAGGCTATGGGATGGGATGGTAGCGGTGGGAAAGAGACCTTTTGTCCTGTTCCTCCCTTTTACATACAGCTATACACAATCTAGACTGCAATATTTAACCTTTAGATGGGTAGGAGTTAATTTGTCCCTTTCTTTCCTAATCATCTGCAGTTTCACTGTGGTTAGTTTGGAAAACACATTAATTGTAAGGTCTGTTTTCAGCAATGCATGTCATTTAGAATTTCCCAGGCTGATGGGTCATCACTATGAGACGTCATGCCTAGTTACCGCTGTCCAATACTATTATGTGACACGGCTGGTGATAACGCATCAGCCCAATGAAAGCGTAAAACAAATGGATTACTGAGTACTACAGTTAACTGTTTCAGACAAACAAATCACTGTTAAACTGTTTATCTGTTTAGAAAAGTAAAATACCAGCTATGCGCAAAACAAGATGTGAGCAATGTTTTTCCAGAACATAAGTGGGCAGCAGGAGCTCTTATACAAATCAGTCATGCATTAACTGTAGAGAGATAAGGAAGGATTTTATTTTGGTAAAACATAAGTTGCTCTACACATTGTAACGTGTTAACTGAAAAAAGACAAGGAACATGAAAAAATTTAAGAATGCCGTGGCTGAACTTTTTGTGTCAATTTGCAAGTTTTAAGGTGTGCCACTTCTGGAAGGAAGTTGGGTTTCATTTTTCTGTATTTTTTTATTGCTTTAATACCATGTATGGAGCTGTTTGAAAATTTTTATGGAAACAGTTTTTTAATAAAAAATTGGGATTTTACCCAAATGAAAATATCTGTTTTCCATTACCAAAAAAAATCATATTTTTACTGAAAACCTGAAAAATGAAAAGTTTTTAGTAGACAAAAACTGAAAACTTTTTTTATATCAAACTGAAGTTTTCCTCCAAAAAATTATGTATAATCTGTATACTCCAGTCAGAAAAGATATGTGGGTGAAATAACATTTTCAGTGCTCAGGCTGAGTAACCAGGCAGTGTGCTGAAAAGATGGTGGGGATATGGAAGAATGGGAGGAATTCCCAACCTGGGGAGTTGTAGTGAAATTGCTGTGCATTTGCTAGTACAGCTTATTGGAGCATGTCCAAAACAACTCCATGGACAGTGGGATCCAACAGGTCAGAGCTTCACAAGACATCAGAGTTAACAACTTGTTGCATGAACACGTAATTGGTTCTACTGCCTCCAGGGTCGTCTTCATCCCCGCAAAGCAAGGAGAAGGGGAGAATTTGCCCCTTAAAACTTTGTATGTACTGATGTACCCACCTCAGAACTCAATAGAGCATCTGAAGGAAAAGATACCAACAATATAAGAAAGTTTTTATATGCCAGAAAATGACTAGGTATATCTTTTCTTCACAGGCTGGCCTTTTCAAAAGCACATGAAATGGCATTGGTATTTTCTAGGGGTTGGGCACTTAACTCCCTTAAGTGCTTTGGAAAATGCCGTCCCTACTCACTTTTTGTTGGTAATGAAATAGAAATGATACATTACAAATGTATTTATTTATCAAGTAACCCCACTGAGCGATTATATGTTTAGAGGCTGGCTGCTGTGGGAGGTGGACTGGCAGAGAGTAGAAAGAGGAGAGAAAATACAAAGCTGGCCTGACAAATAGATAATGAAAAGTTAGAATCAAAGAGCTGTGTTCAGGATTTGGATATGGTTTCTTGACTCCAACTTTAATGAATATAAGCCATATACAAGTACCTGAAGAAGCAAAGGAGTAAACAACCAGGAACAAAAAAGAGCAAGATTAAATTAGATTTAAGATGAAATGAGATAAAACAAGTCTGATTACCCCAGTAAGATTAAAAGTGTGTGTGAGAGAGAGAGATTATAATAATAATTGTATGCCTTTTTGTCTATACAAGAGTTTCAAGATACTATACACAGAGGGTGCGTCTAGACTGGCAAAATTTTGTGCATAAGCGGCTACTTTTGCGCAAAAATTTGCCAGCTGTATACACTGGCTGCTTGAATTTGCGCAAGAGCACTGACTTTGTAATGTACAAAAACAGTGCTTCTTGTGCAAATACTTTCATGCTCCTGCTCGGGAAAAAGCCCTCTTGTGCAAGAATACTTGCGCAAGAGGGCCTGTGTAGACAAGGAAGAACTGTTTTGCACAAAAAATCCCCGATTGCTAAAATGGTGATCGGGACTTTCTTGCGCAAAATCACGTCTAGACTGTCCATGGATGCTTTTGCGCAAAAGCACTTTTTGCACAAAAGCATCCATGCAACTCTAGACGCGCTTTTGCAGAAATATTTTTAATGGAAAAACTTTTCCGTTAAAAGTATTTCTGCAAAATCATGCCAGTCTAGACGCAGCCAGAATGTAGTGAGACAAATGCTGAAAAAAACCCAAATATAAAATCATAATATTAAATCAATACATGCTGTGAAACGCTTTTTGGTGATAGAGAAGGGTTTAACTAATGGGGGTTAACTTTAAAGTTCTTCTAAGGCCAGAAGAACGACACACCACAAACTCAAAGCCAAAAGATTAAAATATTAACAGTGTTCTTTCTGGCTCACTGCAAGCCCTAGGCTGCAAAATCCCATACCCTCTGACCTAACAGGATGAAAAAATATGTAGAAAGCCAGAAGCAGAGTGAGCTATGTTACTTATTTAACATACAATGTTAATAAAACGTATGTATCAAAGCCTACGTGTGGGCTTTTTTCTCTAATCTACTTTTTGAATAACAGTGAATTCACTCAACCATATGAACTTTTGTTTAGTTTTGAGTGTGTCAGACATTCTTTTTTTTCTTACCAAGCAAAATAGCTAGAAGAAGTAAAAAATATATGGATAGAGTTCCTGAGTGAAGCAACTTCAAATGCATAGATTTATAGTAATTGAAATACATGACAGAAGGAGTGTAAACAATGTCTAAACATATGAGTGCACATTTTTTCAGAGTGTCTGTCATTGAAAACAGCTAAGAACTACAATGTTTCTGCATGGTATATATAGTTGAAATTTATCCTGATGGATAAGACTTAGCTAGGATGTTCTACTGGGAGAGATTAAGAATTTTCCATTGAAACTGTTTTTCAACAAAAAAATTAGACTATGGACAAAAGAAAGAATTCTTCTGTCTCGGCTAACCCTTTGAAACCTCTACCCTCTGTCCTCTTCCACCCCCCACCCCTCCAATTTTTTTCCTCCCTTCTTCCCTTATTTATTCTTTGTTCAACACTCCGGTCATCTAAAGAAGTGGGCTGAGCCCACAGAAGCTTATGATACCATCTACAGGATTTGTTAGTCTTTAAAGTGCTACCAGACTATTTGTTATTTTTTACATTTCTCCTGTTACAGACTAACTCGGCTACCCACTCTGAAATAATATGAAAAGTGTCTGTTTTCTGAGGAAAAAGTATATGTTATATAAAAATACCAGACTCGCAAGAGTTGAAATATTTAGTTTCTGAAATGCTGAAACAATGCAACATGGGAATTGTAGTTTGGGTGCCTCTTGTTCCTATATTTCTGTATGGGCTGTACTCTGTAGCTGGAAAAATTTCACATGATGTCCGGTGGGCATCGGACTCCTCTGAGGCATCACTAGTCCTCACCAAACAGGTGTATCATAGCAGTAGTAATCCATTCAGGCCATGTCTACACTAGGAAATTATTTCAAAATTACTAAATTTGACTTAACTCCTGATTTAACAAATTCAAACTAGCATGTCCACACTAGGGGAATCCTCGAAATTAGTCCAATGAAGGCTCTGTTAGGGTATGTCTACACTACCACCCTAATTCGAACTAGGGTGGTTAGTGTAGGCAACCGGAGTTGCAAATGAAGCCCGGGATTTGAATTTCCTGGGCTTCATTTGCATATTGCCGGGCGCCACCATATTTAAATGTTCGCTAGTTCGGACTCCGTGCCCGTGGCTACACGCAGCACAAACTAGGTAGTTCGGATTAGGCTTCCTATTCCGAATTACCGTTACTCCTCGTGGAACTCTCACTACAACTCTCATAGAATCTTAGGACTGGAAGGTCATCTAGTTCAATCCCCTGCACCAGTGGCAGGACTAATTATTATCTGGACCACGCTTACAGATATTGTCTAACTTGTGCTTTAAAATCTCCAGTGATAGAGATTCTATAACCTTCTTGCCAGTGTTAGAGATTCTATAACCTTCTTAACTACCGTGCCAGTTCTGAATTTTTTCCTAATATCCAACTGTCCCATGCTTGCTGTAATTTAAACCCATTGCTCCTTTTCCTATACTCAGAGATTAAGGGAAAGAATTTTTCTACCCCTTTCTTATAACAACCTTTTATGTACTTTTCAGTCTTCTCATCTCCAGACTTAGCAAATCTAGGTCCCCACCACCACCACCACCACCACCATAAGTCATATTTTCTATACCTTCAATCATTTTTGTTGCTCTTCTCTGGACTTCTCTAATTTGACCACATCTTTCCAGAAACATGACACCCAATTCCTGAAATGTGGTGCCCAATTCCCCAGTTGAGGCCTGATGAGTGCAGAGTAGAATAGACAAATTACTTCTCATATCTTGGTTACAATACTCCTGCCCATACATCCAAGAATGATGTTTGCTTTTTTTGCAATAGTGTTACACTGTTCACTCATATTTAGCTTGTGATCTACTAAGATTCCAAGGTCCCTTTAGGCATCATTACTTCTTAGAACAGCCATTTCGCATTTTGTATGTGAACAACTGATCACTCAGATTATTCCATCCTACGAGAAGTACTTTGGATTTGTTCTTATTGAAATTCATCCTATTTCCTTTGGACTGTTTCTCCAGTTTATCCCAATCATTCTGATTTTTAATGCAGCCCTCCAAAATATGCACCACTTCATCAAGTTTGGTAGTCTGCAAACTTTATAAGTGTACTCTCTGTGTCATGAACTGGATCCAAAACTGATCTCTGTGGAACTCTACTTGATATGCCCTTCTAGCTTGATTGTGAACCACTGATAACTACTTCAGAAGACATTCAAATCTGCACTTGAAAGGGAATCCTCTGAACTGGCATTCATGCTAAAATTCGACACTCTCCGCAGGGGACTTAACAAAGACTCCAGCTATCTTACCCATTACAAAGATAGCTTCCCCAATTATCACCTCTAATACTATTAACTCACAGACATCTACCCTTCCCCACCTCTAATATCATTAACTCACTGACATTCACCTTCCTTCCCCCCCCCCCCCCCCCCCGCATCCCCCTTCTGTTCTGAAATGTGATTTGTCCTTTTCATATGTGTTCATTTTTTTTAAATTGTATCCTTTGGTATATATGGCTGTGACTATTTTCTTCCACTATTTGATCTGAGGAAGTGGGTCTGGCCCACGAAAGCTCATCATCTAATAAACCATCTTGTTAGTCTTTAAAGTGCTACATAGTCCTGTATTTTGTTTCAGCTACACCAGACTAACACGGCTACATTTCTATCACTACTCTATGGGAATGGTTTTCCAACCAGTGATATACCTACCTTAGGTTACATTTTTCACTGAAAATTCCACATTTTCCCTGAAAAACACACACAATATTTTCCAACCATGCCTACTCTCTATACATTTATGCTTACCTTGTGGTTATATGCAAACAGCCAATAGAGCAACTGGATCCCATACTCCAAGAGTGTTTGCATAGGCTGGCACAGAGAGTAGGGATGGCAATAGGGAAGGGAAGAAACCTCATTACAGTTGGTTTTGCAAAACAACATTTTCTACATGTGGTAAGAGGCATTTCAGCTTCAGAGGGCTAATTACTTAGTTTTACACTTATGAAATGAATTTCACCCTCAGTTGTTTACAACTACTCAATAATTTATGTTTATGTAACATTAAGTGTGTGACTAGGTCTCCATTAATGATCTCAGAGAGAGGGTTGACATAGACTCATAGACTCATAGACTTTAAGGTCAGAAGGGACCATTATGATCCTCTAGTCTGACCCCCTGCACAGTGCAGGCCACAAAATCTCACCCACCCCTCCTAGAATAATCCTCTCACCTATATCTCAGATATTGAAGCCTTCAAATACTTTGAAGACCCCAAGATGCAGAGAATCCTCTAGCTGTGATCTGTACCCCATGCTACAGAGGAAGGCGAAAAACCTCCAGGGCCTCTGCCAATCTACCCTGGAGAAAAATTCCTTCCCGACCCCAAATATGGCGATCATCTAAACCCTGAGCTTGTGGGCAAGACTCATCAGCCAGACACCCAGAAAGTTCTCTGTAGTAACTCCTATGAATGAAATGTGCATATAATAGTAAATCAAAAAGATGTAACTTGGAAAAAATATGAATTAATATCTAGCTATTTTCTGGGAGGGAAAATATTGGAAAGAAGAATATTAAAGGGACCCATACTGTTGAGAAAGTAAACATAGTTTGTACTGAATTTATCTTAATATGGCAGTGAACAAGCACAAACACACAGATAGATATTAAAAAACAGCACACAACTTTATTAAACTTAACATGGGGGGCACTGCCTATCCTCTCTCCCAGACTCTCACATACTAGCCATTTTAAGTAGTTCCAGTATGGGAGAGATAGGGCTATATGGTTGAGGGTAAACTATCCTCAACCTACCCATAGGACTCAGCTCTCAATTACCTCACCTCTTTTTTTTTGGTGGGCGGGGACAGAAGTTACTAAACAGGAAGATTTCAGACAATAAAGGCCACATGGTCTTCTCCTATCCTATAAGAACAAGGCCCATCAGCAAAATCCCAGGTCTTTTGGAAACTATTCCTTTTAATCACACTGGAAACCAGCCACTGGACATACCATCAACTAGCTTAGGGTATGTCTACACTACAAAGTTAATTCAAACTAACAGACGTTAGTTCGAATTAACTTTCATAGGCGCTACACATGCAAACTGCTAGTTCGAACTTAATTCGAACTAGCGGTGTACTTAATTCGAACTAGGTAAACCTCATTCTACGAGGACTATCGCCAAGTTCGAATTAACTAGTTCGAATTAAGGGCTGTGTAGCCACTTAATTCGAACTAGTGGGAGGCTAGCCCTCCCCAGCTTTCCCTGGTGGCCACTCTGGGCATCACCAAGGAAACTCTTCTGCCCCCCTCCCAGCCCAGGAGCCCTTAAAGGGGCACGGGCTGGCTATGGTGCCCGTGCCAGGTGCAAACCTGCCACCACCCAGCCAGCAGACCCTGCACCTGGCACAGCTCGAGCCAGCCACCTGCTGCCACCCAGCCCTCTGCCTCTTCCCGGGACCAGGCTGGCGGCTCACGGGAGCCTTCCCAGATCCGCAAGAAGCGGGCGCCCGCCTAGTCTAGTGCAGACATCGTGGACCTCATCCACGACCTCTGCACTAGGCACAAGAAATTGGCTGTCTAGGGCAGGATAGCTGCCAGCTGCCTGGTTGGCATGAAAATCAAGATGGTCCACTGAGACCCCCCGACCCTGAGCCCTGAGCTTAGAATGGCCATACTGGGTCAGACCAAAGGTCCATCTAGCCCAGTAGCCTGTCTGCCGACAGTGGCCAACACTAGAGACCCTGGAGGGGATGGACCGAAGACAATGACCAAGCCATTTGTCTCGTGACATCCATCTCCAGCCTTCTACAAACAGAGGCCAGGGACACCATTCCTACCCCTTGGCTAATACCACTCCATGGACCCAACCTCCATGACTTGATCTCACGTCTCTTTAAACTCTGTTCTAGTTCTAGCCTTCACAGCCTCCTGCAGCAAGGAGTTCCACAGGTTGACTATTTGCTTTGTGAAAAAGAACTTTCTGTTATTAGTTTGAAGCCTGCTACCCATTCATTTCATTTAGTGTCCTTTAGTCCTTCTATTATGGGAACTAATGAAGAACTTTTCTTTATGCACCCTCTCCACATCACTCATGCTTTTATAGACCTCTATCATATCCCCCCTCAGTCTCCTCTTTTCTAAGCTGAGAAGTCCCAGTCTCTTTAGCCTTTCTTCATATGGGACCTGTTCCAAACCCCTGATCATTTTAGTTGCCCTCCCCTCTCCCACCCTCTCTCTTCCCCTCTTCAAGCACAGCCCTCGGCTAGCCTGAGGCAGCAGCTCCACACTCTAAGTCCTAATCTGATGCCCTGCCGGCACTGCTTCTGGCCATCCTTAACCTCAGTTCAGGGTCCACTTAATGTGGACATGCTAGTTCGAATTAGCAAAACGCTAATTCAAACTAGGGCTATATATAAGGTGTTCCTCCTCTCCCTTTTCCTGGGACAATACAGCCCCTAGCCCAACTTCAGAAACATCGGTTTGTAAAATGAATGGCTTTGTGAAGTTGGGTTGTGCCAGCATTGGTGCATGGGTCAGCAAATCTTTCAAAGCCTGAAATGCTTGCTCGCTTTCTTCGGTCCATATTATCTTCTTAGGTACAGTGCTCTTTGTCAGGTCTGTTAAGGGTGCAGTGACAGTCACAAAGTTGGGAGAAACCAGCAGTAATACCCCACTAGGCTTAAAAACTGGTGCGTTTGCCTTTTGGTTGAGGGGGTTGGATAGTCTCTAAGGGCACTCATCTTGTTCACCAGGGGTTTCAATTTACCCTACCCCACCGTGTACTCCAGATAAGATACTTCTCACTCCCCAAAGTGGCACTTGCTGGGATTCGCTGTGAGGCCAGCATCTCTGTGTTGTTAAAACAGCTGCCAACTGTTGGAGGTGTGAGGGCCATGACAAGCTGTATATCACTATGTCATCGACGTAAGCAGTAGCATACTGTTTATGTTTTTTAGTACCTTATCCATTAGCCTCTGAAAAGTTATAGCTACCCTGTGTAGGCTGAAGGGCATCCTTACAAATTGGTACAGCGCGAACAGAGTGGAAAAGGCCGTCTTTACTTTAGAGTCTGGTGTTAATGGAATTTGCCAATAGCCTTTAGTTAAATCGAGGGTGGATATATATTGTGCACCTCCTAGCCACTCCAAGAGCTCATCCATGCAAGGCGTAGGGTAAGCATCGAAACGGGATATGGAATTTACCTTACAAAAGTCTATGCAGAAGTGGGTTGACCCCTCTAACTTTGGCACTAGGACTATGGGGCCCCGCCATTCACTGTGTGACTCCTCTATAATGGCCCACCACAACATGCTTTGTAGTTCATCCCAGACAGTCTCTCACATTTTCCAAGGGGGGCAGAGGGGAGCAGGTCATACGGGGTCTCGTACTTTTTTACTGGGGGTTGTAGCCACGTGGTGGTACGCCAGGGTTGTTTGTCCCAGGTGCTCTGATAAGACTTGTGAAAAGCTCTGTAACAGCTTCCGTAGCTCAGTCTGTTGACCAGGGATCAGTTCCTCCTCCACCTGTAGGGTCAATGGGTTAGCACAACCCCCTTCCCAGGGCCCTAATTCAGGTTTGGGAGGGTAAGGATTGATCATCAGTCCCTCTAGGGTATTCCACTTCTTCAGCAGGTTGATATGGTAAATCTGAGTGTCCCATCACCTCCCAGGGACTCGTATCTCATAATCGACCTCTCCCACATGATGTAATATCTCGAAAGGCCCCTGACATTTATCTAGCAACTTGGAGTCCTGAGAGGGTAACAGAAGGAACACCCTGTCTCCCGGCTCGAATGTCCTCAGCTTAGTCCCTTTATCATAATACCACGCTTGCTTCTCTTAGGCTTTTAGCAGATTCAACCTGGCGAACTCCCCCAGGGTCTGCAACTTTTCTCATAGCTTGAGTATGTACTGCACCGACCTCTGCACCTGTTACTCTTGCTTCTCCCAAGCTTCCTTAATTATATCTAGTATGCCTCTGGGTTGATGCCCATAAAATAGCTCAAAAGGCGAGAACCTGGTAGATGACTGGGGCACTTCACAGACCACAAATAATAGGGCCAGATATGGGGTACTAAGGTCCAGGGTTGGGGCTACCTCTTCACTGAAATTCACCGTCTCCCCATTCAAGATGCTGGGATCCCTCCTGGTATGCTGTTGGCCCCATTCTTTCAAAATACGAGAAAAGCCTTGCCAGTTTCTCTCCAAAAGGATGGGGTAGGCTAAATTAGGGGCGATGGCCCTTATCATGCACATCAGCAATCCGCACCCACCTTGTGGGGTAGGGTCGCACGTCTCTGTGAACGCATTGCATAAATATGGGTGGCCCAGTGGGCCCACCCTCCTTCACTAGGTCAGCCCTAATAATAGGGTAAGTGCCAGTCATGAATAGGGTAGGGAGACCCAGACCCACCCTCTCTTATGGCTCCTGGCCCAGGGTCCTAAGGACAGGCTCAATTGTGCTCCTGTCTGGCTGATGGGGACTCCTCCCAAAACTCGCCAGCCCGCAGGCTAACTCAGAAGCCCAGCCCTGTGCCACTTCCTACCCCCTCGTTTCCAACACTGTCCAGCCAAGGGAGCATCTGCTTGTTCCTACGCGGAGGCCACTGATGCCACAGTGTTCCCACGACCACCATGGGTCCCTCCAACCCGCGCTCTTCCTCCTAATGGACCGGGGAACAGCTTTCCTCCCCTGGGGCATTGGAAGCCTTTTTTGCCCACCGCTGGGGGCGTAACCTTCCTCCCGACTCCCCTCTCTGTTTGGCGGCTTTTAAACCTCCCCGCTGGGCGGGCGTGACTCCATGCCCCACCCCTGATGCTGGACGCTGCACAGGCCTAACCCCCAAGATCTGCCCCCAGCACCAGGCGCCATGCAGATGACACTCCCAGCCCCGCCTCCAGCTGAGGGCTGTGACACACTGCCACTCAGCTGCTCCGCGACCTTAGAGCAGGCAGTGCAAATTGCCTGCCATGTACCCCGCGCCCCGTACAGAGCTGGGGTCAGGGCCACAGAAGTGCAGGGTTTAGACGCCCTGTCACACCCCCTAAAAACATATCTTAAAAAGCAAGATATTCACTTTAATGTGTCCTTTTTTATCCTTCTATATGGTAATTTATAAAGTCTTGTGTGGCAACAATGTTTGAGGAAGGACAGCACTAATATATAATTGTTGTTACACTTTATACTGGTGTAAAGAAACACACATGGGTGTGATTGGTGACCTTAACTCCTCATTTCTTAGTTTTTTCAGAGAAAAGTTGATAAAGTAGAGCAGACCAAGCTTAAGTACCGAACAGTTTTCTATGTCTTTTCAAACTGGCAATGCCAATGTCACTGTCAATATTAGAGTAAAAGGAGCTATTAGAATTTTATTTGTATTCTGCATGACCTATGCATTGTTGCTGCCTAGAAAACAATATAATCCAGTCATTAATGCTGCATTTTCATGTTGGGGCACCTCAATTCTTTTAGGAAACAAAAATATTTTTCTCAAAAATTCCAAAATGGAAAAAATATCATAAAGGCATTTATGTAAACTATAGAGACACAGCAATCTACCTGGACAGTTTACTGTACAACACCTGTAGTCTTTGAAAAAAAGTTCAGAAAAGAAGGAAGATACTAGGGACCCAAATTCAAAAACCATCTCTTTTGTTTCCAAAATATTTTAAAATATATTACTCCCCTATCCTTTTGAATAACACAAAAATTTCAAAGCCCTTCTACACTCTATTATTTTCTGTTATCAAAATTTGGAATCCAAATTATTAAAATATACGAACAAAATATTCTTAAAATGATAAGACCCGTTAACATTAGGGGTGAAATCCTGATCCATTGAAGTCAATGGCAAGACCTCCATTGACTTCAAAGGGGATGGATTTCAGAAAGGGACATGAATAACAACACAAGAGAAGTTAAAATAGAATAATTATTGTTCCTCCATATTACTTAATGCCAGCTGAACTGACTAGCTCTTTGTTATGCTTATAAATATATATCCTCAATTTTCCTGTTATTGAGATATAGGTTGTGGTAATGAGAGCAAAAGAACTCTACCATTGTTTCATAACATCTTACTATCCAAGAAAGACATAATATATGTGCATTTTATCTTAACATAAATCTGTCATCTGGCGCTTATCTTTTATTTTCCAGTGTTATATAATTGCATTATTATAACAAATTTTATCTGTTTATTACTAGGTACTTAAAGAAATTCCATACTCAAACTGAATAGTGCAAAATAAAATTACTACACTAAATGGAGGTGAATATTCTTTAATAATGTAAAAATTATTATCAAAGACAAAAGTCTATTTTATGCAAGATAAAATGAGAATAATGTATGGGACTAGGCAACAGCAGATCTTCCATTGCCTAGGTGGGCAAGTCTATTTCCCTTACAGTATCACCAATTACAAAATATGATTTATGATAACTTCCCTGTGAAGCGCTTTGCTATGTGCAGATGGAAAATGGTATGTAAGCGATAGGTATTATTATTCATTTATTTAATGGCATTTCTTCCTGAGCATGTACCTTTCAAAACCTTTCCTGGGTTTTGTGATTGTATTTCTGAATTAGATTCAAAGAGCCTGATTTTTATTTACACTATTCCCATTTACACAGCCCCTTTAATGGCCCATTTGCACTTTCCAGGGTGATGTAAGGGAACCATACTCTAAATGACATTGTAAAATCAAAAACCAAATTGCAATTTGAACTGATGTTTTTAAAAACTTTCACATGATAATTACTTACAACAAATATTAAATAGTTCACTTAGAACCCCAAGAAACTTAAGAATTTGAATAGTGAGTCAAAAGTATAGTGGTCTAATCAGAACCCCATCAACTACTTTTCCATTGAGATAAAGAAGAGCAGGGACTTCACTTGTAGCAGAAGATCTCAAAAGGCCTCCAATCCAGCCCCAAAGGCTATGGGAGCAGAAGCATCTCCCAGGGATGGCAAAAGGGACAGAAATTCAGAGAGGAGCAGCAGTAGCAAAATATGAGGTATACAAGATCCCTCCTGCCTTTCCCCTGGACCTATTACATGTAATAGGCCCTCAAAATTTCACAGGCTAAAACCTGTCACTCTGGGCTGGACTGAACCACTAAGCTTAGCAGTGAGCAAGTGGCAGGGTATAGCTTTGTCACCTAGGTAGGGCTCTGTAGAAGTGAAGGCACAATTTCCCCACCTCCATGTTTCTCATTGCTCATGGACAGAAGCAAAGAGAAGTAAGGAATCACACCCTTTTGAGGAGTGCAACCGGCTTGTTCCTATGCATTAAAACCAATTATTCTGGTGGGCAAGTAGAAACCTAAACCACTCACTTGTAGTAAAGGGTAGCTAGTGAGCAGACTCTGCTGTCCCTCTCACAGTGCCACAGTTTTCTCAGTCCTTACTTGGCTGAGCAGAGTACGGCAGGAGATTTTGTGACTTAGGCTGTGTCTAGACTACATCCCTTTTGACAGTGGGATGTAAATTAGACACTTTGAAATTGCAAATGAAGCAGGGATTTAAATATCTCATGCTTCATTTGCATAATCGCATCATGGCACTTTTTTGAAAAAGTGCCATTTCGAAAGTAAAACTGCAGTCTAGACGCAATTCTTTCGAAAACAGGCTTTTTCAAAAGATCCTGTAAACTTTACTTTAAAAAGTAAAACAATGTCAAAGTGTCTAATTTACATCCCTCTGTCGAAAGAGGGATGTAGTCTAGACACAGCTGAGTAAGGTCTGGGATGTAACGTAAGCTTTGTGTGATCTTCTGCATCTAACCTTTATCTTTCCTCCCTCATTCTCCCACAATTGTTTGTATCCATCATGATGCATTTCATCTAAAGTTAGATTAGAAACTCTTCAGGAAAGAGACTTTGCCATTTTATGTTTCCATAAAGCATCTAGCATACTTTGGGACAGCTGTTAAAAAAAGATAGCATAACCACAATCCTAACTGGAATTGTGCTAATGATCTTTATTGCACAATTAATTCGGAAAAACTTCTCAAAAACCCATCTCTACCCTTCCTAGAAGAGAATCCAACTTGTATTTGATCTGAAAAATGAGTATCATGTTGTAGTGACAAAACTCTGCTTTCCTGTTAGAAAATGTAAGGGCAGAAATTGTCCAGTTCATATAAAAATGAATGGATAAAACAATTTTCAAGGAGATGTAGGTCAACATTCTCCACTGTTTTAAACAAGGAGACTGACACCTCTAGCTGTTGGAACTTGTCACTTGCATTAAATGAGTAAGATGAAGGCAAAATAATTGTGTCCTGTTCAACCTTTATATTTAAAGAACTGCAAAAGAAATCACAAAGGTATATAGAGAAAATTCAAAGTGCTGCCTATGAGATTACTTGTTTAATCAGCTTACATTTACATTGGATCCATAGCATACTGCATCTGTGGAAACTGTAGATACTACACCATGTTTTCCATGTCCATCTTTATCTTTACTTGAAACATTATTTGTTAGTTATAATTTAATTTGTGGTTCATTTAAAGATTAGCAAACAGTTCTCACTGATTTGCCTCTTCTTAAATGCCATTAATATGTTTGGAATCTACCTGTGGAATATACTCACAAGTCTTTGAAAGTATTTTTTAATTTCGAATCAGGAGTCACATCAGAGAGACAGTGGGTGCATTATACTTTAGTTACAAATCAAGATAGCCTGAGCTGAAAATATCATGTGCACATTTGGTTCCAAATCCATTTTTTCCCAAAAGGGTAAGAGTGTTCCAGTTTAGGGTTATTGTTCATTTCTCAGAGGGTATGTCTACACTACCACCCTAGTTCGAACTAGGGTGGTTAATGTAGGCAACTGGAGTTGCAAATGAAGCCCGGGATTTGAATTTCCCGGGCTTCATTTGCATATTGCCGGGCGCCGCCATTTTTAAATGTCCGCTAGTGTGGACTCCATAAATAATGGACCTCATTCCACGAGGAGTAATGGTAGTTCGGAATAGGAAGACTAATCTGAACTACCTAGTTCGTGCCGCGTGTAGCCGCGGGCACGGAGTCCAAACTAGCGGACATTTAAAAATGGCGGCGCCCGGCAATATGCAAATGAAGCCCGGGAAATTCAAATCCCGGGCTTCATTTGCAACTCCGGTTGCCTACATTAACCACCCTAGTTCGAACTAGGGTGGTAGTGTAGACATACCTTTATAGAATTAAGTCTGCATTACAAACGAGCCTGAGCTATAAAGTCTGTACAGAGATATTGAACACCTATGAATCTTGAAGTATCCTGATCTATAGTTGTGGTTTGGCCCAAATCTTATTCTGCTTTACTGTGTATAAATGAAATAACTAAATGTCCTCTTGAGACTACTCTGCACATCCCTGCAGGACACTTTTGTCTGATATCCATTTCCAGTTTTTCATTCAGGTCTGCAGAAGCAGTTCAGTGGTTGGGTACATTGAATCAAGCCTTATGGCTTCTCGAGTGTAGAAACCCACCTGCAGCCAATTAAGCCACATTGATGGGTTCCAACATTGATCCTACATAAATGATTGTCTGTTAGCGGTTGCCAAGTCATATCAAGGGTGAAAGAGGTATAAGAAAATAAAGAGAGATTCATGGCTGGTGCAGGGAAACAGAACAAAACACCAGGGAATGCTAATTAATGTCAGAACAGACTAAATTATTCATTGTTAATGATTCCTCCAGTGAATTTGGGTGCTTGGGGGGTTGTTTTGTTTTGTTTTTGTTAGTAAATTATATGTGAAGAGGTCATGATTATCTATGGATTTGTTCACTATTTGCAACAGTTCAATTAATAGTTTGCATGAACAAATTTTAGTTTCTGTCATGCTCATGAAGTTGTTGCCATCTGTATTCACTATTTGTTATCTACCTAAATCACAGAGTCCTGAATCCTCTGCTGAGCACAGCAAGGGAGAGATGATAAGGAAGGCACTTTTAACTCCCTGATCCTGGGGCCAATTTTACACTTGTTCCAGCACAGTTGAGAATTACGTAAGTATTGCTCTACAGCCTGCTGCCTGGCAACAGCTCCCTAAGAATAGTCCTTCAATTGGCAACAGTCACAGTGCGACAGGCTCTAGCCAACTATATCAGGAGTTGGGGATGAAGGTAGCACAAGAGTTGGCTACATCAGCGCTATGCTTTCTAGAATTTCTTCCACACTAGGGAATCCCAGGTCTGGGAAATGCAGCCACTTTCTGCCTCATTTGCCTCAATAGCATGACACAACAGCAGTGGACTGGGGATTGTTTCATTAGGAAAGAATGAAGCTGAATGCAGTTTAAGTTGAATAAATGGAACTTTAATAAAATCTGTGTATCGCTCTGCCCTGGTTGCATTGCTTTCAGCTCAACTCTTATTCCCTGTTAGTCCCACTGATCATGGTACAGAGACCAAGGTCTAATCAATGCTATTTTGTCTGTCCTCTGATTGAATGACCTAAGGCATAGCAATAGACATACCTATTTATGTCTGTTTGCTATTTATCTATGAACATTTGTAATTTTTGGACAAATCTATTGTCTTTAAAAAAGAGCTTTTCAATTATGCCTCCAAGACTGTTTCTGGTGCAAATATACTTGTAAATATTTCCATGCATTATTGTCCAAAATAATTTTTCATTCACAAATGCACTTGTGAACAAAAACAAAGTCATCTGAATACCATGAATAAATAAATAAAAACTGATTGCAACTTTATTCACATAAATAATTTGCTCTTTTTTTCTGGGCTACTATCAATTTTAAACTATTAACTCTATTTATATTTGCTATAAAAACAAAGGTAACATAGTCCTGTCCACAATACCCTCTAACCAGTGTATTTTATATTGGACTAAAATGACTGGAATAACAATGATGTTTTAAATCGAAAAAGGCAGACCAAAAACTATTTTCTTCTGTAAGCCTAAGATCACTCTGATCAGACAGTGCCATATGAATTGTAGGGCGTATTACAAGAGGCTTAACTGTGACGATATCAACTAAAACCATAAAACAGCTAAAGAAGGGCTTCTTTCTAAAATATCATAAAGGAAACCTAGCAGTGTATATTACTCAGCACTGCTGAAATATCGTGTTTCCATCATGTTGGCTTCAGGTTTTCATTCCCTTCTGTTTTGCAAGACATTCTACACAATTTGTAAGCTCTGAGCTACAAGCAACAGAGGGCAGTGAGTTTGCTGTTAACATGTGCTAGTGAACAAGAGAAAATGACATGCTCTAGAGAAACAAAAGACAGGACTATGTAGCACTTTAAAGTCTAACAAGATGGTTTATTAGGTGATGAGTTTTCGTGGGCGAGACCCACTTCCTCAGATCAAATAGTGGAAGAAAATTGGCATGACCATGTTCCAGAGAGGAGAACTCTGATATATCTATCAGTGAACAGGAGAATGTACAGCCATGGGACATTCATTTGCCCAACTTTCCACCGAGATATCCTTGAAGTAACACTTAGAGGAGTCACCAGGACTGTTCAAAGGGTCCTATATGCAATTGATTTTTCTACACTGGCTACTGTGGGCATGGTGGTGAAGCTACAGAGAGAAGGGACAGAGCTGAGTCGCCTCCAGTGAGGTGTGTGAGTCTGAATACACTCCTGGACTTTCCACTTATTCTGTCCACTGACACCAAATGATAAGTGGGTTGTAGTGGATGGGAATATGGGTGAAGTGAAATGTTAAAGGGACATTTGTGTATTGGACATTCACAGCATTGGGTGAGGAACAGAATTAAAGGCCCAAGTCCAAAGATACTGTGGGAATGGCTATATTTTGTATTATTTATTTATGTATATTGCTGTGTTTTTCCCAGCTGATGCTTTGTCTCTTGTCTGGTACTAAACAAATCTGCCAATTAAAGGTACCCAGAAAATGTATTTAGTAGTCCCTATTGTTATGAGTAGTGCTTGTTGTTTTTAAGGAGACTCCTAACCAGTTGTACCTGTCCTTTGCTGCTTTTGACAACATCTAGCAAAGGGTTATTACATGTTCTTATTTGGTTTTTGTTATAAAGAGAATTTACTGCAGGTGAAAGGCATCAGAGTTACAAGCCTGGAAACTGAAGTCCTCTGTTCACAGACTATATACAGCATGAGTTTTTGGGAGTTCAGGCTTCCCCTGATAGCCCCACCAATCTAATACAGAGGAACCACTTCAGTCTCCAGAGTCACTTATTCCCAGGACTGCCCATTAAGTTCTCAAATAATGCTATTAGTTGTAAAGTTGATGTTTTTCATTTGAGGATCTGTGGCCTAATTCTCCTCTCAATGGAGTTTATCCTGGTTTACCCTGATATCAGTGAAAGAAGAATCAGTCCAGGGAAAGGATAGCTGTGCTAAAGACTCACCCAGATGGTCTGTATTGTCTTGCTTTATGTGCTAACAAAGAATTTTATGTGCTCAGTTTTATACAACTAATAATCCGTCTCGTGTTTTTACAATTCTGGCTGAGAGTCACTGCTGATTGAGGACTAAGGAGCCACAGATTCATTGTCTCCCTTTAGGCTGTGTGCAAAGCTTCCCCTTGGGTCCTATTCACATGGATACAGAGTGGAGGAGCTCACGTCATAAGCAAGGGTGATAAAGGCTCTGTAGCTGATCCTAGGAGGCACAGAAGCCAAGGAGGCCTACCCTTCTGAGAGTGTGTCATGGAGGGGTGGTCACACTGAAGAGGTACCTGCCAGGCATGGATTCAGAGCTATACAACAGCTCCGAGCCTGCGGACCCATGACACCTTCTCTAAACTATTCTTTATTTTATATACTTGTATCAAATGGGACTTCCATGCCTCTGGCTGCTGTTATAGCCCATGTCTGAACGCCTTCTAATTCTGTGATATCTTCCAACAGCCATCCTAAGATAATGATTTTCTGATGGGAAACCTGAGTGGAATTCAAAAAAATCATTTTCTTTATTCAGATATTTTATAATCTATGATGGAAGAACATACATATTTTATAAGGAATAGAAAAAAAAAGGCAATGGTGACGAGAGCCAGCTATTTCAATTTGGATGACATTTGTTCTCAAGTTCCAATATACAGGTGACATTTGCACCCTGGATATCAACAGCAATCAAATCTGAATATCATCTCTTACATTTACTTCCACCATTTCAAGGACTAATTTATTGACTGTGATTAGACATAGCCAGGGGATGAGTAGAAAGGGCCAGAATGTTCATTCTTCATTTCCTAGCCTCTAGGTATAGCAGCGGGTGGGAGTATTGCAAAGTACATTCTCAAGCACTTCCAAAGAGTCTTATCAGTACTATATTTTCATGGCCTTGCTATCTGATGGAATGCTGCTTTGACTGGCATGAGTCTGGGAACAGATCATAGATCATCTAGTATCTTTGCTGAGCCCCACTGCTATAACAAAACTTGGCCCTTCACAGTGTTTCTATTTAAATTATGCACCATTAAGAGTAATTTTTATTATTCTGTTACATAATTGATGAAGACATAGGGTGCAATCCTGGATTCACTGAAGTCAATGGTAAAACCCATATCATTCATAACTAATAAAAAATCAGGAGCCTGATTCTCCAATGCCTTACACCATTTGTGATCACTTGCTCCTATTCATAGGAAACACTGCTATTTGGGTTTGGTAATATTTTATATAACTGTGCTCAGGCATAAATGACTCCACAAGATGAAAACAATGGAAAGAAACTCAGAAAGTCCTTCACATAATAGCTAGCACTGCAAAGTTATGCACTTTCAAAAGACTGTAGAGGGCCTCATAAGGTTTTGTTTTATATGGAGAACACTATTAATATGAATTCATGGACATTTTAAATTTTAATTATCCTTAGAGATTTTTTACATGGAAAGTAATTTATGTTTATCTTTCAAATGGGTCAACATCAGCTCTTATATCCATAGGCATCATATCATCCTCTTTCTGATTATGAAGATATTCTGGATTCTCATCATGCTAGAGGTTATGGTTCTGATTTAAATAACCACAGAACCCAGACCCAGATTTATTCCTTATGCACCCCTAGGCACAGCATCTTTAGTGATCCACCTCCACCTCCACCTGACATTTGGGTTTTCTATTAAAATGGAATGAAAAGAAATGTAAACACAGCTTTCCCAGGAAGGCATTGGAACCTCTGCCACACATGGTGCTCCCAACTTGACCTGGGGCACAACCCACACATTCTGTGAAACGCCAGAAGGAACTATACCTCTCCCATTAGCAACAGTGATAAATCGAGTCTCCTTGGACCAGATGCTTATACATAATGATAGCACTCAGAAGTGAGATCCAATGAACTTGCAAGACTTCCAGAATAAATCTTGAGACAAGACTCTGTTATGTAACATTTCAGTCTGAAGCAAATTGATGGCCTAGTATGGCAGAATATACCCCTTATTCAAACCCTATGCACTATTGTGATAGTTTTTGTATAAGGTATGCTAAGTGGAGGTATCATTTAAAAACACATAATTTGATGGTCAGTATTGTCCTGATAATATGTGTATGGCAACATTGTATATGAAATTATAAGATTTCCCTGTGAAGTGTTATTAACCCATTTTCCAAACCCCATGCACCGTCCCAAGCAGAAGTCAGCAAATAGGTCTGGCCCAAACAAAGGAAGGTGTGCTTGCCTTAGGGAAACAAAGGTAGCTCAAATGGGGGAGATGGTGAAGAAGTTGTGTACATCCTTCCACATAGACACTTCATCTCCTAGTTGCCGCTAGAAATATTTTTCAAGTAGAGAACTGAAACTTTTTTTAAAGTAAGGGGCAAATATGTTAATACAGGTAGAACTCTCTAATCCAGCACCCCTGGGACCTGACTGATGCTGAACCAAAGAACTTGCCAAATTACTGGAGGTCAATACTGTCTAGCAGCATTACCAAGACCTCCATTGCTTACGGGGCTTTAGAAGACATTTAGGGGTAAATTAGACCTACATAACGGCATAGAACACTGAGAGCCAGAACTGGTAGCTACAAACAAGCTTCATGGGACTAGAGGGAAGTTGGCCACACCCATGATAAGTGGACATCTGGCTAACTAAAATCATGCCAGACCATGGATGTTTCTGGACCAGACAGCACCAAACTAGCGAGGTTCAACCCCTAACCCTGATTCTTTCCCTGCCACCACATTTGCTGCAGTAGAGAAAACAGAAGGAAACAGCTGTTGGACCCAGGGAAGTCCTGACCTGAAGGTTTTGTCAGTGATCTGCTGGAACATGTTTGCTTTTCAGCTAAAATAGTGTTTTAAGTAAATAATAAGTATTTTATCTCTTTATTTTTAATTTATTTATTTTATCTCTTATTTTTAATGTATTTAGTTTATCTCTTATTTTTAAACAGTTCTGACTTTTATTCCTCATTACTTACACTCACTAAAAATCTAGCTCTAGATGCATATTATTTCCTCAAAGGATTAGCAGTTTTAATATAGTTGTAATTTACAGCAAAGGTCCAGGCAGTACAGGATGTATATTTCTGGGGGAAGATCCAGGACTGGAGGTTTGTTGAGGTCTTGCTGTCGTCTAACCAATCCAAGGTGTAACTGGCAGGCTGCAGTTATACACAGACACTCAGGGTATGTCTACACTACAGGGCTTATCTTGAAATAAGATATTCAAATTGAGCTATGTCAATGGCGTAGCTTATTTCAAAATAGAGCACTCTTCCTCTGACTTCCCTTACTCCTCAGAAGGTTACAGAAGTCAGAGTAAGAAGTTCTCCAGCTTGACAGTATTTTGACACTATTTCAAAATAACTGCCTGCTATGTAGACATGGATAAAGTAATTTCAGAATAGTGCTAGTTATTTCGAAATAGTGTTGCAGTATAGAATACCCTCATAGTGTGGCATGCATGCTGGAAATTTCTTTGTGAGTAGCCCAGGTAAGAGCTACTTCAGCAAGACACCCAAGGTTGCATGACAGAAATGATTTAGCCCCCACTAATCTGGATTGTGCATCAATATGTCACACGTAGTTATTCACTCTTAAAAACAGACAATCATAGTAGAGATGTCTTCTTCAAACTTTTTCTATGACAATGCACACAGCGTATCTATAATTATACAGAAGACAAATATCATGACAAAATAACCAGCTTTGATCTTCAATCCCTCTTAATCTAATCCACCCACTTCTAGTTTTATGTCTCTGCTAGTAGGTTTTATTCATAACATTTTATAAAAAACACCTCATTACTCTATTGACATATGGTAAGCTGTCAAAGAAAGCCTAAAAAATGCAATCGCCAATATTTCTGAATTTCTATTAGAAACACCAGCAAAGTACCTGAATACAGTACTCTATTTTAATGCTTTTCTCTAATACAGATGAAACCATGACATCTTTAGTTACTTTTTACTCTACCTTTAATCTCTGTTTATGAAGCTAATCAACACAGCACAAATTTCAGATTTACAATTAAAAATTCAGTGTAATTCAAAATTCATTTTCAGTGATGATTCAAATATCAGGCTCAACAAGTACACTTGCAAGCACTAATGAAGCTTGTTGGATGTAAATGAACAAGGGAAATAAACAAAGCATTGTGTTCAAGTTCAAATTAATACTTGCTTTTGATTTGGAATAAATGTTGGTAGAATTTCTCTCTCACACTCTCTCTCTTTCCCCTTACCTCCTCAGCTACAACAACAGCCAACTAGAATAAATACTCGAAATAAAGGTAAAATGAAATAACTGAACTGGGGAATGGGCTTGTTTGTTTGTTTCAGATAATTAGCCTAAAAGTAGCATACTACAAAATTGTGAAATGATGTCTTAGTTCAGCAACAGTAGTGATAAAAATACTGGAAGAAGTTTAGAAACTGCATATTGTCTTCTCTTTAGCTGTAATGTACCAGGTGATTTTTCAATGTACCATCAGAGGAAGTCATGCTTACTCTTTTAAATCTTCCAACCAACTTGTCACTGTCAGTTGTTGAAATTTTTCCTTTAAGCAATCTCTCTCTTTCTTCATCTTTAAACCAGAAATTATTTGCCATGGATGTCAGTCTTGATTCATCTGCAGAACCTGTACACAGGAATAAGTTTTCTTTCTCAAGTTTCAGCTATACCTGTCCATAAAGAGAGAGAGATCTGAATAAAGATCTGAACATCCTCATACTGTAAACATGCTCTGCTACAAGTTCACTCAAAAAATGCTGACAACTTTTAGCTCCTGCCTTTTAAAACTCTACAACAGCTTTGTTGGCACCAGTATAACTACATACTATCGCTACTTTTTAAACCACAGCCTACTATAAAGAGGAAATCCTACTACCTGCCAAACTATGTGCAAGTATACAAAGTATTTCCCTATTCCTTATATGTACTGTATTAAATAATTTCATACTGGAGTCTTAAATAGAAAGAGTAATATATGTCTTAAACAGTACTTAAAAGTATCAGTATGAAATAAGTATGAAATTGTTATACCTTTGTTTTTTGCTGCATTTATATATCTACTAAATATTGTCTTCAGAGAAAGAAGCCTTTTTTTGGGTGCGTGGTTCATTTCTGTTCTGACTTTCACATATGAGATATATTTCATGCACTCTCACAGAAATTTTATTTTGTCTTTCTTGCTTTACTGTTCTTTTAATTTGAAATAAAGCTTATTGTAATGGCAAGTATTTGTTTGCTTGTTGTGTCAGGGAAAGTATAATACATCAGATATCAAGAATGGTAACTTTCAAAAACCAGTAGAAGAGCACTTCAATGTCCCTGGACACTCAGTAAGAGTACATCTACACAGCAACATTATTTTAAAATAACTTAGTCCATGGCTACACAGCAGACAGTTATTTCAAAATAATGTCAAAATACTTTCAAGCTAGAGGACTTCTTACTCCAACTCCTGTAACCCTCATTGTACAAGGAGTAAGGGAAGTCAGAGGAAGACTGCTCTATTTTGAAATAAGTTCTGTGTAGATGCTCCCAATTTTGAAATAAGCTATTTTGAAATAAGCTACAAAATTGATGTAGCTCAATTTATTTGGCTTATTTCAGGTTAAGCCCTACTGCTAGACACACCCTAGCAGATTTGAAGGTTTCTACACTTGAGCTAAAAATCTTCAAAAACAGACTGCAGCATGAAACTGCAGAGCTGGAATTCAGACGCAAACTTGAGACTATGTGATTGTGTCTGAAAAGAGACTTGGATGGGCCAGCTCGCTACAAAACATAATTTCTTCCCTTCTTGTATCTTCACCTTCTTATCTGCTGTCAGGAGTGGGCCACATCCACCCTAATTGAATTGGCCTCCTTAGCACTGGTCCTTTGCACAATAATGTAACACTCCCAGCTTTGCATGTGTATATGTACAGGCTTAACTGAAAATTCCAATTCATTAATCTGATGAAGAGGGCTTCAGCACAAATAAATGTGTTAGTCTTTAAGGTGCCAAAGAAGTTATTGGTTTTGCTTTTTAAATAAACAGTTTTAGCTAAAACAGACTAAAGCTGCTACTACCCCTCTGAAACAATAATTATACATACATAGAATATTCTTCTGCCTCACTGTAAAGATAAAATATATATGCCCATTTTAGAGTCTGTGGAGCAAAGGAGGTATCTTTTGACAAGGCAATAAAAGCTGTCTAAGGAGACTGGTAACGGATTGAAAGTTTTACCATATGACGTGTTTTCACAAACCTACAAAAAAGTGTTAAATTAATAAGTGGCCCCAAATCTGTTTTTAGTAGAAAAGTATCCAAACACTGATGATGTGCCCTTCCAAAAAGGAATAATGATTAACTTATATGTTGGTTTTCTGATATCAAAAGATACATAATGGCAAAAGACAGTGGGAGGAACACAACAAAAAGTGAAAAAAATAGTAACTCTTTATCTTGTTCAGATACCGTAGTTCATCTCTACTCCACAAACCCTTTGTAACCTTACCTAATTGAGAGAGAACCTTTTGCTTTTAGCTTGAAAAGTATGATATGTGTGAACTGGCAGAGTTTAAGGCTGCTGTGTATATATATCTGGGACTAGTCATTTTTTTTATAATGGACTCACTTTGTGGAAGAAAGTATGTGAAATGTTGTATGGCAGCAAAAAATGCTGAATAGTGAAATGACTTTTCCAAAATGTCCTATTGCATTTGTTTTCTCTCATTGTCTTTGCCAGAGGAACAACATCTTTCAGTGACAGTGACAGTTTTTTATGCATGTGCACTAAAATGATGAAAATGAAAAACGTATTGTACATGACTTGTCTATGGAATCTGTTTATAAATCTTGCCTTCATATACTCAAGCTAACCCTCCTTTTACAACTTACTGCATTACTGGACCAACTGGTTCATTTGTGGGCCAGTAAAGCATGAACATGTACACACATTATCACTGTAAGAGAAGATTAGTTCTCTAGAGAAGCAATATATATTCATCTTGGACACCACAGGAAGACAGACAAGACCACCAGGAATGTGCTTTCACTAGGCCACAACTTTATTAACACATCTGGGAAACTATCTAGCATTAACCCTTCCAGTGCAGTTTACCTTTCCTTCTGAAACTCATACTACATGGGAGAGAAATACCTCCAGTCCTCAATGCTTCACCCAAATCTTCCACTTGGTTCCCTCACCATTGCTGGGACCATGCCTCCCTCTCCTTTGTTAACTGTGTGAGAAAAGCGGTGTCCTTTTCTGTACCAGTTAGTATGAGCCCGACCCCCCTTCCTCATATTCCTGAGGAGATGCCCTCAACTAATCCCAGTTTCAGTTATAGTTTATCGGAAATGAAGGCTCTATTAAATGAATACTTGCATTAGACACCAAACAAGCTGTGACAACATGAACACATTAGAAGCTTAACATACTGTCATTTTCAGGGGTGAAATCCATACAGAGAGGGACTGTGTTACCCCTGTCTTGCAACCTTCGGTGCCTCACAACACCTTGTTAGTAGTAGCTCCCATCTGGGCTGCCCACACACAGCCTTCCAGCATGCAAGTCTGGCTCTTACCAGCCTTAATTATGCAGCACACTGACTCCAATGCACCCCTACTCCTGGATTTCTCTCCAGAAATGTTTGTCTTTGACTGCTCACGCATTTTTGATCACTCCTAATGTATTAAGTCTAGGTATGTCTACACTAGCCCCCTAGATCGATCTAGGGAGGCTAATGAGAGCGACCGAAATTGCAAATCAAGCCCGGGATTTAAATATCCCACACTTGATTTGCATGTTCCTGGCTGGTCACCATTTTAGAATTGACTAGCCCAAAGTAGCTGCCTGCATCTACAAGCGGCAGTGAAACGGGCTTCTGATTTAAAGCCCCTAATTCGAATTAGTTGGTAAACCTCATTACAGGAGGAATACCACCTAATTCGATTTAGGGCTTTAAATCCCGGGCTTGATTTGCAATTTAGGTCGCCCTCATTAGGCTCCCTAGATCGATCTAGGGTGCTAGTGTAGACGTACCCTTTGTTATTTCTTTATGGGAACAACATGTATCAGTTTACCACTTAAATAGACATGCCAATGTGAACACACTGGATTAGATAAAACAGGAAAACAAGTTTAATAACTTGTTTAAGTTTAATAACTATAAAGAGACAGATTTTAAGTAAATGCAACTGATGAGGCATAACAATAAAAATGATTATAAGAGAATAAGGACAAAAATGCCTTCTAGCGACTAGTTTCACAAACTATATTAGATTTAAAGCCAAGTTTTTCACCACATGCTGCCAACAGCATTCCAACAAAACTTTCACGTCAGGACCCCCCCTCCCAGAATCCAATTGCTATTTGCTTTGTCTTCTCAGATGCAAAGAATGAGATGGTCAGGGAGAGAGTGAGTTAATTTGAACTAAGCTAATTCGATCTAGTGCATCTAGACCTAAAAACTAGTTCGAATTAGCGTTTTGCTAATTCGAACTAGCATGTCCACACTGAGTGGACTCTGAACCGAAGTTAAGGCTGGCCGGAAGCAGTGCCTGCAGGGCATCAGATTAGGACTTAGAGCGTGGAGATGCTGTCTCAGGCTAGCTGAGGGCTGTGCTTAAAGGGACCTGAATCCCACCCCGGACAGACAGTTCTCAAGGTTCCCCTCTTGCTTGTCTACCTCGATGAGGGACAGCAAAGCAGTCCTGGCTTGGAGTGCCCTGAGTGCCCACACTCAGCACATCACAGCACTCGGCCATCAGTCTGGCTGCACTTGCCGCAGGCTGCCATCCGGGGGGGGGGGGGGTCAATCGGGGGGCTGCAGGAGAGCTTCCATCCCAAAGAGCCGCACAGCCACCCCAGTCCTCCCCATTGGGGGCTCGTACCCCATTCCTCCCTCACCTCCTTCCACTTACCCCTCCCTAGCCCCCCTTCCTGATGTACAAAATAAAGGACACGTGTGTTCAAAAATAGAAACTCACTTTATTGAACAGAACTCAGGGAGACTGGGAGAAGGAGGTGGGAGAGGGGAAGAGAGAGGGTGGGAGAGGGGAGAGCAACTAAAATGATCAGGGGTTGGGAACAGGTCCCATATGAAGAGAGGCTAAAGAGACTGGGACTTTTCATCTTAGAAAAGAGGAGACTGATGGGGGATATGATAGAGGTCTATAAAAGCACGAGTGGTGTGAAGAGGGTGCATAAAGAAAAGTTCTTCATTAGTGCCCATAATAGAAGGACTAGAGGACACCAAATAAAATGAATGGGTAGCAGGCTTCAAACTAATATGCGAAAGTTCTTCTTCACAAAGCAAAGAGTCAACCTGTGGAACTCCTTGCTGCAGGAGGCTGAGAAGGCTAGAACTAGAACAGAGTTTAAAGGGAAGTGTGATAAAGTCATGGAAGTTGGGTCCATGGAGTGGTATTAGCCAGGGGGTAGAAATGGTGTCCCTGGCCTATGTTTGTGGAAGGCTGGAGATGGATGGCATGAGACAAATGGTATGATCATTGCTTCAGTCCATCCCCTCTAGGGTCCCTAGTGTTGGCCGCTGTCGGCAGACAGGCTATTGGGCTAGATGGACCTTTGGTCTGACCCAGTACAGCCATTCTAAGCTCAGTGCTCAGGGTCGGGGGTCTCACTGGACCACCCTGATTTTCATGCACACGTGCTCCTGGGTGGCCAGACTGGCAGCTATCCTGCCCTAGACGACCACTTTCCTGTGCTTAGTGCGGAGGTCGTGGATGAGGTCTACGATGTCCGCACTAGACCAGGTGGGCGCCAGCCTCTTGCGGCCTCGGGCAGGCTCCCGGGAACCGCCAGCCTGGTCCCGGGAAGAGGCGGAGGGCTGGGTGGCAGAGGGTGGCTGGTTCGTGCCGTGCCAGGTGCAGGGTCTGCTGGCTGGGTGCTGGCAGGCTTGCACCCGGCACTGGCACCGTAGCCAGTCCGTGCCCCTTGAAGGGCTCCGGGGCCGGGATGGGGGCAGAAGAGTTTCCCTGGTGGTGCCCAGAGTGGCCACCAGGGAAAGCTGGGGAGGGCTAGCCTCCCACTAGTTCGAATTAAGTGGCTACACAGCCCTTAATTCGAACTAGGCATTAGTTCTCATGGAATGAGGTTTACCTAGTTCGAATTAAGCGCACCGCTAGTTCGAATTAAGTTCGAACTAGCGGTTTGCATGTGTAGCGCCTATTAAAGTTAATTCGAACTAACGTCTGTTAGTTCATATTAACTTTGTAGTGTAGACATACCTAAAGGGATATCTTGGTGTGTTTGCCCTTCTTGTTAATAGTTTTGATCCCTTTTGAAATACAAATCCAGCTGTTAACCAAGAGATAGGAAGTTTGGTGGAGGAAGGAGACTTCATGTTTTTTCTTTACTAAGATGTGATCTCTTTGTCCCTGTCCTCCAAATTGCCAAAGAATGGCCAGTTGATTGACAATGTACCATCAGCTATGTTGACACCTGGCTGGAGTGCCAGCTTGCTATATACTCGTCAGACTTCTCTGTGAAACATGCTTTAGTCATGATTTCAGCTTATATATATATATAACTTTACACATGATGTTTCTGTGTACATTTTACCACAATATTACTGATCAGCAAGTTATGAGTTTTCAAATGGACCTCACAAGGCATCTTACACAAAGAATTTTGCAATATTGTGTATGATGTGAACATAGGAATACATTTCATCACACCTAGACACTGAGTCTCTGAGTTAATGAAATGAAGGTGGAAAAATAAATAAACGTGCCTATACTGCGCAGGCCTATCTGGCAATGCAGGAAATCCCTTCCCTACTCCAAGGAGGTGATTAGTTTGAGTCTCAGAGCAAACCCACAGATCTTGTTCTGCTCAAATCCCAAAAGGGGAGTTGCCATTCCTGGGCAGGGGAAAGGATTAATAAGTACTGTTACATACGTCAAGACATCCAGTGTGCTAGGGAGATCCTAATATTTTTGTCCTCCAAATACTGCCTTTTCTGTTTCTGCTAGTTTTCTTTGGAGATTAGGTGTCCAGAAATGTACAGAATATTCATACATTTTTAAGGTCAGATAGGACCATTATGATCACAGGCCATTGAAATTTCACCACAAATAGAAATGGAATAAAAGTATCTGGAAACTTGCATCACAACTTTTGGGGGACTTTATCCATAAACCTCTTTTGTAGTTTATACTGTGCACCTTTTGTTCATGACTGTGCTCCCATGACTTCTCAATGATACTTGTAGGAATGCCCACAACCCTTTAAACAACTTCAGTTTGCATTTATTTTTGACTGTTCTAAAGGTATATGAAAAGAAAATAATACAGTAATCTCAAATGTACTTTGTTGCCTTATAATTACAATCTTTTGTGTTTGTTGTGAGTCATGATGCTAAAGGCCAAGTACTTCAAGAGACATGATGGCATGACAATGATCACACACAAGTGTATGCAACTGCTATTATCAAATCAATATCTGTTATTAAAAGAATTTTATAAAGATTGACAAACGTGTTCTTAAAATTACTTATTTCACGGTTCATAGTCTGACATTTAGTTTTGCAATGCATGCCTGTGCATTTGTCATTCTTTAATCATGTAGATCCAGATTCTAATACCCTTGCTTGTGTTGAGTAGCATCGTATTTCATAATTAGCCCCATTGAGCTTAATGAATTCAGTGGGAAGCTATGATTCACTCTAAGTCATAATACATTATTTCTTCCTTACATTATTCCACAATTAGAAATGGAGGGATAAATCCTGGTCTTATTGAAGTCAGTTTTTCCATTTACTTCAATAGGACCAAGATTTCACTCTATTTCTGATATTTATTGACAGCATGTCTCTCTCTCTCTCTCTCTATATATATATATGTATATATGTATCTGTGTGTATACATAAAATAAATATTTGAAGAGCATTTACACTGGATATATTGTAACACTGTCAGTTTAGCTGAGATAATTTAAAAAGAAGAAAACAGATATCTCTCTTTTGGGGGATTATTTTATAGAATAAATAGAAAAAAATTAATATATTTAACAATGTTTACTACTCTGTTACTTAAAGGATATAGCCTTATTTGTTCTTACATACATTTACCAGACAGATTCCAGATGTTTGGAAAGTTGATTACAGTGAATTACTTAGCAACCATACAGGTTGAAACTCTCTTACCTAGGATTCTCTGGTCTGACTACATCCATGGTCTGGCACAGATGTTGCAGAACCGGAGAGTCCTGGTGGAGGGCCTGTGGCATTGATCCCCATAGGATTTGCAGGGCAGTGGGCTGCCTGCAGTGAGCTGATGACAGGGCCGCCAGAGTGTGGTGGCGGGGCTGCCCAGGGGGGATTGGGAAACCCAGCAAGTGGCTGCCCAGTAGGCCTGGGAGCCACAGCTGCCCAGTGGATCCCAGAGCTCCAGCACAGAGTATGTGGCTTCCCTGCGGGTCCTGGAGCAACACCATGGCACGTGGAGCTTCCCTGCAGGTCCCAGAGCTCTAGTGTGGCACACACAGCTGCAAAGCAGGTCCCAAAGTCACAGCATCAATAGCTTCCCAGCAGAGTTGGCAGGGCAGAGGTGCCAGCAGGAGGTGAGGAGCTGGCTGGGAGACCAGCAGGCCAGGCCAGAGAGTCTGATGCCATAGGTCAAGAAAAGACCTCCCTTGGTCAGACAAAATCCTTCATCTGGGACAGGTCAGGTCCCGAGGGTACCGGACCAGGGAGGTCTAACCTGTATTTACTGTGATGGTTTAAGCAATGGAGCTGATTTTTGAAAGATGCGTATACAGCATATCTCAGCAAACAAATGAGGTATGTGGTAGAAAATCAGCATATCAATGTCAGTCTCTACAATACTGAGAAACATACCTCATCTTCATTTCATTGCACAGCCAGTAAGCAAACACCTACCATAACACTGAGTTGATATCTGTTGCATCTTAATTCATTAAAATGAATGGGGGAAATTGTTCATCAAATGGATAAAAACACAAAAGAGATCAAGAAAGTAGAGATGATTTTTGAAACTTCCATCATAGATAGCTCTCGTATAGTAGCACAGTTGTATCTGAGGTCCTGTTCTAAATAAGATTTACTTTGTTTTGTTTTGTTTCATATAACTAATACTGTCCTGACTTCTGATCATATGCTTGACCAATAGAGTTACTTACGCATGAAGCTGCAGTAACACAGGAGTGAATCATGCCCCGTATATGCAGGTATTCCTACTGAAATATGTCAGGAACTTCAGTTTGCTTATTCCTTATTATAACATTACATGTCCCACAAAAAAATTGACCGGATCAAGATCTTATAAATATTTCTGAAAGTTTGTTTGTTTGTTTGTCCCTCCTGAAAGATCTCAGAAACGGTTAGAGCTAGAAACACCAAATTTTGCATGGATACTACTGATTTCCTAACTAAAGTAACTGGATTGGTTAGATCTCAAAATCAGTTCCTCTGGTTCCCTCAGAGCCCCAATTGGGCCCACTGATAATTCCAAAAGATCTCCGAAATGGTAAAAGCTAAAACATCAAATTTTGGATCCTACTGATATTAGGATCCTACTGATTTCCTGACTTAAATAACTGGAATGGTTATATCTCAAAATCGGTTTCCCCAAAGCCCCAATTGGGCCCACTGATAATTAGCTTTTAATAGTGCCTGATCATAGGCATTTGCTGGACTCTTCTGTTAAGCATGTCACATAAACTGCAACTACGAGATCCTAGAGGATAAAGCATGTGGGCACCTGCAGCACCATCAAGGGAAAGCCTATGGGGGAGAGACTGAAGTGGGGCAGAGAATCAGCAACCTCCCCTATACTAGGACACCAACAGGTCTCCTGGAGAGACCCAAATGTGGCTGATGCCGGCTGGGGTCTAGCCTTGCTAATTGTGACTGGGAGAAGCCTCCAACTATCACAGCATCTCAACATCTTCACGCAGCTGGGCTCTGACTGAACCCCTTCTGGAAATTAAAGTTGCTTCCCTGTCCCCACACCCAAACGAGCCATCCCACCATTCGCCCTCCTTTGGGCTGTGTGCGTTCTCCTGGCAGGGCTGTGTACATTATCAACAAGTGTCACGGGCATTATACACTTTGCTGGATTCAGATCACAGTAGAAAGAGGAGGTGGGTAGGAGGACAAGGTTTTGAGCACCGTGGAGTTTGAGGAAGACACGGTACACTCAGAACAGCCTATTCTTATTAGAACAGGTATGTTCAAGTGCTGCCTGTTCTGATCATCTAGGTATCACTAATTGCACCTGGTGTGAAGGTGTTTCGCTTTGTCTGATCAATGCAACTGGTCCAGCTGCCACTAGGAAGTCTATTCAGGTTGCCCCATGGAGCGTGTACTGAAGGCACTCAGGGAGTGGCTACTTGGGGAGCAGTGATTTGCTGCTGCTGCAAAGCCCGGGAGACATCCCCTCCATTTCTCAAGGCTTCTGGCAAGAGGCTGCAGGCATTGGTTTGCATAGAGTCTTTAAGGGAAGATGGGCCTTCCTGATTTGTGGGGACTGAGAAACGAGAACCTATGCAATGTTTTTTAAACTATGTTTTTGTCTGACAGCAATTTTCTTAAAGAAAATTTTCATAGGTGTTCTGCATAAAAAATATTATTGTTTGGTGTTCCGTGGTCTCAAAAAATGTAAGAAACATTGCCCTATGGGATTTGTCATTTTGTAAGCACATCACTAGCTATGTTAATTTCTTAAAGTAATATATAAGAAAAGAATTTCCAATAAAATGTTAATGTTATTAACGTAGTTCATTCATCACACCTTTTACAATATTTTCCCTGGGCGACACCGGGTATTTCTTCTAGTTTTTAAATATTTTTAAGATTTTTAAAAATCTAAACTAGTGGTTTGGGTTCCTTATGTTTTCAGTGACCTTTTACAACCTAATATTCACAGCACAGTAAGCAAAACAGGTCCCTTTCTAAAACATAGACCCCTTTAAAGAATCTCAATTTGGGCCTCCAAAAATCGAGGCACACACAAAAAATTAGGTTTTGAAAATCTTGGAGGGGATAACTTAACTTGAAACATTTGGCATCTGAAATTATACCCAAATAATAGCTGCCTTTCAGCAACCCTGCAGCATTTCAAATTATTCTGCTGCCCTCAGAGGCAGTCACATCAAATGTGCTAATGAACAGCTGTAGAAGCCCCATTGTTTTAGATTATCAAAATTATATTGGACAAAACAATTAAAATGATAAGAAATGACCCTGTTCCTTGCAGGAGTATAAATTAGATGTTCTAGTATCTTTTCCAGGTCTAATTTTTGCGGGCTACATCATCTGATTCTGCCTTGAGTTCTTCATCTGAAGCCATGATTCGAGTGATCAGAGGTCCCAATTTTATAGGCACAGTCCTAATATTCATGCTTTGACTTATGTAGGCACCTATTACTCCCCATCCCCTGTCCCAATTTTTCACATTTGATATCTGGTCACCCTAGTTATAATCCTTTATTATGATGTCATAGTTAGATACTATGACAATAATTACTAAGAAATTGACAAAGCATAAAAAACAGATGAAGTTCTAAACAAAAGCAATCCAGTTTTCTTGAAATTATCTCTTGCTATAACTAAAGCAAGGGAAAAGAATACCAAGAAAACACATGACAAATGGATAGAAGTGTTATGGAATAATATTCCACATATCAAAGCTTTCTAGATGGCATCAGTGGGACTTTAAACTGCAGCTTTTTAAAGCTTCTTAGGCTATATATATTCAACATTGTATTTTGCATGACTCACTAAAAATGGTGTTTCAGAATAATAGTACAAAGTGACAACATTTTTTGCTTAGTTTCTCAAATCCTTTTTAACCATCAGATAGGTTGCTGCTAGCCAGAAGTAAAACTAGCCTAGCAGGTAAAGTATTTATAGATACACACATATCCATGTTCCCAAAGTTAATGTATGTATTTATTTTAGAAACATATTTTGGCATTTGAAACAGCCTCATTGGCTTTATCTTTAACTGTGTGACCATCTTACAATGTTTCATGTTGGCAGATGACTTTGGGAGTAAAATAATAATATGAAATTGGGGGAAACAAAACAAGATTCAACTAATAAAAGAGCATCAGAAATAAAATAATATTTTAGTGCTCAAAAGGAGAAGTATTGTGAGCAGACATGAGAATGCAGACAAACATTGTTAGGGATCATTTATTCATAAATGGCCCTTTGAACAGTAAGTTTAGAGAGTCAGTATATTTTCTTTATCTTTTGACCATTTTGGTTGGCCAGATATTCCATATGCTTTGAAATAGTCACAGGTAACCTACCTTAGGAGCACCATTCTTTTGTCAGTAGGGCTGCCAATGACTGGAGAATAAAGAAGAGAGATTTCATAGAATAAATGGAAGACAGGCAGAATTTCTCTAAATTAAAATAATAAAGCTTCCTAAATATTTATCAGGTCTCTGAGATCACATCTAAACAGCAGGGCTAAAGCCAAAATAAGCTACACAAGCTGAGGTACTTCAATTGTGTAGCTGAAGTCGAAATAACTTATTTCAACTTTTGGCACTGTCTACGCAGTAGGAAGTTGGAGAAAGAGCACTCTTCCTCTGATTTCCCTTACTCCTTGTAACATGTAGGTTATAAGAATTGGTCTAAGAACTCCTCCAGCTTAAGATTATTTTGATATGTCAAAATTACTGCTTGTAGTGTGGACACGGACTATGTTATTTAGGAATAACGTCAGTTATCCAAAATAATGCTACTGTGTAGACCTTTCCTTAGAGAGCATGGTGTGTTATTATTACTATTATGCTGATTTTAATATACAGCTATTATGTATAGTAATTGTGATTTTACTCTTATGTTTTTGAAGTCAACATATGAAATGCCTGTATCACTTGTGATCAGACCAGTATTACTCTTTGCCTACTAGACTTTATACCTTAGACTTTCCCATATATGTTCGGATTATTGCAATAGAGTATCTTGTGCATTTATTTTGATGAAGAGTTAAAGGGCAAATATTACAGTATGCTGAATATCAGTACATAATTTCCTACATACTATGTGTAATCGATATTTTCCTTTTCTTGGGTATCATCAGGCCCCAGTCTGTGACTTCAAGAAGGACTTGAGGGATATGGGTTAGGAATTCCTTTAGAAAAGAGAGTCTGATAATTGGATTTGAAAACTTGAGATTCACGAGGTTTCTTCGCCACATTCCTAAATAGGGATAGCAACAAAATATGAATGGCTGTCTCCTTGTCCATGCAAGGATACAGTCCAAGTGTTCAGTTACCCGTTCTCTGAAACCATTAGAAAAATATTAAGTCAAACTAAATATTGCTTCTAAAACACCAGTATAAGATGAATGAAGAGAAGAAAAGACCAATCTACTGTATGATTTGCTTTGTTGGTAAAACAAATGGAAATTTTCCCTCCAATTTAGTTAAACACGCCTTTGTTTACTATCCTTAAATATTTTGCATGAAAACATTAGAATGAAGAGGCTGGTATAAAATACAAACTACGACAAAAAAAAATAATGTTTGGTAAAGGTTATCCCCAGATGCTGGTCTTTTCTAAGGAGCCTAAATGAGTTTAGACACAAATTTCCCATTGAATTTTGAAAGTTCTAGTCCAGATTCCCCATCAAGTTCAATTCCTTATGGATTGTAATAACTGTTAAAAAAACTCACCCCAAATCACTATAGTGAATGACTTATTATGTGAACTTGAAAAAAAATGAACAACTGCATGTTTCTTGTGCATCTAGGTGTCATACAGAAGAGTCACAACTACCATTAACTGTTATAATGCATAATCTATCTAATGTAAGAAAAAGAAAGTGCACAGAACATACTCCCTATTTGACAGAGTGATATGGGAGATTAAAAGTATGAAAAGGTTAACAGCGAATGTGCTTTAATCTCAGAACAGTTGATAGGCAGAAAGCTATGGCTTCAACCAATGTCTGAAACGGAACATTTTTTTGTGTTAGGAAACCCAGGACTCATCCTTGTCTCTCCTTAATGGGGAGGTGAAGTCTTGGTTTCTAGGGATGGGATTTTGAGGCATTTAAGGCATTATACATTTTCCCTTGAAAGCTAAGGGGAGTTGGGAACCTAGCTTGCTTAAAAATCCTGCTAAAAATGTTTTGATCATAGTGGACCAATCTAATATATATCACTAAAGAAAGCCTAAGATACTCCATTTTCTGACTTCAGAGGCAAAGAAGAAAAGTTAGAAAAGACGAACAAGCTGAGTCACACAGGGAATTTTGGTTTTAAGTGATCCTAAATCATCCTCATCTTATTGCTATACAACTTGTCTGAATATAATCAAGACCAAAAGAATCTACACTCCACTGTGTAAAGTTTTAATTCAAACAAACCAGTTTTGATGATGAAGGAGAAGAGCAGGAAGGTTAAGTCCGCTTCTATGATTCAATGATTCTATTGTTTTCAATGTCATTATGTTATATCTCAACTAAAGCACCACCAGCAGGAGTCTTAATGAAAGACAAAAACTGAGTGGCAGCAAGACTATTAAGGAGGAAAGAAACAAGGTTACACCCGAATTATTTTCTGCTTAACAGACTGAAAAAATGAATTTGCGGTCCTATTCTTAAACAACTTCCATTACTGCATGCATTATTTATGTGATTCTCCCAGGTAACATACGCAGATATTATCTGTATTCATCAACAGAGAATATTTGCTGCCTCACAAGAGACTTTTTGGCCTAAACACAGTGGTGTTGTGCCAGTCATGAGGTGAATACATCATTTTTGTGTTAAGTACAAGGATGGTTTTGGATATCATATTGTGACCACCTGTGTAATAGAAAAATCCTATTGTAGGTCATGCATGAGTTATGATAAAAGGTAATGTTATAATAGTTTAAGTGTTAAAAGTATTATTTGCTTTTGGTTATGATTATGATTCATACCCTGATGGCCACCCTTTCCTATTAGCAGAAAGGAACAGGAGATTGTTTGGTAGGGGTGCATCAGGCAGATTGTATGTATCTGTATCTGATGGCAAGGCAGAAATAAACTCTCAGGCTATGTCTACACAGCAGCGTTATTTCAGAATAACTGATGTTATTTTGAAATAACAAACTGCACATCTACACAGCAAGCCATTATTTAGAAATAATGTCAAGAAGGAAGACTTCTTATTCTGACTCCTGTAACACTCATTTCACATGGAGTAAAGGAAGTTAAAGGAAAAGTGTTCTTCCTTTGACTTCCTCTTATATAGAGAGCGCCAAAAGTTAAATTAAGCTATTTTGACTTCAACCACACAATTACCGTAGCTGAATTTGCATATCTTAATTTGACTTTTTCACTGCTAGGCAGACATGCCGTTATGGTCACCATTCTGTTTTAGATTTACAACAAATATTGTGAAATAAGTAAAAGAATGTGATTATTTTTTTCTGAACATTATAACTTGATGTTCTTGTTCAAATGTACATATTGTTTCTGTGTAACAAAGAAATCAGTCCTGAATTGTGTGAATGAGGAATGTGTGTGTTAAGAGAGAAGTGTGAAGACCATCACCAGACAAAGGTGTTCCGGGAAGAATGGGGGACCGATGTAAGGTGCTAAAGATTACTATATATCCCCACATATATTTGAGAAGAGAGCAGATTGATGACTCTAAAAGAAAAGACAAGCACCTATCAATTGGGACAAGATAGCTGTGATTGAAACCAACATGATGAAACAATAAGTAAGTGATGAGACTAAAACTTAAGAAAACAAGCTCTCATCAAACAGCAATTGATTACAATATGGTGGTGCGAAACTCACAGATCCCAATGAAGGAAAACTACTATGAAAAGATATTGCTTTGCCATAAATTTTGGGTTCATTCTACCTCTAAAGCCATGATCCAAACTGAAAGAGCCTGGTTCCTCCCCTCATACTTAGCCTGCTTGGTCACCAGGCTAATTCAAGCCAATAAACATTGACTGGCAGAACGCTCTGTGTGTGTGTGTGTGTGTGTGTGTGTGTGTGTGTGTGTGTGTGTGTGTGTGTGTGTGTGTGTGTGTTTCTTTGTAAGCACATTAGCTGCTTTTCTATTGTATTCTTAATAAATGCAGCCAATTGCCTTTTCCCCTATAAAGATCCTGTGCGCTTCTTATAAGCATAACACCTGCAGTAACTATAAACATGTTGATTTCAGAAGCAATAACAAGTAATAAGGCATAAAATGAACTTGCATTAACTTCTAAACTCATTTAATATATGGACTGGTGGCATGTTCATTGCCAGTTTGACTGAAGCTCACTGCAGAAGTAATGGACTCTTGGTTCTGTGTGAACATGTGCAAGCTACAAGACTTTAATAACTTTTCAATGAAAACATATTTAAATGGAAGCTAGTTGAAAATGAATTTCCACAATTGCAAACCAGATTGTGACACTATTATACCGAGCTCAGCAATATAACTTTCATATTGATCAATACCATTAGATTCCCAGCACAACTCTGTCTTTGTCTTTGCTAATATAAATGAAGTTCTCATGTTGAATTAGCTTAGCTAAGACAGAATTGTTCATATCATGATTTAGGTAAAGCAGTTTACCTTATCCACTGCTTGTAAATTCAAAGAATAAAATAAAAGGGGGGAGTATAGAGCCATTTAGATTATTGTTTAGTCACTGTATAAAATAAGCACAAAACCTTCCAGAGATTTAAGAAATCTCTAAAAACCCACAAAACAACTAATGATTTTCTTTTCTTTATATCTCATGTATCTCTGTCATGACTCATTTTTTTTAGTATTGTCTGTATTACACAGAAAAAAATAAATAAATCTGTGGTTGCAATGAAATAGTTTGATAAAATGTATCATATTTAATCTGTTTCCACTTGACAGTCATATGTGTTGCCAACCCAGGTATTTTGTGATTTTCCAGATCTGGATATCTCCAATACAAGGTTAGTTTAAAGCCAATAAATAACCTAACATCTAGGCTTCATATAAATGTGTTATAGAATTAAGATGACTATTTTAATTGAACAGAGAATGGGCTTTTTAGTTAATCTCCCTGTTGAATCAGCACTGAATATTACCCTTAGTAGGACTTCATCCTGGGGTGAAATCATCATTACAGAAATCAATGAGAATTTTGCCTCTGGCTTTGTCTACTCTGCAGGGTTTTTGTGCAAGAAGCCCTTTGCGGAAGAGTTCTTGCACAAAAACGTGTCCAGACCTCAAAGCACATCGCAAAAGCAATGTGCTTTTGCACAAGAGAGCATTCACACTGCTTGGATACTCTTGCACAAGAAAGCTCTGATGGCCATTCACAGAATGGCTATCAGAGCACCTGTGCTTTTTCCGATAGGGGTTTTTTGTGCAAAAACCCCTCCGGAGCGTCTGCACCCACCTTTTTGTGCAAGAGATATAGCACAAAAAGGAGTTATTTCTCGTGGGGAGAGGAATAACTCTATTGGCAAAAGGCCTCTGTTCTGTCAATTTTCTTGTGCAAAAACTTACTTGAGGTGCGGATGCTCCACCGTTTTTTGCGCAAAAATCTTGTAGTGTAGCCATAGCCAATAACTTCAATGGCACCAGGGTGTTGCCACTGAAGCTCATAAATACTCAACATATACTTTCTTTTTAATGGCTTCAACTCTGTATGGTTAATTAATACCACATGACCATCTAAACCTATTTCAGTGTGGTACCCAGGGTATTCTGGGCCCAGTTCAAAGACTGAAATACAAGCACCCCTTTTTTACTCCTAATGCAAAAAGCAGCCCTAAAAATGTAAATCCCAATAAATAGAAGTGTACTTTCCCAGACTGCCCTGAATCGGTCTCATTAAATAGCTCATCCCAGTTTATCCACCTTGCTTCTGAGTTTTCAATAGAATTAAATGCCAGATTGCTTCACCTTTTCTACCCCATGGACATTCTTAGCTAGTTCTTTATTAATTTTAGCTTGCTAAAATGTCTTTCATTAGCAGACACAAGTACAGGAAGACGGCCAAAAATATAGAGTGTCATTTCTGTATTAGAGAAACTCATATTAAACATCTTTTGTGAACGTAGCTAAGGAGATCAATGGTTGCCTTTGCTTCCAAGTCATCCATACAGACTTCTTGGTAGCTGGTCTCAATCTCATTCTCAGAACTCTCAGCATTTAAATCCCCAGGGGTGACATTTGCTAAATTTTGAACATGTCCCTTTAGGTCTTCATTGGTGATACTTTTCAGGTTCTCAACAGTGAACAAAGCAATCCTTTCTCTGATCCCACTGGCTTTCGCATCACCTCATCCAACCATAATAATAATATTTTTAAGAGGGGGCTGAAATCTTCACTTTTAAGAACTTTTGGAGGATTTATTTATTTTTCATCCTTTGCAAATTAGCCTGGCATGACTTTCCTCCTTAGATATAATTTCTCTGTTGCATGACTATTTTACGAGCTTCCCTACATACAATGAACTCAACAAAGCTATATTTTTGCAAAAGCCTCTCAAAGGCTACCCAGGAAACCACAAGCCATGTGAACATCAAACTGCAATTTTTTAAACACAATGTTAATTTTTTATGCAATAGTGTGACAAATCTCTTCCTAAACCAGAAATGAAAACTCAGAAATGTTCATTTGCAAGCAATCTTCTGATTTTAGTTCTAGTGTAAGATTGTATAAGGCTTTAATCTCATCTAAAATTTCAAGAATACCCTCAACCTATGTAGCAGATTGACTGCGTAAACCCTTGCTGACCATCTCATTGTGCTTTGGCATTTTAATATAATTTTAATATTTTTTTCAGACATCCCAATGATTACTAGAAGTAAAAAGTGTGATACTCAATCTTTGAACAATTTCTCCAAAATAACTCAAAATTTGGGAAGAACCATTTCAATAGATTCTCTATTTTGTGAGCCATGCATGTTATGAAAGACATGCACTCAATTATCTACTAAATTCAATTTTGAATGCCTTTGGCTAATAGAGGGTACATCTACACTAGCCCCCTAGTTCGAACTAGGGAGGCTAATGAGGGTGACCAAAATTGCTAATGAAGTGCAGGATTTAAAATCCCACGCTTGATTAGCATAATCCCAGCTGGTCACCATTTTGGAAACTGACTAGCCCAAAGTAACTGCTCACATCTATACGAGGCAGAGAAGCGGGATTCCGAGATAAATTCCTTAGTTCGAATTAACTGTTAAACCTAATTCCACAAGGAGTAACAGTTAATTCGAACTAAAGGGATTCATCTCAGATTCCCGCTTCTCTGCCACATGTAGACGCGAGCAGTTACTTTGGGTTAGTCAGTTTCCAAAATGACAACCGGCTGGGATTATGCTAATCAAGCGTGGGATATTTAAATCCCACACTTCATTAGCAATTTCGGTCACCCTCATTAGCCTCCCTAATTTGAACTAGGCGGCTAGTGTAGACGTACCCAGAAATATAGAACTGGAAAGTGCTGGAAGAAGTTATTAAGTCTAACCACCCTGGCAAAGACAGGCCCAAGGAAATCTAGACCACATCCTTGACAGGTGTTTGTGCCACCTGTTCTTAAAATCTTTCAAAGATAGGAATTCTATAATCTTCAATGGAAGACTACAAAATGTTTTACAATCCCTTTGACACTTTCCCTCAGGCTTAACAAAGGCACTAGCTGTTGTTGGTTGTCTCTTGGGAGCCAAGGAAGACATGTTGTCCATTTCATTTATGGAAACACGTGGCTCCGGAACCCAAAGGTCGAAGCACATGTGTGGGTACAAATAGGGCATGGGACACCGGTTGTCAGGACAGGAGAGAACACAGCTCTATGTCAGCTTTCTCGTGCAGCTGCGAGGCTTTGGCAGTGGTCATCCTCAAACTTTGTCACTGCTTTCCTCGTAAGGAAATGCCAGTTAGTCCTGTTTGCAGCATCTTGTTCAAATTGTTGAGGTTGAAGGCCTGTCCACTGCAAGTTGGTCTTCAGGTTATCCTTATACCTCTTCCTCAGGCGTCCCTGTTTGTGACTACCACATACCAGTTCCCCATAAAACAGCTGCCTCGGAATCCTGCTTTCGTCCATGCGGACAACATGGCCAGACCATCAAAACTGGGTCTGGAGGATCTTAGCTTCAATGCTTGTTGAACCAGCTCTATCAAGCACTTTTTGGTTAGTAATTCAGTCCTGCCAGCGTACTCACATAATTGATAGTAGGGAGTGCATATGAAACTGCTCCATCCACTTGATGTGCTTACGGTATAGGGTCCATGTTTCACAGCTGTACAAGAGAGAGGCGAGGACCACGGCATTATGTACCTTGAGTTTAGTTGAAATGCAAATATCTTTGTGCTGGAGAACTTTAATATGCAATCTCCCAAGTGTCTGACTGGCTTTCTGGATCCTCGCTGTATTCTCTTTGTCAAGGGATCCATCACTTGATATTGTGCTGCCCGAGTACTTAAAGCTGTCCACTACCTTCAGTTGTGTACCATTGATAGTGATACATGGCTGTGGAGAAGCACTTTTTGATGCAGGCTGGAAGAGGACTTCTGTCTTTCTGAAGCTAACTGTGAGACTGAACAGTTTGAATGCTTCAGAGAATCTGTCAGTGATGGTCTGCAGGTGGTTCTCTTGGTGCGCCATAAGGGCGCAGTCATCAGCAAACAGCGCTTCAGTGATAAGCCTCTCCAGTGTCTTGGTTTTTGCAGTAAGGCATCTCAAATCAAACTGAACCATCCAAACGGTATCTGATGCAAATACCAAGATCTATGTCTCTGACAGCATGCATGAGGACATGAGTGAGGAACAGGTTAAAAAGCACTGGGGTGAGTACGTAGCCCTGCTTCACGCCATTGGAGATGTTAAATTTCTCAGATGGTACACCATCCAAGAGTACCAATCCTGTCATGTTGTCGTGAAACAGCTTGATGAGCGAGATGAACTTCGGTGGGCCACCCAGCTTCCTGAGGATGATCCACAATGCATCTCTATTAACTGTGTTGAATGCCTTTGTCAGATCAATGAAGACAGAGTAGAGGTTCATATTCTGCTCAACGCACTTCTCTTGCACATGTCTCATTATGAAGATCATATTGACAGTACTGCAATTAGAGCGAAAGCCACATTGTGACTCAGGGAGACTCACTTCTGAAACTGTTGAAATCAGCCTGTTCAGGATGATGCGGGTGAGGATTTTCCTGGCAACGGAAAGCAGCGAGATACCTCTATAGTTCCCGCAGTTGGCTCTTGCACCCTTATTCTTGTACAGAGCAACTATCACGGCATCATGGCGGTCAGATGGTATTTCTTCCTCTTCCCAAATACAGGTCAAGACATTATGAAAAACCTTAAGTGACTCCTCATTAAATGCCTTGTACAGTTCTGTGGGAATTCCATCCTTGCTGCAACTCACCTGCCTGACGGCCTTTCTAACTTCGTCAATAAATGGAGGATCTTCCAGGTCTTCAAGGGTTGGCTTCTGAGGAATCTGTTCCAGTGCTGACTGATGATGGACGATTCAGGAGCTGACTGAAATACTCTTTCCATCTGTTATTAATGCCAGCCTTTATCCCTGATCAACATGGCTCCATCTGCAGACAACAAGGGGGCAAAGCCAAACTTGGAAGGACCAAAGACTGACTCGATGGAACTGAAGAACTCCCTTGGGTTATTTGAGTCAGCATAGTGTTTCACCTCTTCAGTTTTCTTTTCCCACCACTGATTGTGCATTTTGTGGATTTCTCGCTGAGCCTGGGCCTGGAGGGACTTAAACCTGTCTTTCTTAGAGATGGAACCTGGGTCATACTGCCACTCCATAAATGCCTTGTTCTTCTTGGCAAGCAAGTCCTCAATAGCACTGTTGCTCTCATCAAACCAGTCTTGATGATTGTATTTCTTGGGACCAAGCACTGAGGGTATGTCTACTCTACAGCACTAATTCGAAATAACTTAATTCAAATTAGTTAATTCAAACTAAGCTAATTCAAACTAGTGCATCTAGACCTAAAAACTAGTTCGAATTAGCATTTTGCTAATTCGAACTAGCATGTCCACATTGAGTGGACCCTGAACCTAGGTTAAGGATGGCCGGAAGCAGTGCCTGAAGGGCATCAGATTAGGACTTAGAACATGGAGCTGCTGTCTTGTCTCAGGCTAGCCTAGGGCTGTGCTTAAAGGGACCCGACTCCCACCCCAGACAGACAGTTCTCAGGGGTTCCTCACTCGCTTGTCTAACTTGATGAGGGACAGCAAAGCAGCCCTGGCTGGGAGTGCCCTGAATGCCCACACTTGGCATATCACAGGACTCGGCCATCAGCCATACCTGCCACAGAACTACTTGTTCTTTTCATTAGACATTTTTTCCTAAAATTTAACCGAAATTATTTCCCTTGCTGAAGATTAAGCCTTTTTTTTCTTGTCCTACTTTCAGTGGGCATGAAGTACAATTGATCACTATCATCTTTATAACAGTCCTTAGCATATCTGAAAGTTGGTATCAGGTCCCTCCTCTGTCTTCTTTTCTCAGGAGTAAACAGCCCTTGAATTTGTCCACCTTTGGTACGCTGTATCCACTTTCACTCCATTTTCATAGATTTGTCCCCTGGATTCGCTCATCTCTAAGCCATTTTTTATAGTTTTTCTAAAATCATCTATGTAATACTCTCTCCTCTTTTGATATGGATGTAAGTGAAAACTATAAAGCTTTCAATTGCTTTTGCTCTGTCATTTGGAACTTCAGCCTTCACACCTGAGACATTTGTTCCATGTGGGAGAAGCTTGGAGTGCAATCAAACATAATAAAGAAATATTTAGCTACCCATGTTGAAAATAGTCTGCCATATTTTTCTTGAGATCCTACTGATGAATTTGGTTTATTAAGGATATCACTTTTGCAGTAGAAACCTTAATAGCTTCCACATGACCTGGCAACACATTATCATAACTTGCAAGCAATTGAAGTAAACGCCAAGAATTTCCATTACAAGAATTAATTTGCACCTGAAACTCTGAGTGCTAGATACCTCTCACCAAAGTAAAAAAAAATATTCAAGAGACAACATGAAATACTGTAACCCGCTTGTCTTTTTGTACCTTTGTCGATTATACAACCTTTTCCCAACAGTTATGGAAGTGACTGCTTCAGTTACTGTTCCGGTGAACATTCATGTTGGCACACTTGCTCACTAAACTGGAAAATGTTTGCAAAGCTGGTTTTATGGGTAGCAAAGGAAATGAGGAATTTGACTGGAAAAAGCTAATAAGTAAAACAGAACAAGCAGACAAGAATCAAACTGTGAATCCCAGAGTGGGTAGCCAGACTCAGGCTTGCTCAGCTCAAGTTAGTATTCTAGAAATAGCAATATGGATGTTGCAGCACTGGTGGTGCTCAGGACTTGCAGACTAAGGCACCTATCTTTCACCATTTGTTGCATCAGGAGCCTAGGCGAATCACCTAGTCTGAGCCCACTCAGATGCCTCGGTTTGAGCGCTCTGTGTGGGTTATTATACAGGGCCCCAAGCACAAGTATTAGGAACTGATGGTATAGCTTCAGAGCAGTAGCAATTACGTCTAGTGGAAATATCACAGGCAATCAGAATCCAGGAACAGCAGCAAAGCCAGAGACAGACTCAGGAACCAGAAGTTCAAACCATAGGTCAGGATTGGAGTCAAGCCAAAGGCCAGAGCCAGAACAGCTAACCAGTGGGTTAGAAGCAGGAACTACAGACGGGACAAGGATCAGGCACAGGGCAGGAGCATGACTGAATGCAGGTCATAGGAAACAGCAGGGTCTGATACAATTGCTTCAACAATGCCAGGGAATCTGCACAATTGCTTCAACAGTCTTCCTGGCTTAAGTAGTAGGTGCAAGTCAGTCAGGTGAGACTAGTTAGAACTCCCTATGGGGTTTGGACTGCCCAAAATTAGTGAGGAGCTGTTATATCTGTCTCCCTTGTTAGCCATAGATCGACAGAGACTCAGGATCCTAGCTTCTAGACCTGCTGGTTTCTAGACCTGCTGAAACTGAGGACCCATACCCTTGAATCCTTTTAACTAGACATGGCCCTGAACATACTGGCTGTGTCTAGACTGCATCCCTTTTCTGTAAAAGGGATGCTAATTAGACACATTGCAATTGCAAATGAAGCGAGGATTTAAATCCCCCCCCCCCCGCTTCATTTGCATAAACATGGTGCAGCTTTTTTCCGGCTCGGCACTTTGCCAGAAAAAGCGCCAGTCTAGACACTGATCTTTCGGAAAATAAAGCCTTTTCCAAAAAATCCCTTATCCCTTATTTTAAGAGGGATAAGGGATATTTCGGAAAAGGTTTTATTTTCCGAAAGATCCGTGTCTAGACTGGTGCTTTTTCCGGCAAAGCTCCGAGCTGCAAAAAAGCGGCAGCCAAGTTTATGCAAATGAAGTGGAGGGGATTTAAATCCTCGCTTCATTTGCAATTGCAGTGTGTCAAATTTGCATCCCTTTTACGGAAAAGGGATGCAGTCTAGACACAGCTACTGTGAGCCAATACTATATATTCTCAGCACTTGTACTGACTATTAACCAAACCACCAGCATGCGTTACACTCTTACAAGGTTACAATCAATTGTATATAGCACCTTTTGTTTTTTCATGCAGAACCAGTAAAATTGGGGGTGGATGTCTCTGTACCCTGAAAATAGGAGGTGAAGAGAGAATCATTTTCTACCAGAAACCCAGCAAACATAATTTGTCATTTGTGGCCATGTACTCAGAACTCATGAATGAGTATAGATAAGGGCAACTAACTCGAAGTGAAAGGAGCAGTTAGTGAGAAGGCGATGGCCCCGTGATGGAAGAAAAGAGCAAGAAATAAAACAAAACAAAAACTGAAGGTTATTTTTGAACCCCCTTTTGAACAACTTTGATATTCCAGCTTTACAGAGTGCTTTATAGTACTTGAGGTCATTATTATTATTACTACAGGTTGAACCTCTTTAGTCAGCACCTTCAGGACCTGACTGGTGCCAAACCAGAGAATTTCCTGAATGCGAAATCAATATTGTCTAGCAGCATTACCAACATTTCAACTGCTTACTGAGCTCTTAGAAGACATTTAAGGGTAAATTAGAGCTATATAACAGCACAAAATGCTGAGCACTAAGAATGGTTGCTATAAACAAACTTTGTGGGGCTGCAGAAACTTGGCCACACCCATGATAAGTGGACATCTGATTAACTAAATTCATGCTAGACCACGGATGTTGCTGGACCAGAAAGTGCCAGATGAAGAGGTTCAATTTTTAGTATTTTTTCTAAGGGTTGATATGCATCAAAGAGGGAATTTAATCTGATCATAGTAAGCCATACCTTGTAAACTTTATATAATTATGGCATGTATATATGTTGATATAGGTATAGATGCCACATCTCTCCATCTTTCTGGTGGCTTCCCATCTGACTCTTATCTTTCTAAATATCAGTGTATCCACCTTGCAATGGAATTTTGTAATGTCTAAAATCAATCTGATGAGATTCCAAGGTTGACATGATTGAAGGTTAGTTAAACTATGATCTATTCAAAAGCTATTTTGGATAGCTATTTGAACTAATCATAGAATATTAGGACTGGACGGGACCTTGATAGATCATCGAGTCCAGTCCCCTGCCATCACGGTAGGACCCAGCACTGTATAGACCATCCCTGATAAACATCTATCTAACCTACTCTTAAATAACTTCAGAGATGGAGATTCCACATCCTCCCTAGGCAATTTATTCCAGTGTTTAACCACCCTGACATTTAGGAACTTTTTCCTAATGTCCAACCTAAACCTCTCTTGCTGCAGTTTAAGCCCATTGCTTCTTGTTCTATCCTCAGAGGCCAATTTTTCTCCCTCCTCCTTGTGATACCTGAAAGCCGCTATCATGTCCCCTCTCAATCTTCTCTTGTCCAAACTAATATCGTTTTAGTGAGTAGCAACAAAATCTATATTTGACACCAGAAGGCAGCATGTTTGGTGGGGGAAAAAAGAAGTACATTATAACCTAAATAACCCTTTTGTTACCACGTTTTTTCAGATCTCCCTTGCCGATATGACAAAAAAATTAACCAAAAGCTTTGATTATACAAGTCCTTGAGGAGTGTCTAAGACTGTGAATAACGCTTCCAGTTGGTACAAAAGAAAGTATGTGCTTCTTCATGAGTAGCTATATCAAACCACTTTCATGATTTCTTCCTTATTCTTAAGAATGCAGATTAAGTAAGGGGTGAGATTCGTTTCAGTTAAACTTTTTCTTCTTGTAATTATCTCCTGGTAGGTAGGAGTACCGTGTTTTAGCGTATATAACCCAAGGGTTATACACATTTTTGCAAACCCCGGCCCTCCTGCCCCCATGGGGTATACATGTCTGCTGGGTAAACAAGTTTATTTTTACTCGCCTGCGCTGCGCTCTCTGTTCCCCCCACCCAGAGGAAGGGGGATTGTGTCTGGCTGCGGCTGTGTGGAGTCTGAGCGCAAGTGCGGCTCCCTTCCTGCAGGCCGGCCAGCTCGCCTGCGCTGCTCTCTCCATTTCCTCTGCCTGGAGGAAGGTGGGTTGCACCTGGCTGTGGCTGCGAGGAGCCTGGGCACAAGTGCGACTCCCCTACCGCAGTTTATCCTGGTATGTGCAATTACCTTAAAGTAGCGTATTCAACCTGCGGGTTATACACGTCCGCAAGTTATCTAAAACTTTTTTTACACATTCAGGAAAAACTGTGGGTTATGCACATGTGCGAGTTATAAACGAGAGCGGGTTATATATGCTAATTTATGGTAATTTGAAGACCTCTTAATAGTGTTCCTTAAAGCAGAATGAAGTTCTTCTCTGCCTTTTGTTTTGCTCCTCATTTTTTACTACGTACTTACTTGCAACAGTCCACATCTGTGCTGTGCCTGCAAAGCCTAAATTCAGTAAAGGAACAGGATTTATGCCTACATCTAATCCACAGAGTTAAGTGTTGACTTTGAATTTGTCCCCTAAATTAAAGAACAAAATAACCATATATGGACCCTAAATATTGTAAAGCCATCTTGAATTAATGAATTATTGTGAGTACTATTGGCAATTCAATTGCAACTTTTTCTTTTAACTTTAAGAAATGTATGCATTACTTGACCTGTAATCGCAGCCTGTGAAAGCTGTGCTAAAAGACATTTCTAGATCTGGATTTTTAACTATATTGTTACCTGCGAATTTGATTATCTTCCATGGTATTTAGAGCTTCAAAAGGGCAAGACTGACAGCACAGCAAATTAAAGTTCTACATTCATCTACAGATCAGATATTGCACACACAGTAGCCTTGTGAGTTTTCCTGTGCTTGTCCCACCATGTACTATTGAACCTTTAAGACATATGGAGACTTGTTCAGTTTCTACACTTACTCCATCCTTTGCCTGTACATAGAAACTACCAACTCTGTTGTTTCATTGTCTCTGTTTCTCAGTGCGAGTAAGTGTGGTAGAATCTGGCCCAAAGGATGCAACCCACTTTGATACAAGAAATCTAATAATTCTTTCCTAGAGATTTCTTCACAGAAGACTGAAAGGAGTTGTTTTCAAATTTGAAAAAAAAAACACCTAAAGTATAAAATAAGAGGATTTCCAATAATTTCATTAACTCAAAATAATTGTTTTTCACCCAGTTCTCCAGCAATATGTTATTTCAGTGATTCCTTATTTTAGAATTTAGTGTATAGAGCAGAATGCACTCACTGGATATGGTTTGATTCCAGGCAATATTATTTTAATTTGATTAGCAGCTGCTGTTATAATGAGCCAGAGCTGGATGTAATCCTGAGTCTGTGGAACTAAGACTGTAAACTGTCACCTCCTATAAAAATATTCAAAGTCCAAGGGAAGGGCCATGTACTAGAATCTTTACTTCTAAACACACTGTGGAACAGTAGTTGGCATTTGAAGGGTCCCAATCCAATAAAGTATGTAGGAAGCATAACAGTGCATGAAAATAGAAGCCATTTACATGCAAATCAGTTGCTAAAGGGAAAAGGTGTCATGATGGTTAAATCACATGAATAAGAAATGGAATTTCTGGGGTCTATTCCCAGCTTTGATACAGATTTTCTGTGTACTAGATTGTCATTTTATGATCAGCCCTGAGCAAGGCATATAATATTCCTGCTGCCCTAGGAGCAGCCCAGTAAGCACATTGTGACCTAAAGTGTAACAATCAGCTTTCTGGTCTCCTGCCTCTTACCAGGCAGAAGGAAAGCTTCACTGAGCCTATGCCTAGTGCAGCATGAATCAAAGAAATGTATGCCAGTGCAGCTCTGCTGGACAGTATTTTAGGGGCAGAGCCAAGGCTAGGGCTTTAAGAAGTGCACCAGATATCACAAGTGGAAAAATATCATGCATTAGCAATACTACCTCTGATCCTAGCACACATCCATAAAAGGGCAGATAGAGTCTAGACCTGAGTTCCTTTGGTTGTTTCTATAAAATGGGGCTGATAATACTAGTTTACTTCACAAAGGAGTTTGGAAAGGACGTCAGAGCCCTTGCACAGAGAGTAGTGTGTGTTACTATTGTGAAAGCATTTATTGTGGGCCATACTACTGAAGATACAGCGACGTATAGATTAGCCTCAGAAATTAGCTTTTGATTTACAAATAAAGTATTACAGAATGTATAGTCACAGAAACACTTTCATGATTTTCAATGTTAATACAAATGGTTTAAAGAGATTGTAAGATTTAAGAACCCAGACATCCATGCATTATGTTAGTATATGAAAACTGAAAGTTGGTTTCACTGTCCAAGCCACAGAAAAGGGGGAAGTAGATTTGATTTTATTTAATTTTGAAGTTATTGTATTTTTTATCTAATAATCTGAGGTTTGATTATTTCTAACCTGCTGTGGAGCTTTCAAACATTTTATGCTTCTAATATCGCTAAAGAAATAGAGATAGGCCTGCAATCTGGTTAATCATGAATTCCACAGTGATATCCATGCTGGGTTACATTCTGATCTCTGTTATTCTGGTATAATTCCAGAAAAGTGCCACTGAAGTCAATGGCACATTGCAATGTCATCCTTGCGCTGCACAAAGGGGTGTATGAGAGCATAAGGTCTTCTCTCCTCCCAAGAACTGTGCCATGAGGTCTGATTCTGATCTCATTTTATTCCAGTGGAATACAGGAATAATTCCACTGAAGTCAATTGAATTGCACTGGTATAAAAATGGTGTGAGAGTGAAATCAAGTGATGATAAAGATATTTTTATTCTTGCACAAATCCTTCCAGGAGTCATGGTAAACCATCCTGAAAAGGTTTGGAAGAGATAGAGTAAGGATAGTTCTGTGTCCCCATGTAGCTGGCTGGACAAGGAGCCCTGCATCCTTTCTCCTTTGATATTAGTCAGCAAGAAGTCCCCTATTGTAGTGTATTCTTTCTCTTTCCAACCTATGCAAAATGTGTATTGAAGTCCAATGTAGCCCTTAAAAGTAACGGGGAACAAAAGAAGCCAACGAGCAATATTGAATGCTAGGGAACATTTATTCAGGCTAGGGACTGGCTAGGATTGGAGAATGAATGATTCAAATTTTACCTTAACCAATTCATCCATATCTAATGTGATGTATGGCGCCTTGTGAACGGACCTTAATCTCAGAGGGTATGTCTACACTACAAAGTTAGTTCGAACTAACGGACGTTAGTTCGAACTAACTTTCATAGGCGCTACACTAGCGCTCCGTTAGTTCGAACTTAATTCGAACTAACGGAGCGCTTAGTTCGAACTAGGTAAACCTCATTTTACGAGGATTAAGCCTAGTTCGAACTAGCTAGTTCGAATTAAGGGCCATGTAGACCCTTAATTCGAACTAGTGGGAGGCTAGCCCTTCCCAGCTTGCCCTGGTGGCCACTCTGGCCAACACCAGGCAAACTCTATTGCCCCCCTCCCGGCCCCGGAGCCCTTAAAGGGCAACGGGCTGGCTACACAGTTTGTGCAAGTTGCAAGGCTGACAGCACCCAGACAGCAGACCCTGCACCTGCCACAACATGAGCCAGCCACCCAAGGACACCCAGCCCTCCACTGATCCCCAGGACCAGCCTGGCGGCTCCCAGGAGGCTGCCCGGGGACGCAAGAGGTGGGCACCCGCTTGGTCAAGTGTGGAGATCGTGGACCTCATCGAGGTTTGGGGGGAAGCCTCCAATGTCCACGATCTCCACACTAGCCACAGGAACGCGGCAGTCTATGGCCACATGGCTGCCAGCCTGGCCGCCAGGGGCCACCAGCGCAGCCAGGAGCAGGTGCGCTGCAAGATCAAAGACCTGTGGCAGTCCTACTCCTGGGCCTGCCTGCCAGGGGCCGACCCGGAGGCCTGCCCCCACTTTCACGCCCTGGACCCCCTCCTGGGGGCTCATGCCATCCCTGCCCCCTGGGACGTGATAGACCCCGGGGCAGAGGGACCGCTCCAGGAGACGGAGGAGGAGGAGGAGGAGGAGGGCTCCGAGAGCCAGGAGCCTGCCGGCAGCCTGCCCAGGACCTGGGACCCCCGAGGCACCCCACAGAGCCGCTCGCCTGTGTTGTCCGAGGCCGGGGATGCATCCACCTGTGTGTACCATCGTGCTCCCCTTATGTGTACGGGTGGCTGGGGTGAGAGGGAGCCCCGGGACCGTGCGCCTGGGCCTTGCCCACCACGGAGCAGCAGCTGGGGATCCTGCAGGGCCCTGGCCTTGCAGAGGGGAGCTGGGTTTCACACACCTGGGCCCCTGGGGTAATTGACCGCTGGTCTTGTTGCACCACAGCCGCAGCACCTGGGCCTGCAGGGCGCACCACCCCGCCTGCAGCAGCTGCCCATGCCCGGGCCAGCAGGAGAGCCAGGAACCAGGAGGAGTACCAGAGGCGGCACCTCCAGTTCCTCGAGCAACAGCTCCGTCTCCAGGACCACTGGGTCCAGGAGGACCTGAGGCTGTGCCGGAGGAGTTTGGAGGCCCTGGAGGAGCAGGGCCGTGCCCTGTGAGGCCACCTCCAGAGCCTGCTCGACCGCTTCCCAATTCCTCTTGCTCCTGCTCCTGCTCTTGCTCTCCCTGATCCCCCTGCTGCTCCCCCTGCTCCCCCTGCTGCTCCCCCAGCTCCCCCTCCTGCTCCTGCTCCTGCTTCCTCCACACCCCCCATCCCTCCTGCCCCACCCTCCACAACCATTCTCCACCGACGCCCCCGGACCCGCAGTGTGGCGAGACGGGAGAGGCAGCCGGACTCCCACCCCTGAGCTTTCCTTTCCCTTCCTCCCTTCCCTCCCCTTCCAGCTCCCTCGTCCCAGGTTTCCCCCTCCCCTTTCCCACCCTCATTCCTCCCTCCCCCCACCCCAGTTATGTGAAATAAACAGACGGTAGGGAGGGGAAAGGGGAAGGGCGGTATGGTGGAAGAAGGCCCCAGTGGGGCATGCAAGGGAGAGGTCAGTCCTCCTCCTCCACCAGGAAGCTCTCCCGCAGGGCTTCCCGGATCCGGACGGCCCCCCGCTGGGCTTCCTGGACAGCGGTGGTGCGGGGCTGACCGTAGTGTCCAGCCATGCAGTCAGCCTCAGCCATGCAGGCTGGCAGGAAAGCCTCCCCCTTTTGCTCACATAAATTGTGGAGCACACAACATGCTGCCACCACGGGAGGGATGCTGTGCTCGGCCAGGTCCAGACAGGTGAGGAGGCATCGAAAGTGGGCTTTCAGTCGCCCGAAGGCCCCCTCCACCACGATGCGGGCCCTGGTCAGCCTGGCATTGAAGGCCTGGTGGGAGGGATTGAGGTGCCCCGTGTAGGGCTTCATAAGCCATGGCTGCAGTGGGTAGGCGGCATCCCCCACCAGGCACACGGGCATGTCCAAGTCCCCGTGGCGGTCGGGGAAGAAGGTCCCGTCCTGCAGCCGCTGGCACACGGAGGAGTTGCGGTACACCCGGGCGTCGTGTGCTTTGCCGGACCAGCCCACATTTATGTCCGTGAACTGTTCCCGGTGGTCACACATGGCCTGCAGGAGGATGGAGGTTGACGTACCAGGACGCCTGGTGCTCCAGGGCATGGATGGGGATGTGCGTCCCGTCGATGGCCCCCCTGCAGTTAGGGAAGCCCAGGGTGCCGAATCCCCAGATGACGGCGTCCAGGTTGGCGAGGTGGACCACCCTGCGGAGCAGCACCCGGTTGATGGCCTTGACCACCTGCGGAGAGACACAGCAAAGCGCCAATCAGTGGGGCGCCCGGGTAGCTGGTAGCATTCATGCCCTGGCAGTGCCCCGCACCCCACTCCCGGAAGCAACCCCCCTGGCGGCGTGTAGTACAGCCGGGACAGACCGACCCCTCTGGTGCGGGGCGCTTTCACCTCCTCCCACCCCCCCTTTGTCCCTGGGGCAGCCCATCCCCTCCTCGCAGCCCCCTTCCCCCCGGCTCGGTGGCCGACGAGTGCCATACCTGCATGAGCACCGCTCCGACAGTGAATCTCCCCACGCCAAACTGGTTCCCGACGGATCGGTAGCTGTCCGGCGTGGAGAGCTTCCAGAGGGCGATGGCCACCCACTTCTGGAGGGGTATGGCGGGCCTCATGTGAGTGTCCCTTCCGTGCAGGGCAGGGGCGAGCCACTCGCAGAGCTCCAGGAAGGTGTCCCTCCTCATCCTGAAGTTCTGGGTCCACTGTCAGTCCTCCCAGCGCTCCAGGACGATGCGGTCCCACCAGTCGCTGCTGGTGTCCAGACGCCAGACGCGGCGGGGCACGCCTGTGCTGGGGCACCGCCGCGGCTCCTCCACGGCCCCCAGGGCGGCCAGGCGGAGAGGCAGGGGGCTGACGTGCACCAGGAGGTGCCAGGCAGCCTCGAGCCATTGGTGGCAGGCTTGCAGCAGCAAGTCCAGAAAATGCACCAGAAGGTGCAGGGTGAGCTCTGGCTCCATGTTGCCACCTGCGGCGGCCCCCCCGAAGGGAAGCACCGACACAGACGGGCACAGAGACCAACGCTTTGCTGTCCCTTGGCAAGGTTGGCAAGCAAGCAGGAAAAGCTGAGAACCGGCTGTCCAGGGGGGGCCCTTTAAGCTCGAGCCTCAGATAGCCTCAGACAGCAGCCACACAAAGCAACTACTGACCTGATGCCCTGCCAGAACCGGTTTCAGCCGCCCTTAAATGCCCCCCTGCGTCCAATCAGTGTGGATGCGCTAGTTTGAATTAGCAAAATGCTAAGTCGAACTAGTTTTTAGTTCTAGACGTGTTAGTTCGAATTAGCTTAGTTTGAATTAACTAATTCGAACTAAGTTAGTTCGAATTAGCGCTGTAGTGTAGACGTACCCAAAGAGATTGACTGTTGTTGCTTGAATATAACTTACTAAAATCCATCAGTGAAAGAATGAAATGTGTGAGAAGTAGAATTTTTCTAGAGGGAATTCTGTATATATCATTTGGAACATGTGAATATATTTGCAAACAGTTTAGATAGAATGTACTTTGACCTCAATGATTTGTTATGGAATCAAACATTGTGGCTTCCATTGCATTATCATCTGTCAGGCTAGATACTGGGCCAAATCCTGAAAAGTGCTGTGGTGTAGATACTTGGCCCATCTTAAGGAATTGAAAAAGAAGACAAGATCCATAACATAGTTTAATATGATTAGTGATGTATTTAGAAACATATGAGTAAGCCATAATCTAAGTAGGTATTACAATTTCTGCTGCAACTTAATCATATTACGTCCTACTTGTATTCCGTTCTAAATATCTATTAACTTTTCATAAAGCATAAAATGTATAATAGAACTAGTTAGAAGATGCATTTTCACCAGAATATTTCACCAAAGCCAAATATTTTGCAGACCTATTATAATGATAATATCTTTTATTGGACCAACTTCAGTTTGTGAGATGGACAAGCTTTTGACCTTATAAAGGGCTCTTCTTCTTCAGGTCAGTGTAAGCTTAAAGTGTTAGCTCTCTTACCAACTGACATTGGTCCAATAAAAGATATTACTCTACTCTCCTTGCCTCTCTAATATCCAGGGACAAACATGACTACAACAACATTGTTTGCAGACACATATCAGTTAACGAGGAATCCAGGGGGGTCATCAAGATTGTTTCTGAATTTCAGAGCCACTTGACTAAAAAGAGACAAACAGATATAGAGTGACATGAAAATAGTTCTGATTTCACAAAAATGTTCAAAAAGTTTTCTTTTCATTCCAGTGCAGATCAAAAACAAATTTCAAAATGTCAAAAGTTGTCATGAAACAGAATTGTCATCTCTGAACAACTGCTGTGTTAAGTATATTTTAAATGTGACTGTGCATCAGAAAGAAACAGAGCACTGATTAGTCAAATTAATCCCATTTAAATCAATGAGAATAGCATTGCTAACTTTGTTCACACTGGTTTTAAATGTTTGATTGCTTTTGATCAGGAAGGGGCCCAATTTACAAAGTTCAGGTCCACCAGTGTTTCTGGATCTGAACACTTTTCCAACAAGCAAAAGGCATTTTGTTTGACTTGTATATAATATTTAGATACAATTTGGTTCCCTTACCTCCTGCCTCTTCTTTAAGTTTGGGGGTATTTAGATCTAAGCTTCTGGCTTGATCTCATCCCTAGTTTACATGCACAATGAAAGAGTTACTATGCATTAAGGTGGGGCCAAGAATATCTTTTGTTTTCCTATACATGCATAATTATGTCACTATTATATATAGTAGTGATCATAATAATAAGCAGTACAATAATGTTACTGCATTATAGTTATATAAATGTATATTACATTTGATGAATAAGTTAATTATTAATAATATAGTTATTGTTATCACAATGCAGCCCTGATCCATTTAGCTAATACTGCAACTTGAAGTATGAATAATACTATTAATATTTCATTATCTTGCAAACCCTATCCCCAAAACATGAAAATACTCCCCAATACAATGATTACCTTGTGTCCCATGTAATCATTGTGTATTGCAGTACCACATGTATTTGTGTTTAGTCATTTCTAAAATGGCAACACATTTTATAATATGGAGGAAACTAAGGAAGATTAAAAACTTGTGAACCATAAAAAGAAGTTACTGTACATTACAATGTGGCGTTTATCACTTCTATTGGTATAACTTCAGATGCTTTCATTTTTTTATAATCTAATTAAAAACAGCATATATTATTGTAATAAATATATGCATAACTACTGTGACAAGATGGACCAGGCCTGACACTCCTCCTGGAGGCTGAAGACTTTGTCGCACCCTACCCCAAGAAGAGGAGCCAAAAATAAGTCCTCAAAACAGAATAGAGTGGCTGCTTCTGCTACAGCCAGTCAGAGCCCAGCAAGCTGATATAAAAAGAAGCTGCTAGGCCAGGATCAGGCAGCTCCTCACTGGAGCTTGACCCAGGCAGACCTAAGGGCTGACCAGGAGGACAGAAGCACTTTGGACAGCTGTGAGTGGGAACTAGACTTCAGACTTGGTCAGACCCCAGGTTCAGCGGCTTAAGAATAGCCATTAACAGACTACGGCACCTTGCAAAACTCTGGACAGGATGCAGCCCTAAGACAAAAGGGCTGGACAGAACAGCTCCTTGGGGAAGTGGCCCAGGGAATGAGACTGCAATAGACTGCAGTGATACTCAGCAGGCAACTGCTGCTTTCAGGGTCCTTAGGCCAGGACCTAGAGGAGAAGATGGGCCTGGGTCCCACCCCCTGCAGCCACAACAAGGGGGTAAGAAGAAGTCTGGTCCTAGACAACTGAGCAGAAAGCCTTCTGGGACACCTCCACTCCTGGAGAACAGGCAGGCAGGGAAGTTGCAGACATACCCTTGTCCACAAAGGAGTACTCACAAGAGGGTAAGCCCCTTCGCAACCACACAGATTATAAAATGGTTAGAGGCTGATCTCATTTACATGTGTCAGCCTGAAGTGAACTGAATTCAGTGTAATTTCTCTAGATGTATTGTGCTCAGAAAATATCCCACAATATAAAATTATATAATTGGGCAAATATAGTGCCCATCTATAAAAAGGGAAATAAGGACAACCCAGGAAACCACAGACCAGGCAACTTAACTTCTGTGCCAGGAAGGATAATTCAGCAAATAATTAAGGAATCCATCTGCAAATATCTAGAAGATATGCGGTGATAAGTAACCATAAGAATGGATTTGTAAAGAAAAAATCATGTCGAACCAATCTGATTGCTTTCTTTGATAGGAAAACAAGTCTTGTGGATAAGGGAGAAGTGGTTGATGTTCTATACCTAGACATTAGTAAAGCATTTGACATAGTCTTGTATGACCTTCTTACAAATAAACTAAAGAAATAATAGCTGAAAGGGGTTACAAGTGCTTTGGAGTATAGGATTATAATTCAAAATGAACTGGGCAAATTGGAGAAATGGTCTGAAGTAAATAAGATGCTTAATAAGGACAAATGCAAAGCACTCCTCTTAGGAAGGAATAATCAGTTTCACACATACAGAATAGGAAGCGACTGTTTAGGAAGGAGTACTACAGAAAGGATCTAAGGGTGATAGAGGACCACAAACTAAATATGAGTCAGCAATGTGACACTGCTGCAAAAAAACCAAACATGATTCTGGGCTGCATCAACAGGAGTGTTGTGAGCAAAACACGAGAAGCAATTCTTCCACTCTACACTGGACTGACTAGGCCTCTACTGGAGTAGTGTGTCCAGTTCTGGGAACATTTCAGGAAAGATATAGAAAAATTGGAGAAGGTCCAGAGAACAGCAACAAAAATGATTAAAGATCTAAAAAACATGATCTATGGGAAGATTGAAAGAATTGGGTTTGTTTAGATTGAGAAAGAGGAGACCTAGAGGAGGCACGATAACAGCTTTCAAGTACCTAAAAAAGTTTTACAGAAAGATGGGAAAAAAATATTCTCCTTAACCATTGATGATAGAAGAAGCAATGGGCTTAAATAACAGCGAGGGTGGTTTAGACTGGACGTTAGGGAAAAATCCCTAACTGTCAAAGTGGTTAGGCACTGGAATAAATTACATAAGGAGGAGGTTGTGGAATCTCTGTCACTGCAGATGTTTAAGAGCAGGTTAGACAAACATCTATCAGGGAAGGCCTAAAAGGTGCTTAGTTCTACTGTGAGTGCAAGGGGACTGGATTTGATGACCTCTTGAGGTCTCTTCCAGTTTTGGTATTCTATGATTATTTTCTTCTTCAGTTTTCTTTTCTTTTTCTCTTTTCTTTCCCTACTTTTCTGTTTCATCTTTTATATTCTATTGAGAAAAAAAGTTTTCTTAAAGTCACATCAAACAGCTGTTAGAGGCTCTGGATCTGTTTGTCCCAAATTGATATTTAAGGAAAGTCAGGTAGTCAGCAGATACAGATTTAGTGTAAGTGGGCATCCGGGAACATAAGGCAGCAGAAAGGTAGAGAGCTTCTGAGTTGTTGAGAAAATTTAGAATCAGCAAGAATTTGAGCAATGCTATTTCTTATTACTTCCAGGCAGATTCTTCATGACCTACAAAGAGAGGTGAAAGTAAGTGGGTGCAGCCTGGTACCCAGCTCCAGCAAGAGCTTCTGAGCTTCAGTAAAAGACATCAGGGAACTATTTAAAGAGCTGGCAAGGACCAAGGTTGCAATAAGACAGTACAGGTACCTGTAAATATTTTAAGTTACTTTCACCTCTGCCTACAAAAGGGAAATCATTACACACCAGCCTGCATAGGAGAAGTAATATGTGTACGGTAAACTGTTTAGAGGTCTGTCTAGTCAAACAATTTCACTTTTTGAGAATAAAAAGAGGAAAGAGGTTTTCTCTCAGAATACTGTAAGAAATAATACGTCAAGAAAATACAGTGAAGTTCCCTTTCATATATAAACAGAAAGCACAGTTTGCAGCTCTCCTTTCAACTGACTTAACTCCTAGCAGTAGAGAATTTCACGTATTTGGGAAGCAACATGACATATGATCTAGACTGCAAGAAGGAAATAGAGACTAGAATAGCAAAAGCAAGAGTGAGTTTGAAGGCAATGGATAAGATCTGGAAAAGTAAAGTGATTAGCTTAAGAATGAAGCTGAGCGTCTTGAAAACGTGTGTATTTAGCATCATGTTGTGTGGATGTGAGACATGGGTGATAATGAAAGATTCAAAGAGAAGGATATTGGCGTCCAAGAGGAGTTGTTATAGAAAGATCCTCAGAATAGGATGAATGCAGGTCATCAATGAGGAATAATATAGCAAGATACAGCCAAAGGAGAACCTACTGCAGAAGGTTATACAATGGAAGTTACAGCTATTTGGGCATATCTGCAGAATGAAAGATGAGCTAAAAATTAAGACATATTCGGCATAATGGATGATCTGAATAGGAGAGGTAGACCCCACAGAGAATGGGTAGATGATTTCGTAGAGTGGTGTGAAGCTAATTTATAGAAACTAAGTCACTCCACACTGGACAGGGAAAGATGGAAGGAAATAGTGAGGGAGGCATCGGACTCCAATGGGCATTGAGCCCACGGTTGTTGTTGATGATGATGATGATGATATTTCTAATATCTGCATTATGTTCTAATGACAACCACATCTTCCTCATCCTGTATATGGGTAGATTTATAATGACAAGGCCTGGTAGGCCATTTCATGAGTCTTCAAAGGACTATACTGTTGCTATGGAATGAAATTGTCATCCTTCCACTACCATTGCCCAGATGGGATCAATATACTATCAGCTTTAGCAACAGGATTCAGTGAATCAACTAATTTGTGTTTTAAAAAATTCAAGTGGGACAACCCTGTTTCAAGTCTATAGAAGATCATTACATTAAGGGCTTGCATCCACATTATTCACTGTTCAGACTTTGTCACTGTTCATGAGTAGAGAGTGCTGCTACCAATAATGGAAGGCCATTTGAATTCAATCAATTTCCTGCAGACTTCCTTCTGTTGCTTTCATGTTTGTGTTTCTTAAGTTGCTTTATACAGCATGGTATTGCATTGCTCGATACAGGCCATATATCATATTTTAATAACCAATAACTTTGTCAGTGGTGACCTAAATGTTTCTCTCTTAATTCTCTGGAAATAGATTTTTCTCCAAAACAAAATTATTATATCTGAGTCTAACCCATTTCTACAAGATGATAAGAAGAATATTGCAGACTTCTTATTCTTTATGGATTTCTCCTCATCTTCTATGCTATCTCCCTTCTCTTTCCTTTACTTTTCAAGTCTTCCTATTCTGTTTCTACACTATTTTGCTATTAATCAATAAACTGACTTATGGCACCTGTCACCTGAATGATATGCCATTCAGCAGCACAATATGGGATTTTGCTGGATTAAAGTTCTTGCCTTCATATTCCTGCACTTTGCTTTTGTATTAATTGTTTATTTCATAGCAAGTGTGTCTACAGTATAGCTGGCTTCCTCACTAAGCCCCTTCATGTGGTACATGCCAAATGACAATTGAAAATTCTCTCAACATTGTGAGCAAGCATGTACCTTGAAATCTACAGCTGTCAGTCATACCCACAATGTGCAACTGCTCTCATTCCTTCATGCATTTAAACCTCCAATCAAAGGGCTGATAACAACAAATGTTGCCTTTTGAACTACAATGTAAATGTACAAATATGCTGCATAATAAATTCTTCCCCTACTGCCTGCTGTTATAGCTATTTCTCAAGTACCTGGTGCTTTTAAATCAGGTCAGATTGGATCTTTGGTCACTTCCTTGACAAGTATGTTGATTTTTAAACAGAAACTTCTGTGTTAGCTATTGGTACCTTGTGTACAATATTTGGCTTATGGTACACATTTTTCTGAAAATCTGCGTAGATAATAAAATAATAATAATACTTAATCATTAATAATAAGCTGCTATATAGTGCTTTCATCAATAGAGCTAAAAGTGTTTTTCAAAGCATGTTAAAACCAGTATTTCAATATTATAATATATTATTTCAAGAATAGATTAAAAATACATTTTAAGGCACATGTGCTAATTACAATTATCCAGATATTTTCTCTAAAATGTAAGGGCCATTTTAGAAGCTACCATTACTCCACAAGCAGCCCCAGTGGTGCATAGTACATGGACTCTCTGAGGAAGAAATCCTCTGCTGATGAAAGTAACCAATCTAACTCAACTATATACAGTGCAGAGAGAGTCAAGAAAACCTGTAGTCAAGTGCACAGCAGAATTGAGTGGAATAAAGTAAATTACACTGGCAGCCAAAAAGCATTAGTAATGGAGGGCATCTGAAAACATGAGGGTTGTTAGTAAATCCTGAAGATGATTATTTACCACCTCTGGGCATAGGGGTTCTCTCATATTGCTCAGGGAACAAAAAAGGGACACCATTAAAGAAGCAGGGACATGAGGTTAATGTGAATGCACAAAGCACAAGGATTGAGTTCTGCTCTATAGGGGACTTGGTATATTGCTGGCCACCATTCTGTGTATTTATTTCCCCAACCTCTGCCTGTGATAGGGAGTGTGGTGTAATTATCCTGTAAACTGACTGGGGGAGTTTTCCTATGCACCAAGGAACTCCAGCTCCCAGGAGGGTGTGAGGATTGTATTGTTGTATCAATAAAAGCAAGCAGGATCTTATGAGGGGGATAAGGCAAAAAGCCACATTTATTGTAAAGATAATAATAAAAAAATAAAGAAAAGATAGAAGCAAACAATGTTGTTTAACTACTTAACCCATATACATATAAACATTCATTCATCCATTCATTCAGGTTCTGTGTATTTGTTATAGTTACCAGCCTGGAAGTTGCTTGTGACAGAATACTGGCCAGGTATTCTGTACACAAGTGATGGTAGTGGGGAGCGAGGTCCTGATCAGATGCACATCTGAAGCTTCTGGTAGGCTGGCAGCAGAACCTTGGACTCTGATTCCATAGTTTTTTAGTCCAGTTCTTATAGACATTTTTTCCTATGCCAGTCTATGAAAATTGCTGCATCATGCTGATGTCTCCAGGGTGGCTGCCAGCTGCTCATCAGTGATCTCATCGGGTGGACCTCCAGTACTTGGTTTTCTCCACTTGACACCTTTTGGTTGCACTGGCACCTGACGCCTTCTTCAGCCCTTTGTTGCTGTATTCTCAGGCTGGCACCTCTCAGAACCATTCATTCATCGTCCAAGCACTCTCTCTCTTACATACATAGAATCATAGAATCATAGAATAATAGGACTGGAAGGGACCTCGAGAGGTCATCGAGTCCAGCCCCCCACCCTCAAGGCAGGACCAAGCTCCGTCTACACCATCCCTGACAGATGTCTATGTAACCTGTTCTTAAATATCTCCAGAGGGGGAGATTCCACCACCTCCCTTGGCAATTTATTCCAATATTTGACCACCCTGACAGTTAGGAATTTTTTCCTAATGTCCAATCTATACTTCCCCTGCTGCACTTTAAGCCCATTACTCCTTGTCCTGTCCTCAGAAACCAAGAGGAACAAATTTTCTCCTTCCTCCTTGTGACACCCTTTTAGATATTTGAAAACCGCTATCATGTCCCCCTTTTATCTTCTTTTTTCCAAATACATTCCCTAATTAATGTTTCCCATACAGTATTTTGTATAATAAAAAAAGTTGTAGTTACAAAAGTTTCTGGGTGGTATTGCTTAAAACATTCTCTGAGTGCTGAGTAAAGTTACAATGTTTTAAGAAGAACAGGTGTCAATTATGTAACAATGCCCTTAGTCAATTACAGGGCTTGGCTCCCATAGCAGAGTTAGTGGCTTGACAATGCATTGTTACAAAGTATCTCTGCAATATCAATTTCAAGCAGCCCCTTGTACAAGCTTGAGCATACCCTGGGACACAGAGGGGGAGCTGTTTCTGGCTACATAGGATTATATTCTTAACAGTTCTAAGTTACATGACCTAATACATTATATTCTAAAGGGGCAATAATAGTAATAAATCTAAACATTTAACAATCTTAACTAATAATAAGAAGAAGAATTAATAATAAATCTAAACACTTTAAGTTGTGGGGAACAAATTATGGGGAGTCACTTCCATTTGGGGGAATCATTTTCAATACATTAATATGTTATCCCTACAGTATACAGGTTTTCAGTGCTTCTGGGGGAAAAAGAAGTGCAGACAGATAATAGAATTTGAGGCTTCCAAAACTCCCTGGTACTGTTCAGGCTGACTGTATCTTTGGATAAGAACTTCGGCTAGGGTGTGGGGTGGGGATTCCACAAGTCTGGGAAGACCATGGGGAGAGCTAAGATCTGGGAGGGGGAATGGAGATAATGGAGAGGAAGAACACAGGGTCTGCGTATGAGCATGGACACAGAAGGGGAGCGTGTGTGTTGTTAAATGTGGGGAGAGAGAGTGGTTCTTGATGCAGAGGCAGCATGAAAGTGCTCAGGACTAGGTATGGGGGAGGAACAGAGGGACACTTCGGTCTGGGAGCATGGGCAAGGGAAAGGAGTATGTAGGGTTAGATGCAGCACAGCAAAGGGAGAGATCAGATCCCCTCCTTAGGAAAATTCTGGCTGTACCCCCGATTCTAGGATCTTATAATAATATCCTGTATCAAAGTATAATGTTAAACAAGGAATTGATGTTACTTCTTATACAGGGTTCATTAGATAATATCTGGCAGACTAAATCTTAATGTTTTCCTGGGATGATACAACATATAATCCCTGTTATCCTTTTGCATCACAGAGCTTGTAATCGGTTGCATCGGGGAATTCTGAAATATGCTCAGGTCACTGAGTATGTTGAGGCTCTCATCCCAGCAGAACCATATATGCCAAAGAATATGAAAGAAAAACCAAGGCACAGCCAAAACAAATGGTGTTACTGTATCTGGTTATATACCTATGAAGAGAAATGTACATGAAATGATACATAAAGCAGGGGTGGGGAACTTTTTTGGGGTCAGAGACCGCTGACCCACAGAAGAATCAGTCAGGGGCTGCACACAAGTGAGAAGCAAAATCGAAGCAAAGCAAAAAAATCGAAACAGAAAAAAAAAGCCCTCTCTGATGTATTCCCAACTGAGATGGAAAAAGATACTTCCCACATTCCCCTTACACACCCAAGCCTTATCTGGGGCCCAGAGGGACCCAGGCTAGAAGTTTTTGTGTGCTTCATACCCAAAGAGGGAAGAGGGCTCCCCAATGCTGGGTGGGGGGACATTGAGCCTATTTTTGCCACTTCCGCCTAAAGGAATATTTCCAACACATTGATGTACAACACAGTGACCTTGCTGCTCCCCCCTGCCAATCCCACAGGAGGAAGACTTCTATATGGAATCCTACTAATGGTTGTAACAAGAGTCTTGATTTCTACATCTGCTTCCGCAAATGTGCTAGAGCTGACATTGTCAACAAACAACAACATATAACATATAACCTCAGCCATGCATAACACAATGCTATACACAGCCACAAAAACAATTCTAACATGATAGTCAAAGAGGCTGACAAAAGAGGTGCTGTAGTCATCAAAAAGAGAACAGATTATGAATAGGAGGCAACCAGACAACTCACCAATACTGGATTCTACAAGCCTCTCTCCTGTGATCCCACTAAAGAATACCAAAAAAACCTAAAACAACTGCTCATGGAGTTCCTTGATGCTGCTCAGGACCAAATTCACACCAACATGCCCTCTACCCCCGTAATCCTCGACCAGGAGTTTTCTATCTGCTGCCCAAGATACATAAACCTGAAAATCCTGGACGACCCATCATCTCAAGCTTTGGAGCATTTACAACAGGATTATCTGGCTATATTGACTCTCTCCTCAGACCCTATGCTATGAGTACTCCTAACTACCTTCATGACACCACTGACTTCCTGAGGAAACTACAAAACATCAATAATCTACCTGAAAATACCATCCTGGCCATCATGGACATAGAAGCCCTTTATACCAACATTCCACATGAAGATGGATTACAGGCTATCAGGAACTCCATCCCCAATGACACCACTGCATACCTGATTACAGAACTCTGAGCCTTTGTCCTCACCTACAACTACTTCAGATTTTCAGACAATTTGTATCTTCAAATCAGCAGCACAGCCATGGGCAGCCACATGCCACCACAATATGCCAACGTCTTTATGGCTGACTTTGAACAATATTTCCTCAGCTCTCGCTCTGTAGCACCTTTACTCTACTCATGCTACATCAATGACATCTTCATCATATGGACCCACAGGAAAGAGACCCTTGAAAAATTTCACAAGCATTTCAACAACTTCCACCCTACCATCAATGTCAGCCTGTAAGTCCACACGAGAAATCCCCTTCCTTGACATTACAGTACAATTAAACGATGGACAAATTTCCACCACCCTATACTGTAAACCTACTGACTGCTACACTTACCTTCATGCCTCTAGCTTCCATCCCAGACACATTTCTCAATCTACTGTATACAGCCAAGCCCTAAAATACAACTTGATTTGATCCAATCCCATACACAGAAACAAACACCTACAGTCTCTATATAGAGCATTCTTAAAACTGAACGATCCAGCTGGAGAAGTGGAAAAACAGATTGACAGAGTCAAAAAAGTACCTAGATATGAACTACTTCAAGACAGGCTCTAAAGAGAAAACAACAGATTTCCACTTGCCATCACCTACTGCCCATAACTTAAACCCCTCCAACACATTATCAGCAACCTACAACCTATATTGGAAAATGACCCCTCACTCTCAGCGGCCTTGGGGAAAAGACCTATTCTTGCTTACAGACAGCCCCCTAACCTGAAACAATTTTTTTCCAATAACCATGAAACATACTGTACCTTCATCATAAGCATCCAGGAACCTACCACTGCAATCAGCCCTGGTGCCAACTCTGCCCACACATCTACACAAGTGATTTTATCACCGGACCCAACCACATCAGCCACCAAATCAGAGGTTCATTTAACTGCACATCCAGTAATGTGATCTATGCCATCAAATGCCAGTAATGCCCCACTGCAATATATATTGGTCAAATTGGACAGTCTCTACAGGAAAGAATTAATGGACACAAATCAGATATCCGAAAAGGTAACACACAAAAACACTATCATATGCCATTGCTGAGCAAGTTGGATTAAAAGTTTGAGATCATACTTTCCTTCTGCCAGTCTAGTTCATTGTATAACATTCTTAACTCTTCCAGATATTTGTTTAGCTTCACCTCCGAGAAGTGTCATTCTCCAGATAAGACATTTAAAAATGAAATCCCATTTGCTCATGCCAGTGGTTGTTAAAAGAGTAGAGGTGTTTTGACACTTTGAATTACATAGTGATTGTGAATAAGCTCGAGTGCTCTGCCCCACACTGTGCCCCACTCCAAGAATAACAACCTAACTGCACTAGCAATGATAGGAAGATTCATTCCTCTGTGTTCCATATTGCTGATCCCCTGCAGTCTCACAGTGGGATAAACTCAGCCCTTTATGAAATTTGGAATAACCAATAAAACAAATATACTTTATGGTAATGATTTGTCTAAGCAAGGAATATAGTATGCTACACTGAATGTTTCAAACCAAAACATGTCTGGTAAGCTGCTACAGCTTTTCTTATAAACCCTATGTACCTGGCTCCTAGCAGTGGTGGGTTTATACACAATAATTAAAATATGCTATTGCTCTGTGTCAGATGGGTAGCCATGTTAGTCTGTAACTTAAAAAAAATTTTTTTTAAATGAGTGGTTCTATAGCACCTTAGGCTATGTCTACACAGCAGCATTATTTCACAATAACTATGTTATTCTGAAATAACATACTCCACGTTTACATAGCAAGCAGTTATTTTGACATAATGATGGCAAGCTGGAGGTCTTCTTACTCTGACTCCTGTAACCCTCATTTTACGAGGAGTAAGGGAAGTCAGAGGAAGAGTGCTCTAACTCAGATTTCCGACTGTGTAGACAACACCAAAAGCCAAAATAAGCTTTTTCAACTGAAGCTACGCAATTGATGTAGCTCAGGTTGCGTTGCTTATTTCGGCTTTAGCCCTGCTATGTAGACGTGACCTTAGAGACTAACAAAAAATTTATTCTTCTGTGTAACATGTGCTGTTGTGAATGTTGCAAATCTGACATTTTAGACTTTGGGATTTTTTAAAATAGATGGCAAATAGTGACTGTGAAACTCCTGCCTCTGCAAAGCACCTTCCTTTGTATTGTGGGCCATTATGTCTTTACATTTAAAACATTAAAATTAATCTTCAGAAAGCATCCATAACAGTGATATTTGGAAGGGTAGAATTCTAGGCCATTGACGGAAAGAATGTATGCTATATGAGCCTGAACCAAATTTCAAGCTCCAAGCAAGCTGAGCCATGAAAAAATTAATGCATAGATCAGATAGTGACAAAGTGTATTTGTATTTATTTTTAAACAGGAGATATGTAGTAATTGGAAAAAATCAGAATGTCCAATTCTAGGCACAGAAAGTCAAGGAATGGATTTAGCTGTGTGGCAGCTGAAATGGAATAACACTGGTGAAAAGTAGAAAGGAAGAAGTGTCAAAGAAAATAGATGAGTATGCAGAAGCCTTCGAGTGGGGTTTGTGACTGTGTGGATATGAATTTTCCTACTAGACCTAAAGAGAAGTTGGTGCTTTCACTGTATATTTTCTTTGATATATACCAGTAGCTATTCAGATACCTCAAGTTTTGCTTTGAGAATCAGTTTTAAACAATCTCCAAACCAATAAATAAATAAATACACAAATAAATAAATAAATATCTCAAAACCAAATGAAGTTGAAACCACTGAACTTCATGTGTATTTCTGTCAAGCCATGCAAAACCGTAATTTTCATATTATTTTGACACAAAACCAGATATTGGAACATAGTAGCATGCAGATGGAGACAGATAGCTATCATTCAATTAGTTCAGTGAACATTATAAAATCTTTCAATGAAAAGGATATGAGTTTTCAGTTGGGAATGAAACTTTCCAGCTTTTAAGTTTCTTGTAAATTATAAGTAGATTGATAGCAAGCAGTGTTGAGTTTTTAATTTTATGAAGGCAATATCATTTTAGCAGGAAAAATGGATAAAAATGGATTTTGTATCAATTTTATGAATTACATCAGGACTAAACTTAACATTTGTCTTTGTTGGAAAAACAATTCAGTCTTCAAGTTGATTGTTTTCTCTTTTCTTTTTCCAGATTCCTATAACAGATCAGAAGAGATGTTCTATTCCCATAATATCTAGCACAAATTCACAAATATGGAACATCAGGAAGACAGGTTGAAGCAGGGATAGGTCTGTATGATTGAACTATGTAGAAACAATGTGACCTAGCCATAGAAGCTCTCTTGGGCTACCTCCAGACTGCATCCCTCTGCAGACAGAGGGATGCAAATCAAGCACTTTGAAAGTGCAAATGAGCCTGTACTCCTCAAAAAGGGTATGTCTAGACTACAGGGCTTTTTTTTAAAAAAAGGCCTTTTTCCGAAAAAACTTCCCCTGCATCTAGACTGTTGCTGCATTCTTTCGAAAGTAAATCGAAAGAACACAGCAGTTTTTTTGACAGCGGAAAACCTCGTTTTACGAGGAATAACACCTTTTTTCAAAAGTGCTCTTTCCAAAAAAGGTGCTCTGTAATGCAAACTGTGCTTTTTCGAAAGAGAGCATCCAGACTGCCTGGGTGCTCTCTTTCAAAAAAGCGACTTGCTTTTTCAAAAATACCGGTTGTAGTCTAGATGCTCTTTTTTGAAAGAGGCTTTTTTGAAAGTATCTTTTGAAAAAGCCTTTTTTGAAAGAGGCTTGCAGTCTAGATGTAGCCATAACGAGGAGTACAGGATCTGCAGAAAAAGCTCCCCGCTGTCAGCAGAGCCGCATCTAGACTTTACTTTCACTTTTGAAAGGGTGCATGATCTGCACAGCACCTGAATGTGAGTATGCAAATGAAGCCAGGATGTTTAAATCCTGGGCGCATTTGCACTTTCAAAGTGCTTGATTTGCATTCCTCTGTCTGCAGAGGGATGCAGTCAGGAGGTAGCCTTGTTGTGTGGAGCAGTGACTATTTATTCAACCACGGCTTTGAGTGCACATCTTCCATTAATTTCCTTTTGAGTTTTGTTCTAAAAAAACAGGAAAGATATCCAATTAAAAAAATCTACTCATCTGGTCCACTAAAATTAATATCATATGGATGTTCCAACTAAAATCTACAATCTTCAGTAAAGTTTTATATGGTTTGGAAGATTTACATTCCCCCCATCTTTGCTGCTTCAGAGAGACCCTGCTTGGTCAGGAGAGATCAGCTGCCTCCACAGGACTTCCCCTGATTTTTAAATTCCCTGTGCTCTGTGGGTAAGTCTTCATTGCATCAGGAAGTGAGTCTCCCAGCCCAGATAAACAGATTTGCACTAGTAGGGCTCTAGCTAAATACAGCAGACTTCCAATAATCTGGCACCTTTGGAACCCAGGGGTGCTGGATTATCGGGTATGCCAGAGTATCAAGAGGTACTCTGGCAGGGGGGCTGTGACGTGTCTGGGGGGGGGGGAAGGTCGGGCAGGGAATGTCGCAGTGTGGGGTGAACGAGGTGCTGGTGAGGGGCAGCGCTGCGGGACCAACCCGGCAGCACCCCAGCTGCTCTGCCCCATGGCTTCCCCAAGTCCCCCGCTGCTGAAACTGACCAGCAGCAAACTTGGTGAAGCCATGGGGCAGAGTAGCTGGGGTGTTGCCGGGTTGGTCCCGCAGCATTGCTCAGGTGAGGGGCGGTGCTGCGGGACCAACTGGGCAGCACCCCAGCTGCTCTGCCCCACAGCTTCCCCAAGTCTGCCACTGGCCAGTTTCAGCAGCGGCAGACTTGAGGAAGTTGTGGGGCAGAGCAGTTTGGGTGCTGCTGGGTGCCAAGCAGGGGGTGAAGGGCGGCGTTGCGGGACCAACCTGGCAGCACCCCAGCTGCTATGCTCCATACCACTTCCCCAGGTCCTTTTATTTGTTTTAAATCTGCTGCCTATTAATTTCATTTGGTGACTCCTAGTTCTTTTATTCTGGAAATAAGTAAATAACTTTTCCTTATTCACTTATTCCATACCAGTCATGATTTTATAGACTTTGATAATATCCCCCCTTAGTCTCTTTTTTTAAGATGAAAAGTCTAAGTCTTTTTAATCTCTCTTCATATGGCACCCGTTTCAAACCCCTAATAATTTTTGTTGCCCTTTTCTGAACCTTTTCCAATGCCAGAGTCAAATCATTCAGCTTCCAATTTCAAAGTAAGGCCTCAAAATAAAATGATGTCATTTTCAAAAACATTAATCACCAGCAACCACAAGTGATGTCACTGAAAGTTACTGTGTGTTTGACATTTGAAAATCAAATAATTTATTGAGAACCAGAAATATGCATTTAGAGCCTAACTTTAGCCTCCCATTTTCTTTACCCCTTGCTCATCATTGGCAAGCAAATTAGCACTTTCCTAATTGTGAAATGTGTACAAGGACCCTTGTCTATCTGCCACATAGTGTGTTAATTGCAGAAAATGGTCTATATGCTTCTTTCCCTCAAAGCAAACTAACATAACATGGGCTGGAATATTTCTTGATCTTTGCTACTTGTGTGGATTCCCTCACCATAGTATCTGAGCACTTCACAGTCTTTTAATGTATCCTCACTACTCCCTATGAAGCAAAGAGGTACTATTATCCTCCATTTTACAAGTGGCGAACTGAGGCACACAGAGGCTAAGGGTGTGTCTAGACTACATGGTTTTGTCGACAAAAATGGACTTTTGTCAACAAAACTATACCTGCATCTACACTGCTGACAGAACTCAGCGGTTTTGTCGACAGCTGTAAACCTCATTCTATGAGGAATAATGCCTTTTGTCGACAGAGTTCTATTGACAGAAGGCATTATTGCATCTACACTGTCCTGTGCATCTACACTGTCATGTTGACAAAGTGGCTTACTTTGTTGACAGAACTGGATGTAGTCTAGACGCTCTTTGTTGACAGAAGCTTTGTCGACAGTATCTGTTGACAAAGCTTCTGTCAACAAAAACCTGTTGTCCAGACGTAACATAAGTTTCTTGCCCATGGTCACTCAAGAAGTCTGTGATGGAGCAAGAAACTGAAAGGTGTCCCAACTTCAATCTCACATTCTAACTGCTGGGTCAGCCTTCCTCTTTTTGAGCCTAAATAGAAAATATGTGAGCCTAAATTTGGACATAGAAACTGATGGAAAAGGAAATAATTGGAAATCTGTTTCTCATTTTGTGTAACAACTATCAACTTTCAATTTTAATTTCTCACTTTTTTCCTCCCACTTACCATCAGAAAATGGTTTGGGGATATTCAAATATCTTCTGCTGTTTGAGACTTATCTAATGTTTCAAGGTAATTTGTGTGTTATTTTTCAGAAAAGCAGATTAAATGCAGATCTGTTTTAAGGACATTCATTTAAGAATGGGAACATGTTAGTACAAACATTATTTATTAGGAAATGGTATAATTGCAGGGACTGGTAAAAAATAATTCTGACAGTTTGATTTTGAGAGCAAACTCAGTTATGTCAAGAAAACTGTAACTAATTACACACTCAAAAATAATCTTGTTAGATGCCCAAACTTTTATTAGGAAGTGAGTTTTCAACAACGTGTTTTATAGCTAACACCTAGCAAGGGATATTAATAGTTGTGCCTTAATGTTATTTAAAAGGCTCCTTTTATCAAGAAGCTGTGGGAAATAATAGTTGACATACAATCTTTCATTCCTTTCCTATCCACATTAATTTGTTACCTGGTGTGTGTTCTTGCAGAAGTGCAGAGCCAGGGGGAAGCACAAAACATCCAAAAGTAATTTAGTCTGTATTTCAGTTTTTGGGAGCAAACACAATGAACTCAGATGAAATTTGAGGGTGTGAATGAGGGCAGTATGGACTCTATGACATCAATTATATAAGACAGTACCTGCCACTTTTCACACTACTGTCCTATATTTTAGAAGGGTTTTGTTGCATGTATATCCAAAAGTGAATTTGATGTCCCTTATAGTGTGTTAAAGCAGGATCCTACTAACATGCGGCATAAAATCTTGATCATACTGGGAACTATTGTTTCAGATGACACATCTTATTGTTTTCAAACACAATAGGTATGTCTACACTATAGAGTTTTGTCAGAAAAACAGCCATTTTTCTGCCAAAACTTGAGGAACGTCCACACTGCAATTGTGTTCTTCCACAAGAAAATCAAAAGAACAGAAGGGTTTTCCTGTATTGATAATCTTCATTCTACGAGGAACAAGCCTTTTTGTGAAAGAGCTCTTTCACAAAAACGCATGTGTGGATGGGGAAGAGGTAGTTTTTTGGAAGAAGAGGAAAGAGGAAAAAGCACAGGTGCCCTGGTGGCCATTCTGTCCCTAGCAATTACAGCTTACATGAGAGAGCGTGTTCATTCAAGCTGGACACTCTCTTTCGAAACAGCAGATCACTTTTTCAATGCACTGTTTCAGTGTGGACACTCTCTTTCGGAAAAAGCTTTTTTCGGAAGAGATCTTTCGAAAAAAGCTTCTTCCGAAAGAAGCCTGTAGCATAGCCATAGCCTGTATCACCATAAATGGTATGTTTGAAGAGCTATGAGTATTAAATGAACCAACCCAAGAGAAAAACCCACTGGTGGTTAATCAGTAGTAAAGTGGCTCATTAGTTTTTCAATGGTATTTATTGTTGATGTTGAAAAGAAAAACTTAGTTAAAAAATCTTTTGTTAATAATTTAAAAATGATTTTAAAACACTTTAGTATTTAAATAACGTTAAGTATGGAGGGAAAAGCACATAGTGGATCAATCAGAGATTATATATTTTAAAAAACAAAGTAGGATTTTTTCAACCAAAGCAAAAACAAAAATATTGAATTAAAAATTAATTTTGAATTTTTTACTTGAAAACTTAAAATATTCCCAACAAATTCTGATTGAAAAAATATCTTCTCATTTAAAAAATTGAAGAAGAAAGGAAAAGCATATCAGTTTCAACCAGCTCTATAAATCATTTATCCATGGATTTTCCTGGATAATTGTGGCCTATGGGATAGAAATTCACAAAACTTTGCTATCTTGCTAAGGACTAAAACTTCCAGAAATATAAGTGGAGAGAGTATTTCCCAACAGCTCTCTCTTTCTATGGGATTTTATTTTGCTCTCACCACTTTACTGTTCTTCACAGTTACTGTGATATAATTGCTGAAAATTTTCTTTTTTTCCAGATGGCTTTGTTTCTCCTAAAAATTCTGAAATGTTCTTTTTGGAGTGAATAATGTATAAATAAAATATATTTTTAGAATGTCTAATATAAAATATCACAACTATTTTTAGTTGATTTCTTTCTAGAATCTCTAAAGGACTGCAGTAAGTCCTCCATTATACATATATAATAATTTGTTGTTTCTTTGCTTTAGAGATACTTTCCTTAACTTATGTAGTTTCACCAGAGCCAATTTAAATTAATGCTTGAAATGGGCTTTGCAGTACTCAGGAACTGTCAGAATAATACAGACAGTGTTTTAAGGCCACTCTTGTATAGTAGTTTTGTTTTAATATTCAAGTTGGATATATCCAGTAAATTCAAATCAGATCAAAAGGCTTCATGATCTGTACAAGTGAAGCAGTAAACAATTTTTTTAGTATTCTGTAACATGTTCCTTTTTTATAAAAGGATTCATTATGAAGAATGTATACTTAACATTTACATACAATCTTTCTTCCACAAATCCATGTATGATATTTAAGGTCAAACATTGACCCTAGTGAAGTCAATAGGACTTCTACACTTGGGGCTAGAAATTCAACCTTGATTACTTTGCTTCCAAAAAAGTGCTGGAGCAAATAGAAACACTTTGACTAAGGATAAGGTCTTTCCTTTCTGGTCCAGAATATCACTATGACTACATCTATACTGCAGCACTATTTGGGAATATCAGAAGTATCCCGAAATAGTTATTCCACATCTTTTGAGTGCATCCATTATTTCAAAATATAATGGGCTAGCTATTCCGACATCCCTCTAAACCTCATTCCATGAGGAGTAAGGGACATTTTGGAATAGTGATTTATTTTGAAATATTTTGAAATCAGCTCTTTCGAAATAACATCAAAAAGATACGCAATTTGTGTAGCTCAAATTGCATATCTTATTCTGACCTACAGTGCAGTGTAGATGAACTCTTTGAGCAATCATTACTAGGAGGCTTCTTCCTTTCTCCCACACTATTCAACATCTGGTAGAATTGGTGAGATGATATTGGCTGAAGTACCCTCAATAAAAAAAATAACACCAAGCTCAACATCTTCTTTATGTCATGCATAAAAAGTATCATCTTCCAGGTTGCTACCCAAAAATCAGCCATTGGAGACAACAATGCTCAGGGCTTTAGGATAGTTAGGGTTGAATATTCCATAGCAGAGAGTTGTAAGTGTCAGAGAGAAATTCCAACCAGATAGAACTTGGGAGGGGCCTATTAAAGAATGAAAAGCCCCAGACAGGAAGGGCTCGGAAAAAGAAGCAAAATCTTTGTTTGTGGGGTTTTTGGATGGACTTGAAATTTGCATTTTGAATGGTAGTTAATTTAATAAAGTAGAATCTAAGAAGGGTTGGGTTTCAGATACAATGTTTGAGTTTATTGAACAGTCTAAGAGTGGAACCTGAGGCAGACTGCCTCTAGCATGATCATAGATGACAAGGGGGTACCTAGGAGGCTAACTTTTAGCCAGTTTTGCTCCATTCAGATAATTCACATTTTATTTTCAAACCACATTTTATTTTGAATTGTATTTAAAAAGTGCCTATGAAATCCTTTCCTTTACTATGATTAAAATACGTTATACAGCCTATCTCCATAATAGGCAAGAGGTGGATGTCATGCATGGGGATTTAAATATCCCAAGTAAGGCTGATATCTTTTCATAAACTAACTCACTGTTGTGAAGAAGTAGCATAATCAATATGTGAATGCTAACTATAAACTATTTGATTTCTTCTGTCAAAATGATGGTTTCATTGGGACTTGCAATTGCCTTTTAAGGTTTTTAAATATCTAGGGATGCCTTTCATTTTTATTCTCTTTCTTGTTTTTTTTAAACAATAGTAATAAACTATTTAAACCAGCTTTTATCTTGCTCCAAACTCAGAAGAACAAACAGCTGACCTAAAAACAAACCAAAGCCGTTCTAGCCAGGTGGCAACCAGTCCTACAAATATACTGTCACCCCATATTGCCTTCCAACAGATCAGTTCATGAACCATAATATCTAGACATAGACAAGGTCAGTTATTACCACCTTCCTGCCTATGCAGGCTTGGTCCCTTTTATATATGCCTAGTGTTTTGTCCAATCTACCTTTAAGATGAGCCTAAGCGATTGAGCTTCAATCATTTCCCTTTGGAGATGATTCCTCTGGCTAATAAATTCCATCATCAATCCTCATAGATTGTACTGCCTACATTTTTGCTTTCTTAATTTTCTAGCTGTACCTCATTGCATTACACAATATAATACCTCTTTCTCCATTGTATTTCTACCTTTCTAGTATGTGTAAACTGTTGTCATGTTTCCATTCAGATGATGCTCATGGCACAGCCACTGTGTCGAATACCATATGTATATATCAAGAGACCTATTTGCATAACTACTTAGCTCTTTTAATATTGCCTTACAAACTGGTCCATAATCCACACTCTAATCACTATCTTTGGGTACATCTACACAGTAGGGCAAAAATCAAATTAAGACAAGCAACTTCAGCTATGTCAGTTGAGTAGCTGAAGTCAAAATAGCTACATTCAGCTTTGGACACGCCTACACAGCAGGAAGTCAAAGGAAGAACACTCTTCCTTCAACTTCCCTCATTCCTCATGCAATAAGGTTACAGGAGTTAAAGTAAGAAGTCCTCCATCTCGACATTATTTCAAAATAATGGCTTGCTTTGTAAATGTAGACTTTGTTATTTCAAAATAATGTCAGTTATTCCAAAATAACGCCGCTGTGTAGACATAGTTTTTCTGTGCAATGAACTATTGTGATACCTCTGCATAAGTAGCCCAAAGTTAATCACAGGTCCAGTTGTATGTGCTCTTTCAGGCTACATCTAGACTGCAAGCCTCTTTTGAAAGAGGCTTTTTCGAAAGTATCTTTCGAAAAAGAGCGTCTAGACTACAACCAGCATTTTTAAAAAAGCAAGCCGCTTTTTCGAAAGAAAGCAGCCAGGCATACTGGATGCTCTCTTTCGAAAAGCACAGTTTGCTATACAGAGCACCTTTTTTTTGAAAGAGACCTTCAAAAAAAGGCGTTATTCCTTGTAAAATGAGGTTTTCCGTGGTTGAAAACACTGTGCATTCTTTTGATTTACTTTCGAAAAAACGTGGCAGCAGTCTAGACGCAGGTAAAAATTTTTTGAATAAAGGCCCCATTTTTTGAAAAATCCCTGTAGTCTAGACACCCTCCGTTCAGAATCCATCCCAGAGTTTTCTGCTGTGGTAAAATTCTTACACTATTTTTCTTATGTTTCTGATGAATTTAAGAATGGAGATGTCAAAGTATGTGCTTAAGAGTACAAAGTGATCATTTTTTAACCACAGGTGGGAAAGTAGTTTGCCAGTGGGAAGAAAAGTGTTGCAATCATACATTAATCAAGTTGCTTTTCACCAATAGATCACAGATAACTGCAGTGTACAGCCATGAGTTTCCGTGTTTAAAATGAAAAAAAAATGGAGAGTGCTGAGAGCTAAGACAGGAGATTTTTCAAAATATGTTCTCCACTCTGCTCTATTGACTGAAACCAGTCAAAAGGAAATTAAAAGGAAGTATGGAGAATGGAATGCAACTACATCTATGAAGATTGCTCTTCATAACACAGGCTGATAGGGAATATTCCTGAGTGACTTATTGTCTGGCACGTATGTTTACCTTCAGGCTTCAGCAGATGGTAAATTGGATTCTGAAAGTTTGGTGCTAAGTTTAAACTAAGCAGACTGTTTATGTCACTTAGCAATAACATTACTGAAACCCCATGAAAAGTTAAAACACAACAATAGAAGCATAACATCTTGTGGGAGTTACCAAAAGCAGAAATTTCATTTCAGAGGTAACGTTTAGCCAAAAAACATTTAAGCCTGCAAAGCTCATATCACAGTTCACATGGAACAGCCACTAAACTGATTGTCCACTGCAAATTTCCACAAAAGAATTCTATTTGAATAATCTGGAATTTATCCTTAGGAAATATTAGCCTGACTATTTTGTTCTGGTAAGAGCTAAGATTATTCAATTCGGACAGCTGTTCCTGGATCCTGATTTGAAAACATACCTAGAGATATGTAATTATATAAAGATATCTTATTTGCAAGTCAAACATTTTATTGTGAATATTAGATACAAGATGGCTCTGTTTAGACCTTTAACAACATTTGAGGAGTTGACCCAGGAGCAAGCTAGAGCAAAAGATGTATATATAATTTTGTTAAAAAAGATTTTAAAAAGTGATAAAAACAGTCCAGCTAAAGGTGGGAGAGGACTTTGTACTGAGAGTTTGATCTGGTGTAGCTAACATTTGAATACAACTGAGATCCATTTTATTTGTGCTTTTAGGGAGGTTCTTCGTTGGAGGGGAGGGGTTGCATGGAAAGGAGAACATACTTGCACATGTAGTGGTTGTGATGAGGGACAATTAAATGGTTTGGGGAGGGAATTATTAAAGACATTCTTCTTATGACAAATGCTGAGTTCCTAGAGATCTCCTGATATGCTTACTTAATGTTCCAATAAAATATTTATATTTTAAACAGTATGACAAATTAATGCATTTTTGCTTGTTAACAGCTAGACTGTATATTGCACATTATTGGAAAAATCTGGTCCCCTTCCTTCTCTTCCTTTTAATCACAAAGTATCTTTCAGGATACAGGGAGTAGTACAGCATCGCCACCCATTTCTGTCCACTCAGTTCTGTTTCTCCATTAAGCCCAGCCTGTTCATGTCCCTATGTATGATGTCCTTACCATGTAGTCAGTGGTTCACCTCCAGGTAGGACAGCTCTTGGCTGACCCATACTGGGTCAGACCAAAGGTCCATCTAGCCTAGTAGCCTGTCTGCCGACAGTGGCCAACACCAGGTGGCAACATATCATTCATTGGTTTTCTATTGTCCCCACCATCATAATAATTTTGATTCTAGTGAATACAATATCCTGATTTCACATCTACTCTCCTAACATCTTAGTCTTAAAATCTTTCCAATTTATATCTGCCAGGTATCCAAGAACTCTCATCTCTACTACCTCCAGTCTTCTGAGGTCTGTTTCATTAATTGCAGCTGCTTTCAGATCATAGAGTAATAGTGTCTGTACATATGATAAATATGTACTTTGGTGTGAAATACGATGATTTGATCGTATTTTTTAAATTTTGGAACAGCACTTGCATCTAAGGCAAGTGTCCTTTTAATTTCATCCATGAGAAGTCTATCAGCACTGAGAAAACCTCCAACATACACATAACATTTCACATCTTCCATGACTTTACCACTGCAGCATTTCAAAATTTTATCTACTGTCCCTTTCCCCAGACACAATCACTTTTGGGTAGTTATTGTAAGCCAAAGTCAACTACATCAATTTTCTAAAGTACAAAGGTTACCAGCATTAATTCAAACATATCAGCCAGTTGAACAATGCCATTTGCAGAAGCTAAGGTGTTTCTAAATGACCAATGACACATCCTCCTGCTTGTCTAACTTTCTTAATATCCAGTTCAAGAACATGATGAAAACTAATGTTGATTCCATGCCCCCTTTCCTCACATCAAACTTACTCTAAACAGGTGCTTAATTTTCCACCAGTTCTTATGGCACTGCCGAAGTCTTCATTCACCGCTTTTATAATTGAAATTGTCTTGCATGATTTTGCTGCTTTATATAATGTTTTTTTTTTCCCAAATGCCTTCATGGAGTTGTTGAAAACAGCAAAGCACCTTTAATCCTCATTTTCACTGTTTTTTCATCAGTTGTTGGAGCATGAATATCTGATCAATGCTACTTCGGCCTGCTCTAAAGTTGCACTGTTACTTGCTTACTACTTCTTCTAAAATTGACCTTTAATCTGTTGACAGTTATTTTCATCCTGATTTTTCCTAGTACCAGCAGTAAGCTTTTATCTCTGTAATTATTTGGATCAGCAGGATCTTCTTTCTTCAAGATTGGTACAATTGCCTTAGGCCAGTCATCTGGTATCTCCTTTGCTCCCCTACTTTCTTGCATGTTTATAATGCTTTGATAGTACTTGTTACACCATCTGTTGTATTATCTATTCCTGCAGCTTTCCCATTATTAAATGCTTAACTTTTCTTTCTGTTTCTTCTTCTGATGGTGGTTCAGTGCTGATATCCATCCTGCTTTGCAATCTGCCCAGTTCAAAGAGAATATTTAGAATGCTTTTATCTGGATGATCTACAGTGTTCAGCGCTTTGCCAAAATTCTCCTTCTTATTGCACCAAATTGGCATTTGTTGTCAATTCACCAGGAGCCTTTCTTACTGCTTACTTCACTGATTTGATTAATTCCATACAATCAAAACTTTCTGTATCTTGTTTTCTGGATGCTCAATAGACTATTCTGGCTGTTGAGCACTGTCTTTCCAAAATTTTATTCATTACCTCAGTGATTCCTTCACCATTTTATACAATGCTTTAACTTTTCATTTTCCTAGCAGGCTTAGCTTACTTACACTTTTCCTGTAATAATCTTCTTTCATTATTTGCCCAGCTTCATTTACAAGTTTGGGAGCCATCAAAAAGGTATGAATAAAGGCTTTACCTGGCTAGCACACTACCTTCCACATCCTAATGACTTAACCAACTAAACAATGGGTACATATGAACAATTTGTACCTTCTCTATCAGCTTCTTGTAACTCTAATTCACTCTTTTTCCTTTCCTTCTCCTCCCCCCCTTCTTTTTTTTTTTTTTTTTTTGAACTGGACTTTTAATACTGCATTCATCTGAAGAAGTGGGTTGTGCCCACAAAAGCTCATGATATCACGTACATGTTTTGTTCGTCTTTAAGGTGCTGTTAGAGATTTGTTGTTTTTTTAAAGTTTTTCCAGCTTTTCTTTGTTTGCTTATATCTTCCAAAAATTTTATCTATTATGTTCTGTACCACTTCTTTGAATATTTCCAATCCAGTCTGTTATGAGATTCTTCATCATGACAAACTAGTGGCCTGAAACACTCTCAAAGCATAATTTTATATGCCTCCATCACAAAGTTATACTTTAACTTATCAAGATCAAATTTGACACCAACTGCACGCATCTATTTCTTGGACGTTAAAATAATCTTAATCTTGCCCATCTGTATATCATAATCATTGCCACACTCAGTACTTCTACAGACTCTAGCATCCGACAATAACAGCCTGTGCTTTTACTGATAATGATGTGGTTAGCCTGGTTTTAGTTTTACCATCTGGCAAATTCCATGTAACCTTGTGCATGTTTTTGTGAAGAAATCAAATACGGCTAAGAGATTGTGCATCTCACAGCAACTTCTTAACCTTTCTCCATTACTGTTTGCAAATTCAGTGACATGTGGTCTAAAACTAATTGCTTTCCACATCACCTACTAGTCCCTTACAATCAGATCTCCCATTATCAGGAGCATATCATGATCAGAAATCTCATCTACAGTGCTACACAGTTGTTAAAATCTATCCATCTCTTCCTCTTCCTTTTTGCTGTGTCTGTTGCTGCAGATGACAATTAAGCATAATTTATTGTAGGAAAAAGTAAATCTTGCTATGGCAATCCATGTAGACATCAGTTTCCAGCTCTTTATTGCAGTAACTGTTCTCTTGTTCACTCCTACCACAGAGAGATCAAATTATGGGATCGTATACTACACTATCATTGTAAAGGAAAAGCTTTCACACTAAATACATATACAAGACAAGCACCAAAAGAAGATAGGGTATGTCTACACTACAAACTTAGTTCGAACTAACGGACGCTAGTTCGAATTAACTTTCATAGGTGCTACACTAGCGCTCCGTTAGTTCGAATTTAATTCGAACTAACGGAGCGCTTAGTTCGAACTAGGTAATCCTCATTCCACGAGGATTAAGCCTAGTTCGAACTTACTAGTTCGAATTAAGGGGTGTGTAGCCCCTTAATTTGAACTAGTGGGAGGCTAGCCCTCCCCAGGTTTCCCTGGTGGCCACTGTGGCCAACCCCAGGGAAACTCGTCTGCCCCCCTCCTGGCCCCGGACCCCTTAAAGGGGCACGGGCTGGCTACAGTGCCCGTGCCAGGTGCAAGCCTGCCAGCACCCAGGCAGCAGACCCTGCACCTCGCACAGATCGAGCCACCCACCCGATGCCCCCCAGCCCTCCCCCTCTTCCCGGGACCAGGCTGGCGGCTCCCGGGAGCTTGCCTGGGACCGCAAGAGGCGGGCACCTTCCTGGGCTAGTGCGGACATCGTGGACCTCATCCACGATCTCCGCTCTAGGCACAGGAAAGTGGCCAGCTTGGGCAGGAGACCCGCCAGCCTGGCCACCCAGGAGCAAGAGAATCAAGAGGGTCCACTGAGACCCCCGACCCTGAGCCCTGAGCTTACAATGGCCGTCCTGGGTCAGACCAAAGGTCCATCTAGCCCAGTAGCCTGTCTGCCAACAGTGGCCAACCCTAGGGACCTTGGAGGGGATGGACCGAAGACAGTGACCAAGCTATTTGTCTCGTGCCATCTCTCTCCAGCCTTCCACAAACCTTGGGCAGGGACACCACTCCTACCCCCTCGCTAATAGCACTCCATGGACCCAACCTCCATAACTTGCTCTCACTTCCCTTTAAACTCTGTTCTAGTTCTAGCCTTCACAGCCTCCTGCAGCAAGGAGTTCCACAGGTTGACTCTTTGCTTTGTGAAGAACAACTTTCTGTTACTAGTTTGAAGCCTGCTACCCATTCCTTTCCTTTGGTGTCCTCTAGTCCTTCTTTATGGGAACTAATGAAGAACTTTTCTGTATGCACCGTCTCTACCCAACTCCTGCTTTTAGAGACCTCTATCCTGTCCCCCCTCAGTCTCCTCTTTTCTAAGCTGAAAAGTCCCAGTCTCTTTAGCCATTCTTCATATGGGACCTGTTCCCAACCCCTGATCATTTTAGTTGCCCTCTCCTCTCCCAGCCTCTCTCTTCCCCTCTCCACCTCCTTTTCCCAGTCTCCCCCAGTTTTGTTCAATAAAGACAGATTCTATTTTGGAAGACACGTTATCTTTATTTTGTACATCAAGAAGAGGGGCTAGGGAAGGGTAAGTGGAAGGAGGTGAGGGAGGAATGGGGGCACGAGCCCCCGATGGGGAGTACTGGGCTGGCTCTGTGGGCTTCTGGGGGTGGAAGCTCTCCTGCAGACCCCCAATTGCCCCTTCTCCCCAGATGGCAGCTTGCGGCAAGTGCAGCCGGGCTGATGGCTGAGTGCTGTGATGTGCTGAGTGTGGGCACTCAGGGCACTCCAAGCCAGGACTGCTTTGCAAGTGAGGCACCCCTGAGAACTGTCTGTCCAGGGTTGGGGTCGGGTCCCTTTAAGCACAGCCCTCGGCTAGCCTGAGACAGCATCTCCATGCTCTAAGTCCTCCTCTGATGCCCTGCCGGCACTGCTTCCGGCCATCCTTAAGCCTGGTTCAGGGTCCACTTAATGTGGACGCGCTAGTTTGAATTAGCAAAATGCTAATTCGAACTAGTTTTTAGTTCTAGACGCGTTAGTTCGAATTAGCTTAGTTCGAATTAACTAATTCGAACTAAGTTAGTTCGAATTAACATTGTAGTGTAGACGTACCCATAGATATTTAGAAATTTGTTACCCTTTCAAGCATACTAAGAAGAGGAAGGCTTCCCATAGAGCAAACCAGAATCTTTAGCCAGGTTCTTTGCATACTGACCAGATACTGAATAAGTAATGTATAACATTATAAATATTTTAGTGTAGCTTTTCCTCAATACATTTTTATCAAATTTGAATATTGTCATGCTGCCAGGAGAGGTTCACAGCTATGAATGCCTACTTGAGGGCAGACTGTCAGAAAATGGCAGACAGCTCCCACTGTGGTGGGTTCTATAGTTAAATTTCACCGTGCCAGTAACAAGTCTGAATTCCTAGATCACTATACCAGTCTTACCATGGAGTCACAGTCCCTTTAGAGACCCTCTAGTTCTTGCCACACAGAAAACTGGATTTAGTGATAAATTTCCACTTTACTCCAAAGATAAAATCACATTAGGTTGCTTCCAGTCCCAAGAGAGCAAATCACATACCCCAGGTCAGTTGATACTCTAGATCTTAAACTCAAGACAATGCATATATGTACTGATGAGTCGCAGTGTAAACTTCCAAATTGTAGCAGAGATATAGTAATCTGCTAGCTTGCCAAAAGTCTCTCAGAGCTGCCACAGTAACTTGGGATCTTGTTCTTCTCATTCAATTATGCTGCCCAGTTAGAATCCAAACAGTATGGAAATGAAGGCTCTTTCCCTGAGTCCCTATTTTCTGCTTCTTCTCATAAAAAGCATACTGACAGGGTCACTACCCCCATGAGCATTTCTTTGATGTCAGAGAGTAAGGAATGCATTTTGAGACTTTGACCTCCAATCATCACATACACACACAGTAACCACTTGCTTTGAAATTAGCATTAATCTGTTAAAATGATTCATTTGCATTTCACAAGTCTTCTTTCTCACTTGATGGCTTATTTTATGGGTTATTTAATTACAGAGGCATACACAATGTAAATATTTGCAATTACATTATGACAGGATGGAGATAAGTGAAAACAATGCATGTAATATCACATTACTTTAAATAAAGTTTAAACACCAAATATATATTTTTTACATTTAACAATTACTTTGATCTGTATTAATACATATGTAAATTGGCTGAGGGTTTTGGCATAGGCTGGCACTTGATATGCAAGCATCACAAATAGAAGGGCCAAAGCCATTGGAGTTGCATGGTTGTAGTTGAGGATAAAGTTCTGTAGCTAGTCTATTTAAAAAAATAGATTACCCAGGAAATGAGCTGAACTCAGACAATCCCTTACAAATGTAATATTATACATGATTCATAAATGCTTATCTTATAGGCTAACTGTGTGTCTTATTAAAAAACAACAAATGGTCTGGTAGCACTTTATAGACTGTAGACGGTATCATGAGCTTTCATGGGCACAGCCCACTTCTTTCTTGTCTTCTTGCTGCACCTTTACATTTTTGGCAGTTTATTATTTCCAGAAAGAGGCTATAATTATCTTTTCACTTCAGTGCAGAGAGATACAGTATAGGCTCTCACAACTAGACTTTATTTTTGTTCTTTTTTTGTTGTCATGCTCCCTTAGTATAAAAGCAACAATGATTCTGACAGCAGGAAAATGACTGAGGTTTTTTGGCCAGGACATTACCCAAATCCTTTTCATATGAGGAAGACTATTCCTAGGTTACATTTACAAATTAAAGGAATGCCAAACCTATTTGCAGACCACAAAGGATACCAAGTATCCAAGTAATACACAGTTAGTTTTAGGAAGGCAATCCAGGAGGCTGTTTGAGATGGAAGAGTTTCAAGTTTTAGTCCAAAAGGAATAAAGTGTGTAAAAACTTCCAATAAACACAAAGAAAGTGTAAAAATTCCAGAATGTGGTTCTAGGTCTTTGCTTTAATCACACAAAAACAAAATCATCCTCAATAATGCTGTATCATTTTTCTTTTGGTAGAACCAACCCTCCCTCTCCTTCCTGCCTAAAAAAACTAATCATTGATTTGTGTCTTTATAGAAAAAAAATCAAGTTGGTGACATTTTAACTAACTCATTCCTTAAGGTATTTTCTAAGCAAGATTGACCAGTCAAAATATCACTTTCACCTTTTCCCTATTTCCCTATGTGTTTTTTATATTCTCTGTTTCCTTTCACTCACATATGGCAGTTTGTCTTTAATTCTTTTGCCTAACTACTGCTCAACAATTCCCCTTGCAGAGCTCAAAAATGTCAAGAAAGTCAGTAAAATGTGTTTTTTCTTTAAGTTGAAAGATACTTTTTCCCTTTATACTTCTAAGAATCCTTGTTTATTTTTTCAAAATAAAAGACCAATGTCTGTAAATAGGCTTCTGTGTCAAAATCGTTAAATAAAAGAATAAAATGGTTATTACTACAAATGGATTAATTTAGATAAATAAGTGTTGGTATGTTACTGTTAGCACCAGAACAAGAGATTGAATAAATGTTCAAAAATGTACTGACAGCCTAATAACTATATTTTGCATTATTCTTTATGAATGGTATAATAATGGCACTTCTGACATGTGGAGACCCTTTCATCTAAAGATCTCAATGTAGGTATTATTAACCATGTTTTAAAGATGAGGAAATTAAACCATAGAAAGGTTATGTGACAAGTGATGTCACTGACAGAGTCAAGAATGGAACCTAGGTCTCTTGAATCTCCCTATTTCACCCTATCATGAAAAGAATGTGGGCAGTCTGACCTATTGGGGTCAAAGCGGGGAGGTAGGCCAGGTCGAATAAGAGGAGATCATAGTTTGAAATAGGCCAGAAAGAAAATTCAGAGTCAGGTGTCGGGTTACCAGGAGATTAGAGTCAGGCAGTGGAACTCGTAGCATGGGGGATGCAGTCCTAAATGGGGGGGAACTCAACTACACAGACAATCTCCTATTCCTTTGCTTGATTTAAATAGAAGCAGGAAAGAAGACGGAACCCCAGAAGCTCCTCTAATCAGATCTCAGGACTGAAGTCAGTGTTGACCCTGTAATATTCAGAGTGAATTATTTAAATCGCGGCTTCATTTCCCTCTGCCGATCAGCCTAATCTACATGGCTCCATTGACGGAGCCATGTAGTTTAGATACACCCATAGGCATGTAAATGCAATAATACAAAAAGGAGGCCAAACAGAAGTTCCTTTAAAATATGGCCCTTTCTGCCTAAATTCAAGAAACACTTAATATAATGTTTCCTAAAGGTTAGAACAGCAAACCCTCTCCCAATTCCCCTCTGTTCCCACCCACCTCCTTTTCCCCTCCCCCCATAGACTCCAATCCTCCATACTCGCTGCAGCCCAGCTTGGATCCCAGCAGTCATATGCCTGGCTCTGCACCCTGCCTTGTTCAACTCCTCCCCCTAGCTGTCCCTGCAACCCTACCTACCTCTGCCCCCCTGTTCTTTTCTCTTCCCAGCATGGCTCCCTTCAGTCCTTCTCGGCCCACCTCCCCCTAGCCCAGTTTCTTCACCTCCTCACTCCCTGAAGTCCCATGCCTGCTCTACCCCCCTGAATCAGCTCCCTCCCTCTTTCAGTCTGGCTATCCAGGGTATCCCTGGCTCTGCTCTATTCAGACCACACTTGACCTGCTGATTTCTCCCTGGACCAGCTTTCTCCTCTGCCCCTATCACCCAAGGGACCATGCATGGATGATGCAGAATGTTTTGCTCCTGGACTGGATAGATTGTAGTGAGGCAGCAATTGCCCAGCTTCTCCCCCTAGCTTTGCCTCCCTCTCCTCACCCCTCCACCACCAGTGCAGTTGCCCCAACTCACCTTCTACCTGCCCCAGCATTGTCTGGTGGTCTACACTGAGCCACTTTGCCACCCATGGTGGTGGCACTGGAGCCAGGCACTGTCTTTAAAGTTTTTTATCACAGTCCAGGTGCACGTCACACCATCCCACCAGCACGTCACCACACAGAGGCATGCTGGTGACTCAGCAGCTGGAGTCAAATGCCAATCACTATTCAAGCTTTCTGGCTGGTTGGGTCAGGGGATGAGCTGGGGCCAGAAGCTGATTTTAAAAAAGTTACTATTAAAGCCCTAACAAGCCCCAAAATTAGCCACCATGGAACACCAATTCTACCTAAAGCAAGACCAGTTTCTGTTTACCTTGCCCAGCTTTGGTATCAAGGCAAGTTTCATCAGATGGAAAATGTGGTGGGCCTCAGGGACTAACAGAACTGAGCATCTTCTGAAAGAGAGTGATGAGGGGCTTGATTTGTTTTTGTTTTTTTAAATTCAGGAACAGCAGGAAGTATTGCTAGTTACACATTTGATATTTGAGTGGGTCCATTTGGATCCTTGTTGGAAATAAGATGAAACCTAATAACTCTGTGAAAGCCTGATTGGGGACACACTTCTCAAGCTTGAAATAAAGGTCATAAGCATTCCCTTACCCTCCTGGTCCTGGCATGAGTAGTATGCCATTTAAGGTAGCTGGAGAAAACCTATAAGGAATATACTACTACATAGTGCTCTAATATGTCTTGGAGCACATCATTTTTAAAATGCTGGAAGATGGATGGGGTTTTGGTTGGTCCAAACATTACCAGATATTCAGTGGTCACACTGGGTTTGGGCTCTTCCACTTATCTGCTGGCCCAGATTGCATGAAGTTCTGCACCCCTCCAAAGAGGTCTAACATATTGAATATATTAAACATGATCCAAGCAACACAGTAATCAGGGATAGCAAGTAATGATTCCTGCTAGTTATAAGTATCAGAGGTGTAGCCGTGTTAGTCTGAATCTGCAAGAACAACGAGAAGTCCTGTGGCACCTTATAGACTAACAGATTTATTGGAGCATAGGTTTTTGTGAGCAAAGACTCACTTCGTCAGATGCATGTAGTGGACCTGCCTCTGGAATTTTCACTACGTGCATCTGACAAAGTGGGTCTTTGCCCATGAAAGCTTATGCTCCAATAAATCTGTTAGTCTATAAGGTGCCACAGGACTTCTCGTTGTTCTGATAGTTATCTGATTCAATGCAGAGTAGTTGATGCATAGCTAATGACTGCCATCTTTCTTCCTGATGAAAAGGATGATGAGGCCAATGAGGTCAACTTGAAGATAAACCCCCAGGCCAGGTTCTTTTTGTGGTATTCATAGAGATTCTAATATAGCATAAATTCATCCAGATGGTACTTTTGCTCCTGGCTGTTGTTCTATTAGGCAGGGTTTCTGCATTCCTGTTTTTCAAAAGCATTGGCATACTTTTGGTATTTTGAGTGAAGTTTCAATGAAAAGCATTGCCTGGATAGCTGCCCCCATGTAAACCTCTCAGGATTTGAATTGTAGGACAGGATCTACCAGTCCCTAATAGTGCTGCCAATGAAACTGTAATAGAAAACGTACTTTGGTGCTTGCCACCAAATGAGCAGATTGTGGAGGGCTAGCCAGAAGATAATGAGGATCAGTGGAAAATATGAAGAATATAACATACTGAATTGGAATATTTCTCAGATCCTCTGAATCATGGTCTCCAGGGGATTTCTTTCCTCTGTTTCTGGACCAGAAGACAAAGGGGAATCCTTACGAGTCTTTATAAGGTTGGAAATGGCCTTGTTTTGCATGAGAATCTGCAGGAGCTGGAATGCCACTGCATCTATAAAGCAGTTGGTTGCACCCAAGTCAATAAGGACTCATTGGACAACAATTTAGTGGGTGTCCTAAGTAAGTGCTACCTGGTGAGTTCCTGGAAATGGGGATGGGGCACCAAGGTGGAACTTAGAGTGTTTTTCAGTAAGGATCAAAATGTGGGAGAATTCCTTTCCTTGATTCCTTGGAGTTCATATGGGACAGGCTGAAATGGAGTGCCCTGACTTCTCAACAGAAGCAAAGTTGGTGCTGGCATAATCATTCCTATCCTACAGAGGTGCATAATTGAACCTGCAACAGCTCAGTGGGAGGTACTAATGAAGATTTAACCGTGTGTGGATAAAGGAATCACTCTTATCTGCACCATCTCTAATGTTTTCAATGGCCTTTTAAAAATGTGGGCACCATTATACATTGTGTTCTAGTAATAGTTTCACCAATACCTTACACAAAGTTAAAATCTTCTCCATCTATCTTTCTACTCACAACCTCCCATTTATAAATCCAAGGATCTCAGTAACACTTTCTGCCATAGGATCAGACTGGGAGCCCTTGTTGTTTCTTCATTATGATCCCTAGAACCTTTTCAGAGACATTGCTTCCCAAAGATAGTCTCTCACTGTGAAGGGTTGGCCTTCCTTCCTTATTCTTAACTGCATAACTTTGCATTTTGTTTGCATGGGTCCAGCTTGCTAAATGGACCATAGTGCTCTGTACATTATTTACTGTGTGATCCTCCAATTGGAATAATGAGATTTTATCATTATTTCATTCATAAAAATGGTGAATGGCATCAAGCCTAGTATTAGTCCCTGCAGTACCCCACTAGAAATTCATATCTTTGATGATGATTTGATAAAGGAAATTTTCTGAAAAACATGAAACTGGGGAGCCTGAAGAGAGACGTTTGTCTTTAAGTTAACTATCATGTGTTTGCTATGAGGAACTTTAATTCAAGAGAATATGCTGGAGGTCTCAGTTAGCTAGTAGTAATAGCTAAGACTTTGGTGTAGAACAGTGTTTCTCAAACTGTGCTCCGTGGAGCCCCAGGGCTCCATGAGACATCTCCGGGGTTCCACGAGGTTGACAAATTGAAAACATCGATAGGTACAACACATACAATCAGTGGACCGCTGGGGCTCTGCATAAATGTTTACACATGTAAAGGGCTCTGGAGCCCAAAAAGTTTGAGAACTGCTGGTGTAGAAGTTTCCACTAGGACCACTAAGTTGGTGCGGCTACTCTACTACAATAGCTCCCTATGTAGACACACCAGAATAAACCCTTTTTTTACACTGGGAGACTATAATTGGCAAAAATTTAGCCCTTGCATTCTCTTAGATTCTCATCCCCTTACTGACTTGTACTTTTACTAAATTCAGAATTGAGTCCAAATTAGGTCAATCCACACACTTATCTCACTCTCTCAGTATATATGTAACACCCATATAGACTCTTTCTAAGACCTATGGACTTACGTAATTAGGTTCATATTTTCCTCTTGGTTTTACAGATCTAACCCCTATTTGGCCATTAGACCTGTCACACCAATTAACCAATGTGTAATTTATTCCTTGTTCCTCTTACACCTCACCTCTGAACTGAAGGTGTCTCACTGAGTATGAGAGAGATTAATTTACAGCACTTGACACATCACATCTGAATTCTGCCAATAGTAACTTTTACTTATGAATAAATTAGCTTCAGAATGCATGAAACATAGAAAATTCCCACTGCCTGAAACAGTCAGCATACAGGGCTTTGAGGCAGGTAGTTTTTCCATTGATCAGCCCAGCCATTCTCCTTTATTTATTGGCTTTATAATATACATCTTTTGTATAACAGTATCAATGACAGTAAAATTAAACTTTGGGATTGGAAAATACTCTCCCGCTTTGAAAATAAATGTAGTGGCCTCACCGCAGCATTTATTTTTAATAACTTCAGTGACAGTGCCTCGACATTTAACTTGCTATGGAATACCATTATCCAGTCACAGTGTTCAATTCCATTTACCTCAGTGCTCAGTTGTGCCAGATAAAATTGGCATCAGCCAATCAGATGGCTGGATGCTGAATTCTTTTATTTGCTGCTGATAGATTGTTCTTAGAAAAAATCAGTTAATCAGCAGCTGTACAGAAGTAAAGTTGGTGTTTGGAGACTGGATGAAGCATGCAATAAGCCTTTTTCCCAAACCCAATGCAGCTTTGCAAAAAAACAGGAAAGTGGGTACTACTACATTGATATCCATCAAGCAAAGTGGCAGAGTTTACATCATTAATCTTTGTGACCAGCAAGAACAAATTCACTGCACAGACTATTAGCACAAATTAAATAACTTCCCATAGCATTTACTACACTATTTCTATTAGGTGATTTTTCTTTAATTTATATTATTTCTTTTTACCCTATTTTACCTTTGCACAATTGTGTGAAATGGATTTAACACAAGAACATGAACATTGACTCATCCTAAAGCAGCTCCGTGGTCCATCCAGTCCAGTTTCCTATCTCTGACAGTGGTCACTAATGGATGCTTCAGAAGAAAGTACAAGAAACCTAGCAGTGGACAACTGAAGAACAAACTTTGTCACCTGAAGTAATTAGTGATTGGCATGTGCGCTGATACCTAGGAATGCATGCCCTTTCTTAAAACAAAACAAGTTCATTCATATCATATTGTGAGTTAATAAGAACCATCGGTTTACTCTCTATATACCACATTCTGTTGTTTGTAACTTTATGATGTCTCCACTTATTCATCACCTCCCTAGATTGAACAATTGCAATCTTGTTTATCTGTTTCGCAGCTAGCAATAATGATCTATTGATAAGCATGAAATAAGTGCTGAAACTGTCTCTGTCTCCATATCCCTGGTTTTACAACTCCTCCTGTGATGAAAGTTGTCCAATGTTGTCAGTTATTAATTTTCAAAGTTTATAGTGGTTTTGATCTACAATTTAAAATCTCAGTCTGTTATTTTCTTTCCCATTTACAATCACCAACTTCATTTATAATAATATAAAACCAAAGCGTGAAGATTAACAGCAAACTACTTTTAGTTATAATCTATTAAGAGTTGTTATACCAGCCCTGACATAGTTAATTTTCTTCTCAAATATGAAGACTTAAGAATTATGGGTAATGACATCTCCTATTCAGGTACTATGCATGTGCCATAGATGCTGTTTATGCCTCTGGACATTGTTCTCAGAGTGCCTCTCAATCCTGAATTACAAGCACTGTGGAACTTTAGTGGAATGAGAAGGCAATTTATTCTCCTTTACATGCAGCCTACACTTGTATTTTAAAGCAAAAGCTGCCAACACGGCAAATGCATGGTGTTTCTGTAATGAGGGCAATGCTGGACTAAGAACACAGCAGAGACATCTAGATTTATTTCACTTGCAGCCACTTCCAGCCAGCTGAATCTAATCAGAATAAATTTCAACTGTTAATGATTTGTGAGAATTTAAGATTATCCAAAACAAGGAAACCTCCTTCTAGAGTAAATGTAATTTTTGCATTTAACTATATGGTATGCATGACTAACTAATCTGTTAAAAAAGGGATATGATTATAAATTCTACTCAAATATTGCTCTTGGGTATGATAATTTAAGCTTATTTTGGCAATTTCAACGTCTTCTATCTAATTCAGAGAGTCTACCTATAATTCACTATGTAAAAGTGTGTTGAAAACTATGGACCAGATGTTCAGCTAGTGTAAATGGGCATGAATTGGAAGCTTGTGATTGCACCCTTTAAAGCAAATTATCCAGGAAGGACCCAACAAATGAGATACTAAGTTACTTGTTCATTCACAATTATGACAGTTGTGACATTAAAATAATTTTAAAATAAATATTCACTTTAAAGGTGATCTTCAAACAAAATTAGCCAATCACTTTATGTTTTTTTCTTTCTTTCTTCTGATAGAGAAAAAAGGGTTGGTTGGTTTATTTTTGTTTTACCCTGGATATTTTGGAGGATTCCTTGGATAACTCACATATGTGAATATGAAGTTTTGTCAGTCTTTAACTGAAAGGTTTTTTTCATAAAAATAAAAAAATTCTTCCATGAACCTGAATGAAGACACAGTAGCAGAAGCAAATAAAAAAAAATCAAGAATGCTGAGCAGTCTGACTATAGATCACTTTTCCTTTCATTTATACAAGTTTCACTTCTGTCACAAACCTGTTACATCTCTGCTCACCTATAGAGTCTTCCAAAGTATACATTACCTAAATATCTAAAATACAAAACAAGTGAGATATCATATTTAAAAATATAACTATTTTAAAAATATCCTTTAATGACTTCTTAATAGATTATGAAGAAGCCAAAATTGAAAAAAACCCATTTTCCCCCTTGTAGATAACCATTGAAGTTGACAGTCAGAACAGCTATGAACATTTTACTGAGAAATATCATGCTCTTTGATGTCAGGTCATGTTAATTCAGCTGGGCCACTGTATTTATAAAGGGCTAGCACTGAACAGGTGTTCTTTTGCATTGCACAACTATCTATTTTTGTTGCTCTTCTCTGGACCGTATCCAGTTTCTCCACATCTTTCCTGAAATGTGGTGCACAGTACTGGACATAATATTCCAGTTTAGGCTTAATATATGCAGAGAAGAGCAGAAGAATTACTTTTCATGACTTGTTTACAATAATCCTGTTAATACTTCCCAGAATGATATTTGGTTTTTTAAACAGTGCCTATTGTTGAGTCACATGTAGCTCTGTGACCTCTGTATCCCTTTCTGCAGTATTCATCCCTAGGCAGTCACTTCCCATTTTGTATGTGTGAGTGGAGTACTTTTCTTTTGTCCTAATTGAATTTCATCCTATTTACCTCAGACCATTTCTCTAAATTGTTCAGTTTTTTTGAATTATGACCTTATCCTCCAAAGCACTTCCAATCCCTCCCAGTTTGATATCATCTGCAGATTTTGTTAGCATGCTTTCTATGCAATTATCTAAACTGTTGATGGAGATATTGAACAGAATCAGCCCCCAAACTGACCCCTGTGGAACCCATTTGTTATGCCCTTCGAGCACGATTGTGAACCATTGATAACTACCCTCTGAGAAGGGCTATCCAACCATTTATGCACCCACTTTATAGTAGCCCCATCTATATTGTATTTCCCTAGTTTGTTGATGAGAATGTTATGCAAGACTATACCAAATGCTTACTGAAGTCTTGGTATACCACATCTACAGCTTCCCCCTTATCCACAAAGCTTGTTATCCTGTAAAAGAGAGTTAATCCTCTTGCTTCTAATATGTTAACAAGAGAGAGGTGCTTTGATTCTATGATAATGTGGGTCACAATATTCAATTCTAATGCTTTTGACATTTTAGATGAAAACCTAGTTTAAAATATATAGATTTTTTTAAAAAAAATGGGGCTAACTGTAATTGCAACAGGCATTTATTTATTTAATTTCCTAAAACTAGACAAATGTATTAAATCTTGTCATAAAATGTTGTGCCAGGTATTGAATGTCATATTGAAGCACAAATTCAAGTCATATGGCTTATGGAAAATAATAAAACCCTAAAACCTGGGGGGGTTCAAATTTAAGAAATGGAACCCAGTTAATCATTAACAGGAGCACTAACTGCAGCTCTAGGATTAGGGGAAAAAACCTCTGAAGGTTTCCCAGTTTCCATCTAAACAAGAATGTCCACAGAATAGAATACTGTGAATTTTGTCAGAGGATAATGGTCTCCAGATGCTGTATAAAGACTAGATGAACTCAAGGTATTTGTTTTCATAGGAGACCTTTCCTGTAACAATATTATTAGATATGGACTTAATTTTATTACACATAATTGTTAATAATTTGGATGGATAGTACCAGTTATTTGTTTGCTTTTAGAGTATTGCATTATTTTTTAACAAAGAAACAATTATTTATCTGTAATCTCCCAACATGTTGATATATTTGAAATATAGGAGGACTGACTCTCCACAGCCTTGTATGCAGGAGTCATTTACACCAGAACAAAGTGTGTGGAAAATCTATCCAAATTATCTATCATTTATTTATTTATTCATTCCAATGGCAATGTTTTTCACCCATTATTCAATTGCTCTGCACAGGTGAAAATGCTTACACAAGGTACAAGGCAGAGAAGATTCAGACCCAGAACATTCAATATTCCACCAAGATTTTGTCCCCTCTTCCTGGTCATTAAAGACCCTTACATCATAATTTTTTCTAATTGTTAGTGTTTGCCTTTGTGCTGTTAGTCAAAAGTTTCTGCCTGAATACTGTTAGGCACCGTGCATCACAGCAATCACTTGGACCATCAACAACACATGATGTTCTGGACGCCGCAAGTACAGGTGGAAGAGATACCACCTCAACATGCACCATCCATCAGATTGGCCTGAAAAGTAGGGGAAAAGATGCTTTGAGTACACTGTTCAAACATTCATAATGGAATTTTCAAAAGCTTGCAAGGGCACAAGTTGCTGCATCCTCCAAGTGGGGCTCAATTCATATTTTGTCATTAAAGGGATTATCAGAAGTGTTTGTTAAACAAATCCAAGATCCCTTGATGCTCTGCATGCAAGTGCTTTCCAGGCTCAGTACTCTAAGAAGTCCAGATCTAGGACATGATTCAAGATCTTGCTGCTAGTCAAGATTTGCAAAAGTTTTCCCCACCAACAAGCATCTTCTTCTGGTTTAGTTGTGTGTTAGGGGCATTATAGACATAACTGAAGCTACTCCGGTACCATGCTGAAGCATGTTGATAGTACTGAATGACTTTTTTAAGGCTCCTAGACTTCCTATACATTGAATAAGAACTGATAGGTGCCAAAGAATGGGATTACAAAAGCCTGCATATTGGAGTGGGCAGTTTCCCAAAATAGCCAATATCTGATGAGAAGGAGCGGGGTGTGTCCCAAGTCCCATCTCTCTCAGGAAAAGTACCTAAATGCTTTTGGGTACCCGAGTTTTTGTCTCCTTTAAGTATCATTGCATCAATCTAGCAACATCACTAAATCTCCCATTGCAAGTTCATTACACTAGTGTAGAATGGACCACCCACCAATGTGATGTATATTGGTTTCAAACTGGAGAAATAATACCAAGTCCTGCTTTACACCAATGCAGAGGGTTAGTTTCTAGCACTGAAGGTTAATTTTTTAAATATAGATAAGCTAAATCCTGTTTTATCCAATAGGCTTTGCTGCAATCAAATGAAAACTATTCATTTTACCCTTGCTGAATTCTGTCTGGTACTGTTCTTAAATTAATTGAAAGCCACTCTGAAAAATTTTATTTTTATAAAAGTATATCTTATTTAAATGGAGAGTTTGATCCTGCCTTCGTTGACGATAATAGCAAGATCTTGTCCTCTCTTAAGTCAACGGGAGAATCAAACCCAAACTGTTGTTTCATTTGATTCATTTCTTTTACCATTTTCCTTAATAAACAACAGTCATCTAGCAACCTTATTGACCTATGCCAATGTTATCTCCAATAATGGATAATAAAACAGGGGGTATTCCATGGCTGCAGTTTGCAATGAACTGGCATTTGGCAGTGAACAACCTTTGTAAAGTTCAGGCACTGCATTAAAAAGAGGATTATAAAGGGCATCATTAGAATTTAGGAGGAAACTGTTATTCAGCCTTTCAATTATTGAGCTATATGAGTGGCAGTAAGAAATAATAGACACAAATTAGTGCTATTGAATGTTCCTTAATATCTATTCAGCAGCCTTGAAATGTGATTTGGACTTGGATACTGTCATAAATTTGGAAGTGTTCAAATAAACTCCCTTCACTGACTGTCACTGCTTTCTCAAAGCTATGCTTCCGAAGAGCTTTGTCGATGCAAAATTATGGACCTGCAACATCTACCTTTGTAGTCTGATTGCAGCCCCATTAGCATTTTCTCCACCTTTCTCTCTGCTGTCAGCACATAATTTATTTAAAATTTACTCACAAGTTACAATTCAACCAAATAAACAGGAATGCTCCTTCCATAAAATTTGATACTTTTAATTAGCCTACAGAGACTGTTGTTACCATATCTCATCATACATAATGCTGTCTACATAGTAGTAAATCACATGGTTTAGAGTGTACAGAAAATAATGATTACCATGTGGTTGCCTGTACAAGGACAGTAAGGTGTATGAGATGTGAAGTCTGTGAGATTCACAGATGCTCGTAAATTTTGTTTTTATCTAAAACACTATACATTTCTACCCTTTTTTCTGTAAACGATAACATTATAGATTTGTTAACCTATTTTCTCTATTTCCAGGAGTTTATCCTGAGAAAATGCTTTTTTTTTAATGTCTGTGTTGCTGGGGGCTAGATATTTTTCTTTCCAGTTAAAGTTATTTTTGCTGTTTCATATAGTCTAAACCAGATTTAACACCCTCATCTACTCCCCAAAACAAATAGCTCATCTCTGAGGCCAAAGTTGTGTTTATCACACTAACAGAGATATAGCTCTTTGGATCTGAATGTTATTCAGCTGTCATATTTACTCACATGAACTGATAAATTTGTAATGGCCGACAGACAGAAATTGATTTATGAGTTTGTGGGAATGGAATGGAACCACTGAAAATGCCCTTATTAAAAATGTGCAATTTTTCACAAAGACTTGCTTTGCCTTAATAAATGTGAGAATAGGTTTGATTTCATTCAGAATTAATGTAGTTTGAAATTGAAATGAGTCTCACTTCCTGCCTCCAGGAGGTCTGCTGACATTTCTAGTGTTACGTCTGAGCCTAGGAGAAAAAACAAAGCTGAAAATGGAAAATAAGATAAATTCTCCATAATTTGCACAAAGAATACATTTTATGAGGGCAAAATCAATTAAATTTTAAAAATGTCAGTTTGGTATAGGGACTGAGTTATTTATTTTATCATATAAATAGTTACCTTCATTGTAACTGAAGAAATCCATAAAGAGTAAATATCTGAATATCACATTGTCTTAAAAGCAGAATTTTTAGAAATATATATTCATGTTGTGGGGCTGCCATTTTCCCCATCCGTAAGTAACATTCTCAAGATTGGAAAGAAAAAGATACTGGCTATATTTACATGCCACAATGGTATTGGAATAAAATCCACACATTAAGCAAGATTATTACAGTGAAATACTTTTACTTCCACCTCAGAAAATTTTGCTATCCATGTGATATTGCCCAATCACCAAGTTCAGGAGTCAACAATATTGCGAAGATTACACAGACCAATTTCTAGCCTTACTTGTTTTCTGGGATATAGAACAGGGTGAAAAAAATAACTGCAAGTTCAATACACAACGTCATGCTTTGCATTAATGTATCTTTTTAAGACAAGGAAGCAATGAATTTGCTTTCATTGTTAGTGAGACCATCTATAACTCCTTCAAAAATCACCTTCGTAACTTTTACCAAGGTGCTTGCTTGAAGCTAGAATTTACCTTGATATCCATCTGGGTCTTTGTTGAACTACCAGCAAATTGTTTTTCTTTTCTAAGGTATGTTGTTCAGAACAGATACAAGGTTGAAATAGCGGTGGCTTGTAGGTGTCAGATTCTTATGTAAATTAGTTTCTTTCTGATTCTTTGCCAAACTTTTTCCTAAATTACTGCTCTTCCTAAGTCCAGATGGGAAAACCAAACTGGCAGCATTCACTTGTAAAGGAAATGTTGATGGGGGAAGCAAATTGGTCAGGTTTACAAGCATAAGCTTATATAATTAAATGTATTGGGAAAATATCGGTGGGAGAGGATATGATCACTTTCAAAACAAATGGTGAAATATTCATATTTTTAAACCAAAATCTCCCATAAATATCTGATATAAGTCTTTAATGCATTATTATGAAGGTCTGATGGACCTTTAAGAAATTGTATAGTTCTGTTTGCACTCTTGCACTGCAAATAGTTGGGAAATTTATTACCAATTTATTTGTTTTCATTAACAGATGCTCTGACTACATTTCAGCTCTTTACTTTCACCAGTCAGCATGGAATCCTACTGTCAGGAAGGTGGATGGTCAAAAAACAGGCATGGCACCTGCTAAACAAATGAAACAAACATGGAATAATCACCCAGATCTGTGAATCAAAGCAGGGCATAATGATCAAATAAAATAACAAAGCAATCCAGAGGGGCATAATGTCAGTTCTCACTCTCAGTTAAAATAAGGGATAAGGAATCTTTCGGAAAAGGCTTTATTTTCCAAAAGATCCACATCTAGACTGGCGCTTTTTTCCTGCAAAGCTCCGTGCCAAAAAAAAGCGGCAGCCATTTTTATACTAATGAAGTGGGGAAGATTTAAATCCCTGCTTCATTAGCAATTGCGATACGTCTAATTTGCATCCCTTTTACGAAAAAGGGATGCAATCTAGATGTAGCCCTGCTGTCCCATATTGTAAACATAGACAGTAGCCTCCACTTCAAAAAGAATCATTCGTATTTATCCCTTTCAGTCCCTGGAGTTCCCTGATGAAGTCACTACAGCTCTAGGACTGTATGGGTATGTCTACACTACAAAGGTATTTTGAACTAAGTTATTTTGGAATAATAACTCCTGAAATAACTATTTTAAAATAAACTTAAAAAACAAAGAATGGTCTGCTAGCACTTTATAGACTAACAAAACATGCAGATGGTATCATGAACTTTCGTGGGCACAGCACACTTCTTCAGATGACCGGAGTTTTGAGTTTAGAATGTGCGGACCCAAAATAAATAGAGGAGAAGGGAGAGGGAGGAAGAAAAAAAAGAAGGGGACAGGAAACAACGAGCAGAGGGTATGAAAATATCAAAGGGAAAAACAAGTAGGCAGAACTGGTAACCTATAAACACCTAAAGATTGGATGGTAAATAGCATGTCCACACTACAGGAAAGCCTCAAAATTAATCTGAGGCGGGCTTTGTTAATGTGGATGCACTATCTTGATTTAGAGCCCCAGGGAGTAATAACTCTGAATGGCCCTGGTGAGAAGCTATTTAGAAATAACAGCAGCGGTGCGTCCACACTACCACTATTTCGAAATAGCAATTTCAAAATAGGCATATTCCTCATGAAATGACGGTTTATTATTCCAGAATAAGAAGCCTGTTATTTCAAAATAATTTCGAAAAAACAAGCTTGCTGTGTGAATGCTCACCTTGTTATTCAAAATAACGTGAGTTATTTCCTAATAACACTGTAGTATAGATGTGCCTTACGTGTCTTGCATGGCCACAGCTGAGACATAAGACAGGATTACTCAGATAGTAGGAAGTCTGGCCCAACGTTACCTCTGAACATGTTAGACAAGAGAACACCCTTGATTCGTTATCTTCAAAGGCTTATTTGCCTCAGAAAGCTTTGGTACAGGTGAGCTGGGTGGTAGACTTTGAGACAATAGAGTTACAATTTTCATTCTTATATTTTATTTACTGAAGAACATTCTGCTCCTAAAATAGGTTCTCCCTATTTTTCTTTTCTTTTGCAAATATTGGTTTTATTTTCTTTTAAAAATACTCCACTCCTCAAAGCAACATTGCCATTGATAACATTGTATGTACTCTGAGGGATAAGAGATTGAAAATGTTTTCAAATTATTAGTGGGAAGTTACTATATATTCCTTGACAATCCAGGTTGAAACCTGTCTGAGAGAGCATTAACTCCCTTAGCACACTTGTGGAAAAATTGTTTTCTGTTTTGTACCAGTTCCCTTTGGGACCTAACCAATGATAGAAGAAGCACTTTATCCTGCTTTCACTGAAGTCAGTGAGAGATTTATTTCATAGACTTCAATTGGGTCTGGACTAGGTCCTAAATTCTCTCTTGGTCTCTTGAATGGAGGTGTTATATTTAGATTTTATTTTCCTAATTCTGAATTACAATTTAAGCTGTTTCTTCATATTATGGTATGATCCTTTTGTGACCAGCGCATTAGACAGCTGAATCTTCTTCAACTGACTTTCTGATGTAACATTCTCTTTGTAACAAACATACTGGAACTTAGCTCCCAGTTACACTGATCTACCACATGCTATTTAGATACAATCAGGCTATACAGAGTTGGTGAAAACATTGGATGAAATATTCACAAACTTTTTAAAAATGCTTTCCCTTTTCTTAATCAAAATGCAAAGTGGGAGCAAAAAATGTCATTGACATTTTATATTTGAAATTTTTCCTAGCTGTAGTAATATAGAGATGATATGACATAGTTAAATTGTTTGCCTTTCTTTTATATAACCTACCATCAAGTATGGTATGGAAAATACTGCACTCTTTCCCAGGAACCAGTCCTTCAAATATCAGAACACTATGCTAGTTGATCCTGATGCAGAATCACATTGACTGATTTTTTTAGTTATAGTTTATAGAATAAAACTCAGGTGAGACTGGAGAAAGAAGGCGGGAAGGGGATGTGAGAGGGGAGGGGTAAACCTGGGAGGAGGGAGCTGGAAGGGGAAGGCAAGGGGAAGAAGGTGGAGGAGAAGCTCAGGGCTCAGGGTTGGGGGTCTCGCCAGCCCAACTGTCTCCCAGCACCACCGTCCCTGGGTGGGGTGGAGGGAGAAGTGGTAGGGGGAGAAGGAGTGGAAGGAGGAGCAGTAGCTGGGGAGACAGCAAGGGCTGGAGTGGCAGGAAGCAGCAATCTCTGCACCAGGGTCTGCAGGTGATCATAGATGGCACAGCAAGCTGCTCCCACTAGCTCTCCCACCGGAGCTGCAGGTCTTCTTGCACCCAGTGATTCAGGGTGCGGTGCAGGGCTTGCAGTGCCCCCAGGTGCTGCTGCTGGTAGTCCTCTTGTGCACGGATCAGCCTGCAGAGTGCTCAGATGTGGGAGGATGTCCAGGGTGGGGTGGTGCGCCCTGCACTCGCAGCTGGTGTGGCTGTGGAAAAACAAGAGAAGTGGTCAGTTATCCCTCGGGACACACTTTGCTGTGTAGACATACCCATAGTGATTGGGACTGGATGGGCTTTGTATGTCTGTGGAATTGCCCATGGTTAGAGCATTTAACTTGGATTCAGGAGATCCAAGTTTGAATTAAAAGTTCATTGGATCAAATCTTCTCTGGGCTGACCCTCTACCCCAGGGATAAGGATGCTGCCTTTGTTAGCAGAGTAGTCAGGTTCAAGTCCCTGCTCTAATAAAGACTTAATCACATATACAAAGTAGAACAACTTCAGCAAGCAAGACTGAGGGTACTCTATAGTCTGGGACCAAGGACATTCAATGGGCATTAGGGACACCTGCATTCAAGTCCCTGCTGCAATTCAAGCAAAGCAGGAATTTTAAATGAGCTTTGCCACGTTCCAGTAGGGTGTCCTAGCCACTGGGTGATTGGCTAGAAGGGAGTGAATTTCTCTCTGAAAGGGTATTTTTTTTCACAAGAAATGCCCTGATTTAGCTGAAAAATCCCTCACAAAGATTGCTATCCCCTCTGCTCCAGAGGCATCTTTGAGTTACCTTACCATTTCTTACTGGCTAACTTAGGCAGCTCAGCTCAGCTTGCTGGTTGTCATGAATCCCTTTCTTAGACAGCTAATGCTGCACATGCATTGTATACGGAGTCTTGATATCAGGCTAAGGGCTGTTTTGGTAAATGGTCCTTAAGACTCCTGAGTTCTAATCCTGCCTTGCACAATGATGCTGCCTGGGACCTGGGGAAACCACTCTATAAGAAAACCTTGCTGTAAGAAGTGTTGTAAGAAATAACAATCTGGTATTTCTATAGATCTTTCCAGCTGAAAAATGCTACAGTACTATGGGTTACTGTCATTATATAGATATCTCCTAATCATAGATCTCACCGGTAGTCCAAATACTGCCAATATTCTAAGGGTTAAAATTATTCTCCATATAACATTTCTGTCAGAAAATCCCCAATCAATTCTTATTCTGCCATTCCAAGCCTGGATGAGGTATTGATTAGAGTAGGTTGAGGTTTTGATTTTTGTTCTTGGGGTGGCTATGATTTCGGGGGGAGGGGGAAGGGTAGGTGTAATTTGCCTTTTACTTCACTAATTGTTCAGTCTCTGAAATTTTCAGAAGCTTAGCTCTAATAGTGGTGTCAAATCCAAATCTACACCTGGAGGGATTTTTTTTAATTGAGTCGTGAATTGATTTTGGATAAACTCTAATTTCCACAAACTATTTTTCTTTACAGAAAATTAGCAAAAGATTAAACCTAAGATGAGAACGATGGCCTGTGATTTCCCATTATATCATTTCTCATCTGAGGATGCATGCTATTTTCCCCGACTGCACCCCTATCCCATTTTGATCCCTTCTGGAGTTCATGTACTGCCACAGAATAAATGCCACTCAATCAAGTGATGAACAGCATTGGGAATCAAAATGAGCAAGACGTCTCAAGTTATGAACACTGTTTCATCATATAGCTCTAGGCAAGACAATTGCCATCTTGCAAAGAGGCTTCAGGTGCCTTTTAGAATCACATCAAACCAAGCTCCTTTTCGGCTTGTTATATGAACTGTGTCAATTTTGATTTTAGCATGCTCTCACTCCTTTTTGTTTTTATAATTTTGAAGGTGGAGACATAATTAATCTTAAAAAATGAGAATCTTAAAAAAAATGAGAATGAGTTTTCAAAAACAAGATGTCAAACTGTATCTAATTACATTGCATACATAATCCTATGCAAACTTCACTTGCACTGCAATATGTGGATTTGGCTAAGATTAAATTAATCCCTGTTTACACATATCACGTAATTCTATCTCCTTTACCCTGAGGGACAGCATGGAGAATTTCAGAAGCATGAGCAACCATGCTAATTTGGACAGAAATGAAGCAGATCCAGTTAATAAATATTCTCTGTAACAATAAGACAGAGAGAAAGGGCTTTAAGTACCACTCAGAAATCACCTCTTCCTCTCAGTCACACAAGCAGTTCAGCTGAGTATCTTTGCTTCAGACACTCTTCTGGGATTTAAATCAATCTACATAGCCATCTATTTCTCTATACATACACTTAAGGGAAAGAGAGCACTCCATTTTCAATAATTTTCCACTAACTTGGGTGAACTCTCTGCTGCCCATCTTTAGGCAATGGCTGTTGCACAACATTAACAGCTGGGAGAATGATATCCTACCAGAATTAGAGTAATACATTAGCTCCCACTTAGGGTGCCAGATAGCTGTGGTGCTTGGAGATAAGTTATAAGCATTAATACACATTTTATGCCTATCTGGGTTCTTTGTTCAGTTGATTTTAAAAACTCACATTTAATGCCTGATAAAAACAATGTTGAGCTGAAATTATTAAGATTGAGAGTGCATAGCAGTAACTTAAGGACAAAAACATTAAAAGGATGTTGTAATTATCCCCAGAACAAGAATAAGAAACCTAGAAATGCATAGATAAAGCTTAACAAAAAAAATTCAAATACATTAAAGTATACACTTACAAAGTTAAGAAACCACCTTCATTCTGTTTTCTAGCACTGTCGTGCAGTTATCAAACAATTCTGATTAGTGCATAAGACCACTTGTATTTCCATATTTGATTTATCTGGATATAATGTTAATGACCAATTAGCTTTGTTTTCATTTATGGGAACAGGATTTAGTCTTATTTATAGTTCTAGTCCTTCTGGCTGTGAAGATAATTTTCTGAATGTGAGCTATTGCAATATTGGCTTTTGGAAGCTGCACACAGACTGAGACAATTTCTCTAAGAAACCTTCTTTTGATGGAATGTATAGACACCATCCAGAGGTTTGTCAGGAAAAAGGTTAGTCTGTGAGAAAAAGAAAGGCCAAAGGTGCCTGCCCTCACTTGCAAAGGAACCAGCTGGAGAGGGAACTCTGCTGATCCCAGATGTGGCGAATCAGGTATTTTCTCCTGCATCGTCCAAGAAAGATAATGATGTGGGTAGATTGTATTAGTTAAAAGTCAGTTCCTCCCTTGTAGAGAGAACTCTCTTTCAACTATCAGAATGTAGTTGAACTAAGCAATTATTTTGGTTAATGTAATTTAGAAATTAGAGAAAATGAAGTCTTCTACCTTGGTTTAAAACGTAAGCTGTGGAAAGCCAGTCTGGTTGTTTTGGGAAGGGTCTGAAAAGATTGTTTATACTACAGGTTGAATCTCTAATATCTGGTAGAACTATGGATATTGCTGGACCAGAGAGCCTTGGCTGGCCAGGTTTAAATGTGCAGCCCAGGCTGGGTTGGCAGTGGGGAGCACAGCCCCAGCAAGGTGGCAAAGTGGGGAACACAGCCCTGGTTTGGGCTGACGGCCAGGAGTGCAGCCCCAGCTGGGGCTGGAGGCAGCAGGGCCAGCAGCCAGGAATTGGTACAGTGTGGAGAGCAGGGGGACTGGAAGCAGCAAGGCAGGCAGTACGGAGTGCAGTCTCAGCCAGGAGCAGAACTCTACACCTGGGTAGGAAGTCTTAATCTCCCCTTGTCCAGCAAATTCTGTGGTTCGGAATCACTCAGGTCCTGAGCATGCTGGACATGGGAGGTTCATCCTGTAGTAAGTTTGATTTTAAGATTGCAGGTTGAGTCCCCCATCATTTCAGTACATGCCTAACAGTAAAGTCTAATAACATTTTAAGCCTCGGTGTTAGATCTGAAGAACCTATATTTTAAACTTTCAAATTAGGCAATAGTCACACCTGATTTCTGATGGTGAAGAATACTATATGCATTCCTATTGAAGTCTTCTGGATTGCACGTGGTATAAATCGGGGATAATCCCTTATAACATTAAGGCAGTGGTGGGCCAAAGCCTCTCAGCGATCCAGATCCGGACCACCTAGGCCTTTGACCTGGCCCATGTGGGAGTTCCTAGCCCAGCCCCCTAGCACATTGCCTGGGGGCTGGAGATGCATGAGCCCTTTTAATTGCTTCTATTTAAAGGGTTTACGCCTTCCTGTCAGGGAACGCATTGAAAGGGCTCGCACATCCCAGCTCCCTGGCAACACACTAGAAGCGCTGGGAGCTGCAGACCCTTTTTAATGGCTTCTATTTAAAGGGCTTGTGCCTTCCCATGGCTGTCAGGTTCAAAAACTTTACAAATGAAACAAAATTTTCACTGTATTCAAAGTGGTTGCTAATATAGGCACTTTACAGGAGAATGACTGAAGCTAAATAATATTAAGGTCAAAAAGACATTTACAGGTCATAATGAATCCTATATACAGTGCCATTCAGAGAATATAGTGAAAATATTGTCATTAGGGTTAAAAAAAAGTGAATTTCAGTGAGCAATAAGGATTGTGGGTTTAGGCTGTATATTCCCCTTTTGGTGGCTTTTTCCACTTGCTTGTAAGTGCTCTTTACTACATTATAACAATGTGACATTTGGTGCCTTGGTTCATATATCACAACAGTGGTTACAAGATTCACAAGGGCAGAGAGATGACAAGGGAGCCCCATTCACATATGATCCAGTTTCAATAGCACTGTGTTATTAACACGTTAATTAAAGTGATACAGTATAGTGTGGTAAACTAGGATGAAACTAGCAGATGCTCTGCAGCATTCTGCCCCTAAATTCTTCTGTGTAGTATACTGTATGTGAATTATTTGTCTGCAGTAGACTCAAATCTTGTAAATTCTCTTTCTCTCTGACATGCTTATAGTTTTCTGCCAGTACTAGTTTTCTAGTTCATTCCAGTTCTTATAGTGTATTGTGCAATCTGTCTTTGTGGGTGTGATTCAGTGTGTCCTTTTGGGGGAAGAGAGGGAAACAGGAAGGGCAAAGGAAAGAGAGGACCAATAGGATGCCTTTTCATACAGTGTTTGAAGAATCTAGCTGAATTATGTACCCCTTTAACATATATTCAATACCTCAGTCCCTAAATCTATGCGATATAGAATACATTGTATACTGGTAGCTAGTATTACATGTGAATCATGAAAAGATGTGATGTTTTTAGGTGAGATAACCCATTAGATTATATATATCAAAACAGGAGTACTCCTTATTTTCCTACATGTTAAAGGGACTCTTGGAGCTGTCAGTCAGAATTTTAGTGGGATTATCTAGTTTGATTTCCCCTCCAGTTTTATGCTAGTGTAAATCCAGTAAAGAAAGTGGAACCTTGTGCAACTAATCTTCAAATATTAAATTAAAAGAGAGTAAAAATCATTATTTTACCTACTTGGTTTAGAGGAAATTAGACATTAAATTTGACCTGCTTTTACCTGCTAGAAAGGCATTTTTTCTCTCCCAGTTCTTTCAATTATAGCTATTATTTAAGAAGCATCCAGGTAAGAGGTCCACTTCTCTGTTGTGCTTCCCAAAAGTTCAGTGCAGCCCTGAAAAAGCACTCTGGATGGGAAAGGGATGAACAATGGAGATTTTGTGTCACATTCTACATTTGAGACTGCTCCAGGGTTCAAAATGGCCCCGATTGCTCTCTAATTTACAACAACCCATCTCAAGCTGCCTATGGGCTTCAGTGAAGCTAGAATCCCAGAATTCCATGCTCTAAAGGCCTCTCCTTTCCCACCCTTCAGCTCAATGGACTCCACACAAGCTTAAAGTGACTCACATGAATTTGTGTTTGAAGGGCTGCAACCCATATGCAATTATTTCCCAAATGAAAAGGGCAAGCTTCTGAGAAAGGCCCCTGGACAACAATTACTCCTGCTTCTTTCTTTTGTCTTTCAGCATGTGTGCTCATGTCTCACCACTGCCAGATCCTGATTCAGACAGCACTTAATCATATGCTGAAGTCCATTCCTTTTCAGAGCAGCTTTTCTGCATTTGCTTGAGTTTCACTGAAGTCAAATAGTATATCAGCATATCCCTGAGAGTGACAGTTTCCTGGATCAGGGCCATTTTGTGCACAACCTCAAAACAAATGTGGAGTTTGGTAATGACAAAAAGAATGCCTTTGATGAAAATGAGAACTCCTAGACAGGTGCAGCAGCTCCTGCTTTCCTGGGGAGCCAGCCAGAATTAAATCCATGGTATTAAAAAGGTCATGAACCCCTATACAAATAAAAAAATCATGTTAATCAAGTGACTGATCAGTAGAGGTGTTTGTTTGCTGTCATATTAGTGTACTGTATATTTAAGAAAGCAGTATTCATTCTGACTGTTATCTGTGGAATTATACTAATATTAACTATTGAGGTTTCTTAGAGATATCAAAGAACTTGTTCCAGCTGAAATAAAACAGTATAGCATCTACAGGCTTGGTCAGAAAGAGATTTCCATGTAGCTCCTGTGGTGGAGAACCTCCTGAGGACCACAAAGGTCACGAGTCAACCTTAGATGACATAAAATACAGATCTCATATGCAGCAAGTTGAGCCAGGAGGCAGAAAGCTGCTCTATCTGGTTAAATCTGGGCTGAATGTTAGAATACTACTTGAGAGACTCAAGACACAAAATAAACTGAGACCACAATTTCCTGTCTTATAAAAGGATGATTGGGGGAGGGGGGAAAATGCATTGTTGTTTTATAGTAACATTTCTAACTCTCTTTGGCTGTTGCTGGGAGAAAAGAATATACCCTGGCTTTATGAGTTTCTGATCATTACACTGATCATACACAGCTGTTTGAAATCTATGTATAACTGACAAGGTGATCTGTTTGCCCACCTCAGAGATCAATGAATATAATGCCTTTATTCTCAAAGTTATTGTTCCTAAGTCTAATATAGCCAATAATGGGAGCTGAACATATTGTAAAAAATCTTTCTTAAGGTAGTTTCTACTCCATAGGCTACCTCTGTCTCAAATCAGGAAATAGGAGTTGACCCTTTGTATTAAATGTTATAATAAAACTATTCTTTAAGCTAAACTGGGATACTTCTGATGAGAAGCCTGGTGTTGAAAATATTAGTCCTACTACTTACACTTCCTGTGTAATTTAGTCTATTAATTGGAGACTCAAGATGGACCCATTTGTATTCATACAGCCGTAACTTCACATGACAACATGACAGTATCCTCTGAGACTGAACAGACATGCACAAAAAGTAATTTTTCCCCTTAAAAATAAGGCTATTCTGAATTGTGACGATTTATATTAACTCTAGAGACTTAGAAGTCCCACAAGGAACCAATGCCATTACACATTCCTCGGACACTTGAGTAGAATCTACTGTATGATAAAAGCAAAGCACTTGGAAATCTGCATATGAAATGCCATGTGTGTACATATATGTAAATCCCCACAAAGGCAAACAACCTAATCACTTTTATTGTGTCAGTTTTGTAAGGTGTGCCATAAGCAAATGGAATTTTTGCTAGAAAAATTGCAAAATCTCACAAGAATATATTACAGTGAAACCTTTGTTAACCGGCACTCTGTTAACCAGAAAACTTTAACTGGCATTGCTCCCAGCCACAGTACTGTCACATCTTAAGGTGCACAGACCTGGTTTGATTTACCATGATTGGCTTAACAATTTTTTATTTAAGAAGTACTAATCATCTTTAACTCAAAATAGACATGTGCGACCAGCTGCCTCACACTACAAAATTACCAATATTAAAAACTTGAGTTTTGCTATTATTGTCCATTGATTTTTCCTAGGTTGATAGGACCCTCAGATAACCAGAATTTTTAGATAACCAGAACACCCTAATCCCCGAGCGTGCAGGATAATGCAGGTTTTACTGTATGGCTACGTTTAGACTACATCCCTTTTTCATAAAAGGGATGTAAATTAGATGTATCGCAATTGCTAATGAAGCGAGGATTTAAATCTCCCCCGCTTCATTAGCATAAAAATGGCTGCCACTTTTTTTCCGCACGGAGCTTTGTCAGAAAAAAGCGCCAGTCTAGACGTTGATCTTGAGGAAAATAAAGCCTTTTCCGAAAGATCCCTTATCTCTTATTTCATAGAGGGATAAGGGATCTTTCAGAAAAGGCTTTATTTTTCACAAGATCAGCGTCTAGACTGGCCCTTTTTTCTGAAAAAGCTCCATGCAGAAAAAAAGCGGCAGCCATTTTTATGCTAATGAAGTGGGGGAGTTTTAAATCCCTGCTTCATTAGCAATTGCGATACGTCTAATTTACATCCCTTTTACGAAAAAGGGATGTAGTCTAGACGTAGCCTATATGTATAGAACGCAAAACAATGCATATATATGTGAAATAGTGGGGAAAGTTCACATTTTGTTTTCAGAAAAACCTCCTATATTCATCTAAATACTAACTGCTATTCATAATCATCCTCATAATCGATGGTTTAACTGAATGAATGTTATTCTTTTCTGTGGTATTTGTCCTATTTGAACTTTGAACATATGCACATTACATGTTTCCTTTGTAAACAGTACAGGAAATATTTCCATTTATGGATATATTTTTTATTTCAAAAACTTAAGAAATGCTTACAAAAGTGGTTTTAGAGATTAAATTTGTGCATGTACAGATTTATTTCTCATAGGTGAGCCTGCCATCCACCTTTTACTCAAAAAGCTATTCAGCTCATAACAAAATCATGCTGAAATGGCAGGGAAAAGCAATCACTAATGTCTAGGAAGCTATTTGCCATTGCAGTATATGAAAAGTTGACATTTTTGGCTCACTACTGCCTCACTGTGTATGCTAGCTGAAATTTTAGAATACAATGTGATTAAAAAAGAAAGGTAAAGGATACAGTGTGATCAAAACAGCAGGGTAAGAGATGACCTGATCGGGGGTTCTCCAACTTCATTACACCACAACCCCTTTCTGACAACAAAAATTTCCCTAGGAGGGAAACCAAGACTCAGCCTGCTTGAGCCACTGCCCCAGGGGAGGAAGGACAAAGTTCCATGACTTGGGTGAGAGCTAGGGAGCTAAAGCCCCAGGTGGGAGGCCTGTATTCTGAGCCCCGATACCCAAAATAAAGTCCTCGGGACTGGGCTTTGTTTTCAGCTCCAGTCCCCAGCAAGTCTAATGCCAGCCCTGCGACCCCACTAAAATGAAGTCACAATTGCTTTAGGGTCCCAACCACAGATTGAGAACCTCTGGTCTAGAAGTACCTAGAAAGGCAGATTTCTGCTAGTGGGCAGCTCTTTAATCTAGCAGACAAATGCATACAAAAAAGATCCAATTACTGGATATTGACATTAGATAATTTCAACCTGAAAATAACATCCACATTTTTAATGGAAGGTAATTTATTAGAAAAATGTACCTAGAGAAGTAAGAACAGACGAACATAAAATTTGAAATCAAGACTGGCTGTCTTTGTAAAAGATATGCTCTAGTACATCCAGAAACTATTTGGTACAACAATTACTGGATGAGGTTCTATGGCTGAAAGTCAGACTAAATGATCAGAATAATGTATTCTGGCCTTAAAATCTACAAATCTATGAATTAATATTTGTATTACTCATTTCTTTTTTCCTTTATTGGATCAGAGCATGTATACAGTTCTAATAAACTCTTCACAGGTGCTTCTTTAACCAGATAGAGGTGATCTATGTAGGTTTTGGGGGATATGGAGTACTGGGTTCTCATGGCTGGAATTTTTGTCTTGCTGATTGTAAATGTGGTTAGGCATAGATCACTACACAAACTAGAAAAAGATAGGTCAACCTCCATATGCTGAATTAAGCATTAGTATCTGTCTACATTTGAAGCAGAGGGTCTAGCTCTGAATTAACTGAAAATTCAGAGCATCACACTATTCAGAGTACTGTTCAGAGGTAATAATGAATTTCCAGACCAAAAGAGAACACTGGATTCATGTACAGATAAAGGAAAAAGGAAATGTAACTAAGAGGCGTCCTGCTACATCTCCCATTACCACTTGAGAGAAAAACAGAATATATAAAAACACAAAGTATTTTTCTAATTCTAGAAATAGAGTTTCTGAGTTACTTTCCTGTTTAAAGCTAAAACATTCTGGCTATGTCTAGACTGGCATGATTTTCCGGAAATGCTTTTAATGGAAAACTTTTCCGTTAAAAGCATTTTCGGAAAAGAGCATCTAGATCGACACGGACGCTTTTCCGCAAAAGCATTTTTTGTGGAAAAGCGTCCGTGGCCAATCTAGACACGCTTTTGCACAAAAACGCCCCAATCGCCATTTTCTCAATCAGGACTTTTTTGCGGAAAACAAATCTGAGCTATCTACACTGGCCCTTTTGCGCAAAAGGGACTTTTGCCCGAACGGGAGCAGCATAGTATTTCCGTAAAAAGCACTGATTTCTTACAGTAGGAAGTCGGTGCTTTTGTGGAAATTCAAGAGGCCAGTGTAGACAGCTGGCAAGTTTTTCCGGAAAAGCAGCTGATTTTCCGGAAAAACTGGCCAGTCTAGACACAGCCTCTGTGTACCATCATGGCAGGGCATGATACAGGGGATTCAGATAGGATGCAGGCTAAAGCAGTCTTCTTACCAAACTCTGGTATTCTCTGGCTCCTGCAGTACTGAGACTGCAGCAGCTACTTCTGTACTACCACTCTGGACACAGGAATTCCTGAAATGGATCAAACCAATAGCCTCTTTCTAAAGAGTCTGAAATGTCTGGAGATAGACATGGTGGAAGCTGGGTGAAGGATCAGTAGCAGATAGTCCAGGATGGGACCTGGCAGGAACACACATTGTTCTTCCTACTGCCTCATAGAGATTCCTCAGAGAAGATCAAACAGGTGGTGATTCCATTTTATTTTTCTATAAACTCTCTCGAGGGGATCCTTAGCTCTGAGGAAGCTGAGAGGTTGTTATAGCCCAAAACTGGTGTGAAGACACAGGGCATCTAATGAATGATCCATGTGGAACCTTGTTTAGCCATTGGGTTTGAGAGTGGGTCACATGGTCTTTTCCTCAGTGGAGCAAAACCCACAGATGGTTTGTTATAATTCCAGAGGGTATGTTTGTGCTGAATGCACACTATGGGTAAATCATCGCAGTGAGGATCAGCATACATCCAAGGGCATGCTAACTGGTTTTGTTTTGTAGTTATTTATGACAGTTTAATAGCCCCTTCTTCACAGAAATAGACATCCTTAAATTGAACCATGTGAACAGGTAGAGCAAAACCAAGACAACACGAGGAATTTCCATGAGTGGGTAATGCCACATATTTCCTTCCTCTGAATCTCCACAGGCTGTTCTGTTTGTTTGCTGATGGTTTTCTTCAGTAGGAATGTACATGAGGGTCTAAAAAATGAAATGGTGTCAAATTATCACCACAATGTTAATGTAGCAATCTGCCCATCCTTAAGTTTGTAATCCCAACCTAAAATTAAGATTTAAAATCAAAGCTCAAAGAAGCAAATCAGTCATAATTAACCAAGTGGAACCTTTTTCTATTTTCAAACCAGAGTCAACACTCATTGCCTACATTGACACTAAACACCACTCCCGGCAGCATGTAGGGTATTGTCCTTTCACGCTGCAGTGAAAAGCAGGCTGCAGCCACAGTGTGGTATGCAGCTACACATACTAGTGAAAGACTCTGGCAGAGAGAGGCATCAGGGAAAGGCCAGAGTAGGGGCTGATAATATCAACCTTCTGGATAAGGCTATTACGGAGAACATTGTTCCATATGTATATCAGAGGTCTGTAGCTATCCAGGAAAAACAAAGGAGAAAACCCCAACCAGTTCACATGGTTCAATTTAAGGATGTCTATTTCTGTGAAGAAAGGGGTTTTAAACTGTCATAAATAACTGCAAAACAAAACCAGTTAGCATGCCCTTGGATGTATGCTGATCCTCACTGTGATGATTTACCCATAGCGTGCATTCAGCACAAACACACCATCTGGAATTATAACCATGAAAGCCATAAAATCATCGATGTATTACATGCCCTTACTGTCAGACTTTGTGAAATGGGTACCCTGGAGTTTTGTGTTTAGGCCACTTCAATTCTCTTATATTCAACTTTTTCCATAAAAAAAAAAAAAAAGAAAGATTTTTCCCATTGCCCTTTCCCACTTTCTGGTGCTGGAGTCTTTCCCTGGTGGGAAGGAAGGGGTCCAAGCAGCAGGAAGCTGTCTATGATTTTCCTCCCAATGGAGGAAGGGCCTGCTGCCAGAGTCTTTATTTGAAGCAGAGAAGGGCTCCAACTGTAGGGAGCTGGTGGATTCTTTCCCTGAGTAGGGGACTCCAGCAAAAGGGAGCTGGCAGAGCCTTTCTCTGCTGCTGGAGTTCTTTCCTGCAGGGCAGTAAGGCTCCAGTAGCTGGAAGGCAGCAGGACACTACAAGGCTAAAAATATCAGTGTTGACAGGAAGGCAGAGTGGCTTTGGTGAATTGAGAGTGTGTAGGATATGTACTAGGGTATATACACATACCCTTCAGATGTGTCTGTACTCTTGCTAGCTTAAGCGATGCCTCATTGACTACCCTGCTACTAAGACCCATGCAAGCGGAGCTACAAGAGTACATAAGCTACCAGGGATGTCCTTAGAATTTTTGAGGCCCTATGAAGTACTATTAAACTAATGTCCTTATCCCCAATGACAAACTGGAGGGAAAGGGGGGGTTACAGTTTTTTAGAGATGTTATTTTATAATCTTCAGCCACAAACTAGTGCAATAGTTTTAAAGAAAATTTTAAACTAAGGTCCTATAGACTAACACAGTAAATCAGTGATCACCAACCAATAGATTGGAATCTACTGGTCGATCTTGGAACCTTTGACAGGTGATCCTGACAGGTTTGTCCGGGAGGCTATCCAGTGCCAGCACTTCATCTGCCCCTCTTAGCACTGTTGTGCTCCTGCCCTCTACGTTGGAGGTGCCCCCCATCCCTGGAAGCCTCCTGCTTGCTGTGCAGGCATGGGAAAAAGAGGAGGGGGGATGCTAATGTCAGGATGCCCCTTCCCTATCCTGTACCCCATCTCCACAGAGCAGATGGGGGCAGGGATGGAGAGAGTTTACTGGCTGCTTCTGTGAGTGGTACAGGGTCAGGGTAGGGGTGAGCCTGCCTTAGGCCCCTGCATTACCACCCAGAAGCCACCTGTGGTAAGAAGTACCCAGCTGGAACCCCCATTCTGAACCTTGGCCCCAGTCCTGAACTCCTCTTGCACCCCAAACCCCTGCCCTAGCCCTGAATTCCCCTGCACCCAAACTCTCACCAAGAGCCTGCACCCTGAACCACCTCCTGCACCTCAACTCCCTGCCGAGGCTCAGCTCAGAACCTTACATTTAATGAATCTGCATCCCCTCCCCCTGCACGCCAACCCTCTGCCCCCAGCGTAATAAAAGTGAGTGAGGATGGGCAGGGCCAGCTCTAGGTTCTTTGCCGCCTCAAGCAAAAACATTTTTGGCCACTCCCCCCTTTGTTTATTGGCTTTTACACATGTTTGCATTTTGCAATGTTTTTTGTTTTTGTTTTTGTTTTCATTTTTGTCTGGCATTTTAGCCCTATAAACAGCGCAAATAATGTTAATTATTTTTTTCCATAAAGGCAAAGGCACTTCATGTAAACTCCTCTTCCCCTTTCACTCGCTGCTGCATCACAACAGCCTTTTCCCTGCCCTGTCCAGCCCCTCCCTATAGAAAAGCACCTCTCACTCCCAACCCATAGGGGGAGCGGGGTGCAGGGACAGCGCAGAGTCAGAGGGGCACGGGGACCCGGGGAAGCAGGAGGACTGGGGTTTTGGGGTGCACAGAGTCAGAGGAGTGTGAGGAACAGTGTGGGGGGTACAAAAGTGGTGCAGGGAATAGGAGGCAAAGAGCCAGAGGGATGCAGAGATTGGGGGGAGCAGGGTGCAGGGGAGGAATGAAGAATGGGAAGCGGGGAACAGAAGAGGCAGAGGGACTGGGATCCAAGGGCAGTGCGGAGAATGGGGGGCACAGACCCAGAGGGGTACAGGGAAAAAGGGCTGTGGGGTGCAGAAAGGGTGCAGAGCCAGAGGGGCGTAGGGATTGGAGGGAGCAGGGTGCGGGGTACGAGGGCAGCACAGAGCCAGAGAGTCTCAGGGAACAGGGAGAGCAGGGGGACTGGAGTGCAGGGGAGCAGGATGCGGGGCACAGGGGCAGTGCAGGGAACGGGCGCAGCGAGCTGGGCAGTTGGCAGGGAGCGGTCTCTTGCGAAGGGAGCTGGGGCCGCAGCAGGACTGGAGCCGGCAAGGTGGGGCGGAGCCTGGTCATGCTGCGCTCCTCAGCCAGCTCCCGTGGACATGCAGCCAGAGCCGAGCTCCTGCGGCCCTTTCAAATCGGTGGGGCGGGGCAGGGCCAGGCATTGACGGGGGTGACTGCTTACCTGGAAATGCCGTTCCTGGAAATGTTCCACCCCAAGCACATACTTGATTTGCTGGTGCCTAGAGCTGGCCCTGAGGATGGGAGAGGGAGGGTGGATGGAAGGAACAGGGGCAGGGGCTCAGAGAAGGGGCGGGAAGGAGACAGGGCAAGGTTGTTTGAGTTTGAAGTAGATCCTGGATTGAACTTAAATTCAAAAAGTGATCTCATGCTTAAAAAGGTTGAAGACCACTGCAGTAAATTCAGAAAGTCACAAAGACTATACCCGGGGTTAACAAATGCCTGTTAAATGTCTTCATTATCTCTTGAATGGCTTTTTCATAGGTTCAGTGTTCTGTTAATAGGCCTGGCAGGCTTTTTTAAGTTAACTAAATTGTCTCCACAGGAAGCAGAGCCATAGAAATGGGATAGGAAGAGACAGGTGTGAGGTGCTCCAAATTTTCCGGTGTCCTATGTTATTACATATTCTACATATGGGTAAGGATGGCCTGTGAGCCGCACACCACAACCATGCAGGATAGACATGCCCATTGTTTTTGAGGTTTGAGGCTTGGTTGGATAATCTCTCTCTTTATCTTTTATTGGCTCATTTTAGCCTGCAGCTGAAACTGGCTGTTTTCAGAAGCTCTTCCTCTAATGAAGAGATGTTTCAAAGTATACATGATACTCTATCCAAGCAAGGGCATCATAGTTAGTGAAGCCCCGAAGCACGCCAAATTCAAACTAAGTTCCACAGTATGCTACTATTAAAAGATAAACCCCACAATGAAAAAAAATTATTCTACTGCACTGAACTGTGTAATCGGTGAATTACAGTGGTATTTGTACATGAGCATAGTTTCAAGAAAAGCCACAAAAAAGACCTCCTTGTTTTAAAAAGTTAAATTTGACTTTCAGAATAAGATTAATGTACATGGTCTACCCAAATTAGTCCTGTCTCAGTCATGGACTTGTTCTTTCCCATGTAAAAGAAACAATATTGGTATTGGCAGATATGCAAACACACTTTCACATACGCAGGCTGCGGGTTCAGTTTGAATTTTTAATCCAAATTAGGACCTGCATTAATTGTGTTTCCCTAATTAAGATTAATGATGGTGGCTCACAGAGTCTAAACCAACACAATGGCATTAATGCAGATCATATTTTGGTGCAAATTTCTCCATACAATTCCAAATGCTATTTTTAGGGAGGGATGGGTGTGTGTGTGTGTGTGTGTGTGTGTGTGTGTGTGTGTGTGTGTGTGTGTGTGTGTGCAAGAATGCTGTAAACCATGGATTGTACATTTTACAGTTATCAAGCTTACAACCAGAACTCTGCTCCACGAAGCATATTATACCAGACTCATGTAATTGTCCTTAAAAAAAATTCACTGGTTTCCATTTAAGGAAGTCTATTTCTGTGAATGAGGGTCTATTAAACTGTTATAAATTACTGCGAACAAATCAATTAGAATGTACTTGGATGTAAGCTGGTCCTTACTGAAATGATTTAAACATAGAGCACATTCTGAGCATAAACACACCATCTGGAATTACTAACCATGAAACCCATAAAATTATCAATGTCTTACATGTCTTACTGTCAGGTCTTTGCAGAATAAGAATCTTCATATTCTAAAGCTTGGGTTTTAGGCCTCTTCAATTCTCCTGCACTGAACATTTTTCATTTTTTAAAAAAGTGCCACTTTTAATTGTGTTGTGGATGCAGTTAAAAAGAATTCCTCTGAGGGTGATGAAAGAAAAAGGAAAGAAATAAAAACAAGACTGCTATTACATTTTTCCTCCCACAGCTGCTTTGTCAGTTTTAGACAACTGGAGAAATTATCTGGCAGATTTTGTTCCATACTTGGTAACATGTGTCATGCTTGAAAATATACACCATTTGGGGTAAAATGATTACCTGGTTCCCATGGGTTTCCTTTTTTTCTTTTAACAATCACATGAACACAAAAGATTCCTTTATATTCCAAGACATACATGTTCCTCATACAAACAGAAGTGGAAAATTTAGCACAGTCTGTTAATAGAACTAGAATTTAATTTACCTATGAGTTCTATTTATGAACAGTATTATTTATACAGCTGTGAATTATATTAAAACACCATAATGATTATAAAAACAAAATTACAGACTAACCCAACTGAGCTAATTGTTATTTGAACAGCAAGTCTCAGCTATTTCTTGCTTTTGCACTGAATTCCTTTTAGGAAACTAATACTGAAAATAAATATCTGTTTTTAAATTGCTGCTTTTCAAAATTCATACTAATTGGCTTGTGACGTGTAGAAATTAAATCTAGTTAAAAATCTGGATTTCATTTGTTAATACATTCTCTGTTAAAAAAGCACCAAAATGCAGGATCTAAGGTCCATACAATGTAACTTATGCCATAGTGTTAAAAATGGTATTTTTAAAAGTACATGTGCCAATTTCATCATTATCTGCCTGAAGTATTAATATTTCCAAATAAATCTAACACCTACGCTTGATTTTTCATGCTGATGTTGCGACAAGGTGTGGTTATTGAAAACGTGGTGTGCTGATTATGCCACTGACACCTGCCTTCTTGCTCTCTGGGGTTCCCCCACCAACTTGTGCTGCTGAGCCAAAACTTCTGGTCTCTCCCCAGACAAGGCACAGAGTTGGAGTTACCATCCTCCTTAAGAGCAATGCAGTCACTGAACCACTTCAGCTCTAGGAGAATTCACTTCCAGGGCTCTGCACCCAGGAAACCTACCCCAAAGGGGATCAAAAAACCCCAGTTAAATCTGTCTTTGTGTAAAAGTTTTATGTGGTAAAAGTTCATTTAGGTAAGCTCCCTTAACAACAAAAGAAAAAATTCACAATGGTTGCACCCCCCCCCCCCACACACACACACACACACCCGCCCCAGGTAAGAGTGATTTACTGGGACTGAGAGTAAACAAAATTGGTTTTATTAAGTACAAACAGTAGACTGTAAGTGGTTGCAAGTGAAAATAGAAAGACCAAAGTAAGTTTCAAATTTAAAATGAAAAGAAAATGAATAGCTAATTCTAATTCACGAAAACTTATTGTAAACAGACAAGCTGTTCTTGTCTTAGCCATAATCTTCAGGTCAGAGACTCTTTTATTCTGACATGGGTCCTCTGTTCTTTTTTTGGATGTGCCACATCAGCCAAAGACAAAAACCTGATAACTTCTCATTGCTTAAATAGTCCTTCCTGTGGGGCAGCAATCCTCTGTTCTCCATTTCCCTTTCATAGACAACTACCTGGTCAAAATGAAATTCCAGTACCAAGTGATATGGCTACACGTTTTACTAGTCAAAACACTTTTGGACATACAGGACAAAGCAGGCTCTTTACAAGTCATTAATTTGATCACCCATACGTTAAGGCTGGGCGTGGAAGAGGCATACACTACTAATGGCTCTCATTAGCATATTTAAAACTATAAACAGTGCCATAATTCATATTTTTCACTTTACACGCAAAAATGATACATGCAAGAAAATAGAATACACAGATCCAGCAGACTGTAACATAAACATTGATAGGTTACATGAGGTGTTTTGTCCAAATCACTTTCAAGTTATGCATATTTATATATATAACATATATGCCAAATTTCATAACTTATGGAGAAGACTGTTGCAGATATAACAAGAAGTCTTCTTCACTGCTTATGTAGCCCTTTTGCCAGGTAACGCCAACAACAGCCAGTGTTGTGTTCAATATCATGGGGTTCCTTTGCATCCATCCAACAAAGAATAGGCTTGAGCCCCCACCCAGTAAGCTGGAAAATTCACAGAATGCCCCTGGAAAGCAATGCTTCCCTACTCACAAGCACAGAGTTTGGGTATGTCTAGATTATATGGCTCCATCAATGGAGCCAAGTAGATGAGTTTACTAGACATAGGAAATGAAGTGGTGACTTAAATAATCGTTGTGAAATTACGTTTACCGGAGCGGTTGACAAAGGCTTCCCTTGTCAACCACGGCACATCCAGACTGCCCCGCTGTGCCGCCAAACAGTTGATCGGCACAGTGCGGCGGCCATTTTGATGTAAATGAAGCGGCAATTATTTAAATCACTGCTTCCTTTTCCTATATCTAGTAAACTCATCTACATGGCTTCATCGACAGAGCTATGTAGTTTAGAAAAGCGACGAGGAGTCCTGTGGCACCTTATACACTAACCGAAGTGTTGACGCATAAGCTTTCTTGGGCAAAGACCCACTTCGTCAGATGCATGTAGTGCAAATTTCCAGAGGCAGGTATAAATATGCAGGCCAGAATCAGGCTAGAGATGACGAGGTGGAATCAAACAGGGAGGATTAGGCCCACTTCTAGTAGCTGATCTGGAGGTGTGACTACCAAGAGAGGAGAAGCTGCTTTTGTAGTTAGCTAGCCACTTACAGTCTTCGTTTAATCCTGAGTTGATTGTGTCAAACTTGAAGATGAAATGTAGCTCAGCAGTTTCTCTTTGAATTCTGGTCCTGAAGTTTTTTTGCTACAGGATGGCTACCTTTAGATCTGAAATTGTATGTCCAGAGAGATTGAAGTGTTCCCCTACAGGTTTTTGTATGTTGCCATTCCTAATATCTGATTTGTGTCCATTTATTCTTTTAAGTAGGGACTGTCCAGTTTGGCCGATGTATATAGCAGAGGGGCATTGTTGGCACATGATGGCATATATTACGTTAGTAGATGAGCAGGTGAATGAACCAGTGATGGTATGGCTGATCTGGTTAGGTCCTGTGATGGTGTTGCTGGTGTATATATGTGGGCAGAATTGGCACCAAGGTTTGTTGCATGGATTGGTTCCTGAATTAGAGTTATTATGGTGCGGTGTATAGTTGCTGGTGGGAATATGCTTCAGGTTGGAGGGTTGTCTATGGGCGACAACTGGCCTGCCTCCCAAGGCCTGTGAAAGTGAGGGATCATTGTCCAGGATGGTTTGTAGATCACTAATGCTGCATTGGAGAGGTTTTAGCTGAGGACTGTAGGTGATGGCCAGTGGTGTTCTGTTGGTTTCTTTCTTGGGCTTGTCCTGTAGCAGGAGGCTTCTGGGTACATGTCTGGCTCTGTCAATTTGTCTCCTCACTTCTTTGTGTGGGTATCGTAGTTTACAGAATGTTTGTTGAAGGTCTTGTAGGTGTAGGTCTCTGTCTGAGGGGTTGGAGAATATGCGGTTGTACCTCAGTGCTTGGCTGTAAACAATGGATCGTGTGGTGTGTCCAGGATGGAAGCTGCAGGCATGCAGATAAGCATAGTGGTCAGTAGGCTTTCGGTATAGGATGATGTTTATGTGACCGTCACTTATTTGCACCGTGGAAATGGACCTCCCGTGTAGACTGGTCCATGCTGAGGTTGATGGTGGGATGGAAGCTGTTGAAATCATGGAGAAATTCTTCCAGTCTCCTTCCCATGGGTCCAGATGATGAAGATGTCACCGATGTAGTCTAGGTAGAGAAGGGGCGTAAGTGGATGGGAGTTGAGGAAGTGTTGTTCCAGGTCAGCCATAAAAATGTTGGCGTATTGTGGGGCCATGTGGGAGCCCATAGCAGTGCCACTGGTCTGGAGGTATATAGTGTCACCAAATCTGAAATAGTTGTGTGTGAGGATAGTCACAGAGCTCAGACACCAGTTGTGCTGTGGCATCATCAGGGATACTGTTCCTGACAGCTTATATTCCATCTACATGTGGGATGTTAGTGTAGAGAGCCTCTACATCCATGGTAGCTAGGATGGGTTTTATGGAAGATCACCAATGCATTGTAGTTTTCTCAGGAAATCAGTAGTGTCACAGAGGTAACTGGGAGTGCTGGTGGCGTAGGGTCTGAGTAAAGAGTCCACATATCCAGACAGTCCTTCAGTGAGAGTGCCAATGCCCGAGATGATGGGACGTCCGGGATTTTCAGGTTTGTGGATCTTGGGTAATAGATAGAACAGCCCTGGTTGGGGCTCTAAGGGTGTGTTGATTTGTTCCTGTGCTTGTGTGGGGCGTGTCCTGAGCAGATGGTGCAGTTTCTTAGTGTATTCCTTAGTGGGATCTGAGGAAAGTGGTCTGTAGAATTTGGTATTGGAGAGTTGTCTGGCAGCCTCCTTTAGGTAGTCAGGCCTGTTCATGATGACAACAGCACCTCCTTTGTCAGCCTCTTTGATTATAATGTCAGAGTTGTTCTGGAGGCTGTGGATGGCAATGCATTCTGCATGACTGAGGTTACAAGGCAAGTGATGCTGTTTTTCCACAATTTCTGCCTGTGCATGTTGGTGGAAGCAGGGGCGGCCCGTGAGCCTAGGCGAGCTAGGCAGCTGCCTAGGGCACTGCTGGCCTGGGCACCCGATGATGACATCACGGAGCAATGGGATGCCCTGTGATGATGTCACGGCCATTGATGGCCGTGCAGGCAGGGGCGCCAATTGCGCCACCCCGCTTAGGGCGCCAGCTGCTGCAGCCGGCCTCGGGCCGCTTCTGGGTAGAAGCATTCTATGTAGAGGTCCAGACTGTCATTTTGACCCTCAGGAGGACTCCATGTGGAGTTCTTCTTCTTGTGCTGTTGGTGGGAAGGTATCTGTGTGTCAGTGCACTGTTCAATGTCGTGTTGGAAGTATTCCTTGAGATGGAGACGGCGAAAGTAGGCTTCCAGATCACCACAGAACTGTATCATGTTAGTGGGGGTTGTGGGGCAAAAAGAGAGTCCCTGAGATAGAACAGACTCTTCTGCCCGGCTGAGTGTGCAGTTGGAAAAATTGACGATATTTCTGAGTGAGTTAGGGGTACCACTGTTGTGGCCCCATGTGGCAGGTAGGATTTTAGACAGCTTACAGTCCTTTTTCCTCTGTAGAGAAGTGAAGTGTGTAATGTAGATCTCCTGTCTTATTTTAGTAAAGTCCATTTATGGGGAAGTCCATAGACAACCCACCAACCTGAAGCATATTCTCACCGGCAACTATGGGTAGAGATATTTTATTTCATGTGCTTTACCACTAATGAGAAATACAGCCATTCCATACTCATGATACATAAACTTTATATCACATCAGCAACATCATGAATATGACAGATACAGATAGATCTGGATAGATGTATTTAAAGAGTGACTCAACTGATAAGGAATTATTTTATATAAATTACAGGCTGTACAGATAGCAAACCTATAGTTAAAGCTGCCTGACAATGTTCTTTATAAGATCCTGTTTTCAGTTCCTTATAACTTTTTCAAAAGTAAACTATTTGAGCTGAAAATTTTCATAGTGGTTGTTTGTGTCTGACAGACTTTTAAAGAGAGATAAAGTGGTTCCGCTGTTTCCAAGAACCCAAATACATTGTTTTGGCCATGTGAAAAAAATAATTATAATTGTTTCATTGAATAGCTCTACCACCCAAAAGTTTTGAAGAATCTGAAATTAGGCACAGGAGTGGTCACCCCGTTGTCAGAAATGTTCCTTTTGCTGTTTCCGTGAACACACACATTTGATCCAGTTATAAGCCTCTGAAAAACTGGAGACTTCATGGGTTAGACACAGGCTACCTTACTCCAGGTATTACCTAACTCCATAAAGGTTGATTTTGCAACCTTCATCTTTTGGGATGTGTTGAGAGAAAGAGAGAGAGATTGAATTACTTGATGCACCATTGAAATGCAACAACTTCTGAAGTGAACTTGCATCTAACCTTTGTGTCATGTTTGCCAGCTGCATTCTACAGCTATTCATCATTTTCACAGTTCGAGTGAACCTTAATTCCTTTGTTTTAACACTCTAAAATGTGAAGTAGAACAGCTGGTCAGACTGTTCTCTATGTTTACACAGAGGTCAAAAGAAATGTGAACATTTTCAAATATTGTTAATATGCCTAAAAGGTAAGACAATTTCTGCTCTAGTTAAGTGCAGTATTGGCTTCTCACTCTTTCCCAACATTCTATTCCTTCTCCAAAATGTGTTCAATATTCTTTCTTATGACCTCTGACCTTGGTGCTCAAGTATCTCCCTTACCTTTTCCCCCCTCATTTTTTCCCTTTCCCTCTTAGTGCCATCAATTCAACCTCTAGTTCCGTCTGTTCTCAGCAACTCATGTATCCAACAATCTATCCATACTCTCCCTTGATCCATTCTCTTCTTCCCCCAGTTCGACACAAGCACACTTCAATCAAATCTCTGCTAGCAATCCATCCTGCGCTTTCCGCCTGGTTTCCCAATCAGTTTTCTGGTCCCTGAATATTTCTCTGCCTAAGTCAATCTCCTGTATCCTACTACCCTAAATAAATTCTCTTCACAGACCCCCTAATCAATTCTCTACTCCATCGTCAGTTCAGCCTTCAGTGTATCCTCCAGTTCAGTCAGTCCCATTAGCTCACCCTCTCCTCAGATAAACATTTGCATAATTATTGTTAGTGATAAAAAAATCCAAATAACATTTGGCAACATTTTCCAAATGGTTGAAAAAAACCCCACTCCCTATTCAAGCTAGAGAAAATGCAGTGCAACACCACACAGTATTTTAAATTCATTTAGCAGCTATCAAAGCACTAAATAAATAATAAAGAAGGCATTCGATAAATTCTCAGATACTTTGACATGGGGGCAATACATCATCTGGCCTCAGGTATATGCTGACAGGGACTTGTGGGTCCTGCAATCCTGGGAGTCATTTGCTGCTCTCTAGGCCTATAAAACAAGAGGTATCTTATTCCAAAGGACAGTGATAATAACTCACTTGCTGTTTGTTATAGTTCTCGAGGTACCAAGGACTGTGAATCACTTTGTTACTTCCTGCTTTTAGATAGAGGAAATTTGGTCTATGGTAGTTGGGTTCCTTACATCACCATCCTGCTAGCTAGCCACACACTCTCCTCAGGGCTATGCCAGACTTTTGCATACCTTGCAGGTTAATAAAAGGTGAGCCCCACTCCACAGGTCCCTTTGAAGTGTTCCTCTGTGATATTCAGCCCCAGGCTACATACAGAAATCCAAGATCCTCTGCCTGCATAGATGTAGTGCACATGAGTTTACCAGTTTTTCCTTAATTCACTGCTCCTATGTAACACACGGCACTTACATTGAAACAGAAGTTCATTCAAGAAAGATAAGAGTTTCCACTAGAAACAACAGAGAGTGATGGAAACAGATTTTTTGTAATACAAAACAAAATCCTAAAATAAACTAGACCCTACACTTTTACTTTCCAATCTAAGGGTACGTCTACACTTGCTCCCTAGTTCAAGCTAGGGATGCAAATGTAGCTGATTGAAATTGCTAATGAAGCGGGGATTTTTTGAGGAGTAACATTAGTTCGAACCAAGGGGTTTGATTCGAACTAACGCGTCACAGAGCACACTTTCTGGTTCGAATCAGCTGTTGAGAGGAATAATGTGTGGGTGAGATTATGCTAATGAAGTGCAGGATATTTAAATCCCCGCTTCATTAGCAATTTCAGTTGACTACATTTGCATCCCTAGCTCGAACTAGGAAGCAAGTATAGACTTACCCTAATTTATTAGATTCTCTACCCAATCTCCAGCCCTGATTCAGTCTGTTGCAGCCTGGATTCTGAGGAACTAGGACCAAACCTTTATGAAACACCCCTGATCAGCAAGGTGTCTCCTTGGTGAATGGATTCAGAGTGTCTTCACCCTGTGATGCACTGAGTCACTCTTTGTCTTTATTCACAATCCCTTCACTGTCATATTATTCCTTCTTACATCCAAGTGTTTCCAATGTTTCACGTTTATCCTTGATGTTTTTCCATTGACTTTTCTAGATTGTTAAAAGATAGACAATTGAGCAATACATTACATAATTAGCTAGCCAGTGAAGGGTGACAGCTCCCTCCCATTTGAATGGGTCATCACCAAGACATATGATTCCCTGGTGACTCACTTTCACTTCAAGACCATAAGGCATAGTTTTCAATATAGTTACATTATTCCTCAGATATTACCCATACAGACATCTCACAATGACGATGAGTACTGATCAGTTACAAACTTTCAGTAGAGCCCTACACACTACCCTTCATGGACAAATATCATTAGGTGTAATGAGTTTATTTGGTCCAGCAAACCCCTTTGCCACTGGCACTAGGGACTCTCTGTGTCACACTGTTTTGTTTATTGTTTAGGCTAAAGAAAGATCATCCATCTTGTAACATTATTTGTCCATTTATATTCGGACAACAGCAGACAAGAGGTCTGACTAATAGAAATACCTTTTAAAGAGATCCTTTCTAAAAAAAAATTGTGGCAGATTTGATAATTTGGGCAGCTATAAAAAGTACAGTACAAATATCTGTCCATGAAGGCAAAGGTCACCATTAAATTGTACAGATTTTTTTCTTATGGCCAGTGGCCATTACTGTACTGTATTCAGTGTTCCCTTTGCTTTTATACACTGAGTTTAGGGAATACCTGAGGTAGCAGTTGTCAATCTGTGATCTAGCAATCACTGGAGGCCCAGAAAACTGGCTGGTCACATATTGCTGGTTCTTCGCTTTACTATCAGCAGCCAAATCACATTAAAGGAGTTAAAAATTAATTCTTAATACAGTATTGCTTTCCATATAAGCAAGTGTTGTGATTCCCACAGAGATGGTCACTAATGGGATAGGAGGTGATCTGCACAATTGTGAATAGAAGGAGAGAGAGGTCAATAACACTACCTCTCTATTAAAATATGCCTATAACTTACATTTGAAAAATCCTGACATAGGAATACTGCAAATACTAGATGATGATGTCTAGTTAAAAGGTGAATGAGATATTTTAAGGGCAACCATAATACAAACTATATTCATTTTTTATTTTTGGAATATATGTTCCCCACTATTCTTAGGCAAGCAATCTTATGGTGTATAGCGATGAAATCCATGGAGCTATGACAATTAATACCAGCTGAGGTAATATCAGCCTTATGTGATCTGTTATAATCTATGATTTGTTTAAAAAAAAAACCTCTTGATTAAAGCAAAGTTAAAATGAAATATTAACATGATACATTACTTAGAGCAGAGGTGGGAAACCTAGGACCCTGGGGTTGAATCCATCCCCTGGCTTGCCTGGCTCTGACCCCTGAGGCTCAGGGCTCCCCCTCAGCATTGGGGAGCCTAGACTGGAGCACACAAAATCTACCAGCTTGAGTCCCCCAGGCTCTGGTGTGCAAGGGACATGTGGGGAGTGTTTTTCTCCTTCTCAGTAAGGGGCCACTTCAGGGAGAGGTTTTTTGGTTGGTTTGTGTGTTTGTTTTTGTTTTGTATCTTGTTTTCTTCTCACTTATGTGAAGCTTGTGACTGATTTTTTGTGGGTTAGTAACCCCCCGATCCAAAAATGGTTCCCCACCCCTGACTTTGCGTATCTTATCACAAATCTATTTTGATATAGCTTATTTTGAAATTTGGCGAATCTACACAGCACCACATTTTGAAATAACACACTATTTCGAGCCATTCCTTATCCCTCATGAAAAAAGACTTACCAGGATGACAAAATAGCGAGCCCGTTATTTCAAAAAATATTTCAAAATAACGGGTGACTTGTGTAGATGTGGGGTAGCTATTTTGGAATACCAGATGCAGTGTAGACGTACCCCTAGAGTCTGGGGAGCCCTTCTCTTCTTAAAAGCACCAAATACCAGCCATCTTTCTAGTGTTTCTCTTGTGTAAATATCTGGTGTGAAAGCTTTTTCATTACAAGAACCATCCATATTTTGCAGTTTGCTTAAAATATCTTTTTGTAAAGAATATACAGACATCACAACAGAAGTTCTCTACATCATGCATTGAAATCTACAGATGTGTACATATAGATTTACATAAGAAGATTCCATTTATAAGCAGTTAATTAGGAGTCAGTGAGCTGTAAACTACCAAGAGGACTAGCTTTGCAACATCAGCTTGAAAAAAGTATTTTTGAAGTAGTCAAGAATATTTTGTTTTCTTCGTATATTTGAAAAATCAAATCCCACTTGAAGCTATTTTCCCAGTAAAGCCCTTAGTGACTTCTGTATTCATCTGGAGTTCTAAAGGGAGCCAGGCAGTCAATCAAAGGTATGAAAGAAAAAAGAGTGATTTTTAAAGTAGATTTAAAACAATTGACCTAGACAAAACTATATACTCTAGACTACAGTATTATTGTGTATGCTTCTTGTAGATACTAGCACTTTTAAAAGAACCATTTATACAAGTATTTACAAAATAATGATAGGATGCCAATCATTCTGAATGTTATTTAGTTTTAGGAGTCCCAGAACAAAAGTAAATGTCAATTTTGGCACATCATCTGAAAGCCATAGAGGTTTTACATTCAATTTTGTTTCTAAAGTTATTAATTACTATTCATTTTAAAGCATAAAAGATCACTCTATTCATTTCCAGAAATTGAAAATGTATTCAAATTAACCTTGCAACTGTTATCTATATCTATTTATCTAGCAAAAAAAAGCCCAATTCTCTGAGGCTACCTGATTTTCATGTTGGTGGGTAGATTTATATTGCTGACCCAAAACCCATTTGACACATAGTTCAACACTACACTATCATGGCACCATATATAGGGCATCTGAAGCCATTTTAGAACTTCTTTTCTCCATCTGTTCCTGCTATGCACCCCCGTACATTTCTAATTTCACTTCTGAGCTGGCTATTGGAATATTCAGGTAAACATATTTCTGATACAGACAGGTTGGGAACTTATTGAGAAAGGACATTACTGGTATTATGGATTTCTTCAATATCAGCGAGTATCCATATATACATGTTTCTTTCAGCAGCGGAAATCCCAGAAGTATGATTTCATCTTAATAATTTGTACTGTGGTAGTATGTGTACATACAGTAGGACCTGATTCTGTTGTGAGACCAGAATCAAGAACTTCATGTAATGAATGCTCCCTGACAATAGTAGTTCTAATTGTAATATAGGAAATGCCTGTTGGACTACACTAGTCAGAATCTAAGATCGATGATTAGTTGCAGTATAACTCAAGGTCTCTGTCTTATCTTACCAAAATTATTCCCACATGTATGCCATATCCTATGCTTGTTTCAATACTCTGCTTCCCCGCTTGCTCTTTTTCAACTCATCCAAAAATGCTGCTGTCAAAGTTTTATTCTTCTTCTGCCACTGACTGAATTAATCCCTCCTTTAAATCCATTCTCTGGTTTCCATTAGCCTGTTTGCATTACAATTTTAGGTCCTTGGTCTCACTTTCAAGGCCCATAACAACTCTGCTTCTTCCCATTTCAGTTCTCATCTTCTCCTATAATTCTTTAAGATGACAGCCCCTTTTCCAAGCTACCTGGCTTAATGCCTCTTTTGTTTTCTTCTCTCATCCTGTTCTCCAAACTTTTTTCCATGCAGCCCTTATGTTTGTAAGGTGAAACTCTCTTCATCTCCTTCTTCATTCAGAAATGCTGCGCTCTTTAACTCTATTTCTTCCTATAATTTCCTTTGAGTAGGGAAAGTACTTGGTACATTCTCAGTGGCATTGTGCACTCCCATGGCACTTAACAATTAATAATGTAGGTGTGTATAACATTTGATGTGCCTTGTATGTCAATACACCCTTCGGGCTAACAGCTATATTTTCAGCTGGTATGACCATTTCACTGAATCTAATGGGCTTCACACCAGGCACTACAACTCTGGGGAAACCTACAGAGTAGTGCTTTAAAAGTTCAGACCAACAGTCAGTATAACACTTGAAATTGATTTACCCATTGAGAATATTGAACTTCATTGCTATGGTGATTAAAGCTTAATTTACATTTTTAAAAGCATTTAAAACATTTTTAAGTGTGACTTCAAGCTGATTGTCCAGCTCTTCTAAGTTTACTTTAATAGGAATGGAATTTTTCTGCTGTGTTGCAAGTGATTATGTAGACAAAGGAATCGTTAAAATGCTTTTTGCTGTGATAAAATTGATTGAGCAAGTACAGAGGTTCTAACTCTCCCCTGTTACGCTCTGAAATTGTTTTTTTCATTCTTTTTGAAACCAAAGGGAATTCCTCTTGAAATGAACAAATATTTCACATGGTTAAGTATTCATAAAATGAACAAGAGGGAGAAAGTACAGTATCCAATATTTGGATGAAAACTATAGAACAAAAAGGATAAGTAAATAAGAGAGAGAGAGAGGTTTTTCTTTGGTTTTGGCAGCCTGGATGAATATTCACCTGTTGCTCTTGTAATTATGGGAGTTAGTCAAGTTGCTGTTTATTTTATTCACAGGCATTTGAATAAAAATGGTCATGCATATTCTTTCACATGAGAGGCATTCAGGGATGGAGTTTTTTTGATGTAAAAATGTAAACAAAAAGTAATCTAATCTGTTTATCTAACACAGTCATTTGGAATATGTTTACCAAATATATATAAATATATATATATCCTTCTCCCATTACAGACAATGGGAGGTCAGGCATTGATTTCAAGGGGATAAAAACTGGGATCTAAATGATCTTGTTTGAACTCAAGTGTGCATTGTAGAAAATTTTCCAGGCAAGATAAACTACACTCTCTTTCTCTTTCTAATTAGACAGGTTAAAAGTAGAATAGCAGGGAAAAAACCCAACAAAATTAAAAAAACAGAAAACAGCATTTCTGCAGGGAGCTGTAAGTGAAAAATAATTTTACATTTTGCATAGAAATTCTGTACATAGCTACAATTTATTTTCCATTAGCTTTATATTTATGAAGTAATAAAAATATAATAAATATGTTTATCCACATTTTCTCCTGCATTCTTGCATATTTAGGAAAAACTACAATTAGTATGGGATACCAACTAGCAGTTTTTAATTGTTTAATTCTCAAGTGGAGGACTATTATATGCAGTATAAGAAGAAAATACATTATTACTATAGAGTATGATTACATTACATTGCTATATAACTAATTAAGTTTACTGTTAAAGTTAGAGGCTGTCACAATTGTTATTCAACTTGCTAGAGCAATGATCTAGAAAACCTGATATTCCTTCCATCTTGAGAAGAACAGTACAACTCAGAGTTTATCTTTTCTGATACTTTTTAATAATCAGTGCTCCATATACTCTTTGACAGTTTCTCCTCCTTAGAGCTATATGCATTGATCACAATACTCACATTTTATTACTTTTGCCTTTGCTGAAATTGACAAGAGCCAAGACATCTGATTTCTATGAATAACTTTGTGATGGAAAAACTATCAAGATTCACACGCCACAGCTCTTTGCTCTACCCCTGAAACAGGTTGCACTTTGGGGCAGCTAAAAAAAGAATCAATCCCATCTCTAGTAATTATTTTCTATTCATACAGTTGGTCTGAGCTGATTACAGTGCCTCACTGTACAAAATAAGTATGTTCAGCACCCCACTGACTCACTCAGTTCCAGGATGCTACATGTGTGCATATTGTGAAGACACAATGGTTTTTTATTCTCAAAATTCTCTTAATATAAAACTTACTTTTCATAATTTTTTTGTTGTTGTTTTCATTTAATTGGTACTTTCTTCACTTCCTTTCCCATATTGGTTCCCATGAGTTTGTTTGGCTAGAGACTGGTAGAAAGAGACAGCTGTAAAATGCTAACCCTGAAACTCAAAGAGCAGGTGGCTGGGACTAAGGGACTTATTCTTGGGGGGTTTAAATAGTGGAGGATGGTGGGAAAAAGGAAGCGAATATTAGCAGCTGTGTCCCACACCAAAAAAAGAACAACTGCTAGGCGTTTGTGCCATAACACCTGTTGAAGGCTGGCAAACTAATGTCTACTGTGCTCTCTTTATTATTTATTATACAGAAGAAAAAAACAACTGCTGATGGAAAAGAGAAAAAAAGAACATGTTTCTCCAGAGGGCAAACCTCTGACTCCTAAAATGATGTTTCTTTACATTCTGATTTTTCTTTAAAGACCAGCTTCATCTCCTCTTAAATTACTATTACTCAGTTTATTATGGCACGATTTAACGCTGCATATCATCCTAAGGACTCCCATTCTTTGATGTCTGTTTTGAATTACAGCAGATGAAATGACAGTTTTAAAAGGGAAGGAAAATATAAAAATAGTTTCTCTGATACCCTCTTAGCCCTATGTAAAGACATATGATATGAATGAGGTTGGTGCTGTTAATGAATTTGAATTATTGTGAATGTTTGGATTTCATATGAGTTTGTGTTGAGTGTTGGGTCACTTCATAATTCCTTTCCCAAATCTCTATCTCTTATTTAATAGCTTTTATAGAATTTGATATGATTGAATACTGGAATTTGAAGGATTTGAATTGACCAACAGCTTGAATTGCTTTTTATGCAGGTGTAGGAGAGGCAGAAAGCTCTTAAAGAAAAGTAGGAGAAATAATCAGCCCATGATAACCAAGTAAGTGATTATATGTCATATATGTGTTCGAGTTCTAAGATCAAGAGTTTATTAAGCTGTTTTCACTCATTATTTGCGTTTCAGAAAGACCCTCATTCTTTTGCAGTGGCAGTGAGACCAATTCCAGAGGTCATTTGGAACCCCTCAATTAAAGTGAGAAGCAGGTGAGATTGAGTACAGTTCTGAGATAATAGTTTTATAGATAATACAGTACTATCGGAGCAGTCCCATTGAAATGAATGAGTCTAGGAGTAGGATCAGGAAGGATATCAGAATCCTCCCATTGAAAATGTAGTGGGGATAATGAGAGATGTAACAGTAATTCTGTATGCCATCTTACATCTAAAATAGCAATGTTGTTTAATTCAAACATTTCACATGAAAAACACCAACAGTTTACAGTAGAATTGTTCATGTCTCAGGATGTGGAAGAAAACTTTTCTTTTCTTACAAATATAACACTTTTACTCATATATTTCAATGAGCTCCATAATAAACTATATCTAAGGGTATGGCTACACTACAGCACTAATTCGAACTAACTTAATTCAAATTAGTTAATTCGAACTAAGCTAATTCGAATTAGTGCATCCAGACCTAAAAACTAATTCGAATTAGTGTTTTGCTAATTCGAACTAGCATGTCCACATTGAGTGAACCCTGAACCCAAGTTAAGGCTGGCCGGAACCAGGACTTAGAGGGTACGTCTAGACTACCGGGTTTTGTCGACAGAAGTTTTGTCGACAGATACTGTCGACAAAACTTCTGTCGACATAGAGCGTCCAGACACATTGAGTTCTGTCGACAAAGCAAGCTGCTTTGTCGACAGAACCCTGTAGTCTAGACGCAACCTTACAGGCAATAACACCTTCTGTCGACAGAACTCTGTCGATAGAAGGTGTTATGCCTCATAAAATGAGGTATACCAGCGTCGACAAAACTGCTGAGTTCTGTCGACATTATGTTGACAGAACTCAGCGGTAGTGTAGACGCTGGTATAGTTTTGTCGACAAAAGTCCACTTTTGTCGACAAAACTCAGTAGTCTAGACACACCCAGAGTGTGGAGCTAGCTGAGGGCTGTTCCTAAAGTGACCCGAACCCTACCCCAGACAGACAGTTCTCAGGGTTCCCCACTTGCTTGTCTACCTCAATGAGGGACAGCTAAGCAGTCCTGACTTGGAGTGCCCTGCATGCCCACACTCGGCACATCACAGCACTCGGCCATCAGCCCGGCTGCACTTGCCGCACGCTGCCATCCGGAGGGGGGGTCAATCGGGGAGCTGCAGGAGAGCTTCCACCCCGAGGAGCCCGCAGAGCCACCCCAGTCTTCCCCATCGGGGGTCGGGGGCTTTTGCCGCATTCCTTCCTCACCTCCTTCCACTTACGCCTCCCTAGCCCTCCTTCCTGATGTAAAAAATAAAGGACACGGGTGGTCAAAAATAGAAACTCTCTTTATTTAACAAAACTGGGAGTGGGAGGGGATGAATCTCTGGGGAGTCTGGGAAAAGGAGGTGGGAGAGGGGAAGAGAGAGGGTGGGAGAGGGGAGGGGGAAACCTGGAAGGAGGGAGCTGCAAGGGGAAAGCCACGGGAAGAAGGAGGAGGGGAAGTATAAAACTATGGTACGCCATATCTTCAGTACTGTGCACAGATGTGGTCTCCTCACCTCAAAAAAGATGTTTTGGCCTTGGAAAGGGTTCAGAAAAGGGCAACTAAAATGATTAGGGGTTTGGAACAGGTCCCATATGAAGAGAGGCTAAAGAGACTGGGACTTTTCAGCTTAGAAAAGAGGAGACTGAGGGGGGATATGATAGAGGTCAATAAAATCATGAGTGGTGTGGAGAGGGTGAATAAAGAAAAGTTCTTCATTAGTGCCCATAATAGAAGGACTAGAGGACTCTAGATGAAATGAATGGGTAGCAGGCTTCAAACTAATAAAAGAAAGTTCTTCTTCACAAAGCAAATAGTCAACCTGTGGAACTCCTTGCCACAGGAGGCTGTGAAGGCTAGAACTATAAAAGAGTTTAAAGAGAAGCTAGATAAAATCATGGAAGTTGGGTCCATGGAGAGCCAGGTGGTAGGAATGGTGTCCCTGGCCTCTGTGGAAAGCTGGAGATGGATGGCACGAGACAAATCACTTGGTCATTGTCTTTGGTCCATCCCTTCCGGGGTACCTGGTGTTGGCCGCTGTCGGCAGACAGGCTACTGGGCTAGATGGACCTTTAGTCTAACCTAGTATGGACGTTCTTATGTTCTAAGCTCAGGGCTCATGGTCGGGGGTCTCTCTGGACCAATTTGATTTTCGTGCAAACCTGCTCCTGGGTTCACATGTAGCCTTTGGTGGCCAGGCTGGCAGCTATCCTGCGCTAGACAGACACTTTCCTGTGCCTAGTGCGGAGATTGTGGATGTTGGAGGCCTCCCCCCAAATCTGGATAAGGTCCACGATCTCCGCACTAGACCAGGCGGGTGCCTGCCTCTTGTGGCCCCGGGCAGGCTCCTGGGAGCCGCCAGCCTGGTCCTGGGAAGAGGGGGAGGGCTGGGTGGCAGCAGGTGGCTGGCTCATGCCATGCCAGGTGCTGGGTCTGCTGGCTGGGTGCTGGCAGGCTTGCACCTGGCATGGGCACTGTAGCCAGACTATGCCCCTTTAAGGGCTCCGGGGCCGGAAGCGGGGCAGAAGAGTTTCCCTGGTTGTACCCAGAGTGGCCACCAGGGCAAGCTGGGGAGGGCTAGCCTCCCACTAGTTCGAATTAAGTGGCTACACAGCCCTTAATTCGAACTACTTAATTCAAACTAGGCATTAGTCCTTGTAGAATGAGGTTTACCTAGTTCGAATTAATTGCTCCACTAGTTCGAATTAAGTTCAAACTAGCGGTTTGCATGTGTAGCGCCTATTAAAGTTAATTCGAACTAATGGCTGTTAGTTCAAATTAACTTTGTAGTGTAGACATACCCTAAGAGATTTGTTAGAGTGTTACAAGTGTCAAATGATAAAATAATAAAATGTTTAATGGAAAGAGAGGGTTTAAGTTTTATTGTTATTCTTGTGATTACATGTCTATATAGGTCTCAGGTTTTGTTAAAGACTGATGGTGCAATATTAGGGTATGTCTGCACTACCCCGCTAGTTCGAACTAGCGGGGTAATGTAGGCATACCGCACTTACAAATGAAGCCCGGGATTTGAATTTCCCAGGCTTCATTTGCATAAGCAGGGCTCCGCCATTTTTAAATCCCCGCTCGTTCGAACCCTGTGCCATGCGGCTACACGCGGCACGAACTAGGTAGTTCGAACTAGGCTTCCTAGTTCGAACTACCGTTACTCCTCATTCCACGAGTGCGGTATGCCTACATTACCCTACTAGTTCGAACTAGGAGGATAGTGCAGACATACCCTCAGAGATTCGCCTTTTTCCTATTTATGAAGTCTTCCATAAACAAGCTGTTAATATATTTTGTAACACATAAAATTAATATATGCCATAAAGGTTATGTACAAATGTTAATGACAGTGAGCAGGATTTTTATTGTGCAGTTCATCTTGAGAGTGTTCCTACCACAATAGCTTTAATTTCCATCCTGTGCCTCAGACTCAGAAGATAGGACTGCTTATAAAAAGGAGCTAAAAGATCAGATATCATTCTAAAATAAAAAAATAAAATGTATGATGTTAAAATCCAATCTGAGAGATTAAAAATTCCATTGGCTTTCATTTCAAGGGCATGATCTAGTTTGTGATCTCTTCTTTCTGATCCTAAGAGAAGATGCTGTGGTGCAATCTTATAACATCCATCATCCTCCCAAAGCCCCACACTCAACTTTGCCCATGCATGTAGATGGAACCAGAACTATAAAATAGCTTCTTCTGTTTTAATATTTGAACTCAATCATCTCATTTGTGGCTGTCACTTCTGTGTACTTGTCATATATTCCCTGAGGGGATCACGTTATATACCTCACTTACCTCTGATCAGCAGAAATGGCCATCCTAATCAGACACATAAGGACATTGGCACTGTGAAATATGAAAGCAATAGGCCTCTTGGAAATAAAATCTCAGGCTCACATCCTACTTTATTATCAATCTTACAATCTGAAAGTCACATTCAGAAAATTATTTATTACACCTTTCTGTGGACTTTAACAATCTAAGCAGAAGGTGAACTGTAGTGCTCTCTTGCTCTCCAAGGTGGGGACGGGAGGCTGCTTTGCCTCCTTGCTTTGGGGTTTAGTCTTCGGCCTTGGGTCGCACCCATGGGACTGAGCCATAAGCAGTCTAGAGCTCTGGGCCGCTCTGACAGATGCAAACACAGAAGAGGCCCTTGTCCCTGCCCCTGGGAAGGGCAGCACCCTGTGGAGTCTCCAGCTTGTGGCTCTACAATAGGGCTGACAGCTATGAACAGTTTAGAGCCCTACCCTATGGGCAGGACTGGACTAGTAGCAGTCAGCAGCCTAAGTGTCCCAGCAGAGAACTTATGGGCTTATGGGCTCAGGAGGACAGCAAATATACACACTCTCAAGTTTCAGACTCACACTCTCTATAGGGCTCCAGAGAGTTTGAGCACCCAGCAGGTAGTCTAGGGTGCTAGCAGGGCTATTCAAATGTCACAGGTCTCCTGGCCTTAGGTTGAGAGATTCAGCCTTTCCCATTGCAAAATCCACCTACAATCTAGAAGTGATTGGCCCTGTAGCTGCCCAGATGTCAGCTGCCCCTTGGCTACTTCCTACCTCCCCTGGGGTTTGGTACCTTGGGCTCCTCTGCTTAGAGGCTGATGATAATCTCGGCAACTCTCTGTCTGTGTCTGTCTACTCCAGGAGTAGGGTGTGGCAAAGCATAGATTCTGCTCCTGGGCACTGCGGTAGAGCAGAGGTGTCTGTTGCCTCTGCTTGCTTCACCCCTACCCAAACGGAGCTGCATGACCATCTCTTTATACTTCCTGCCCCATATCACCCCAGTACTTCCAGCAAGCAGGGCAGGGTGGATTCAGCTCTATCCACTCATGAGGGACGTAGTGCTCCCTTATTCTCCATTCTGGATGGAGGCCACTCTGCTTTGGTGCAAGAAGTGAAAGACTTTTAATCTTTTAAATCCTCAGTTCACTGTTGTTTTACCTTATAGCCATTAAAGAACATTATCAGAACAGAGACTCCTAAACCACTAATATTTACAAGAAAAACAACTCATTGCTAATTGTGTCCCCTCTGAAAGAAACTATTTTACCTTGTCAGCAGTAACAGCTAATCCATTTTCAAACACTGGCATTCACTCACTTTCTCTCATGCACACACATACACAGAGAAAGAAATAAAGTATCTTTTCGCCTGTCTACATTATGAAAATGACTTGGTTCATGTTGGCAACCAGTCCTTACTGGCTTTCTATAAACTGTGGTTTAAAATTATTTAACTGATCGTGTAAATGGAACAAAACTGTTTTCCACATAGATACCAAGACCTACTAGATCTGTTACAATTTCTATATTGGTGTTGAAAATAACCTTATCCTAACTCCTTTACTAACTAAGCTGATTTCAGCAGCAGTTGAGGCAGTCTGGGGATGGGAATGTGTCACTAAAAACAGCAAATGGTCATTTCGGCAGCATAGCCATCACCGTAGGGACAACTTCAGATCTTGATGGGTGGTACTAGGCAGAAAGGAATAGAGAATGGACGGACCATGGAGAAATGAGAGGAGCCATTAATTCCTTAGTTTATAGAGGAGTCAATGATCTGAAGAAGCCTCCATTAATTGGCAACAGACAAATATGGGATGAAGACTTCTTTAGTTAGCAAAGGACAGAGAATTTGGTCATATTTCAGAAACTGGGTCCACACTTCAGCAACTATGAAATGGCTTCATGGGTGAGGGAGTATGCCACAAAACAAAATATACAACGTGCATATAATAGAGCAACTCCAGTATGTGCATTATTTAACTATTGGGGCAATTCTTGGGAATTTGAAGGCACTCGCGTTTCAATAACAATGAACTCCCAGTATATACTAATAGCTGACTAAAGTATACCCTGTGATGTCTATTAGAGCATGACTTATTAATTTATATTTTAAAACAACTTTTTAAAGGGCAGTTTAGAAAAGGTTGTGCAATCTATCCCTCTACAGTGAAAAGTAACTCTTACTAAGAGACTTAGAGACAGTTCAAAGTTTTATACACATTTTCTCTACTACGTTTATTATATTTATGGTTATGTTTTTGTTTTCCCTAAAGCTTTCTCACCTTTTTAGAAAATATTTATAACCTTGATTTCCCTCCATAACTCTGAGAAACTTAGCTGCCCTTTCAGTAGAGGTTTATGGCATAAGAGCTGCTTTCAATTCACTTTCTTTTATTAAATATAATTTGGAATATCAAACAAGCTCACAGCATGGTTTTCACATTAGGAAGCCAGCTGAAAGTGGCTGAAAGGGCTACAAAACTCTGCTAAAAGGTCGGGTTGCACTTTAGGAGAGGAAGCAGATTAAACTGTCAGTTTTACCTTCAGCCTCTTGCTCCTTCCTCTCTTATCTTCCTGTCCACTTCTTATCCCATCTGGTAACTTTGTACTCTCTGGTAATGTTGCTCTTTAGTCATAATAACTATAGAGATATTTTTGTGAGTGTTTAATGGAGTTCCCTTGTATGTATTATTTGGAATTGATGCATGTCTCTACCATTAAACTGGCCAATGAGAATACAGTGGTGGACACTCTATGGTTTTAGGCATGGATTTAAATTCTACATGATTAGTAGCTGTGGTTATTATAGAGCTGTTACATTGGATCTTCTGACTGACGTGCATTCAAGTTCTCAAACAGTCCGATGTGTTAATGTAGCTTTTTGTATTGAATTGTAAATATTTTTAAAGCATTCAAGTTTGCCATTTCTGTACTAAATTATATATTTGTCTTCTCATCCAAGTTAAATGATAAAAGTCCCTAGTAATGCAATGTTATTCTTTGACACCTTAAATAATGTCAGTAGTCTGCTTATAATGTAAAATATATATGCATGAAAATATAAGGTACATAGAAGTCATAGCTTGTCAAGTATAGTCTGCTCTTCTAGCTTAAGTATTGAATAATAAAAATGACCCAAATTAACACAAAAATGGCTATTATGGCTCAGACCAGGGTCCATCTAGCCCAGTATCCTGTCTTCTGACAGTGGCCAGTGCCAGGTGCCCCAAAGGGAAACAACAGAACAGCTAATCATCAAGTGATCCATTCCCTCTCACTCGTTACCATTTGCTGGTCCACAAATAATGGATTATGCAAGCAAAAAAAGCATTTTTTCCTGCTTAGATATTTCTTTGCAATTCACCTCTGTATTCCACCCATTATATCTCTTTGCAAAAGTAAACATAGACAATATTGTCAACTTAAGGCCAGTAATGGTCATCAAAAATGTTATGCTTCATAGAGATGTGGGATTTCTTTATAGTTCTCCGTGAAATTCACTCCAATTCCATTCCCCATGGGCTATTTAGCTCCACTGTGGAACAATAACACTTCTAGATGACCACTATCATATATGCTATTTGATACCTGATCTAACAGAATGATTTATACTTAGGATATGGATAGCATTCGGTTATTAAACTACTAGGACTCTCAGTATTCAAATAGATAGACAGAGATAGAGATAGAGAGGAGTTTGGAAATTCCATTCTAATGTCAAATTTCATTATTTTGAAATTTTACATATTTGAAATATTAAACAGCAGTAGTACCTTAGCAGTCATTGGTAATATTGGTTTGTGGCACGAATAAAGGAATAGCTAGAGGAACATACAAAGTCACACATACCTTTATAATTTATCACATACAAACACATATGCTTTGCCCACCTAAGTGTACATCAAATCAGATGGAGAATGAAGAGTCCTGGATGTATGCACTCTGGTCCTTTCATCAGAAATAAAAAGGGAACTTGTACTGGATCCTGCATTCACCAGCAGAAGTGACGTGTTACCTCAAACTTCAATTTTGAACAGATGTTTTTAAACTAATTAATCTAGTGACTGGCAGCACAACAACTTTTTTAGGGTATATCAGCAGATAAGTCATCAGGTTTCCTGTTAGGATCCCACCAGTGTACTCACACTATAGGCAGTGTTCTGCCCAGCATAAGTGGGAGAGATATTACTTGAGAACACAGCCGTGGCTTTGAGATACCAGTGCACAAGGATGCCATGAATCCAGAAGCAGGGGTAGTAAACACCCCAAAGTGAACAGGGAGAGAAAGAGACCAAGACCATCTCTGACTTAAACATGCACAGCTGACCCTAAGTAGTATGTGAAAGGCAGGTGTCATGATGTGACTGGGGCCCCAGGGGAGCCACTCAACTACCAATTTATCCACCAATCTTAATCTTAATGTATCGTAATTGCCTGGCCAATCTTACTTGATGTTCTCTTCTTGTAGGGAAGGGCCAGTGGCCTACTATGCTCCCTTTAGCATCTTTCATAGAATAATAGGACTGGAAGGGACCTCAAGAGGTCATCGAGTCCAGCCCCCCGCCCTCAAGGCAGGACCAAGCTCCACCTACACCATCCCTGTCAGATGTCTAGCTAACCTGTTCTTAAATATCTCCAGAGAGGGAGATTCCACCACCTCCCTTGGCAATTTATTCCAATATTTGACCACCCTGACAGTTAGGAATTTTTTCCTAATGTCCAATCTAAACCTCCCCTGCTGCACTTTAAGCCCATTACTCCTTGTCCTGTCCTCAGAAACCAAGAGGAACAAATTTTCTCCTTCCTCCTTGTGACACCCTTTTAGATATTTGAAAACCGCTATCATGTCCCCCCTTAATCTTCTTTTTTCCAAACTAAACAAGCCCAGTTCATGAAGCCTGGCTTCATAGGTCATGTTCTCTAGACCTTTAATCATTCTTGTCGCTCTTCTCTGTACCCTTTCCAATTTCTCCACATCTTTCTTGAAATGTGGCGCCCAGAACTGGACACAGTACTCCAGCTGAGGCCTAACTAGTGCAGAGTAGAGCGGCAGAATGACTTCACGAGTTTTGCTTACAACACACCTGTTGATACAACCTAGAATCATATTTGCTTTTTTTGCAACTGTTGACTCATATTCAACTCGTGGTCCACTATGACCCCTAGATCCCTTTCTGCCATGCTCCTTCCTAGACAGTCGCTTCCCATCTTGTATGTATGGAACTGATTGTCCCTTCCTAATTGGAGCACTTTGCATTTCTCTTTATTAAACCTCATCCTGTTTACCTCTGACCATTTCTCTAACTTGCTAAGGTCATTTTGAATTATGTCCCTATCCTCCAAAGAAGTTGCAACCCCACCCAGTTTGGTATCATCTGCAAACTTAATAAGCGTACTCTCTATCCCAATATCTACATCATTGATGAAGATATTGAACAGTACGGGTCCCAAAACAGATCCTTGAGGAACTCCACTTGTTATCCCTTTCCAGCAGGATTTAGAACCGTTAACAACAACTCTCTGACTACGGTTATCCAGCCAATTATGCACCCACCTTATCGTGGCCCTATCTAAGTTATATTTGCCTAGTTTATCAATAAGAATATCATGCGAGACCGTATCAAATGCCTTACTAAAGTCTAGGTATATGACATCCACCGCTTCTCCCTTATCCACAAGGCTCGTTATCCTATCAAAGAAAGCTATCAGATTAGTTTGGCATGACTTGTTCTTCACAAACCCATGCTGGCTATTCCCTATCACTTTATTACCTTCCAAGTGTTTGCATATGATTTCCTTAATTACCTGCTCCATTATCTTCCCTGGGACAGACGTTAAACTGACCGGTCTATAGTTTCCTGGGTTGTTCTTATTCCCCTTTTTATAGATGGGCACAATATTTGCCCTTTTCCAGGCTTCTGGAATCTCCCCTGTCTGCCATGATTTTTCAAAGATCATAGCTAAAGGCTCAGATACCTCCTCTATCAGCATCTTGAGTATCCTGGGATGCATTTCATCAGGACCTGGTGACTTGCTGACATCTAACTTTCCTAAGTGATTTTTAACTTTTTCTTTGTGTATCCTATCTTCTAAACTTACCCTCTCTCTGCTTGTATTCACTACGTTAGGCACACCTCCAGACTTCTCGGTGAAGACCGAAACAAAGAAGTCATTGAGCATCTCCACCATTTCCAAGTTCCCTGTTACTGCTTCTCCCTCCTCACTAAGCAGTGGGCCTACCCTGTCCTTGGTCTTCCTCTTGCTTTTAATGTATTTATAAAAGGTCTTCTTGTTTCCCTTTATGCCTGTAGCTAGTTTGATCTCATTTTGTGCCTTTGCCTTTCTAATCTTGCCCCTGCATTCCCATGTTGCTTGCCTATATTCATCCTTTGTTAGTTGTCCTAGTTTCCATTTTTTATATGACTCCTTTTTTATTTTGAGATCGTGCAAGATCTCCTTGTTAAGCCAAGCTGGTCTTTTGCCATATTTTCTATCTTTCCTACACAGCGGAATTGTTTGCTTTTGGGCCCTTAACAATGTCCCTTTGAAATACTTCCAACTCTCCTCAGTTGTTTTTTCCCTTCAGTCTTGCTTCCCATGGGACCTTACCTACAAGTTCTCTGAGCTTATCAAAATCTGCCTTCCTGAAATCCATTACCTCAATTGTGCTGGTCTCCCTTCTACCTTTCCTTAAGATCATGAACTCTATTATTTCGTGATCACTGTCCCCTCTACTGTCTTCCACTTTCAAGTTCTCAACTAGTTCCTCCCTATTTGTTAAAACCAAATCCAGAACAGCTTCTCCTCTGGTAGCTTTTTCAACCTTCTGAAACAGAAAGTTGTCTCCAATGCAGTCCAGAAACTTATTGGATAGCCTGTGCCTCACTGTGTTAGTTTCTTTGATGGATAGATTGCTCTCCTGTGATTTTGGGGCTTCCCAGTAAGCCCACTATCCCTCTAAAAGTCAATAAGGTATTTGGGGGCCCTCCTACACACAGCTACAACAGAGAGCAGCCCTTAGAGAACTGCCACCCTTTGTGAACAAGTGAGTCAATATGTCCATATGGAGTCAGCTCAGTTAATTGAATACCAAAACCAACTCTGGCCATACTAGGCAGATCAATGGTACATCAAGCCCAGTATCTTGTCTTCATATACTGGACAATACCAGGTGCTTCAGAGGGAATGAACAGAACTAGGTAAATCATCAAGTGATACATCCCCTGTCACCCATTCCCAGCCCTGACAAACAGAGGCTAGAGTCCCCATTCTGGTCTCCCCATTCTGGCTAATAGCCATTCATAAACTTCTCCTCCTGAATTTATCTAGTTCTTTTTTCAGCCCTGTTAAAGTTCTGGCCTTCACAACATCATCTTGCAGGGAGTTCCACAGGCTGCCTGTGCATTCTGTGAAGAAAAACTTCATTTTCTTTGCTTTAAGCCTGTTGCCTATTAATTTCATTTGGTGACTCCTAGTTCTTGTGTTAGGGGAAAGAATAAACAACTTCTCCTTATTTACTTTCTCCTCACCAGTCATGATTTTATAGATCCCTATCATATCCCCCGTTAATCATCTCTTCTCCAAGCTTAAAAATCTATTTTATTAATTTCATTTCATATTGAAGCCGTTCTATACCCCTTATAATTTTGTTGCCCTTTTCCAAATCTTTTCCATATCCAATGTATCTTTTTTCAAATGAGATGATCACATCTGCACACAGTTTCAAGATGCTGGCGTACCATGGATTTATATAGAGGAAATATATTTTCTGTCTTATTATGCATCACTTTTTTAATGATTCCCAACATACTGTTTACTTGTTTGACTGACACTGCCCATTGTATGGATGTTTTCATAGTACTATCCACTATGAAAGGTTTCTCTCTAATTTAGATCCCATCATTTTATTTGCACAGTTGGGACTCTGTTTTCCAATATGCATTATTTTGCATTTATCAACATTGAATTTCATCTGCCATATTGCTTACTCACCAAGTTTTGTGAGATCCTTTTGAAGTCTGTTGTAGACTTCACTATCTTGAGCAATTGGGCATCATCGGCAAATTTTGCCACCTCAGTGATTACCCCTTTCTCCAGACCATTTCTGAATATATTGAATAGAATTGGTCCAAGGAAAAAACCTTAAGAGACACCACTAGGTACCTCTTTCCATTCTGAAAACAGACCATTTGTTCCTACCCTTTGTTTTCTATCTTTTAACCGGTAGGCAGTCCATGAGAGAACCTTCCCTCTTATCCCATCTCTTATCTTTACTTAAGAGCTTTTGGTAAGGGATCTTGTCAAAGCCTTTCTAGAAATCTAAGTACTTCAGAATTTCTTCTCTTTTGCAAAAATGTTTGCAAATGTAAGTCAAGCTATTTAGTTGGGAAAACTCCCACCCTTGTCTGAAGTGAATATCAGCCAGTGATAGAATCATTTCACATCATTATTAGACAGTCTGATAAAATACTGCACAACACATTTTTAGAAAATATTTTTCATTAAATTATCCATATCTGATTTCCATTTTCTCCCTGAAAATTCTGTGAAAGTGAGTAATATTATTTTTTCATATATACTCTGAATCAACAGGTGGCTCAGTATTCACACATCTCTCAGTTTCTCCACTTATTACCAGTTGAGATAATTTGTGATAATGATTTCTAGAGGAAAAGTAACACCCAATCTAAAATGAAGGTTTTGAAGTACTCTGCTTAATTATATTCAGATGAATTAAATGTAACCTTAATCTAGCAGATGATGTGATTCTCACAAATATAGTATATATTTCTTCTGGATGTCCAAAGGCATCATATAAATTTCAGGTAGATTATATATTTAGGAACTCTTAGCTTTGAATAACTAATTTAGAGAGCGGAATTGTCATTTCTGTGAGAAAATATTTCTTAATCAATACAGCATAGTTCAAAAAATGTATTTTATTCTCTTGTCAGAAGTCATTGATGCATGACCAATGTAAAGTGAGTCTTCTTTCCTTTGTATTGTATGGTTTCCTTGGTTACAGCAGTAATAGAATACTTAAGATCAATGAGTCTTTATTCTTTTGTCTCATCAGCAGCTCTTTACATGGTGGTTTAACTTGTTCTTTGGGGCATTTAAATTCAAACTTGAAATATTTTTTCTGAAAACATATGAGTAATGCTGAGCTAGGAAGTAACCGTGAATAATACTTGATTTATACTTAATCCTTTTTCTCTTCACAAACTAATTCTGATTTCTTCACATATTTCATTATTAGTAAGAAGTCATAGAATCATAGAATCATAGGACTGGAAGGGACCTCGAGAGATCATCGAGTCCAGCCCCCCGCCCTCAAGGCAGGATCAAGCTCTGTCTACACCATCCCTGACAGATGTCTATCTAAGTCACTGAATATTTCTTTGTGCCTAAATTTTAAGTTAGAGATCGTCCACAAAATTTTGACTTCAGCTATTTTATATCTGCTAATAGTTATTAGAGGTATGTGACTTATGACTAAATCACTTGGTATAATTTCTGCTCCCTGATTGGATGGCTGAAACTTTTCAAGGAAAATAACAAAATGAATAACACACATCAGATGTGGATTATCAAGCGAATAATCATTTCTACTAACACTCATGAAGCTTTTGGGATTCAGCCATTTTCACAAATATTTAGTAGCTGTCTGAATGCTGAGGAACAACAAATAATATGATCTTGCAAAAATTATATTTTTCTTCCTAATTTTTTATAATTATTAAACAATCTCTAAATGAAAGCAGTGTCTTAATATATGTAGGTATTGAGAGGCATTCTAGCTCTAAATACTTCACTCCTTAATAATGTTTCGTTAACTAAACAATGAAAGGCTATGAATTGCAACTTATTACCATTTACTTAATGGAAATATAAAAATGCAAGGTGATATAAATAGTATGTATGCAAGAAAAACTTAAGAAGGACAAGGCCTGACTTAGGCAATGCTTCTATATTACCCAAACATTTGCCATTCTAACTGTTTAAATGGGCACTTCATGCTATCTCCATGCTATAATTTAACTGTTTTTAATAAGTATGTACTTACTTACAGTAAATACAATCCTACTGTGCTCAGCATGATTACTGTTCTGTTTAGATTTGCTGCTAGGCCCCCTTTTAAAAATAAATTATACTCTGTCAGCTAATTTTTAAAGGTACCTTGATATTGAACAGGTTTCCTCTTTGAGGAATGTAAACTCCAGGGACAGACATCACCATGCTAAATATGAAGACATGGGCTGCCTAAACTTTCTGAATATGCTCCAGCTCAGTATTCACTAATTACCTAGTTATATCATTACAAAAGTCTCTAAATTATTTGTTGGCTGAAATTCTTATGGATTCAGAGTGGTATTTATGCTCATTACACAGAGTTCTGTCATAAGTATGAAACCTTGGTCTGTGCTGGGTATGCCCCAGGATGCAGAAGCAATGTGATAAATATATTCTCCCACCTCCATGTTAGTTCCATGGGTGCAGAGGGAGTGTTGGAGCCATACTCACAACTGGCAGTGCACTTTATGACAATGTATGCTCAGGTAGTACCCAGAATGAGCAGAATCTGGCAGTCAGGAATTTTTACAGACCCTTTTGCAGAGCATATATGTGATTCATATAATGTGTGCTACACAAGAAGACTCCAGGTTTCTAAAGCTAAACAGGCTCTTATTCAGAAAACTATTTAGAGAGAGCAGCTAGTATTCCAGCCATGTGCACACAGACTGATTTCTTTTGCCATCTCCAAACTCTTCCCGCTTGCAACTTGTGTTTCTCCCTCTGAGTTTGATGAAGGGTTGCCAGAATACAGGTAGAGGATTGACCCATATATTACTATACATTTGTAATTATCTAATCTATTTGGATGATTGATGAGATTTAATTTTGAAATTGTTTTAGTATTCAGAGTGGAAACCATGAAGGGTTAGAAGAATGTTTGGAGACTAGTTTTTTGGACTGCAATGTAATTAAATTAATGCATTTTAAAACTGTAAGCAAAGTTGTTATTGAGGTATTATTACCTAAATATTAACCACATTCCAATGTCATAATAGCAGAAATATGATTTGTATAATAGAAGCAAACCCTCCTGTGCACTTCATGTCAAGTCTTCCTGTGTACTCACATGAGGGGGCTCTTAGAATCTATCCCACAGTGATTCTGGTTGCATAATACTTTCATGATAGCAACATACTAACCCCAGATAAAAAGTTTGACATGAAAAATGTTAATGAAAATCATGAGAATGTGGTGGCTTAGTTTTTAAAGTAATCACAGGCAGTGGAGAAAGACACATGGGAGGGAGGGACATATCCAAAACAGCCTTAAATTGGCATATTTAATTTACACCAGCTGAGGATATGGCCTGGTTTATTTTGTTTTTCTTCAAGGTAGCAATAAAATCTCAATTTGTGCATAGAGCACATCTTCATATTCTACTTCATACCAATAACAGGATAAATTATGATTCTGAAATATTTCCTGCAAATATTACCAACCAGATTATAGTATGGTAGCTGTAACACAAACGGCATTTAGGAAATAGTACTGCATTCTCTTGCCTCGATCATATGCATCATATATCTGCTATTATGAAATCAAAATCTAGTTCATATTTTGTAACACTTCAATAACAACATTACTTACAGTTTCAAAATTCATTAATTCAGTTACTTTGCAATCCAATAAACTAGTCTCCAAATGTTCTTCTAGCCTTTTGTGTTTTCTGCTCTTAATATTGAAACAATTACAAGATTAAATTGCACCACTCTTCCAAATACATTGGTGACTCACAAATTTATAGTAAAATAAATCTACTTATGTTTAATACATATTTTTGGTTTGCATCAAATGTGCATTTTCACTCCTTTATGAGACAATTTTGCATTGAAACAACTCACTTGAAATTACACCATTGTTCTAAAAACTGTATTCAAAGAACTGCTTCAAATGCTCTCTCTTCTGCAGTGTCCAGCCCCTTTAAATGTATGGGGGGGGGGAGCTGTTTGCACTTGCTCTGCTCTAAAGAAGTACAAAGTCTTACTTTTGTGTAAGTTTCAGTTTTGCAGCCAAAAGAAAAATAAAGCTGCCACAATCCACACCTATATGTCCCTCAGCTCTGTCTGTGTCTGTCTCTGCTGGGTTCCAGAAATATAACACCTTCAGTAGGATATTAGCCAGCACAAAATGTCTCTGTCAAGTTGATGAGTTGGGCTTGATGATATGCTTGCTGTTCCCTTGCACTGCTCAAAAAATGTTTTTGATGTTTTACAGTCTGTCCACTTAGCCTTTCATTTTCTTCTATTTAACATTTACTCATTTGTGTTCAAATGCCTGGAACAACTTAGGTTCCAAATCACCAACAAAAAAGGACATTTGGAACCAATCAGCAGTCTTACTGGAATTTGCATTATGCTCTAGGATTACTGTACATGGAATGAATATTAATCTGTCTCAAGCCTCTTGATGCTGTTCTCCTTAAGTCATAGTTAAGGCACTTAGGCAGATTTTGAAGGAATATTGTACCTCTCATGCCCTTGTTATGTGGGTAGATTATTGCATCCTACCCAAGTCCAGAAATCAGTAAGATGTATAACCAGTCCCACCACCAGCTCTTGTCCTTTCTCTTTCAGCTTCTCCTGATGGGTACGTCTACACTATAGAGTTTTTTCAGAAAAACGGCAGTTTTTCCAAAAAAACTTGAATTACGTCACAATCAAATTCTTCCAAAAGAAAATCAAAAGAATAGAGGAGTTTTTCTGACATTGGTGATCGTCATTCTACGAGGAAGAAGCCTTTTTCCGAAAGAGCTCTTTCGGAAAAAGGCGTGTGTGGACGGGGAAGAGGAAGTTCGAAATAAGAGTAAAGAGGTAAAAGCACAAGTGCCCTGGTGGCCACTCCATCCATAGTAATCACAGCTGAAATGTGAGATAGCATCCATTCAGTGTGGACACTATCTTTCAAAAAAGCAGATTACTTTTTTGATGCACTTTTGCAGTTGGATGCTCTGTTTTGGAAGAGGTTTTTCCAGAAAATCTCTTCCAAGAAAGCTTCTTCCGGAAAAGCTTCTTCTGAAAGAAGCCTGCAGTCTACACATAGCCTGTGGCTGTCTACATTGGCATCCCTTTCCGGAAAAGGGATGCTAATGAGACACTTCGGAATTGCAAATCCACGGGGAATTTAAATATCCCCCGCAGCATTTCCATTTACATGGCTGCCGCTTTTTTCCGGCTCGGGGTTTTTGCCGGAGAAAAGTGCCAGTGTAGTCGCGATTCTCTGGAAAATAAGCCCTTTTCCGGAGGATCCCTTATTCCTACTTAAGGGATCCTCCGGAAAAGGGCTTATTTTCCAGATAATCGCAACTACACTGGCGCTTTTCTCCGGCAAAAACCCCGAGCCGGAAAAAAGCGGAAGCCATGTAAATGCAAATGCCACAGGGGATATTTAAATCCCCCGCGGATTTGCAATTCCGAAGTGTCTCATTAGCATCCCTTTTCCGGAAAGGGATGCCAATATATACACAGCCTTTGTGTTTGCCTGCCACAGTCAAATGGCAACACAACACACTGGGCCAGATCACTTTTGCTCATACTTCATAACCACAACTGAGTGGTGGTTCCAGAAACTTGCTTCTGCTCCTCTTCTGAGCAGTTATAGGATTTTCTTTTCTTTGAGGGAGGACTGCATGAAGTCATCCATAGAACAGTGATCATAACAAAAAATATTTAAAAAAGAAGAATTGGATGTGAAAATAAGAGTTTGCTTAACTTTTCTAGATATACACTTCTCATAAGCTCATTAAGATGAAGCACTTCACGTTATATAGAGGAAAAATAAAGATCTTTAACCTCTAAAAAGTATGTCCCTTCTCCAATGACATATGCTGCCTGACACCCAACTAACCAATTAAACTGTGTGTCTTGGTCAGTTTGTATGTTAAAACAGTCCTCTTAGTGACCCAGGGCAGTTATCCACTGCTTTGCAAACCAGTTTTCTCCTGTAACCTGCACAAAAAATGGGTCTGGGGATCAAGCTCCATTCACTAAGGGATGAGCATTACAATGATTAATAGCTACCTTTCAAAGCCGTAATGACCTATTTTAGGTACCATAGCTCACCAGTCAGTCTACATGTCTCCACACCAGCCAATTTCTGGGTTTATCTTTCAAATAGGCAGATAGGCATTTTCTTCAGGTCAATACTTAGTTTTCCTTGGCCCATGAGCATTTTCTATTATGAACTAGGGACAGAGACTCAGAACCTCTGACACAAGCAGCTTGACTAAAGTCCAGTGATTATATCTGTAACATCAATGGCCCTGACTGGAATGTCAGTAGAAGGGATCACACCTGAGACTTATCGTTCTTAATGCATGATCCTCCACAGGCTGAGCAAAAATATCAGTTTTTGTTGACCGAGGCTGTAGCAGGTTCATCAGTCTGTACTTGACCTAGCTTTCAGTGGAGGATGACAGAGCATCACTCAGGACAGAAATGACTTACACTTCTATAAAGGTATGTCTACACTACCACCCTAGTTCGAACTAGGGTGGTTAATGTAGGCAACCGAATTTTCAAATGAAGCCTGGAATATAAATATCCTGGGCTTCATTTGCATCTTACTGGGCACCGCCATTTTTAAAGCCCTGGTAGTTCGGACTCTGTGCCCGCGGCTACACGCGGCATGGAGTAGGTAGTTCGGATTAGTCTCTCTAATCTGAACTACCATTACTCCTTGTGTCTGTCTGGGGTGGGGGTCTGGTCCCTTTAAGCACAGCCCTCGGCTAGCCTGAAACAGCAGCTCCACACTTTAAGTCCTAATCTGATGCCCTGACGGCACTGCTTCCGGCCATTCTTAACCCCGGTTCAGGGTGCACTCAATGTGGACATGGTAGGTCGAATTAGCAAAATGCTAATTCGAACTAGTTTTTAGGTCTAGATGCACTAGTTCGAATTAGCTTAGTTCGAATTAACTAGTTCGAATTAAGTTAGTTCGAATTAGTGCTATAGTGTAGACATACCCTGAACTCCGTGCTTAAAGGAATCCTACCCCCACCTTGGACAGGCAGTTCTCACGGTTCTCCACTTGCTTTTCTACCTCGATGAGGGACAGCAAAGCAGTCCTGTCTTGGAGTGCCCTGAGTGCCCGAACGTGGGACACCACAGCACTCGGCCACATGGAGCCAGAGATGCCCCGGGCACGCCGTGGGGTCGTTGCCATCAGCCCGGCTGCACTTGCTGCAGGCTGCCATCTGGGGGGGTCTATCGGGGGGCTGTCAGAATCCAGGAGGCCCTGAGGGACAGCGTCCACCTCTCAGAGCCCTCAGAGCCTCCACGGTCATCCCCACCGGGGGCTCGTGCCCCATTCCTCCCTCACGTCCTTCCACTTACCCCTCCCTAGCCCCCCTTCCTGATGTCAAATAAAAGACACGTATGTTCAAAAATAGAAACCGGGTTAATGAACAAAACGGGGGGGATGGACCTCTGGGGAGACTGGGAAAAGGAGGTGGGAGAGGGGAAGAGAAAGGGTGGAAGAGGGTAAACCTGGGAGGAGGGAGCTGGAAGGGGGAAGCAAAGGGAAGAAGAGGGGAGGGGAAGCTTGGGGGTCTCACCGGACCAACCTGACTTTCATGCAAACCTGCTCCTGGGTTTGCATGTGGCCTTTGGTGGCCAGGCTGACAGCTATTCTGCCATAGATGGATGTGTTCCTCCATCTAGGGCTGAGATCATGGAAGTTGGGGGCATCCCCCCAAATCTGAATAAGGTCCATGATCTCCATACTAGACCAGGAAGGCACCTGCCTTCTTCAGCCCCTGTCAGGCTCCTGGGAGCTGGCACACTGCTCCTGGGGAGCGGTGGAGGGCTGGCTGACAGTGGCTTGCTGGATCATGTTTTGGGGCCACTGGGTCAGGGGCCACTGCTGGCTCTGGGCTGGCAGGCTTGGAGCTGGCACAGGCACTGTGGCCCGGGTCTACCCCTTTAATGTCTCTGGGTCTGGGGGAGAGGAGAGTAAACTTTCCTGGTTGTGCCCAGAGTGGCCACCAGGGCTCTCTGGGAAGGGCTGGAGGCCCCCTATTTCGAATTAAGTGTCTACACAGCACTTAATTCAAAATAGCTATTTTGAATTTGGCATTACTCCTTGTAGAATGAGGTTTACCAAATTCAAAATAAGGGCTCCACTATTTTGAATTTATTTTGAAATAGCGGTTTGCCTGTGTAGATGCTATTAAAGTTAATTCAAAATAACTGCTGTTATTTTGAATTAATTTTGTAGTGTAGACTTACCCTCTGATTGTTCCAAACTTTGCCTCTGGCAGTGGAAATCGAATGTCATGCAGGTTCCGATTCCCTTTCTGGGGGAAGAATTGCATCCATAACCTGAGTTGCTCTCTGAGGCTCCACAAATTGCAAATGTGGCCAGGAGATACCTGTATGGATTTACAGCTCCACGTCCTAGATCTCCTTTCCCTGCTCACCAGCAACAGAGACAGGATTTTGAGGAATATTTTATTTTCACTCTTTCTTCTTATTTCTTCCTATCGCTGTCATCGGATAGATTTTATTTATTTTGTCGTGCTTATGCATCGATTTTAATATCTTACTTCCACACTGAATTCATTTTCACTCTCATTCTCTAACACCCTCATGCTTGTTTCTCTGAATTGTACATTCAGCCAAACACTTTCCCTACGTGAATAAAGCATTTCAGCCACAAAAGGCAACAATTTTAGAACTCCCTCTGACTCAAAGAGGCCTCTACATGAGATTAACAGGTGAAGCAAGACGTGGCCTGGCATTTTTTAAAGAGTACCAGGTGGGACCCATTCACCAAAGTCTGAATTTAGTTTCAGTAACTGCTTTCTTTCAGCTAGTGGGGCTTCAATGAAATGTTTTGAGTCAGATCATAAATTAGCTGCATATAAACCACACATACCAGATATGGTCTGGAAATTTTTTTCTGCAGAAATATCCATATTACTGTAGATTTACCCAATTCTCAGTGGGCAATGCTCCATTTTCAGACCCATACAAGAGAAGAATAATATCAATATGGAAAACTGGACTGAAGTCAGTAGTTAAAGTTGGATTATAATCTTTTAACTTTAGAGGTAGTAATGCAGCCCTTGTATTTTATTTCCATTGCCAGATCAACACCCCAGAGTCATTTTGGCATTTTTTTCAATTCCCAGTTACATACTCTACTCTAGATTGGCAAAGCAAAAGCAACCTGTGATTTTTTAAGAGACAGTTTGCACTTGGGATAGATTTTTGAAAGACGTATCAGCCTTCTGTTTAAGTACTAATAACCGTAAATTTTCACGTTCGGTTTAGACCAGGCAGAGTACGGCACTTCAGCATGAACCATATTGCTTTTTAAAATGCATGAATAACCTATACAGCTAACAGGAATGTGAAAAGCACTGTTTGGAGTTATGGGCTGGCAGCACACAATTTTAACTGCCAAAGGAAAATAACTGTGAGGAAAAGAAATACATTTTCCATGCACAAAAGGTGTAAACTTAACAGTGAAAGAGTAAATTGAGTATCCCTTCTTTTACTGCTTACTAACTTTTCTTTGTTTTTCTTTTCATGCAGAAGGTTAACAGCTCAACCTAATTCCCCATGCAGAAGGGACTTTATAGCCTTTCCTTTGGTTAAGATCTAAGGGGCCATCAGGGAGTTGCTAGCTGAATGACTCTGAATATTGCAGGAAGCTGCTCAGTTGGGACCGGAAAGGAATGTTTGAATTGGAGAAAAAAGTACTGTTGCTGACTTGCCTCTCCATGTGCAAAAACGGAGCTTATAGGAACAGTAGCCATGTTGCCTTCGTAGCCTTGTTTACAATAAGTATTTTGATCTAAGACCTTCCACCATTGCTATAATTGGTGCAGCTTCACAGATGGTAGTAACATGGAGAACACTGGTATAAACAAGGTGCCATCCAGCATTTTACCACTTTGCCATCCTAACTTGTTCTGGGGAGGAATACACATATGGATGAAATTTTGGCCCCAGTGAAGTAGGTAGAGCCCAGATTTCATACCTGGTGGTTAAAAGAACTTTGCCTACACTAGCACTCTCATTGCTTCTACCCACCAGATGGGCAGATGCTCCCTATGAATTCAAAGGCCGTGTCCAGACTCAGGGTTTTTTTCGGGAAAAATAGCCTTTTCCCGAAAAAACTTCCCCTGCGTCCAGACTCAAGCCGCGTTCTTTCGAAATTATTTCGAAAGAACGCGGCTTTTCTTTCGATGGCGGTAAACCTCAATTTACGAGGAAGAACGCCTTCTTTCGAAAGTTCCTCTTTCGAAAGAAGGCGTTCTTCAATGTAAAGAGGCCGTCTTCGAAAGAGAGCATCCAGACTCGCTGGGTGCTCTCTTTCGAAAAAGCGGATTTCTCTTTCGAAAGATCCGCCTGCAGTCTAGACGCGATCTTTTGAAAGAGGCTCTTTCGAAAGAAGCCTGCAGTCTAGACATAGCCAAGGAGTAGAGAACAGAGGAATAGTAAGGAGAAAGACAAGAGCTACCGAGACTTTTGGGGGTCAGCCAGTTCCAGGGTGGGAAAGGATATCCTGGTAGTTCCTAGTGCTGTTCCTACTTCAGATCCTCAGAGCACAGCAACCTGCGTGGCCTGCCCCATCCCCAAACCCATCCTATTCTGCAACTGGTACTCATGTTTATGCCCCTCCTCAGAGCCAACTGTTTCCTCAGGGACTTTCAGTAACTGGAAGGCAAGACTAAGCTGGGCCAAAGAATTCTACATGCAAGGATTCTGAGTACCTACCATAGCCAGATTCGTCTCTCACCTCCATGTAATTTTTTAGAGAAAAAACATAATTCTGCTTCCCCCCTCCCTATATATCTATGGCAAGGTCACTAGCACCTCCCACCCTACCCCACTCTGTTTCTGCTCTCCCTGGTTATCAAGGGCAAAGCTACAAAGACGAAGAAAAGTCTCATAGGCGTCATAGATTTCACACAACCATAGATTTTAAAGCAAGAATGGATAATTATGAGGATAGCTCAGTGGCTTGAGCATTGGCCTGCTAAACCTAAGGTTGGGAGCTCCTTCCTTGAGGGTGTGGGCCAGCTGGGGCAAATCTGTCAGGAATGGTACTTGGTCTTGCTGTGAGGGCAGGGGACTAGACTCAATGATCTCTCAAGGTCCTGTCCAGCCCTGAGATAAGTATATCTCCATATATTAACCATGTTATAGTAATCAACTTTATTGATTGTAAAGTACTTTTCTGGTATCTTACTATTTCTGACCAGATTAATTTTGGCTTCACTTTCTTCTGTGCACGCTATTCCTCTTCTTCATCAATGGTTTTCAGTGTATGAGTGACTCTTTTGAAATATCAGAAAACACTGGAGCTAAGTGAATGCTGGAAAATAATTTACTTCCTTTTTTTTCTTCAAATTCCAAATACATTCTCTGACGCTATGACCTTTTGGATGTGTGACTATTTGTATGAGCATATTTTTGTTTGCATAAAAGTTCTTGGAAGGTCAAAGTCTCACAGACACATATTTATGCTTTATTCACTTAGACCCACTTATGCGGCCCTTCTGAAAGATCACTGTGAGTTTGGGATAGAAGAGAAGTTCAGATGTTTTAGGAGAGGAACAAGAGATAGACATTTCAGTAATAAATAATTAAAGGACCACATGGCGAGAGGGATTTTGGTTGGGTGAACACATAATGTGGTAGCAGGAGGGAAACATGGAAGGACCCTCTCTATGTAACCTTATGTGGCCCATATAAGGGTCTATCATACCTGAAGCCCTTGTATTCAGAAGTATACAGGAGGTGCAGCTTCAGTGTATATCTGCTGTACCCCTCCTCTCATACCCCAATGCTAATGCAAGTGCTAATGCAATCTTTAGATATACAAACAAGGGAGTAATGAGTAGAAGGGGGGAGGTGATTTCACTGCTACATTTGGCATTGTGAGATCAATACTGGAATATTGCATTCAGCTCTGCTGTCCGCATTCTAAGAAAGCATATTGAAAAATTGAAAATATGAGATAACAACAGGAAACACCCAGCAGCATCTCAGACTGCTGAATCTCATCTCTCTCTCTCTCTCTGTCTCTACAGTGTTTATATAGCTACCATTACCATGTATCTGAGCACTTCGCAAGTTTTATTGTATTTATCCTCACAACACTCCTGTGAGAAAAGGAAGTACTAGTCTCCCCAGATGGGAGATTATAGATGGGAGTTCAGTGATTTAACACCATTAGGAATCTGGCCCTAAGTGATTTTCCAAGCATCACACAGACAGTCTACGGTGAAGCAGAAAATTGAACCTGTTTTTCTTATATCCTTAACCACTGGTCATCCTTTCCCTCTCTGGATTAGGGAACATTACTGCCCTCTTTATGGAAGGCTCTGATCTATATGAGGGCGAGGGAACAAGGACAAGATAAAAGTTATTCACTGTGGCATGGGCAGGTGCCAAAGACAGCCTGCAATAATCAGGGATTCCATCTGTAGAGAACTCTATTTAAAACTGCACCGTCCACAAGAAATCAGCCAATTCACAGAGAGATTTGGACATTGAAATAATGATAAGAAAGAATGTCATCCTCAGTTATACTAGTAAGGATAAAAATGTGCAAGGGGTATCAGCTTTCATGTGTCAGGCACAAGCCAACTATATACTGCCCCAAGTTAAAGAGAAAAAATTCTTCCATGGGCATGTTGTTATATAATTGTCAATTATGGAAGATTTACATCTTCCTCTGAAACTTCTGGTATTAGCCACTTTTGGAGACAGGAAACTAGATTAACTAAATCACTCATCTGGTCTATAATGGCAATTCCTACCTCTTCTATAAGCTTATGTCCCTAGTGATTTAGCAGTTGATTTCAGAGATGTTGAACACACAGCTTCCACTGATTTAAGTTTGAACATTTTGGCCTTACCAGCTTGTACTGGGTTATACAATGAACACAGGTCTCCTGATAATCATTCCCTTGCATTGACATGAGAACCTAGTCTGTTTTACATCATATTTTTTTAAATGTAATTTCCATTGTCTAAGGTAGATTATAGTTCCATGTTAGAAAAAGAGCCTCATGTGTTTTAATCCTGTTGATATTAATGGAAGATTTGAAGTGCCAATTTAAGATAACCTCAACAATATGTACTAATGCGCTGATGTGAGAGGACACCTAGTATTAAGATGAAATTTACAGTTTTGGATACTCTCTTTGTAAGGAATGCTAATTTTAAGGAGTATAGCTGCTGCTTATTATGTAATGGACTAGCCTTGCTTTCACTTTCTCCGGATTACCTACAGTGCTAATCCATTGACTGAAATGGCATTATTCCAATTTACATCAGGGTAAGTGAGATTGGAATTAGAGTTTAAGAAATCTGTATAAAACATGTAATATATACTGCAGGTTCTAGTCTTTGGCCCAGCTGCTTTGTGGTGCTCTGTCTTTGTATTGTGGCAATACAAAGCAACCAGACAAAAGGATACTGGAGGGTTCTCATATACAGAATGATCACTGGTGAAAACCTCCCACACTGCTCTTCTCCTGGCCCCTGGTGTAGAGAATGAGATTGTGGAAAGGGGGGAATGACTGGAGAGCTGCCTGAATGTAGTTGTGACCTCTGACTACTGAAATGGCTTCTTGGAGTCAGAGGCAACTGAGAAGCAATAATTATGCCGGGCTTGACTCATTCATCAGCCATGCCCAAGAATAAGGGGCTTTAAGGCTGTCTTTACTCCCCTGAAACCTAACTCTGAATTTGTGTGCAATTTTCTCTACACCAGAGAACCTGGCTCAATGATTGCAAGTGCAACTGCCATACTCTATGTACAGTTATACTTCACTCACTCCATGTATCCCTCCTACCACATGAGCCAGTGAGAGGAAAGTACATGCCTATGTCAGTAAATAAAACAGTCTCTCTGCATATATTTAGATAACTATAGACAGAGAAAATACATTATGGTGTGTTCATGAAGGTTTTATCTAAACAAGTTTGGTTTGGGTGCATTACTCACAAGTGAGCCAGGCAGGTCATCCTAAATGACTGCCAATAAACTCTGATGCCTCATTACATCATCATGCATTTTATACATGCCAAATCACCTGCAGAAAAATGGTTTGAGACATGATTCAGAGAATTGTAATGGTACTGTCTTCCATATCTTTCCAGACCTAGGAAGGTAGGCTGCCTTGGTTACCATGGGCTATTGCTCATGCTAGAAAGCATTCACTGACTGAAGTAATACTATTGAAATCAGACTGCTTCTCTGAGTCTAGCTGTACAAATCTCAGAAACAGAGAAAAGTATAAATTAAAACATTCTAGAACTCTCCATAGCCATAGTGCTCTCTCTCCTTCCCCCACCCCCCACGTGTCAATGTTCTAGAGTCCAATATCATTTGAGAAAGACAGAAACTTCCCCTGTCAGATGTTATAAAGTTTCTGTTTCTGATGACTCACAAAACAGTCAGTCTTAAACCTGTCACTGAACACTGCCCATCTTACTCTTCAGAAAAGGGTAATTTCTTTTGGAAGAGGAGACAGAATTCTATATGTGGGAGAAAGGAAAAAATACATTTTTCGGAGAGACTTTCTGTCCATACTCAAATGGCAGCTACTTGAGCTGCTCAGCACTTTGAAATTTTTAACTAGTTTTTCAGGAGATGGACTAGTCGGGACAATGTAGATGAGCTAGTCAAATGTGCCTGAGCAAAGCAATTTATTACAAGAGTCTGCCTTTTATCAAATGGCTCTCTCCTCTTGGCCTCTGAATGCAAACACACCACAGAGTGGTTGCAAAAATCAACTTTTACCATGAGTTACAATATTGTGATATTTAAATTACTACAGTATTTCAGTATGTATCTATATTTAGCACTTCAGCATGTCGACTACAATGGAGCGATGTCTGTTGGTAGTTATTGCCTGCTGCCACACTGTGGCTGTGTCTACACTGGCATGAATTTCTGGAACTGCTTAAAACGGAATACTATTCTGTTTTCAATTTTTCCGGAAAAGGAGCATCTACATTGGCAGGCTGCTTTTCCAGAAAAGCCCTTTTTCCGGAAAAGCATCTGTGGCCAATGTAGATGCGCTTTTCCATTTTCGCGATCAGAGCTTTTTTCCGGAAAAGACTACTGGGCTGTCTACACTGGCCCTTTTCCGGAACAGTGTTCCAGAATAAGGACTTATGCCTGAGCGGGAGCAGAATAGCTTTTCTGGAATAGCGGCTGATTTTGTACAGTAGAGCGTCGTTGCTTTTCCGGAAATTCAAGGGCCAGTGTAGACAGCTCGCAGCTTATTCCGGAAAAGTGGCTGATTTTCCGGAATAAGTGGCCCAGTGTAGACACAGCCTGTATGTTTATGTGCACATATGAATGATTGCCTATTATTTTTAACATGTGATATGAAAGAACAATTAATCTGACAGAGTGGGGAAGCACTGTGTTTTCTTGATTTTTCATTCACAGACACACACAGATGTTTCTTTCAGCATCAGAGAAAAGTGTCCACAATCTTTCTCTAAACAATGAATTACTATTTTAAACACGTCATGAACAGACTCATGATTTACATGCTTCTACTAAAAGTGTTCTTAAAAAAGTCATAGGGCTTTTAAAATTTAGTTTAAAAGATTTTCCTGATTTCCCTGTGGAGCTTTTATGCAGGATTCAGGTTGTGCTCTATACAGCTACAGTTATCTTACAGGAAGAAATATTTCTGGAGGTGTGGAGCACAGAATGGAGAACAAATATGAGCTAAAATTATATGTGGATACCACATAATGGGCACCCAGAGAAGTAACACACAGGCATGTTTTTAAATGCTGTGCAGAAAATGATGCTTTAGCACACAAGTTTCAACTGCTTAATTGTAGCAGTCAGATTGCAGCTGGGCTTTCTTCATTTTCTGAATTCAAATTTGTGCTTTACTCAACTTCAGGAGTGCTTGAATACAGAAGTAGAGATCGGGACCATCTCCAATTCAAACCTAAATCCAAAGAGCTTTAGGGATATATATGTTTCCATACAGTTCACAGCTTTAAAGAACAGCCTTGTCACAGTTGGAATTTTAAATACTGTGTAGTGTATTATTATAATTTTATAATATTAGTATAATAATTGTTAAAACCACAAGTACAGTTTATAGACTGTTTGTCAAACTGCATAATGAAATAATTGTGTTTAATTGCCTAAATGCAGCCATATTGACACATGGCTTGGGGATTTCTCACATAACAGTCTGCATATAAACTCATACAAAGCTTTTCCTCTGAAAGAAGTTGCCAGTATGTTTTTGTACTTTCTACTTCCTCTCTTTGATTTGTTTCCCAAACAAACCTTCAACAACTTAGAAAGCCTTATGTTTGGAAAGGGATTTGGGGCAGCTTTTTTTCCCCCAGTAGGTGAGACCTAGAAACACATCAGTCATTCATGTCATTTTCTGACAGGTCAAGTCACCAAAGGCATTTGGTAAACTTTAATTGCTGTCACAACTGTAAAGGTTATGCAGGAGGTTGGAGCACAGGCCACTACAGCACTGGAATGTGTGTGTATACCAGAGAGAGAGAGAGAGAGAGAGAGAGAGAGAGAGAGAGAGAGAATGCATTTGCACAAAAGTCTTATAGAAAATGTTGCTTCAGTTTAAAAAGATGAAAGAATGAATCTTTGTAAGAATGTGTTCTAGAAACATTTTGTATAGATCTTAGCTTCCAATTTGCCTTAAGAAAGTGAAAGGTTTAAACCCATATGTGTTTTCAAATGTTATTTGAAAGGAGGATTGCAATTATGTTCAGAAAGGTAGAATTAGCACCATTTTTTACTCTACTGCACATATGAATAGTACATTTCTGATAGCTGTTTGTTCATCCTACCACATTTGAGAATTATTGACTGGAAAAGACTTTTGAAACTATCCCTGTTATTTAATAGTCCTAAACAGTTTATTAAAAGATCAGCAATTTCTCCCCAGGCGTTCAAGGCATTTCAATTTGTTTAAATACTAAACTACTTTGCAATAGTAGTCTCTCAAATTTTCCAAAGTCCATAAAGTTAGGTTATATCTTTTTTGCAAAAACTGTAAAATATTTTAGTTGACTTTAGTTTACAGGGTGTGCCACAGGCCTCAGAAGAGGAAGTTCACTCCTTTGCATAATGTCCAGGTGAGAACGGGCACACTAGGAAATCGGTGTGTTGCTCCCTAAAGATATGGCTGCTTTCTATATACATGGACATAAAATCAAAAGGACCAAAGACTCCTATAAGATTGCAAGAGAAGAGAACTCATAATTTAATAGGTCATTTTCATCTCTAATACAGTAAAAGCTTTGTTATCTGGCACTCATAGGAAATGGCAGTTACTGGTTAATTGAATGTGCCAGATAACAAAGCTTATTGCTCTGGCCCCACTCGCTACTGACAGATAGGGCTCCTGGAAGCTTGAGAAGATACCTGCTGATAATGTCAGCCAGTGGTGCTGGCTGCAGAAGCCCTGCAACAGCTGTCTGGACAGGTAGGAGTCAGGCACATGCACCTGTCGACTCAGTGGTATTGTGGCTGGGGGCAATGCTGATTAACAAAGTTTTCCAGTTATGAGAGTTCCAGATAACAAAACTTTCACTGTATTTATGATTTGATGAGTCTACACTTGAACATAAAACATTTTATATTATATTTTTAGATGTTTTAGTTATTTAAAAGTGTGGTGATATTTGCCGAGTAAGGGAACAAGGGGTTTGCTATAGGCCCTTTGAGCCCAAGTCAGGATTATGGTAGGTGCTGTACAGACACAGAACAGAAAGATGATCCCTGACCCAATGTGCAAACAAGCTGAACACAAGACAAGAGACAACAGATAGATAAAGAGAAGTGAGAGAGTACAAGAAAATACTGAGATAGTGTGGGTCAGCATGATGAGCAAGTGATCTTAGAAATCAACAACTTTGCTACCATCAAATGTTTCGTAGGCATCTCCCTTAGCATTGGAATCCATGGCTAGCATGGAAAATAACATAGTATCATGAAGACCAAATTTTAAAATATCCAGCTGCTGAAGTTTCCACCCTCTCCCTTGGAGGTTGTTTCTTCCTATTTCTTCTGTGACCTAATACCATTAATCTCAAAAGGAAAGATACTGCAAATCCAAATTACTATTTCTTTTACTCACAATAAGACTTTTTTAATCATCTATAAAAATAAGGGCCAAATAAAACTATCATCTTATATTCTTTAATTAACCTGCTAAGCCAGACCTTTCTTGTGGGCTACAATAATCTGAAACAAAACACTTTGTTTGATATACAGTCCAATTTCTCTTTATTAACTGGTCTTAATTATTTTTATTTTGGTAATTTGTGGATGATTAGGACTTAATTGTGCAAAATACTAGACAAACACTGTGCCCAGCAATCCTTCAGATCTAGTCCAGGCCTTAACTGCAATACTATCCTTAGTTGTCCTGATTTTTGAATTGCAGATAGAGTTGGGTTTAAAAGTCTTGGTTATGTGCATTCATGACATGCAAATATGACAAGTTAAGGATGTATTTTACAGAGGTGCACATCACTCATCACTATGAGGGAGTCCTATAGGGTATCCAGTATGGGAGAAACTAGTCATTATGGTTTTCTTTATATACTGTGCGAGAGAAGTAAATTCTGAGAAGCAAGTTCAGGTTCCTCATGAGTGGGTCAATACTAACAACACTCCTGACTTCTCATTTCCCTGATTTAAAAAAAATGTTAGCAAGATTATTAATGACTGATAGCATATATACATTGTGCAAAAGTCCTGGCATGCTTAAATACAGCAGTGAACACAGAACAAAGAACATTTTCTATGGTATAGTCTACAAATTTTCAATGGACTCAAAGGGCTGACATTGGATATAAGGCACTGTTTTTTTCATTTGCCTATAAGTAGCAACAAATTTCACTTGGTATAGATGTAAGTATGACTAACTTGTCCCAAAACATAAATGAGTCCCCAAGTCCACATTAAACATATGAGAAATATGTAACACTTCAGGAAACTAGTCCACTATATTATTTAAAAGTACTCTATAAATTAGTGCTTCTCTGAAGCAGTTCCTGGTTTTCTAAGTAAAAAATGGCTTTGAGATTTGCTCAGGTCTTGCCTTCTCTCCTAAAAGTTCCCCCATCATTGGCTCAGCTTACATAAAGGAACTTAGTTGGATACTGTCTGAAAATTGACAACCCCACCATTACTATTAACATGACCAAAAAAGGACACATTTGAATAAATAGTTATATGTTTTCATTAGTTGGAAAAGGTCAAGATAGAGTAAAAATATATCTGCCCTGCATTCAGGACCCCTCTCTTGAGATTTTCATTCAGCGTACATTTGGGTTTAATGTCAGTAGCTCAGAGAGCTTAAAGATATTTATACTTAAAGTTCCTCAAAGTAACTTTATCCTTCATGCTTTAAAATAAAAAAGAGAAAAACTGGCCCAATCCCGATTTAGATTTTTTCAAATAAGATATAACACTTCTTCAGGGTCATGAGGGAAAAAACATGTAAATATTACTTTCTGAGTTCATCAGACAATTCACTCTGCATTGATTTAACCTGAGAATTGTTTTTCAAAGTTTGTTCTAAATTGTTTTTGGGTGATCTTCATTGTGTGGCGTATCACTTGGAAGGTTTTAACTTGAGACAAAACTACTGCTTTTTTTTATAGAAAAATGTGAATAAACCAGAATGAGTTCAAAATATCAATCAATGTGAATGCCCCATATTAATACCACAACAACTGTTAAAAGCTGCTGGCTCATTTCCTGAACCATATCATCTGATGCTTCAACTCTGTCATTCCAATTGCAAATATTATGTATAACCATTACTATTTATTCAAACTTTTAACAATATAATACACTGAAATATAATAGTAAACTCTGTTTAATGATAATGCAGTATTATAAGTTAGATTTTATAGATGACATTGTGAAAATCTATTATTAGCGATTAGGTCATTTAATATTTTACATTTTGAAGTGTTGTGTTAGTTTTATATGTTCAATAATACTACATGTGCACACATGAGCTAAGATTAATGTGCTGTGTGTACAGAAGCCATCATGATACTGTTTAAACGAACAGAGGAAGTTATCATTAGTGTAAGCTAAAGAGAAAGAAAAGAATAGATGATCAAGGCACAATATTGTCAGCCAAAATCTTCTGAGTTCTCATCCCAGCTCAGACCCTGGCTATATGTATATCCAACATATAATTTACACAGCTATTTAGCTTGTTACTCAGAAATCCTATGTGCTACCAGGCTTCTAAACTTCATTCTTCATTCATTGCCAGTAAATCCCGTTCCCCTCAGATCCTACCCCTAAAGAGTAGCCTTGGATGCCCATCTTCTTTCCCCTCATGCTCAGACATTTAAAAAAATGTTGCTTAATACCCTTCCTCCCCACAACATCACCACCTTTATAAACTCTTCAGGGATTCAAGATAGTATTATATGTGCCTTTTCACCAACCATCGTACCAGCAGAATATCCAAAAAGTTTAATATAACTTTTGCAAGATAACAGTTCACAGAAAGACTGGGACTGGAGAACTCCTCAGGCTTCTCAGTACTAGTATTTCCAACTGTAGGAATACACAGGAAGTAAACACCAGGCATAAGCAAGAAACCAGAACCAGACAGCTAATCCATATTCCTGGAACAGACAGATGTTAAGAACTGCAAACAAAGGTGGCAACACAAAAGCTGAGTTCATTCAAATTAATAGGTGAGTGGTAAATGAAATCAGCACCTGATCTCAGACAAGGTACGAGATCTCTTATGTATCACAAAGGAATGGACTACTAGAAATTACCATACCCATAGACAAGGCAATCCAGGGAGTGTACTAATTATATCTTGTCTATTTAAAAACCTGCTCTTTAAATAGCAAATGCTGGTGCCTGTCCCACAGCAAATCTAAAGCATGAATGCTGGGTGTCTGCATACCACTAACTAATTCCTATGGCTTCCTATTTGAGCATATTGTGCCACTATTGAAACTCATCCGGACCTCTGACAGCCTTATTGTGATTAATTACTTCAGTATCTTCCTTGTTGACTCCTCTGATGTAATTGCCTTGGATGCCATATGCATGATGGGAATCACTGAATTCATGTTGGTGATTTCTAAATATATCCAAACAGCCAGTCACAGAAAGGGCCTGATCCTTAGCTCCGAAGCAGACATCAGAAATGTATTAACTCTGTTTTTTTCCTGAGCTGATGACTGCATTTTTCCCTCCCTTTACAACTGGAGACATGAAACACCAGCATGAATCTGCCCCTTTGGAAAACTCCACAGTGAAGAGAATTCTTCTCCTCAAGGCCATCTGTTATTATTTTATTTTTATTATTATTAAAAACATTCTACACAACTACAGATATATTTCCCTAAATGAGACGTGGTTCTCTGATGAACAAAAAACAACCGAAACACACAAGGAGAAATTAAGAATTCCAGTAGTGCAAGACCACACAGAATCTAACCATCTGCAGCAGAAGGAACTCAAACAATCTTGTCATGGCCCTGAAGAAGAGCAAAAGATACTTCCTTTCCAAGACTATAGCATCTATCTAATCCAAACCAAAGGAAATGACCTCAGCTCTGACCCTCACCTTCAGTTTCTGGCTCTTACTCTGGCTTGAGCCCTGGCTCTGCTGACTGTTTAGCTTTGTTACCCTACCTGGATGTCTGCTCTGCCCAATAGAGTGGGCTCCTTCTCTGATTACAAGGCAGGACAACCCATGTCCCTATACATAGCATTCTCTTAGGCTATGTCTAGAATCCGGGGTTTTTACAGGATTCCGGAGGTCCAAGGAATGTGTTTGCTCTTCCGCTTTTTTTCGTGAAAGAGCAAATGTGCTCTTTCAGGGAGCCCTGTCTACCTCGTTTCATGAGGCATAAGGGCTCTGCCAAAAGAGGAGGCTTTTCCGCCATTTGGCCCCGTCTAGACTGGACCTTAATCAAGAAAATTTAATCAGAACAGAATGCAGTGGCCATGCTACTAACCTTGGTGAGACGTGATGCCTTCATTCAGACAGATATGTGATAACCACAAGAGAAGTCAATACACATTACCACTATCCATGAAAGGAGCACTTCATCTCCCCTCCAATATTTCTGCCTCTCTGCAGTGCTAAGGTACTGGGTGTTGGTGCCCCAGTACACCAGTACCTCTGCTTATGACAGGCAAGGCATTGCACAGAGTCTGCTCAGACCAGCAGTCTAGACTGTCTGCCCTTCATGTCTGTGTCTCTGTAGTCCTATTCTGGAGGCAATGATTTTTATTTCACTCCCCTTGGGTGTACAGAATCCCCCATATGTCTGACAGAATTTGTGTGGTCCTTGTCCTTGAAGTGTCTGGAACCCCTTTTGGTTTTTAAGCCTGTGTTAAGGTGTAGGCAAAGGAACCCAGGCCCACCCACTCCACTGGTTCCAGCTCAAGGAATTTAACCCAGGCAGGCAGAATCAGTTCTCAACAATTTCCCTGCTGTACCCTGTACTACTTCCTATTTACCTTAGTTGTGTAGATACCTGCAGGCTGTATCTTGAAGCAGCTTATTGCCAAGTTGCTGGCAGGACCTTCTTTCTCTGGCCTGCTTCTTGTCTGTCAGCTGCCTTGCTCTTCTGCTTTTCAGCTCTTCTATTTTGCCATTTGCTGTGAGGCTGCCAACCAGTGTTGGCTGTTACTTCCTAAATTAACTCCTTGAATCCTAGATCCTTCTAGGATTTATATGCTCCATGAGAGATATCCATCACGTTAGCTTATAAACACTGCTACTTAATTAAAAATCACACTGACAAGCAAAATCCTCTGCTCTCTCCTCATTCTAGATGTTTGTCATTGTCCTAGAGACAAATGCTGCTTCTTCAGCTTCATCATCCGAGGAATGCCTCCATGTCGACTGTTGTTGTGCATTGAGCTCTGACCATGATAATATCTGAAGTACGTGTTTTTAAGAAAATGTAATTATTTGCTATTATTATTTGCTGTTAATATTTGCTCAGCTGAACCAAAAATGCAACATAAGTAGAGGGGAAAAAGGAAGAAAATAGCCTGAAAGAAAAGAGATAAACTAGCTGCTGATGTACTTTAAATAGTCCCAATATTATCATCCATGTTTCATATATATATGGCCTTCTTGGGCATACTCTGACTTCCTCATCTCTACCATTTTCTAGATTTTAACCCATCAATATGTTTAAAGTGTTAAGATGCACTTTGTCATTTCTAACAAATAGACCTATGGCTCCTTAGAGACTAACAAGGTATGGGAATCATGAGCTTTTGTGGGTAAAACCTACTTCATCAGATGAGTTGGAGTAGATTTTACCTTTTTTAGTCTCTAACATGACACAGGACCACTCATTCTTTTTAAAGTTACAAACTAACACGGCTACCCAGTGATAATTTTTTATCAATTCTGTATTGGGTCACCGGACTTCTTGGGAAAGATAAATAGGGCAAGTAGTTTCTATTTTGATTGTTTTTTGATAGCAGCTCATTTGGTTTATGATACTCATGGATACCATTTTAATTACTTACATTTCCTCTGTAGTGCTTAGCATGTTGTACTGTCTTGTTCAGGCTTTCATTGCCATCTACTCTATAGTCTTTAATGCTACTTAACCAATACTCAGCAATCAAAAATACCTAAGCAATTTAGGTCATGTGGATGTTTTGGGGGCTTTAATTTCTTTAGAGCTTAGTGTCTTCTCCTCCTAGATGCTGCGATCTAGCTATTTTTTAACTGCAGTAGGTGGGAGGCTACGCCTTCTTGTCCTCCTTTTCCTCCTCCATTTATATCACTGGTGGGGGAAAAGACTCTTAAAAACCATTATTAAGAAAGAAGATAGCAATTTCAATTAGCAATGCACTTTTCATGTAATACAGTGTCCCCAGGCATTGCACAATAATATATAGTAGAGGACTTTTTTATATAGAAAATCATTTTAACAATCTCCTACTTTACCAAGTCATTTTCTTTATGCTCCACTTGACTTAAAGCAGGGATCAACATAACTCTCTGCAATAAAATAAAGTCATAACAAGAGGAGAGACACTGCACTCATTCTTAATTCATTAGCTTTTCACCTTTGTAGATGTGTATTTGATGCTTACTTACATCATGTCTGTCTGCCAAAGGCTTAAGTTAAAATTAACAGTTTATCCTTCATGAGCATGTCAAATTGTCAAATGTAATTTCCTAACCATGCTAAACAAAGAAAAGAAGTCCCACAAAAATATAGATTGTTCAGTGGCATGCAATGTTCACACCATTTCAACATGCTGGTAAAGGTCAATTGCAATTCAGTTGTTACTAACATCGGTAAAAACCAACAAGCATTCTGCAACATTGCCTTTCTTGGTCATGAACGTATTATAGTAGAAAACTATCTACTCAATATCAATATTGAGTGCTTCCTCAATTTCATTGGCAGTAGCATTAAGTTGGACATTACTTACTGTTTAATGAGGTTTGATATTCCAGGGGAAAAAAACAGTAGAGTTTTCCAAATGCTATTTGAGAGAAGGACTGAACTCACTAATTCTAAGGTTTCTGCCTAATTGGCCAATTCAGACTGTCATCTGATTTGATATGCCTATGAAATGCCAGCTCTTTTTTCCCCAGGATGACTTAAAACATGCATTAATCTTTGCAAAATAGCCCAGTTCTAACTAACTTTTTCATTGTGTTGTCTCATAGCAATTCTCCACATCTCTGTTGGCTGGGCCCTAGGAAACATTCATTTATATCTCAGTCACTCTGGCTATGTCTACACTACAGGGGTTTTGTGCAAAACCAGACATTTTTGCACAAAAGCCTGCAGCACATCCACACCTCAAGCACATTTTTGCACAAGAAATTGTACAGTAAAATGGCAGAACAGAGGGCTTTTTGCAGTGTAGGTATACCTTTTTCTGTGAGGAATAACTCCTTTTTGCGCAAGACTTCTTTTGCAAAAAGGTGTGTGTGGATGCTCAACAGGGGTTTCTTGTGCAAAAAGAGCCTATCACAAAAAGCACAGGGGCTCTGATGGCCATTCTGTGAATGGCTATCAGAACTTTCTTGTGCAAGAGTGTCCATGCAGTGTGGATTCTCTCTTGCACAAAAGTTCATCACTTTTGAGATGTACTTTTGAGGTGTGGACGTGCTTTTGTGCAAGAAGTTTTTTGTGGAAGATCTCTTCAGCAAAAAAGCTTCTTGTGCAAAAACCCTGTAGTGTAGACAAAGCCTCTGAGCCTGGAGCAAAAATCTCACTCTGCTTGAATAGATTTTCAATATACTATACTTTTTGTCTTCTCTATACTTTTTTATTTTGTTTTTCAGTTTATTTTGGAGAGAAGGAATTTGGGGAAAAGGAGTTGTTTTGTACTTTCTCATCGAATTTTCCTCCTTTCAGCTGTCACAATATGCCGTGAGGCATTTATTCTAAATCAGTTCAGAATGATTTCGGATTCTGTTTTCACTATGCCAATCAGTCATGATCACAATCACTTTCTACACTTGTGGCATCACCATCATTTGCTCAGACCAAGTATAAAATACCAAGAAATTTAAGTCAAGAGGCAGTACACGAATATAACAAAGTGTGATGTAAAGCAGATTTCTTGTTAGATCATGTACCCCCCCATTTCATGGCTCAAACTGAGAGAACTACTGCTCTTTTCAACATTCCAAAATTCATGTTCACAATATCTGCAAAAAACTTCAAGCATATCATAAGCATGGCCCTACTGGGACAGACCAAAGCTCCATCTAGCCCAATATCCTGTCTTCTGACAGTGGCCAATGTCAGGTGCTACAGAGGGAAAGAAAAGAACAGAGCAACCCTTGTCATTGCTTCCCAGCTTCTGGCAAACAGATGCTAGGGACATTTCAGAACATGGGATTGCATCCCTATCCATCTGGGTTAATAATCATTGAAGGACCTACCCTCCATGAATTTATCTTTTTTCTACCTGTTATAGTCTTGATTTTCACAATATCCATAGGTTCACTAAGATACTTCTGTGTGTTTTTTTTTAAACCTGCCACCTATTAATGGCATATGATGATTCCTAGCTCTTATGTTATATGAAGGAGTAAATAACACTTTTTTATTTACTTTTGCTACACCAGTCATGATTTTATAAATCTCTATCATTAGTCATTTCTTTTTCAAGCTAAAAAGTCACAGTTTTATTAATCTCTCCTGGCATGGAAGCTGTGCCATACCGTAATTCCTTTTCTAATTTCAATATATCTTTTTTGTGATGGGGTGATCAAATTTGCATCTAGTATTCAATATGTTGGTGTACTATGGATTTATACAGGGACAATATATTTTTTGTGTTATCATTTTCTTATGTGAATGATACCTCAAAATTCTGGTTGGGAGCTAGATTCATATCTCCATATAGTTGTTGATGTAAGAAACGGTGGCTAATGCAATTAGCTAGTGCCTAAATTGGCACATATTTTGCAAACTTCCCCACTATGGCCTTGCTAATGCATCTGAGTCCAGACTTGCCACACCCAGTGCTTTTTCACATCTAAGGTTCTCTTGAGTGCATGGCAAATTAATATGAATACGCTAATAACAGAATTCAGACCCTCAAATTCATTTTCACTTTGCACATATGGGATTACAAACCATCTCTGGAAGTGGAAAATTAGCACTGAGATTTCTGGTTCCCCCTGTTGCATTTCCTAGTGAATAACACCCCCGCCTGCCCCCCCCCCCCCCCCCACACACACACACATTTTTCTTCATTTAATTGTGCTCATTACACTGAACAAACTGAACCATCCTAGCCTGCCAGGCTCAGCAACCCACTGTGCCATTCAAGGAATATCAGAAACACCTTTATTCTGCTGTTAATATGGAAATGAGGGACTGAGAAAAGTCACATTTACTGTGTAGGACAAAAAAAATGAAAAATCCAACCTCTCTCCTATTTTAACTTTGCACATTTAGGGTACACATTTTGAAAAATAGGCACCTGTTTTATACACACAAAAAAGAGCATAAGAGAGCAAATAGATAGTTGTGAAGGCAAACAATACTCTCACTATAAAAATTACTCATTTTGTTTAGGCAACCATATTTTGAACACACCTAAAACCTCAGAAGCATCTACCTAGCTAGGTATTTATAAGGCCCTAATTATTCTAATTCTAGTTCTTGAGCACCTCACAATCATTAATGGATTTTAACTCATCTCACAGGGTATGGCTACACTTGCACCCTAGTTCGAACTTTGTGGTTCAAACTAACGTTACTCCTCATTTTTTGAGGAGTAACATTAGTTCAAACCAAGGGATTTGGTTCTAACTAACACATCACGGTGCGCACTTTCTCTTTCAAAACAGCTCTTGATAAGAATAACGCACCGGCAAGATCATGCTAATGAAGCGCGGGATATTTAAATCCCCGCTTCATTGACTATTTCGAATGCCTACATTTGCATCCCTAGTTTGAACTAGGGTGCAAGTGTAGACATACCCAAAGTAGTACCATCCTCACTTTACAGGCTGCTAACTGACATATATATATAGATCATATGAGTTGCCCCAGGGCACATAGAAAATGTCTGCCCAAGCCAGGAACTGAATCCAGATCTATTCTGTATGGGTATGGAGGTGTACAGATAGTTTGGAATGGCTTGCTAGTCCGAACTATCTAGCCCGTGCCGCGTGTAGCCGCGCGGCACGGGGTTCGAACAAGCGGGCATTTAAAAATGGCGCCGGCCGGCTTATGCAAATAAAGCCCGGGAAATTCAAATCCCGGGCTTCATTTGCACGTTTGGTATGCATACATTACCCCGCTAGTTCGCACTAGCGGGGTAGTGTAGACATACCCTATCAGTCCACCATTATGTCTCTCTGCTGTTCTTACTCCCTGCAGGTGTACATTGAAAACAACATGTAAATACGTGTTTTGAAAATGTGGCCCTTACTCTGAAAAAATTAGAAGACCAGAGGCACCTTTGTTGAGTTATGCGTGTAGTCCATACCTCCATGCGATGTTTAAAGTACCCAGGGCAACTAACAAAATGCAGGCTTTTAAACAGGACTGTGTGCAAGCGCCTTTACCCTTTTGGAGACTTTAAGGGTACAAATTCATAGCTATGATGGGGAGTGAATGTTCTCCAAGTTCTATGAAGTGTTTAATGATTTTAAAGAAAGAAAGAAAGGATCTTTCATCTTGAAAGCTTGTATTTTATAAATTATTTGTTGGTCCCATTGGGATTCTACAAAGATTACCTCTGCAGCTGGAATTGATATGAAATGTGGAGCGCACTGTTGTTCTAACATTCTGAATATCTCTGTGTCTTTTTAGGACATAATTCCTTGGAGCTTTCTTTTTTTCCCCCGCATTGTTATTTGATTCAATGGCATCACTAGAGATGAGTTTCCATTAACATTTTCATTTGGTCAGGATGGGGAACAAGTTTTCTTCAATAGTTGTATTTATAAAATACAACTATTGATGGCCAAATAAAAAAAAAAAAGATTGATGTAAATAAATAAATATTGTCACCTGTGACTAACAGAGCTCTTGCAGTCCAGAAAAAAGGTTATACGCCGTATGTTCCCCTTTGTGGTTGGAGACAAATCTCACAAATGGTGCCATGCAAAATGACCTTTGTGTCTGTATGAATCCCCATTATGTGGATGAAAGAGTCCATCCTGGTGCAGAAGGTCGCAGAACAGGGGCCATGCTGAACAAAGGCTGCAGATTTACTGTTCAGTTGAAAACCGCCTGAGAGATATGCTCTTCTCTGTATTTATACAAAAGTAAAGTAACATAAAAGATCAAAACAGCCACATGATTCACAGAGATGAATTTGAGTGAGGGAGGAATGCATGTGATAAGAATTATGGAAATTATGATAAATGCAGATTATATTCTCAGACCTGAAATTATTGTCATTTATAAAACTGGTTAAAGTTTCCCAAATTATGGTTTTTCAGCAACAAATGCCATTATTTCAAATTAAATTGAAAATTAATTAAAAAAATAGTTTTTCTCCCATCTGTCAGCCAGCTTGTTATTTAGAAAGCGTATAGCTGTGCACAAAGTGATTGCAAGTTATTGCTGTCATGAACACTAATAACATGTCCACACCATGGTCTCTCTCAACTTTTCGCAATTTCTAGAGCCATATGGCGGACATCCATGTGTGCATGTAACCCACATACCTCGGGTACATCTACATTTGCACACTTACTTTGAAATAAGCTATTCCGGAATATTTATTCTGAAATACCTTATTTTGAAATAGCACATCTACACTGAAGGGAAGCCTCAAAATTAGTCCGAGGCAGGCTTTTCTAATGTAGACGTGCTATCCCCATTTAGAGCCCCCAGGAGGCACTAGGGAGGAATAACTTAGAATGGCTCTGGTGAGGAGCTATTTCAAAATAGCAGCAGAGGAGCGTCTACACACCCTTATTTCAAAACAGCTATTTAGGAATAGGCATTATTCCTCATAGAATGAGGTTTACAGATTTCAGAATAAGCCGTCTGTTATTTTGAAATTATTTCAAAATAATGAAATGGCTGTGTGGACGCTCACAATGTTATTTCAAAATAACGCTATTTATCTTGAAATAATGATGCAGTGGAGATGCATCTCTAGTGTGGTTCACTGCCCCATGCAGTGGCATTTAGACCATTTACAGTGAGCGACAAAAACAAGGGAGCTCTACAGCCTAAGTTGAGAGCCAGCTAGCTTTATAGCTCAAGCTGTAAAGGCTCCTACGCTAAGCTCCAGAGGTCATGTGGCAGTTACATGTAGGCATGAACAACAGAGTTCAGTGAAGGTCCCCGGATACCTTTCTCTTAAAAATAAAAAAATATATAGCTGTTGTCTCTACCGTATATCACCATATTCCCCATTGAACATCTTTGTGGCTATCATATTGCACAGCTAACTCTTTCTTGTGTGTCTTTGGAGCATCTCTGTTCCCTCCTGAAGTTTTCTGTAGTGGGGGAGCATACAGCCCTGTAGGACAACAGTTTTCCATGTTCTCTTTTCTTCATTTTTTAAAGTATCACTGAAAGAGAATTTGCACTTAAAACGCAACACATGTGCAATGTATTTATCGTCTGCTGCAGATGGTCATCCAGAACAGTGCTCACAGGGATGCTACTTAATGTATTATCTCAGTTCACAATTCTCATGTAGTAAGAGTTAGCATTAGAACACGGCATTAATTTTCTCACATACCGCCATAGGACACCTTCCCAGAGGCTCCAGATTTCAGTCACTAGCTAAGTATTTAAATCCAATTTAACAAACTCTGTAACTCCACTTAGTTTTATTTTAGCCATTTTGTATTCCTTTCCCTTCACCTAGTGGCCACATAACAATTCAATTACTGAAGTTCCTCATCCAGAAAGTGCACTTGATTTCCCATAATTCTAATTCTGTTTGATTTTTTTTTCCTGGGTAACACATGCCATTTGGAGTTGACTGAGTTAAAATCCTGAAATAAAGCTGGCACTGTGTAAGTGCATCAGCTACAAAAGAAAAAAGAAAAAAGAGGTTAATAAAATACACACTAGAAATGGCAAATAAGATTAGAGGAGACATTTCTGGTCATGAGGGCATTTTCAGGCTGTGCCAAAAAAATAACAAGGTCAGCCTAAGAAAAGAAGAACCAGGGAGACAATATAAATTGAAAGATGAAAGGAGGGGTGAGAACGAGAGTGTAAAAAGATGTGTGTTTGGAGAAAATAGAGTCAGGTGGCACAGAAAAGGAAGCACACAAGGGATCAGAAGGTAAAACACCAATTAGTAGATCAAAAGGTTAAGAAGCATGTTTTAAAATAAAAGGGTGATAATATAAGCAGCTTGAAAGGAGATTAAAATAGAGAGGTGATAAAAGTATGCAGTAGAGAATAAAGACTGTCAAGAATCTTATGGAGTAAAAAGAATCAGTGGCAGGGAATGAAAGAAAACTGATTTTATCAAAAATCTGTTTGCATGGTTTTGGATAGAAATTATTTGTAACTTCTGAACCTATTTTGACTTTTATTCTTATCCTCAGAGCTTACTGGTTTTAGTTCATACATTTCTTTTCCTCCCATTCCCCTTTAGTCTTTCACTGTATGAATTGATAAAGGATGAATTTGTGGCTAAAGTACAAAACTGGTAGTCATGAAGTGTTGGGTTTTTCCCCTTTTCTACAGCTTTGTTCCCAGACCCCGAGAAAGAATTATCTGTAGTAACTCAAAGCCCTCCCTATCTAGTATTCCATCACCAGACATTGGGGATATTTGCTCCCATCAGTTGTAAACCTGTTACATGCCATTGTAGGAAATCTCATCCTACCATGCCCTTCATAAACTTAACAAGCTCATTCTTGAGACCAGTTAAGTTCCCCACCCACCCTTGCTCCCTTTGGAATGCCATTCCAGAACTTCACTTCTCTAATTGTTAGAAACCTTAATCTAATGGCAAGCCTAAACTCTCTCAATTCTATTGCAATTCTATTGATATTTTGTGTTTTCTTAAAGGCTCGGTTCCTGGAGTCAAAATTACATCAGAATCTCAGCTTTTAAACTATATTTGAAGACAAATGCTTTAAAAATGGGACCAACGTTCATGTTATAGATAGGGAACTGAGGCACAGAGAGACTAAGGGTGCATCTAGACAGCCCTCTAAACTAAAAATAAGTTATGCAATTTGTACTACACAAATTGTCTCTCTTACTTCAAATCTACTTCAAAATAGGCTATTTTGAAATATATTACATCTACACAGCATCAAATTTGGAAATAATGCACTACTGTATTTTGAGTCATTTTTTATCCCTCGTGCAACAAGGTTTACCGGGATGGCAAAATAGCATGCCCGTTATTTTTAAAAAAAATTCAAAATAATGGGCAGCTTATGTAGACGCAGGGTAGCTATTTCAGGGTATCTCTGCTATCCCAAAATAACTGCACAGTGTAGACGTACCCTTAGTAACTTGCCCAAAGTAGCACAGGGCTTCTGTGGCAAAACAGATGTCATGGGGCTCAGATGTCCTGTGTCCCAGATCATGTCCTAACCACAGGATCCAATGATGTCCTGCTGATGAATAGTCCCCCAGTTAATGTTCATCAATAAGCAATCAAAAGGGATTGTGAATATCAGCAAAGTAATTTGGCAGGTTTAGAGTTTCTCCAATTATTATAGTCAAGTGACAGCGTGCTAGTGTACTTTGGGGAGTCCTACAGGCCATGCAAAGGTCATACTGAGGAAATCAGGAGACAGTGATTTAATACACTCAAGAGGAGAAGAAGGTAAAAAGGTCAAATCCAGAGTGTAGAACTTAGCTTGAGTAGCTGAACTAGGCAACAGGCTGAGAAACAAGAGAGAGGAAAAAATCATCCCCCACCCCGTAGGTCACAGAGCAGCACTGGAGCTACTCCTTGGAGAAGATGATTGCAGTGTTTGGTGGCAGTAACGTCCGCTGGTCATTATGGGACCCAGACCTCTTTGGGGAAAGGAAGGGAAAATCCACATAACAGTGGCTCTTTCAGACTTGATCTGTCCCGTCTGACATAGAGGTTGCTAGCACAGAGAGGGACCTCATGTTGAGTGGGGGCATACACCCTAAATATCCCTCATCTCCTACATAAGCCCCTTAGGCAGCTGAACTCCATTTCTTCTGCTGCCAGGAAGCTCTTCACACAGAACTGAGGATGAGTTACCAAGACTTGACCAACAACATTCTGTAAAATTCTCCTTCCATTGGTTTCACCCAGAAGCAAATTCGATATTTCCCAGATAATCATCTTAACAATGAACTACCATGTGTCTCCTGAACTAATATGGGAGAATAGAGCATTGATGATAGAATTTGAAATGTTTACTTCAGGAAATGTACATTATATCACACAAAGGAGTCAGGGGAGGAGAAATGATATTACAGTGAAATGATTTAGACAGAAGCTTACAGCAGCTCTGAAAATAAAGCAAACGGAGAATTCAAGAGTACATATGCTTTCAACACATCACTGAAATAACTCCATGTAAAGATGTTTGAGTTGCTGTTGAAGATAACACAGTCAAGCAAAATACATTCATATAAGAGTAGAAAGAAGCTCTCAGATACTTTTCTGCTAGCAGATATAAGACAGTCTTTCAGCTGATTTACATCAAACAGAAGCAAGATTACTGAGGACTATAGAAATGACAACAAGCTGCTTTTCCTGTATTTGATTGCACAGCCTAGCAATGATGAAAAAAAAGTACATTGAACCATCAAGTTACCCTGATGCAGCTTTCTCAGTGTGCTGAAAACACTCATTCCAAATCTTATTTATAGATAGATAGATAGATAGATAGATAGATAGATAGATAGATAGATAGATAGATAGATAGATAGATAGATAGATAGAAAGGCTTTAAGTCAATCCCCGATATGTGTAAAGTTCTCTCTATTGAGGATTTTTAATGAAAGAAAGTAACAAAAGTTAATGGTCTGCCAGGTGTTCACCACAGGGAGTTTGTTTCACGGAAATTGAAGAAGGAACTTAATTTTGAATTTATGGGAACTTTCTGCCCCTTTTTTTTCTTGTTTGTCCCACATTGCTCTTTGTTTGGTTTCTCTGTGTTGTTGACAGGTGCCAGAACTGCCACACTGGGACCATATCAATGTTGTTCATCTCTGCAAGAGTGCAGGATGTTTAGCTTTCTCTTCATGCTTTTCTTTTTTCACAGCCAGAAGGAGTAATAAAATGATTCAGAGACTGACTGATAATTGCTCTGGCAATTCTTGATCTGATCAAGAGAAAGTGAATCAAATTGGGAGTTCTCAAGCAGAGCCAAAAGAGGAGGAAAACCAATAGAACAGCAGTGTTGTAAGCGCTGTGAAATAAAATACTGCACAGTTTGCACACACAACCAAGCTATTTTCATCTCGCAAACACACATATGTAGGTTGCTTGCTGTCTATCTAAAAGGGAAAAATAAACTGAAATTGGGGCATCCTACTGGGCTTGAGTATGAGGTAACAAAATACAGTGTGAGAAATCTGAATTTCAGAGCAGGAAGATGTAAAGGACTGAGATGGGCAAGTTTGGTTGAGATTTAAAAAAATCACCCACCAATTTATTTTTTTCACTTTGCTTTTTAAGAATTGTTTTCCACTTTCACATAGGTCTCAGCTTCTGGACTCCATGCAGGATCAGACATGGAAGTGCTAAAATCACCTGCTTCTTGTAGCCTTTCTGCCCTGACCAGAAATGGGATATAAATTACAGAAAACAACTGTTCTTGCAAGATTTCCAGGCTATTTTCCCATTCTGTGGGCTTGAGTATAATCAGCATAAATCAGAAGAATCCACTGATATTGTACTAGTATAAAACGTCTATAAGTAAGAGAAAGATTAAGGTGAAGTTTAAAAAACAAGTGGTCCTGTAACCTCTTAGCAACTAACAAAAATATAGATAGTATGATGAGCTTTCGTGGGCACAACCCACTTCTTCAGATGACAAATATGGAGCAAGAGGCACGGTGCAGTGTAGTGTAGTGTGCAATGACATGTAGACGTACCCATATTAGTTCTGGTTAGTGATATTCTATCTCTCTAACTTTGCCTGCAGGACTGGGAAAGCTAGTAGCACAGCCAGGGTTGGGGCTAGAAAAAAAGTGTAGGAATAAGGATCCAAGGATAACAAGAGTCTAGCCTCATAATTTTTGACTAACTACAAAAAGGACTCTCCCTCAGTGCTCTCCTCCAGCAGCATGGAAGCAGTTTTTGGTAAAACCTGCAGATATCCACTTTATATCCATAGGTATCTGGACATAATTTTGTATTTGCATAGGGCTCTAGTTATTGTCTAACTAATGGCTATGTTCTTTGCCTCAAGAAGGGGCTGAGGGCACACACTGGAATCAGAGCTGCTTTAAGCAGCATTAATTTTCCATAAATTTTACTAAGGCTACTCTTACCTGTTGTCCACATTCCCATTTTCTTAGATACACAGATCTTTTTGGACAATGTACAAGAAGCTATCCGGTGGGGAGCGACATTACCGCATAACAACATTTTCTCTTCTACAGCCCCACTGCTGTCTTTACAAACACACATACACACATCTATTTTCTTTTGTCTTCATTGTGCCATATGGGCCATTACCAAGAAAGTAAAGCATTTTGAGATCCTCCAGGATGAAAGCTCCTCTACAAATGGAAAAAATTACATTGTTATTTTATAAATTGTTACTTGGTCATGGGCTTTTTTCTTTTCTGATACCATTTCACTTACTATGAAATCATTCAAAGATTTGATAAGCATGAAAATTGGAATTATGCAAAATGCCTTTTGAATATATGTAAAATTATGTTGATGAAGCAAACTACCTTAACAATGACCTTTCTTCTATTTCAAAGTAAGTACAATTATTCTCCAATTCAAATGATGCTAAGAGGTATGTCTCTTCATATGATCAAGTGCTTTCATCCCAGACACAAACAGCTGAATAGTTAAGTACAAAGGAATAGTTAAGTACTCATGTTAGCATTTATTTTTCATTTTGTCTGTACCAAATGTGTGAAATTTAATAAAATTTTAATCCATAATGTAAGCATTCTAGAAATATCTTCAGATGATTTAAATCCACACAGCTTCATTGAAGTAACTGGACCTACATCAGTTTATACCAGCTGAGAATATGGTACCATTTCTATATCCATGCAGGGTAAGGTTCACTGCAACTGGGCAAGGAGAAATTTCAAGCTTCTTTCAATTGTGATGGTGTAAAAGAATTAATAATATGGAGCTGATGAATTGTTTAATGTGTATTCATTTGTATTCTTCAGAAGACATGTATAATCTCTGACACTCATTTGTTTAAGCAACCCAAACAATTGCAATTTTAATATGGTTTTTCTTTTAATGTGTGCTTACCCATAAAATCTGCCACTTTGACCATGACCAAGCCATGAAATTGGCCTGTGTTTTTTTTTCTTTTGCTAATTAACATGGGTTTCTAAGAGAATATGTTTTCTGTCATTTCTAGATTTCTTCTGAAGGTCTGAAAGACACAAAGCCAACCTCAAAGTGTTTTTGTCCTTTTGACACTGGCACTTCTCATTACAAACATCACAGCCTAGAGACATTCATTCAGATGTGGTAGGTCTTCTCAAATCTCAGAGACCACAGGTCACACATTTTCTGTCTCCCTCCCATGCTTTCAATCATCTTATAATTTGTGAAGTGTTCACTCATTTTCTTAATTGAAAACACATAAATAATTTAATGTTTCATGGTAACTTTTCATCTCTGCCCTTACTTACACTAATGTACTTTACAGGGCAACTATCAGATCTCCAGGTTATCTAGAAGAGGAAAACCAGAGCAGTACATAAATTAGCATGGTTATTATCTATGCTAAATGAAAGTGAATTCTCTTTGAATACACAGAGCAAAACATGTACTTTCAGACTAAAATGACATTTTAAAATTAAGAAAAACAGCAACAAGAAAGAACAAAAGTAAAATCTCTGTATGAACAGCATGTTAAAGGAACATAGGTATTGTTATTAAATCTAACCAGGGACCCATCGGGTCCAGTTTCCTGTGTCCAATAGTGATCGCTAGCAGATATCTTGGAGAATGGAGCAAAAACCCTTCATTAGGTAGATGTGGTTTATTCTCCCCACATACACATACACGTAGGACTCGTTCTGGTCTCTGACAATTAGAAATTGGCTTTAGTATAAGGTTTAATATCCCTTCCAAAATGTTCATTGTTTGCTGTGAAATATTTTAAGATACATTTTTATCTCTTTATTTCAATTGTAATATCTTGATAGCCCTCTGCTTAGGGGGTCAACAGCTGAGGGGCCCAGGGTGAGGGGAGCTTCCCCACTGCACTGTTTTGGGATAGAATGACCATTTACCTGCTCATTGCAGAGCTCTTTTTCTTACTGGTGTGTGGCCCCTAGTGGTCTCTCTGCAGTATAGCTCTCTCCTGCAGTCGCTGTCCCCAGTGGCCGCTCTCTGGATATGTCTACACTGCAGAGTTTTTCCAGAAAAACAACCATATTTTTGGAAAAACTACACTTACATCCACACTGCTATTGCGTTCTTTCGACAGAAAGTTGAAAAAATGGAAGGGTTTTTCCAATAGCAGTAAACAACTTTCTACAAGGAAGAAGTCTTTTTCCAAAAAAGCTTTTTTGGGAAAAGGCATGTGTGGACGTGAAAGAGAGTGATTTTTCAAAAGAAGAGGCCTCCAGGTAAAAGCACAGGTGCCACTCCATCCTCAGTAATCACAATTTAAATGCGAGAGAGCCTCCAATAAGTGCAGACGCTATCTTTTGAAAAAGCAGATTGCTTTTTCGTTGCACTTTTGCCATGTAGATGCTCTCTTTCACAAAAAGTTTTTCCAGAAGATCTCTTCTGGAAAAGCTTCTTCCAAAAGAAGCTTATAGTCTAGACTTAGCCTCAGAATCATGTCCTTCCTCTCTCTGGCCCTTCCTTTCCATGTTCTAGAAAACAGTCCTATTCCTGGCCTAACCAAACCCTGACCTTGCTTTAAGTTAGGGTAAGAGGAAGCTGCATACCAAATTCGGTGGCCCTAGCTCTTGCTGTTTAGGTAGAGTTCTTGAACAAACAGACTCACAGACAAATAGACAGATTCACAGACAGACTCTACTATATCTCTATATAAATTTGGAGAGAAATACTGGAGCCACTGAAGTCAATAGAGCCAGGACTTCACCCCTTCTTTCTGTTCTCATTTTGGCCATAGGATTAAACACAAATCCCTTTAGATATTTTGAAGTTCAGAAAGAATGAACAAAAAATTGCTAACCATTTTTTTCCAGAAAGGGCGATAGCAGAAATGGCTGCAGTTAGTGGCAGAATAGAGAATAAGAGCCTATTCCAACCCCACTCTTGTCCTCATCCTGGCCTCCTTAGATAAGCACTGTGGAGCTGCTGCTTTCCCTCATGCCTGTAGGTTAGGAGTGATCAAGCTAATCTAGCATAGCAGGAGGGCAATAGTCTGCTACTGGTAATGAATGGTCTGTCTCTTTCCTGAGCTCCCCGTGAGCCTCCAGATTTAGTATCTATCACACTTGTTCACTTTTGAAGTAAAAAAAAATATGTTTTTCTAACTCCAAACCTCCATATTTAATCTGAGACCTGAAAGTCAAATTTTTCTGACCCATGCATCATCACCAGGAACAAGAATTCTGCATTCTATCCTCAATTACACCTGTGCAGCTCTGTTATCTTTTAACTACTATTATTTTAAACATCATTAGTGTGCTCTCAGTTACTTTCTTTTGAACCCAGTGCCTTCCCTTTCTGCTTTCAGTAATACTTGTATAGCCCTAATGATTTCAACACAGCACAGAGCTGGGGAATTGTTTTTAAGATAAAACCATTAAGGAAATTTTCTCAAACATCTAAAAAGGTTTGGGGTTTCTTTATTTGGGCAAAGGTTCTGAACTATTCTTTCTGTAATGGATCTGACTCACTCTTCACTCACTTAGCAACTCACTAACAGAGAGCCAGACTTCTTGCCTGTATTTTATCTCAGTTAAAAATAACACATATTCTAAAGTAAAAGAAATGAAGCACTCTTACTGGCAGCTATGTCATCTATTTACCAGTCAAATGTTTTCTTTTTAATTTACTTTGTGGCATATGTAATTTCATAAGATGATGCTAATTTTACTGCCATGTATCGTGACGTATCCATGTGTTAGGTATGACATTGAACAGCACTATAAAATCAGTGACAGCTGATCACAAGAACACAGATTCTCATAACACCTGACATGTGGTGCTTACACTCGGGAATAATCCAATTGCAAACAATGACTCACTGTTAACAACTACAGGAAACAGGATTAACAATTCATGATTTCAGAGTAAACCCATTTCATTTTGTCCAGCAAAGAGAAGGATTAAGAATATATGTATCAGATTTTTATTACTTCCCAGAGCTGAAAATGCTGGAAGAGGTTTCAACAGTTTAAATCAGGGAGTATACAGCCAGGCAGGGGTTGAATTGATTTGGTAGAGCTGTTATAACCTACCAGTGCTTTTGTCAATACTGGTAATAATGGCTTCTCTATCTCAGATTTCCTAGGGCACCATTTCCTAAAGTCTGGGGTGCATTATCCCTGAAGGAAAGAAACATTAGGAACTACATGTGGGAGTCTTGGATAAGCTGTCCATTACTCTCCACAGTCTCAGATTTCACTTATTTAAAACAAAACATAGATGCTAAGGTTGTGAAGTGAGGATAACAACGCACAGACATCTGCTTGAATTTGAAGAGAACCTGAAACAATAGCTTTGAAACATTGACTCATTCATTTCTCAGATATCAAATGTGATACTTTAGATGTCACTAGTCTCAGAGAGGTAACCGTTGCTAGTCTCAGAGGGGTAGCCGTGTTAGTCTGTCTTACGAGTGCATAGTTTTATTCGGGTATTACACCGGATTATTACATGTTTGTCCCGCCCGGGTTGCTTCGGGTTATCCTCCCGGTCCGGGCCTATCCATAAAGTAGTCTCGCTCAATAAGGTCTCCGCTTCCGTCTGCGTGACTACAAGCGCAGCCGGGTGGCAGAGGGGGGACCCGGGCCCACCCACGCTCCTGGACCCCGGCCCTAATGCTAGGAGTGAAACTCCCAGCAGTAGCAGGTGGGGGTTTTCCCCTAAATTCGCCTGTTCACGGGCTCCGCGGCCCAACCATGGGCCACTTTCAACTCTGCCTCCGGCGTGCCCTCCGGCCATCTCCCCAGAGGAACCACCTCCCACGCCCCTTTACCCCAGCTCCCATTACCTGCTGCCCCTCCTTCACCCCTTGTCCGTGCTCCCTCTCCCGTTTTTATGCACCTTTCCCTCCTCTGTGTGTGACGTCTCCCACCTCAGCTGCCCCACCGGCTCCCCTGCCCCGCCTCCTCTTGTCGCACCAATGACGTCAGGTGACGTCAAGGGTCGAGGCGGCTGTCCGCACGCCGCCTCGCTTCCCGGCTGCGGCTCTGCAATGCCACGTGATACCACCCCGGGAGCATCCGGCGGTGCCAGCTCGCTGCCGCTTCCCTCACCCCGTCACAGTCTGTAACTGAAAAAAGTTAAAAAACAATGAATAGTCCTTCAGCTCTTTAGAGACTAACATAAATTATAGATGATATCATGAGCTTTCATGGGCACAACCCACTTCTTCAGTCTGTAACTTTAAAAACAACTATTACCATTAACTACTCCTTAAAGGAGGTAAATATAAACATGAAGGCTACGTCTACACTGGCCCCTTTTCCGAAAGGGGCATGCTAATTTTCCAGGTCATAATAGGGAAATCCGTGGGGGATTTAAATATCCCCCGCGGCATTTAAATAAAAATGTCCGCCGCTTTTTTCCGGCTTGTAGAAAAGCCGAAAAAGAGCGTCTACACTGGCCCCGATCCTCCGGAAAAAAGCCCTTTTCCGGAGGATCTCTTATTCCTACTTCAAAGTAGGAAAAGGCTTCAAAGTAGGAATAAGAGATCCTCCAGAAAAGGGCTTTTTTCCAGAAGATCGGGGCCAGTGTAGACGCTCTTTTCCGGCTTTTCTACAAGCCAGAAAAAAGCGGCGGACATTTTTATTTAAATGTCGCGGGGGATATTTAAATCCCCCGCGGATTTCCCTATTACGACCTGGAAAATTAGCATGCCCCTTTTGGAAAAGGGGCCAGTGTAGACGTAGCCGAAGAGTTATGTCAATGTTTCCCAAAATGGGAGGAGATATGAAGGATTAACTGGAAATACACAAAATACATTAAGATACATAGGCCACTAACAGCAGCCGATAGACTGTAGAGAAACATGATTGGTAAACTTTTTCTGAAAGAGAGCTCAACTTTCAAAAGCTTGTGAAATATTGCCCTAGAAGGCTCCAGAAAGTGACAGAGTAGAGATAAGCAACCTCTAAAAAGCTGGAGAGGGAATCTCACAGACAACTGAAAAGATCTCAGATCTAATCTTGGCACATCGACAGAAGAGAGGAGAATGAGGTAGTAGACAATAAAAACAAATTATGCTCAAGACCCTTTCTTGTATACATATACGGGCATTGGTGGGCATGAGTATTCCCAGTTTCAGAACCCCCTCCTTGTCAACAGACAGAAGAGGAATGATGGAACCAAGGTTGGTCTTGAAAGATCCTGTAACCAGGACTCGATCATAGTGATATGTAGGAGTGACAATAGGGGATCTGGGGGACCAAGCAAACCCTTTGCTCAAGGATACCTTAGTCTACACTGCGGGTTATTTTTGGAAAAAAGTACACATATTGCAGTGCTTTTTCCGATTCTTTTTTTGGAAGAGGCTTTTTGACATTTGGCCCGTCTACATGGGGCCAAAAGTGGAAAAAACCTCCTCTTTCAGAAGAGTCCTTATTCCTCATAAAATGAGGACTACAGGGCTTCCAAAAGAGAGTGCCTGTTTTTTTTTAAACTGATCCGAGAAAGTGGATGCGTTCCCTGGACACAGTAGTGTAGACATAACCTCAGACATGGACACGGGCAGGTAGAGGAGAAAAGGCTAGCTCCTCCTCTGCTCAGAAGCAGATATGGACAGTTTAGCATGCAAAGACCCTGAACTGCCTGCTGTGTTAGCTCACCCTGGGAGCATAGACCACTAGAGGAAGCTGCTCTAGCCAGCAGAAAGAGGACGTCTGGAAAGTAGGGACAGAGTAATGTGAAAACCAAGTTAGAGCAGGTTCTGAAAGGGAATCATATGACAAATACCAGGGAAGGTGACATTGCCCTTAGTAGAGCTGATGGAATACAGAACAAGGAAGCTTGCACACTCCTCTCCAAGAATGGCAGAATTATAGGTCTGATGTGTGCACTCTCGGAGGGTGCCACTACAACACAGACCTTCCTCACCCCTCCAGTGAACAGGACACCATTCTGCCCTCTATTACCACTGGCCATTTTAGGCTCTAATTCTTAACCTCTCTTTTTAACACTAATGAGAAGACACTATTAAAGAAAGAACTGAAATCCAGCAAATAAAACTAACCTCCACTGGTTCAGTTAAGACATTGTATATCAGGTGTATTGCACATTTGGGCTCCAGAGGAAAAGGGATAATCAGAAGGTTCTCTTAAATGTCTATTCTCTGTAAAGATTTAATGCGTAATCTCTAATGCACACTGACAGCCCCTGAATAAAAATCCTACACAGGGAAAGATCAATGTATCAGGTTGCAAATAACAATAACAACAAACATTTAAAAATCTTTGGATGCAGTTAAAATAAATGAGACGAGGTAGCTTCATGTTCAGTGTCTTTTGGTGTTTGCTCTAAATTGCTCACTTGTGAAGGTCAATGTACTAAAAGAAGGGTATTTTTTAAAGATTACAAAGATACAAGAAATGTGTCAGTTAATTGATAGGAGTTTGTGAGCCAGCCCAGTTATAGAATGAGCTAATTGCTACAGTTCAGGCAGAAACTATTGCTCATAGCTGTTCTTAGCCCTGTGCAGTACATAGGGTCACATAGGCTACCCCATCTGGCATAAATAAACTGCTTACTAGCTTCAGGGCCATCCCTAGGAGGATGCAGGGCTTGGATATAGGCACTAAGTTTCTAATCTGCTGTCAGAGGTGTTCTCCCTGCTGGATCCACCCAGTCCCTGCCCCCACTCCATGCATTCCCCCAACCCTGGCCCATCTCTTCCCACCTCTGCTCTGCCCTGTCTATTCCTGCCTCCACTCTGACCCTGCTCCACCTCTTCCCTGATTCTTTCTGTCCCTCTTCTCCACTTCCCCACTCAATTCTGCTCCCTTCCAAGCATGCTGCACCCTGACTCCTCTCCCCTTTCCCCAGCACCTCCTGATGGCTCAGAACATCTGATCCATGACAGGCAATAGGCACTGAGAGGAAGGGGAAGGCACTGATTGGTAGGCAGGAGATGCTGGGGGAATAGGGGACATTCTGACAGAGGGCTGCCTGTGGGTGCTCAGCACTCACCATGTTTTTCCCGTGGGTACTCCAAATAACTGTACCAAAGGAATGGCTCTGACTGGCTTCTTTGCCAGTACATTAGTGGCACCTCTCCACACTGACTACTAAGAAATCTTTTGTCATATCTGGGGAATTTGTAAAATTAAATCTTAATGCCATAACATCAGAAAAGCCTCCCACATTGCAGGAACATTGAAATGCAACTGAAAAAAATGGAAATTTAGTTACCTGTGCCCACAACCTAACTCATTTATGCCTCTCTACCAAAGCAGAAGTTAAACTGATGTTAAAATGAATAATTTCAGGTGCAGTTAATTGGATCTGTAATATTGGACGCCAGGGCAAAGGTCATCTGAGATCAGAGTTTCAGTACTAACATATGTCTGAATGCTGTAATTTTGGAAAGAAGTGACTTGTGCTTACTGATTTTGTGTCTGGACCACTGGACTATTTTTGGGAATACTCTTAATGCTGATGATTTCATATGTATTGTCAAACATCAGGAATTTGTCTTCATTTCACAAATTTATAATCATTTTTCTCTAAAGCCATTTTCTAAATATAAAGTATTCTGTTTTTTCCAAAGTTAAAGAGCAATTTCCCATCTCGAACACTACCATTAGGTTTTGACAAGTCACCAAGAACAACAAGCATCAGCTTCTCAGCTAATACAAATTGCTGCACCTCCCTGGAGGTTGATACAGCACATCCATTCATGCCAGCTATAGATACTCCCTCTTTTCCTCCAAAAAGTCCCCAAAGCCTCAAGTAATAGTTTCATTTCAGGTACAAAAGTGTTTGTATGGGTCTGTAGGCAACCTTTCTTTTTAAGTTCCGTGAGGCCATCTGCAGCAGTTCCAGGTACGATCATGGAGACATTTTGTATGAACATATCTTTTCTGGAATAACCTATAGCCAGACAATTCTTTTTAAGATGGGGATTTTCAAATGCACCTAAGAGAGTTAAGCACTCTGCTCCTTACTGCAGCGGAATTTGAACCTGGCACCATTGAACAGAAGTCAGAGAAAGAGCTCCCACTGACTTCATTGCAGCAGGATGAAGAGTGGGGCCCCTGAAATCCTTAGCCACTTGAAAATCCCAGCCTAAATTTTAGCCCAGCTGGACTATCTCTGAAACAGAATAAAATATTTTGTTATATAAATACAAATATGGCTACTGCAAATTCTTGTCATAGAGTAGAATGTAACAGGCTGAGAATGCCAGTGAGACCAATCAGCTGATATATACTGCACTGGAAGGATAGTGAACCAAAAGGGAATTATCAAGCACGATCCACAATCTTTGCCAGAGGTAAGAAAATAAAAATAGTATGAGACATAGACAAGAGAATGAAAAACAGAGGAATGATGGTCCTAAAATTACAAAGAGAATAAATGCAAAAGGGTTGCATCTAAAAGAATCTTTGGATTATAGCAAGGAATGGGAAGGAAAACCTATGCATACGTACCTGAGACGTCTTTGTGGCCCTCACCTAAGAAAGTTAAATAACAAACAATATCTTCTCAATACCAGAGGACAGTTATTGAACACAAGCACTCAATTTGCCCATGCTGCTGTTAGCATCAGTGGAAGCTGTATTGTGGACAAGTTTCAAGCATTTTTACTATGCAATCATCTAAGCTTCAGGCCCTGTGTACACTACGGAATCCAGCTACATATCTTGTGAATTACAGGTACAAACATTCCAGTGGAAGCAAGACTTAAACTCTAAATAAAGCAGATGTCAAAATGAAGCAGATCCAAGCTTCCAGTGTAAGCAGAAAGCCACTTCCCTAAATCATATCCCTCATTTTGTGGACACCACTTTATTGTATTAGCAATTACTATTCCAGGTTCTCCTACTTCTTCCATGCATCTGTTATTTTCTGTGTTCTGGCTCCATTTCATTTAAAATGTATAATTCGGTGGATGAATCAAGAAGTAATGTGGAGTGTATACACCTGGCTTGCCTAATTTAAGTTGAACTATAATGGAGAAATGTGTATTAGAATAAAATGGTTATAAATCAAAAGCTATTTCATTTTCTGTGGTAGTGTAAAAGCCAGAGCTGTTTGAATCCATAATTCAACTGTCATAATCTCTTAGAGATATCATTGACCTTCCTTGGAAATTTCTGTCACATAGAAAAGAATGGTTCTGGAGGAAGAATATTAAATCATACTACATTACTGACAGCTAGTTACTTGAAGGTAATTTAGCCCACTTTAACAAGTACTTAACAATGAGTTGCACTTTTCTATATTCTTATTCTTTACATGTTAAAGTAGCAAAGCTGATATCTCTGGGCTATATATATGTGTATTAAAATCAATGCAAAAATGCAAGCCCCACCATGTTTCACTGAGTACAGTCTCCCAAGAGAACTATTAAGTATTCTCTTGCAGTGCTTCTCGCATATATTTTCAATCAGTATTGAAGTAGATGCACTAATGTTTTCAAGGAACAATAGAGAAACTTAGACCTGTAATTTCTACAGGCACATCTTTGGAAGCATTTAGAAATATAGTTTCCTTTTAAAAACAATCTTAATAAATAACAAACTAAAAAAACCCACTTGATCAGCAACATTTCTTAAATGAATTATTCCAGTGAAATGGTGAGTTTCAGTGTTAGAAATTTAAGTAAGGAATGGTATGGAATCTCAATATTCAATATCCATGGATATCCATATAGAGGGTATCATAATCTTTGTTAGCAGGAAGGAAAGCTGTGGATGTTTGGAACACATAGTAATTACTTTAAAATGACTACATGCTTGACTAAATATGGTCTCAATTAGCAAAGCATTGATGAGAACAACAAAAACAGGGGAAAGTGGAAATGAGTGTCTTATTTCTTTTTATTATCATACCCTTTTGCTCGCTTACAAATGTGGTATGTACAGTCCGGGCGGAGTATAACCAATGTACAGATTGTTACCCTTAGCTTTCATATATTTGATTTTTTTAGATACAAACAACTGGACAGATGCTAAAGTTTTCCTTGGAGTAGAAAGAAGATATCCCTGCATTTATTTTCTTTTTCATACCAAGAGTGGTCTACTGAATACTCTGGGTTTTGAGCTATTCTTGCCACCCATATCTGAACCATCAGTAGATTTCTTTGCAAACTTATTTTCCTTCTTAAATTATAAACCAAGAAAAAAGGGGAAAGAAAGGTAATATATTTAAAGGCATGTAATTCATTCACTGGGTTTTCTATCATTTTCTGCAATACGCTCAATTGGTTGGAATTGGCTGGTCTCATGGCTACCATTATTAGTGATGGAAGAAACTCAAAACATATAGGGGTTCAACTGGGAAAAACACATAGAATTCAGTTATTTGTTTGGATTTCTGAGATCAATGAGAGTGTGCCTATCCAGATGTTGGTGGGGTTTTTTTGTTTTTTTGTTTGTTTTTTTGGACTTCAGCTAAGCTATCTGAACTAGCTTGGACTGAAAATATCCAAAAACAGTCTGACTTATCAGAGTTTGGATTGTTTCTTTCCTTTCTGGCTAGAAATATCCCTCTGTGGGTGGCGTGTCAGTAAAATGTCAACTGGCCAACTGTGGAGCCAAAAAGGAAATACACACACAACATAACTCCCCAGGGGTTAGTTTGTTTGTTAGTATGTGTGCTTGTGTGTTTGTTTGTTGCAGATCCTCTTTCATCACAATAAAAAACAAAATTTAACAACAAAATATCAGCACCCAAACTGAAAACAAGTTACCGGCAGGGACACTTTCAGAAGGAAAAAAATAACTACCTTTTGGTGGAAGGAGCAGGAGAAGCTTATAAGAACTGTGTTTAGCTACCTAAAGGTTGCATTTGGCCACTTCTAAGAGAGTTACTGGAATTAGCTATCAAATCAGTTCTTTTATTGCCTGGGAGATCACTACCACCTTCATTACGAGAGATTCTCTGTCTCAGCAGTACCCTATTATGCCATCCAGAAATGCCTAATGCTTACTGGAGCTGAGGAGCCCTAGCAGGTTGAAGTTGACACTATCTAGGAATGAAACACACATACAAACACACACTCTATCCTGCAGAATGGAACCTGCCAGGACCAGAGCTATCCACAGCCATAGAAAAGGGTGCCATTTTGTGGATATTTCTTAGGCAATATTTGAAGGCTACGGATATATTATTTTTAAAAACATGCTTATTTGCTTTAAAAACACTACAAAAGGTTTCCTAGTTGCAAAAACTCTGTATCAATCTTGAACATTGATTTTTACATTCAAATACTTCAATCATTTTATTTGCTAACTAAAGCCTGATTTGGCTGCTTCTGAGGGAGTTACTGGAGTTAGCCATCAAACCAGCTACATCATTGAAAATCTTGCCATAACTCTTACAATAGAGCAATACAGATAGAATAAAAACTGATATACAATAGAAATTGCTAGGTGCTGAGGTATTTTCATTTATTCTAATTAAATGCAAAGCTGATAATTAATTTCCCATTTCCCTTTTCTATTGTCCAGTACCAGGCTATTTCCTTTTAAATACAGAGTGGAACAGAAACTCAATAAGACAAGAAGTTAAAAAGTTAAGTTTTGAGGTGATACTCAAAAACCTTTGCTAATCAAGATTTCAAATGTTAAATGCTACAAGAAGTTGTCCACAAGCTCCAGTCATGTTCCTAAACTCTTGTCCTCCACAGGGCTGGGCCTAGAGTTCAACTTCATAAGGCTTACTTCTCCCCTGGACAAGTTTAGCTGATAGTTTGACTTTACTGGGAGTCAGATAACTGAGATTTAATTGTTTCCCTTGTAGGATAGAGGACATAGCCTTGTATGCCTTTAGGCCTAAGAAATTTGCACAATTTGGATGATAACTAAGCCCCTGAAACCAAACTTTTCAGATTTGCCCTGTAAATTTGGGGATGGCTGCCCTGCCAGTGCTAGTTACTTTCTGGATCATTTGCAGTGTTTGTAGGAAAAGAAGGGTCAAAACTGGGTTCAACAAATGGAACAAAGATCAAGGAAAAATCAAGGGCAGCTATTTTTTGTCCTGCTGATTAAAGACCTTTACACAGAATTGAGGACCATTGAACCAACATGGTTATTGAAGCTGCAGGGGAGGAAAATGGAAGACTATTAAGAACAAGCTATGGAAAATACAAGGTGGGAGGAGGAGGGGAGTAAATGCCATTCATATGGTAGCTAAATGAGATTTTCTTTCAAAACAAGGTTTTTTAATTGATGATAAAAATCCTTTGAAAAGCTTCCCTGTAGCTTTCTAATTTACTTTTTTGCAAAGTTCAAGCAAAAGGTGAATCAAATTTTGTCTTCAGTATCATTGACTGTAGTTAAATAAAGCGTCACTCACCAAAGCATCTTTGAAGCATACTTGATGTCCTAGAAGTAAATAAATACAGAAAAGGCAGAAAGAAACACTTCAGAATGCAAATATTTTAACTAACTTATGTCATTCTGAAATATATTATTAAAAGAGCTTCTATAAGAGCAAATCTGGAAATTGATTTTGGAAGAAATTGTTTAAAGACTAATCACTATTAACTGCCTATTACTTTCCAACTAGGAAAAAAATACATAATCTAATTTATTCTCACAGCAACCTCAAATGAGTTTTCTCTGCAAGTGCATGGCTCGTTTATGGAACTGTTTACTGTAACTTACTTTCCTCCACTTGACAGGGGTGTTCTGGGAGGAAACAAAAAAAAACAGTTTTTCCATACTGACTCAAAACTACCAGGACAATTGTGTCCAGGTTGTTGTGTAAAGTTGTCTGTGTGACCAAAATTTTCAGAAACTGTGGTACACATAATTCAGCCCCTATTTTCAGAATCAGTTCCAATTCAGACACCCAAACAAGTGTCTGAGTGTGAAAAGGAGACTATGGGTGCCGATTTCTTTTGCAAATCTTGCCATAAGTGTTACAATAGAGCAATGTACAATAAAATCTTTCCCTGAGATCTTTTGAACATCTGGTCCTATATTATTATGTCCTTATTATTATAATTATTATCAGGATGTGTCCTCCTCCTCCCACTCCCTCTACTTCTATGGTACATTTCTTCCCCCCACCATCTTCCCTTTGTCAGCTTGTCTTATATTTTTGGAGTGTGAGGACCAAATTTTCAGTTATGTTTGTATAGCAAGTACTATTTTGTAGGATTATAATAATAAAAATATTTTCATTTGTATTGTCATTATTGTCAAATATTTTCATTTGTACTGTCATCATTGTCAAGCTGAGTATTATGTACAGATGACCACAATAGTCAAGAAAACCTCTCATAAGAATAATGAAGGCACCACTTTAGAGACTAACCAAAATATGTAGAATCATGAACATTTGTTGGCAAAACTAATTTCATAAGATGTCTCTAATTTCCCTGATGAAGTGGCTTTGACCCATGAATGCTCATGATTCCATATATGTTGGTTAGTCTTTAAGGGTATGTCTATACTTGCTCCCTAGTTCGAGCTAGAGATGCAAATGTAGGTGACCAAAATTGCTAATGAAGTGGGAATTTAAATATCCCGCGCTTCATTAATGTGATCTCGCTGGTGAGTTACTTTGCTCAATAGCTGATTCGAAACAGGAAGTGCGCACCGGGACACGTTAGTTCAAATCAAACCCCTTGAGGAGTAGTTAGTTCGAAATAAGGCGTTTGGTTCAAACTAATGGATCCTGGCACACTGGGGAGCAAGTGTAGATGTATCCTCAGGGCATTTGGACACTAGGAAATTATTTCAAAATAACGTATTTTGAAAAAATAACTCCCAAAATAACTGTGTCAAAATAGCATGTCCACACTACAGAAAAGCCTTGAAATTAGTCCAAGGTAGGCTCCCTTAAGGTGGACATGCTACCTCAATTTAGAGCCTCTGGAAGCACTGGGGAGTAATTACTTTGAATGACTCTGTGGAGTAGTTATTTTGAAATAGCAGCAATGGAGCATCCACACTGCTGCTATTTCAAAATAACTATTTCAAAATAAGTGTTATTCCTTGTGGAAAGTAGAAGTTAATATTTTGAAATAACCAGCCCCTTTTTTTGAAATAACAGGCTTCGTAGTGTGGACATTCCACTTCTTATTTCAAAATAAGGAGAGTTGTTTTGAAATAACTCCCTTGTGTAGAGCAGGGGTAAGGTGCCACAGGACCACTCATTGTTTTTAAAGTTAGGGTATGTCTACACTACCACCCTAGTTCGAACTAGGGTGGTTAATGTAGTCATACGAACTTGCAAATGAAGCCCAGGAAATTCAAATCCCGGGCTTCATTTGCAAGTTCGTATGACGACATTAACCACCCTAGTTCGAACTAGGGTGGTAGTGTAGACATACCCTTACAGACCAACATGGCTAACCATCTGAGATCTCTTGAAAGTAGAATTTTTTCTGAATTTCTGACTGCAGCCATAAGAATTGCTATGAAGGCAGCATTTTTCTTGTTATTACAGTGTAAACTAGGAAAAACAGATTTTTAAAGATCAGTATTCTATTAAAAAAAGAAGAGACCTTTTCCCACCTTTGAAACCTTTTGTGTGAGTATGGCATAGGAGTTTAGCTTAGTTCTTATTTCATCCATAGTCAAAAGAGGCCTTTCGGCATGACAAGCTATGATTGTCAGGGTTGTTCAACTTGTATCAAATCATGTTTGTCACAGTTCAAGTTCTTGGAAATCTATTCCCGGCCAATTTAAACAAACAAACAACCAAATAAGAAAAGCAGAATGAAGTCCTGCTGTCTTGCATTTCTCTTAATTGTAGTTTCCCTATGTACTCCAGAAGAGTTTTTGAAAGGACAGCATGTATTTTCTGTGATGCCAAAATGTCAATTTAAAATCCATCTGTTTTAGCAGGAAAGTAATACTTTTTCATAAATGCAACATAACATCTAGCATTCTGCCTGGCACCCAGAGGAGTTAGAGCAAATCCTCTGTTACCCTAAAACAGTATTAGTTATTATTTATGAAGTCTAAGCCTTATAAGAAAAACAGTTGCCTGACATTCACATAATTATTTTAGGAATATTATTTTTTATTCCCCCAATACCACTATAAACTGACCTGGAAAATCTGGCTATTGTTATTTTTCATTAACGTAGAATTGCCATTTTTAAGCTTCTCACATTAAAGAAAGGTGCTAAAGATTAATAAAATGTATTTTACTTTTTCCAGTCTGCACCAGGTACCTTATAAGAAACCAAAAGACATCAAAAATAGTATAAAACATTTCTCCCACTGTGCTGTAAATACATTTCATTCAAACCTGGTGTGAATATCCCCCTTTATGTTTCTATTCTTCAGACCCTTAGACTAGGAACATATCAAAGCTTAGATTGCCAAATTAGTGCCAATTTACTGCAATTTTGGGATATATAATCTTGTATGCCAGCATACAAGCTGAGAGAGCTTTCATTTATCTCGTGACACTTATAGTTGTCTCTTTGGGTTGCAGTGGTTTTTATTGCTTTGCTGCTTCAAATAGGATAAACATCTTCTTTTTGGAATATCATGTCGTTTTCTGGCTAAATGGGAAAAAAACACCTTCTTTTGTGCTTGTCTGTTGGTGTGTTCTGTTCCTTCCTTCCTTCAGAAGTCTCAAGATTATTAGCTATCCAGAGAGGCACAGTTGCTTTTATTTGCTTTTCCAATATATAATAATTGTAAGGCTTCTTCCATGAAGGTGAGCAGGAGGTAATGGAAGTACTCTTAATGATTCCTAAGGGTATGAATTTTAAAAATAAATTTGAAGAGGCATAAAGATGGCATAAATCTGACTTTTTCACTCCTCCCAGTTCTGGGGCCATTGTTTGAGAGATCAATCCCATGCTAATAGTTAGCTAGACAGTGTATCCCAGGCTAAGAGGATCTTTCTTGCACGCTAATATTACCCCCTCTTTGAGGCACGGGCACTCCCGCCCCCCCCCCCCCCCGCTTTCTACTGCATCAAGTTCTGGCTTCTTATCCATGCTTTTATGCTTACATTGCTACCTCCTTGCCACTTTCTGCTTTGTCCCCATTTTCCTCTATTTCACTTGCCTCTGCTTCTTCAGATAGCATTCCCATGCTTCCTCTTATGGTACCACCTACAAATGGAGCATCCCTCTTGTGCTGATGCAAAGGATCACTATCTTCTCTGTATTTCAAAGACCCTTTTCTGCATTGGTGCTGAAAAACAAAAACAAATCTGCAACCACAAATGCTGTGGTTCTTAGGAATGGTGTATAGATAATTATATCTAAATTATAAAGACATGGCCAAGCACTATTTGGTCTTTTTAATCCACACTTCTTTCTATTGGTCTTTCCTTTGGAATTTGTTGGGGCAGTTCCTCAGGACAGGTCTTCTTTTGTGTTTTGTACTTGTACAGCACTTACCAAGTTGTGGATACTACCAGAAATAAACAAATAATAGCACTATAAAACACAAATTCACCATTGCTTTGTGAACGGGGTCTTCCCACCCCACACTGAATGGGGCGGGGAGGGGGAGGCAAGCACGCCTACTGAGTGGAGTACACCCCTCCCCCGCGGCTCTGCTGGGCATGCTCCCAGGGCAGACTATAAAAAAAGGTATAAAAGCCTGCAAAGCAGCTTAGTGTGGACGGACCTCCGGAGAGGAAGGAGCTGCTGCACAAGCACTGGAGCCACAGCCACAGCTGCTGCAGCCGGAGCAAGAGCCGCCGGGCCAGCTGTCCCCACCACCACCATCCCCAGACTGAGCACATCCGCAACGCCGGCCATGCTGTACAGCCCACCTATCCGCTGTCGCCGCACCAGCCGTGGATGCACCAGACGCCGTGCCTGCCAACGCCACTGTCGCAGGCAGACCTTCATCTCCAGGTGGGACCTCTGCTGGTCAGGGGGAGGAGGTAGGAGGCAACCCAGGGCAGGGAGCAGGAAAAGCCCCAGCGGGCTCGGCGAGTTTGGGGGAAAACTCCCCACCGAGTTAGTGGTAGGAACCACCCACCACTGATAGAGCCCTGGGTTGGGGCCTGATGGAGAAGGCGGGCCCAGGCCCCCCTACACCTTCTTCCCAGACTAAGCACAGATACTACAAAGGACTAGGCCGCAGGGCCTGTTTGTAAAGGACTCGACCCCAGGTCTGAGCTGCGCGGGGATAGACCCCCTGCCACACTCTGTAATGAGCAAATATATTATTTTCAGATGCAGAGGAAACAATCATTACCCAGCTCTCTTAGGGTATGTCTACACTACAAAGTTAATTCGAACTAACAGCACTACACAGGCAAACCGCTAGTTCGAACTTAATTTGAACTAGCGGAGCGCTTAATTCGAACTAGGTAAACCTCATTCTATGAGGACTAATGCCTAGTTCGAATTAAGGGCTGTGTAGCCACTTAATTCGAACTAGTGGGAGGCTAGCCCTCCCCAGCTTTCCCTGGTGGCCACTCTGGGCACCACCAGGGAAACTCGTCTGCCCCCCTACCGGCCCCGGAGCCCTTAAAGGGGCACGGTCTGGCTACGGTGCCCGTGCCAGGTGCAAGTCTGCCAACACCCAGCCAGCATACCCTGCACCTGGCACGGCACGAACCAGCCACCCGCTGCCACCCAGCCCTCCGCATCTTCCCGGGACCAGGCTGGCGGCTCCCGGGAGCCTGCCCAGGTCCGCAAGAGGCGGGCGCCCACCTGGTCTAGTGCGGAGATCGTGGACCTCATCCACGACCTCTGCACTAGGCTCAGGAAAGTGGCCGTCTAGGGAAGAATAGCTGCCAGCCTGGCCACCCAGGAGCAGGTTTGCATGAAAATCAAGGTGGTCCAGTGAGACCCCCGATCCTGAGCCCTGAGATTAGAATGGCCGGACTGGGTCAGACCAAAGGTCCATCTAGCCCAGTAGCCTTTCTGCCGACAGCGGCCAACACTAGGGACCCTGGAGGGGATGGACCGAAGACAATGACCAAGCCATTTGTCTCGTGCCATCCATCTCCAGCCTTCCACAAACAGAGGTCAGGGACACCATTTCTACCCCTTGGCTAATACCACTCCATGGACCCAACCTCCATGAATTTATCTAACTTCTCTTTAAACTCTGTTCTAGTTCTAGCCTTCACAGCCTCCTGCAGCAAGGAGTTCCACAGGTTGACTATTTGCTTTGTGAAGAAGAACTTTCGCATATTAGTTTGAAGCCTGCTACCCATTCATTTCATTTGGTGTCCTCTAGTCCTTCTATTATGGGAACTAATGAAGAACTTTTCTTTATGCACCCTCTTCACACCACTCGTGCTTTTATAGACCTCTATCATATCACCCCTTAGTCTCCTCTTTTCTAAGCTGAAAAGTCCCAGTCTCTTTAGCCTCTCTTCATATGGGACCTGTTCCAAACCCCTGATCATTTTAGTTGCCCACCCTCTGTCTTCCCCTCTCCCACCTCCTTTTCCCAGTCTCCCCGAGTTTTGTTCAATAAAGAGAGTTTCTATTTTTTAACACAATTGTCCTTTATTTTGTACATCAGGAAGGGGGGGCTAGGAAGGGATAAGTAGAAGGAGGTGATGGAGGAATGGGGTACGAGCCCCCAATGGGGAGGACTGGGGTGGCTCTGTGGGCTCCTCGGGGTGGAAGCTCTCCTGCAGCCCCCCGAATAACTCCCCCCCCCCCCCGGATGGCAGCCTGCGGCAAGTGCAGCTGGGCTGATGGCCGAGTGCTGTGGTGTGCCGAGTGTGGGCACTCAGGGCACTCCAAGCCAGCACTGCTTTGCAAGCGGGGAACCCCTGAGAACTGTCTGTCCTGGGTGGGGGTTGAGTCCCTTTAAGTACAGCCCTCGGCTAGCCTGAGACAGCATCTCCACGCTCTAAGTCCTAACCTGATGCCCTGCCGGCACTGCTTCCGGCCATCCTTAACCTTGGCTCAGGGTCCACTCAATGTGGACATGCTAGTTCAAATTAGCAAAACGCTAATTCGAACTATTTTTTAGGTCTAGATGCACTAGTTCGAATTAGCTTAGTTCGAATTAACTAATTCGAAATAAGTTAGTTCGAATTAGTGCTGTAGTGTAGACATACCCTTAGTAACTGTGTGCCAAAGTCAGAAGTTATTACTCAGGGAAATCTCTCATTGATGACAATGGGAAGTTTCTACAGTGGTATGCGGTAGCATTGTACCCTTAATTACTCAGAATAAATGAAGTTATTGGAAGGCAGTTTTCTGTGAAAGTGTCTAAGTTTCAATACAAATATGCTTGCTGTTGAGGTCAGTGGAAGTTACATCTTTTTAAAAGGCAGCAGAATTTGGGCATAAGCAGAAAAAACCTTTTGTAAGTCTATTACAGAACAGTACTTTTTTGTCTCCAAGGGAAACTACATGTCGATTTCTTTAGGACAGACATTATTAATGAAGTCCCAAAGTTCCAATTCAAATGTTCTGGATCAAATTTATTGTAATAGTGACACCTTCTCTGTGTACATCTTTTCATCTATTTCCATTTTGCTTAGCTAGATTGGCAGGCCCAGGATTCATTAGATTAACACTTGAATTGTATGTAAAATCAGGAACAGTTTAGCTAATCACATTACAATTGTGTATGACCCACATTCTCCGTCCTGCTAAAAACAAACAGCCACATGACTTTGTACAGTTCCCGTACTCTGTTTATAATTAAAAATGTCACAAATTCTAATTAAAATATGGAAGCTTTGATTGACTGGTGAAGATATCTTTACTTTTGTGACAAATGCAAGCCTGTGGGAAAAATATTTCAGGAACTATCCTTAGATTTCTCTTATTTTTTTCAGTGTTCTTCATCACTCTAACATTTTGCTTCCCAAACATCTAAAATCCAGGACATCTCTGTAAGACAGGAAAGTATTTACCCCATTTTACATATGAGGAAAAAGAGGCAAAAGGAGTTGATCCAAAGCCTATAGAAATTAATAGGAGTCTTTCCCATGATTTCTGGGGCCCCTAAATAATGCAAGCATTATGTCTACAGTTGTTTAAAATGTTCCTGGTATGAAAGCATTTCTAACATTACACTGCATGGATGAAGCGCCAACATTCCAGTAATATGAAGCAGACATATCTGTTCCAGCCCTTCCGTGAGCACCTTGAATAGATAAGGGGTGAGCTGGAAAGAAGGAGCTAGCTGCCTTGCCCATGCTCTTCCTGGGCCTTATTTGATGAGAAATGAGGCAGGAGGTGCAACCCCTAACTTCCTGTTGCCTTTTTTCTTCTCAATGAAGAATAGAAATGCTAGAGAGAGAGTGATCATGTGGTTTCAGGTGATGAAGCAATCTATGGTTTGGCTCCGGGAGGCCCAAGTCTGGGGTCCAAATAAATCAACACTGCATGTAAAAATTGGCCATGGCCCAAATAGAAGAAGGTTTTGCCATCTGGGATGGCTTTTAATTGTTAGAATTCTAATTGTTATTAGTGAAGTTAGAATTACTATATGCATCTTGTCTTTACATTGTTACTCGGGTTCTCTCTTGACAAATAAAGGCACTGAAATAGATCTATACATTGAGGTGATACCTGCATGTATTTCTAAGTCTCAAAAGATTTTAGGCATTCAGACAACTTATCATAGAGGGAAACCTCTATCACATAGGTTTGCAGAATCAGCCCATTTTTTTAAAGACTTGCTTTGGGTACTTTTAATTTCTGAGCTGAAATTTTCCCTAAAGGACTCTTCGGTATCTTTCACAGAAGTTCAATGCTTTAGTGATTTCTTCAAGCACTGTTCTTGTTCATAAATGTTAGGGTTATCCTGTCCTGGCTGCAAACTCTAAATTGTGGCATCAAAGAATGGGTCAGGGAGAAAGAGTTGGGTATATTCCCACTTCATTTTATTGGAATATAATGGGAAAGGGCCTAGTCCCCTTTTTTATTTTATATTTTTTATTTTTCATTCATGGAAATACAGATTGTCAGTCATGTTCCATATAATTGTCATTAAATAGCCCCAAGCCTTCTTTCCCTCTAAAGCTAGCTGACCAGTAACATTCTGGATTCTAGTTGACAGCTGTAAGAATTGCCAATTTATGTAACCGTTTATGCCTGCAAGAGGTTAGCAAGAATCGAAAATAACTTTTTAAGTTCTTATGTCCCTTTAACCCTGTTTAGCCTACAGTTTAAATGTCACAGAATCAAGAATCGTGTCTGAGTTTTAAAAGACTTAAGTAAGTTTATGATCACCACATGTAAATATAAACGCCAAGAAAAGAAAACTGAAATCTCATGTTCTAGGGTTAAAACTGGAAATAATCCTAGGAACCAGAAAGTAATTTTCTCTCACATACACTCTAGTGCTCAACTGACTAATTTGTTTGTGAGGTTTTGGCATTCTCTAATATATGAGGTGAAGGCCAGTGAGAGAAGCAGGATACCAGATTTAATAAGCTAGAGAGCAGGTATGACAAATCCAATGATGCTGACATAGATCACCTTGACAATAAGCCTGTGTCTATTAAAGAGGCTTACTAACTTAGTAACAATATCTTTGATTACACAGAATAAGTTAATTCACTTGCTTTATTGGTGGGTTTTAAGTGGTTCTGTAAGTCTTGGTAAAAATTTCTTCATGATTATTTTTAAAAATTATTTTATAGAAACATACAATGAGTATCCACTGGACTATAACATTGTCATTTGGTCCTTTTGTACCAGAAAATCACCTTCCATTGACTGTTACAATACCCCAAAGCCTGGAACAGGTATTATTTTAATCATATTTTTACACTCTCCATTTTTAAGCTGTTGTATTTATGTAAAGGACAGAACCTTATTGTTATGAGTCTGTTGATTATGTGAAGGAGTTCTCTATTACCACAGTGATCAGACAGACAAACACAGCAGCATACCATGTAATATTGCCGTTTGACATGCTCTTCTTTTGTCATTGCTGCAGGCACTAAATTCTGTCAACGGCTACATGATAATAGAATTTGAATTTCAAGTCATGAAAAACGAGTATCAAAACAATGTCTATAATAAGGCTTCATTAACCAACTCTGGGTGAACAATATGCTCTCTACAGTGTATCTGTTGCAAATGAAATTCATATGGGAAAAGATGATCTTTTAATATAAGACATGTCAAACTCCCAGAGCAAAGCACTAACGTGGTAAAAAAATGTTTTTTTAAGGTTGATATAGTTGTATGTATTTAAGGATGGGATGCTCAAGGATTACCGTGATTTTGGCAAATTAGTTTGAAGTTGTTATTTTCTCATTTTTCCCCTTTTCAGAATATGACCTTATATTTTATACCACTATTCTGCCCGTATGTGAAATGACATCACATTTCTCTCTGGAATCATTCTTTTTTCTGATTATTTCTCTTGTAAGCAGTCAAGCTTAAAGGTTACTGGTAAGAGAAATGGGGGAGTGAGGCTAGATAGGACTCACTTAGAAAAGGTTCTGTCTGCTTTATGAGACTTTCTGTAATTAGGGAGTGAGCCTGTCTCTAATCAGCAAGCTTGCCTCAGTATAAACCCTCTAATATCATCTGATGTGATGAATGCACAAGTGCAGTGGAAGCGGATTAAGCAAACTGTGGTGCAATACCAAGATCAGCATCAAGTCTTTACTGGTTTTATTGAAAGAAATTCCACAGGCTGTCTGTAGAATATATTCTGTACTCGATACCCTTCTTAGTCTCCTTGGGTGTGTCTACACAGCAAAGAAAAATCTGTGGCTGGCCTGTGCCACCCAGCTCATCCTTGTGAGGCTCAAGCTATAGGGCTATTTCATTTCTGTGTAGACTTCCGGGCCCAGGTGGGAGATTAGGCTCTAGGACCTTGTGGGAAATCAGATTTAGAAATTTTTTCTCTTTACAAATTGTCCACCAGTCATTTATGGCTTTCTGTTCATTTGTTCTTTGTTCATGTTCTCCACATATTTTAATACATGTATTGGCACCTGCCAAGCATGGTTTCTATTCCAGGGCAGGATAACACTAACATTTATGAACAAGAACAGTGCTTGAAGAAATCACTAAAGCAGTGAACCTTTGTGAAAGATTCCAAAGAGCCCTTTAGGGAGAGCGAGAGCTGAGCTGCTCTGTGAAATTTCAGAGTGTTTAGCATCCTTTCCTGTTCTCTTTTGCACTAAGAATCAGAAAATTCAGATTAAAAAAATGAAGATCCCAAGCTAGAGAAAAGCAAAATTCCACTGAAACATGTTTTATCTGAATTTGTTGATTCATCAAAATCCAAAACAGTTTGCAGGGACAGTTTGATGTTGACAAAGTTCTGATGGAACCTCTGTCTCATTTCCTGATTGATCATTTGCATTTCTCCTTGCAACCCAAGTTTCCCAGGCAATCAGGATCTCCTATTCAGGGGCAATGAGACACCTAAGAGCTGGTGACTCCAGGCTCTGGGACTGCTGACTTTTTCTTGTGCAGAGATTTTAATTTTGTTTTGTTCATTCTTGTTTCTAAACAGAATGAAACAAAATCTCCAAATCCTCTGAGAAATTGAATCACCATTTTCCTCTCTACTTCTGTCTAATTCCATCCCACTTCCTTTTATACAGCCTCACTACTGCTAGTGAGGGAATCTCCACTATTGTCTCCTGCCATCCTGAATACTTTTATATCATATTAGATCAACACTCCATCAGAACACTTGCTTATTTTTTATTTTTAATAAGGCAAGTTCAACACCATAAAGCATCCTTAGGTATGTGTTATAAAAACAAACTTGTTTTTTTATTAAATTATCAGCTCAGTCAAACTTTTTTTCTGAAAAGCTAAATGAAATATTCTTAAAAATATTACATTTCACAGCCTCAATGCACACTTCTTCTTTTCTTAATGTGAAAAGAAGAAATCATCAGAGAATGGTCCTTCAACTACAGGGTATCTAGGATTGAAATAGGTTCAGTATGGTCCAGAAAACCCCACAAGGCTTGCCACAAAGGGGTCCTTGATTGCCAAGCATTACATAGCTAATTTCAAACTTCCTTTTTAATACTTACTTGGAATACTTGGAAGATCCATGATTTCATCGATGTAAACAGTCTTTCCACCTATGCAGATCACAACTTTTCCATGCCCTTCCTGTTTTGAGCAGTTATTGTCCATGTCCTTCCATAAATCTTCCATGAAGGATCCACCCAACATGCTGGAGGCTTTCTTCTTGTTCTTTTTACATCTCTTGAATACTAATGAAGCATAAGTGCTGTCCATCTGTTGTCTCTCTGTCTTGCTACAGCCAGCCCATCTCCTTTTCTGATCATACATAACTTGGTTGATATCATTGACATTTCTTCTTGCGTGCAGATCATCAATAGTAACATGCTGTTGCCTACTTACACCCACCATGAATCTTTCCATTGCTCTTTGGGTGATTTGAAGCTTAAATTCTTCTGTAAGCATCTTGTTCCAGGTTTCACAGCCATACAGCTTTACCAGAAAGATACTGGTGTTAAAGAGATGGGCTTTTGCAGTGGTGGAAAGTTAGGATCGACAAAAACATTACACAAACTCCCAAAGGCAATTCAGCCCAGCCTCCTCCTCCTGCTCAACTCCATACCCAACTCATTGTCCATCTGCAACACTTGTCCAAGATATACATATTGAACTAGCTTGATAGTCTGTCCATCCAACTGCATGGTGGACTCTCAACAATATGCATTTTTATCCACTTTGTTTTTCCAGTATAAATGGTCAGGCCAATTTCCTTCACACTCTTACCAATGTCATTGAGGAGGGTTTGCAATGTTGCAGGTTTAAAAGCAATTAGGACAATGTCATCTGCAAAAAGGAGCATCTGAAGAACCATCTTTCACTTTAATCTTCCGCAGGACATCTACCAGGATGCTGGCAAACAACTTCGGTGAATAAATGTCCCCCTGCTTTACGCCTCACTTAACTTCAATGATCAAGGGATCATCAAAAAGCCTGCTTTCTGTAGTTACATCAATCATGGAATCTTGTATGATTCTAACATACACAGGGAAAACACCCTGTGAAAAGAGAGCACTTCAAACTGCATTTTGTTCCACAGAGTCAAAAGCTTTTTTTAAAGTTCATGAATAACATGGGTAGTGGGATCTAATACTCTCTGCATCTTTCAGTCATCTGTGTGAACACAAAAATATGGTCTACTGTGGAGAATCCCCTACTAAAGCCTTTTTAATACAGCCCCAGCTAAGTAACTAATTCATGTTCCTTTTTATAAAAATAATTACAAGAAAGATTACAGTAGACTCGATTAGCTATCTTTTTTTGTCTCTCTAATTAGTAACATTTGAATTAACTATATCACCTTTTATTCTATTACTGACAATATCGCTGAATATTGTTTTCCTGAGAACTGCATGCTACCTTCGGGCATGTCGAAACAGAATGGCTAAAGACGAAACAAGCTACGCAACTTGAGCTACGTCAATTTGCATAGCTTAAGACTAAATGAGACTACAGCAGGAAGCCTGAGGTAGAGCACTCCTCCTCCAAATTTCCACATGCCTCATAAAATGAAGGTTACAGGAATTGAAGTAAAAAGTCCTCCATCTTGCCATTATTTCAACATTATGTTGAAATAACAACTTGCTGTTTAGACGCAAACTATGCTATTTTGGAATAACTGATGTTGAGACATAGCCTTGGAAAGGTAATGACATATGAAAATAGACTATAAGAAAGTATACAAAATATATATTTTCACGGCATGCTCTAGATGCTATTGTTTCTGAGGTGGCAGGGACCTTAATATGTAATTTGAAGAAAATGGTTTCAAATGCAGGTATTGGCTTAGATAATAATAGATGAGGCTTCCCATTTGAAATGCAGACTTCAAGATTGACCCAGGTATTTTTTCAAGCTCATACTGTTCTACTTAAAACAACCTCATATAAAGATGGTATTCACAGCGTTCCTCTTTATTTTTCAGTGATTGAATCATAATTTTGGACAGTGGCCAATATCTTGAGGTAATTTTGCTTTTTTACTTTTAAATATTACAGCTTTGTTGGAAGGTTTTGTTTTTGCACTATAAAGCTTTTTTTTCTGGCTCCTCTTTAATTTCTTTTAAAAAGCATTTATTCATCTGGCCAGCTATTTTATCTTCTGTTTTTAATTAGTAGTTTGCAGGGGGGGGTTATTGAACAAGCTGTGTAGCAAAGCAAGGTAGTTTTGACATTCATGCAAAGGTGGGTGACAAAGGTTCAAAACTAAGGCAAAAGAAAATAGAGAATAGAGAATGACTCATGACATACTGTATGTAATAAAACAGGAGAAAATGATGAAAATATTAATTACTGGGATTTTGTCTCAATTATGTTGTTTTCTGTATTTGAAAAAAAAATCATGAAAAGATATGACATTAAGTACAGGTTGGACCTCCCAAAACCAGGACTCCCTCATCCAGCAACATCCATGGTCCATGAGTGTTCCTGAACCAGGGAGTCCTGGCTGGAAGCCCCAATGACAAGAAAGCTGGCAGCTCGGAGCCAAGGCTGGGGTTGGAACTAGCGCTGGAGACTGGTAATGTAGCAGGGGTCATGGCAGCCCCAGTAGCAGGGTTGGGGACAAGGCAGTTGTGGCAGCTGGGGCTGGGGCTGGAGACCTAGCAGATGCAGCAGCTCCAGTAATGGGGTCAGGGATAGTGGGGCTGGGGCTGGAGCAGTCCAGGCTGCCAGGGCTGCAGCAGCCCAGCAGGGAGGCAGCTGGGGCTGGCAATGGGAAAGGAAGGTGATCTGGGGAGCCGGTAGCAAGGAACCTTCCCTTGTTCAAAACCAGTCATGTCCGAGCATGCTGGACCATGTAGTCTAGACATACCCTAGGTGAAAGCCTGGTGGGGCCAGCAGTGTTTGGGATACTACCAGTTGAACAGAAGAGGAGATCACAGATGGGGAGATGCAGATGTGTCCCTCTCTTTCAGAGTCTCTAACCGTCCATTGGATAGCTCAGGAAAGAAGAGTGTTGATTGGTCCCTTGCTCTCCCCTTACATTAATTTAAACACTAGCCTAAACCATATGGATTCTCTTTTTGCTCCATTCCAGGAGCCCCATCTTTCCTACCCTGTACTGAGACTAGGGTTTTTTATTTCAAAAGGGCTAACTTTAGTAAATTAAGGAAATTAGTTAGGAAAGTTGATTGGACTAAAGAAATTATGGATCTTAAAGTGGAGGAGGCCTGGAATTATTTTAAGTTAAAGTTGCAGAAGCTGTCAGAAGCCTGTATCCCTAGAAAAGGGAAAAAATTTATAGGCAGGTGTGTTAGACCAAGCTGGATGAGCGAGCATCTCAGAGAGGTGATTAAGAAAAAGCAGAAAGCATATAAGGAGTGGAAAATGGGAGGGATCAGTAAAGAAAGCTATCTTATTGATGTTAGAGCATGTAGGGATAAAGTGAGAAAGGCTAAAAGTCAGGTAGAGTTGGACCTTGCAAAGGGAATTAAAACCAATAGTAAAAGGTTTTATAGCCATATAAATAGGAAAAAAACAAAAAAGAAGAAGTAGGACCGCTAATTACTAAGGATGGAGTGGAGGTTAAGGATAATCTAGGAATGGCCCAATATTGGAACAAATACTTTGCTTCGGTCTTTAATGAGGCTAATGAAGAGCTTAGGGATAATGGTAAGTTAACAAATGGGACTAAAGATAAGGAGGTAGATATTACCATATCCAAGGTAAAAGCCAAACTTGAACAGCTTAATGGGAGTAAATCGGGGGGCTCAGATAATCTTCATCCAAGAATATTAAAGGAACTGACACATGAACTTGCAAGTCCATTAGCAAAAATGTTTAATAAATCTCTAAACTCAGGGGTTGTACCATTTGACTGGAGAATTGCTAATATAGTTCCGATTTTTAAGAAAGGGAAAAAAATCGACCCGGGTAACTATAGGCCTGTTAGTTTGACATCTGTAGTATGTAAGATCCTGGAAAAAATTTTGAAGGAGAAAGTAGTTAGAGACATTGAGGCTAATGGCAATTGGGACAAATTACAACATGGTTTTACAAAAGGTAGATTGTGCCAAACCAACCTGATCTCCTTTTTTGAGAAAGTAACAGATTTTTTAGATAAAGGAAATGCAGTGGATCTAATCTACCTCGACTTTAGTAAGGCATTTGATACAGTACCACATGGGGAATTATTGGTTAAATTGGAAAAAATAGGGATTAATATGAAAGTTGAGAGGTGGATAAGCAACTGGTTAAAGGGGAGACTACAGCGGGTCATACTGAAAGGTGAACTGTCAGGTTGGAGGAAGGTTACTAGCAGAGTTTCTCAGGGATCAGTTTTGGGGCCAATTTTATTTAATCTTTTTATTGCTGATCTTGGCACCAAAAGTGGAAGTGTCCTAATAAAATTTGCGGATGACACAAAGTTGGGAGGTATTTCCAATTCAGAAAAGGATCGGGATATCATACAGGAAGATCTGGATGACCTTGTAAATTGGAGTGATAGCAATAGGATGAAATTTAATAGTGAGAAGTGTAAGGTTATGCATTTAGGGATTAAAAACAAGAATTTTAGTTATAAGCTGGGGACACATCAGTTGGAAGTAACGGAGGAGGAGAAGGACCTCGGAGTCCTGGTTGATTATAGAATGACTATGAGCTGCCATTGTGACATGGCCGTGAAAAAGGCTAATACGATCTTGGGATGTATTAGGCGAGGTATTTCCAGTAGGAATAAGGAGATGTTAGTGCCATTATACAAGGCATTGGTGAGACCCCCATTTGGAATACTGTGTGCAGTTCTGGACTCCCATGTTTAAGAAGGATGAATTCAAACTGGAACAGGTACAAAGAAGGGCCACTAGGATGATCCGAGGAATGGAAAACCTGTCTTATGAAAGGAGACTCAAGGAGCTTGGCTTGTTTACTTTAACCAAAAGAAGGCTGAGGCAGGACATGATTGCACTTTTTAAATATATTAGAGGGATAAATACCAGGGAGGGAGAGGAATTATTTAAGCTTAATACCAATGTGGACACAAGAACAAATGGATATAAGCTGGCTAGTAGGACGTTTAGACTTGAGATTAGACGAAGGTTTCTAACCATTAGAGGAGTGAGGTTCTGGAACGGCCTTCCAAGGGAAGTAGTGTGGGCAAAAGATCTATCTGGTTTCAAGATTAAACTAGATAGGTTTATGCAGGGGATGGTTTGATGAGAGAACATGATCTTGGTAACGAATTGACCATTCATTATCAGTGGGAAATAGGTCAATGGAGGGATGATAGGAGTTACTTTAGAGAACTTTCTGGGTGTCTGGCTGATGAGTCTTGCCCACATGCTCAGGGTTTAACTGATCGCCATATTTGGGGTCGGGAAGGAATTTTCCTCCAGGGTAGATTGGCAGAGGCCCTGGAGGTTTTTCGCCTTCCTCTGTAGCATGGGGTACAGATCACAGCTAGAGGATTCTCTGCATCTTGGGGTCTTCAAAGTATTTGAAGGCTTCAATATCTGAGATATAGGTGAGAGGATTATTTTAGGAGGGGTGGGTGAGATTTTGTGGCCTGCAGTGTGCAGGGGGTCAGACTAGATGATCATAATGGTCCCTTCTGACCTTAAAGTCTATGAGTCTATGAGTCTAACATAAGAATGGCCATACTAGGTCAGACCAAAGATCCATCTAGCTCAATATCTTGTCTGCCAACAGTGGCCAATACCAAATGCCCCCAAGGGAGGGAACACAACAAGTAATCATCACGTGATCCCTCTCCTGTCATCCATTTCCAGACAGAGGCTAGGGACACCATTCCTACCCATCCTGGCTAATAGCCGTTGATGGTCCTAACCTCACTGAATCTTTTTTGAACCCTCTTAAAGTCCTAGTCTTCGCAACATGCTCTGGCAAGGAGTTCCACAGGTTGACTGTGCTCTGAGTGAAGAAAAACTTCCTTTTGTTTGTTTTAAGCCTGTTGCCTATTAATTTCATTTGGTGACCCCTAGTTCTTATATTATGGGCACAAGTAAATAACTTTTCTTTATTCACTTTTTCCACACCCATCATGATTTTATATCTATCTCCCCTTAGTCACCTCTTTTCAAAGCTGACAGTATTTGGTAGGGAAGTTAGTTAGGTGCTACTTGCAGCAAAAGGTTAAAGGCAAGGTTTCTAGAAGTTAAAACGTGGGATTCTATTGGGGGGGCCTTCTGGTTATGGCATAGGGTGAGGCCTTCTGTCCTTCATAGGCCAAGGTTTCCCCTATTAGTTCCCTCTGTCCTTCCCCACCCCATGGGGGGAGAATTCAAACTGTTGAATTCAGATGAGCAACCTGAGTCCTAGAGATAGGCTGAGGAGAGTCTTCCCTGATTTATGTGTTATATGGTAGAAGCCCTGTAGCTTATGCACTGGAACTACTTAAAATGCCTGGTAGGTGAGAGTCTGGGGGACAGGACAGGCAGTTCTCCTCCCATATGTTTTAATAAAGCTGCGGCTTGCAGCTGAAAATTCATCCTTCTCTTTCTCCTCATTTGCCACATTCTCTACATCAGTGCAGAGCTTCCAGGAACATTTTTCACATCTATGCAAATGTCATCATAGAAGGGTAGACTTTTACTTTTTTTCACTATCTAGATTGTAGTTCACAACTTTTCAAGACACAAGCTGAGCTGTTTATGTATCATCACTTTAATATCGTGTAATTAAGCTGCAAGCCTAACACTTTCATCTGGGGGTTTTCCATTGACTTCAGGGGTCTTTGGTTCAAGTCCCAATTGCAACAGGTCACACACATAATGCTTTGGTTACACAGTGAGAATAATGGGAAATGATCCTGATGGGACACCACATGAGAAGGATTTTAAACTTTATCCATGCTGCTGCTGCTGCCAGTGTCACAGCAGTTGTCTGTCACATGGATTGGTGCTCCCCTCTCCTTTTTGTGTAACATAGAGTTGGATTCCCAGGAGATCTGAATACATCTCCTTATGAATGGTCATTGAGCACATCCTCATCAGCATGTTCCCTGTGTGTGGCACAGGAGCATAGCTAACCTCGCACATTTACTATAACACCACAAACCCCATTCTCATCCAAGGTAAAATATCACCAAATTCTATGTATTCTTTCCTCCTGTCTTCCACCATCTGTACCCTTCTTTTGATTCATAGCTGATGTAAAGAGTAGCCAGAGGAAGCCACTTTTGGTACACAGTAACAATTTTACTGGTCCTCCAAAAACCAAGAACTATGCTAAACAGATTTCAATGTCATCTACTTGAACCTTATCTATTGACATATATCTCCTTCCCTTCCCCCCAAAAGCACTATATGTGTGAGACATACCATCCTCTGTGTTTTTTTTGGCCATAGGTCCATTGGACATATATTTCTTTACATTCACACTGCTGAACTATTCAGTGTCTGGTATGAAACTAAGTACCTTTGTATTTATTTTCCTCTTCCAGATGCCTTGAAAATAATGCCAAGAAGAATATTACAATTTGTGTCCAAGTTTCTTCAATTTGCTTTTTCATTTGTTGTGTTTTATGGTAGTTGTTGATCATTTTGAGAGATTCATTTTATAGCATATACCTAAACATCATGGGTGGCCACAATGAAGTAATAAGATCTGATTTGACTGGAGAACTGAATGCATTAACTTGGTTTCTTCAAAAAGTAGCCTCATATTTTATGACAGATATTTCCAAACAACAAAGAAACTGATTCTTTCTATCAGTCTCAGAAACAATGAATAAAGTATATTTGGATCCCCCCAGGCTCAGAAAGTGACAATGTAGCATCTGTTTTATCACTTTAGTGCTAAAAAATATTAAGAATGGAGAGAACTCACGTGAGAAACTGACACTTCTAAAACACTGACTGTAAAACCTTTACAAAAAATGGTAATCTTCTCTTTATAGGAAACAGAAATATGTCATTAATAGTGGAGAGAATCTTATACCATTTCTCATTATGTTAAATACTAAAAATGATAAAGTACATTGTAAGATGTTAAACATCAAAACAAATAGTTCAAGTCTCCATTGCCACAAGGATGATTTGTTACCTCTGGTGAGGGAAAAAAAGGGAGCTGAATTTGAAATGTGTTTATATATAGACTTTGCAAGTCTTTGCAAGCTCAGCAGTTAAAGAAAAATTTTAGGATTGCTTTATTATTGACAGCACTAGTAATTCAACAGCTTGGAATAAAAGAAGTCTGGGCATGTAATTTATGACAACACATTTTTATTTGCTGCCTCACTACAGGATTCAGGCTACAACTTCCTGTTTCTCTCTTAATGAGTCTTTCATTTATCCTCAATGTTGAGAATTCATTCATTAATTGTTTTAAGCACATATCTCCATTCTGAAGCAAAAGCAACACAGCTATTAAGGACTGATGTCTCCAGTGTTCCACAAGAGACCATGTGCTGCTCTTGGGATGACAACAGAAGATACACAGTCCTGGAAAGGGGGGCTATCTTCTGGTGACTAGATAGAGTGACTTCTCACTCTATTTTATAAGACCATTGTAGTATCTGATTGTCTGCATCGTATCTGAGTGCTTCTCATCTACTTGATAAGCAACCAGGAGAAAGAGTCATGGATATGGCAGAGGATGGCCTCTAACTAATATAGATCCGAACCAGAACTATTCATCATAAAAAGCCCCAAAATTACTAGTTATATAAGTGGGATCCTAATATAAAATGGAAGTGAACTGAAACCACTGGGGCAACTGAGCAAAACTCTTCAGTGCTTATCTGACTCCATCTCTGAAACCGTGGAGCCACATCACTGATTTTAAGTTGTCTCTTCACAGTGATCATTTGCTTTTTATGCAAATTTATATTTGTATATTTTTTAAATGTTGACCATAGGCTTTTACGTGCTCATGTATATGTTTTAGCAGTGCTAATTTGGAAATCATTCTTCTGATACTTGTGGAAACTGGCAAGAAGCAAGTAAAGAGAGAGAATACATTATGACTGTGTCTAGACTGGCAAGCCAGCTGTCTATACTGGCTGCTTCCATTTCCGCAAGAACACTGACCATCTCATGTAAGATTGTCAGTGTTCTTGCAGAAATACTATGCTGCTCCCGTTCGGGCAAAAGCTCTCTTGCGCAAATGCTTTTCCACAAGAGGGCCAGTGTATACAATGCGGTATTGTTTTGCGCAAAAAAGCCCCGATCGCGAAAATGGCGATCGGGGCTTTCTTGCACAAAACCGCGTCTAGATTGGCACGGACGCTTTTACGCAAAAAGTCCGTGCCAATCTAGGCGCTCTTTTCTGCAAATGCTTTTAACAGAAAAACTTTTCCCTTAAAAGCATTTGCGGAAAATCATGCCAGTCTAGACGTAGCCTATGTGTTTAGGATTAGTCATAAATGAAAAGGGGAAACTTAAAAGGGTAAAATATTCCATATTTCTATACATTGTGAATAAAAAAAATCCAAGTCATCTCTGATTGCTATTTTTATGCCATGCTTTTTCCTCTATGATTTTTTTAATTTTGTCACTGATGATACAGTTTCTGGATCATTTCATAAATATGTCAGCTCCTGATAGGCTGCATAGTATCTCTAGTTTGACATTTATACAACACCGTACACAAATGGCTCTAATATATCTTCCGTACAAAATTCAATCTTTGGATTTTGCGGATTATTACTTTCTATCCCCTGAGAACAATTCCTCTGTCTACACTAAGCTCATTTTTTCTGGTTCTAGAATGCTTGGATTTCTGCTGGGATTTCTTATTGCTGTTTAGGTCATCCTTGCTTGAATGTCTTGCTCATTTACCAAATCATCATCCTGTGATGATTCTTTTTCCATTTCCATTAGTTTTGCAATAGCTGCAGACAGGTTTCTAAATACCATCTGTCCATACTCATCGAGGCTGTGGTCTCCCGTGGTGTTGTGTAACAGCATGAGAATGCAGTTGGCCTGCTACTGGAATGGCACCCAAATACCATTCACCTAGTGCTACACTGCTATTTCTTCAAAGAGCTGTGAAGGTGCATCTAGTCAATGAAGCTTTCTATCCATAAAGCATTTTTGTGTCTTATATTGTGATTGCTGATTTCTTTATAATATAGGCTCTTCAGAACAAAAGCTTAATTGTGGGTCTATGTAAATAATAAAGCCATCACTATTTGTTCCCCCAGCTTATTTATTTATTTGTTTATAAAAGCATTGATCCTATGGATTAGGGGCCAGATTTGTAAAGGTACTTTTGTTCCTAAAGTTGCAGAGAGGTGGCTAGATTATTCAGAAGCACTAAGTTACCTAACTGCTGTTGAAATCAATGGGAGTTAGGTGCCTATGTACTTTTGAAAACCATACTGCGCTCTTCTGCATCTTTGGGCATGCCAATACCTTTACAAATCTGGCCCTACCTGCTTTACTACAAAAATGTTAAATGAAATATGTTCTCACTGATTCACAGGAAAATGTCAACATCCAATTTTATTTAAATTCATCTTCATTTAACATGACTTACAAAAAAGCCAAAAAACAAATTCACTCTTTATGTAGCATGAGGCAATGATATTCACGTAGCATCTTAAGGGCTATTTTTCAATCTGTCTCCTGGTATCATCCTTTCCTCTCCAGAAAAACTCCACTGCCAATATTACTTTGTGAAGGTCAAGCTACTTCTGCAATCTGATTCCCAGGCATGCTGTTACTTTCAGTGGTTGATGCAGTCTTGGGACCCAATTAGCAATAGTATGAAATTCAAAAGGTAGTGGTAGCACAGGGTTCTGGAACTAGCGAAGTCCTTTGAGGAGCAGTAACTATTTAAAAACAACAACAGAATTGTGGTGACCTGCATTGTATCTTAGAGGCATCATATGATACAGAAATGAATGCCTTAAGTCTAGGTGATAGCTGTAATTCAGTGGGACAAATTGCAGTATGACAGATCCTGTCATAATTATTGTCATTTCCACATTTTTTTCTTTTTTAACACAGAAGCTACAATTTTAATACTTTGGCAAGGCTTCCTAAAACATCAAATGCTTAAACAGATATTATTTCCAACAAGAAATATATTTAAATTGCTATACACACTACCTGTGAACTTTGATGTGTGCTTGCAGAATTAGTTGACAATATAATAAATGGAACTGTTGCACAAATTACTTTATAGGCGATCTACCTGGCATCCTCTGATAAGGAGTCACATTCTTTCTAAAGTAAAAAGAATACCAACTAAATAGATATCATAGAAATTTTTTTGACTTTGTGATATTAGCACAAGTTGACTTTTCATTTTAATAAAATATATTTTTGCAACACACTAGCTGTGGCTCAGTTCTATCCCATCTCTATTTTCTTACCATCAGTATTTTCCTAAATGTCATGTTTTTATTATTAGGCTTACTGAATATTAAGAGCTGGAAATGACCCATGGAAGTTATCTACTGCAACCCCTGACTATTTTGGAAGAGGAAGCAATTCTAAAAAATAGCTTGAACAGCCCATGAATCAACTCACCATGACTGATTCTAAATCCCAGATTTTCTAATCATTCTCTGTCACACCTCAGAGAAGATGACTCTATGGGGAAACATGCTCATATACAAGGATATGAAGTAATGTCTTTGCTATTGGATTAGCATCTGAAATATGACTTCCCTTGCCCTTTGAGTGGAAGGGATAACTATTAGTCATATAAACCTAAAGAAGTAGTGTCTTGGAAGTTCCTAGAAGAAAGAGACCCACACAGGCAGGGGGAGCTACCATCTTCTAAATATGCAGAAGCAGCAGATTAATTATCTGAACATTTAGAAATATCTCTTAATTGTCCAGGGTTTTCCTGAATAAAAACTCTGAGGACAAATTAATTAATTCATACTGTGATCAATGGGAGTTGCAATTGCTTACACCGGGGGGAGAGAGGTTGTTTCTAGTACCAAGATTTTCAGATTGTACAAATAGCTCACACAATATATGGAAGCCTGACAGCTCACATGCAGCAGGCTCCCCCCTCGGTTCCAACTGAATAACAGCATACAAACAGGAGGGTCAGATGAAATAAAGAGCAAAGCTAGGCAGTACGAGTATCTTTTTCAAACAGGCTAAAACATCCTACTCAAGAGAGCTAAAATATATGTCAAGTATAGCCCTTTCCTAAGATTAATATTCCATGCCATTCCTATTTCTAGCTTTCACAAGGATGTTACACAAATTGAATTGAAAGGGGAGGTGCGTGTGAGCCAGTTTACTATTCAGACATGGTCCACACTGCTAAAATGCTGAAGAAGTCCTGCAGGGAGACCCTAGACTGGAGATAAACAGCAAAGTATCTGCCTTGAAAAGCTGGGGTTCCAGCACCAAGGGTCTTCCTTCCAGACTCTGAATTGGGCACTTTGCTCTCAATAGCGCCTATATCTGTTAGTGTTTCTCCAGCAATAGCTGCTTATTATGCCCCCTCATTAGAGGTGTGAACTCTTCATGTTTTCCTTTTTCCATGAGTTTGGTATGCAGGGAGAGATGTGCATTCCTTAGCCTATCCCCAGCTCATTTATTCCTCTTCTTCTTCCAACATATGAAGACTTCACCCTCAGAAGCTCTTAAGATATCCAAGACAGAGAAGCACAGAGTTGGGAGGGTAGCCACATGAGAATGAGGTACATGTTTGGAGGAGGGCTATGGCTTTGGATCTATGGCTACTCTCCTCACATTGTTACTGATGATCATGTCAGAGTGACTATATACAGTACTCTGTTTCTGCATTGAGCAGAAGAAAATATTGTTAATGCTTGGGGCTAGCTACAATGAAAGTAAAAGATGAATTGTGCTATGCATTCATATAATATCTTACACTTAACTATATTTGTCCCAATCCATCTCTGGTAACATATGAATAGTCTAACAATTTGGTAAATCCACTTTCCAGGTTCCTTTTAGGAACTCTTCCATCAGTAAGTGACCAGGTATCTCTACTTTTTGATGTGACCTTTGTGGAGCTTGTTTGTTTATAGGTGCACCAAAAGCTTAGCATAGAGACATATACTGTATGCAGTATTGCAAATGTCAGAGATTTCAGCCATGCACATCTTAGACCAGATTCGATCCTTAAGTAAAGAAAGTCAACAACTCATATTGACCTTCATTGCTTCTTTCCACATCTTTGTCAATAAAGCCCTTTCCACACATTTACAAAGCCTTGCATTGATGAACAATGCCTGATCTAAAGCAAGCTGAAGTGAGGTCATCGATACGTCACTAAAAATATTTGCACCAGTCAGATGGTGGGTTTCTGTCATTCCTGCCACAGTGGGCAATCTCTCAGTCTATTAGCTTTTTCCCTGCCCTGACTTTATGAAAGAAAAATAATGCAGAAACAGAGTACTGTGAATCAAAGACTTTTTAAAAAAATTAATTCACTTGTCAGTCAGCTCCAGAAGTTCTAGTATCTCAGGGTATGTCTACACTAGACCCCTAGTTCGAACTAGGGAGGCTAGTGTAGGCATTTAAATATCCTGGGATTTATTTGCATCTTCCCGTCCGGGCACAATTTTTAAATCCCCTTAGTCTGAACTAACTTCCCGTGGCTACATACGGCAGTCAAACGTTAACTCAAACTAAGGATTTTGACTGCTGCGTGTAGCCACGGGCAGTTAGTTCATACTAAGGGGATTTAAAAATGGTGCCTGGATGGGAAGATGCAAATAAAGCCCGGGATATTTAAATTCGGGGCTTCATTTGCAACTTCGAATGCCTACATTAACCTCCCTAGTTCGAATTAGGGGCCTAGTGTAGACATACCCTCAGAGTCCCCAGGTTTACTTTACTAGACCATACTGCCGTGATAATCATTACCTCAAAGAAGGGTTGCATGTTTGCTTTTAGCTCTCTAAATTCTTTAAGCCTGATCACTACAACATCTTTTATAAGTGGCACAGATTTCATAGAAACTTCTCCCGTTCAAACAAGATCTGAGAGAGAGAACCTAAAAACAAACTGCTGAAGTATCAGAAAAAAATACAATACATTGGAAATTCAAGATGGAGACTGAGATTTAAAAAGTGGAAAAAGCAGAGTATTTTTTGACATTTGCTAGATACAGTCAGTCCCCGGGTTACGTACAAGATAGGGACTGTAGGTTTGTTCTTAAGTTGAATTTGTATGTAAGTCGGAACTGGTACATATTGTAGGGGAAACTCTAGCCAAACATTTCTCCAGAGCTCAGTTTTATTCTCCCACACCTCTCTTCCCTCAGTCCTTTATTCTCAAGCTGAGGTGTCTGCTGAGAAAAGCCGCTCCACGTCTCCCTGGTCTGCTGGGGGGGGGGGGGAAAGGAGACCAGGAAGACGTGGAGCGCAGCTAGTGCGGGGTTGCCTCACCCCGTTTGTAAGTAGGGATCCGATGTAAGTTGGATCCATGTAACCCGGGGACTGCCTGTATATTTCAATCTTATTTCGCTGGCATGGCTTAGATGCTGTAGTGATTGACTACAGTATCTTAGGGTATGTCTACACTACAGTGTTATTTCAAAATATCTTATTTTGAAATAGTTATTTCGAAATAAGATATTTCGAAATAACGCATCTAGACACAAAATGCATTTCAAAATAGCATTTGGATATTTTGAAATAGCGCATCTACACTGAGTGGACTCTGAATTGCATTTAAGGCTGGCAGGATCCAGTTCTGGCAGGGCACCAGGTCAGGACTTACTGTATGGGGCTGCTGCCTGAGGCTGTCTGAGGTCTGTGCTTAAAAGACCCCCCCCCCCCCCCCCATGGACAGCCAGTTCTCAGATTTCCCTGCTTGCTTGTCTACCTCAATGAGAGACAGCAAAGCATTTTGTCTCTGCGTGCTCTGGTTGCCCTTGCTCGGGACACCACAGCACTTGGCAACATGGTGCCAGAGCTGCCCCTGGGAACTCTGGTGCTTCTCTTGGACACATTGATGTGAACCTGGCTGCACTTTCTGTGGGCTGCCATCTGGGAGGTCCATCAGGGGGGCTGTCAGTATCCAGGAGGCCCTACGGGAGAGCTTCCACCCCGAGGAGCACTAAGAGCCTCCCTGGTCTGCCCCACTGGGGGCTTGTGCCTCATTCCTCCCTCACGTCCTTGCACTTACCCCTCCCTAACCCCCCTTCCTTATGTCAAATAAAACACGCGTATTTTCATGAACACAAACTCTCTTCATTTAACAAAACTGGGGGGAGGGAATGAAACTCTGGTGAGACTGGGGAAAGGAGGCCGGAGAGGGCAGAAGAGGGTGGGAGAGGGGAGGGGGAAACCTGGGAGGAGGGAGCAGGAAGGGGGAAGCAAGGGGAAGAAGTGGGAGGGGAAGCTCAGAGCTCAGGGTTGGGTGTCTTGCTGGACCAACTTGATTGTCATGCAAACCTGCTCCTGGGTTCACGTGTGTCCTTTGGTGGCCAGGCTGGCAGCTATCCTGCCATAGTCAGCCACGTTCCTCCATGTAGTGCGGAGATCATGGATGTTGGGGCCATCTCCACAAATCTGAATAAGGTCCATGATCTCCACCCTGGACCAGGAAGGCACCCACCTTCTCCAGGACCTGGCAGGCTCCTGAGAGCTGGCAGACTGCTCCTGGGGAATGGAGGAGGGCTGGCTGCCGGTGGCTTGCTGGCTCATGTTTGGGGCCACTGGGTCAGGGGCAGTGACTGCTGGCTCTGGGCTGGCAGGCTTGGAGCTGGCACAGGCACTGTGGCCAGAGTCTATCCCTTTAAGGGCTCCAGGGAGGGGGGAAGGGTGTGGAGTGTTCTTGATTGAGGCTGGAATGGCCACCAGGCACCCTGAGAAGGCTGGAGGCCCCCTATTTCAAAATAAGTGTCTACACACAACTTATTTCGAAATAGCTATTTCGAATTTGACGTTATTCCTTGTAGAATGAGGTTTACCAAATTTGAAATAAGCGCTCCGCTATTTTGAATTTATTTCAAAATAGTGGTTTGGCTGTGTAGATGCGGAAAGTTATTTTGAAATAAGGACTATTTCAAAATAACTTTGCTGTGTAGATATACCCTTAGATACTGTAGTATTTCACTAGGAGGTTGATGAAGCACTGGAATGGATTCCTAGGGAGGTGGTGGAATCTCCATCCTTAAAGGTTTTTAAGTCTTGGCTTGACAAAGCCCTGGCTGGGTAGATTTAGTTGGGATTGGTCCTGCCTTGGGCAGGGGGCTGGACTTGATGACCTGCTAAGGTCTCTTCCAGCTCTATAATTCTATGAGTGGTGTGGAAAAAAAGCAGAGGGAGAAGAGAAGGAAAAGAAGTGTTTGAGGAATTTAAAGGACAACAAAACAAATCACAGATGCCTGTGCTGGCAATCACATGACCAGGAAGGCATGGGTGTACTCAGCTCCACGTACAAGAATCTATATGTCAGTGTTGTCCCCTGTGACATAATGGGGATTGTGTTCACTTTGTTATGTGGGTGATTTGTACTGTCCTGTGTAGTTCTGTTGCAACTCTGTGTGTGTATGTGTGCCTCAGTTTTCCTGGGCACTGCACTGATGCCTGGTTGGAAATGGGAATGTTGGGTGTGGCTCTTACTGAGGGGAAGGCTGTCCCAGCCTGCCTTATTTTAGCACATACCCTACAATAGCTCAAGTTGTCATGTAACCTGAGCCTGCATGGGGGGAGCAACCAGATGACTGGTTGCCCGGGAATCTGAACAAAGGAGGGGGTGGAGCTGCCTGGAGGGCTGGGAACAGTTGCTGGGTGTATGAGTTTAGTTTTTTGTCTGGCTTAGGGAGAAGAGAGTCTAGCTGGCTTGGGGGACCAGGCAGGGACCAAGAGCCCTGGCTCTGGGCCTGCCATCCCCAAGATGGATTGTACTGAATGCTCCTGGTTCCTGTAACAAGTCTGAGCTTTGCTGTGTCCCTCTGAACCAATAAACTTCTGTTCTACGTGCTGGCTGAGAGTCACATCTGATTGTGGATGGGGCCCGGTGACTCCCCTATACTCCGTGACATCCCCCATCCATTTGGAAAATTGTTAGTAGTAATTTGAATATAAGCCCTATGTTGCTACTCATCTGGCATATGTATTATTAATGGGTTGAAAAGGGAAAGGGAATTAGGAAATCTGAAATCAAGGGAAAGTTAAAAAAAAGCCATGCCCATAGCTACCAAATCTTAGTCAGTTGGAGGGAAGTTTTGTTATTTAGGATTAATATTAAGTCTTTTTAAAAGTATATTAATTTGTGCTTAAAGTATCTCATTCATACAATGCAGAATTCTGCTGAGTACTTCACACATTCATATTGGTACAGCTTTACATCTCTGCCTTCATTTTCAGAAGAGTTCAGAAGAGTTCCAAAGTCATACAGTTATTTCACAGGTCAAATTATGTAATTGTGTCAAATTACAGTAGTTGTAAATCTGACCTCATGTTCCACCACTTAGTTAGACAAAGTACTGGAATGGTGTTCTTATATGGAAACTGTTTGGGGCTAATGCATTGTACCCTTTTTCTTTCCCCTATCCTCCAAACAAAATGCATCTGCAACAGGCACTACAGAAACTTTCCAAAAATACAAAGCATTTGAGAGACACGTAAAAATGATCTGATGATTAATATCAAACAGATCTTGTGGCCCCTGCATTCTTCTATCTGTTCTAATTATTTTGTAAACTCGCACACAATGGTACTTATTGCCAAGTAAAGAATTAAATGAAACTACAAACTGGCAAACAAGAGACCTAAACTACATCAACTCTAATCACTACTTCTGTTGCTTATAACTTTTTAGTAGTTGTGTTTCTTCTTCCAATCTTCAGGATACTCGCCAGTGGCCAATTCTTCCATTATCCCAATATCCTAACTAAACTAAGACTTCTTTGGTGGGAGGGCGCATTTTGTAGGGCAATCAGGGGTAGGGTTATCTTGATCTCTTCTGGTAAATTGATCTACCTCCATGAGCCCAGTTGGAGCATGCTAGTGAAACAAGGTGTACTCTGTCACAGAGGAAAGGCATTTGAGCTAAAAAAATGAGGGACAGAACCTCATCTTGAATGCAGAGTTAAATGGATTTCTGAGTGCTGAGTGTTTGCAAATCACCTCAGTATAAATTAAAGATATAACTTAATTTTCCTCCAGATCATTCCACACTTTTTCTTTAATGAAAGGTGTACAAGTATCAGATGCTCTTACTGCACTAGAAATTGAGAATTCAACTGTGCCCAGAACTAGCAAAAAATGCTATTTTCCCAGCACTCAAGATATGTCTAGACTGCAGTGTTTTTCCGGGATACTGAAGGTATCCCAGAAAAGCTCTGCCATGTCTAAGGAACGTGCCTGTTTTTCTGAAAAAAAAATTGGAAAAGTAGATGCATTTTTCAGTATCCCTATAAACTTCATTCTACAAGGAAGAAGGGATGTTCTGAAAGAGAATTTTTTCCAACATTTGCAAATGTCAGAAAAGCCTCTTTCATTAGAAAAGCAGGAAAAGATACACAAATTGCAGTTCGCACTTTGCATATCTTTTTCCAACTTTTCTTTGTAGTCTGGACGCAGCCTCACAGTGACATTATTTCAGATAAAAAAATCTGTTTAATGTGTCCAATATCAAATACCTCACTAAGAAAACTTTCTAGATATTACTTTCTTCTTCTAATTTATAACTTAGAAACATTGTTGGCCTAAGGGGGAGGCATTGACAATACTGTAATGACATTTACACTGGGTTTCTTCTTCTTTTATCCTCTTTCCCCAGTTCTGACACCTTTTCCTGCTCCACAGCTATATTATGACTGTGGGATTTCCAGTAATGCTAGCAAATATAAGATGACAGGTAGTGAGCAATTAGAGTTTTTGCACAACAAACATAGTGTCATTTGCTGAACTCTGAATATTTTGCAGAGGATATAAGGGTATGTCTACACTACAGCGTTATTTCAAAATATCTAATTTCAAAATAGTTAACTCGAAATAGCTTATTTAGAAATAATGCATCTACACACAAAATGCATTTCCAAATAGCATTTTTCTATTTCAAAATAGTGTGTCCACACTTAGTGGACATTGAATCGCATTTAAGGCTGGTTGGAACTAGTTCTGGCAGGGCATCAGGCCAGAAGTTGCCTTGTGGCCACGGCGGCCAGCAGGGCATCTTGCGAAGGGATGGAGGTCCCCTATTTCGAAATAAGTGTCTATACAGCATTCAAAATAGCAATTTTGAAATTGGCACTATGCCTCGTGGATTGAGGTTTACCAATTTCGAAATAAACCCTCCGCTATTTTGAATTAATTTTGAAATAATGGAATAGCTGTGTAGATGCTAGGATAGTTATTTCGAAATAATGGTTATTTCAAAATAACTTTGCTGTGTAGACATGCCCTAGTAGTTTTAATAGAAGAACTGGGGACGATTACAAAAACAATTCTGTGAATATTTATTCAAATTTGTAAATGAATTAACTTTTCCCATATTTATTCATTTGGATAAAGATTGCTCTTATATTAGAAATGTTTCCATATTTTTTTCAGATAGCCCTGTGAGAAATAAGTATCTAAATCATATCAGTGACATTTTGTCATGTATCCTAAGCCATGACAGCAGGGAAGGGGTGTTAAGTTACAAATGATATCTATCTTACTCTTCAATTTTGTGAAGTCAAGTGCAAAATGTGTAATTTGTTAGTAAATTAAGGCTTTCCTTTGAAATACTCTGGGAACCTATTTCCAGTTTTTTATCATGAAGTACCATACTTTTCCCACTTCAGAAAATGTTTTCCTTGTCCTGGATATGCTTTAAATTGAACTGCATTTGACAGTTTTATTATAAATGCCTTGTAACTGTTGTGCTAAAGAAAGTGATTGGAAAAATTTGCAAAGTCCTACAATTGGAATTCAACTCCCTAGAGTGCAAAATGAAGGAGCAAATGTTAGCTTGTAAGTTATAATATCCTCCGAAGTCTAGAGACACAAATACAAATTTGATTTATTATTCACCTCTGCTATGGCACCTTGTGCTCTGGGAACCAGCTAATATTATTCTTCTCCACAAAAGTGATGACAAATCATCACTTACAAATTACATTCCAATATCTTTACTGTCTATAGCATCAAAATTGCTTGAAAGGATTGCACAGTTACTCTGCAAACTTTTCCAATACCTTAAATAAATGTTGATACCTTTACTATCCATAGCATCAAAACTGCTTGAAAGCATTGCACAAGAGTTACTCAATAAACATCTCTAATACATTACATAAATGTTGATACCTTTACTGACCATCACACCAAAATAGCTTGAAAGCATTGGAGAGTTATTCTATAAACAACTTCAATCCATTAAATAAATGCCAATACCTTTCCTGTCCACAGCATCAAAACTGCTCAAAACCATTGCCCAGAGTTACTCTGTAAATATCTCCAATAGAGTAACTAATTGTTAAATTGTTTTATTTACATTTCCTGCTTTAGCACAGCAGCATAGCTAACGGTCATTGGTGATATTATGACAGCCTTGGATATCTAATCTAATGGTAGAATTCTATTCTTTCCACAAAGTTAATCACAAACAATGGGGCAGCTAGTTAATATTATTAATATATCAGCACTTCATCTGGGATACATGGGAAGTAATCTGAGAACACAAAGCAGAAGGATTTTCTTTTTTATACTTGTGATTTTGGCAGTCGTGAAAGTTGCTATGTTGAAAGCCCAGATGATTGAAGTCCCTTCAGAAAAGGAGCAGCATGAGAAACTTGCCCTGCCACTGCCCCTCACTGCCCCATCATTTCTCTATATGGAACAGAAATGACCCGAGGGATCTACTCAGAGGTGAGTGGGTAAATCACTATCTGTTGCCCATTCTCTGCTAAGCCTACCAGCAAAGAGACCTATTAGGTGACTCCATCACCTATACCATTGACACTGTCCACAGGGATCTCATGTCACTTAGGTCATCCAGTGGTAAAAATCTTCAGGCTCAGCTAACATGGACTGGATTTGAATAATGATACAGAGGTGAGCTATTCAGTCTCCTGAAAATATGTTATTTGCACCATAGTAGCAATAGCCTTCCTGCTCTATTAGCGCAGAAGCTGTTTACACTGTGCCTAACAACAGGGGCTATTCAAAAGCCTTCTTGTCCTTTGCTATAGGTTGTTTTCAGACAAGTTTGGCTGAGATCTGATCATGTAGAAAGCTCAAGCCTGGGGAACAACACAGAGTACATTTTGTTAAAAAACATGTGACATTCCCCAGGTTTTTGTTCCATTCTACAGTCTCCCCTTAGCATGAGGGAGCCTTGTCTGTGTCTGCCAGTGGTGACTCCACTGCCCATAGGAGCACATAGCAACACAACCCCTTTCAGTCCACGCAGGCTCTGCTGTCCCTCGTGCAGGATAGCAACAGACATTTCCAAGCTCTGAGTCCTCAAGCCCAGAGCCTGCTCCACTGGATTCTCACAGAATCACCAGACATGCTGTTCTCCAGGGAATAGTGCATCATAGCTAATTAGTGACCCCTTGGAGCCCAGCTTCCACTTATCACACAAGCACTTACAATTGTTTACAGGTAAACCAATTAGTTTATTTTACAAAGACTGGAGACTTATATGACAGCAAACAGAAATATTGGAAACAAAGTGATATATAAAAAAGAGTCATAACACAGAGAGTATTTCTACACTACAGAGCTATTCCGAATTAACTTAATATGAAATAGTTAATTCGAACTAACCTAATTTGAAATAATGCATCTATACACAAAACCTATTTCAAAATAGCACATCCACACTGAGTGGACCCTGAACCGAAGTTAAGGCTGTCCGGAACCAGTGCTGGCAGGACATCAGGTTAGGACTTAGTGTGTGGGGCTGCTGCCTGAGGCTAACTGAACTCAGTGCTTAAAGGGACCCTACCCCAGACAGACAATTCTCAGGGTTCCCCACTTGCTTGTCTACCTCGATGAGGGACAGAAAAGCAGTCCTGTCATGAAGTGCCCTGAGTGCCCGAAATCGGGACACCACAGCACTCAGCCACATGGAGCCAGAGCTGTCCCTGGGCACGCAGGTACATGTCGTGGTGTCATTGCCATCGGCCCAGCTGCACTTGCTGCAGGCTGCCATCCGGGGAGGGGGGTCCATCGGTGGGCTGTCAGGATCCAGGAGGCCCTGAGGGACAGCGTCCACCCCGAGGAGCCCTCAGAGCCTCCCCGGTCCTCCTCACCAGGGGATCATGCCCCATTCCTCCCTCACATCCTTCCACTTACCCCTCCCTAGCCCCCCTTCCTGATGTCAAATAAAAGACATGTATGTTCAAAAATAGAAACTGGGTTTATTGAACAAAACTGTGGGGGGGGGGAGATGAACCTCTGGGGATACTGGGAAAAGGAGGTGGGAGAGGGGAAGAGAGAGGGTGGGAGAGGGGAGGGGGAAACCTGGGAGGAGAGAGCTGGAAGGGGGAAGCAAGGGGAAGAAGGTGGAGGAGAAGCTCAGGGCTCAGGGTTGGGGGTCTTGCTGGACCAACTTGATTGTCATACCTGCTCCTGAGTTCACGTGGCCTTTGGTGGCCAGGCTGGCAGCTATCCTGCCATAGACAGCTGCATTCCTCCATCTAGTGCGGAGATCATGGATGTTGGGGGCATCCCCCCCAAACCTGAATGAGGTCCATGATCTCCACCCTGGACCAGGAAGGTGCTCACCTTCTCCAGCCCCTGTCAGGCTCCTGGAAGCTGATAGACTGCTCCTGGGGAGCGGTGGAGGGCTGGTTGCCAGTGGTTGACTCTGGGCTGGCAGGTTTGGAGCTGGCACAGGCCCCGGGTCTGGGGGAGAAGAGAGTAAGTTTTGTGCCCAGAGTGGCCACCAGGGCTCCCTGGGAAGGGCTGGAGAACCCCTATTTCGAATTAAGTGTCTACACAGCACTTAATTCGAAATAGCTATTTTGAATTTGGTGTTACTCCTCGTAGAATGAGGTTTACCAAATTCAAATTAAGGGCTCCGCTATTTCGAATTAAATTCGAAATAGCGGTTTGCATGTATAAATGCTATTAAAGTTAATTTGAAATAACGGCTGTTATTTTGAATTAACTTCGCAGTGTAGACATATCAAGAGAGCCCACCCTTATCTAATACAACACCCTCTTATCTAATAAGATCCTGCTTACTCCAAAGTCTTCTCACAGCATTTTCCCAATCAGGATGGCTGAGAGGCTTCTTTCAAAAGGCTGCTCTGGCTGGTAGCCTGCTATCCCAATGATGCATAACTAAGGGCTCATCTTCACCCCAAATAGTTTCATAAGTTCATTGTCTTTGCTTCCAACCAGTAGATGCCTGCTGAGTGCTTTTCTTGCAGCCCCTGCTATTGATTAGCATTCTGCTCAGAATGTAAGTACGAGTCCATTGTGAACACATATACAACTAAATTTGCACATAAGCACATTTGCACATAAGAGAAGGAAAAGCATCGATTCTCCCTTGTCTGACAGGAGGATGTGGATCACCTTTTGGTGATGTGCCTTAACTCACAGACCTAAGGGATATAATTTTCAGTATGTGTAGAGAACTTGCAATTTTCTGTCCATTCATCTTGCATGATTATGATGACTATTTAACACAGGCTTTCATTAGAGACCTTACATTATATGCTTTGGTGAATTAGTATGTAGATCCCAGACCCATGGGAACCCTGTAGCCCTAGTTGGCACTAAGAGTCCCTCAGTCACAAGCCTTTGTGGTTTTTTAGCATTTTGAAAAACTGATTTGTGGATTATATTAATTGATGGACCCCAAATAATTCTCAGGATGTTCAGGGGGCTGGAGGCAGTAACCTAGAGTAGAGACCAGGCTTGGCTTCACCGGGGGAAGCTTGCAGAACTGGGTGGGGCCTCAGGCAAAAGGAGAAGTCTGGGGTTTGCCTTCTCCAGCGGGTCATTCACCCACCACCCCTCCCTGGTATACAGTCAAATCTCTTGGTTCTCACTTCTGTAGCTCCTCAAAACACAGGGCAAACTAGTGTGAATTATAGATGTCAGAGTTTGGTAAGCTAGTTTACAAAACCCAACAGTTTTTATTTTAAATGTCTTTACTGAAAGACAGGAAATCGCTATATCCTCTCTCACATGCACAAACTCCCACATCAATATATGCACACACCCTGTCTGCTATTAACAAAGTGGCAGCCAAAATCCTCACTCTTTCCTGTCAAGCTCTGTTTATATAATTTCTGACCTATTCTAAAATAAATTATTTGGAATGTTTTTCCCTGAGATATAAATCACTTGGAATGGCCACAGTATTACGCTGTGGAAGCAGTATTGGAACAGTGACTGAGTTTCCTAAAGATGTTGGACAAAGATACGAATAACATATGCGGGATTAAATAATGCAGATTGTCACCTCACATTACTTTAACAAAGCACCTATTTTTAAGAAATGTATTATTGTTCAGCTAGTCAACCCAGAAACAATTTATATACAAGCCCTCCTTGTGTCTCTACTCCTATGTTTGTCTCTACAAATGTAACCCTTCTCCCAGGAGGAGCCAGCAGCAGCCATGGACGAATTCAATATCTAGGGGTTCTTTTCCATTCGTCCAACACAGAATCGTCTGGAGTCCCCACCCAGTAACCTGGAAATTTACACACCAGCCCTCTGAGACACAATGCTTACCTACTGCAAGTACAGAGTATGAGTGTAGAAAATAAACTTTTAATAAAAGGAAGGGAAGTAACTTGGCCTTAATTTGGGAATAAAATGCGTTCATAAACATAAATAAAACAGCAGAGTGGTGGCAGAGAGCTGTGATGAGCAGCCAGCAGGGTGGCAGTGGCAGGACAAGTTGGACAGTGTCCTTTTCCTTGCAGGTTCTATGTCAAGCAATTTAAATGTCCACTTAACAACCTTTTCTCTGCACCTCACTTCAGTTGCTGCCCTTGATCAGACCAGCCACAGAGTTGAGAAGTGCATCTGCAGCGTCCACCTCCCATCCTGGGTCAGGAAAGGTAAAGAATCTGTACTGACTCTGCTGTCCATTTACCATCTGCCTACTAACAGCTCTCCAACATCAGCCTGCTAAGTGCCTATCACACCTCTCCACCTGCTCGTCACTTGTCCTGCCACTGCCACTCTGCTGGCTGCTCATCACATCTCTCTACCACCTCTCTGCCAACTGTCAGTTACCGTCCACTTCTTGGCTATGACTTCTGCCCATCAATCTCAAATGATTTCAGTCCCTGGTGATTTCAGCTCTTAGCAAGCATGGTAGAAGAAAAACAATTCCAGCTCAACTAACATAAGAAAGAGGCTCCTGATGATACCTATTTAGCTCTGTTCTCTGAACAGTGGAGGGAACAGGTCAAACTAGTCCAGGCAGGGGAGGGTATACAACCTCCTGATGAGAATAACCTTCTCTCACTCCTCTTACTCTCATAGAGGTCTGAGAGTTGAGCCCCAGCTCAACTGCAGGTTCCTTCTGCTCACAGTGGGCACTTTTCTTTTAGGGTACGTCTAGACTACATGCCTCTGTCGCCAGAGGCATGTAGATTAGGCTACCAGACATAGGAAAATGAAGCGGCGATTTAAATAATTGCCGCTTCATTTAAATTTACATGGCTGCCGCGCTGAGCCAACAAACAGCTGATCAGTGATACTCTGGACGCGCGGGTGTCGACATCAAAGGCATTTGTCGACCACCCAGGTATGCCTCCTGCTTTCTGGTATTCCCACAAAATTTACAAATATTGGTAACCATATTTCAGCTGTCCCTACATATAATGCAAATATAGCCAGTGTTTGGTCCCATGTTAAGTTGATTAGAATGAGCAAATACCACACCATCTGCTGAATATCTAACAAATCTAAGCAAAGCAGGTGCAAACTGTATTTGCATAGACACATCCAAGGTCTCTCCCCTCTACCAGCTAGCTGTAAGGTAAGGATTCCTTCAGCTCCTGCATTCCTATATTATCCTTCAAATAAATACAGAAAGATTGGCTGACTTTTAAAACCACTTGGAACACAGATCACAAAATCACTGAGTCAACCAGTTGGAAATCAGTCTATCTTCTACATATAGAGCATAAGTGTCTGCATTGGACATCCTTAACCTAATCCTTCTTTATAGAGTGCCTTGCAGGAAATTTATCCCTGGTTATACCCTTTTTTAATTTGTCCCAAAGAAGTGGGCAAATCAGATGTGCCATATTGTGCTCAACTTCCCTTCTCAAGGCCTTCAACTCATTTGTGCACCGAGTTCTTGACAGAGCATACGGTGGCATTTTTGGGAATATAACTTAAGCTGTCTTTGGAAGAACTTGGTATAACTTGCACAGTTTTAGTCACATACGTGATATGGGCTAAATAAGAAAAACACACCCTCTGGCTCATACATACTTCAGGCCTGCCTAGGTGGGGACACACTACATGTGAATAAAAAGTGAATTGGTTAAGCCACATTAAGGCCCTGTATGGATGTTATTCAGAATTTTAAAATGGCTTTAATTCATCTTAGGTTAATTCACAACCAAAATGCAGTCCCCTTCTGTCCACCCTCACTATCTCCATGTGTAGCAGAAATATACCAGTTCTGCTGCTTAAGGAGCATTCATGCCCCATACTGCAGGAGGATTGGAAATAAGTTTTTAGTTGGAGGTTAATAGCACTGGGAAGGAAATGGCTTTCTCATCCCATGAGATTTTTCGAGATTTAAAAGATTTTCCCATCCCAAATCAGGATGAAAAGTCAAAATATCAAAAATGTTCACAAACTGAAAATAAAAAACAAATCTGATCAGTCCAAATGAAATATTGCTTTGATGATTTTAAAACATTTCATTTCAATTTTGATTATTTTACATTTTTTAACTATAACTTAACAACTGAAAGGAAGAAAGAACATAGCATCTACCTTACCACCCTCATCCACTAAAAATATCAGCTGTATTCAAGAAAGCATAACAACTGTTAATTGCTACAATAGTAAGACACAATCCATCTCATATTATATGGTGTTCCAACAATGAGAAACATGAAAGATGTTCCCAGTAACAAGTTAATATTCAATCTGAATACTACAAAAACCCTTTAAGTAAGAAAACAGGCACTCTAGATTTAAAACTTGAACAAAAAGAGTCTTTCCAGTATGAGGGAGGACACACTGTGCCCCAGGAATTCTGCTTAGATAAAACAACAAGCTGTGCAGTATCTGCTTGATCCTCAGGCAGAAAAAAAGCACCAATGTACAGCAGGGGGTGGAGTTTACATAAAGCACAGAACCTCAAAATCAAAGAGTTGCTGAACTGTCAGCCACTGCACAGAAGGGAGGAGTGAAGTATAGATTTGATTTTATGTCCTTATTGCAGTGTTCCACACTAACTAGTGCCCATGAAACAGGATGTTGGCCTAGTAATGAAAAAGAATCTAAATAATCAGTATTGGAAGTGACAAAAGCCTCTTCATTTAGCAATATTTAGCAAACAGGAAAAAAAAACCACTGGTGATAAGGCATAAATGGCATTCCAGAGATAACTGATAGCACGTGCTCTTGGCCTAACCTTATTATTAGTAAATCTCAGTGGAATAGCCATGTTAGTTTGTAACTTCAAAAACAATGAGTAGTCCTGTGGCACCTTAGAGACTAACCAAAACATATAGAATCATTTGATGAAGTGGGTTTTCTAACCTATCCTTTAAATAGGCTTCTGTACCTAATGATTGGAAGATAGCTAATGTGACGCCAATATTTTAAAAGCGCTCTAGAGGTGATTCTGGCAATTACAGACCAGTAAATCTAACATCAGGACTGGGCAAATTTGTTGAAACTATAGTAAAGAATAAAATTGTCAGACACATGCATGAATATAATTTGTTGGGGGAAAGTCAACATGGTTTCTGTAAAGGGAAATCATGTCTTACTAATCTTCTAGAGATCTTTGAGGGGATCAACAAACATGTGAACAAGGGAGATCCAGTGGATATAGTATACTTAGATTTCCAGAAAACCTTTGGCAAGGTCCTTCACCAAAGGCTCTTAAATAAAGTAAGTTGTCATGAGTTAAGAGGGAAGGTCCTTTCGTGGACTGATAACTCATTTAAAGACAGGAAACAAAGGGTAGGAATAAATGGTAAATTTTCTGAGTAGAAAGAGATAACTAGAGGGGTCCCCAAGGGTCTGTCCTGGGACCCATCCTATTTAACTTATTTATAAATGATCTAGAGAAAGGGGTAAATAGTGAAGTGGCAAAATTTGCTGATGATACCAAACTGCTCAAGATGGTTAAGGCCAAAGCAGACTGTGAAGAGCTTCAAAAAGATCTAACCAAACTAAGCGATTGGGCAACAAAATGGCAAATGAAATTTAATGTTGATAAATGTAAAGTAATGCACACTGGAAAAAATAATCCCAACTATATATACAATATGATGAGGACTAATTTGGCTACAACTACTCAAGAGAAAAATCTTGGAGTCATTGTGATATTTCTCTGGAAACATCCACTCAATGAGCAGCAGCAGTCAAAAAAGCAAATACAAAGTTAGGAGTCTTTAAAAAAGGGATCAAGAATAAGACAGAAAATACCTTAATTCCTCTATATAAAACCATGGCACACCCACATCTTGAATACTGTAGATGCAGATGTAGTCACCGCATCTCAAAAAAGATATGTTGGCATTGGAAAAGGTTCAGAAAAGGGCAACAAAAATGATTAGGGGTTTGGAATGGATCCCATATGAAAAGAGATTAAAAAGACTTGGATTTTTCATCTTAGAAAAGAGGAGACTATGGAGAGGATATGATAGAGGTCTATAAAATCATGACTGGTATGGAAAAAGTGAATCGGGAAAAGTTATTTGCTTATTCCCACAATATAAGAACTAGGGGTCACTAAATGAAATTAATAGGCAGAAGCTTTAAAACAAACAAAAGGAAGTGTTTCTTCATTCAGCACTCAGTCAACCCCGTGGAACTCCTTGGCAGGCGATGCGGTGAAGGCTAGAACTATAACAGGGTTCAAAAAAGAGCTAGATTTATGGAGGTTAGGTCCATCAATGGCTATTAGCCAGGATGGGTAGGAATGGTGTCCTAGACTCTGTTTCTCTGGAGGTAGGTGGATCATGTGAGGATTATCTGTTGTGATCCCTCCCTCTGGGGCATCTGGTATTGGCCACTGTCGGCAGACAAGATACTAGGCTAGATGGACCTTTGGTCTGACCCAGTATGGCCATTCTTATGTTCTTATTTTCTTTATAATTGTTGTTTTTCAAAGTTCCTAGCAGAATTCTTATGCTGGAGCCTGGACACAAGGCCTGAAAGATTACATAGTTTGGAGCAGTCATCATCGACAATCAAGTGAATTATTTTAGTTCTTTATGTGTGTGTGTGCGTGTGTGCACATGTGTGTTTGCAAACAATAATATCATAGTTACATAGGTACAGGAAAGGTTTTCAACAATAATAGCCTGAAGTTAACCGTCTAAGCCAATATTTAGGCACAAGTGTGATTTTCAAAAACTCCTAAGACCCAGATCCACAGATTGTATTTAGGGCTACCTAACTCCTGCTTTAGGTGCCTGTGTCCAAAATGTAGACACCTCTGAAATCTTCAGAATCCTGATTAGTTGACTTCTAACTCTGGAGGCACATAAAATCTGTCAGTACAGGCAGTCCCCAAGTTACGCAGATCTCACTTATGTCGGATCCTCAGTTACGAATGGGGATTTTCTCGCCCCGGAGAACTGGAGCGGCGGGACGCCTGGTCCCGCCGCCCGCCTCCTCTGGGGCGAGAAAAGCTGCTGATCTGGAAGCACCGCAGGTCCAGCCCCGGGTCCTCCGCCGCTTTGCTCAGCGTCTCCCTGGTCTGCTGGGGGGGGACGCAGCTAGTGTCCCCCCCCCCAGCAGACCAGGGAGATGTGGAGCAAAGCCCGGGGCCTGTGGTAGAGCAAGTGGGGCGCTGCCGGTTGGTCCCGCAGCACCACTCCTTGGCGCTACTGGACCAACCCAACAGCACCCCAGCTGCTCTGCCCCAGGAGTCCTGATTCAGCCGCTGCTGATCAGTTTCAGCAGTGGCTGAATCAGGATGCCTGTGGCAGAGCAGCTGGGGTGCTGCTGGGTTGGTCCAGTAGCACCGAGGAGCGGCCGCGCTACTGGACCAACCCAGCAGCACCCCAGCTGCTCTGCCCCAGGCGTCCCCAAGTCAGCCGCTGCTGAAACTGACCAGCGGCTGACTACAGGAAGCCCGAGGCAGAGTTGCTCTGCCCCGGGCTTCCTGGAATCAGCTGCTGATCAGTTTCAGCAGCAGCTGACTTGGGGATGCCTGGGGTTCTTAAGTTGAATCTGTATGTAAGTCGGAACTGGTGTCCAGATTCAGCCGCTGTTGAAACTGATCAGTTTCAGCAGCGGCTGAATCTGGATGCCAGTTCCGATTTACATACAGATTCAACTTAAGAACAAACCTACAGTCCCTATCTTGTACGTAACCCGGGGACTGCCTGTACATACATTTTTCTATAAAAGTCCCTTAAGGGTCTAAATTTCTGCCTCTTCTCTCGTGCTTTCTAAGGAGGATTCCCAGGTGCCCAAGTCCCAGCACAATCATCAAACCAGGTAAAAAATACAGATAGGTGCCCAGTCCAGAAGACATTCTCAGAGTATGCCTAGCTCCATACAAAATGGCCCAGAGAAGGAAATCTGGCCCTATTTTAGCACAGTGGTTAGGGTACTCTCCCAGGATGAGGGAATCGCTCTTTTAAATCCCTACTCTGCCAGATGGGAAGAAGGGAAATCATTAAATATACATTGGGTCAGAGAAAGAAAGAAAATTACTGTATAGTCTTGGAGGATACCTCCACACCCACCGGCCCTCTTCCCTCAGCTTAAATGCGTGTTGCCACTGTTTTTACAAAAAATGCTTATCTAACTGAGTCTAGGAGAGGTTTCTCAGCTATGACCCTTCTCTCCAGATGCCAGAGGGCAGTGAGGCTAAAAACTTGTTGATTTTTATGGATCTCATTCTTAGGAACCTCTGTCTCCCCATGCATTGTATAGGGAGCCTATGCTCCTGACCCAGAGTTTGTGAATTCCACTGAATGGCTGAGCACCTAAATGTAAGATGCTGCTGCCTTTTTCATTTGTTTACTATTTTTAAAGGCAGATTGGAGTGGTGAGAGAGCGAGAGTGAGAGAAGAAGAAGAAAAAGGATATAAATGTATTCAGCTCGGTTGAGCTATTTAGAATTTCCTTAGTTCCATAGTTTTTCCTAATGGCACTCACAGTCCACACATAACCTGATTCCCAGCTAGGATTTTCATTTTTTAATTTAAGGAGCACAAGTAACTTAGATTCTTAATCATTTTCTTCCAAGTTCTCTTCAGTACTATGAAAAATTAGCTACCTGTTATCTGGGATACATAAGAATATGTAAATAAGTAACAGGAAGGAACTGAAAATTATTAGACTCACAGCATAAAAATGATATTTTGAAAAGACTAATTCATTTTATCTATTAAAGCAGTCACCTTTGTTTTACCCTTTTATATTAATTTATATGTAAAAGTTTGGAATAATACTTTACTTTGTACTTGGAACTTTTCATCTGCTGATCTCCAAGCTCTTTACAAAGGTCCAATTACTTATTTGTACTTGAGGCAATGTTGTTGAACAATTAGGAGATAGCAGGACACAGGGAGCAACATATTCAAAGCTTGCTTTCAGAACAAATCTCAGGCTTCACTGTAATCCAAAGAAAAAGCACTCCAAAAGCAGAAAACAGCCACTGAGCAAAGACAGTGAAATTAGATTAACTGGTTGCAGTTGTTAAAATCAAAACATTAAACAATTGCAGTACTGTATTAAAGAATGACCATGTAAAACAAAGCCTTCTAGCAATCGCAATAGAACTGAATTTTAAAAACAAATCAAGACAGAATAAAAGAAGTGGTTAGAGACAAAAAAAAGATAGCTTTTCAAAATTGGAAGTCAAATCCAACTAAGAAAAATATAAAGGAACATACATTCTAGCAAGTCAAGTGTAAAAGTGTAACTAGGTTGATCAAAAAACAAAAGACACAATAACTAACAGCAACATTTTTAAGGACATCAGAACCATAAAGCCTGTCAAACAGTCAGTGAACCACAGGACAAGCAAGGTGTTAAACAAGATTCACAGAACACAAGGCCATTATAGACAAGCTAAATTAATTCTTTACATTGGTCTTCACTGCAGACAATGTGAGGAAGATTTCCACTCCTGAGCTATTCTTCTTACGTGACAAATCTGATGAACTGTTCCCAGACTGAAGTATCAATAGAGGAGTTTTTGGAACAAATGATAGATTAAAGTATAATAAGTCATCAGAATAAGATGAATTTCCCCCCAAGAACTCTGAAGGAACTGAAATATGAAATTGCAGAACTACTCGCTATGATATGTAACCTATCACTTAACTCAGCCCTTGGACCAGATAATTGGTGGATATCTAATGTGACACTTACTTTTAAGAAATGCTCCAGAGATGATTCCAGAAATTGTAGACCAGTAAGACTAACTTCAGTATCAGGTAAACTGGTTGAAACTACAGTGAATAACTGAATTATCTGACGCAAAGATGAACACAATTCACCAAGGAAAACTCTGCACAGTTTTTGTAAAGAGAAATCATAATTCCCTGATCTATTAGAATTCTTTTATGTGGTCAGCAAAAACATGGTCAACGTGTGGACAAGGGTAATCCAGTACATATAGTGTAACTGAAATTTCAGAAAGCCTCTGACAAGGTCCATCACCAAAGCTCTTTTTCAGCTTGGGATCACTGTCCCCACTTCAATATCTTTGTCCTCCAGGTGTTGAACTGGGGAGGAATGAAAGGCCAAGTGATGATGTCACTTTTCTTCTTTGCTGGAAAAATCTTTGCTGTGAGAGGGTTAGTCCACTCCCATAGGTGCCAATGGCATGTGCAGGCCTCTAGGTAAGGTGCGGAGGGACTGGCTCTGTACTCCTGGAATGGGTGAGGCCTTGGGCAGAAGGGGCAGGGCCAGGACAGCTAGCCCTCTGCACCACACATAGTCTGTGTCTAGACTACATGCCTCTGTCATCAGAGGCATGTAGATTAGACACATAGGCAAAGGCAAATGAAGCTGCGATTTAAATGATCGCAGCTTCATTTAAATTTACATGGCTGCTGCGCTGAGCCGACAAACAGCTAATCAGCTGTTTGTCCGCTCAGCGCTCTAGTCTGGACACTTCCTTGCCAACATCAAAGCCCTTTGTCGGTAGCCCCATTATTCCTCGTGGGATGAGGTTTACCAGGGCTGCCGACAAAGGGCTTTGATGTCAGCAGGGGAGCATCCAGACTAGCGCGCTAAGCCGACAAACAGCTGATCAGCTGTTTGTCGGCTCAGCGCGGCAGCCATGTAAATTTAAATGAAGCGGCGATTATTTAAATCGCCACTTCATTTCCCTTTGCCAAAACAATAATCTACATGGCTCCGTCGACGGAGCCATGTAGTTTAGACGTACCCATAGTGTGGAGTGCCCCTCTCCAGCTCTCAAAGCCACACAGAGCATACTGTTCTAGCAGTGATTCCAAGGGCCCGGGGCTCTGGACATGGTCACTGCTACAATAGAAGCTGTGTCAGCTGGGAGCCCTGAGCCCCTTTGAACTGCTGCGCCTGGGGGCAACTGTCTCCTTTACCCCTCCTGTCATGGAGCTTGGTCCACCCATAGCATCCAGGCTTCCTCCTAGAACTCTCTAGGGTACTGGATTCTTTTCTTAATGACTGTTGATGAGCCATTAATTCTTACTGGCTACTCTACTATTGCATCTCAAAGGCTATCTATGCGTTAACACGCAGCAGCAATAATATCCAGCAAGAAATTATTGCTCAACAGATCAAGATTTAAAAAATGATACCTCACAGGGCATACTTTGTACAAAACATGTCATAATTACATGACAGTAGTGAATACGGTGGTTCCAGGGTGCTGCTTTGAGATACAGTGCCACACTTACATCAGAAAATTGCAGTATCACTACAATTCCCAAGGAGCTAACAAAGACGCAAGTATTCCCCTCATGGCATAAGAGCAATGCAGACCGCATATTGAAAGGGGTGGTACTGCTTCAGCCTTTTGTTTCTCCAAACTGTTCTACTGATTGCATGCTTAGAATGGAGTAACTCTGGGTATGTCTACACTACAGCATTATTTCGAAACACCAACACTAAGGACTGCCCACAGTGGCCAGGATTGCATGGAGGGTTGCTCCTGGAGAGTGGGGGCGTGGGGCATTGGTGGGGAGGGAGCATTCTCAGCCACCCTGGCACCCCAGTGACTCTGACTTTTGTGTGTCCCTGTGCAGGTGGTCAAAGCCATCAACAGAGTGCTGCTCCGCAGAGTCGTCCGCCTCATGGATTTGGACGCAGTCATCAAGGGGTTTGGAGCCCTGGGCTTCCCCAACTGTGGGGGGGCAATTGACGGGACACACATCCCGATCTGTGCCCCAGAACACCATGCCTCCCTCTATATCAACTGGAAGGGATACTTCTAGGTCATCCTGCAGACTGTGTCTGACAACCGGGGCCACTTTGTGGACATCAGTGTGGGCTGGTCCGGCAGACCACACAACACGCGGGTCTACCAGAACTCCTCCATGTGCCAGAGGCTGCACGCCGGGACTTTCTTCTCCGACTGCCACATCAGGTTCGGAGACGTGGACATTCCTTTGTGCCTGGTGGGGGATGTGGCCTATCCCCTACAACCCTGGCTCATGAAGCCATACACGGGACACCTCAACCCCTCCCAACAGGTGTTTAATGCCAGGCTCAGCAGGGGCTGCATTGTGGTGGAGGGTGCCTTCAGCCAGCTGAAGGCTCGTTTTAGATGCTTCCTTCCTCTCCTGGACCTCTCTGAGTGAAATGTTCCACACATGGTGGCAGCGTGCTGTGTGCTGCACAAGTTGTGTGAGCGGAAGGAGGAGGCTTTCCTACCAGGCTGGATGGCAGAGGCCGAACACTTGGTCAGCCTGTACATGCAGCCCCACACGGCTGCCAGCCAGGAGGCCTACCGGGGGTCTGTCTGTATCCGGGAGGCCCTGAGGAAGAGCTTCTACCCAGAGGAGGACTAACAGTCTGTCTGGTGTGCCCCACTGGGTTCTTGTGCCTCATTCCACCCTCACGTTCCTCCACTTACCCCTACCTAATCCCCTTTCCTGGTGTACTATAAAGACACGAGTTCAAGAAAACAAACTCTCTTTATTGAACAAAACTTGGGTGGGGGATGATGAAACTCTGGAGAGATTGGGGAAAGAAAGCGGGAGAGGGGAGATGAGAGGGTGGGAGAGAGGAGAGGTAAACCTGGGAGGAGAGAGCTGGAAGGGGGAGGCAAGGGGAGAAAGGGGGAGGAGAAGCTCAGGGTCTTGCCGTCCCACCTGTCTCACTGCGGGTGTGGGGCCCTCGGCATCCGCAGGGGGGAGGGTATGGAGGGTGGGAAGGGTGTGGAGGGTGGAGAGGAAAAAGCGGGAGGGGGAGCAAGAGTGGAAGGAGGAGCATTAGCTGGGGAGGCAGCAGGGGCTGGAGTGGCAGGACGCAGCAATCTCTGCACCAGGCTCTGCAAGTAGTCACAGATGGCACGGCCCTGGGCAAGTAACTCCTGCCAGCTCTCCCACCGGAGTTGTAGGTCTTCGTGCACCCAGTGGTCGAGGGTGCGGTGCAGGCCTCGTGGTATCCCCAGGTACTGCTGCTGGTAGTCCTCTTGGGCATGGGTCAGTCTACAGAATGCCCAAGTGCGGGAGGACGTCCCGGGCAGGGTGATGTGCCCTGCACTCACAGCTGGTGCAGCTGCAAACAAGAGAAGTGGTCAGTTATCCCTGGGGACATAGTGGGTAAAGCCCAGCCCCATTCTGCAAGGCGAGGACGACAGGTCTCCACACCATCAGAACCAATGTGCTAGCACAGAAGCCATGTTCTAGATGTCCTGTTATCCCCGGGAGTGGGAGTTGGCCCAGGAGTGCACCCATGCCCCTGTTCTGTATGTGGTGTGGGTCTGCCTCTGTGTAGAGGGGGCTTGTGGAAGGAGGATGTCCTGCTGTGTCCCACCCCGGGGTCAGGAGCACATCATGTGACTTTATACGTACACGCATGTGGATAACAGGCTAAGGCCCCTGCGTGATCCATGGTCAGCAAGGCCCATGTGTGCAGTCCCTTGTTTCCCTTCCCTCCTGCCCCCACATAAAGGGACAGTGATGGCACTCACATGTTGTTGCCTCCTCAGCCTCGGACAACACCAGCAACAGGCTCGCTGGGATGGCTCGGGGGTCCTGGCTGTGCAGTACACTCCCTCGGGGCTCCCATGGCTCCTGACACTCCTTCTCCTCCTCCGTGCCCTGATCAGGGCCCTCTGCCCCAGAGTCAATGACCACCTGGGAGGCACGGACCATCCATTCCCCCAGGATGCATCCAGGGCATCAAAATAGGGGCGGGGTCTGGGTCTGCCCCTGTTTGGGAGCTGCCCCCTGTGGCCCTGGCATACGCCTGCTGCAGCTACTTAATTTTCATCCAAACATGCTCCTGGGTTCGAATGTGGCCTTTCGTGGCCAGGCTGGCAGCCATCTGGCTGTAGACGGCTGCGTACCTCTATCTAGTGTGGAGATCATGGACATTGGAGGCATCCCCCCAAATCTCAATGAGGTCCCTGATCTCCACACTGGACCAGGAAGGCACCTGCCTTTTCCGGCCCCTGGCAGGCTCTTGGGAGCTGGCAGACTGATCCTGGGGAGCAGTGGAGGGCTGGCTGGAAGTGACTTGCTGGCTCATGTTGGGGCCACTGGGTCAGGAGCAGCAAGTACTGGCTCTGGGCTGGCAGGCCTGGAGCTGGCCCAGTCACTATGGCCAGAATCTACCCCTTTAAGGGCTCTGGGGAAGGGGAAGGAGAGGAGTTTTCCTGGTTGGATCCAGAGTAGCCCCTATTCCATGTCTACACAGCACTTATTTTGAAATAGAAATTTCAAAATAGGAGCTATTCCTCGTGGAATGAGGTTTACCAAGTTTGAAATAAGCCCTCCACTATTTCGATTTAATTTCAAAATAGCAGTTGGCTTGTGTAGATGCTAGTAAAATTATTTTGAAATAACTTTGTCATGTAGACATACCCTCTCTATTTAGTCTGAATTCATTCTCCCTGGTAAAATTACTCCAATTTCCATAAACAGTTTTGTAAAATTCAACTAATGATTTATGTCAGTATCACCCATGTCATGTGGCTGTAGACTATTCAAGCCAGAATATTATGACAGTGGAAGCAGGGGCAATTTTTAAGTGCCAATTTTAAACGAATCCCTTAGGAAATACCTAGCATAGTCTGAAAAGGCAAAATTAAAATAAATATACTTCATCAGGTGCAGGGGTAACTGCATGTGTGGCAAACGACCAATTGTATTGCCAACAAGGCACAGGTGTATGCCATATGAGCAGTGAAAATGTGATTGTAAGCAGGAGAGTAATGCTAGTTCTGAATTCATAATGCAATCATTCAAAGCAAGTCATTGTATCTCTCTCATACAGAAAAAAAAACACCTTGAAATATCCATTGGTCCAGATTCAAAATTATTTCAGCTGGAGCAGGGAACAGGAGTTTTTTTGGTGAGAGTTTGAAGTTTCAAACGTGTTGTAGAAAACACATTCAAAATGAACATATTCAATGTGTTAATGCCATCCACTTGGGTGGTAATTCATGATAAAAAGCATGATATTCATATGGAATCAAAATAATTTTAAAAGGTATCTCATTTATCAGCTATAATGGCCACTAGGCCTATTTCTTCCTCTCTTCCACTTAACAACTGATGTAGGTTTGATACCCATATGAAAATATATACAGTATTAAGAATAGATACAAGTAAAAGCATACCTGATAGCGTATGGTTATCATAGCTATGTACTGGCATGGCTCTGCAAGATATTTTACAGACAAATACAGGAGAACAAAGTCATTGCCCCAAACACCTTTCAGTCTAAGGCTTCATGCACTTCTGCAAATAGTTTTATTTGCCTTCAATGAGTGAAGCATTTCAACTTGGCATGAAAAAAAGTTTGAGAAATTAAGCCCTGAATTAGAAAATGTTAAGTCAAAGGAGGTGGAGATTGGAGTTTGGCCTGTTGAGGTTTATAGTTCCAGTGTTGGCTAGTTCATTAGGCCTAGTCTACACCTAACACTTGACTCCATTCTCGCTATGTTGGTCAGGTTTGTGAAAAATGTCATGCCCTGGGTGACATACATAGGTCAACCTAACCTAACATCCAGCTGCAGACACAGCTAGGATGATAGAAGAATTCTTTCATGAACCTAGCTTCTACATCTTAGGCTGTGTCTAGACTACACCTCTTTGTCGACAGAGAGATGTAGATTAGGCATGTCGAAATTGCTAATGAAGCGGGGATTTAAATATCCCATGCTTCATTAGCATAAACACAGCCACCACTTTTTTTTAAAATGGAGATTTTTTTTAAAAAAGGCAGTCTAGACATGGATCTGTCAAAAATAAACCCTTTTTCAACAGATCCTGTAAACCTCATTTTTTGAGGAAAACAGGCTCTGTCGAAAAAGGGTTTATTTTCAACAGATCTGCGTCTAGACTGACTTTTATTTTTTTTCCAAAAAGCTCCGTTTCAAAAAAACCAGTGGCCATGTTTATGCTAATGAAGCATGGGATATTTAAATCCCTGCTTCATTAGCAATTTTGACATGCTTGATTTGCATCCCTCTGTCGACAGAAGGATGCAGTCTAGACGTAGCCTTACTGGAGTACATTTAACTCAGGGATGAAAAACCCCTTTCTCTTGCTGTTTTAACTATACCACGTCTACACTGCAGGCTTCTTGCACAAGAACTGTTCTGCGCAAGAGTTCTTGCGCAAAAGGTCTTGTGCAAGAGCGCATCCACACTGCCATGTGCTTTTTTGCAAGAGATGTGCTTTTGCACAAGAGTGTCCATGGCAGTGTGGACGCTCTCTTGCGCAAGAAAGCTCTGATGGCCATTTTAGCTATAGGGGTTTCTTACTCAAGAAACCCCTGTTGCAAGAGCTCTTCCGCAAGAGGGCTTATCCCCTGTGGGAAGAGGAATAACTCTTGCGCAAGAATCCCTCTGTTCTGACCCCTTATTGTAAATTTACTTGCACAAGAATGCACGTGCAGTGTAGACACTCTGTACGTTTTTGTGCAAGAATGGCTATTCTTACGCAAAAAGCCTGCAGTGTAGACATAGTCCAGCAGTATAGCTGCAGCTATGCTGTTGGTAGTGTAGATATACCCTGATATTAGCCAAGTGAATTTAGTTGCAAGCAGAAGTTGAAGAAGTTGAAGGAGCCTGCACTAATTCATGGAAGCTGCTCCAGACATGAGGGGTCATCATGTTAAAGTGCCCAGAGATGTGAGTGGGAATTGTGAGAGCTTAGTGCATGAAAAGGGACATACTAGAGTATAAACGTCCAGATGCAAGTATGTGTCAGGGATGGAAAGACTTGGAAATAAAGAGAAGGAATCTGAAGATAGGGTAAAAATAAGTTAGATTGGATGGATTAAAATAAGGACGGGAGATCATTTATAATGAGCAAGGAAGTTTATTTCAGATAAAGAATAAAATGTAGTCATTTAGGCTACGTCTAGACTACAGCGGTTTTCTGGGATACAGGAGGTGTCCAAAGAATGCGTCCACTTTTTCAGAAATATTTTAGAAAAAGTGGTTGCATTCTTTCATGATCCCTTTAAACCTCATTTTAAAGAGGAAGTTTTTCTGAAATTTGGCACTGTGTAGACATGCTAAATATTGGAAGAGCCTCTTTCAAAAGAAAAGTGGCAAAAGGTATGCAAATTGCAGTTCACAATTTGCCTATCTTTTTCCGACTTTTCTTTGTAGTCTAGACGTAGCCTTACTTTGTCTCAATGACTCTCTGTTTATTGTAGGGGAACAACAAAAGTAACAAAACTTAACATCTCTGGAGACCAAAATGAGTGTTTCCTCTGTAATGCAAGATAGCACTTCTGCCTCAAAAAAAGAGCAGCTGCAAACAGCAGAGTCCTAGAAATGCAATGCACTATAGATAAAAGAAAATCATACTACAGTAGTTCAATAGCAACACGCACCACAACTGTAATTACACTCAATTCCAGGTAAAGAGAGACTTAGGCCAAACTTTTCAGAAGTGCTGTCTAAATGAGGGGACTTTTTTGGGGGGTACACAATTTGGGACAACTACTCTTAATTTTTTAGACATGTTGATCATCCAGAACTTTAGTTGTTGTTCATAAGAGTCCCTTAGTTGGTATTGAATGAAGTATGCATAGTTGATTTATCTGATATTGTATTTTTTTCAATCTCTATTATTCATGTTGCTTGGATACTGTGTGTATAAAGATCCATCTTTTGTTTTCCATCGCACAATTGGAGTGTTTGTAGCTTGTAGAAAAAGGCTATCTCTGCACTGTGATTAAAACCCGTAGCTAGCACGTGACAGCTGACTTGGGCTCAGGCTAAGACGCCACTTAAGTGCAATGTAAACATTGGCACTTGGGGCAGAACCTGGGCTTGAGGACACTGTGGGATGGGAGGGTCCCAGACCTTGGGCTGCAATTAAATAGCCACTTAGCCCAAACTCCACAAGCCTGCATCAGTTTGCACAAGCCACCCACAGGAATCTCTTTGGAGTACAGATATACCTAAAAAGTATGAAAAAGGTCTATTTTGGTCTGATCTTTAGACATACTCAGTTAAAACAGAGTCACAATAAAGATATTGAGGAACTCACTTTACCCTGAAAAGTAATAAACAAAATAAAAAGGAGAGCATAATAATTTTTTAAAAAAAAACCCCTAAGATCACCCACTTCTGGTAGGCTGATCCAAGCTATCTGTGGCAAAGCCTAGAGAAATGAATATTAGTTTTAAGAGGGAAAAATTTAATGAAAGCAACAAGAAGTGAAACAAAGTCAGAGGACAGACTGAGCCTTAACCCACTGACACTGAAACCAAAAGGCGTCTTTGCACTAACTTTAACTCAATGGATCAGGTTCAGTTTGAAGTAGAACTGATCTAAGTTACTGAAAAAAATTGACAAAATTAATTGAAAATACTATATATGTGAGACATTTACATATAGACATATAGAGATAATTAAATCAACGTGTTCAGACATCGGTGAGTGGCGTTTTTTATTACTAAAATACAATTCTTGTTTCATGCTTAGCTTTGGTTCTCCTCTACATGTTCTTTCTAAAATATGCAATATGTCAGGCATTTCAAATTGCAGAGGCTGATAATAAATGCTGACTTCTGTTGAGATTAAATTATGACTTACAATCTAATATTGTTCAGTGAAGATTAAATGTTGCCAGCCATTTCCAAACACAGACACTATCTATTGTATGTCAGATTTACATTCTTCAATCCATCCAAATCACAGTGTTCTACTCTATGCAATGTTATCCTTGCTCTTAAAAGACCGTGTTATTTATTTTCTCAAGAAAAGGTAGACTCCTTGAGGCAATACACCCTGCACTGGGTTTCTACAAAACATTATAACCTATGGTAAATGAAAAACTAAGTCCTCTCAACACTGCATTACTGAAAGCTACATACAGTTGAAAGTTATTCATGAATTCCATCCAGCCAATCAATAGTCAAATGTGTTGGTAATAGAATGTCAAAAACTAGAGTACTGCACCAAACCAAAGCCATACCATCAATGCTCTGGTGTTGGCTTTTTGGGGGGGGGGGGCCAGGCGACATGTTCTTTTCATTGTTATTCCACTATAAACCCATGTTAACCCTTTGATGTCAGATTTATATTAGTATCAGTATAATTGAGAGTAGAACTTGGCATTAATATTCCATCAATTAACACGTTCAAAATCACAGCAATTTTGCTGAAGTTTACTTTTGCGTTTAGAAATGCTCTTGGTTTTTTGCTAACAGTCTTGCTTATCCTTGGTCTTTCCATCTCTGATACCCAAGTAGCAATGTCATTTCCAATTTTTGATCTGATAGCACATATACTACTATAAGCGATTAGGTTCCCACATCCTCTCCCTGTGCCTGTCTCTGTATTTAAGATACGCAAATACAGTTTCATGTCACAGTTGACGCTTACTGACCTGCCCTAGCTATCAACTCAGCAGTGCCTGAAATCAAACTGTGGTCCCTTGAGTGCAGGAGCCAACACACTAGTGTGCTGTACTGTCTTGACACATTGCGCCAACTAAAGTCTATTATTTTTTAATTTTGTCCAATTTTTCAAATGCCATAGAACTACAGTAAAAAACTTTACACTTCTTTCACTTTCAAATATAGGTATGAAATTTTTAGTTTTACTTGATTAAATCCAAGAAGTTGAAGCATTCAACCATATATGTTCTTCAAGACTATTTACTCTAGGGAAACAGAGCCACTGAAATTCAATGGCAGTGATCCAAACCATGATGAACTGAGGCAATTTCGTTTTTGTTGACCATTGCTCCAGGTCATTGTAATTTAATGAGTAGTAATCCTATTTAAAATATGTTACCGGCAGCATGATGCCTGCTGGGAGAAAGCTGCTACGCATGAACAGATCAATATGCATTGTGTGCATTCGACCATTCAATAATCGATTCACCCTTGTTATGAGAAAATAAATGCTAAAGTCCTAAAAGTTAATTTCTATAGAAAGCTTTTACAAGGCTATCAAATTATTAAAAGTTTTTGTGGGTTCTCTCTTTTAAAAACAATCTTTGGGCAGTATCAGCAGCATCTCACAACAACATCCTGTTCAGTACTAGAAGCTGAATCCTGAATTAGATCCTAGGCAGGAACATGGAGATTGTGGGTCAAAGTCTGCTCTCATTTCTAGTGATGCAAATATGGAGTGAATCCACTGAAGAAAACTGTGTTATTCCAAATGTATTCCAAAGTTGAGAAGAGAACAGAATTTGACTCTGTAGTCTCTCTTCCTTTATTTAATATATTTGACTTTTGTATTACTTTGTTAAATAAGATTAGCACCTTTTAAATTGTTACAAAGATCCAGTTGCATCTTTTATGTCTGAGGGCCCAATTCTGCCTTTGTTTTATGTTGTGCATCTTGCTCCATGAGTAAATTCAAATAAGGGCAGCAACATTAAATGACTAGCTACCAATCAACATACCAAAAGCTCCATAACAAGTTATTTTAAAAATCACAGGAGAGAGGGCCTCAGCTGCTGTAAAGTGACATTGTACCACTGAAGCAAATGAAAGATTAGCTGAGGCTCTGGCCCAATATATTCAGAATCCTTGAACCCGATTTCCTCATCTGATCAAGCTACTTTGCACACACACAGCCCTCCCAGGTGTGCAGAGCAGCCTGAAAACTTGTCAGTGGAGGATTTTCATTCATGCTGTAGTCCAGACTAACTCATGTAATCCCCCACAAGCAGGGATTGGGTAGGGACTGGGCTACTTTACAACAGGCTATCAGGACTGCAAATCCAATGGTACTCCCACTGCACAACTGATCTATACCATAGAATCTGACCCTTTCTTTTTAAGATGCTTGGTTCTCTCCCTTGTATCCATGTTTCTAGTTTACATGTTTTATGGCAGAGACTAGGTGATTGGGTGAATATCTTTCACTGGACTAGGGGACCAGATGTCCCCATTTTATAGGGACAAGCCCAATATTCAGGGCTTTGTCTTAGTTAGTCAACTGTTTCCTCCCTCCCCTCCCCCCCCCTCCACCCCTGTCCCAATATATCACATTTGCTATCTGCTCACCTTATATTGAACCAACTTCTGTTGACGAGAGAGACAAGCTTTCAAGATTACACAGAGGTCTTCTTGAGGTTAGAAGGAAAATTGCTGATGAAGAGCGCTGTGCAATTGCGTTTGGTCCAATGAAAGCTATTAACTCATCCAGCTTGTCTCTCTAATATCCTGCGACCAACATGGCTACAAGAATACTTCTGTATTTTATGGCAGAAATTTTAGGAAATACAATATGGTATTTATGTTAACATATGAGTTCAGAGACCTTTGTTATATGCAGGGCTGGATTACCCAATAGGAAGACTCAGCACGTGCTTAGGGCACCAGCAAAGCAGGGGCACCCAAAAAAATGAGATTTTAGGGTATAGTATTGTTTTTATTTTGAATTACATATGAGGGGGGCATAATCTTTTCAGTGCTTAGGGCCTCTAAAGGTCTTAATCTGGCCCTGGTTATATGCACTGAGTTTTTCATGTTCATTATTGAAACATGAAAGGGTTTCCGAAGGATTAAATCTTCTGTATCAAAATCACAAATATTAAGCTGCCATCTCAATGCACTCCATCTTATCAATTCCACTACCAGGTACTAATGGTGTTTTTATTGCTGTACTATAAAACAATCAGTGAGCCAGAAACACTTTTTTCCCCCTGATCTGGGCTTTCACAATGGTATCTTATATGTACTGTATTTAGTCTGGAGATTAATATGTTTCTGTTTTTCAATTTTGTTCTGACCATTTTCTCTCTCAGATGATTGTTACTCACAGGTAAAAGTGGGGCAGTATGGTGTACCAGAAAGAAGTAGCCACTGGTACTGACATGTACACAGCCAATGTTAAAGCACTGCTGTGGCAGTGCTGCTGTACCCTACTGGCAGGGCTGTTGATGGGGAGAGAGGGGAGAGGAAGGGAAAAAAGGCAGCTGTGCTAGGGCCCAGTGATTTAAAAGGGTTCAGCATCCCCTGGCCAGCCCTTTGGCACTGCATGGCGTGCGCTGCACAGGGCTTTGGTGGTGATTTAAAAGGCCTTGTGTTCCAGCTGGCCCCCAATCCTGCCCTTTCTACCCCCCATTCCACTCGTTTCTGGGGCTGGAGCCAGGTACTATACTGGGAAGATTTTTAAATTACTTTCACCCCTGTTGTTACGGCAGTCAGTTTGGAAAATAGAAATTGAACCACAGTACTACAAGTAACAGAGTGGCCAATGTGGGTGAATGCTGGTGTCTAGAACTGCATGTACAAGAAAGCTCCCAAATGCTGTTATTCCTTTTCTCATGTAGAATCTGTGTCATCTTCATGACATCAATATGCCCTTCCCCTGTTACAGTAGAGGTCAATTTTAGCAAGCTGTTACCACTCAGTGTAAGCTAAAACAGCTCCAAAGCTGCCCTAGTTTATGCCAGAAGTTCAACCAGCCTTGACAGCCCTCAGGAATGGGGGAATGCAAAAATGGAGTATGGTACATATCAGCCACTATCAAGGATTTGAGTCTTTATGATTAAAAGTGCACCCCTTTTGTGATTCCTATCTCCCTGTCACAGAACATTAATAATAATCAGCAGAGTACTGAATACCGTGCAAAGTAATAGTCATTATAGTCTCTCCTGTCTAAAGTTTTGAATCCCTTTAGACCAGAATAACAGCTGTTCTTTTCTACTTCGTAACCTTATTGACGTTAATTAAGTTCTTTCTCATAACTAAAACCTGTAGACATCTAAAATTAACAGCTACTTTAATTCTTCTGTGTACCATCTTTCATTGTAATTGGCCTTCTGGACAGACGCTAGTTGGTGACTTCACTCCAGTCCAGAAGTCTGTCTCCTTTTTTGAGCTGATGTCAGTGTTACTTCTGTGCTTGCAAAGGTCAAGTCCCTTCTGTAATACTCGAGAGAGACACTCAATTCATGCTAACTGGGCAGAGAGTCCAAATCCATTCATCAAAATGATCAAGGATTACACATTTTTGGTCCTTAACCCTTAGCAGAGCTCTACAAATTTTGGAAAATTTGGAAAACAATGAGCCTTAAAGACCTGTTTAATAGTTCAGAATTGGATCCTCACATTCCTATAATGTGTAGGGAGAATCCTGGGTGACTAGTGGGAAAATGTATTTACAATGGATGCAGTTCACCCTTCTGCATAAAACATATGCACCTTTGAGGCCAGTTTTGCAGGTGGAAGTGAGATTTAAATTATGTGCCAACTTTCTGCTGGCCCTCTGTTTGGAGGTGAATTTCACAAAATATTTGCTAAATCTAACTAGATTCAACCAGACAATGAGGCTGATTTTGATCTCCAGTTATAGAATCTTAGCAGAAAGTGGTGAATTTTGTTAGTCAATAAAATTCACCTTGCAGAACAGCTGAAATGGATGGCTCCAAGACTCTAACTCCATTGAAAGCCACTGGAGTTTCTCCAGTAGCAAATGAGAAACACAGATTCATGTTCATAGTCTTTGTTTGCTTTTCAGTTAACACATGAGCAAGCAGTTTTTGTTCACATGCACATTTGGGAAGGAACTTTTTTTCACCCAGACGTGAGTATTCAAGGATATCCACAACAGAAGTACTGTTATGCACACCTGTGCATACTGGCTTTTTTATTTTGAAGACAGGAAAAAGAATAGGAGAGCAAGAAGACATGTGACTTTTAAACAAACACCAGAGTGATCACATTGCATGTGCAGCATAAGGAGGAGAGAGAACCTAAGTAGCAGAAATGTTCCTTCCCTAAAGACACGGATCTTAGGCTATGTCTACTACAATGATCTATTGGAAAAAGGTACGCAAATCGTGATCTGCATTGTAGTTTTTTTGGAAGAGACTTTTCCGAATTTGGCCCGTCTACACTGGGACAAATTTAGAAAAAGCCTCCTCTTTTGGAAGAGCTCTTCTTTCTTGTGGGAGGAGGAAGTCAGGGCTTCTGAAAGAGCATGTCTGCTCTTCTCCAAAAAAAAGCAAAAGAGCAGATGCGTTCCCTGGATGGCGGAGTTTTTCCAGGATACCAGAGGTATCCTGGAAAACTCCCATAGTGTAGACATTGCCTTAGCTATCTCCACCTTTCCTTTGTTTGGTGGAAGAACTTAAATCTACAACTCAGAAGAGTCCCATCTAAAACATCAGTGTGGTGGTGGGAATGCTGAGCTGAATGCTGCTGCAGCTTCTCCTGCTAGGTGATGACAGCAGCTCTTGATGATGATGAGTAGTAGAATTCTGCCCCTGTACATGATCTGACTTCCACAGAGAAAGACAAGTACTGTTGAATAGGAAAAGCCTGTTTATGAAAGGGGTTAGCTCCTACAGTGGAAAAATTCTGAAAGGTTGCCCCACTTTCCAGCCTGTAGGTGTTTTAAATAAAATTGGGGAGGATAAAATACTTCAAAAGTGATGGAAACTCAGGAAGTGACCCTGAGGGTGCATCTACACTTCTCTTTGTTCTACACTGCACTGTAGGTAGAAGTAAGATATGCAATTTGAGCTATGCAAATTGCATATCTTACTTAAATGTTATTTTGAAATAGCTTATTTCAAAATTTGGCGCTGTCTACACAGCACTTATTTTGAAATAAATTGCTATTCTGAAACATTCCTTACTCCTCGTGGAATGAGGTTTACAGGGATTTCAGAATAACAAGCCCATTATATTTCGAAATAACAGGTGCATTCAAAAGATGCAGAATAGGTATTTCGGGATCCCTCTGGGATCGCAAAATAGCACTGCAGTGTAAATGTAGCCTAGAACATTTAATTTTTAGTATTTGTGAGCAATTGTTTCCCTCTGAATACATTCCTCACTGACTCCAGTTTTGAATGACAAGCTAGCTATTTACAGTAGAAATATGTGAACTGAGTCAGAGACAACAAAAACTGCCCCAAAATTATTTTCCCACCAAGGGAATCTTTTCTGATGTGTGGAAAAGTTTCAGTAAACTCTCTGTGTGTGCTGGGAGAAAGGGAGCCTGCATGTATGCTGGAAGGAGGGATTGATCTGCTTTTGTTTGCCCTTGTATTTCCTCGTTTTGCCTTGCACAAGAGGTGCAAAATATCACTAGAAAGGTTCCAGCTTCCTTTCAGCACTGAATCAATCTCAGCAGCAGCCTGACTGCTTTGAGTACTATGTAACTAATTAACAATCAAGGTAGTTATTCCCTAGAGAATTAAATGTTAGTGAATGCAACCTGCCTGTTCTTGGATGCTGTTCTCTGAAGCATCTGGTACAGGCCACGAAAAAAGAATTACTGGTCTTCTCCAGTGAGGGAATCAGAGCTGCACAGTAAGACCAAGTTCTGATATAATAATAGAAGTCAGATGTGATAGATAACAAACTTCCCATGCATATTATAACATCAGTGTAAGCCAATACATATATATTAGGCCTAGTTCACATCTCATTAATATTGTATTATACCTTCCATGTGGGCAGTTATGTTAACTGAATTATATTATATCTATCCCACAGTGCTGTTCACTCATGTCAAGATACATATCCCACAATACCCTTCAAAGCTGAAATCAGCCTTGACCCTGGGAAATACAAAAGCAGTCAAAGATGTGACACATGAATTGTAAGTTTTGATACCAGTTGGGTGGTATTTTCATAGGCAACTGGTATGGAATGTGGTGGTTAAAACAGAAACAAGGAAAAAAACATCATGATACTAAAAAAAAAAAGGTAAAAAGCTGATTGTACATCACCCAAGACTAAAATGTACTGAAATGCTTATAAAGCTATTATATAAATATATATATAGTTTTGGAGTCATATTTTGATGTACACCTTCTGCGCAAGGTGAACTAAATGCTGTGAGGAACATTCTTCCCAGAAGGATTGGTCAAGTATTAACTTTTTTCTTTCTGCACTGCACTATTTTGTCTTTAATTATATAAAGTTGCTTAAAGTTGGTTATTTGGTTTATTAAATATTTTAAATATCAAACCACAAGATTAGTTGAACAATTTTCTATACTTTTTATGAGGATCAGTCTGAATATTAATTAATACAGCCAGTCCCCGGGTTACATGGATCCGACTTACATCGGATCCCTACTTACAAAGGGGGTGAGGCAACCCTGCACTAGCTGCTTCCCCCCAGCAGACCAGGGAGATGCGAAGCTAGCGGCCCCTCCCCCCCCCCCCCCCCCCAGCAGACCAGGGAGACGTGGAGTGGCTTTTCTCAGCAGACACCTCAGCTTGAGAATAAAGGACTGAGGGAAGTGAGGTGTGGGAGAATAAAACTGAGCTCTGGAGAAATGTTTGGCTAGAGTTTCCCCTACAATATGTACCAGTTCCGACTTACATACAAATTCAACTTAAGAACAAACCTACAGTCCCTATCTTGTACGTATCCTGGGTACTGCCTGTACTGTGACTGGTCCCACAAATGGAAGAATTCTACACGTTTATGACATGAATAAACACAGACTGCACTTCACCTAAAATCTTTCTAACATGGGTAAAACAGCAATGGTCACCTTCCAGAGCTCCAGTAAAGTCATGGATTTAATTCATAATAATTTGCATATATCAGCACAGCAAGCTTTCATTAGTTTCTACAGAAATCTGAAAACAACTCAAGAAATTAAGTGGCAATAAATCACCAGGACTAAGAAGAGATCTCTGATCTCAGGGAATTTTCTTTTCTAAAATTGAAATATAATTATAAAATTTCAGTTAATAATGACAGTTCTCAATAACATGGGGAGTTATTGGAATTAATAATTAAATCAAAGTCAGGCACTGTGCAAAGAAGAAATTGTTTGTTCTTATTTTTCCATCTAGCTCAGAAAGTTCAATTAAACCTTTCTCTGACAAACCAAGTGGAAATGGCTTTGACTAAGATAAACAGACCTACCTGATCTAATGACAGAGTTAGTAAATAAGGGTACATCTACACAGCAGTGTTATTTCAGAACAACTGACATTATTCCGAAATAACATAGTGCACATCTACACTACAAGCCTTTATTCTGAAATAATGTCAAAATGGAGGACTTCTTACTCGGATTCCTGTAACCCTCATTTCACGAGGAGTAAGGAAAGTCGAAGGAAGAGTGTTCTTCCTTTGACTTCCTGCTGTGTAAACAGCCCCAAAAGCTGAATTAAGCTATTTTGCTTTCAGCTACGCAACTGATGTAGCTGAGGTTGTGTAGCTTAATTCAACGTAAGCCCTACTGAGTAGACGTACCCTAAGAGACCAACCAGAACTACCCGATCTTCTATTATGTGTTTTATCTTATATGACCTGTACCCCAGATCCCAGTTCAGGCTCAAAATCAGAGCTAGAAATAATTCATTTGAAAAATTTCATCTTTTTGTTCTTGAATTTCCTGAAAGCAAACGAGAATTTTCTTGGACTGACAAAATGAATGAGTTATCTGAATTGTTATTAGTACAAGAATTTCTGCTAGCAACTTTAAAGTCTCTAACTCTTTTGCCAAATGTTCACTCCAAAGTATTTGATTTTCTAAACTTTTGCTCTTTTGATTGGACAGATGGCTTGTTTTTCCTCCTTTAATGGACTAATGTAACTCTGAAAACTGTGCTTCTGGAGTGCACATTCATATTGAAGAGTTTAAAATCCATTTTTCATGAATACTCCTGCTATACTAAAAGATGTAGAAGAATAAGTGGAATGCCTGGAAATAAGATTCTAGCTCTGTGGAATAAAGGGACAAATGAAGTTATATTTATCCTCTGGTGTAATACAAAAACAGAAGAACAGAAAGAAGATCTGGTCAACCTGTTCATCTCAGCTAATGGACCAGACTCTCTGCTGGTATAAATCAACATAGTTCCTTTGCCTTATCCCTGCTTATGTCCGTGTGTTGACATCCTAGCCGAGCCACAACTTGAATGTGCTTGAATTGACATCTTTCATTAATTCATCCTGATTTTCTTCAAATATTCATAACTTTTGACTGAATAGTTTAGATGAACAATTTTGCCAGTAGGTTAGCTGTGAGCTGCTCATTGTGATTATTTACTGTTCACATTGAATTATTAGTTATGTGGTCATGTTTTTGTTCCCTGACTGGAACTTTTACAACAGCAGAATATTGAACAGTTAATAGGTATTAAAAACACACTTTCTGATATCCTGGTAACACTCCTGATGCTTGTGGTCTCAACAAATATTTTTAGGTGTATTCATCTTTAGACAAATGGCCAGGATCAACATGGTTTCAAGAACCACAGTAAACCAAATTCATCACTTTTATTCACAAAAGTATTCCTGATTTTTTAATCATTTGACCAACTCTGATCAAAAGGAGACATATAATTAGTCTGTGGAGTACACTGCAACAAGATATTAGTGAGGTTAATAAGATAGAGAAAAAAATGACATTTTTGTATAATATCTGCCCCTATATTAGGCTAGCAAGAATAAAATGACAAAGGCCATCCATCCCCATGTCCCAGGAGATAAGATAATGACCAGCTGGTGTCGGGAGACCCCATCTGGCAGAAGTATCAAACAACAGAAGGTACTATACTATGGAAATGTTACCCTGTCTGCAGCCTGGCACCTATGGGTACCTCTACACTACAGAGAAGATCAAAGCTGCCACTATCGATCTTCCAGGGTTCAAATTCGCGGTCTAGTTAAGACAGCTAATTTAAAGTGAGAGGGGCACTTCAGTCGAGGCCGGTAACCCTGCTTTCATGAGGAGTAAGGGAATTCGAAGGAAGAGTGTTCTTACTTTGACTTCCTGCAGCGTAGACAGCACCAAAAGCCAAATTAAGGTAATTTGACTTCAGCTACACAATGAACAAAGCTGAAGTTGCATATCTTAATTCAAATTTGTCCCATAGTGTAGATATACCCTACCTGCTTGATCCCAGCACTTCTTTCACTACAAATTAAGGACTGATTATGTACATTTTAAAGGAATGCATGATCAGCTGACTTTGACTTTCCAGGGCAACAAAAAATTGGAATAATTTCTGTGGAATCCTACATTTGTTGTCTCTTTTTTCTTATTTACCCTTTTTTAATTTAAATTTCATTCCAAACTAATGAAATCTGTTTCTGTTAGTTAAACACTTAATGGAAAATACTCCACATCACAAAGTAGATCAAGCAAATCTGAAATCCAACTTTCCTCTTCTAGCTAGACACAGTTTAGTCCACCCAGAGACAGTAATGCTGCAGAAGGCATGTGTATCTCTTAGATACTGCACATTGAAATATTAACTCTCTAAAGCAGATTGCAGTGCTGTTTAGTTATTTTGCAGTTAGGAGGTGCCACTAGAGAGAGAGAGAGCTCGTCTATCTATAGATAGATATAGATACAGGTATACAAACACACAAGGGAGGAAAAAGGGAAAGAATATACCTAGAGTAGAGATTCAATATCATAATGAAGTACTGTTTGCTGCCAGGAACAATAGACAAATGACAATGCAATTTTCTCACTTCTTAATGAGATCCCAAGGTAGTTTTTTTGAGCTCAAAATTGAAACAGTTGAATAGATGAATTTAAAGTCAAGCTGCTTCCTAGGAACCTTATGGCTGATTTCTGTAAAGAAAGCCATACACGGAATTCTGAATAGCAGTGGAATAATGCATTTTGTGCACATGTAGGAACATCAAGATTTATTATCAGGAGTTCAGCATTGATTGATATTCATTGTGATAGCGCTAAAGGAGTAAAGAGTGATTTGTCACTTATTATAAAATGCAGCTACATTTGTTTTAGATACTTGTGGAGGGTCCAGGGAACTAAAGTAATTATTTTCTGAATGAAATATTGCATACCAGATATTAATAACAGAAGGTCTTGCTCTCCCAAACTCCCCTTGACTATAATCTATGCAGACTTTTTTCAGTGGAAGTGTGAAATGTTTGGTACTCATAAAAGTGCAAAACTGACTAGAACTGAGAAACTATATTGGCAGAAACTGAACTAGATTTTCCATGAAAATCTTGTAGAAATGCTCACTTTTAAAATCTGATTTACAGTATTCTACTCTTACAATTCTGCCCTATCCTACAGTCCTTTTTCACAATGGACCAATAAACAAGCAGTTAAGGATTTCCCTGAGATGGTGTAATCCCAGCTGGTTTCACACCATCCTCTTTTTTTTTTTTTAGTCTCCATACTTTCTGTGGAGGTAATACTGTATGGCTTGGTCTATACTAGACCAGGAAGGTTGCTTTAAGGTACACAACTCCAGCTACACAAAATGCGTAGCTAGAGTCAGCTTACCTTGAGCCAAGCTGTGGTGCGTAAGCACAACAAGAGACGGACAGGAGCACATGCTCCCATTGGCTTCCCTTACTCCTCGCAGAATAAGCAGTGCAAGACGCCAGTGGGGACTGCCCTCAGCGTTCAATTTATGAGTCTATACTAGACCTGCTAAATCAAAGGCTAGAAAATTGACCTCTGGAGGGTTGATCTTCTCGCTAGTTTAGACATGCCCTTGAGTAAGGAAGGATGTAGCTAAAGTGCATTGCTCTCTAGTGATCCCTCACTGGCACAATGGTTCCTTAGGCTGATGTAAATTAGAACAACTAGGAATCTGTTCTTATCTGCTTTAGCAGCTAAACCAGAAGATTCTTGATGTTCTGAAAATCTATGAAATGTAAAGGTGATATATATTCACTTTTCCCTCTCCCCCATTTTCTCTTCAGGGCCGAGGCTGAGTAGAGCTCAGCCAGATATAAGTGCTGGAGTCTTGAATGTCTTTTGAGCTGTGATTACATCAAATGAGATGGTTTTATGACATGATGAAAAAAATCACTAATCTCTAGTCTCTTTCAAAGCAAATTGAACTAAACCAAATTCAGGCCACTTTAATTCTGAAAAAGAGCATCCACACAGAGGTTTAATGTAATTTAATCCTCTTTAAATTCACAAGGGGTATGTCTACACTACCCCGCTAGTTCGATCTAGCGGGGTAATGTATGCATACCGAACTTGCTAATGAAGCCCGGGATTTGAATTTCCCGGGCTTCATTAGCATAAAGCCGGCGCCGCCATTTTTAAAAGCCGGCTAGTGCGAACCCCGTGCCATGCGGCTACACGCGGCACGGGCTAGATAGTTCGAACTACGTAGCCATTCCGAACTATCTGTACTCCTCGTGGAACGTGGAACGTGGAGTACAGATAGTTCGGAATGGCTACGTAGTTCGAACTATCTAGCCCGTGCCGCGTGTAGCCGCGCGGCACGGGGTTCGCACTAGCCGGCTTTTAAAAATGGCGGCGCCAGCTTTATGCTAATGAAGCCTGGGAAATTCAAATCCCGGGCTTCATTAGCAAGTTCGGTATGCATACATTACCCCGCTAGTTTGAACTAGCGGGGTAGTGTAGACATACCCAAGTTTACTTAATTTGGATTAATTTTCTTGAGTGTCCCTGTGTAGACAAGTCCTCGCATAGCCAAACTAATTTTCTTTTGTGATCTTACAAAATTTGAACTGAGATCTCCAGTAAGTGAAAGGTTATAGAACAAACCCACTGTCTTCATTCTTGCCATTTTAGCAGAGGATATGGGACTTTTTATGCATCTCTTTGAAATTTATAATTCATGGCTATCAATACCTATAGGAAGGTTTTATCCTAGCGTGCACCAGCAGGAGCTGATTAGTTGCTTTGATATATATTGCTTTTGTTTGACAGTGACCTGAATGAAATGCAGTTTTGTGGCTAGGGGGTACAACTGTGCTTCCACCCACATACCCTCAGTAGTGTGACTTGTTAAGCTTTGAACATCATTTGTTTCCAGTATGTGTCCTGTTTGATTTTATAGTTGTTTGATCTATTTTGTCTCTCTTTTTGTTTTCCCTGTGGTTCTTTCTAGTCCTTTTTTTGTTTTGGTCACTCTCAATTCCTCTGTTTTCCCTTTTCTTACATAACTATTAGATTTTCAGGGTATTTCAGGGATGGATTATTTTAAATGTATACTGTTCTATCCTAAGCATATGAAGGGGTCCTTCCTGTAACCCTCTCCACGTGCTCAGCGTTCAGGTTTTGGCCTGAATCTCCCCTGAAACAGGCTCCCCTTAGTTTATTTAGATCTGCCAGTCAAAACATTCCCAAAATGCAGAGACCATGTTCTAACATTCCTTTACTTTGTTCCTTCCTCCCATTCTCCAGACTATGTGGGAGAATCAGCATGCTTTAGCTTAGCCACTGTCTTTAACATTCTCATGCTCTAGGATGGTAGAGTCATTCAATGTGAGTGCCTTTTTGACAGTCCTATAGCAGTGTCCAGACAGTTTGTGAGATACACGAGCAGTCTTTGCTAGCAGATAGCACATTGAGGTTTAGAGTTACATAGAGAGCTCACACAATCGGGCAAAATTCATAAAATTGACACAGATAAATTCCACAAATTGGAAGGGTGAAATCTGTACCCGTTTTAAGTATCCCTGGCACATAAAGGCACTTGGGGATTAGATGACAGATTAGTGGGCATACTTCAATAGGCCAGCAGTGGAGAAGAGGTAAAAGAATAGGAAGTGAGTATGACTAGAACACAAAGGGGAGGAGAAATGTTTTCCAGTGATCCTGGCAAGCAGAGTAACTGCTTTGGGAGTGATTATCTACTAAAGCAAATTAAAGTAGACCCCAGGCTTCTCTATGTTGCTCTGGGGAGTGGGTTAGCCTCCGGCAGTCTCCAGAATTGGCAGACTGAAAGGTGGCAGAAAGCACCTAGGAATTGGTCCTACAAAGCCATGGCCTCAAGTAGCTATCTAAATTAGACCAGTAATACAATGGCAAAAGATCACCATGGGTAGAAGGTTACTTGAGTGTGGGAGGAAAGAAAAAACAGTGAAAATGAGACAGGAATGCTGCTCTTGGGAGAGTGAAAGTATGTTTCCTGCAGAGCATAGATCACATAAATTGCCTGGGTTCACAAATATCTAAGCTGTTACCCTCCTCTGTTCTTTTAATAAATAATTTCTACTTCTTTCATGGATTATTATTGGTGAACTTCAGAAGAAATGTGTCCCCGGGAGTGGTTTGAAGAAAGAAAGGTTCACTGAAAGATAGACGTGGAAGACTATTCCATACAAAAAGGGCAAAAATGGGTTTATATATAGGCATCAAAGATTCCTCAAAAGACCAAACTTTGAAAGTCCTGTTTGCAATCGATTTATCTGGGGACGAGCTACAAGCATCTTAAAAGATTCTGTTTACTGTTCATTGTATTATTCAATCATAAAGCTGTGCCTATGTGAACATTGTGTTATGTGGTATGTGCTACTTCATGGATATAGAGGATATTGGGACATCAGCTCTTCTTGTGTCCTATTTTAACAGGAATATAATCATTGCTTGTGAAGCTGATAACCCATTTCCACTCTGAAAAGCAGTGATCTTTCTTAGAGCACATTATATGATCAATTAATGTTATCCTGTATAACAAGTAACAAAAAATATTAAGGGTACTGAAGGATATTGGAAGTCTGATAAAGTACCATCACCAGCGTTTAAAAAAAACAACACCTGGTACCCTAGTGTATTAATTATCCAATACAAAATTTTTGATTTAAAACACCCATGTCTCCTGCTCATGTTAAAAATGCCTTTAAAGTGTTTACTAATGGCAGTGCAATAGCCATTATTTTGCAGATAATAGGCTGTGATGACATGAAAATTTCCCACCTACTCTCATGTGTGAAAATTTCCAAACATATGCCAGAACAAATTGGCATATTTATATTGATGATGCCATGCAACGCCGTACATAGTGCAATATATCCAAAACAAAAACCTGCATTTAGCTGATAGGCGCTTATGTACAAGAAGTATTTCAGACTGAAAATTGATTAAGTTTACCAACTGATACATTACAAAACAGTCTGAATAGCAAAGGAGGATCATAAAGGGCTTTTCAAATGATTGATTTTAAAGTGACAAACATGAGCAATAAAATAGTCATCTTGATTTACAAGGGCATAAGCACAAAATACTAATTACCAGTTCACCATGGTACATAAAGAAGAGCCAGCACCATGGTATTTGGTATCTACCATATCTATTAGCACCCAATGGGCCAAGTTTTCAAAGCCAGGGCCTGAGCTGCATAAAATCCCCTCTCAAATAATTCTCCTCCCTTGGAGAAATAGAGACTCACATGGGATAGATGTTAGTTATATCACTTAATGCAATCCTGGAAGTTGCTCAGATACTGGCATAATGAGGGTGGTAAAAGAATATGAATCAAACAGAATATAATATACAAGTAAAATGCATCTGCAATTACATACCAACATATGAAGATAAAAGAGGCACAATTAATTACCATTATCTCAGTTAGGTGGGACTAAGTGCACAGATCAAGATTTAGACGTGTAAACAGCTATTTGTACATGTAATAATCCAGACAGCACTTACAATTCATATGCATATTGTGCATGTTGCTGCTTCTGAAAATGCATATTCTCTATTCTGACCCATGGTCTCTCATTATGAGAATTTGGCTTAGTATGTAATAAAGGACACCTTTAATAATCAATCCCTGGATCAAAGTAACTTGATAAGGTCCTCCTTAATGCCAATTTCTTTTAATGTTTTAAAGTGCTACCACTGGCTGCCCCTTCCTGAGCCTGCCATCCAATTTACTTCCCTAAAGAATGAACACTGCAGAATGAAAATTAATGTTACTTCTAGCAGCAATAACTCTTTAAGGGTATGTCTACACTAGCCCCCTAGTTTGGTCATTTCTCCCTGGGGACGCAGGGGATGATGCCCAGCGCCTCCTGCGAGGTGCAGATGACCATGTCCTGCTAGCACTGAGGCCATGGTCGGGATGTCTGGCTCTCCCAGAGAGTGGGAGCTGTCTCAAGACTGCACCCATGCCCCTGTGCCATGTATAGTGTGGCCAAGGCGGGGAGGAGATGTCCCCTGCCTCTGTGTAGAGGGGGCATGTGAAGGGAAGGCATCTTGCTGGGTCCCGCCCCGGGGTTGGGAGCATGTCAGGTCTCTTCACACATGCATGTGCCTATTGGGCCATGACCCCTAGGTGTCACGCAGCTGGAGCCACCTGCCCAAGGGTGGTATGGCACGTGCTTGCATGTGCACAAGTGGCTGCATGATCCATGGGAGGCATGTCCCCCGCGTGTGGCCCCTGGTCTCCCTCCCCGCCTCCCCCCCGGGTAGGGGACAGTGCTGGCACTTACCTGGTATGGCCTCCCTGGACGACCCTGCCGACTCCGGTGCCAGGACAGCTGGTGGTGGCCCCTCTGCTCTGCCCGGGTCTGGGTCCTCAGCTCCCAGCTCACTGCCAACCGGGCCGGCATGGACCACCCTGCCCCCCAGGATTAGGTCGAAGGCGGGGAAGTAAGGGCAGGTGTCACCCCTGCTGCGGTGCCGCCCCTGGTGGCCCTGGTGTATGCCTGCTGCAATTCTTTAATTTTGAGGCGCGCCTGCTCCTGGGTGCACCTGTGGCCTTTTCTGGCCATGGTGGCCGCTATGCAGCCATAGACGGCTGCATTCCTCCACCTAGTGCGGAGATCATGGATGTTGGGGGCCTCCCCCAAACCTCAATGAGGTCCATGATCTCTTCACTAGTCCATGAAGGCATGCACCATCTATGGCCCCTGGCTGGCCCCTGGGTGCTGGGGGACTGGGCGGGGGATGGCTGGCTGCCACTGGATGGCATTGTGCAGCCACTGGGTGAGGGGTTGCGGTTGCTGGCAGGCCTGGCTCTTGCACGTGCCCAGTGGCCAGACTCTACCCCTTTAAAGGCCCCGGGACTGAGGGAGAGGAGAAGAGTTTTCCTTGTTGTGCCCAGAGTGGCCACCAGGGGAAACTGGGAAGGGCTGGAGGCCCCCTAATTCAAAATAAGTGTCTACACAGCACTTATTTCAAATTAGCTATTTCGAATTTGGTGTTATAACTCGTAGAATGAGATTTACCAAATTCGAAATAAGTGCTCCACTATTTCGAATTTATTTCAAAATAGTGGTTTGGCTGTGTAGACGCTATTGAAGTTAATTTGAAATAACTGCTGTTATTTCGAATTAACTTTGTAGTGTAGACATACCCAGTCTTTTTTTCAGGTCATACCTCTTTGGGCTACCATAAAAGAAAGGCACTGTGTGTGGAAAGGACAACATTGGTTTATACAAATAAGGCCACATTACAATAGAAAGTGCAAGATATAGATATAGATATAGATATAGATATAGATATAGATATAGATATAGATATAGATAAAGTAGGGTGTACAGGTATTGTGGGGGTATCACTATCAGAAAAATAATGGTCTTAGGGAGCATAACTGAGAATAAGGGGACAAAATTCAGCTAAGAAAAAATTATGCTGAAGATTATTAAAAACCCCTATCGCTGAGTTTTGTTAAATCATTATGTAGTTTTCCAAGGCACCAGCACCAGCCCTTGAGCCATACAAAGCTGAACAGGTTGAGGCAGCTGTGAGTATTCTGAGGTGCCTAATCCCGCACTGGCAGGATACAGGACCTATGATCTAATAGACTTTTCCATCTATAATTTCTATTAATCTGTGGAAAGCCAAATAGAACAGATTAGCCAAGTGTATAGCCAAGTTAAATAAGACTCACTTTAAGCTAAAATTGACCTTCATCCTAAGGTTTTCAACACACAAATAGGAGATATTTGCAAGTTATTTGTATAACTTGCTAGATCATGTATAAATTGGCTGTTTACCTGACTAATCCTTTACTAATTCCTTGCTGTATTTGCTGTTATCCAGCTATTTTATTACTTAGAATTGTTATTTTATGAGACTATCATATTAGTTGGAGTTATTTGGTTAGTAAAGTGTTACATTTCCATCTGCCTTTTTTAAGGGAACTGCAAGGATTTCACCCCACAGAGCAGGAAATCCACTCCAGGACAAATGAGATTGTAAAGTTCCAGGACAGTATTTGGTTTTATCACATTCTAGCAAAGACAGCATGCCATACTAGACAAAATAAGCCTATAAAATAGCTCTTTGCTTTGTCCTCTAGAAGGGAAATAGTATTGCCTATGAGCACATTTACTGAACAGACCTCTTGAGTCTCATTTTCAGACTAATGCATTCTCAAATCCATTCATTTATAACAAAGAGGTAAGAATAAACAATTAGGCAACACATTTAACAATACTCTTACACACCTGCCAACAATTAAATACTTTAATTAAAAATCACAGGAGAGTGTATGGAAGTGTAACCTTTTCAGCAATCACTCCATGGTCTAGGAAGAGAGAAAACTTGTCTCTTGAATTGTTGTGCAGCAGCACTTACAGCATTTATTTATAGATAATAGAACTGATAAACTGGGAATTAAAGAGATAATGTAAACCTGTTTAGGCTCCAAAATGTGCAGTCCTTAAAGAAAAATCAATTAGTTATATTGTTATTGTTTATAGAACACCCAAAGCATGACGGGTATTTTGAAGACAAATAAAAGATGTGGGATCTGCACTGCAGAACTTATGATACAAGTTTAAACATAACTGACAGCATGTTGAGTGACAACACTAACTGAAGGATGACTGAGACATTACGTCTGCAACTTTATGATTCCAAGTTTTCAGGGTGATGGAGTTTTACAGGAGCCGGAGGTTGCAAGGAATGGGAGAGAACAGAGAGGTGGATATGGGTGTGATGCTGTATGACTGAAAATGACCATTTATAGCACTGTTGCTACCACTTGTTAAACAATTACAACAACTCTTTTATAATGTGTATTATATAATGTGTCAATGGAAAAGTTACATTCTATGAATGTCCTGATTAAATCCATATATCAATTTTGTCTATAAAGTTATGAATATTGTCTATGTATTTGCTTATCAAGTTTGTCCTTGGGGTGACATCCATAAGGTAATTTATGGTAATTAAGGTAACACCATCCAGTCCACCTTTACATCCTGTACCACCTCCAACCTGGCCCCAGCCATGTCTCTAGTCTGGAGTGCCTAAAGAGGATTGTGTTAGGTTACTTGTTAACCAGCGTGGTACTAGAGAAGCTCTTTTGATGCTGGTTTGGTGAATCTAATTATAAAATAAACCTCCAGTTTGGGGGGATTGTGTGCCCTTTTTCTTGCAGTCTGCCATGAGGTAGATTATTTTAAAAGGAAGTTTTTCTTCACTCAGCACACAGTCAACATGTGAAACTCCATGCCAGAGGATGTTGTGAAGACTAGGATTTTTAACAGGATTTTATTAAAAAGAGCTAGATAGATTCATGGAGGTTAGGTCCATCAATGGCTATTACCCAGGATGGGTAGGAATGGTGTCCCTAGCCTCTGTCTGGAAATGGATGACAGGAGAGGGATAGTGTGATGATTACCTGTTGTGTTCCCTCCCTCTGAAGCATATGGTATTGGCCACTGTCAGCAGAAAGGATACTGGGTACAGTATAAAGAATACAGGATACTGGGCTAGATGGACCTTTGATCTGACCCAATATGGCTGTTCTTATGGTTTTATGTTCTTATGTTGGATTCCCCGTACCGTCCACTCCCAGCACACGGTCACAATGGGAATGTAACAGATGAGAGAAGATGTCAAGTGTAAACTGCAATTGAACCTCATGAAAGCTAGGGGAGATTCCCTCAAAATTAAATATTTTTAAACTTGGAAAGTTCAAATTCTGTCTTCCATACTATCAAATAACACATTTTGAAATATTACTTAACCCATGCTAACAAAGCATGTGGTTTTCTGCCCATTTAATCACTTGATGATTTAGAGAGGTTAGAGTCTCCTACTGCTGCCAAGTTAAAGAATTTGATCCTTTATGTCAACTGGTGAAGGTGCCTGCTTTTAGAATCAGAGACCCCTGCTTCATGCTCTACAGACAGCCCGTCCAGGCAACATTATGAGTAGATTTCTTTAACCATTACTTTACTTTACACAGAAATCTTCAATTTGCCTTTTTTTAAGCTCTCTACCAAAAAACTTCTTATACAAAATTTTATAGGTCATCACTATAATTTTTTATTAGTGGATAATTATTATTAGTTCTTCTTTTAAAATACTTCCATTTACTACATACTGAGCTTCATGTGCATATATCAGAGCTACTCATCAAAATTAATATTCACAGTAGCTTCATGAATTACCAAAACTAAAAAATGTAATACTCAATTATGAATTAACATTTTAGATTGAAAGTTGACATTTCAGGCCAAAATTTCAAAACCCAGAGGGACAATTTTGTTCTTAAAGTATATGAGCATCCACTTCCAGGTGCAAACTGTTAAACCAAAATGAGTAATTGTGCATGTAAAATGACACTTCACATTCTCATTTCAATTACTGTACCAGTGTGATGCATTTTGAGTGTCATGAGTCACTATGCTTATGTATATGCCAGAAAGATCATTTTGCAGTTCTGTTTGTTTTGTTGCATACACCTTTGGCCCTTGTATTTTTGTTTCTCCGTGTTTTCCCTAAATTGGACTCTGAGTTGCATTACATTCCATCACTGATTATTTTCCTTTTCAATGGATTTAATCCTATTTCTCATTCTAGTACACATTTTATTGTACCTTAACTTCAGGTCTCCTTCCCAATGGAGGACAGGTGTCAAAAAAATCTGATATTGATGTGCACAACATGAGCAAATTATTTGATTCATCTGTTACTTGTATAGCATGCCTGGATTGTTTCATTTTTATTTGTCAGGGAAAGTATTTGCTTCCAAGGGGAAGAAAGAAATGGGCTTGTACAGCTGTTGAAAGTAGTTTGTTTACCTAAAGCTGGGAAATTGTTGTGGTGATGCTAACAGCATGTATTTTTTAGAATGGCACTAATTGCACCAATAGCTGTGACAAAAGTACTAGCAAGAGCTCACCCTTGACTACCTATAGCAGTGCCAATGATAGCTTGGCAGAAGTGAAGACTTACTAGGTTATTAGGAGCTTTTCCCCTACTTGTTTCACACTATTCCATTTACAACTTGTTCAATATCAATGTAACAGAGAGAAACAGTAATACAGTGAGAGAGAAATCTTGGAAATGAAAAGTTGTTCTTTATGCTGACAGATGCAAAACTTTACATATGATTGTGTAGAATGTGCCTGCACACCAGTTTAACTTGCCAGTCCTCAAGCCTCTTTTAAAGTTATTATATTTCAATAGCTATTGAAAATGACCTTAAGGGAAGTGCACAGCCAGTCTTCAAGTGGGGCAGATATTGATATGTCCCAATATAATATTTCGTGAAAAATACTCATACTGGAATTTCTTATATAAGTTCTAAATGTAATGACCTTCAGAAAACAGAATGTCATGATTAGAGAACCCAAAAAACTGATTTGCTGTCACTATAATGTCATTCCAGACATGGTTCTTATACTTCTGGGCATAAAATCATCTGCAGCTGAATGGTGGCTGGGTAGAATAACCACTGAGCCCAGGTCAATTATTTTACACATTTCTCTTAATTATAGACAACATTTACTATGTTTACCTAGTAAGCAAATTTACTATTTTATCTCCCAATTTCCTTTCTGCATTATTGATGGATTTTCATTGCATCTAAGATATAGATTCCAAAGGACTCAGCCATTTTGATAATGTAAATTGTTTTTTACATTGTCCTTTGTCTATATGATATCTAAGGGTACGTCTACACTACAGCGCTAATTCGAACTAACTTAGTTCGAATTAGTTCATTCGAACTAAGCTAATTTGAACTAACGCGTCTAGAACTAAAAACTAGTTCGAATTAGTGTTTTGCTAATTCGAACTAGCAAGTCCACATTGAGTGGACCCTGAACAGGGCTTAAGGACGGCCGGAAGCAGTGCCGGCAGGGCATCAGAGGAGGACTTAAAGCGTGGAGATGTTGTCTCAGGCTAGCCGAGGGCTGCGCTTAAAGGGTCCCGACCCCCACCCCGGACAGACAGTTCTAAGGGGTGCCCCGCTTGCAAAGCAGTCCTGGCGTGGATTGCCCGGAGTACCCACACTGGGCACATCACAGCACTCGGCCATCAGCCCGGCTGCACTTGCCGCAGGCTGCCATCTGGGAAGAGGGGGCAATCAGGGGGCTGCAGGAGAGCTTTCACCCCCAGAAGCCCGCAGAGCCAGCCCAGTCCTCCCCATCGGGGGCTCGTACCCCATTTCTCCCTCACCTCCTTCCACTTACCCTTCCCTAGCCCCCCTTCTTATTGATGTACAAAATAAAGATAACGTTTCTTCCAACATTGACTCTGTCTTTATTGAACAAAACTGGGGGAGACTGGGAAAAGGAGGTGGGAGAGGGGAAGAGAAAGGCTGGGAGAGGGGAGGGCAACTAACATGATCAGGGGTTGGGAACAGGTCCCAGAGGAAGAGAGGCTACAGAGACTGGGACTGTTCAGCTTAGAAAAGAGGAGACGGAGGGGGGACAGGATAGAGGTCTCTAAAAGCAGGGGTTGGGTGGAGAGGGTGCATTCAGAAAAGTTCTTCCTGAGTTCCCATAAAGAAGGACTAGAGGACACCAAGGGAAAGGAATAAGTAGTAGGATTCAAACTAGTAAGAGAAAGTTGTTCTTCTTCACAAAGCAAATAGTTAACCTGTGGAACTCCTTGCTGCAGGAGGCTCTGAAGGCTACAACTAGAACAGAGTTTAAAGGGAAGTGAGATCAAGTCATGGAGGTTGGGTCCATGGAGTAGTCTTAGCCAGGGGGTAGGAGTGGTGTCCCTGCCCAAAGTTTGTGGAAGGCTGGAGAGGGATGGCACGAGACAAATGGCTTGGTCACTGTCTTTGGTCCATCCCCTCCAGGGTCCCTAGGGTTGGCCGCTGTCGGCAGACAGGCTACTGGGCTAGATGGACCTTTGGTCTGACCCAGGACGGCCATTGTAAGCTCAGGGCTCAGGGTCGGGTGTTTCACTGGACCACCCTAATTTTCATGCACACCTGCTCCTGGGTGGCCAGGCTGGCAGCTATCCTGCCCTAAACGGCCACATTCCTGTGCCTAGTGCGGAGATCGTGGACGAGGTCCATGATGTCCGCACTAGCCCAGGAAGGTGCCCGCCTCTTGCGGTCCAGGGCAAGCTCCCGGGAGCCGCCAGCCTGGTCCCGGGAAGAGGGGGTGGGCTGGGAGACATTGGGTGGGTGGCTCTGTGCCGTGCCAGGTGCAGGGTCTGCTGGCTGGGTGCTGGCAGGCTTGCACCTGGCACGGGCACCGTAGCCAGACCGTGCCCCTTTAAGGAGTCCGGGGCCGGGAGGGGGGCATAGAGTTTCCCTGGTGTTGGCCAGAGTGGCCACCAGGGAAACCTGGGGAGGGCTAGCCTCCCACTAGTTCGAATTAAGGGGCTACACACCCCTTAATTCGAACTAGTAAGTTCGAACTAGGCTTAATCCTCGTAAAATGAGGTTTTCGTAGTTCGAACTAAGCGCTCCGCTAGTTCGATTCAAATTCGAACTAGCGGAGCACTAGTGTAGCGCCTATGAATGTTAGTTCGAACATTCCCTAAGGGTATGTCTACACTACAATGTTAGTTCGAACTAACGGACGTTAGTTCGAACTAACATTCATAGCCGCTACACTAGCGCTCTGCTAGTTCGAATTTGAACTCCCAGAGCCCCTGCACCTAGAACCTCCTCCAGCACCTCAACTGCCTCCCCCAAACTCAGTTCAGAGCCCTCCAAATCTCGCACTCCAATTCCTTAATCCAAGACCAGAACCTGCACCCAACCCTCTGCCCCAGCCTGGTGAAAGCCTGGAGAGGGAGGATGGAGTGATCAGGGGTGGCCTCAAAGAAGGGGCGGGAAGGAGACAAGGCAAGGGTATTTGGGTTTGAGGTAGATCTTGGATTACACTTAAATTCAAAAAGTGATCTCATGCTTTAAAAGGTTGGAGACCACTGCCCTAAGTTGTTATGTAATTTATGGACAGCTCCACCCCTTTACATTCATTCCATATCTCTTTGTTCCTTTCCTGTTTAGGTTCTGAGCCCCTTTCCTATAGATTTGTACAGTACTTACCACAACTTACCTCTGAATACTAGCACAGTACAATTAATAAAAGGTAATAATCAAGCAAACTTTGAAACACAGAATGTCAACAATTTCTGGTTAAAAGAGAGTTCGTTTAGGGTATGTTTACACTACCCCCCTAGTTCGAATTAGGGGGGGGTAATGTAGTCATACGGAGTTGCAAATGAAGCCCGGGATTTGAATTTCCCGGGCTTCATTTGCATGAAGCCGGCTGGCACCATTTTTAAATGCCGGCTAGTTCGGACTCTGTGCCGCATGGCTACACGCGGCACGGACTAGCTAGTTCGGATTAGGCTTCCTATCTGAACTAGCTAGTCCGTGCCACGTGTAGCCACGCGGCACGGAGTCCGAACTAGCCGGCATTTAAAAATGGCGCCGGCCAGCTTCATGCAAATGAAGCCCGGGAAATTCAAATCCCGGGCTTCATTTGCAACTCCGTATGACTACATTACCCCCCCCCCCAGTTCGAACTAGGGGGGTAGTGTAGACATACCCTTATATACTTAGTACTTGCTGATGTATAATGTAATGATAGTTTTAAAAAAGCAGAAAATCAGGGTTCTTTCTACACAACGGCTGTGTAGGAATAAGAGAGGGAATTTCAAGTAGGAATAAGAGATCCTCCGGAAAAGGCTTTATTTTCCGAAGAATCACGTCTAGACTGGCACTTTCCTCCGGCTTATCTCCAAGCCAGAAAAAAGCGGCAGCCATGTTAATGCAAATCCCACGGGGGATATTTAAATCCCCCGTGGATTTGCCTATTCCAAAGTGCTACATTAGCATCCCTTTTCCGGAAGGGATGCCAGTGTAGACACAGCCAACATGTCTTGGATCCTTTCATAACTGGAGCTCTATCTGTTGTTATAGAAACCGGAGTCATTATCTGTCTGTACATCAAATCCATCTAGATATTTTAGCTACAATAATTGAAGGCTTGACGAAAAAAAAGGTCAAGTCACAAAAGTCTGAATATAGATGAAGTTTTGTTTCTCTGTACCCTTTTTCCTTTGTATGTAGATATTTCTTTCTCCTACTGTCATATGATGATTTAGTTAAAGTTTGTCAGAGGTGGTAGTTATTTTTAGGCAAGTGTAGTAGACAGATGTATCTGACATTTCATCTGAAAGTCTGTAAGATTTAACGACATTCTAATCTCCTGTGGACAGATCTCACTCTTCCTGACAGTGAAATCTATTAAACTGTGGAATAATCTCAAAGAAAAGTGGTAGAACCTTCATTGCTAGGGACACTTGAAACTAGACTGAACAAAACACTAAAAAAATGTGTTGTGGGAAACAATCTACACTGGCAGAGTGATAGACTAGATGACTTAATAGTTATCTATCTTTAACATTTGTGCTTTTGAAACATATAGGATTTGCCACATCAGTCCATAACTTATGTTTTCTTAGAGGCTGTGAAAAAGCCCACAACACACAATGACAATTATGCAGAGTTGTATATAGGGTGGAAATCTTTCCTGACTGCTGTATTTATTAATGAGTCATTATTGTTAACTGTTAATATTTTTGTACTGCAGTAACATTTAAAGACTCAGTCAAGGATGAAGGCTCCATTGTATTAAATGCTGTATAGTATTAAACTAGCGTTATTTCAAAATAACAGCACGAGCATCTACACAGCTATTCCATTATTTTGAAATAATTTCAAAATAACAGACGGCTTATTCTGAAATCTGTAAACCTCATTCTATGAGGAATAATGCCTATTCCAAAATATCTATTTCAAAATAAAGTGTGTGTAGAGGCTCCACTGCTGCTATTTCGAAATAACCCCTTATTAAGGCCATTCTAAATTATTCCTCCCCAGTGCCTCCTGGGGCTTTAAATCGAGATAGCATGTCCACATTAAGGAAGCCTGCCTCCAACTAATTTTGAGGCTTCCCTGCAGTGTAAATATGCTATTTCAAAATAAGCTATTTTGGAATAACTATTCCAGAATATCTTAGTTTGATATAAGCATGCAGCATAGACGTACCCCCTGAGAGCTCTCAATCTAGGATTATGACTGGAGGGGGGGGTGGAAGAAAATATGCAAATTGCCCTTGCATTTGCATATCTTCTTCTGATTCCTTTCCCAGAACAATCTTTTCTGATATTTCCAAATGTTGGGAAAAAACCTCTTTTGGAAGCCCCTATAAACTTCGTTTTATGAGGAATAAGGAGGCTTCCTAAAGAGGGTTTTTTCCGACATTTGGCCCCATCTAGATGGGACAAATATTGGAAAAGCCTCTTCCAGAAAAAGAATTGAAAGAAGATATGCAAATACGAGTGTAATTTGCATATCTTCTTCCAAAAAAAACCCCACAGTGTAGCCCTACCCATAGAGAGTAAAGGGGGCACATTGACATATCCTGAAGCATGAGAATCAATCGATCGTGCTTAATACCTCAGCTTGACTGACTGTCTGTTAATAATCATGCTATCTCTACAGTTCTTCAGAAATGCATCTATCTGTGGACTGTACATTCTGGGATAATTTGAGTCAGCTGTATTCACATTAGAAAGTGTCTTCTCTCATGTCAACGATACTGTGCATGTAAGTAGATACTGTCCAACATGAGTAAGTGTGGCACAATCTAAGATCAAGTGAAGCTTTTTTCCTTGTATTTGATTTAAATGTGCTGCCCTTTAATTTCACTAAGTTTCCCAAGGGTCTTCTATTATGTGACTAATTAAAAAGGAGAAACTTATCGATTTTCATTGTGCTCTCATAATTCTGAATTAATCAATCATATCTGCTCTATTTAGCTTGGAAGGAAATATTAATCCCAGTGCTCCCATTTCTCGCTATATGTTTGGCCTGTTGTACCTCTAACCATTTCTTTGGTGCTTTTTTTATGGAATATTTCCATTTCCACAGTATCTTTTAAGGTAATGTGACCAAAATTTAGATAAAGAAGAGCTTATCATTGTGCATTAAGCAATTAGTCTCTGTACTATTCTCAGGAGAGAGTGGATAATGTCTCCATGTAACCTATTTCTTATTGCATACTCTCACTGCACATTTGGAATACATTTTCATTAACCTATCCACCATGACTCCTATGTCTTCTTCAAAGTTCTCTGCAAGCTCAAAGCCCAACAACAAATAAGAGAAGTCTGGATTTTAGCAGATGTGTTATTTATCTTTATTCAAGTGACATCAGTTATATTTTAGAATCTGCCATAGGTTTCACTGGTGGTAACAGCTGAATGTCATAAGGAACCTGTACTAACTCATTGCGCAAATCCTCTTTCAAACTATGCATAAAGAATACTGGTCCAAATAACTAACGGTGGAGCACTCTGCCATCCACATCATTGCCATAAGTGGAGTAGCCAATCAAGGACTCCTTCTTTCCTGTTACTTACTCAGCTGTTGATCCACTTAGCCAAGCTTTGATCTTTAGCACATGGTTATTTATTTTCTTTTATAGCCTCTTTTGAGAGATTGTATCAAAAGCTTTTTTGAAAATCCAAGTAAATTATATCCATTGGGTCACCTTTATCTACTATTTTTGTTAACTTTTTCAAAGAACTCTAACAAAGTATAGAGGCACTTTTCCCTGCAGTTGGTTTGATATGCTTTATTCATGTTGTTCCACTTTCCGCTGTTTTCACTTATAAATGATTTTCCTTGTTAATCCTAATAGACCTGAGAGAAGAATTTGCAAAAAATAGTTTACTCAGTATTCTTAGCCTCTCATTCTTCTCACAAAATATACATGAACAACTTTCAATTTCTTTCAAAGTATTGATTTTAACTTACCCATCATGTGTTCATGTACGTTTTTATGTTATAAAAATGAAAAGATGTTGAGTGACAAGTTATTTCAAACTATCTCATTGACAAATGCTCCTTTTATGTCCACAACTTTATGGATTTGTTGCCAACAGTTTGCTGAAGTGTTCAATCCTCAATATTCAAAATATGGGAATTGCTAGTTCATCATGATACACATAAATCACGTGATATTGCTTCTGTTCCCTGATTGGACTGACAGATAATATGTAATCATTTGCCAGCTGTAAGCCAGTTGCTTTTGTATATTTATGTCAGGAAGAAGTAACAGGTAAGGAAGATTCAACAAAAAAAGTGGCATTAGGATATTTTAGAAAATATTATGGGACAAATTGTCTCTATGCTTCCATCCCTTTTACATAACTCAGGTGGTGCAAAGGAGCTATAAGCTGGAGAAAGTTGCTCAGCAGAGAATTCTCTCATCAAAGGGGAACATCCTATTAGAACAAGCATACTGCAGCTGAATCCTGTGCTAGAATTCTTCTCAGATAGCACACGGACCAACTTATGTAAGGGGAAAGCAGAGAGAGAGTCCATGGCAAAACAGAGTTATGTCTAACACTAGTGTTGTAGCCTATGAAGGATCCTCCACTGGCACAGCTTTGAACAGTCTGCTGCTTTAAGTATCATCAGGACTAAGGCTGGTCCTGAGAACTAGAGAGGCTTAACTGATTACCTGGTACACTCCACTTTCTCCTCAATTGAGCAGAGTTCTGGTTCAAGAAAGAGTACAGCCCTACATTTTTCATTTTTGGATCATAAAGTCATCACTGAGGTTCCATTCCTCAACAGCTGTTTCCCACATAAAATACACTAACCACGCGGAATGCTCATCCACACACAGTGTAGAGAAGTAGTCATAGCAGTAGAGAATTAAGACATTTGTATGCAAGCTTAAAATCTGCTTTCTGGGAGCATTCATGAAAGTAAAGTTGAATTTTTATTTTGTTTTTTTACTGAAGGTGAATGCAAAGGGAGTGTGAAGACTTTGCTTTAGATATTAATTCTTCCTATGTCACTGACACATCAGACTATCTAGTTTCTTGACTGATTACAGACATTCACAAGGGATGTCTCCCATCTTCCATACAGGATACACATCCCAACCACTGAAGTCTTAAAATGTCCTGTTTTGCCAGCTCCTTTATTCTTGCCTTTGTTGCTCTGTCTTTCCATGAAATGTTCAGTATCTTCCCCATTGTCCGTGATGGGTAGCTATCAATCCTTCTATTATCTTATGTCATTGGCCTAGTAGTGTTGTCAGTACAATTGCATGATGCAATCTGAGTTATAGTTTGCTTAAGACATCTATTTGAACCAACGTTAGTGCTTCCAAAAGTGAAGTTTTCTTTTCCTAATGTATGAAAATATCTTTATTGCAGCCACCTACAAGTGGCCTCGCTCTCCAGATAAAGTTCTTCCACCTATTCAATGTCTCACCCATCCATGTCACTTTTGCATCTGTGTCCAGTTTCCCATCTTCAAAATCTTGGTTTTTTCTGCATTTATTTTCAATCTGATTTTTGAAGTGTCCTGTTGTAAGGTTTGTTACAGGGCAGTCTTTCCTTTCGACATTATGTTTAATAAAGAAATGTAATTGGCAAAATTGTGGTCATATAACTCATCTCCACTAACTATGGAGTTACACTGGCTATGATGCTTTTTTGTTATCTGATTCGTCACCCAGCCTGATGATAATGCATAGAAGATTAATGGTAACACACACTTATGTGTAACACAGTCAAGATATTTAGCCACTCACCTAGCCCTATATCTGAAAAAGATATTTAAAATCCATAATTTTGTACAACTGTAAAAATGGTATTACCCATTAATTATTTTTTAAAATATCAATTTCAGTTCTTCCAAGACTGGATATATAGAATAGGTTTTGCTTTGAATGCAAAATTAAAACAATGACTATTTGCATGAAATAATCCCAACCACAAGCACCATTTAGTATCTCCTTGTTCAACATGATGATTGCATTTCAAGGTCTAATCTAACTACATTCAAAGACATTTCACAATGTATGGCCTACAGAATGGGAGTCAGCAGAATTGGAACTACATTGTGTAGAATCAGAGAGTTCAGACTGAGAAATAAACCAACTACCCAAGCTTCGCATTTTTCAATTTAAAACAACATTATCCAGTTTATCATAATCTTGTAATTTATCAAACTCACATGAGAGTCTAAATGAAATACCATGTAAATATTTATCTGACCTATAAATAATAGTGTCATCCCCACAGAGATGAAACTTTGAGCTTCAAAAGCCTGGATCAATAACATTAATATATAATGATAACGGTAACAAGCCAAGAACTGAACCTTAAAGGACTCTGATAGAGCTAAAAGCATTATCTGAGCACAGTTCTTTAAACACAACTATTAAACAGGTTAAGACCAAACCATGATACCCTTAAGACTCCTAATTCTTTTTCACAAAAGTGATTTGTCACCTGCAGATTGATCATCTACATCTCTCTCTGGCTGAGGTCAAAAGTGAAGGACAAACAGACACCTCAACTACATTGCCCTCTGAACAAGTCAGAGCTGAGAAAAAATAGTACATCGATATCCTTGTGTGATCTCTTGGCTACTCATTCAATTGTAGGTCATATTCAAGGTTCTCATCAGAATCTTTAATTCTATACAAGGAACAACACTAGTGTATGTCAGAGACTGTTTCTCCTTCCATGAACCTTGAAGTCAATGATATCCAGGGATGACATTTTATGTTGCTAGAGGCAGAGAATTCTCGAGACTCTAAACGATGACCTCATTGCTAGAACTGGCCAGTTTGAGCACAGCTCTACCTAAAGCCACATCTCCACTTGCCACACTGGAGATTGATCTTCTGGAGCTCAATTTAGCAGATCTAGTAAATATCCTCTAAATCAAACACTCAGGCCACCCCCAGTTTGCACCAGCACTCCTCTCAAGGAGTAAGGAAAGCTGATGGGAGCATTTGCTCCCATCATCCTCCCACTGTGTAGATGGCGCCAAGATTGGCTCAAGAAATTTCAACTCCAGCTACGTTATTTATGTAGCTGGAGTTGCATACCTTAAGCCAATCTTTCAGGTCTAGTATAGACCTGGACTAAGTTAGTCACATGAATGTTTACAGAATTCAGGCATGATTTAAATCAAGAAGCTAATGGGAATGTGTCTATTAAAAAGAGTGAGAAGGCAAAGTATTCACTGGGACCACCAGAGGGAATAAACTTAGTCATATGTATAAATGTTGGCAGAATCAGGTCCTTAAATTGTAAGCTGTTCCAGGCAGAGTCCATCCCTTACAATGTGTTCATGCTATGGATAGCACAAAATGTTTTTTTTTACTGATTGGTCCTTTAGTTTCTACGTATTACAGTTAATAATCATATCCAAATAGATTAAATGTAGTACAGTCAAAATAAAGAAATCTTCAGTCAAAATCTTCAGGAAAAACCATATAAAGTACAAATGTGAATTATTCTTAGAACCAATCCCATTGGCTAAAATATCATTATTAATTTTCTTACATTTTTATAAAGTCATTCAGCCTCAAGGAGTCTAAAGTGCTTGTTGCTACATTTAAAGGATGTCAGTTATGAAGTGCATGGGTAAAGGTGTGATCAGAACTCCATTTCACACCTTATTCTAACTTATGCATGGATTTCTACAAGTGTTTGCAGAAATGAAATTTTCATCTGAACTTATTTGCCATTCGTGTATGAGAGTACTTGTTTAGTTTCCTTCATCCATACTTCCAGTACTATGGGAAATATACTTCAAATGAAAATTTTGAAAATATTTTAGTTGTCTCTCACGCAGAAATGGAAATATTTTACATTTCTGAATTATTCCATAATTAGATGTCTCTAAGGGCGTGTGCATGGGTTAGGTTTAAAGGAAATACGTTGTGCATCAAAATATTTTTAGCAGCCTTTGTCATTAGGGACTGGATCCCCTCCCTCTAACTATATCATGCTGCCATTGAAAATTTGAACTCATGTATAAATCTTCCAATGTGAACCAAGCTGCTGGTTAAAGTATTCACTGTGAAACAATGCACAGATTGCTAAGTGCTGGCTAGGGCCACTGCAGAATTTAGAAACTCCACAAATTAGTGAGAGCTCTGGGGAGCCTGAGGACCTCTGGAATTTAGCAGCTCTCCAGGGAACTGGGAGTTAGAGGTAGTCCTTGAACCTATTGAGCTACTTACATTTTTATACTTATAGATGAAAGCCATTTTAGTCCTCAGATAGTTAAGAGCTCAGCACTTAAGGTTTTATGTGCATGAAATTTGCTGAAGCATTAAAATGACCAAAGAGTAAGCCTATTTAACTCTATGAATACCATATAAAACTTTAAGCATTCTAGTAGGGTCACGCTGCCTCAGCAACTAGTGCCATGAATAATTCTTATGGCCTAGTTTACATGGCAGGAAGATGTGCTGTATGGGGATTTTTAAAGTTCACGAATGTGCTGTGCATTAATTGTTCTGTGAAGAACATATTGGTGCACACCTAAAGTTCCCTAGCACTTTAACATATACTTCACAAAGCATACCCCTGTAGTGCACATTGCTGCTCTTTGTAGCCAAACCCAAGCTGCAAAGGAATCCCTCCCCAACTCTCATTGCTATTCCTTTTCTGGAGAGGCTGCCTGTCTGCCATGGCCCCACACACCACTCAAAGCTGCCAACTGCTGGGGCAAACATGTCTTTGCAAGCCCCACCTCCAGTACCATCCTCACAGTTCTCATTGGCTGGAAACTGGTCAATAGGAGCTGCGTGGGCAGTGCTTGTGGGAATGGGCAGTGTGTGGAGATCCGCTGCCTTTCTACCCCAAGTGGCATGCAGAGACATGTTGCCCCAGCAGTCGGCAGCTTTGAGCTGTGAGGGGGACTGTGGCAGGCAGACAGCCTGCCAGAGCTCCCTGGATAGGAGCTGCTTATGGTAAGTGTCCCCCGAATAGAACCTACACCTGGTCCGCTCCCACACTCCAACCCCCTCTTACACCCTAATCCCCTGCCTGGAGTTCCCTCCTCCACCTAAACTCCCTCCATTCCCTGCACTCCGTCCATTAATCTAGTGGAAAAGTGCAATGCATGACCACTTTACAACTTCTTGGAATGGTCCCCTATGAAAATTATTGCTCATCCCTAGAATAGACCATCCCAACAGAATGTCTAGGGAAGTTCAGAAAGTAATTACCCCCCAATTAGATTCTGAACCAGGCCAGTAGGTTAATATCCCTATTTTTGCCAACTGTGCCATGGAATATTTGAGGGTTGCATGATGTCATGGACATGGTTTTATACCTCATATAAAAGGCAGCACAGGATCTCTGACACAAACCTGAAGCATTTTGTTCTGAGGTAACCTAGGAGAAGAGTGCCCTTCACTGCATCACCTTCCTGCAGCACCTTGGGGGGTTTTTTTTGGAGCTTTCCCATCCAGCAATTTACTTGGAAATCTAGACTGTGAAGGATTAGTCAAACCATTTACAATGTATCCCAGACATTTTTCGGATTACAGGTCTCATGTAAAAATACTTTTAAAAGCAGGAAGAAGTACCTTGTAACTATTAGGCTTAATATTTGCATAGATGGCATCTAAGTTAAATTGATTCCTAAGCTTCCTTTAAATGCCCCAATCCGCTTTAAGATTTGTAGATTTAGCTTAACGCCTTGGGGGGCAAATAATGATCAAATGTCTTCATTTAAGGAAACGATTTTTTTTTCATTTTCTGCATCTAGAAAGAGCACTATTTTAACAAAGTGCTACATTGTCCTACATTTCTATCACTATTTTAACAAACATTTTTAAAGGTTTATAAATTGCTGCTAGCCTTAGAAGAAAGAATAAGTTCTATCTTTGATCAGAGAATCAAAGAAAAATTATACAGAGGCACAAGAATCATAACCTTTTAAATTTTTTACTCCTTGATACTAACAGCTATACATCCTTTACAGATGCACAGAATAAAACAAAGATATTTAAAAGAGCTTGAGCAAGCCCTTGCTCCCTTGCTATCACTACCTGCTTTTACATCTTGTAAAAGTTCAGAGTACCATGACCATTAAAAATAAGTACAGCAATGATATTAACCTATGGCAAAATGTATTATTTGTGTCTTATTATCAAATGACAGGTTTATGTAAGTCATAGCTGTGTAACATACTCCACAGAGCAAATATAATCAATACTGTCCTGGACTCTCTGCCACCATGAATCATTCCCAATATCAACCAGTTGCAATTATTTAAAGATCACATTGAAAAAAATGAATTAATAGTAGCAATCACAAAAGAGACCTTATTCAAATTCTCATCACCTAGGATGAAATTCACCCAGGTGTTGTGATCTGATATTATGCCCTCCATGCATAGTCTTCTAGCTGCAAAAGTTCTTTTTGTCAGTCTTGCATGGGATATGTCAAGGGAAAGCAACTGCAGTGGTCCAGTGGCAAACCAGGAAAAGTGTAACAGATCTGCATTAAGTCTCTAATTCAGGAAAGGCTCACAGTAACTCTTTAAATCCCATGCAGGTCAATAGAATTTAAGCATTTCTATAAAGTTAGCTATGTAAGAACATAATGGCTATACTGGGTCAGACCAATGATCAGTCTCACCAAGGATCTTGTCATCTGATAGGGGCTTGTGCCAAATGTTTCAGAGAAAATATACTTACATATACTTATTCAAGTAATCATTTTATACTTTTGGCCTTCATGACATCCCCCAGCAATGTTTGATAGGTTGGCTGTGTGTCGTGTGAAGAAGTACTTCCTTTGTTTCTTAAACCTTTCAGTATCACTGGGTGATGTGGTTCTTGTATTATGTGATAGGGTAATACACTGGGGGGAAGCAGCGGGGTCTGACCCAGCAAAAAATGCATGGGCAAGACCCATCCACTGTCAAAATGTAGGAGAGCTATGGCCCTCTGGTGCTCTCTCCTCTTGTTCCAATGCCACCGGCCAAGATCCCCAGCAGAAGAGCATGGCATGAAGCAGGAAGGGAGAAGTCTATTCCCAACTGGAGGTGGACTGTTAGGAGGGCCATGTACCCAGTTTGGGCAGGCTTACCATTCTCCTCCCTTTGATATCTGCACCTATTTTGTGTTTTATTATCTATCCCTTTCCTAATGGTTCCTAATAATCCATTAGCTTGTTTGACTGCTGCTGCATACTGAGCAAATATTTTTAGAGAACTATCCATGATGACACCAAAATCTCTTTCTTGAGTGATAACAGATCATTTAGAGCCACTCTTTTTGTATATACAAAGTTACTGCACAGCTCCTAATCAAACATATCTATAATTAGGACATTTATTACAGAGATAGCACACAAAACCAAAAGAATCTATACACATGCAAATGTGTTTAGCAGAGGCCACTGGGTAGGTGTTAGTCCTTCAAACCATGTCACTGAGTTTTCCCTGTGAATAAAAGGGTACGTCTACACTTGCCCCCAGTTCAGACTTGGGAGGCAAATGAAGCATACCGAAGTTGCTAAAGAAGCATGGGATTTAAATATCCCGCTGTTGATTAGCATATTCGCGGCCGGTCTCCATTTTAAAATGTCGGTCGCCCAATTTAACTTGCCTCATGTAGACGCGGTAGTCCGATCCAAAACCCTTCCCTCGAATTAACTGTTACTCCTCGTGCAATATTTAAATCCCGCGCTTCATTAGCAACTTCGGTATGCTTCATTTGTCTCTCTAGTCTGAACTAGAGGGCAAGTATAGACATACCCAAAGTTAATATCACTCTTTAGATCAGGAACTAAAATGAAGAGCCCCAATTCAGTTATGCTTGGGCTAGTTCTCCAAAAGTCTTTTATTTGTTTGTTGGTCACTGGAGAATCCAGTCTGAACTAAAATATGCAAAACAGGGGTGGTTTTAATAAGGTGTTATAAGAGGAATGATTTGCCTAAATCATCCCCTATCAATTTAATTTCCTGCAAGAATGTGATAATCTACTCCTGCCCCCCCATGCATACAATCCTATAATGGTATCCCATAATGATACCAAAACCATTCATACACTCTGTACTATGTGGTCTCCCAACAGTATTGAAGGAAATTGCCTTGTCTATCACAAAATGCTCATGTTTTACTAAATTGGAATCTAATCCTGGGTAACTAACACTGAAATCATAGCCACAAAGAGGTGGATAGTAGCTCTGCACCCTTACCCTAGCTTGCAAGCATGGCCTTTGGCTACTTCATTCACTTCATATAGTATCTACATAAACCCCAAATACTACGACTTTATGGTCCTGATCCAAAGTCCACTGTAGTCATTTAAAGAGGCTTCCATTGACTGACATGAGCTTTGGATAAGGTCCAATGTGGAGGAGTGAATTTCATGCTGAGTAAAATCACAGCCAAACAAACCCTAACTATACATGACAAACTTCACATTCTCACCTGAGAAGTGGAAAAGAACAGAAAGGAAAAAATAACTTTTACCAATTGTAAAATCAGTTTTAAAAGACAAACCCTTTTACTTTTTATTCTTCAGCTGAGGAATTGGAATGTTGGAACCTTAAGCTTAGATGTAATAAACATTAAAGCTCTTCCCCCACTGTTTCTATCTCTTCTAAAAACATACTACTCTTGTTGATACTTTAAAAAAAAGTTTTACTCCCAGATTATGTCTCCGTATGGAGTAAGACATCTGGTATAGAAAAAAAGAACACCAACCTATAAGCAAGGCTGGTTTTGGTAGCAATTGCATGAATGCATGAATTACCTTTAAATGTTTAGAGGCATTAAATTCAGATACATTCAACTCTGAGAATAATGAGTGTCTCCCTAAATGGGCAAAAACCTCAAATTCACTACTGTCCATATTATTTTAAATAAGACTGTAAGTCTTTAAGGTATGTTGTAGAAACTATTTTGTATTTTCTTTCCAAAAATGAATGAAATTACCATCTGTTTGTCATTGAGTTGCTGTGTACTTGCAATAAGAAATTCATCTGCCATTTAAAATATATTTCTTCTGTGTACAATTAAGCTGAATTAACCAAGGATTTTCAAAAAGTCAGGTGACGTCTGCTAAAACTTTAGAGTAGTTGTAGCAAAAAGGGGAATCTTAAGGCTAATGTTTTGTGTAGTAAGTTGATTCCCCCAACCCTGTTTGCTTACACTTGCATTGCAACCCAGCAAATATTTTCACAATTTATACTAATTTTATTTCTGATATTCTATCAAAATACGCTTTTTTATCATAATCCTTTCCACTCCCAGCTCTATTCTCAGGGTCCTATGTATGAACTCCTAGGCACCTAATTAAATACTCCTGGTACAAGCAAACTTCCGTGTGACACTAACCCTGGGAAATATTCCCTCTATGGGAGATTTGGCACCTCGCTTCTAATGAAAGTCTCCCTTTTGAGAGAAATTTTCAAAGGCACAAAGGCACAATGTTCATTTTCATTCTCAGGATGATTACTAAATTTTTATAAGACTACAGGTTGGACTTCCCTCGTCCAGCACTCTGGAGACCTGACTGGTTAGAACAAGGGGATTTGCCAGACCAGTGGCTGTCCCTCCCAACATGGCCCATGCTATCTTGCTGCCCCACCTTCAGGCCTCCTGCCTGGGACCACTGGTGCCTGCCCGGCCATGGGTCCCCAGGCTGGAGCTCCCTAGCTGCCACTACCAGCCCTCGAGCTCCACAGATAGAACTCTACAGCTGCAGCCAGATCCCAAGCTCTGCAACAAGGGCCAGAGGTCTGTAGCCACTACCGACCACTACCAACACCTGCCATCTCCCACCACAGGGAGCAAGATCTCTCCACTGCACCACCCACTCCTCTGTGTCCCTCCCTGCCACATGAGGCTCCAAAGTGAGTTGCTGGTTTCCCTGCCACACTCCTGCCTCATGGCCCGACCTCCCTATACCTGGGCTCTGGTCCAGGAACATCCCTGATCCTGCCAGATAATGGATGTTACTGAACCAGAGAGTCTCGGTTAAGGGAGGTACAATTTGTAATAATAATCACCTAGAATTAAAAATGTATTGATGAAACAACAAATAGAGAATTTGCAACCAGAAAGGGATGGAAGTTTTTATTTCATATCCTCTTGGACCAAGGGGTCCCAAGAAAATAATGACAATTCATTCAGGGGCAAATTCTGACCCCTCTTGAAACTGCGGTATCAATCTCGTCACTGGTGTATAGTCCACTAAAGACAGTGTCCCCCCCGGCACACACTCCTACCCGAAAGGCCAGGAGAAAAGCTGATAGAGAATCATTATACTACCTCTATGCCACCATATGATGGGAGTATTCTGGAATATTCTGGAATACTACCTCTATGCCAGCCTATGATGGCAATATGTGGTTTGTGATATTTGGTGTGTCTTAAAGGTCCAGATGCTGGAATCCATTTATTACATGAGAATCTTAGCTTACATTTTAAAAACAAGTAAGTGTCTAGCCTTCATGGATGCAGAGAAAAGGTAAGGATTACACACTGTGGCTACATCTAGACTGCAAGCCTCTTTTGAAAGAGGCTATTTCTAAACATACTTTTGAAAAAGCCTCTTTCAAAAAAGATAGTCTAGACTACAACCAGTAATTTCGAAAAAGCAAGCCACTTTTTCGAAAGAGAGCACCCAGGCAGTCTGGATGCTTTCTTTTGAAAAAGCTCAGTTTGCATTACATAGCACCTTTTTTTGAAAGAGCACTTTTGAAAAAAAGGTGTTCTTCCTCGTAAAACGAGGTTTTCCAGAGTCGAAAAACTGCCGGGTTCTTTCAATTTACTTTCAAAAGAATGCGACAGCAGTCTAGACGCAGGAGAAGTTTTTTCAAAAAAAGGCCACTTTTTTCGAAAAAACCCTGTAGTATAGACACACCCTGTGACACCAAAAGGAAAATTAAAAAAACAAACCCTTAAAAAGATTATTTTTATAAATCTTCTGATTTTAAAACCAACCTCATGATATCGGGAGTGGGAGCTAATTTATGAGTTTTTAACTCTTTAGTATTGGAGATAAGTAAATGTGCTATGCATCTGTGAATATGTGAAGCAGTTGTTATTTTTGTATAAGGGGGGGTGCCCCATTTTGGAAAGCAGTGTTCAGTATTGCAATAGCAGAAGATGCTGAAACTGCCGACAATTTAGTTATATTTGTTTGTTTAAAATGGTGTTATAAATGCAAGCTTTCCATGCCATAATATGAAGAATACACCAACTATTGAGGGGAAGAAGTAGAAGAAGGGTTCTCTCCAACTGTCAGTCTAGTAGGAAGATCACAGGGTCTGTGTCTGAAGAGGTTTGACTGTCCTGCCTGAAAAGGAACTATCATTCCAAAAGTGCGACCAGCAACTTAGTGGTATGAAAGAACACTCACAATAGCCACTATTGGGAGCCCAAAGGGGACCAAAAAGTTATCCTGAAACAGATTGCTTTTTTATTTAATCCTGTAGAAATCCCACAATAATAGATTATTTTATCTTGATACAGGAGTTTGATAGCCTTCTATTTACTGTAAATCCAGCAGAAGATGGGGAAGGCTCAATCTGTGGAGGCCTGTTCATCAGGACCAGTCCTTGAGTTCCTGAGGCTCCTAGCAAGAAACTTTTATCTCCCCAAGCCCAGCTGCCCTCAGGACTGGACTGGTCTGTGAAGCCTCTTTATACAATGGGGAGAGCTAACCCACATCTTAGCGTAGTATAAGACAGAAACAGGATTTTGCCCAAAATGAATAAAGGCTACTAACCATGATTTCCATCCCAGAATGTGATACAGTAATTATGATTTTGTTCTATGGGTTAAGTAGTAGTGTGGAACATCCAAATCATACATTATTAATCTAGCTTTTGCTAAACAGGAAGCACTTGTTTCCCCTTGACCAAATTATGTTCTTTCCCTTGACTTTAGCAATTAAAAATAAAAGCACTAAAGAAACATAATTTACTTTGAAAGCTACTGGCACGTAGAGTGTTTTTTGTTTACATCTCCTCCAAGTCTCCACACGATAACACTTAACACACTGATTATAAACAGTGAGAATAGTACACTGAAACGATGTAATAGTAACAGAATATTTATTTTGCATTTAGTTCCTCAATCCGCAGAGAAATTCAGAAATACTCTGAATTTATATTTGGCTCAGAATTCTTTAGCCTCTGATATGAAAAGTTTTTTATTTTTATCTGCATGAATCATATCTTGGTCTCATTGTTTCTCTGTTTTTGTTTATACAAATTATACAACTGAAGTACCATGAGGATAATTATTGTCTTTAAATTCACCTATAATTGTTATATCAATCCCTTTCTTCAGGACTTTTTTAATTTTTCAGGTACAGGTATGAAGCCTTTTTATGAACCAAGATAAGGGAAAAGATTAAAATATATGCATTCATCCTACATTATGCTTATTTCTTAAAAAAATGCTATTCTAATTCTTTTCTGGTGTTACTGTAACCACTCACAAATTTAAATGATACTCCTTTGTGTTTAGTGCAAAGGGTTACTCTTTCTGTATGAAAACGGTGATTATGGTTTTCATTCAGATGGGCTAAATTAATGTGCTGTGTGGGCTTCATGAGATATTGAACTGAGATAAATTCAAATGAGTTTAAAAATATCCTCCTTTTGTCAGGCAATAATTTCCTAATCGGCAGTCCACCAATTCTAAATAGAGTTGCCAATTTTCTGACTGTAGAATACTAAACACCCTTACCCTGTTCTGCCCTTTCCCAGGCCTCTTGCCTCTTCTCACTCCTGCCCCCAGTCACACCAATCTCCCATTCTCTGTCACTCAGTTTTTCTCACCCTTAGTCATTTTCATCAGTCGCTTCTCTGAGGCAGCTCCCAGGAAGCAGCTGGCATGTCCAGCTCAACAGCACCCAGGGAGCTCTACATGCTTTCCCTATCTGAGGCACCACCTCTGCAGCTCCCATTGGCCAATAGGAGCTGCAGAACCAGCACTTGAGTCAGAGACAGAGCATGGAACCCACCTGGCTGCCTCTGCACCTAGCAGCCAGAGGGATGCGATGCTGATACTGGGAGCCAGGCAGAGCTGGTCGCAGAGGACAATCAGACTTTTAGTGGCCCAGGCAGCACTGCTGACCGGAACCACTAGGGTCCATTTTTGACTGAGTGTTCTGGTTGAAAACCAGATGGTTGGCAAGTTTATTTCTAACAAAGTGATATCAAAATGGAATACTAGTTCCTTGTTTTATAAATAGGATAAGCTAAATGCAGCAAAGGCCTGTCTGTATGAAAGAATACCTCCTCCGGTTCTTCTTCTGATTGTGAAGTGTTTGATGCAATTGTATTAAAGTCTATTTCCTTTGGATTGGAGTCTGCAGAGGATCTGCTGTGGAAGGGAAGGCATTGTTTAAACTCACCGGAATGACATGTTGCTTTGCCCCTTTCCAAGAGGAAAAATCCTTTGGTAGTGAGAAGCTAACATCAGCTCCTAGTCTTTCCCATTCCCCATGGCAGAGTAGATTTTGGTAGATAAAAAAGAGTCTGGCTGAGGTGGCCATACATCCAGCTGATCTTTAGCTTCTAAAACAGATGCATTTGGCTATACATAGCCAGCCATAATGTAGAAAATTCAGTATTTGGGATTAGACTGGCCACCAGCTAGTTTCTAAATCAGTTGAGATAAAAGTAGTTTAAAGATAGAGTGTAAAGATGCCACCTCCTCCTTCCCCTGCACTGCCTCCCACTACATTACTCTGAGCACAATGCAGTTATACCAGAGAATCTAATGTTGTATTTCCAGAGCTCTTGGACTGATTCTGGTCTCACACATGAAGTAATTATGCTGAACTGTCCCCTGTGTTTGAGCTCTGCTCGGCACACAGAATGGGAGATTGCTGATCTTGTACTGGCCTGCCCCAGAATCAGTTAGAACAACCTAATAATGCTTTGATTTCCTCATTGGCATAAAGGTCCTAAGTGGAACCCAACCAAGCTCCCAACCTGGTTTTACACCCTCTATTAGCAATCTTTTGCCAGAATCTGGCCTGACATGGCTTCTCTAGTCTATACTAGTTGTAATGAAGCATAGCAAACAGCCATCCCAGGACCCCTGGACAATGGGGGGGGAGGGTCCAATTCCATGTTCCTGGAAGGGGCAGGGCCAAGGGCAGAAGGAGTGGAGCCAAGGGCAGAAAGGACGGGGCCAAGCACTGTCCAGACTGTGACACACCCCTTCCCCCCCCCATCTCCAGAGCTGCCTGGAGCATGCTGCATGGTGCCCCTGCTTCCCCCGGCCATCCTAAGAGCAACACATGATGTTCTGACAGCAATTTAAAGGACTCAGAGCCACAGGCCCCTTTGAATCACCAGGCCCCAGAGCAACTGCCTCCTTTGCTCCCCGCCCCCACCAATCCACAGGTCTGAATATATGATCAGAACTGGGTCCTTTGAAGGCCCTGAAAACCTGATAAGAAAAGACTTTGAAAAATGTATGGCACTTTTGTTTCCAGCCCTGGCCAGAAATACCATGAGACCAGAAGTTCTCAGTGTTTTAGGGCTTACAGTTCTAATGTTGGAACCTGGAAATGCAAAATATATAAAGGTAACAGCGGTTGTCTGAATTTTTATAGTTCAGGACTGGTGTCTTGTTTGGTTTAAAAAAAATAGGCCTTCTGATTTTGGCTGTATGTTTCATCATCAACAACAACCATGGGCTCCATGCCCATTAGTGTCCAATGCCTCCCTCACTATTTCCTTCCATCTTTCCCTGTCCAGTGCGGAGTGGCTCAGTTTCTGTAGACTAGCTCTGCACCAATCTACTATATCATCTATCCATTCTCTGTGAGGTCTGCCTTTTCTATTCGGACCATCCATTATGCCGAATATCAGGGTCTTAACTTTTCGCTCATCATTCATTCTGCATATATGCCCGAATAGCTGTAATTTCCATTGCATGCTGTATGTTTACCCATCACAATTTAAAATTATCCCTAAACATCCCGTCTTGAAAGATATCCTAGCCTTACTGTACTTTACACATGGCTGGTTGTCAGTAGACTGCTATTTGTCCACTTTAACTCTCATCTTAATGATGAATCAGAACTGGTCACCACTAATACAAATGCATTATATGTTGTACCCTCCCTCTTTATGATTAATTCAACTACTGGTACAAATTTGCATGAATGAATGTCAGTGTGTTTTCTGCCCTGAACATTTCCTGCTGGCTTCAGTTCAGCTCTGCTGACATTTATTACAAATAATAGCTAAATATTCTTGATTTAATGGCTGCAATGGCCCCACGTCTGAAGGTGATGTCTGTAATAAAAGCAGACAAGACTAGCTTATAAAAAATACTAATCAGATTGTGTTTGTACGCATAATGGATAGGCCTCCCAGATATACCAGCAAAATGGAATGGAGGTTTTTAAAATGCAGCTGCTAGAAGTCAGAGTTCAAGAATGTATTACCTGCTTTATGTCTTTGTTCCTCTCCCTTCTTTTCTCATCTCCTTAGAGCACCTATGGCACTAGTGTAGAAACCATAGCTGAAAGGGTGTGTGTTATCATTTTAGTCCCTTCTGGGCAAAAAGCTTTACGGATAACATAAAGCAAATACAATGCCACCTCTGCGACTACACTGGTGGTGGTTGTGTTGAAAAGAAGGGGGAGGGAAGGGGGCAGTACCTCAATAAAATACATCCCACATTTTAAAGTCCTGATCTATAGGGACTGTGTGTGTACCCTGACTTGCGCAAAAAATGCAGATATGTTATATTGTTTGGAAGAGACAGGAGAAAAATGTGCAGCCGGCCTGTACTGGAGAGAATAAGGGGGCAAGAGGCAGGAGAGATTAAGGAAAATGTTTTTTGGAAGAGTAAGAGAGTGCTGGAATGCAGAGGAATAGAGAAATTAGGGTCTTAACTTTGCCCAGCATAGTAAAGGTCTGCTTCAGACATTCAGGAAGCTTTCCCTTTGAGCCCTGGCAGAGGCATTGAGTACAATGGCTGTCCTTGCATTTTCCTTAGCACAAGGACTGTTCCAAGCATTAAGCAGCAGCAGAGCTAGCTTCCCCCAGCAGTCAGGGAGAGATCCTGCGCTTCCTTCCCCCACCCCTCACACACACTCACACATAGAGGGGAAGATCTGGATTGCCAAACACTGCAAATAGGAAAAGGCCAGTTCTTCCAGGAGCATGATTTCATGTTGCCTATTTCCCCTTAAAATCAACCCACTGAGACCTGGCTTGTTCATCTGTGCAATTGGGTAGCCCTGTTCCACAGCAGCGTATAGATGCTCAGGAAAATGAACTGCAAGTAATATGTGCTGCAAGATATAGAGAACACAAGCTAAGGATGGGACATACATACAAAATAATACCTCCACTTCTCAAACTGTAGCAGAGTATACACAGATATGGACTGCTTGGATGCAATCAGTTTGAACATAAACCAGCCAGACATCTGAGACATCATTCTGATATGCCGACTAGAACTAGTGTCTGCTGTGACTGACTGCCAGTTGCTGCATCTGGTATTCGTGGCCTCATTCACACTTTCCCTATTAGCCTAAGTCTCCACAAAAAGGCACCCCGTGCTTTCTGTATAAATTAATTACTGGCAGATCTTCTCCACAGAGCTCTGATCACTAATGATATCTTCATGTCTTTGCTTCATGTACATGCTCCTCCTGTTTTATCCTCCCGAGCAACTGTCATGATCACCATGATCTCTCTCAAAAAAAGAAAAGCTAAGGCATGTGTCACTGCCAGCCACAGATGAATGTTCCTCTCTAGAATACTGACCTAACTGATATCACCCTGCGATTTGCTATCAGCTTATGCCATGTCCCCAAATGGCAACTATCTGCTTTTTCCCAAAGAGCATAGTCTGTTTTTTTTTGTGCCATGGTGAGAAAAAAGCTATGCCACTGGTATCCATGTTAGCACTGTCTAGAATTAGTATGCCATGTGTCATTTTGGCAATCCTCCTTTTCTCCTCCACAGCTACATCTTTTTCATTATGGCTATGTCTGCACTATGGGATAAGGTTGAATTAAGATACACAATTTCAGCGACGTTAATTATGTAGCTGAAGTCAAAGTACCTTAACTCGACTTTTGGCGCTCTCCACACAACGGAAAATCAAAGGGAGACACTCTCCCCTGGACTTCCCTTATTCCTCCTGAAAGCAGGAATACCAGCATCAACCGGAGTGCTTCTCTCACTTTGAATTAACTGTCTTAACTAGACCCACTAATTCAAACCCTGAAAGATCAACAGCTTCAATCTTCTCTGTAGTATAGATGTACCCTCTGTGTGCTGTGGACCAATAGCCATTTCTCAGTCTGCCAGTCTGTTCTACAATTATATATACTGGTGACCATTGACGTTGCAATTGATTTTACATGGAAGGTTCTCAGATACTAACGCAAAGTCCCTGGTGGATTTTGCCTTTCCTCCAGCCCCGGCAGTTCCCTGCAGGCTCTGCTGGGACTGGAGGCGTGGTGCCTTCCTCCCACCCCAACCAGGAGCTTCCATAACCATAAAAAAGGTGCATTCCTCTGGCCCCAATAGCAGCCCCAGATTAACAAATGGGCTTTAGGGGCTGCAGCCCAGGGACCTATGGGAGAGGGGATCTGATGGGCACAGGGCAGCATGAAGCCACCTGTTCCCTACCGCCACCAAACAGGAGCTGCCCTCGGCAAATGCACCACTCCACCACACTCCCCTGCCTCAGCTCTGAGCCTGCTACACCACCGTAGATCTTTCCTTGACTCCACACCTCAACCCTGACCCCCCTGCTGCACCCTATCACCTACCCAGATTCTCCACCCCACTCCAACTTCCTGCCCTGAACCTGATCCCACAAACCTCTTGGCCCCAGCCTGGAGCTCCCTTCTACACCCCAAACACCGCATCTCCAGTCCTACCCCAGAGCTTGCATCCCTTACCAGAGCCCTCATCACCCCAACCCTGAGCTTCTTCCCACATTTCGAACCCCTATACCCCACCACAGATTGTCCATGTGCACCAATAAGTGTAAAATCATTTCAATATTTAACATATTTTTTCAATCTATTTGAAAACTTATACTCATGTTTTAGATAAGAAGACCTCTTAGGAGCCAGACCTGTTTCATCTATATCTCATGCTTATGACTATTTACTCACAGTCCTTCTAATAGGCACCAAAGAAGAAATGCTCACAAAAGACTTTTTAATTACTTGAAATCCTCTTTCTGTCTATTACAGACAGCAAAACAGCTTTTTGTTAACCTTTAAAAATGTCAGTTTAATTTATAAATGCAATAATTATTTAAGTCTAACCCTACAGATTACACATGTGCTGTTATGTTATTGTCATAAAAAGGATTCTTTAATTTATGTCAGAAATGTTCTTGGGATTAAAAATTTCCCAATAGCATGTAGATAGTACAGATAGAACAGGCTTTTGTGGGGAGGGGGCACTCTTAACTGGACAGTTTTTGTTGCCATCGCATTATATCAGATTCTTTTGGGGCCTTACAAGGTTACAGGGTAGGGGCCTAACCCAACGTACACTAAAACCAATTAAAAGGCTCTTGATGCCTTGAGTTTCACACAGCCCATATCAGAAGTAGGGAAAATTGCAGAGTAGTAAGTTCCTTCCCCCCAGGTGAATATACAGCACCCCAAATGGGATGAAGTGGGGAGGTTCCTTGGCCTAGCCAAAACCAATGTGCAGCATAGGACCAGGAGCTACATTTCATAAAGGGCTATGGAAGCATAAGCTTTCCTCATCGCTACCAGAGAGTTTACCTACCTATTCTACACCTCTAAGGCTGTGTCCAGACTCAGGAGTTTTTTCAAAAAAAGTAGCCTTTTTTCGAAAAAACTTCACCTGCGTCTAGACTACAGCCGCGTTCTTTCGAAATTAAATCGAAAGAACGTGGCTTTTCTTTCGACGGCGGTACTCCTCATTTCCCCAACAGGGCTTTTTAGAAAGAGAGCATCCAGACTCACTCGCTGCTTTCTTTCGAAAAAGCAGCTTGCTTTTTCGAAAGTTCCGTTTGCAGTCTAGATGCTCTTTTTCGAAAGAGGCTTTTTCGAAAGTATCTTTCGAAAAAGCCTCTTTCGAAAGAGGTTTGCAGTCTAGACATAGCCTAAGGGAAAGAGCTCACAGCATTAACATAAGAACGGCCATACTGGGTCAGAGCAAAGGTCATTCTAGCTCAAGATTCTGTCTTCAGATAATGGCCAATGCCAGGTGCCCCAACAGGAATGAGAAGAACAGGTTGGTGTCAGTTGATCCATTCCCTGTTGCTCACTCCCAAATTCTGGCAAACAGAGACTAGAGACTCCATTCCTGCTCATGTTGGCTAATAGCCATAAATGGGCCTACCCTCCATGAAAGTATCTAGTTCTTTTTGTAACCTTGTAACAGACTTTGGCCTTTACAACATCCTCTGGCAAAGAGTTCCACAGATTGACTGTGCCTTGTGTGAAGAAATACTTCCTTATGTTTGTTTTAAACTGCTGACTATTAATTTCATTTGGTGACCCTTAATTATTCTGTTATGAGAAGAAGTAAATAACACTTCCTTATTTACTTTCTCCACACTCCTCATAATTGTATGGACCACTATAATTTCCCCTTCCTTCCCCTCCCCCCAAGTCATCTCTTTTCTAAGCTGAAAAGTCTCAATCTTATTAATCTTTCTTCATATGGAAGCTGTTACCCACCCCCAGCGACGGATATTGGCTAGGGCGAGCGGGGCGGCTGCCCCAGGCCCCGTGCTTCAATAGACACCGCACACGCACTACTACCTGTCAGCTGTGGCCATGGCGCATGTGCAAAATTGTGCTGCCTCGGGCCCCGTTCTTCAATAGGCCCACACTCTGGGTCCCACAAAATTCTCATCCGCCCCTGCCCACCGCAATCATTTTATTGCCTTTTTCTGAACCTTTTCTGATTCCAATATCTCTTTTTTGTGATGGGGCAACCACATTTGCACACAATATTCAAATGTGGGTGTACCATGGATTTATATAGATACAATATGATATTTTTTGTCTTATGGGCAGGGAAACTTCACACATAGGCTAAAAAGCAGGAAATAGTCTATTATGACTTAAGAGTTTTCTATAACATTCCTTAATGGAAGCAATGGTTTAGGATTTTCAATTTATTTTAAGGACTGACCTACTTTCTGGACACACATGAGAGGACTAACCACCAGGAAGAAGCTCCAAGGGACTATTTATTTGACAAAATGTGATCTGGGGTCTGCTCTTATTTCCAAGATCCCAATCACTTTACCAAGGCAAATAGCACTAGTATTCTCATATGATAGATGGAGAAACAGAATGAGAGAGCAGTTTCGGTTAACATTTTCAAAGGTGTCTGCTGACAAGGATGCCTCTAAAGTGTTTAAAGTGTTTCAAGTCGGGTACACAAAAACTAAGTCACCCAAAATCAGAGGCCATTTATAATTTTTAGCCAAAATTATTTGTCCAGACCCTGAAATGAGTGAGAATCATGGGAGAAAAAAGGGCACAGCTCTTTCATCTACTAGTCCAGGGGCCTGCCCTTTGGACTATATGGCTCCCTTAGAACATAACAGAAGTTTTACCAATAAGAGCAGGAGTAGGTCCTCTGTATTTTAGTTCCACAGAAATTTCCAGAATCTACAGTGAACAGTAAGTAACCTTCAGTGCTTACATCCATTTGTAATTTTACTCACATGCATTAGTGTGTGCAGGATTAGACTTTAATTCTGCAAACCCCTAAGGTTACTGAATGAGGACATCTAACCACAAGCTTGTTCCATTTGTACATTTATTTAGTGACTTACTTCATTTTTCAGTTATTTTTTAGCACAACAGCTCATGATGCTATTGTAATATCCTGATCCACAAGAGATGCTTCAGTGGAAATCTGAAAAATACAAAAAAGTTAAATCAAAGTCAAATAAATAACAATCACAGAATGGGTCAGTGAATTCTCTGAGGCACAAAACTCCACCTACTTTGAACAAAAATATTGACACAACAATGGAAAATATTTTTGTACACAAGTATATATGCCCAATATTTTATATTTATACTTGGACTGGAAGCTTACTGTCTATATTCTTCCTCTTAACACTGCCAAAGGCAAATCTGTTACAAACAAAACATTGTGACATGTTCTTAAGTAGCTTGTCATCATGTCTATTGTTACATTTGGTGTAACATAATGCCTATGTGTTCATTAAGCCCACATTTTACAATTAAGGTACATATGCTATTCCTCTCCTAATGTCTGCAAGCCAGGTGGGAGAAGTCAATAGCTCTAGTGACATTGAGCATTTCTTTAACAAAGCAGAATTCCAGCTTTGTATTTTTGCATAGTCTGTCTATTATATACAAACTGAATTGCCAATATGTCCTTTTGCTTAAAGCTGTAAACACATAGAAGAGTTTAGGAAATGTTGGCTGTGTCATCACTACAGCACATGGACCAGCTGTCTACAATTATCTTGTTAAAGAGTTTCATTTTGAAAGACCCTTCAGATCAAAACACTAATGTATAATAATTGGCTTCATTGCTTTGCTATGGTCTGTGCTTCTAAAGACAATGGCAGTCTTTCATTGACTTCAGTGGATGTTAGATCAAGCCCCTCAGTGCATTTCAAACCATTTGTTTTCCTAACAGTGCTGTAAGGGTTTATATGTTTTGTTTCTATTTTGGATTTATTTATTTATTTTGGGGGGGTTACAATTATTTTTACTTAACTTATCTTTTTCTTCACATGGGGAGTCTGTAATACATAGTAAGTGACCTGAAGTCATTGCCAATATCTCTACAAAATCAGATTGTGAGTGTAACCTGGTACATAAAAGAACTGCATAGCCCAAAAATTAAATGATCTGAGATAATAGAGGTTTGCACTGAATCTCAACTTCCATGTATGGAAAACTCTTAAAATTATACCTACTGGTACTAGAATGTCAGATGTCAACATTAGAATGCTATAAAGTATTTACTAATGGAACAAGACTAAAGATGTAATAAACTCTATAATGTTTTTTATCCAAAGTTTGTCATTCCATGAATTTGAAAGTGGTATCAGGAAAAGCTAATTTAGTTATGAACTGTAAGTTCCAGAGAAAGGACAAAGGGAAGTCACAGCAAGAATTGATTCAAATTACTATTTCTATGTTTGAAACCAACTAAAGGAAGAGGTATGGAATGTTACTTTATATGTATTGGGCAGTTTCTGGCACGACATGTACAAAATTGAAATGTCAGTTTAGACAGAAGGAGGATGTAAAGCTATTGTGTGTTTACGTTGTATAAAATATGCTGGAATTTCCAAAGGATATGGAGCAGAGAATAAATGCATTGATCATTCTGGGAAGAGAATGAGAGAAATGTGAAAATTTGTATATCTTGTGCAAATAGATGAATATACTATATAAAATAAATTATCTACTGACACCTATTTGATGGAATTAGAACCACTTTACAATGTGTTATATCTTAAGCTTGGTAGAATGCAATTTTTAATCATTTCAGAGGATAATATTGCTGTTTATTTCTAAGCATTTTTTCCGATGTTTATACATTTAAATATTTAGTTGCAAGAAATTACACCGGTACAGACCCTCACTATTTAATGACAGTAGCCAATGAGATTTAAATAGCTAATGCCCCATAACTGCTATCACATGTCACAAATATACAAAATAAATATCCTTAAATCAAGCTATAATAAGTGGCATTTTTCTTACTTTGCCTATCTGCAATTATTTTATTATTATTGATTGAAATATTTTTATCAAGTTATGAGAATATGGTGAAATCTACATTTATCAATAACAAATCTAGTTCCTCCAAAGCCTACACATTGTTAAAGGAAATCTCATTAGTTCTAGGGGGCCTGTCTAACAGGAGAATCTGAGTTCTAATCAAACCCTTTATCTGGGACTTTCATACACTATTTGGTGAGCACAGAATAAAAGCCTAGACAGTTGAATAGGCTGCTGCTTAGCTAGATAAGTACCTGTTACCGATATGAAGATTATGTGCCTTTGGTATATAAAATGAGAACGCCTCCTAATTGCCAACATATTTGTGATGATGAGAGACAATGCACCTGATTTGTAGAAGCGTTGAGAACCCACAACTCCAGCTGAAGTCAGAGAGGGAATGTCTACACTAGATCCCTAGTTCGAACTAGAGAGGCTAATGTAGGTATTCGAAGTTGCAAATCAAGCCCAGGATTTAAATATCCCGTACTTGATTTACATCTTCCCGGCCAGTCGCCATTTTTGAAATTTACAAGTCCGGACTAACTGCCTGCATCTACATGCGGCAGGGACCCGGTAGTTCGAATTAAAGCCCCTAGTTTGAACTACCTGTTAAACCTCCTTGCAGGTTTAGACTTATAAATTTCAAAAATGGTGACCGGCCAGGAAGATGCAAACCAAGCGCGTGATATTTAAATCCCAGGCTTCATTTGCAACTTCGAATGCCTACATTAGCCTCCCTAGTTAGAACTAGGGGACTAGTGTAGACATACCCTGAGAGATGCAGAAGCTTTATATGAAAATCATGCTTTATATGAAGTTTTAAGATAACAAGCCCATTCTCACATCTCACAACAGGCATTATTTAGCTGTGTTTTCTGTGGCAAAGCAGGTTCAATTAACTTAATTATCCTAGTGACACCTTTCTAACACTACCCTCAGTAATATCCATATATGGATTTGTTTGCAATTGTGAAGGTGCCAAGGAAGAAAAGAAAAGCTGTACTTATTATTTGATTCAGGGTAACCATGGATGCAAGAATGTGCTGCCTATCACCAAGTTCAACTTGAAATAAATTAGAGCTAGTCAATGCACTGTCCTGCTACTATAGTTGCATTGATGGATGGATGGCAGGAGAGAGATTGTTTGATCATTACCTGTTTGGCTCACTCCCTCTGGGACACCTGGCATTGGCCACTGTCGGCAGACAGGATACTGGGCTGGATGGACCTTTTGTCTGACCCAGTATGGCCAGTCTTATGTTCTTATGTTTTTATAAATGTTTCTGTGGCAGATGACTGTAAGCTACTTCTGTAAGGAGATGAATTCTCCAGATCACCAGGTGCCCCCAACTTGGACACCAGTGAAAGTTTCTTTGATACTTGAGCCATTAGTCACCAGTGAGGATAAATCCTTTTCCATAATCCACAGCAGGGACACCTTTGTTGTTTCCAAAAGCTGTTTTCCAGAGTTTTAAGGGCAGGGCTATGAATAAACCTGAGAGATTTACCCTGTGGCAGACAACTCGCAAACTACTACAGAACTATATTCCAGTGAACAATGTTTTCTGAGGTCAGTAAATCAGATCCAAGATGTTCATTTGTGTGTGAAGAAATTAATTTATTTTCATGTGAATTTTGATCTGTTGAACATTGCTACTGTATTCCTGTGTGAAACTCCACCATATGACAGAATTGGCAGTAGCAGAACATTATGAATTTCTTTCTTTCTTTAAATGGGTCAACATTTTTATGGCAGTTCATGAAAAGTAAGGAATTTCTGCTTCAGAAATCTTGGCTTCTTTCCTGCCCAGATTTCCAGTTAAACAATCACTGCCCACTGACACAATACATATTGCAGTACGTTACCAAAACACCACCGCAATTCTATAATGGAAAAAACCCTAAACATTGGACCAAAACTCAGTTTCAAATGACAGCTGTATATTCACCTATCATTTCATTTCCAAAGCCAAGCATTTGTAAAAGCAAGGGTGTGCATAATTAAGAATTTTACATCACTCATGTAAAACACAAGCACATAAATTTCATTAAGTAATAATAAATGCATAATTCATCATAGTAATAAAATGAGAATTAAGCATATTATATAGCAAAATCTTATCATAGAAAGACATTTTAAAAATACTGAGTTCAATCAGGAATTTTATAATGTTTACCAGTCAGTGAAAACTCAAACCAAAGCTTTTGAAAGACAGAGGATTTTTCTTTTTCTTTGGCATTACAGGGGGGATCAAATTCTATCTTACCGTGGATCAATAATTGTAACTTAATCTATAAAGAAGCTACTCCACTTCATAGCAAATTATACACACCTGCAAGGTGTTGCAAAGATCTTATGCCAAGATTTTCAAATGTGCTTAATAATGTTGTGTGCTCCGCTTGAGATGGTTTTGAAAGGGTAGATGCTCAGCCCTTTCTGAACACATGGCCCTTTTAATGTTCCTTACATTTGACCCTTAACAATTAAGGCTCCCAAAATCACTAACCACATCTGAAAATCTTGACCTAAAGCTCCAATAAACACAGGTCTTTACCACTTACGGTATGTTTGCGCAGCAAGTGGCAGTGAATCATAGAATCATAGGGTTGGAAGAGACCTCATGGAGTCCAACCCCCTGCTAAAAGCATGATGAATCACAACATCATCCCAGCCAGGGCTTTGTCAAACTGGGACTTAAAGACCTCTAGGGATTGAGATTCCACCACCTCTCTATGTAACCAACTCATTCCAATGCTTCACCACCCTTCTAGTGGAATAGCTTTCCTAATACCCAACGGAGACCTTCCCAATGCAACTTCATTGCTCCTCATTCTGTCATCTGTCACCACTGACAACAGTCTCTCTCCACCCTCTTTGGAACCCTCTCCTTTCAGGGAGTTGAAAGCTTCAATCAAATCCCCCCTCACTCTTCTCTTCTGTAGACTAAATAAGCACAAATCCCTCAGCCTCTACTCATAAGTCATGTGCTCCAGCCCCCTAATCATTTTCGTTGTCCTCTGCTGAACTGTATTCAATGAGTCCACATACTTTCTGTAATGTGGGGGAGGGGGCAGAATTAGACATAATAATCCAGATGTGGCCTCACCAGTGCCGGATAAAGTGGAACAATCACTTCCATAGATCTGCCAGCAATGCTCCTACTAATGCACCCCAACATGTTGTTAGCCTTCTTGACTACAAGGACACACTGTTTACTCATATTCAGTTTCTCATCCACTGTAATCCCAAAGTCCTTTTCTGATGAACTGCTGCTTAGCCAGTTGGTGCCCAGCCTGTAACAGTGCTTGGGATTCTTTCATCTCAAGTGCAGAGTACTTGTTGAACCTCATCAGATTTCTTTTGGTCTAATTCTTCCATTTGTGTAGGTCACTCTGAACCCTATCCTTACCCTCCAATGTATCTACTTGTCCCCCCTAGCTTAGTGTCATCTGCAAACTTGCTGAGGGTGCAATCTATCCCCTCATGAAGGTAATTAAAAAAGATGTTGAACAAAACTGGCCCCCGAACCAACCACAGAATCTTAGAGCCTGGGTCAACAGTCTCAAGTTCTCACACTAAAAATATCTATGTACATGATGGGACTAGGCCTGGAGCTCAGGCTTTGAAGCACAGTCCCCTGCCTCAAAGCCTGAGCTCCAGCTTGTGCCACAATGTCTACACAGCTATTGTTAGTACAATAGTAGCCCGAGCCCTGCAAACCTGAGCCCTTTGATCTAGACTCTGAGACTCGCTGCCACTTGCTGTGTACACATACCCTTGGACTTCAGGTGGTTCTCCACTTCTTATAGTCTGATTTTTCTTCCAAAGTTTCAATCTGACAATAGAGGGCAAAAACAGTTAGGACAAGACATCTGGCCCTTATCAATCTGCTTTGATTTGCTCCTTAAATAATAGTTTGTATCCTGTGCTTCTGAATGCAAACTCTGTTTATGTTATACTACAAGTGGGTGCATTGCACTATGATAATGGATTTCATTTCACGTGCTTAGATGAGAAATAGATTTATAAGGCCTAATCCTGCTGTCATTAACATGAATAACAGAACTCTCACTGACTTCCATGGAAGCCGTCTTGGGCTCAAATGTCTTTGTAATTAATTAAAAATGAAAGTCTGTAAACACAGAAAATAACATGCATCTTAGCTGCTTTGATGCCCTATAAAAATTTGCTGTGTATCCATAAAGATAACCATAAAATGATGACTTACTTCCAGTGAGGCCATATGTCTCTGCATTCCTTTGATTCAAATCATGTTATTCTACTCGATTCAAGGGCTTGATAAAGCTTTGGTAGACTGCCACTTTGTTTAATGTTTGTCCATGTAGCAGTGGTCCTTTAAGCAGCCTTTTCTGACAGAGGATGAGCTATGCTAAGCCTCACATTGTATTTCACAATAACAAGCATGTAGTGTATTTTGGTGATCAGCTCTCTGCAGTAAAGCTAAACAGCTAAGATAAGGTGAAAAATGATAAGGACTCAAAGGGTGATGACACGAGAACTTATAGGATAAGCCTCTTTGTGCCTTTGCCTTTTCTTTACTTTGTTCACCTCTTCATGTTTTGGCTATTCTTCTAAGCTGTCATGTAATATAACATTCTTTGGGAAAATATAGTGTAATGGCCCTAATCTCTTTCACCTATAGGGCATGGTAGCCCACTGCTTTGGGGCCAAATTGCTAAATAAATTAAGTGCTCTAATGAACACTGTATATATTATCTTTATCCACAGAAGGAGGATTAACAATGGGTAATTAGATATTCAGGATCCAGTCCCCAGGATAAGGATTTGGGCCCTATATCACAAGACCATCCTTCTACACACCAACACAGCAGCTCAAATGCAGAGGGGTGAAAATGCTGCCCCAACCAAAGTCTAGTGAAGTACGTCCATTCCCCCTTATAAACCACATAATGAAGAGTGGTTGCATTGTGCCTCAGGAGAACTGCTGCGTACTGCTTTTGTTAATTTATTATTTATTGTTAGCCACACACTAACTGCCCCTAATTTTGACCCTTCTTATTGCTTTTTTATAAATCTCCAAGGATAAAACAATCTATCTTGAAGAGGTCCAGAAAATATTTCCAATTCTTCATTTTTAATTTCCTTGTCTGGAGAAGTGATGATTTGTGTCTCTTCCTCTTGTTTTTACATTGCTATGTCTAATTAGTGTTTTAGTCTACCTCATGTTCTCAGAAAAACTTTAGCGGTTCAAGAATCTCACCTTATTCTTGAAAGAAATAGCTAAACAGCCAATTTTACTATCCAGGACAATTTTCCCCCTTTATGATTGTTACTGCCAGCTGAGTTTGCATCCATTAGGTTGATTAGAAAAACGTTTTACAATAGGTTGATCTTACCTTTAAAGCATCCATAAAAAGTTATTTGTTTTCCATGTCAGCTGACAAATCCAATTACCATGATTAGTTTATTTATAGTCACTATTCAATAACTATTGATAGCTTCTCAGTCTTCCCAGTGTCATCTAATTAACATAGCAATAAGTGTTAATATATTTTTAAATTACCACCAGCCAAGCAAAAGGTGGCTAAATATAACTGGTACAATATGGGGGAAGGGTTTTACAGCATGACATGAGTACAGTTTGCAGAAATAATGTGTTTCTGTGTAGATGCTAGTGAGGTAGAGAATCATCAGGCAGGTTCTCTTCTGTGCCAGAACTCCACTCAGCACAGGAGAATCATAGAAGCATAGAATCATAGAATCCTAGGACTCAGGAGGTCCTCAAGTCTAACCCCCTGCCTAAAGCAGGACCAATCCCAACTTAATCATCCCAGCCCGGGCTTTGTCAAGCTGGGACTGAAAAATCTCCGGGGATGGAGATTCCACCACCTCCTTAGGTAAGCCATTCCAGTGCTTCACCACTCTCCTAGTGAAATAGTTTATCCTAATATCCAACCTAGAACTCCCCCACTGTAACTTGAGACCATTTCTCCTTGTTCTGCCAACCGTCACTACTGAGAACAGCCTCTCTCCATCCTCTTTGGAACATCCCTTCAGGAAGTTAAAGGCTGCTATCAAATCTAATCTTCTGTAGACTAAATAAGCCCAAATCCCTCTGCCTCTCCTTGTAGGTCATGTGCTCCTGCCCCCCTAATCATTTTGGTTGCTCCGCTGGACCCTCTCCAATGCGCCCACATCCTTTCTGTAGTGTGGGCCCCAGAACTGGATACAGTACTCCAAATGTAGCCGCACCAGTGTCGAATAAAGGGAAATAATCACTTCTCTAGATCTGCTGGAAATGTTCCTCCTAATGCACCCTAATATGCCATTAGCCTTCTTGGCTACCAGGGCACACTGTTGACTCATATCCAGCTTCTCATCCCCTGTAATCCCCAGGTCCTTTTCTGCTGAACTGCTACCTAGCCAGTGGGTCCCCAGCCTGTAACAATGCTTGCCATTCTTCTGTCCCAAGTGCAGGAATCTTCACTTGTTGAATCTCATCAAATTTCTTTTGGCTCAATCCTCTAATTTGTCTAGGTCACTCTGGACCCTTTCCCTGACCTCCAACATAGCTATCTCTCCCCCTAGCTTAGGGTATGTCTACACGACCACCCTAGTTCGAACTAGGGTGGTAATGTAGGCAACCGGAGTTGCAAATGAAGCCCGGGATTTGAATTTCCCGGGCTTCATTTGCATAAAGCCGGGCGCCAACATTTTAAAATGTCCGCTAGTGCGCACTCCGTGCTGCGCAACTACACGCAGCACGGACTAGGTAGTTCGGATTAGGCTTCCTAGTCCGAACTACCGTTACTCCTCATTTCATGAGGAGTAACGGTAGTTCGGACTAGGAAGCCTAATCCGAACTACCTAGTCCGTGCCACATGTAGCCGCGTGGCACGGAGTCCGCACTAGCGGACATTTTAAAATGGCGGCACCCGGCTTTATGCAAATGAAGCCCGGGAAATTCAAATCCCGGGCTTCATTTGCAACTCCGGTTGCCTACATTACCACCCTAGTTTGAACTAGGGTGGTAGTGTAGACAAACCCTTGGTGTCATCCGCAAATTTGCTGAGGTTCCAATCCATCCCCTTATCTAGGTCATTAATAAAGATGTTGAACAAAACCAGCCCTAGAACCGATCTTTGGGATATTCCACAGGACACTGACTACCAACCAGACATCAAGCCATTGTTGGGCCCAACAATATAGTCAGCTTTCTATCTACTTTACAGTCCATTTATCCAATCCATACTTCCTTAACTTGCTGGCAAAACTATTGTGGTAGACTGTATCAAAAGCTTTGCTAAAGTCTAGGTATATCACATCCACTGTCTTCCTCATGTCCACAGAGCCAATTACCTCATCATAGAAGCTAATCAGGTTGGTCAGGCATGACTTGCCCTTTGTGAATCCATGTTGACTATTCCTGATCACTTTCCCCTCTTCTAAGTGCGTCAAATGAATTCCTTAAGGATCCCTTCTACGATTTTTCCAGGGACTCAGGTAAGGCTGACTGGTCTATAGTTCCCTAGATTGTCCTTCTTCCCTTTTTTTAAAGATGGGCACTACATTTTCCTTTTTCCAATCATTTGAGACCTCTCCCAATCTCCACAAGTTTTCAAAGATAATGGCCAAAGGAGAAGACATATCAGAGACTGAGTCATTCCTGTCTCCTGGATTCTAAGGAAGCCAGTCTCAGCTCAGACATCACCAAGAGCTGCTGCCAGTCTCTTCCTCAGAGGAGAATTTCTGCAACAGAGCAGAGTTCCACTAGATCTCCTCTTCACTTCTGACACACCCATCCTGGAAGCAGAGGCAGGCATAGGCAGAGGGCTCAGGAACAGCACAGTTGCATTGGCTGGTAGCTCTACTATGCATGCATAGAAACTGTTGCACGTTATGCTCCCCCTTTACACCATCTACATGGCACACAGGGGTTGCATTCAGGTTTCACAATCTGATCTTTCACAACCAATTTTTTGCTCCTTTAAAAGGAAAGGTAATGGATCTATTAGTGAGATGCATACATTTAGAAATTAATTTGAAGGTTCTTTTAATCCCTATATCTCTACATTGTGTGTACATGAAGGTAGCAAAACTCACAGGGTCAGATCTTCGTCATTCATTTGAAGTCAGTGGAGTGATACCAATTTATACCAAGATCTGAGACTAAGAATATACTTTTCCCATATTCACATGTTATATTGGTATGCCTTTATAAGAAGTGAACCTTGAAAAGGTATGCAAGGCATTAAAGATCAATCAATTTATTTCATTTAAGGCTAATGAAAATACTGTAGCTAGATTCCCCTTTTCAAATGCATGTTCTATACACAAATTTACAGTACCTTAACTCATTTTCTTCTCCCTTAAGGTAAAAAACCAAATGGTATCAGGCATAGTGATGTGCATAGTTTGTGTATGCTGTACTACAGCATTCTTTAGGATTGGGTAGAATAGATCATCAAAGGAGATTGCATGTTTGGGTCTTGGAAAATGTTCCTTATAACTGACCAGAAAACAAATTGATATACAGTGATGCCATGTGCTGTGCTATACTACACCATCCAAGGGAAGTTCAGAGGCCAGAGAAAAGGGATCCCTTAGCACTTTCATTGGAAGGAGAAAGATTTCTTTCAGCAAACTGGTATTAGCATTCTGAGGGCAGATTAGTATAGAAGTCAAAGGGGAAAGTTCCCTCATTAACTTTCTCTCCCTGAGTATTCTCCATTAGAGAAGAGGAACAGGTATCAATCCACACAGCACCCGAGCTGACCTCCAGATAATGAGTAGTCCGAGAAGGCTGGAGTTTGCAGATGGGACTCAGAATACCTCTCTTTGTCCAGACTGATATGAAAGAGCTCTATTTGTATATGTTATCTCCCCTTCTGTCAGATCCAGGGGAACAGAGGAAAACTGGCACCAGCAACCTGTTTTCCTCCTTTTTGTCCTTTAATAGTGTTAGATGAAACCTTATGGGTCAGTAAATGGCTTGTAAAATAAGAAGAGCGTGTACAGTTCAACAACTGGGGATATTGGACATTTCTGGGAAAAAAACAGAGAGAAGGCAATGGCAATCTGTCCATCAGGGGCTACAGGTTGGACTTCCCTGGTCTGACATCATCTCCCCTCCTGAGTGGCCCCGAAGGAGGGAGTTTACCAGACCAGAGACAGTCAAGCCTCCAGCTCTTCTGGGGCTCCCCTCCTGGTGACCAGCCCAGCCAGTGCACTATCCCCAGCCATTGGTGGAACTCCACTCCCTGCTGCAACCCCACTCTGGTCCGTGGAGCTCCCTTCCCCAACCTATGGGGCTCCCTGCCTCCAGCTGGCAGCAGCTCTGTGCTCCGGGGCTCCACGTCCCTGGCAACAGGGGTTTCCCTGTTCCTGGCCAGCAGCACTTCCACACCCCTAACTGCAGGGATTTCCCTGCTCCTGGCCAGTGGAACTACACCACCACCTGGCAAAGCTCCATGTCCCTGGACAGCAGAGGATCTGTGCACCTGACAGGCAGGGGCTCTGTGTCCCCAACCAGCAGCAGCTCCGCACACCCAGCTGGCCAGGGCCCCCTGTCCCCAGCCAACGAAGCTATGCTCTTGGCTGGCAGGACTCCCTGCCCAACCCTACTCCAGTGGCTGGCTGCTGGCTGGTTTGCTTGACACCAGGACATGGGCCCTCTGGGATGCCTGTCTGGCTGAGCTCCCAGCCACCCGCAAGCTCTGTGGCTGGGGCTCTGTGGTCCAGTGAAATCTGTGGTCCTGTCATACCGCTGATGTTGCTGGACCAGAGAATCCTGGATTGTGTCCTACCCATGAAAACTATTTCTTCTTGTGCACTAAAATAAGTCCACTGTGCAGCTGTTTACATTAGCTATTAACACAGACTAGAGACTATTTATCTCTCAGAAATCAGTTGGCTTAGCTGGGCTCATCACTTCCTGCTTTTAAGTAAGTTTGGGATCCAGTTGTGGGAGCCTTTTTACTTAGGATATTTAAATAAAGCATTAGTAAGAGGCAGTGCAAGGAACAACCCTGCATTAAAAGGGGAATGGAGTGTGACCTACCAGGTTCTTTATAGCTCTAGGCTACGTCTAGACTGGCATGATTTTCCAGAAATGCTTTAAACGGAAAAGTTTTCCGTTAAAAGCATTTTCGGAAAAGAGTGTCTAGATTGGCATGGACACTTTTCCACAAAAGCACTTTTTGCGGAAAAGCGTCCATGCCAATCTAGACGCGCTTTTCTGCAAAAAAGCCCCGATCACCATTTTTGCGATTGGGGCTTTTTTGCAGAAAACAAATCTGAGCTGTCTACACTGGCCTTTTTGCGCAAAACTTGCGCAAAAGGGACTTTTGCCCGAACGGGAGCAACATAGTATTGCTGCAAAAAGCACTGATTTCTTACAGTAGGAAGTCAGTGCTTTTGCAGAAATTCAAGCGGCCAGTGTAGACAGCTGACAGCGGCTGATTTTCCGGAAAAACTGGTCAGTCTAGACACAGCCCTAATGTCTTTGATTCCTTCATCAATACAGTGTAGGTGCACTGTTTCCTGTGAGTTGGATTCCTGTTAGGAACGCATAGCCAGAATGTTGACTCCATCATAAGAATCTCCCTAGGAAAGCTGCTTTGGAAGGGAAACAATTGTACTTTACCAGCTGTGTAAGCACAACTAACAGTCTTAAAACCCATTTGGGCCCAAAGCATTGGGTACCCTCAAATGTTAATAGTGGATATATTCTCTTGTTTCTTCCCATTCATGTAATGGTGCCATGCTGGATGCTCAAATTTTAATGAACATAAAATAAAGAATAGCTATACTGGGTCAGACCACTGGCCAATTAAGCCCAGGTATCCTGTTTTCCAACAGTGGGCCAATGGTAGATGCTTGCAAGCTAGTCTTCACATTTTAAGGGAAAGTTTAGTTTCCATTAAAACCACACTGAAGGAGTTAGTCAGAAAATGAATATGATTTTTCCCTCTGGCCACTTACCCAGCTGTGTGACTGAAATCTACTACTAGCACTGATTGATGTGATTACACTTGTGTTTCATGTCTCCCTGAGTTGTTGGTCCACCTGCTCCCCCTCTGCAAAATCAGCATTTCTAAAAGAAACAGGTCCTGTGTAAATAAGATGAACTGTTCGTTTCAAATTTGCCAAAAGTCTGAGCTCAGCTACACTGCTGCAAATCTGGGATAAATCCATTGAGTGCAGTGGATTTATACTGGCATATCAATACAGCTGCTACAGATTTACGCCAGAGGATACGAGAGCAGAATCTTGCATGTAATATGACACGGAGAGGGTAGATGACAAGCAAGTTTAATGAAGGTGTGATACTCTATTTATACATGATTAAACTTGTTCTGACCTGTATTTTACATGTCAGCAAATATCAACTGTACCAAAAAAATCAATTCTTTCTCTACTGTCAATAATGCTGCTTTATTGGGCAATGTATCTCTTGTTAAGATTAAACTTTATAACACTGCTAATGTCTGGAGCTACCTTCTAGTAGTCATTGGATGGAATATATATTTTCTTTCCCTCACTCCCTCTATACCTTGTTTTTCTAAATCTTTTTGCATGGCAGAGGTTCTACTTACTAGAAACAAACTATGTTTAGATTTCCTGCAAAGTGAATTCTTACACTTTGCCTTACGCATGCTATAACAAAATGCAGGGTTATGATAATGAGAACATATTGACGTAGTTAAACATTGTTAAGAGGTGAATGAGCCAAACCAGCACCAGCGCAGATGCATTGGGAGCCATCCTTATTCTAATAAGCAATGTGAAGATACCAGAAAAAAGATTCTTCTGACATGCCCTGGAGAAGTGCTCTTTGAATTAATTTCATGCTGTAATGGCTTTCCTGTGCTAACAGTAGCTGGCAATTTTTACATGCTTTTTCAAGTACCATCATATTTGTAAAAGTATCTTCCTTTATTAGAAATCATTTACATCACTTTGATTCCAAATGTAATAATACTCCAAAATTTGACCTTACACAAAGGGAAGAGAGAGAAAGAGGGAGAGAGAAATCAGTCTGAGGAAGATTCAATAAGATACAACAATTTGTCATTGCAAATAAATTAAGAATGGTTGTTACTGGCTCATTGTAATTCCAGTGGTTTATTTTTTTCTTTTCTGTAATTCCAGTGGATAATCTCTCTGGGTGTAATGCTCTTGTATAATTCTAGATGTTTAAATGTACGTTTCTGTGCATGTAAAAGGAACAAACTCATGTAAATATGGAGGATGCCAAGTTTAGAAGTGCCTCAAGGTGGGAACAGAATCACTTGTGACAGGTAACATAATGCTTGCTATGATAATGCTGACATGTCACGTTGGGGTGACAGTCTTCACACATTGAACAGAATATATCAATTTTCATTATGGCAAGCTGTAAGTACTAGCAACTCAGCACATCTGGTGCCTTGCCCTCTAGCAACCCTCCCCCTCCACTTTCAATAACCACACAGAAGCATTAAGTACTTTGGGTGCAGCCACACCAAATGCCTCAAAAACAGTCACACTAGAGAAGCAGTTGGGGATCTTGCATTAGCTTAACTCTATTTTGGCACCACTTTAACAATTTGATAGGTTTTCCTGGGCCAAATTCATCCCCAAGCTCACTGATGTCAGTGGAGCTTCATCAGGGTGAATTTGGTCCAATATGAGAATTTACAGCAATATATCCATTAAAATGCAATTAATTTCCAACATGTAACAAAGAAAATCACACAGCACATGATTTTAACAGGTTTTATTCACTGTATCATTGCATAGGCTCAATGGTTCTGAGTTGAGAATGCTGCCAGGGAAGAAAGGAAATATCTGTCAATCGTAGTACAGTTATTTTAAACTTGATGTGGGAATTTATTTTATTTTACAATGTAACATTCACTCTATCTATAAGCATGTATACTTATATTCTCAGAAGAAACTACTGATAGCAGCTGAAATGAACTCTTCCAAACATTGTCTTAATATATCATCACTATACTTGGGCAAAAGCCAGCATAAACTAATGTACCATACTCTGTGTCCTGGAGATTAACAAATTTGAGCTTAGCCAGGCCAGTAGGAAAAACGAGTTCCGAAACAAAAGAGTGTTCTTTGAGAATGTCCTGCCTCTGGATTCCCAAAGTTAAGACGTGAGAACTGTGAGGGTAAGCTCCTCAACTTATTCTTATCTGCCACTACAGTACTTAGAATTCTTAATACCCCAATCATACAATCAGAACTGCATGCGCCAATCCATTTGTGGATGCCAAGTCCCACTGAAGTCCACATCCATGGCTGAGTTCCATGATTTAAGTCCTGGACTATGAGCCAGTTATGTTTCCATAGCTGAAAATGAACATCTTGATTTCCACTACTTTACTGGTTAAAGCTTCTGAATGAATTTCAGTGATAGTTTTATTGAACAATATATAAAGTACTTTATGAAGGTATACATTTCTCATGGGAAATAGGAATAGAAAATATTTCATAGTGAAAAATGTTGGAATTAGTATTCCGGCAGCAAATTTTTGCATTTCCTGTCTTCCTAATGTGCTCCCTCCAGGTAGTTTTTTGTTATTTGTACAGACATGCTGTGATGTTTTGGGTTTCATCCAAGGAAATAAAAAATTGGGTGACCATCTACCTTGTAACCCTGGATGTCTTGTGCCTATGCAGCTTTGGTTCAGAGCTCTGACCCCCACAGCCTCCCAGAATCCCAGAAAGACTCACCCTTGTTACTCCCTGTGGGCTGGCCTTAAAACACTTCCAATCCCGAATTCACCCCAAAATCATCCTACTGCAGAGATCGGTCCACCTCATGGAGAAAGTGTTAGGTTCTCTTCCTTTGCAGAGACAGTAAAATACCCCAACCTGTTTACTCTCTAGAAATACACATTTTATTAAACTTACACAGCACTGATGATTTGTAATGAAAGCAAAACAAGTTTATGAACAAAATAGCATGGATTAAGTGATACCAATCAAAAAGATAAAGGTAGTGATGGTTACAAGCAAAAAAAAAAGTGCATCTAAAAAGTCTACAGCTTTTACATAGTAAGATACAGTCTTTTTTCAACATGATTTCTCTCACTTTCAGTCTCTTTCTGGACTCACCAGGACTCTTCACAGAGATCACATCAGCTAATGTCTTTGTCTTCTACAGTGAAGGATAAAATTGAGTCTCTCTCTGTTCCTTATATCCCCAAAGATGTACAATTTCAATTCAGGAAAGCCTCCTGGGAATTCTGTTTCCTCTATCTCTTAGGGGGGCATAATAGAGTGACCAAATGTCCCAATTGTATAGAGACTGTGCTGATATAGGGAGCTTTTTCTTATATAAGTGCCTATTACCTTCCAGACACTGCCCTGATTTTTCACACTTGCTCTTTGATCACTCTAGTGCAGAAGCCATGCAAATTCTCTGCCTCTTGAGTTCAGGAACATATAAATAATGCACACACACAGAGACAGCTTAGCTCAATGGCTTCTTTACTGATAATACGCAAATTGACATAAACCCACATTCCTTTGGCTAGGGGTGCATCTATGCTGCAGGGCTTAACTTGAAATAAGCTATGAAAATTGAGTTATGCCAATTGCGTATCTTATTTCGAAATAGCTTATTTAGAAATAGGGAGAGTCCGCAAAGCACTTAATTTGAAATAGAGCACTCTTCCTCTGACTTCCCTTATTCCTCGTACAATGAGGGTTACAGGAGTCAGAGTAAAATCTCCAGCTTGACAGTATTTTGACACTATTTTGAAATAACTTCATGCAATGTAGACTAAATTATTTCAGATTAGCACTAGTTATTTCAAAATAGTGTTGCAATGTAGACGTACCCTAGGACAGAAATGTTTATCCCCTTTACCTAGGCTAGACTGTCTACTCCTAATCAAGTTCTAGTAACATTACTTAGGCTATGTTTACACTACAGGGCTTTATTGGAAAAAGGTATGCAAATTGCGCTCCGCAATTTGCATATATTTTTCTGATAGTTTTTTCAGAAGAGGCTTTCCAAAATTTGGCCCATCTATACTGGGGAATAAGGAAGACAGGGTTTCTGAAAGAGCACATTTTCTCTTCCACAAAAAAAAACGGAAGAGCAGACGTGTTCCCTGGGCACAGTGGAGTTTTTTAGGCTATCTCCAGTATCCGGGAAAAACTCTATAGTCTAGATGTAGCCTCAGAGGGAGTTGTGACAAAGCTCCTATGAAAACTCAGTGGGTCCTGCACTTCCTGGTGGATTTTTGCTTTCCTTAGAGGCTCACAGCAGCCCTCAGTTTTAGGCACCACACCTAGGGCTTTAGTTTGCAATTTGCTGAGCTCTTTTCATCATGGGATAGTTTATAGTTTAACAGAGAATAAACTCCAAAGTCCTCTTCCCTGAGGGGAAATGGAGTGGTGGGTGTTGGGGAGGAACCCAGGCCCACTCTCTGCTCCGGGATCCAGCCAGGGCCTATAAATCCTTGACACCTGCTATAAAACAGCTGCAAGACCTCTGGGTTACTTCCCCCCACCTTCCCCAGACCCTTCCTTCTCTCTGGTTCATACCGCTAGGATATGTCTACACAGCACGCTTATTTGAAATAAGCTATTGCAGAATTTTTTTTCCAAAATAGCTTATTTCAAAATAGCACATCTACACTATGGGGAAGCCCCAAAATTAGTCCAATGCAGGCTTTCCTAACATGGATGTGTTACCTCGATTTAGAGCCCCAGGAGGCACTGAGGAGTAATTACTTTGAATGGCCCTGGGGAGGAGCAATTTAGAAATAGCAGCAGTGGAGCGTCCACACTACTACTATTCCAAAGTAGCTATTTCGGAATAAGCATTATTCCTTGTGGAATGAGGTTTACAGATTTTGAAATAAGCCGTCTGTTATTTTGAAATTATTTCAAATAATGGAATTGCTGTGTAGATTCTCGCATTCTTATTTCGATATAATGGCCGTTATTCCAAAATATTGTTACTGTATAGATGCACCCCTAGGCTGTGTCCAGACTCAGGGGTTTTTTCGAAAAAACTTCACCTGCGTCTAGACTGCAGCCACGTTCTTTCGAAATTAAATCGAAAGAATGCGGCTTTTCTTTCGACGGCGGTAAACCTCATTCCACGAGGAAGAACGCCTTTTTCGATGGAGATCCGTCGAAAATAAGTGTGTGTGGACGGGGGAGGCCTTTTTTTCGAAAATATTGGCCTCCAGGAAGAAGCCCTGGTGGACAATCTGGGGCATGGGTTGCATGTCTGTGGTTCCTGTCTGCAGCCATTTCTTAAAGGGACAGGCACCCTCACAGCCACTTGTTGCAGAGAAGGAGCCAGAGCACACGGCTACTTTGGTGCAGCATGTCCCAGCCCCAAGACCGTCCTGGCCCTTCCACAGAGCCTTCTGGGGACCCAGCCAAGGGCTCCAAACGCCGGGCACCATCCTGGTCTGGGCCAGAGCTCAAGACCCTTCTGGAGCTCTGGGGAGAGGAGGAGGCCTTACAAGCCCTCAAAAGCCGGCGGCGAAATGCCGACATTTATGGCCGCATGGCAGAAGCCCTGGCCCAGAAGGGCCACTACCCCCGCACCCAGGACCAGGTGCGCTCCAAAGTAAAAGAGCTGCGCCAGGGGTACGTCAAGGCCAGGGAGGAGGGCTCCCGTTCTGGGGCAGCCCCCTACTACTGCCCTTATTACACCGAGCTGGACCAGATCCTGGGTGGCAGTGGCGAAGCACGCACACCACAGCGTTTCGTCCAGTCAGGATTGGCAGACCCTGTGGTGGACGCTCCCGAGCAGGACCCAGAGCAGTCTGGAGACGGGGACATGGTGCCAGAGGAGGAGGACAGTGAGGAGACGGCGACCCTCACCCTGGAGCCAGTCACCCAGACCCCAGAGGCCTCCCAGGTGTCATCTGGCGCAGGAGAGGACGCAGCAGGTGAGTGCAGTGAGGTTGTGTAACACCCGGGGGGGGGGAGGTAGGTGGGTGCACAGTGGGTGATGCACAAGGGAAACCTGTCATGCTCAGTCTGATGCCCAGGTCACACACAGTGTTACCTTCAGAATGTCTGATTCCCCTGTCTCAAGGAGAGGGCATGGCCTTTTGGACAGCTGTTGCACACATGACTGATTGTGATAGAAATGTAGCCGTGTTACTCTGATCTGAGGAAGTGGGTCTGGCCCAGGAAAGCTCATCCCCTAATAAACCATCCTGTTAGTATTTTAAGTGCTACAGAGTCCAGTTTTTTAGGACTGATTGTGTCTTCTTCTTTTCCTCCACAGCCAGACCAGCCATGCAAGAGGGCCGCAGCACCCCAGCCCCACCTCCATCTCCATCTCGGGGACATGGGAGCCGCAGACACAGGCGTGTCTATGCGGACATCCTCAGGCAGAACGTGGAGGCCGTGCAGGAGCTCAACTCCATCCTGAGAGAGAGGGCGGAGGCAGAGGATCGCTGGCGTGACCGGCTGATGGAGGAGCTGGTCCTGCAGCGCACGTCCCTGACTGCCACTCTCAGGGAGGTCTGCGGCTTGCCTGCTCCTGTGCCTGGTCCTGCTCCTCCAGCACCCCATGACCCCGCCCCACCAAACCCCCCTTCGACAACAGCATCCCTTTCCCCCCTTGGACCTCCCTCTCCCCCAGCCCCCCAGTTCCCCAGCCCGTCTCTCCCCCTGGCCCTCCTCTCCCCCAGGCCTCCACGTCCCAAGAGCACCCCAGCCAGCCAACCGATCCCGTGGCCATGGAGCACCCCGAACACGAGGCCCAGGCAGGAGAGGGAAATCAGGCAAGCACCGTGCAACCTGATCCCCTTCCCCCCTCCAGGTTTCAAGTCCCCTTCCCCCCTCCAGGTTTCAAGCACCCCCATCACCCCAGTTAAATCACAAAGAAAGGGTTCAACAATATGTTTATTGTACATAGTTTTGTCAACATCAAAAATGAAAAAAGCTTTTTTATGTTTGCAACACATATACTATTTTTTGAGAGATATGTAAAAAAATTAAACAGAACATATTATTTTGCAACAAATCCTGGTGTTAATGATTTGTCCAAACAGGGTCAGGAGATGGGTTGTGGAGGGAAGCTTCTATTGGGCCAGGGCTCAGTCCCCAGGCAGAAGTCCCTCAGTAGAGTCAGTGGCCTCCACTTGAGAATTGCTCCCGTAGGGCCTCCCGTATGCCAACAGCAGACCGGTGAGCCTGGCGGATGGCAGCTGTCCGGGGCTAGGCAAAGTGCCTCTCCTGGTCATCAGCACCTCTACCCCACCCTGGTAGGAAGGCCTCCCCTTTCCTCTCCACCAGGTTATGGAGAACGCAACACGCAGCCACCACCTCAGGGATGTTGCTCTCCCCCATGTCTAGGCGTGTGAGCAAGCACCGGAATCTGCCTTTTAAACGTCCGAATGCACATTCCACCTGGTTGCGAGCCCAGTTAAGGCGAGTATTAAACTGCTCCTTGCTCACATCCAGGTGGCCGGTGTAGGGCCTCATCAGCCACGGCATCAGGGGGTAGGAGGCATCAGCCACTATGCACACCGGCATGTGCACATCCCCAACCGCAAACTCGTGATGCGGGAAAAATGTTCCTGCCTGAAGCCTCCGGTAGAGGTACGAGTTCCTGAAGATGCGGGCATCATGTGCCCGCCCTGACCACCCAACACAAATGTCCGAAAACTGGCCACGATGGTCGACCAGGGCCTGGAGGACCATAGAAAAGTAGCCCTTTCTGTTAATGAATTGGGCTGCTCGATGGGGCGGTGCACAGATTGGAATGTGTGTCCCATCGAGCGCTCCTCCACAATTCGGGAAGCCAAGGGCAGCAAAGCCGGCCATGACGCTGTCCAGATCTTGTAGACAGATGAGCCTGTTGAGCAGCTCCGAATTGATGGCCCTCACCACCTGCAGAACGAGACAGACAACAAAATGTTAGAAGGGGTGCCTTATCTCTTAGGAGGAGAACCCACCGCCCACCTTCCCTCTCAAACACCCCGGGAATCCCCTCCTCAGAACCCCCCCCCCCAACAATTCAGGGTGAGTGGAGGAGCTCCCTCCCACTCTCACTCCACTTGGCCCTTCCTGACAGTCTCCCTTCCCCCCACCCCAAACTGTGACTGTCCCCAGACAATGACTTACCTCCATCAGGATGGATCCAACGGTAGACCTGCCCACTCCAAATTGGTGTCCCACGGAGCGGTAGCTGTCGGGGGTTGCCAGCTTCCAGAGGGCAATGGCGACCCTCTTTTCCAGGGGGATAGCGGGCCGCAGGTGGGTGTCTTGCCGTTGCAGAGCAGGGGCGAGCCAGGTACACAGCTCCTGGAAAGTGGTCTTTCGCATCCTGAAGTTGCGTAGCTAGTCTTGGTCATCCCAGATCTCCATCACGAGCCGGTCCCACCAGTCAGAGCTGGTTTCAAGCCTCCAAACACGCCTGTCCACAAAGAAGTTTGGAGGCAAGGGCAGTGCGGCTGCTTGACGGAGGAGCCCTTCGTACCTCTGGTCTGGGTCCAGCTGGGGAAGTAGCCTCATGACTGTGTCATGCAGATGCAGCAACAGTTGCAGTATGATGGTGTGGGGCCATCGCCTGCCCAGGGGCAGCTCTGGCTCCATGCCACAAAAATGGGTCTCAAACAGAAAAACCTCCACAGAAAAAAGCTGCTGGGGTGTCCCAGGAAGCTGAGCACTCCAAACCAGCACTGCAATGCCTTGCTTACCTCCTAGAGGGACAACAAAGGCAGCTGCAGGAGCAGAGCAACGGGTGTTCAGGAGTGTCCCTTTCACCACGCGGCGTCTCTGCAAAGGGAAGGCAGGCAGCAGCACCCGGAAGGAAATGCTGCCCCCATGCCCTGGCAGAAGCGGTTCCGGGTGGCTTTGAATTTCGAAAGAGCGTCCAGCAGTCAGGATGCTCTTTTTCGAAAAAGCGGATCAATTTTCCGATCCGCATATTGTAGTCTAGACGCACTCTTTCGAAAGAGGCTTGCAGTGTAGACAGCTCCTTCTTGCACAAGAGCCTCTTCCACAAAAAAGGCAGCTCATTATATATGCAAATGAGGCTCCGCTATATTCCACGCTTAGCCTCATTGCATAGCTCTGGCACAAGATCGTGCCAGTGTAGACATAGCCTTACACTCAGGCAAATCCAAAGTCTTAAATGGGGCTTCTTGGTATTTATCTGTTTTTGCTGTTTACTTGAGAACAGCATTTGGCATATTGTCATAAGAACATTAGGGAACATGTTCAGCTGGTATAAAACAGCATAGTTCCAATGAATGGCACTTGAGAATTTCTAGATTTAAAGAGAACATAAATAAATCTTAGCAAAGCAATAAATAAATATCACAGTACCTTATCAGGGAGATTTATAAATGTGTACTCAAATTTAAAACTAACTGGTTGCATTATTCTCTTAGGAAAAATGGAGATTAATAATACAGTGTAGGCAATATTTAGAATTTCTGCCTAGGAGATTAATGCCTCTTCCTTGACTGACCCATATTAAAATTGTTACCAAATATATTCCATCACCTTAATCTCTTTTCTTGTGTTCCATATTATACATCATTGTGCTGCTTTAATGAGGTAAACATATCCACTTAGTTGTTTGAAATTATTTACATTCTAAATTTCATTATCAGTTGTAAACAGTTGTGTTACTCATAGAGCTGAGACATTTTATCATTAAGGACGCTTAGGCACATGCTCTTCTTAGTTTATTCATTTCTTTGTCTAAACTAGGTCATTTAACAAAGAACTTAAATATGATTATTGTACACTAATCAAGCACTGACTTATTAAATAAAGTATTTTAATTAACTTGTCACTTAAGCTTCAAAACTAAAAAAAAACACTGCAAGTATAACTTTCAAGGTTACAGATTTGTAAACTTTGAGTGTTTTACAGGACTTTAGTAGATCATCGTGTTATTACTTAGGACCCCAATTCAGCAAGGTACTTAGATACATGTGTAACTTTAAGAATGTGAATTTATTGCTATTAGCAGTGACTAAAACCCTAACTCTGAATGGGCAAGAGATTTATGCATGCTAAGTATACACAATAAGCCAATCCATTCTTATATTGCTCTACATGTAAGACTACAGCAGACCTTTACACACCTGGATGAATTAAGAGTTACAAACACCCTAAAAATTAGGGTCAATAGGAGTTAAACAATTGTTAAGATCCTTATTTTTCCAAGGTATTGTCTCGTTGATTTTCAGAAGACCCTAAGCAGATCAATTATTCAAGGGGAGTTAGCTGCATTTGAAAATTCCACTAAGCTATATCTTTAGGTGCCTATATAGCTTGAAAAATCTGACCCTAAATGTTTTTCCAGAATTGGGCCCTATGTCATAAGAATAGCCTCTCTTTTACAGATGAGGAAACAGAGGAACAGTAAGATTAAATTACTTGCAAAAGGCCATACACAAAGTTTGTGGGACAGTCTCAATGTAGGTCACACAACAAGTCTATGGCAGAACTAGAGCCCAAATCACTTAACTTGCAGTGTCATGATTTTAAACATGAAACCAGTCTTCTTCTCTGGTTGTTGCTTCTTGATTTTTTTAAATGGTAATCTAAATATGAATTATCTGGCATTTGCTATTTGGCATTTGAGTACAAGGTCAAAGGAAAATATCTGTTTGAAAAAGCAAAGTAAGATATATTGTGCTGACTTGCAAGAGCTAGTTTAATGTATAAGTTACACACATAATCAACTTTATGTACAAACAACAGTCCTCAGCATTCTGAAATACAGATGCATATAGTTTGTGATGAATATTCAGCATATGAGAAAGTGACAAATTTATCTTAACCTTTTATCATTACGCATTTCCTTACAACACTTTAGGTTTCATATCACTAGTTTTATCATTTCACTACCATAGAAGGTTTATTTATGGCCTTCACTCCCATCCTTGTAAAATACTGGTGTTCAAAATCCATGATTACTTAGATTGGTAAATGCTTTACATGAAGTTATCATTACAGTGGGAAAAAATCAAAGCTTGCAATGTCGTTGACAATAATCCATAATAATCTTTCTTAGTCATTCATTTGCATATGCTGAAATAAGATATATTGTGTAAACTTAGGGTATGTCTATACAGCAGCATTATTTTGGAATAACGTCCATTATTCCAGAATAACTATGTGAGCATTTACACAGCTAGCCCATTATTTTGAAATAATTTCAAAATAATGGGCAGCTTATTTCAGAATTTGTAAACCTCATTCCACGAGGAATAACACCACATGACGCTGCTGCTATTTCAAAATAGCTCCTTCCCCAGGCCATTCAAAGTAATTATTCCCAATGCTTCTTGGGACTCTAAATCAAGGTAGCACGTCCACATTAGCGGAGCCTGCCTCAGACTAACTTCCAGGCTTCCCTGTAGTGCAGACACGCTATTTTGAAATAAGCTATTTCAGAGTATTTCTTCCGGAATAGTTTATTCCAAAATAATCATTCAGTGTGGATGTAGCTCTGCACACCCAGAATTTTTCTCTCTCCAGGTAGCTATGGCCATTGTTGTGTCTTCCAATATTTAGAAAAGGACATTCTATAGGTACCACAATAACTATGTAATAGCAAATTTTGAGAGCAATTTTGTTCCTCCATGGTATAGACTAAATTAGAAGGTTATATATATGTGCACCTGAAGTGCATCCCATAAAACTACAGAGTAGCTCTTTGTCTCCTCTACTGTCTAGCCCTCAAGAACCTACTACTACCCCCAAGATAATGGACCTGTTCTTTTATCTCATAGTGTACATGCTTTTGCTTTGAGATCCAGATGTCCTGAGTTTACAGCCCACAAACAACTATTTTAGAGATGTTATTATGCGTTTATAACTCCACTTGTTCAGAATATCTTTGCTTTCCATGATTTGTGTAGGCTGTGTTTTGCCACCATCTTTTTTTCTGGAAGACCATGTTATATGTAATTAAAGAAATATTAAATGTAAAGAATGCTCGAATGTCAGGACATCAATTCAAAATGGAACCATGAGCGTCAAAATACCTTTGCACAGTGCCCTGAGGCTGTGCACATGGCACTGATTATGTGCACTCAACACAGAACTTTGCACTCAGCACAGAACTTTGCACTTAGCACAAAGACTGTGCACTTATTACCACTCATCTGCACACAGGACTTCAGTTGTTTTTCCACCCTTCAAGTCCTTCAAGTATCAGGATTCATCCGTTCCTGAGAGAATCGGGTTCGGCCGGCTTGTCATCACTGTGGAGGAGAGTCATGTGTCGTCCTTGCAAGCTGTGGTGAAGGCCGGGTCTACCTCCAGTACGGACAGACCTCATCCCACCACCATCCTCATGGTGCTTGGACCAACTGCTGTGGCAATAGCCCAGTATAGTAAGTCCTAGCTACCTGTGTCTCTTACCATGAGACTACAGCAAATCCATGAGGCAAAGCTCACACTTAATGGTGAAGGGCCTTTGCAGCAGAGCCTCATGAGACTTTACATCAAACATCTAAGGACTCCTCAGAGTTCCTTCCCTAAGGCTACCCACAGCCAAAAGGTAGAAGGTCCTGAGCATCTGTAAGGGTATGTCTACACTACAGCACTAATTCGAACTAACTTAGTTCGAATTACTTAATTTGAACTAAGCTAATTCAAATTAGTGCATCTAGACCTAAAAACTAGCTTGAATTAGTGTTTTGCTAATTCGAACTAGCATGTCCACACTGAGTGGACCCTAAACCGAGGTTAAGGCTGGCCGGAAGCAGTGCCAGCAGGGCATCAGATTAGGACTTAGAGCGTGGAGCTGCTGTCTCAGGTTAGCCGAGGGCTGTGCTTAAAGGGACCCGACCCCCACCCCGGACAGACAGTTCTCAGGGTCCCCCCCCCCCCCTGCTTGTCTACCTCAATGAGGGACAGCAAAGCAGTCCTGGCTTGGAGTGCCCTGAGTGCCCACACTCCGCACATCACAGCACTCAGCCATCAGCCCGGCTGCACTTGCCACAGGCTGCTATCCGGGGGGGGGGGGTGTCAATCGAGGGGCTGCAGGAGAACTTCCACCCCGAGGAGCCCACAGATCCACCCCAGTCCTCCCCATCAGGGGCTCATACTCCATTCCTCCCTCACCTCCTTCCACTTACCCCTCCGTAGCCCCCCTTCCTGATGTACAAAATAAAGGACACGTGTGTTCAAAAATAGAAACTCTCTTTATTGAAAAAAACTCGAGGAGACTGGGAAAAGGAGGTAGGAGAGGGGAAGAGAGAGGATGGGAGAGGGGAGGGCAACTAAAATGATCAGGGGTTTGGAACAGGTCCCATATAAAGAGAGGCTAAAGAGACTGGGACTTTTCAGCTTAGAAAAGAGGAGACGGAGGAGGGATATGATAGAGGTCTATAAAAGCATGAGTGGTGAGGAGAGGGTGCATAAAGAAAAGTTCTTCATTAGTTCCCATAATAGAAGGACTAGAGGACACCAAATGAAATGAATGGGTAGCAGGCTTCAAACTAATAATAGAAAGTTCTTTTTCACAAAGCAAATAGTCAACCTGTGGAACTCCTTGCTACAGGAGGCTGTGAAGGCTAGAACTAGAACAGAGTTTAATGAGAAGTGAGATCAAGTCATGGAGGTTGGGTCCATGGAGTGGTATTAGCCATGGGGTAGAAATGGTGTCCCTGGCCTCTGTTTGTGGAAGGCTGGAGACGGATGGCACGAGACAAATGGCTTGGTCATTGCTTTGGTCCATCCCCTCCAGGGTCCCTAGGGTTGGCCACTGTCGGCAGACAGGCTACTGGGCTAGATGGACCTTTGTCTGACCCAGTACGGCCATTCTAAGCTCAGGGCTCAGGGTCGGGTGTTTCACTGGACCACCCTAATTTTCATGCACACCTGCTCCTGGGTGGCCAGGCTGGCAGCTATCCTGCCCTAAATGGCCACTTTCCTGTGCTTAGTGCGGAGGTCATGGATGAGGTCCACGATGTCCACACTAGACCAGGCGGGCGCCCGCCTCTTGCGGACCCGGGCAAGCTCCCGGGAGCCGCCAGCCTGGTCCCGGGAAGAGGCAGAGGGCTGGGTGGCAGCGGGTGGCAGGCTCGAGCCATGCCAGGTGCAGGGTCTGCTGGCTGGGTGCTGGCAGGCTTGCACTTGGCACGGGCACCGTAGCCAGCCCGTGCCCCTTTAAGGTTTCCAGGGCTGGGAGGGGGGCAGAAGAGTTTCCCTGGTGGTGCCCAGAGTGGCCACCAGGGAAAGCTGGGGAGGGCTAGCCTCCCACTAGTTCGAATTAAGTGGCTACACAGCCCTTAATTCAAACTAGTTAATTCGAACTAGGCGTTAGTCTTTGTGGAATGAGGTTTATCTAGTTCGAATTAAGCGCTCTGCTAGTTCGAATTAAGTTCGAACTAGCGGTTTGCCTGTGTAGCGCCTATCAAAGTTAATTCGAACTAACGTTTGTTAGTTCGAATTAACTTTGTAGTGTAGACATACCCTTCAACCCTAAGCCTCTGACAGAGTACAGTATTCCACAGTTAGTTTATGTTCTTATCTGTACTGTCATCTACTATATCAGTGGGAAGGGGGTGGATTTATTCAGTGTTGCTTTATTGCTATTGCATTTTATCTGTGGTGTTCACAATATACTGTTAAACTTGACATCAAGTCTGTGGTTATTTGGTTCCAAAATCTGCCAGGGTATGTCAGTAGTTCGAACTAGGGTGGCTAATGTAGGCATTCGAAGTTGCAAATGAAGCCCAGGATTTAAATATCCCGGGCTTCATTTGCATCTTGCCGGGCGCCTCCATTTTTAAATCCCCGTTAGTGTAGACTCCGTGCCCGCAGTTACACGCGGCACGGAGTAGGTAGTTCGAATTAGGTTCTCTAATTCGAAGTAGTTCGAATTAGGTTCTCTAATTCGAACTACCGTTACTCCTTGTGGAACGGGGTGTACCTGTAGTTCGAATTAGAGAGCCTAATTCGAACTACCTACTCCATGCCGCGTGTAGCCACGGGCACGGAGTCCGCACTAATGGGGATTTAAAAATGGCAGCGCCCAGCAAGATGCAAATGAAGCCCAGGATATTTAAATCCCGGGCTTCATTTGCAACTTCGAATGCCTACATTAGCCACCCTAGTTTGAACTAGGGTGGCAGTGTAGACATACCCCCAGAGATTAGATACGGCAGGTTCCAGGGTGGATCCTCTTCTGGGAGAAAGGCATTTACCATAATTTTAGATCAGGCCCTCCAAAATTCTATTTCTGTTAATGTGCTTTTGCTAACAACAAACTGTAACAGGAGACTTAGTTTGATGTTCTTTTCCTTCCTCCTGAAGAATTAGACCTCATGTCCTAAATTAGAATGCACTCAATAGATCAGAATGACACCTCCAAACACAAGCTATTATATTACAAATCAGTCTTTCAAAATTCTACTTGCCCATTCATTCAGACTAAGTTCTTTTTTATTTGACAGAAAAGTCAAATATCATTAGCTTTTTAGTTATCATCAGTCATCATGATAAAATGGCAGGCCAATAGATGTTGTACCTAAGCTGGAAAATTTTCATTATAATTTTGCTAGTTTTGTCATGCATATTAAGTTCAGATCTTCTTAAAACTTGTTATGTACCTAAAAGCTGAGAAGAAGCTGGACTGATCCTTCACCTCTGTAGATTATAATATATGTTTTTAAAAGGGTTTATTGAATTTATTGCCATCCATCTGGCCAATTCACATCCTGATTTATATCTCGCAGAATGCAATGAAAACAAAGGCAAAGTAATTCAAGGTAGAATTTGCCCCATTATGTGCAATCAAGAGGTAGGCTGGTTCTGTTCAGACTGTTATTCATTTGAATAAAACATGAGAACTGTGATAATCATTTGAATATCATATCCTGGAAGTCCTACTGCCACTCTGTTGAAAGAAGCATGTGTCAGACATTCAAACGGCAGTATACAGGCTATATAAGAATTCACAATGATCAATGATATTGTCTAAGATTATAAATAGCAATTTGACTTCTGAGATAAGTGACTGAGTAAAACCAGTGTTAGTGTAAAATTCTGGAGGTCCTATTCTGACTTTCAATGAGTAAAAAAATGATATTTTACTAGCCCTAACAATGATGTGAATCTTTCCCTTTTTCATATTGTCATTACATGTTGGATTATTTTATTACTCTAAAAGAACCATTTCAGTCATTTTAAAAAATACATATTTAACTGACCAACCATAATGACTCTTTTGAAGCCATTACAGTCTACTGAGTAAATGATATATCCATTTTCAAAAAGTGCCAAAATCTGTATTTATTCAGTCAGACCATGAATTCCATAAAGGAGCTATCATGTCAGCTCTATACTTACCTGAAATGTTTGTTCTTTGTTTTTCTAAGCAAACCATTAAAAACTATGGGGGACTTGCAACCAAATGAAAAGAAATGAACAAATCAGGTAGGAACTGTGCCTACAGAATGTAATATAAAAAGAAAAAAACACAATTTGGAATCTCTTAGATATCAAACCACAAATGGGATGGCTTAAGAATGATCCTTCCCCATTAGATATTGTTAACTCCTACATGTGCGAAATATTGTTTGAATCTTCAGTCACATCTCTGATAACTGACTATAGTAAGAATTGCATGGCTCAGATATATGTCTAGTATCCTGGGATTTTATTAATTTGTCATATTTAACTTAAATGTCAATGAGTCACCTCTTTCTCATGCTTGAAAATTCTTACTGTATAGCAATTACTTTGCATGAAAACTTTCTTGCAATGAGACTCAACAGAAATTTACTTTCCCTCTCAATAGTTCACAGCAGTAAGCAGTTCTATAGATCTCCTGACCTCAGTAAATGTAGAAGCTATTTGGTATTTAGGAAGTATCCCCACATACCTTTTTCTCTATTTCAAAATATAGTCCACTACTGTACCTGGAACACCTCTATTTCTCCCCTACCTTTACCACTGTTGGTCATAGAGAAGAGATACTTGACTTTAAAAATGGATTGACTTTTCTGGATGCCCAGCAATGAATTTGCAAGTGAGGTTTGTGGATTTGAATAATTGAGATTACCAAATCTTAGTATTGACAGAATTCATTTTCATCAGTTCTCCACTTTTAGAGAATCTGAAGCTAGAGACCTTAAAGGGTATGTCTACACTACAACATAAGACCAAGATTCAAAATCAGGCTCAAGTCTAATCCCTCTACACATGAATCATACTGGCCCAAGGCTTGGACCCAAGTTCCCAGTACTTTATGGGTGTGGAGAGTCCAACTCTGAGTCAAGTTGGAACTCGGGATTCAAGACCTATTATTTTGCAGTGTAGATGCAGCCCCACTGGCTTTGTGCATCTTCTAGACAGTCACATTTGTTCATGGTGTGCGAAAACTTGACTTGTCCCCCAAGGGCTAGAACAGCCATGTTTTGGGAGGGTACTAGGAGGTGTGTGATATTCTACAATTCCTAATCTAGGGTTACACATGAGTGTAGATGCTCAAGTCCTAGCTAGATTAACAAAGCAGAGGCTGCTAATTTGAGTTCTACTAACCCTGGGCTCACATAGCAGTGTAAACATACCCGAAGATGAAAACATGATTCTTTACAGCCTGCACTCAGAACCAGGCTCTGGAGCTGGGGCTGTAACATGTCCCATGTGGATCTAGCACAGAGAGAAACAAATAACATACTTTGCCCAGTGGGTAACATATGCACTAGACCAGGGGAGGGCAATCATTTTTAATGGGGGGCGGTACTCCAAATTTTTGATAAGTGATCAAGGGCCGCACTTTTATGGGAGGGGTTCAGGTTCTGGGACAGAGGGTGGGGTGTAGAAGGGAGCTTGGAATAGAGGATTGGGGTGTAGGAGGGAGTGTGGGGTCTGAGAGGGAGTTTGGGTGAAGGAGAGGGTTATAATCTGGGGCAGAGGCTTGGGGTGAAGGGTTCAGGATAGGGTATGGTTGCAGGAGAGGATTCTAGCTTTGGGGTGAGGTGTAGAATGGGGTGCAGGGTCTAGGAGGGAGTTGTGATCTAAGAGATGGGTGAAAGGGGGTGCAGAGGGTTTGGGTGGTGATGTGGGGCAGGGGAACATGATGTTAGGTCAGACAGAGGTATGTATGTAGGAAAAGATTCTGGCCTGGAGGAGGGCATTCAGAAGTGGGTGCAGGGTCTGGGAGGGAGTTATAACCTGGAGGGGGTGGGGAAAGGGGATACAGAGGTTTTGGATGGTGGCTTAGGGCAGGAAGCTAGGGGGAGAGAGGAAGTGGGATGCCAGAGGCAGGCTATGGCTCTGCAGATTCCCAGCCTGTGGGTTTCTCCACATGGATCTGCTCTGGCATAGGGAGGAAAGGAGACGGGTGGCTTCATTTGCTGCCCCTGCCTTAAGCAAAATTTCTCAGCTCCTATTGGCTGTAAACTGGCCAATGGGAGCTTAGGGATTTTGCTAGGGGGCAGGACAGCATGCAAAGCTTTCTCCTCCCTGCCCAGCTTGCAGACCAATTAGCAGCCTGTTCTTTAAAGTGGCTGCCCCTGCTCAGTAGTAAGGATGACAGTATGTTGGCTGCAGGGCGGATCTGGCAGCTTGTCAGGCCGCATCTGGGCCACTAGCTCCCTTTTGCCCATCCCTGCACTAGACCATCTCCCATAATTCTACACATAGGTGCTAACATTACAGATATAAGATATTCCATGTCTTATGGAATCTTCAACTCCTAGTATTAAGAAAATGTATCTATGTTGATTGCTGATGTGTACTTATTTGCATGTTTTTGTAATTTTAACTACTGTATTTTATGGGGAATGTAAAGCTTGTTAAGGTGCTAACCTGAGACTTTTAGAGGCCTCTTTTATTTCATGGAAGAGGTATTACATGGACAGCAGTGGCACCAATAATGTGCCTCAGCATTGACCTAGAGATAATCCACTGGAGCAAGAGTGGCCCCCAACTTGTTTAGATCCAGCCCCTGAGGCTCAGGGGTTCCCCCCCCCCCCCCCCCCAGCACTGGGGAGCCCATGCTGGCATTCTTTCTCCTCTGTCTTCCTTCCCCCCCCACACACACAACCACCTTGTGGGGCTGGAGCACACAAAATCTACTAGCCTGGACCTGCGTGTTTGTTCAGGGGGGAGGGGTTCTGTGGGTCAGCAGCCCCTGAACCAAAAAAAGATTCCCTGCCCCTGAACTAGAGAGAAGAAGCTCATTTAGTTGGAAGGCAGGGTTTTAGTCCCCTCCCGCATACGCAGAGTGTCCTTCTAAGCTCTGGCAGATCTCAGTGTAGTGGTCATACAAGCCTGGCCTCCATGCCCATCTCATAAAATGGCAAGTTAAAAAGTTGACAAGATAGATCCCTACTTCCACCTGCTACTACCTGATTGACAGCTACTAGCAGTCTCTCTGCAGGTCTGAGTGTTCAGTAACTGGCTTCCTGTGATCCCATCTCCTCACACATTCTTTTTGAGACTGTTTCTCTCCTGTTTTGTGGGTTCCACCATTTTTCAGCAGAGGGGACCATAAATGCTCTTTGCAGCGGACTGCCTCAGTGATGACAGATTTGAACTGGCAGAAGTCTGTGGTTTTTGGAATTGAAGAATCAAGATTTTAATCCTGACCATTCAAGTGGGCTCTGTGTGCATAGGAGAATGGAAAGAGATTACCTTGCATTTGTGTCCATTTTCTTCAGTACATAGATTTGTTACAGGTGAATCCCCTTTTAAATGTCAAACAATGCAACTTGATGCCACTATGTACTCTGAATTACATGTCAAAATAATCTTGAGCATGTTTACACATATCCTACATTAAAGCCCATTTAAATAGGACATATATTAAAGAATAAGGCCCAAACCTACAAGCTTGAACTCATTAAAATAAATTAACATTTACTTTAGTTCCTTTTGGTTAATCACAAGAGAGACATTTACTTCTCTGATTCTTTTGCAGTCACATATAAAACCCCAAACGTATGTGAAGTTAATGTAATTTATGTTTAATCATATAACCTGCATAAATGTCACACATGAACACATATTCCAAATCCAAATCCAGGGGTGGAGGGGTTCAGAAATTAGCTGTAGCTACAGCAAAAGCTGCTTTGTGTTAATTCTGAAAATGTATTAAGTTGGTTGTAAATTGCTGTCAAAGTTAGGAAACATAGAATACAATGAATTCTCTCTTTTTCTCAGTGGATCTACTATGTGTGATATGTGTAACTTCTTGGTACTAGTTGTTTGTACTGCTGCTCTTGGTAGTTTATGCTGTGTAATACAAAGACTGTACAAAAGAATTCAATCTAAAAGCTTTTAGTTGCCTGACTTCCTTAATTTAAACTCACAAGTCCTTGTTCTGAGCCCTTACAGATAACCTATTGCATTTTTAGAAATTGTATCCTGTATCTCCTTGAGGGTCTCCTTGTAATTGTCTCTTTTCAAAGAATATAGACTCATTTTTTTAGAATAATCAAATTCATGGAGTCCTTGCTTTAATTTATCAATATATTTGCTGTTGCCATCTGCTATATTTTTGTATTTTTTCATTTTTATGATTTTATTATTTGTTATATTAAAGTACACACAGAACCATACACATTGCTCCAAATGTGGCCTCAATGGGTAGAATACCTTTCCTATATTATGTTTGATACCTCTATTTATGCCTCCTAGACTTCTGTTTACTTTTTATGACTGCTAGGATTTCATCAGTCACTACCCTCAGATCCTTCTACAGTTTTGAGATTGCAGTGGCCATACTCCCTCCTTTTATTAGTCCTAACCCACATTATTGTTCCTAGCATTTCTTTCCCTCGAACAGCATATTCTTCCCGTTTGCCCATGTTCTCAGTTAATCTAAGATGTGCTGAACTATGTTACCCTCTTCCATTGAACTGAGTCCCTTCAACTGTTATTCTTCCAGGTCACTGATTTATAGATTATACAAAATTAATAAAATGTACATAATACATATTATGCTTTGAAAAATATCCTTCTTCCATTCTAAAATACTTCCAGCAACAGATTTGATATCCAGACTCTTTCCTCCTCCACATAGTGAAATTATTCTTCATATTTAGTTACGCGATAGTTAAATCTTATATAATACTACTCTGCTTAATCTTAAACACTGTTTTGTAGGGGTTGTACACAGGTACTAAAATAAACACATATGTGCAGAGCTTCAGGATAGCTATGTATTCTCTATGGGCCTAACAGTATAACTGTTACTTTCAGAGAATATGACTATACCTCAGTGGTATGACGACGATTAATATTAAAGTTATCTTATCCCAGAAAAAAGTATAAAATATGAGAAGCAGAAATTAAGTTTGGACAGATAGTTTAATGTTTGTTGAAGTAAAAAAAATACTGTTTAAATTATGAGCCACATATGTTGAAATAATAAACACCCACAATAGAATAATAAATGGTCTGGTAGCACTTTATAGACTAACAAAAAATGTAGATGGTATCATAAGCTTTTGTGAGCACAGCCCACTTCTTCAGATGACCACATGAGTTTGGGATGTGAACACTCAAAATAAATAGGAGAGGGGAGGGGGGGAACAGAGGAGGGGGGGAGACAGAACATCAGTAAGTATCTGGAGAATGGGTACTTAAACCTAAGCAGATAAAAATCAAAGTCAATAGTAGATAGATTCCCATGTCAGGAAGGATACTACTCAGAGAGCTGTTAGCACCTTCAATGGTTGTTAAATTGATAGAGTCCCAAAAAACCTTCATCACTGAGTCCATTAGCATAAGAACTGAATTTGCGGATGAACTTTAATTCCAAGGCTTCCCTGTGGATCTGGCTTGTAGAGCTGGTTGGAGACAAGACAGCTACTTGGAGATCTGTCATAGTATGATTTGGAAGTTTAAAATGTTCCCCAACAGGTTTCTGTACATTTCCTTTATGTATATCTGATTTGTGTCCATCGATTCTTTCCCGCAGAGACTGTCCAGTTTGTCCAATATATATAGCAGTGGGGCACTGCTGGTATTTGATGGCATAGATCAAATTACTGGATGTGTAGTCATGTGTAGACCTTTTGATTTTTTGGCTTATGTTGTTTGCTCCAGTGATGAATTCATCAGTATAGATACATGGGCAGAGTTGGCATTTCTTTTCGTTGCATGGCTGTGTTCCTGGAGGCTTATGATGTGGTTGTATGGTATGATTACCAGAAAGAATACATTTCAGGTTAGGGGGATTGTCTGTAAGCAAGAATAGGTTTTTCTCCCAAGGCCTCTGAGAATGAAGAATCATTTTCCAAGATGGATTGTAGGTTGTGTATAATGCGTTGGAGGGATCTGAGTTGTGGACTGTAGGTAACAACAAGAGGAGTTCTGTTATTTTCTCTTTTGGATCTGTCTTAAAGTAGTTCATGTCTGGGTACTTTTTTGGCTCTGTCAGTTTGTTTTTTTCACTTCTCCAGGTGTGTATTTCAGTTTTAGGAATGCTCTGTAAAGATCCTGTAGGTGATTGTCTCTGTCTGTGGGGTCGGGGCAAATTCAGTTGTATCATAGGGCTTGGCTGTATACAATCAACTGAGAAATGTGTCTGGGATGGAAGCTGGAAGTATGAAGGTTAAGGTAGCGGTCGATGGATTTCCGATATAGGGTGGTGGAAATTTGTCCATTATTTAACTGTATTGTAGTGTCCAGGAAGTGGATTTCTTGTGTAGACTGGTCCAGGCAGACGTTTATAGTACGGTGGAAGTTGTTGAAATCCTTGTAGAATTCTTCAAGAGTCTCTTTTCCGTGGGTCCATATGATGAAGATGTCATCGATGTAGCATAAGTAAAGTAGGGGTACATCTACACTAGCTTGTTAGTTCGAGCTAGGTAGGGTAATGAGGGCAAGCGGAGTTGCAAATGAAGCCCGGGATTTAAATATCCCGGGCTTCATTTGCATGTTCCCGGGCGCAGTCATTTTTAAATCCCCCTTAGTCCGAACTCCGTGCCTGCGGCTACATGCGGCACGGAGTAGGTAGTTCGAATTAAAGATCCTAATTCGAACTACTGTTATTCCTCATTCCACAAATTGCATTCTGCATGACTGAAGTTGTATATTATATGTTGTTGTTGCTGATAATGTCAGCTTGAGTGTGTTTGCGGAAGCAGTCGATGTAGAAATCAAGACTTTTGCTACGTCCGTTGGTGGGGGTCCACATAGAAGCCTTCCTCTTGTGGGATTGGTGGTGGGGAGCAGTGAGGTCAGTATGTTGTATATCAGTGTGTTGGAAATATTCCTTCAGGTGGAGGAGGCAAAAATAGGATTCCAGATCCCCACAGAACTGAATCGTATTTGTGGGAGTGGTAGGGCAGAAGGAGAGTCCACAGGATAGGACAGATTCTTCTGCTGGGCTGAGATGGTGATTAGATAGATTGATGATGTTGTTGGGTGAGTTGAAAGTATCTGTAATGAGAGATCCTGAGGAATATAGCAGTTTGGATAGTTTATTGTCCTTTTTCCTCTGAAAGGAGATGAAGTGGTCCTTGTAGGTAGTTTGTTGAATAGTAGTAAAGTTTTGAAGAGGTGAAATGTGTGTGGAGGCTTGCTTTTTTAATGTAGAGAGCTCCTCCTTGATTTTTTTTTCTGTTTGTTGTAGAGAATGCTGATATAGTGGTTCCTTAGTTTTTTTGCGAGGGTGTGGCATAATCTCTGGCTGTAATCTGTGGGGTATGTAGATTGTAGTGGGTTTTTCCACCCTTAGGCCATTAGGTATGATGTCCATCTGTTTGCATTTGGAAAGGAAAATGATGTCAATTTGGATCTGTGTGAGTTTCTTTGTGAAGTTGATGGATTTCCACTCCATATATAAATTAGGAAGAATGGTGTTCTGTTGTTTCTATTCATTCATTTTCTCACTAAGCTGTGAGTTAGTTATACTTTCTTGCCAATATATATCAATTTTTATATTCATTATAATGATTCCTTAAGCTACATATATGAATATAGCAGAGGCCTAGATATTTTGTCATTAATATGCTCCAATTCTTGCCTAGAGAAATTTTAATTTTGACTAATTTTAGCATATACATGGCAGAACTGACAGCCTTCACAGGCCCTTGGCAATGGGGGAGGGCCTCTGTGCCCCCAAAAAGGGCAGAGCTGAGGGCTGAAGGGTCAGGACTGAGGGTCCTGATAATGCTCAACGCTTCCTGGAGCATAGTGCACCCAGCCTCCCAGTCCATTGCACCTCTTGGAGCACAGGTGCCCTTGCTCTGGCAGTGAGTTAAAGGGCCCGGAGCTCTTGCTATTTCTGCTGCAATTGCAGCAATGACTCGAGCCTCTGGGCCCCAGGGCAACTGTCCACCTTGCCCCATCAGTGGGCCTGCACACATCTATACAAATGTCTGTCACTCTTTGTCTTACTTTCATTTGATTCAGAAATGTAATTGTATTCTTTAACTAGGATAAAGGATATATGTAGATCCACATTCATATGAATGGTAGAACTCAAAACTCTCTGCAAACTAGACAGCTTAAGTGAACCTTAGATTTCAGTGAAAAAAATGGACATGAAGATATGTGACAACACTCTCTATAAAATCATATAAATTAAATAAAAATTAATTGTTTTATTAGACTACTACAATCCTAAATGCACTTTTCTTATGTGGGGTATTGACCAAAGTTCAGAGAAAAGAAAGAACTGATAAGTGGCACCCTGTTACCTCAGTGGGTGAGGAAACTTGATGGAGACTGGTGAGGAAAGAGGGAGAGACCCAGTAGCAAGGTAGGCAGATACTTGCCAAGGAACAAAAGGTAGCTCCTCCCTCAAGAGTCTCTGGCACTCATTGGCCGGGGGAAGGAGGGCGAAGAGGTGCTGATTGGCCAGCATTTCCCAGCTCCCAGGGTTTAGCCCAACACAGGAGCATTCATCTCCATTCAAGCAGCACACGCTACCCACCTGACCTTGGAGTGGAAACTTAGCCAAACAGATGCTTTGGGTCTAGCCAATTGCTTGTATAGGTGGGCAGGAAAGAGTTTTTTTCCCCACATGGGCCATTTATTAATGGCCTGGGCAATATATTGTCTTCTTTGCAGCACCTTCAAGCCATAGGGTGTGTCTAGACTACATGCCTCCTTCGACGGAGGCATGTAGATTAGCCAGATCGGAAGAGGGAAATGAAGCCGCGATTAAAATAATCGAGGCTTCATTTAAATTTAAATGGCTGCCCCGATCTGCCGATCAGCTGTTTGTCGGCAGATCGGGGGAGTCTGGACGCGATGCCCCGACAAAGAAGCCTTTCTTCATCGACACAGGTAAGCCTGGTTTCACGAGGCTTACCTGTGTCGATGAAGAAAGGCTTCTTTGTCGGGGCATCGCGTCCAGACTCCCCCGATCTGCCGACAAACAGCTGATCGGCAGATCGGGGCAGCCATTTAAATTTAAATGAAGCCGCGATTATTTTAATCGCGGCTTCATTTCCCTCTTCCGATCTGGCTAATCTACATGCCTCCATCGAAGGAGGCATATAGTCTAGACACACCCAAAGTGGGTTAAGTAGGGCAATGCTGAATATCTAACTGAGATAATGTTTATTCATCTCAATTAACTTATGATCATTTTCTAGTGAAGAAAATAAAATCAATGATTTCCAGAGGTAAAAGACCTGAGATTTTGTTCATAGACCTGAGATCACGTGATAGATAAAATCATTTGGCCTTCGCAGGCTGAGGTCAGGACTTGTTGAGCTGTCCTATCTGTCCTCCATAAAGGAGGGAGGGTACTAGGATTCAGAGAGAGCTGAGTCCTGTGGGGTAGACTGAGGAGGCCCTATCCCACATTATGAGTTTATAATCCTTGTGCCAATTGTGATGGGCATGTTGCACTCCCTTCCCTCTGTTAAAGTTGAATAAAAGTTGCAGTCTGCTGCTAATTTCAAGTATGTATGGGTATGTCTACACTTGCTCCCTGACTCGAGATAGGGATGCAAATGTAGTGTACCACAATTGCTAATGAAGTGCGGGATTTAAATATCCCACGCTTAATTAGCATAATCGCATCCGGCTGCCATTTGGAAATTGCATTATTGCAAAATAAAACATCCCATGTAGCAGCGTTATTTCGAGAGAAATCCTTCTCTCAAAATAACTGTTAAACCTCATTGTATGAGGAGTAACAGTTATTTCGAGAGAAGGGTTTTCTCTCGAAATAATGCTGCTACACGGGGCGTTTTATTTCGCAATAATGCAATTTCAAAATGGCGGTTGGATGCAATTATGCTAATTAAGCACAGGATATTTAAATCCCGTGCTTCATTAGCAATTTTGGTACACTACATTTGCATCCCTATCTTGAGATAAGGAGCAAGTGTAGACAAACTCTATCTCTCCTTATTTTACCACTGTGTCCATATCAATGCACTCAATGGAGTTTATCTTCTAGGCACAACTAAGTATGCATTTTTATCTTCAAACTGGTTGTTCTCTTTCAAAATAGCCTTTGCCACAAAGATATATACTGCACTGCAGTAGTATTGGTGCTTTCTTCACCTATGAATATAATCAATTGTTGAGTCTTTCGTTCCTTTTTTTTATAAGTGGAGTTTCTAAACTGCCTTCTCATAAATAGTTAGCCTTCCAAAGTAAGAATATTAAAATAAGGACCAGATTTTAATACAGGTAAGCCCCATGATTGCATACACCAATTAGGTGATTGAATGGGCAAATACAATCATCTGCTAACTACCTCAATATTCATATGCCAATGGAATTACCTGCTTTACAAGTACAATTCTGCTTTCTGCAAACACAAAAAAAGATGCACATTTTTGCACATACAGATTTCATGTCTCACTTTTTAATTTAAAACCATCCTTTACAAATGTCTCCATACAAAGGAAAACAATAATGAGCAATGAACAGTATGTGTCTCCATATTTTTTGCCTTTTTTCTAAACATCTTTGATTCTGTAACTGAAAATGAGAAGTTTAGCTTGATTACTGTATTTTGAATTTCTTTTTGATAGATAAGTAGGGAGGGCTTTTTATTTTGTTTGTTTTTAAGTTCAGGGTGAATTTTGTGTATTTGTTGAAGTAAGGAATTGATAGCAATGGTTACAAATGCCATAGTGCTAGCAGATGCTACACAAGCTTCCCTACAGAACTCTGCCAATGTATCTCATTCCTGACCTATAACACCCCTGCTATTCCAGATCTGGACCTCTCCTGTGTAGAGACTGACACAAGTTATCAGGTATTGTGGTTCTGTGATTTGGACAGATATTCACTAAGGACTAAATAGATATCACAAAATTCATTTTCACTTGTGAGAGAAGCCAGATTTATGCCCAGATCTGTATTGTTTAAAGGTTGTTATTGCATTAACATTCTACATTACCTAGCCACTTACGGCAAAGCTGATCTACATTTGAGAATATTTTAATAATGATTTTTTTCACATGAATAAAGGTTTTTTTAATTAAAAATGCAAAATCCATCTCCGACATGGTGAAATCTATCATAGAATGAAGAGGGGGTAAGAGCCATTTAGTTACACCTTCTTCACCTCTGCTGTAGTTAATTAGCTGTTTCTCAGCCAAAGAGGCAGGATTAAGAAGCAACAGGTGATAATTAGATGGACATTTGGGCCCCATAAAAGGGAATGAGTTCTGTCAGTAAGGTGGAATTTCAGGGACTGGAAGGATTTCTGTGAAGAGGCCTGCAGAAGAACTGATGCCTCAGATAAAGTCTGAGGAACCATTATTCAAGAGCAAGGGGGAAGAATCTGGAATAGGTACAGAGTCAATTGAAGACACAGCCCAAAAAAAGCACTTACTGGACACTTATCTGAGGTTTTTGTTGCCTAGAATTAGATGCTTCTCATCCAGAGAAAAGAACTGGGTATAAAGGCAAATCAGAGAGACAAGAAGGGTGAAGTAATGCCTTTTACTGGACCAGCTTCTGCTGGTGAGAGGAAAAACAAGCTTTGGAGCTCATGTAGAGCTCTTCTTCTTGTGTCATTTCCACTGTATTATCCTGCAGAGCCACACAGCATACACTAAGGCAGATGATGAACAGGAGGTGTGGAAGATGAATTTTCTCTAGCATCCTGCCCTGATGCCATGGGGTACTCAAATGATTAGTGTGGACCAGAACATTATCCTAACAAGTGGCAAAATGTTCCTATTCTTCCACTGCGTGGCTCTTTAATGCACATTTGGGACACAGAATTCTCATGGAGCCATTTTTTCTCCAGGGGTCACTGGAGTCCTATGGTATATCAGTCATTAGATACTTGGTTGCATGTAAGATATATCATAAGCTCAGTTCCAATTAAAAGACTATTTATTAGGGATAATAGAAAGAAATGGGTGCAAGTACCCTGACTACAATGGCTTAGTAAATTACACTAGATAAACATGATAGCTCCTAAATTAGGCTTTAGGGGGCCGTTAAATAGATGAAAATAAAGGTAATCTCACATCCTGGGGCTCCTCAGGCCATGCACCTGTATTAAGAGGCAATTACTTATTGGTCTGTATGTCCCCTGCCTGGTTTCAATCCCATTGTCTGTTTTGTCATTACGGGGTGTCCTGATATTGTTAGGTAGCTGAAGCAGTTGCCTAACATCTCCTGCTTTAAAGCTGCATCCCTTGTGGGTGACAATTGGGCTACAATACCCCCTTACTGTCCTTGTGGGTTTTTTAGTTACTCCTGTGAGAACCCTTATGCCTCTCTTTTCCAAGCCTAATGTACCATTAGATGACATTGGACCCCATCCTAATTTTCCTGTGTCTGAGGTACCTTAACTGCAACCGTTTATTTCAGATTACTCCATGGAGAGCTGCTTTCTCAGGATTCTGTGTCCTCTCATGCTTCCTGCATTCTGTCTCTGCTGCTTCCCTATAGGTCAGTTCAGACCAAAATCCTGCTGGTTCCCCCAGTTCCTAATTACCTCACAGTTGGCCTCCTTGTCAGTTCCCAGCCTGCCTTGTTCCGCTGCAGGCTCATAGGACATTGAGGAAACTACATGATATAAGACACTTAAAGCTAGATAGAACACTAAAAAGGTATCTCATAGGAAGTAATGGTCCATTCATGTGGATGGTCTTCGCCTCCTCAGATTACCCTGGTCTTGTGATTAACATCAGGGAACCTCTGCAAACTCTGTGGGAAATGAACAATAACAGACAAATCTTCAGCTAGTATAAATTATCATAGTTCTATTGACTTAAATGGAGTGATGACAATTTATTCCATCTAGGGATCTGCCCCATGTTACTTATAGGTAAGGGAACTACAACAAACGTTAGAGGGAAGAACTTTTCTTCCTCCGTCTAGGTGCATGTAAGTATTTTACTTTTAGAAATACAAACTAAATACACATCTTAACATGAAAGCATACCTTTTCCTGCTGTTTTATTGTTTTAAAATGGCAGATTGAAATGTAATGGCTTCAGATACTAACATAAAAAAAGGACTTCAAAATCTCTAATGAATGAGCTGACTCATTTCTGAAAAAAATACTGTTTCCCAAGCCTACATCTTCAATGCCAAATTTCTTTCCTGGGACATTTTTACAGCTAAATTATACATCTATGAAAATAAACATTTACCAATGAAATATCCACAGACTTTAATTTATAGTTGTGTGAATAGTGCCACTGCAATGCAAGTTATTATTATAAATATACTAGATACAGGAGAAGTTAGAAAGGGGATTAAACAGACACTTATAATTAATACATATATACATAGAATAATAGGTACAATGGTAGCCAACAGACAAGCTGCTTAATTTGAATTCACTGTCAATTACTACAAGTACCAAATTGAAGAACGCTAATCTAGCAATTATTGTATCTGATTAATCAGTACAAACAGAACAAACATTATGTGATAACTGCCTAAATAAATGTTTATACCCTCTGTCCATTTCTACAGCAAATAATACATGTTATGATTGTTAATAGAACAGAATAGGAAATATGTTGATTATACATTGATAAAAATGTTACCCTGATCTTTTATTCTTTGCACACCCAAAACTCCTATTGGAGAGTGCAGGGAATTCATAACTGAAATCTATTCCTTTGTGTAACAATTCACTGCTATGAATGCCAACTACAAACTGAGAATTTTTCAGAACGGTTCCAAAGCTATTTGTGTTTTTTCAGTAATGTGCTATGCATGCTAATACCTATGCTGATTTTTATGCTGACATATTTATAACTGGACATTTTTCAGCTCTTTGTGAAGTATTGCATATAATTCAATAAATCATTTAATTTTTTGAATTATGGATACTCAGAAAAGAGGAGCGCTAATGATACTGAAACTCAAATCCAGTGAATAAGTGCAGTGACTGTTTCTGCAGTGCACACACTTCAGCTTGGCAACCTTAGTCTAATCTTTTTCTCCTTGCTCCCCTAAGTCTGAGCCTGTCTAATACTGCACTAAATTGTATGTAATTCTTATTCAATTCTTATTGCAATTCTTACCTTAAAGGTATCAACATTTTTAATACCAAATACAATCTCTGAAATCTAGCATTATGGTCCTTTATAAATGTTTATGATATCTATACACATCTGAGAAGACAGCAAATTAAAGCCAGTTACTCAAACCCCAGATTTTTTTTAAGCCTGGGTTATTACTGAACACTTCACAAATTCAAGGAAAAAATATTGATCTAACACTAAACAAAACCTAAAATGTTAATACTCTGTTGGCTTTTTAATCAATTTTTCCTTATAAGAATGCCTGCATCAACAGTCACAATTAACTAAAGTCTGTCTGTATGACACTCATAACAGGTGGTGGTGATTCAAAACAAAACCCATTTATCTTTAGAAATTACCAGTCAGTTTAACATTGAAAGCTTCTTGCATTTTTCCTGCCTTTATTTGCTTTCAGGACTTACCTCCATTTTAACTTCAATCTTTTTGTATCTCAGTTTTACAATCTATAAAGCATGAACAACAATTGGGCTCTGCACCTTCTCCTTTCAATCCTCCTGTTTATGAAGGTAGATATATTTAGATTGAAAAAGTTGGCAAAAAGCTATAATAATAATAATAAGCATTTGATCCATTAGATTGAAAAAATAAAACTCCCATTGTTCAATAAATACTTGTTGCATATCAAGAAACTACTTCACATAGGATACACAACACTTAAATCAATTTCAGTAGCCTCAAGATGACAGGTTTTTTTTCTCAAGATGTGTAGTCATTTCAACCTGAGTTCTTTACAAAATGGTAATGTGGATTAGAATTCCAACACCATAGATTTCTATAAAAGGTCTACCATGCAATACATATCCAAAGATATGTCAGAAATAGTAAAAACAACTGTATAGATCAGCATTTCCTAAATATTTATTATAGGGTATGTTTACACTGCATGGCTATTTCGGGATACCAGTGGTATCTCGAAATAGCTACCCCATGTCTACACAAGCCGCCTGCTATTTCAAAATATTTTTGAAATAACGGGCACACTATTTTGGCACCCCAGTAACCCTCATTCCATAAGGGGTAAGGGATGTCTCAAAATAGCATGTTATTTCAAAATGTGGTGCTGTGTAGATTTGCCAAATCTCAAAATAGCCTATTTTGAAATTCAATCAAACTAAGATATGCAAATTGTGTATCTTATTTTGAGTTTAGGGTGCTGTGTAGACACACCCATTGTGATAGACATTAATCACTACATGCTAGCAAAATAAGAACAAACTATAAAGCTCATTATAAATTCATAAGGAACTATAATAATGTACACTATTTTAAAAATGGTACACTTAAAGAAACTTTGAATCAGACTCCAGCCAGTCCATAGGAAATGCTGCATGTCCAAAAGTACAAGCCCTCCACATGCTGCAATTCATCTTATTTTCTCATTTTCTCAGAAAAATTATCAGAAATACTATCTTCCTGAACTCACCATAAAATGTTTTATATTGTCCCTGAATTTATTACAGATAGCTTTATTACCTCTGTACAGGATTTCTATTCTAAATAATTTAAAGTTGGCAATAGTACATCATAGATATTACTATAGGGAGGTGTTCTCATAAGACAACTTTTTTTATTAACTCAGTGTTCAGAACAGTATATGAAGTCAGTTAGAAGACTATGAAAAGGTTTTATTTGGCAACGGGCTGTAGTTTTCCCAACTTTGACACCACTTCGGGAAAGCCCCTTACGTACCTATTAAGCTTTAAACATGTGCTTAAGCACTTTCCTCAAACAGGGCCCAAATTTGCATTTATTTTCATTAATTTTTATTATTTGTTTAAAATTCAGTGTGGCTTCAAGGCTGCACCTTGTAATTCAGTGACTGATTTGAAGCTGCAACAATCTGGAGTTGCTTCCCACTTCAATAAAGAGCTAGGTGTCTATAAAACTCTGCCCTAAAATGGCCTGATTACAAGGAGCAAGACTGTTGGTTCACAGGCAAAGGTCTAAAATGAGAAAAGATTTCATAATAGCACTGTGAGACTGCTTCCCTGAAATATGATTGAAACTAAGTTACTGAGGGTAAAAAATGTGCAACGGGGAGATGAGACTTAGAAAGCTTAAACATCACTTGTATCTTTACTGAGGGAGATAAGAAAATCCAAGTGGAAAAGGGGCAATCAGTTTATTAAACTCAAAATACGGAGTGAAATCAGTACTTAATGCTTCTGAAATATAACTAAATAAATAAGTATATTTTGGAATCTGTGAAAGGTACTGGGTTGACAGCCCTGGAGATCCACAGAAGAGGTACAACAGAAGCAGCAGGACTGCAAATTTCCACATACATCCCACCTTTGTTTTTCAGGAGCCCTCTCTAGAAATGATGGGTCTTGATGTTTTAGTGCACATTGCTGGATTTACTGGTAAAAAAAATAAGAAGATATGACAGTACACCATAACAAACCTGTCTGAGTTGGTTTTATAAACTTCATGCAACCTTACATTCTCCTTTCTTATGCTGGATGTAGAGCACTATTCAAAAATCAAAAATGACATGCCAAAAACCCTGGATCTGGCCTAAGGTGGATAGGAGAGTAAAGAAACACTAGGAACTGATTCATGGAGAGCCTGATTTCATACCAGAAATAATAATTTAGGCTTAAAGACCTGGTCTACACTATGGAATACTTTCAAATTAAGATACACAACTTCAGCTACGTTAATTGTATAGCTTAAGTCGAAGTATGTTAACTCAAATTTTGGTGCTGTTCACACTGCAGGAAGTGAAAGGAAGAACACTCTTCCTTCAACTTCCCTTACTCCTTGCAGAAGTAGGACTACTGGCATTGACAGGAATGCCCTCTCAGTTAGAATTAGCATGTCTTCACCAGATCCACTAATTCAAATCCTGGAAGATTGATTGTGGATGCTTCAATCTTATCTGTAGCACATTCACAGCTCATGGAGACCTGCTCTCCCCTTCCCCTCAAGGGGCATACCATGCCAAAACACACACACTGGGCCCCAGCATCCATCCACTTTGAGTAGTGTGTGGGGGTGCAGCAGGTAGGGAAACTTCTTAAGGGTCCCGATTGGCTGCTGACCAGGAGCCACATATGGTAAGCATGTCCCAGCCAGAGCCTGTATCTGGTACCCCAACCCCTCCTGCACTAGGGATGTTAAATATTAGTTAATTGAATAGTTGATTAACCTCATGAATTCCTATTGGTTACTCAACTATTTTATAGTCCCCAGGAGTGGGGCCAGCAACCAGTGTGTACCAGACCCACTCCCGAGTAACCTCCTGCCACTCCACGCTGCTGCCTCTGTAACAGAGGAAGCAGCATGGGGTAACAGGTGGGAGTGGGTCTGCGAAGAAAGCCAGTTTACAAACCAGCTCCTCTCATGGACCAGCTGTCTGTCATCCCGTGCTGCTGCCTCTGATTCAAATGCAGCAGCGCGAGGTGGCAGCAGCCCATGTCCAGGGGAGGGTCTGAGCTCCCGAACCTGGCATGAACCACCACTCAGTCAGGCTGCCTGCCTACCCAGCTCCTAATACACTTTAAGTGCAGAGCCACAGCAGGGGTAGGTCCCAGACCCGGTGCCAGCTGGGACTGAGCGGGGCTGCTGGCCAGCCTGTTAACAAATTTGCTGGCGGGGCAGGGGATGCGTGTAGTCTATAGCATTAACTGACAAGCTTTTGCTTATTGGTTAATCAACTACACTATTGCAGCCCAATCCTGCATCCCAACTCCCTGCCCCAGGTCAGAACCCTCTCCCACCCCCCTCCCCCGGCACCCAGACCTTGCACCCCCTGTCACACTCAAACACCCTGCTCCAGGTCACAACCCAAATCTTCTGTACCAGGTCACAAACAGAATCTTCTGCACCCCCCCTCCACCCCATCCTACAAGTTTTCCTGAGGTCAAAATCCTTTCCTGTACCCAAACCCTGCACCCTCTGCTGCACCCCAATTCCCTGCTCCAAGTCACAACCTCCTCTGTCAACCAAACTCCCTCCTAGACCCCTCATCCTCTACAGCAGCCCTATCCTCTACCCAGATTCCCCTTCTGTACCCAACTTCCATCCCAGATTCTGCACACCCTCCATTAATATCATAAGAAAGTGCAGCCCTTAACCACTTACCAAATTCTTGGAGTGGACCCCCCCCCATCAAAAATTATTGGATGCCCCCTGCTCTAAAAATATATGTCCAAGCAGGGAACCACAGCTTGCATGCCTCACACACAGTCCTTCAAAGAAACCTGTGGAACTTACACTCTTCAGGACCTTTGTAGCAAAAGTACAGCTAGGCCATCATAGACAGAGTCCGGGAGCCAAACAGCATGGTAAGTACATTTTAGCACATAACTCTTTGATTCCCTGGGTTGTACCTTCCCCTGGAGTTATTTGTATTCCTGTGCAGATGGACAGGTGTTCTTGAACAAATCCAAACAGGAGAGTAAAAAATTATGCTAGTTAAATTATTCTGACCATTCTTGGAAGCATTAGCAAAGATGTTGTGAATTTTATAGCAATTCACATGATCATCTAAAACAGAGTTTTTGGTGATTCTACATTCTCCAACCTCATTAGAGATAGATACTCCCAATTCTCAATAGGCATCCTTTGCTACCAGACAGTGTTTCAAAATCACTGAGTCTTCCAACAGCAGAAACAGTAGTAGCCTCAGAAATATGTCTCCAAGAGATGACAGAAAAATCTGCTTTTAAAGAACTGTTCTTGTACCTTCCGCTATATTTTGTTGCTGACTATCTTAAATAAATAAGAAAGCAAAATAAAATAACTCGTGAAAATAACGTATCACAAACCATCACAGCAACACTATATTGCTGATTCCATTTGAGCAAGGATTTGTCTTGAAAATCACCTTCTTTTTTCCTTACACAGTTTGCTGGTACAGCTGGAAACTCAGATGAAAAATTAGCTAACAAATAGTCCCCGGGACACATTTGTTCAAAATCTGCTTCATCTTCAATGGACACCTGAGGAGAAACAAGTTAAAGGCTTGACAGATTCAACACATGGCAAAGCATCTTTTGTTGGCAGTGCCTTAAATTGCTATGAAAGGAAGGTGTATCAGTGAATTAGAGGTCAGCGCGCGCACACACACAAAAGCCACTATTAGCTCTATGTTAGATAAGAGTGAGGACGTGATGGCAAATTTGAAGGTTCAGAAAACTATTGCATTTTCTGAAGATATTCAGAACCACGCACACCGACCACATATCCTGTGTGGCTACTAACAAGAGCCACCAAGCTGGGAACAAAGGGGGAGGCAGCAGAGCCTGCTCTGCAAAGCAGCTGCCTGCTCCCCAAAGCAGAGAGAGGCAGACCCTGGGTGCAACACAATAGCAGGGTGAGGGGGGGGGGACCAGGGGTAGGAAGATGACTCCCCCACAGCCAGGTCTTTGGGTGTTCCAGTGGGAAGAAGTAGAAATTCCACCCCAGTCAGTTTTGGCTGAGAGGCCATGGAAGGCGCTAAATGCAACTACAAAGCACCTCTCCTGGACTGCGGCACCACAATGCACTTGAAAAGTGCTCAGGAGCAGGGACAGGGCTTCTCCTCCTCTCCAAGGCGTCACTCCTCCTCAGATGCAATCAGCTGGTGGCTTCCAGTGCCGATTGTGCCCCACCTTCCAGCCACTCCCCCGCCCCTACCCGGCTTCTGCACGCAACCAGAGGCTCCCTGCGCCGATCGCAGCCCCGCCTCCCAGCCACTCCCCCCACCCCTGCCAGGCTTCCGTCTGGCGCCCAGCCGGAAAAACAGAAAATACCAACATTGCACGTGTCTGATATTTTCTGATTTTTTTTACTGGACAGAGGGTGAAAAAACTGGACTGTCCAGTAGAATACCGGACACCTGGCAACCCTAATGAAAACAGTTCTTTTTTTCAAAGTTGCTTCAGAAGCAGTCATAATTTTGTGTTATATTGTAGCTAAAGGGACAGATTCTCCAACCACTACTTACACTAAGCAACATTTACCTATGCAAGCAACATCAAAGGGCTACTCATAAAGTGCAGTTCAAACACTTATGGGCTGGAAAACTGGGACAAAGGAGAGGTACAGTGGGAACACAAAAGAAATTAAACTGCTGACATAACAAAAAACAAGCCACAATAAATTTTTCAAGAATTAAAAGAAGCAAGATCTCCTTTAACGACCCAAAGTGTTCTAGCAATATCTGTTTCTTCTCTCCTCTACTACATAGTAACACTGGTTCAAAGTGTAAGCAAGCCCATCTGGGACCTTGGAGCCTGAAAGGATGAGCCTAGAGTTTAAGATCAGACACTATTGGCTCACCCAGTCTGTATGTATCATAGGCAAGAATTACCCTATCCATTTTGCTGACCAAAGTGGAAAACATTTTTGATGGCCAGTGCCATTGGGGCAAACAAAAAAATAGCCAATCAATCACCAACAAAACAGAAAACAGCCAGTCCAGAGCAGAAAACATACAAAAAACATAAAATAAAGGTGAGCAGCACAGCAATCTGAAACTTAATGGAAGGAGGCACCCAAGACAATCATTCTGCTCACTTGTCCCCAAACCAGCATGATTACTAGCCAATTAAATATCACCAGTACCTCTGTATAGTGCCAAATTTTTGATTAGTTGACTTAAAAGACTTAGGCTAAGATTTTCAGAAGAGTCTAAAGGAATTAGGTACAAAAATTCTATAAAATTCCTTCCCATCCCTTCAACAACAACAGCACAGATTAGGACATTAAGAAAAACTTCCTGTCAGAGTGGTTAAAAACAGGAATAAATTACCTAGTCCTAGAGTGACTGTGGAATCTCTATTATTTGGAGATTTTTAAGGATAGGTTAGAGAGCCATCTGTCAGGGGTGCTCTACGTGGTACTTGGTGCTGCCATGCAGACAAAGGATTGGACTTAATTACTTCTTGAGGTTCCTTCCAGTTCTAGTGTTCTATGAGTCTATGCAATCCAGTTTGGTAATGCTCTCTTGTGCTATTAGGTATTTGTTAATTTACAATATAGGCCCAAGACAGTTTTTCCTGCACATGCAGAACTTCCATCTACATCAGTGTGTTTAATGAAATATAACGGCAATGATAATCATAATACGCCCTCATTTCCCTAGGTTTGCTAAGGTTTTAATTATCAAAAAAACTTGCTATATCTATTATTCATACTAATACTTCGGGTAAAATGTGTTGCTGGTCTAACTTTGCTGCACTCAGTGTGATTGCAGCAACCTGTGCCAGCAGCCAATTTTGTCTTTGGTGCACTTATGCTTCTGTAAAATAAAAACCACTTTAAAGCTCCTTTCTGTTCCTTCTTTGTTTATGTTCTACTTTGCTTTATTTTATACTTACAGAGAAGAGACACAAAGAACAGAACCAACTGCAAATGACACCCATGGTTTCAGCAAGCAAGCCTACACAGAAAGTCAAGATCTCATTCCCACCGAAGAAAGCTTAACAACTGCTTTAAGTGAGGCAACTGGCAGCATCAGACTGGAGAATGCAGGTTCCATCTGAAACCTTGACACTCAGGAATTCTGAGGAAAGATTGGTTCCATTCCAGTTCCTACTCTTAATGCAGAGTTCATTTATAATACCATTACATTTAACTGTACTGTAACAAGTTTGTAATGGGTAGTTTAATGCAAACATGTTAAAGCTGTTGGTATTAGCGGGTTAGTGAATGGGGATGAAGGTCAAAAATTATTCACCTACTTCTCCTCATTAATCAAAATGCACTTTAGATAGTTTGACCATATGCATGTTTCATAAAAATTATGAGCAATCAATGAATGACCCCGTAATTTTAGGCAAATCATGTGAAATATCAAGTGTATTTAGTAAAGATGTTACTACCTATATATCCTTGTAAATTGTGTTACTCTTTCAAGAAGCTATGGCAATATATTTTAATAGCTTTTAACACGCTGAAATTATATCAAACTCATTCACCAAGATCTTTTGCCTGCTTATTAGCCTTAATAATTCTTAATAATAGCAATCATAACCATTGCACTTATATAACACATTACACCCAAAGATCTCAAAACATTTCAGAATAGTTTGCTAATTCATCCTGACTACACTCCTGTGAGGCTGAAGAGAAATCCATCTTCCTTTGCGGTGGTGTGATGTGGAGGTCTGATGCTGCCAGATGCTGAGCTCCCTCAACGTATTGGTTGTTCAGTATCTTGCAGAGTAAGGCTGTTAGTGCTTTTGGAGAGTAAATAAATTAGTGTAAATGAGGTCGAGAGACACGTATGGATTTCTGTAGAAGGCAGAGATTGAAAAAGTACAAAGGTGGAATTAAAATAGGCTATAAAAGGGCAGGTGTGTTAGGCCAGATGGCCTTTTCTTGTTACTGAAATGACTTTTGCTGTAGTTTTCGTCACTGCTATATTCCATTTCATTCCAATGCAATTTTCACACCAGTAATTTATCTGTTACACCATCATCTTGCGAATGATAACTTGACTTGTTAGTAAATAATGATATCCATTGGTTTCCAAGGGGTGTGGTATAATGAGTCACATTTCTAGCAAGTGCGCTAATAATAAAATGTGCTGTCATTATATATACAATCAATGCACCTATTATAACTGGTATTTTCTGCATGAAGGGCGGTAATGCAACAGTGTTCTCAAACCATCCTGCTTCATATTGGCACAACAACGAGGCCAAAGAAGTCATACACCATTCTCAGGGAGACCTTTGAAGTATCAGGAAAAGAACAACTCTTAACTATACGCCAGAAATGTTACAAAAAAGAGGTTTCTGGCTTGGAGTTTCTTCTAACCCAGGCACACCGAGTATGTCTAGACTACATGCCTCTGTCGCCAGAGGCACGTAAATTAGACTACCCGACATAGTCAATGAAGCCAGGATTTAAATATCCCCAGTTTCATTAAAATAAAAATGGCCGCCGCTCTGTGCCAGCTCAGCTGATCGTCAGCACAGCGCGCGAGTCAAGACGCGGATTGGTCGACAAGGGAAGCCTTTGTAGACCGCTCCCATAAACCTCATTTCATGAGGCATAAGGGAGTGGTCGACAAAGGCTTCTCTTGTCAACCGATCCGCATCTTGACTCATGCACTGTGCCGATGATCAGCTGAGCCAGCACAAAGTGGTGGTCGTTTTTATTTTAATGAAGCCGTGGATATTTAAATCCCAGCTTCATTGACTATGTTGGGTAGGTTAATTTACATGCCTCTGGCGACAGAGGCATGTAGTCTAGACATACCCACAGAGTCCAGTCTCAGGTTGCTCAGACATTTTGCAAAGCAACCACGCACCCTGATGAGTGACATACTTTCCTGCCAGGTGCAGGTCTGAAAGTATTTGTTTGAAGATGGAGCCAAGATTTTATGCAAACTTCTCACCCTTCTCATATTTTGCTGGTCCAGCACCTTCAGACCTGACCAGTCCCAAGGAGAGAATTTGCGGGGCCAGGGGAGATCCCCTGCCACCAGCCCCCAAACTCTCTGTGTGCTATCGCCCCAGCAGGTACCATGCCTCCACTCCCCACCACCACCACTAGCCTGGCTGGGCTGCTTACCCAGTTGCTAATGGGCTGCTGCAAACTCCAGCTCCTGCATAGGGCTCCGACCCCAGTCCTGTACTGCTGGGGATTTCCAGGGACTGCCACGGGACTCAGGCCCCAACCTCACTTATCGTAGGCCACCACAGGGCTCCGTCCCTGGACCCACACTGCCCAGTCAGGCTGCCAACCCTGCTGCCAGGAGCCCAGGCTGGCTATCCTGTCATTAGGCTCCTGGGCTCTCTGGTCCAAGACCCTCTGTCGATGACCAGAGAGTGCCAGTTTTCAGAGGTGCAACCTGTACAAAGAGAAAAATTCCCCATGTGGGATGATATCCTTGGGCTGCCTCTCTTAAGAAGCTAGTCCTAAGTCTAGACCAAAGGGTATGTGGGAAAGGATGGTTTAGATAGAACACCTCAGCTCAGTCTGCATTCTAAGTTACTCTAACTTACAGCCACCTCCCTAGGTCTGCCTATGCAGCAGTCCAAATCCCCAGAGTGCTCAGACTTTCATCCTCCTTCCACTAGTCCTGACCTCAATTTGTCCTCCACATCTTCTCCAGCAAGTGTTGTGAGGAGAAGCAGCAATCTCTACATTGTTGTCACACCAGTGAAATTCTCCCCATACCACTTACTGTTATCAGACAGTCCCTACACACCAATGCAGCATATAGAGGCCTCTGCATGGGGTCTTTCAGGGTTCCAGGCCTTTTTTAGCTGCAATGCCAGTCTTTCCCCACTGTCAATCATCATTAACGGAAGAATCATCTTATGCCTGCCACCGAAAAACTCTGCACAACATACAACATACTCATCATGGCAAGAGTGAGAGAAACACCAATGTTAAGAAACAGATGTGACCAGATGAAAGGCAGAAAGTGGTTTATGAATAAACGGTAGGCAGCAGAAGAGAATTCAGGTGTTCCTCCCACCTCTTATTTTCCCCCACATATCTTGCCTGACAGATTTTCTCCATTCTCTGTTATTCTGCACCCTCTAAAGCACTTCAACACAAATCATAACTTTAAAAAATAAAGAAAGACTGTAAGAAGACAGGCACTGATTCTTTTCAGAATAGAGCAAGAAATGCTTTCTCCCTCTGACCTCTCAAATCAATGAGCAAGAAATAAACAATGTCACAGTGGAAAGGAATTTTCTTGATTCTACTTCAATCTTTTTTTTAATGTTGAAAGTATGTGTCCTACTTTGATATTTTCTCTGTCCCTCCCCAAAACCGTTTGCTCTATACTCTTGATAAAATGATGCATACTATTAATAGTCCTTAACTGTCTGTTTTTTTAAAAAACTACTTTGTAACTAGAGCAGGCTGCAAAGCAGGGAAAACTGAATGGCTCAGGAAGGTGTGTAATGTCAATTAGAGAAAATGGTGGTAGATGCTAAGTTCAAACCCACATGAGGGTGACAATGACTAAATGTCATTACCATCTACTATATGGTTGGGTTTTTATCTAGCTATGTATATATTAGAGTTGTGTATCTGTCTGTGAGTCTTTCTGTCTCTGGGTCTGTCTATGAGTCCATTTGTTCATGAAGTCCTCCTAAATGAGGAGAGAGGAGCACCATTTCAGATTTTGGTGGGGGTGGTGATCTGTGCATGCCCTGAAGGAGGAGGAAGAGAGTGAAAGCATGAGGAAGGCAGACTGAAGACAGCAGCTTCAGCAGTCTTACAGAGGGTACGTCTAGACTATAGGCTTTTGTCGATAGAGGCTTTGTCGACAGTATGTCAAAGCTTCTGTCGACAAAGAGCGTCTAGACTACATCCAGTTATGTTGACAAAACAAGCCACTTTGTTGACATGACAGTGTAGACGCAAAGGACAGTGCAGATGCAATAACGCCTTCTGTTGACAGAACTCTGTCGACAAAAGGCGTTAATCCTCATAGAATGAGGTTTACCGCTGTCGACAAAACTGCCGAGTTCTGTCGACGTTATGTCGACAGAACTCAGCAATAGTGTAGACACAGGTATAGATTTGTCAACAAAAGTCCACTTTTGTCGACAAAACCCTGTAGTCTAGACACACCCTGAGCATGCTTCGTACAAGCCAAGCAGCAAATGGGGGGAGGAACCAATTCCATACACCCTCCCTCTACACACATATCACCTCTTTCTAGGGCTACCAAGGCACTGGAAAACCCTAGGGCTTTTTTGACTGGGCTAACTTAGCAATTAGCTGAAAAGAGCACTATATCTAATTCCTATATAAAAAAAGAAAATGTAAATACATATTAGACCTACTCAGTTCTAATATTAACATTCTGACATCTTGTGGCAAGACACTCAAGAGACACTGGTTAGGCTTAAAAATGTAATATATATATATATGTTCTTATTTTCTTACTAACTGCAGGGGGGGAGAGTGGGGGAGAGGGAAAAGAGAGAGAGAGTGAGAAAGAGAGAGTACCAGGACTCCTGGGCTCTATCTCAGCTCTAGAAAGGGAGGGGGGGGTCTAGTGGGTGACAGTAGGGGGCAGATATATTTGGGCTCTATATAAGATCAGAATGGCAATACTGGGTCATACAATGGTCCATCTAGCCCAGTATCCTGTCTTCCAACAGTGGCCAATGCTAGGGGCTTCAAAAGATATGAACAGAACAGACAATCATCAAAGTATCCATCCCCCATCATTCATTCCCATCTTCTTTTGCTGTTATTGGAACCCTGTTATAGTTTGGGTTTTTCCACCCTCTCCTGGCAAAGAGTTCCACAGGTTGACTTGGAAGAAATAATTTGTTTTAAATCTAATACCTATAAATGTAGTTGGATGAGCTTCTTGTGTTACATTAGTGAAAGAGTAAATAAGATTTCCTTATTCTATTTTCCTACACCATTCTTGATTTTCTAGACATCTAACATATCCTCCCATCCTTTAGTTTTCTTTTCCAAGTTGAAACTCTCCTCATATGGAAGCTGTTTCTTACCCCTAATCATTTCTGTTGTCCTTTCTGTACTTCTTTCCAATCCAATATAGCTTTTTTTAGATGAGGTGACCAAATGTACACACAGTATCCGAGGTGTGGCTATATCATGACATTATAAAGAGGCAATATGATATTTTCTGTCTTATTATATATTCATTTCCTAATGACTCCAAATATTTTGTTAGTTTTTAGACTGCTACTAAACATTGAGCAGATGTTTTCAGGGAACTATCCACAAAGATTCCAAGATCTCTTTCTTGAGTGGTAACAGCTAATTTAGACCCCATAATTTTTATATGTTAGTTGGGATTATATTTTTCTATGTGCATTACTTTGTATTTATCAACACTGAATTCCATCTGCCCTTGTGTCGCCCAGTCACCCAGTTTTGTGAGATCCCTTTGTAACTCTTTGCAGTCAGCTTTGGTCTTAATAATTTTGAGTAATTTTGTAGGATCTGCAAATTTTGCCACCTTGCTATTTACCCCTTCTTTAAGAACATTTAAGTTTAACAGAGCTAGTTTAAATTAATCACCTGCCTCTCTCTTTTTATAACAAACTTCCTGACCAAAAGGCAAAGCCACAAGCAGCTCAAATGCTGCTGCATTTAAGAACTGCCTCTAGAGTCAGGGCATGCAGCTTTAAGCAGACCTCAACTATGAAATCCAGGGGTTCAAACTTGGGGGAGAGGCTACTGCTCTTCTAGCCCCTCATAAATAGCACCCTTGTGGGAGAGCAAGGATGACCAGATTTGGTATGCAGCTTCCTCTTATCCTAACTTAAAACAAGGTTGGGGGGGTTGTGCCAAGAAAATGGAAAGTGCCAGGAATAGGACTGTTTTCCATAATTTGGAATGGGAGGGACACAGAGAGGAGGGATGCATCAGGGATAATGAGCCCACAGGGGAGAGCTATACTGCAGGTTGAGCACTGGAGGAAGCTACACCACCAAGGCTACATATAGACTACAGACTTCTTTCGGAAGAAGCTTTCCCGAAAGAGATCTTCCAAAAAAACTTCTTCTGAAAGAGAGCATCTACACAGCAAAAGCGCAACAAAAAAGCGATCTGCTTTTTCAAAACGCTATCTCGCATTTCAGCTGTGATTACTATGGATGGAGTGGCCATCAGGGCACCTGTGCTTTTTCCTCTTTCCTCTTCTTTTGAAAGAACTCCCTCTTACCTATCCACACACACATTTTTCCTAAAGAGCTCTTTCAGAAAAAGGCTTCTTCCTCGTAGAAGGATGTTTACCAATGTCAAAAAACCCCTCTGTTCTTTCAAATTTTTTTTCAGAAGAACACGATTGCAGTGTGGATATAACTGGGAGGGTTTTGAGGGGGGGGGGGGGAATGGAAAAAAACTCTGTAGTGTAGACATGCCCCAAGAGAGTGGCCAGCAAGGCTGGGGCTCTGCCATCTTTCGTGCCACCAGACTGGATAAGTAGCACCACTGCCCCAAATCCCACCCCCCAGCCCTTGGCCACAGTGCTGGAGGTGGGGAAAGGCCCCTGACAGCCTGGAGGGACAGGGGTGTTGAGAAGAAAGAAAAGGACTCTGGTGTCTGGGAGAGCTGGGGGGAGACAAAAGATCCCTGGTAAACAGGGGAGGAGGGGGAACAGCTCAGCTCAGTTGGGTGGACTGCTGAGGAAAGTGGATGAACATTGTAGGCTCCCTCCTGGGAGATGCCAGAGCCCTAGATCGCAGAGGCTAAATGTACCGAGACCCAGGTGGATACCCAGCTGCCTGTTGAAGCCCAAGAGGGGACAGAGTCATCAGAAGGTTTTGATCCCAGAGGCCCAGGAGGCTTCTGAACACCTGCGCTGAAAAATAGGGTAGGAAGTAACTCAGGAGAACTAGACATTGATCCAGTTGTGGAACTGAGACAAAATCAGTGTGTTTCACTGCTTCCTAGTGGTGAATCTGTTTGCTGCTGTCAGGACTCTGGAATGGGGCCTGGTGGAGAAGGGAGGGTCTGGGTCTACTTACCCTAGCTGCCACTCATCCTGAGTAGCAGCCCAGTTCCCCACTGGTTGTTTGGCCACACAGCCTGACTGAGAGGGCAGGCCTATTGAATCTGACCATTAGGCAATAATGCCAGAGGCTAAGACTGGCCAATGGGACTCAGCCTTGGGGCTATAATGCCCTTCTCCATGGCCCAGAAGATGACAGTGTGTACTTGCCCCACAACAGGAAACCACAGAATTCATGTATCCTAGGGCTGCCTCAGTATCTACCTAATTTCTTCCAGAGAGAATTTTAGTTGTCAAAAAATGAAGAAAATACAAAACTTTGACACCTGCAGTAACCTATAAAGAAATCCAAAAAATTAAGTAGGAAAATGCCTTCAATAAACGCAACATGAGTAAAACCCCCATGATTCAACATGGCATTTAGGACCAGCTTTATCAAAGGATTAAAAAAAGATTTTTATTTTCTTTATATTTTAATGAATTAGCAACATTATTTTTCATTAAAGGCTGAATGCAAGTAATTGGGGGATTACATTTTTATTCTGTTTTTTTACTAAAAAAAAGAGGCAGAGAGATATTTTTGGAACACAAATTTAAGTTCAGATAAATATTAAAAAGGATCAAAGCACCTACGCCTGTGTACTGCTATTCAATTAAATCTACACAATAGACTTCTTTGCTGAGACAACCTTATACCCTTAAAGATTGGCCAAATGTATTCTCAGTGAGAGTTTTTGGGGTTGGAGCTTATTTGAAAATCTGGTTTTTCATCATTAAGGGCACAATCCTGTGAACGCTTATTGCCAAATGAAGTCTTATTGAAGTCACTTGGATAGTCATGGTGGTAAGTAGTAAACTGAAATTGTTGGTAAAATTAACATATATTTGTTACCTACTGCTCTGAATCCAGACCAGTACGTCAGAAGAATTAAAAGTGAATTTAAAATCTAGAGCTAATGATGGGATTCTATGATGATCTTCATTGGACCTACATAGGATACGTCTACACTGCACGCTTAGTTTGAAATAAGCTATTCCGGAATAGTTATTCCAAAATAGCTTATTTCAAAACAGTACAGGCAGTCCCCGACTCACGCGGATCTGACTTACGTCGGATCCGCAGTTACGAACTGGGCTCGCCCCGGAGGACACGTACTGCGGGACCTCGCGGTCCTGCCGCCCGTGTACTTCGGGGCTTTCCCCGCGTCTCCCTGGTCTGCAGACCAGGAAGACGCGGAGCAAAGCCGCAGGGAAGCCGGCAGCAGAGCAGCCCAGGTGCGCCTGGGCTGCCTCACTGCCCGAGCCCCCCCGCGGCTTTGCAAAGCCTCGGGGAAGCCGGCAGCGGGACAGCCCAGACGCCCCGCGGCTGTCCCGCTGCTGGTGTCCTCAGAGGCTTTGCTCCCCATCTCCCTGGTCTGCTGGTCTCCAGCAGACCAGGGAGACGGGGAGCAAAGGCGCAGAGGACCCAGGCGGCGGGACCGCGGTGCGTCTCGGTCCGCCGCCCGCGTCTTCCTGGTCTGCTGGGGTGGGGGGGGGGCGCAGCTAGTACGCCCCCTTCCCCCCCCCCCAGCAGACTAGGCTTTTCTCCAGATGCCTGTGGCAGAGCAGCTGGGGCGCTGCCGGTTGGTCCCGCAGCGCCGCTCTGGGCGCTACTGGACCTACCCGACAGCACCCCAGCTGCTCTGCCCCAGGCGACCTGATTCAGCTGCTGCTGATCAGTTTCAGCAGCGGCTGAATCAGGACGCCTGTGGCAGAGCAGATGGGGTGCTGCTGGGTTGGTCCAGTAGCGCCGAGGAGCGGCGCTACTGGAGCAACCCAGCAGCACCCCAGCTGCTCTGCCCCAGGCGTCCCCAAGTCAGCTGCTGCTGAAACTGACCAGCGCTGACTACAAGGCAGCTGACTTGGGGACGCTTGGGGTTCTTAAGTTGATTCTGTATGTAAGTTAGAACTGGCGGTCAGTTTCAGCAGCGGCTGAATCTGGACGCCAGTTCCGACTTACATACAGATTCAACTTAAGAACAAACCTACAGTCCCTATCTTGTACGTAACCCGGGGACTGCCTGTACATTTACAGCGCAGAGAAGCCTCAAAATTAGTCTGAGGCAGGCTTCCCTAATGTACGTGTGCTGTTTCAATTTAGAGCACCAGGAGGCACTGGGGAGGAATAATTTAGAATGGCCCTGGGGAGGAGTTATTTCAAAATAGCCGAAGTGGAGCATCTACACATGAATTATTTCAAATTATTCTACGAGCTTATTCCTCATAGAATGAGGTTTACAGATTTTGGAACAAGCCGTCCATTATTTTGAAATTATTTTGAAATAATGGAATGGCTGTGTAGATGCTCACATTGTTATTTCGAAATAATACTAGTTATCTCAAAATGACAGAGCAGTGCAGACACACCCTAAAAGAGTATCCACATTGCTGTTATGCTTCACAGAGCATGCAAGGCACATGCTATCTTTGGTTAATTTAGTGCATGAAAAATAGCAGCATAGCTGGAAGTAGCTTGCACTAGCCACTTGAGTATAACCATACTCCCAGCTGCAATTAGACACACTTTAAGAGGTGCAAAATAGAACCCACAGCCCCAGGGAAGACAGAACAAAGGTAAATTTAAGATATACTGGGATGCTCTGGGGGTGAACAGGCCCCCAGCTTAATTGAGACAGCCTCTAGGGTCAGTTTAAGTTACAAAAGCCTCCTCTGATTGCTCTATGGGCCACAGCACTATACTTGGAATCACAGCTGTTCTGTATGCTGCAGCTGCACCCCCACTGCAACACTTCTGCATCTAGCCACACCCTGCCAGGCTCCTCCCATTGCTAGGGCTTGCAAAAAGATGCTCAGAATGCAGCTTAATGGCTGGTCTCTACAATTTCTACACTGGGGGAATCCCAACTCTTCAGCTGGGGACTTTTAGGGCCTCTTTATAGGTCTCCGGACTTTTTTGAGCAGCACGCAGGGTCTGGAGCAAACATAAGGATTTCACCCAACAGATTAAAAGAACTAGACTGTACAATCTTTCAGTACTTGAAAATTTCAAATCAAATTTTTTTATGATACATAATCTTCTGCCTCACTTATTTTATCCTTTGATTCCCAATGCTACCAAATACTCCCTGCTTCGACAGTGCACCTAATCTCTACTCTCCAGGGAAATGACGTTCTTCTTAAAGCTTTCTTCAGTCAATAGTATAATGTAAAATGTAAGTGAATTTGCTGGGATTAGTTGTAGTTCAGACAATAATCCTACATGTTCAGATTTTAAAAACAAGCAATACCTAAATCTATCAAAGTGTAAATTCAACTCTTCATTGACGCTACAATCTTAAAGAGTTTCAAACATATTTTAGATCTGCAAGAATGAACATGACAACTTGTTTTTCAGAAGAAACTGTGAAAGAAAGCTAACATTAAAGTTGCCCCAAATAAAGTCTGCTGTATGCTCAGACAGATGCTCAGAGAAATTCTCTGGAAACCTTTGACTGCCCCTTGAAATGTTAAACATTTAGGGTTCCTCAGACATGTCTTTCTCAGATCCTCACAAAACATTCAAGGAGCATTTAGTTCTTTTTTGCAATACCTGGCCATAGTGCACCCTCTAGTGGCAAATTTATATTCTTAGGTATTCAAGAGGATTCTGTTGTCAAGATTTCAGCACCCACATCAGCATTCAGCTTTTGTTAACATATCTGTGTCTGTTTTGTTATGTGTTCTAGCTCTACTGTAGTGTGTACAATACAACTGCTGAGCACATTTAGAAGATTATTTTTAATTATGGCAGCAACACCTTAATATAAGTAGCTGGAAGCAATGGTATTAATGTGAAGGTTATGTGTGCATTGGTAAGAATGCTATTTTAGTGGAGGTCACAGACTCCATTTCCAGATTAACACAATATTTGTTCATCTATAATCAAAGAAGAGCTTTCTTAGTTATTTTTCATCTCAAAAGCCCAGAACATTCAGTGAGGTCATGCTATAATATGCTTAAGACCAATTTTTTTTTGTAGCTTGCACCATAGAATTGCGGACTGTGATTCTCCTAACAGGTGAAATAGGTATTCAAGTGTCTTAGCTTTTCTGATATACATCTGAAACACAAAGTTAGTTAATCACAGGAGTATATAAATCCACCTCAGAGAAAGAAAATAAGGAGCAAAAGAGAAACTATACTTACTAAACAAAGAATACTACTGTAATTCTAAAAATATTTATTAGTGAGAGTATGTGTGGTACACCAGAGGGGCAGCCCAAACAAACACAGCTAAGATGGTGGTGAAGTAAAGGTGGCTTCAAGCCACCCTTATACCATCAAGCTGGCCAGGATCATTAGTGTAGCTGCTGCTGTACACTACAGCAATCCTGCCACCCAGCCTCAGCCTTAGGGCAAGGCGAGCAAGGTGGTTGCCTTGGGCCCCATGCCTTCCGGGCCCCACACTGTCCAGCACTCACCTGCCTGGCCACTTGCTGGCTGCCCTGGCTGGGAGCTGCCCAGCTGTGCGGTGCAGCTGCTGTCAGCAAGTTGCCTTGGGCCCCACAAACTCTTTGGCCAAGCCTGCTGTAACCCAAAGCATCCCAGAACAGAATCATAGAAAACTAGAACTGTAAGGAACCTCAAAGAGGTTATCAAGACCAGTCCCTTGCCCTCATAGTAGGACCAAGCACTATTCTATATCATCCCTGACAGGTGTCTGTGTAACCTGCTCTTAAATATCTCCAGTGATGGAGATTCCACAACCTCATTAGGCAATTTATTCTAGTACTTAACCACACTGACAGTTAGGAAGTTTTTTCTAATATTCAATCTAAATCTCCCTTGCAGCAATTTAAGCCCTTTGCTTATTGTGCTATCATCAGAGGATAAGGAGAAAAAAATGTCTCCCTCCTCCTTGTAACATCTGTTTAGATACTTGAAAACTGCTATTATGTTCCCTCTATTTTCTAAACTAAACAAGCCCAGTTCTTTCAGACTTCCTTCATACATCATGTTTTCTAAACCTTGAATCATTCTTGTTGCTCTTCTCTGGACCTTCTCTAATTTCTCCACATCTTTCCTGAAATGTGGTGCCCAGAACCGGACACAATACTCCAGTTGACGCTTAATCAGTGCAGAGTAGAGAGGAAGAATAACGTCTCATGTCTTGCTCACAATACTCCTGGTAATGCATCCCAGAATGATGACCAAACCATGTATGGTCTCACACTAGCAACTCCCCTAAACAAGGAGGACTTCTAAAACAGCTTAAATCTGTCTTATGTTGGCCTGAGCCAGAGAAATTCTCCCTTAGCTGGTGGGGGAGAATTTTAAAAATCTTTGTACAAAGCCAGTGATAGGGATGTGAAAGTGTAACCATGTACACAGTTAACCGATGAGCCGGTAAGTGTTTCCTGTTAAATAAATTCTAGTACAAAGGTTCAGATGGTATAGACATCAGACCATGTGTGAGAACAGGTGTTCACTATATATGTGTATATATATCCCAACCTTATTTTTTTTCTTGTTTCTTGGGTGACAGGGAAAACAAATTTTAGAAAAGTAAAGTACTACATATGTGTCAGTCATCCCTTTGTTCACATGTGGTAGCTTCCTCCACTTTCCTCTGTCTATTGTCTTTTTATATCAATTAATTTTGTCATCCATATCATCTAATCCTATAAACCCTTTACCCCTACAGGAGACCCACACCTAAATCTTTCTATAATCCCTAAAAGAGAAGTCATCCCTTTACTATCCTTTGTTTATCTCATAGTACTGTGTGTAAAAATTGTATCATGTTGCTATACAGAGCTCTATCTCTAAACAAAGGCATCACTGCTCCAAAAGAGCCTGAGAGATGCTGACCACCAAAGCAGCAAAATGTTCTTTTGGGCACATTGGCAGTTGCATTGAAAGAGGCTACCTGCTCACCTGCATCCAAACTTGAAACAGTTAAAAAGAAGTCTAGCAACTTAAATCAAAACACCGGATATTCAGTTTTCCATCTTTTATTTTTCACAGAAAAAAATCTCAATGCCTTAAAGAAAGTCTAAATAATGGGAATGCATAATTTTTGCTTTAACTTACATTTCTGCCTTTTAAACTCAGTTTCAACTCAATGAAAAAGCCAACAAATATAGATCTAATTATGCAGAAAAGATGCTTTAACTGCAGTGCACATTCAATACTCAAAATCCAAAGAACGCAGTCCTACTTGAAATGTGTACAAATCAATTCATTATATTGATCTGACGTGAGCTGTGCTTTAATTTAAAACATAGATTACCACAGGCCAAACTTGATAAAGTCTGACTTTTTGAGGCATGATAACTTAGTTTTGAAGATGCCCTAAGCCTCTTCGGTGACATGGTGATTTGCCTGTCTTTTCATTTTACTTCTGTAAATCACAAGTACATATGAACTATCAGGGGCCAATTACACTGTGTTTATTACCATTCATAATAAGTTTTGTTATCAAAACTTATTTGCAAAACTGAATTCAATATGAAAATTAATTAACGTTAAAGACCAGTGCTGACATCTTATGGTGAAAACCTTGAAATATTTTCAATTTAGAAACAATTTTTCTTATAAAGTATGCTTTTGTTACACTTTTCTTGCCACAACCTATTGTCAGTTACTAAAACAGGGCTAGATCAAGGCATAAAACTATTAGCCCATTTCAAGGCCTCTTGTTTGTCGAATTAATTGATCACATTAGAAAATAAGCTTTCAGTTTTTAAAAAGGAATTTGTTAGTCCTCTTGGCTGTGATTTATAAAAGGGATGGCTACTTCTTTTAGCAGAGAGGATGCGTCAATAGGTCTGAAAGGAATGAACTGCCTGGCGAATGCCAGAGGGGTGTTAACTCCATCAAATTATTCCTAGTTCTCACCAATGAGATGCCCATGATACTCTTGCTTCTCTACGCCCACACAAGGAAAAGTACATGTTTTAATTAATATAGAAATACTACCCAATAGCCCGTCATAAGACGGGATTTTCAGGTCTCTCCTCCACGTCCTATTCCCTTTCTATCTTGCTCTTCTCTCCTGAGCCTCCAGTCTCTCGCTCCATCTCTCTCTCTCTCTCTCCCTCTCCTCCTCCTAATGCCTACCCCTCTCTCTCTCGCAGCTCTCCTCCGCCTCCTGCCTCCTCCGTTCTCGTCTCCTCTGCTCTCCTCCACCCCTTCTCTGTCTCCATTGGGGATGCACGCTCATTCAGGCCCCGCCCCCTAGCCATGTATGTCACCGCCCCACCCCCCCCTTTGCCTCCTACCGTGGTGCTCGGCTGACTTCTGCACCACTCAGCAGGGGCTGCCGCACGAGAGCAAGCGGCACAAGTGGCCGTTTGGGCTCCGTGGTCCCCATGCAGCATCCTCATGCTCCATGGGGACCGCGGAGCCCAAATGGCCGCTTGTGCCGCTTGCTCCCGCGCAGCAGCCCCTGCTGAGTGGTGCAGAAGTCAGCCGAGTGTCACAGCTGAAGGAGAAGGACGTTATAGAGGTAACAGTGCCGCCCAGAGGCAACACCAAGCATTACACTGTTACAGAGTCACAGACATTGGGCAACTGTATGATACTAGTAATCCACATGCATGTAATGAACCCTGGCTGTAGACACAGAGGGTACAAGCACATTGTGGAAAAAAAAGTAAAAATCCCAAGGCAGCATGTCTCAGAGTTCAGGTCAACTGACTTAGGCTCCCAGAGCTCTATTACTGGTTAAAAACAGAAACGTGCATGCTCAGGTTGGACCCATGGCTCTGTGGCCCAAACCCCTTACCCAAACTCTGATTATTTTTGAATTTTCACTTCCTTTCAGAGTTAAAAAAACAATCATACTTGAAAAACAAGCAACAAACCAAACCTAGTATTTTATAGATACAGCTGATCAACAGAAACCTGTTAGAAAGACTCAGGATAAAAAGTCTTGAAAATATATGCACCTAACCTTATCAGTTGAAATTTTCAGCTTGAATAACTTTTGAAACAACTTAACTAGAGTCTAGTTAAGCATTTTCTAAGATGTCATATGACTTTGGCTCTGTGCAAAATAAATTAACTCACTTCTGACTTGAGAGCTGTCATATTCCCAGACCTGACTGATTACACATAGACAAACAAGCTTTGCTAGCACTGCCACCTGCTGTTGATATTAATTTGGTTTCCAGCTGACTAGTTTTTGAACACCAATATTGCTTAGTTAAACTGGCCTAATCTATAAGAAGTAAGCATTATCAACATTGATTTTTAAAACACTCATTGTTCCAGATTCCAGTTGGAAGCAGTTATGTGACAATCTTTGTCTCTCCTGTTATTTTTGCAGATGATTACACAGAATAAACATTAGAAAAGCCCTTCTCTTCTAGTGCTTATTTGTAATTTTATATGTGATTTCTGTGTGTTTGTAAAAACTAAAATAAGTTAAAAGTTTTGAAGAATAAAGTAAGACCATAAATAACCCTTAAATTATAAAACTAAGACATGACTAAAGCCAGCCCTGATAAGGGAAACAAAAGTATTAGGGGAATATATTGGGATTTTTTAAATCATTTCTCACACCATATCTTGGATTGTTCTACTTTTTAATGCTATGGTAATATGGAACAATTCATGCAAGGCGTGCACTGTATTTATAAGTAAACTAAAATGCCTCTTGCTCACCTAAACTCACCTATCCTGAATTTTTATAAAGGCAATAGCTCATTAAAATCAAGTTTTGTTATAAAATTTAAAATTCTTCATATCCACTGTCACTATATCAACATCTGGGCCCAATGATATCATAAAATGGCAAGCAAATAAGGAAAATATACTTTGTTTACGTACATACAAACCCCAAAAGTAGATCTTCCTTCCTCAAGTCAGTACAAACACAGAATAAGAATTCTTTTCTTTTGTATGGATCACAAGATGATACACAGATTGTTCAGTAATTTAACTGTTGCACATCAAGAACAGCAAGATGTTGTAGTCTACCCTCCCATTTTCTAACTATTCCTTCCTCCACTACATGCTTGACCAATGACCATACATATTTCTGCCCTGCAGTCATGCTGCAAAATCTCAACTAAGCGAAATTTCCGTGCAAATTTCTGGTTGTTCCAATCAGCGGCCTAGTCCAGGGCCTATATCCTGGGTGGCAAACTGGGTGAATGGAAGTTAGGGCTTCTAAAATTCATCAGACTGACTGCTTCTGTCCCAGAGTTGATGCCACTCCACAAGGCAGTAGCTGTCAACCCTGATATGTCCTTGTTTATCCAAGCCAGAGCCACCAGTATGTGAGAGGAGTGCATGAACAGCTGCCACAAAAGGATATCACAAACTCAGGCATGGGCAAGTAAGCAGAATCTGTAAGTCTAGATGTTTTCATCAGCAGGTGGGCAGTTCTTCTTGCAGGAAATGTACATTGCTTATTTGCACTTCTTAGAACTACTGTCAACCTTGTGTTCAGCAGTTCATTTTCTTCTCTCATAGCCCTTGATGTAGTTTTAAGGTTAACATTTTTGGGAGAGCCAAATTAGTTTTAATATGTAGCTAAGGCAACCACTACTAAAGTGGATGGCTGTGATCAACTCCAAATCAACAAGATGCATATGCTGACTCGTCCAACCTACTGCACAGTGGAAACTTGAGTAAATACCAGAGCCATGTCTAAGGTTTGTAAACATTTGCCTCTGTTCCCTAGGAGGATCCTAGTAGCCCCTGGATCAAGACGGTGTGGGATGTAATCTGTTCTTCCAGTGTTCTGGGTAGACTGGCATGTTAGACTGCCATTTGACTCTTCAATATGTGATAGCTAGCTGGAAAGAGAGTGGATTATCCTGAACACAAACTGTAAGGGGCTGATTGACCAAGCCATTATTCAGATGCTAGGTTGTGGTCATGGTTGTAGACTCAGTGTAGGTCTTAGCTGAGGTAAGTGGCCAGCGTATTCAGATGCTGCATGAGTGATCCTTCAATATCATGTAAAGCACCATCACCCATCTTGCAGATATGGATCTGCATATACATACTTATTGACCTTAGCTGTTCGGGTGTAAGACAATATGCTGAAAAAAAGAGAGGAACTAAAACAGATCCTGCCTAAGCCAGCAATAAGTTGGCAGTCAGATTCACATTCCAAACAGTATCATATGCAGCTGACAGATGCATCAAAATAGTACCAACTTTCTTACTGTTCTTCAAGGCATATTTGATATCATGTGTTAGGCAAATTACGTGATCTTGGGTATATCAAACTCATCTGAAGCCAGCCCAACAAAAAGCAGTTGTTGTTCAATAACTTCTTTGATGCATCTCAGAATCAATCTCTCCATAAGCTTATATATGACACAAAGGAAAGATGGGTCATCAATTTCTGAGATCTTCCAGCAGTTCTCCTAGTTTCAGAATGAGTACAGCCTTTACCCTGCATAAGATTTTGGAAAGTAATTGTCCTAGAAATAGTTGAGGAAGCAGCCAGCTTTTGGGCCTAAATGAAATATCTCCATATGAATATAATCCAGACCTAGAGCCTTTTCCAGTCTCTCAAGCTTTAAGACCTCGTCAACCTCTTTGTCTGAAAAAGGAGCCATCAACATAAATCTGTACTAGGAGCTTGCCACTTCTCTGCAACCTCAGTTTTGACTGTACTGTTAAAAGATTTACTAAAGATCTGTGTATGGTCATTAGCCACTAGGAGGGATGCAGTACCATTTATAGTGACTGGAAACACCTTTTGCCAATGCTGGAATCTCCATAAACTTTTTTGATGGTCTGTTAGTCTTTTCAGCTAGAATGAGTAAATTTCATCTTTGTAACTTTCTCTCTCCAGCTTGATTCAGGTTCCTTATCTTATAGGCCTTCTGTTCATTACCAGCAAATTTAAAAACTTGAAAGAACTTAATTACCTCTCAGAACTACTCATGGATATATTACCTTCTCATGGTGTCCCCTGTAAGTAGTGCAAAGCAAAATAAAAGTAGACAAATGCAAAATCAGGCTCAGGGCATGTCTACACTAGGAAATTATTTCAAAATAACTTATTTCAAAATAATAACTCACGAAATAACTATTTCAAAATAAGCACTATTCTCGTGGAAAGCAGGTATTATTATTTTGAAATAACCAGCTCCTTATACTGAAATAACGGGCGTGGTAGTATGGATGCTGCTTGTTATTTTAAAATAAGGGGAGTTATTTCAAAATAACTCCCTAGTGTAGACCATTCTAAGGAACAATCAATTCAAAAGAACAGTCTCCAGTGGAGCCCCTTTTAGGGTCAGTGCCAAAAACCCTAATGTTAGGGACAATTCTCAAGATGCTGCATTTCAATATCAAGGGGTTATTGGCAGCAAAGCAAGATGTCTTCCTCCAACTCATTACAAACCTTGGCGCATGTGTAATCTTACTTCAGAAGATAATCATCACCAGCATGAAACTTTCAGTTCCAGGCTATGCTCTGGATGCTTATCACATTCACAAGCAATATGGGACGTCATCTTCTTTACAGAAAATCTATCCACTGTCACTATATCAACATCTGGGCCCAATGATATCATAAAATGGCAAGCAATAAAGGTGAATGTGCTTACACTGATTAATGTCTATAGGCATCCCTCAATGAACTCACCAGTCACCACTCTGCTCCCCTTTCCATGTCCCTCTATCTACTGTGACCACTTCATTTCACATTGAGAATATCCTGACGACAATGCAGATGCAGAGAGTAATGCTGTGGGCATCAGACCTGACCAACAAACTCATCTATGGTTCAGAGTTAATGCCAAGCTTTCACAGTAGCAGATGAGCACCAGATTCATCTCCTGACACTGCCTTTTTATTCTCCATGCAAATATAATATTGCTAGTAGTCACAGAATGGAAGATGCTTGAAGCTTTCCTGGAGTCTCATCATTGGCCATCTTTGAGCTGCAAAGGAATGTGTGTATCAATAAATAGCCCTGTGTAATTTTCAGAAAGGTGAGTGGTAGGTCTTTCAAGCAAAACTACCGGTGTCTGTCAACAAAATGGTGAGTTGGAACAGCATGTCCAGCCAATATAAAAGACAAGATTCCTACCAAACTTTCAGTGAATTAGTTCAGGCAGCTGCTAATAAATAAGGGGCAACATGCCCTTGGGAGCCATAATTTCCTCTGTCTTTGCTACATTTAGGAAAACAAATGCTCCAGCCATTACCTGTTACTCCATCCCACTCTATACCAGCTTAGCACATTGGGTGGAATGGAGCCAGTGCTCCCTGAGAGGGGGAGTGTAACAGGGTGACATGTCCCATAAGGACTTCAGGGCCTGAGGTCAGCCAATCCTGATTACTAAATAGGTGCACGTGGTTTCGATCGGGTGACTCCTTATAAAAGATAGCAGGTGCTGAAGTGAAGGCTGAAGCCCAAGAAACTGCAGGAAGGGTCAGATAGAGAAGAGCTTGTGTCAGAGGGTTTGAAAGCTACAGAGTGTGACTAACAGGGGAAGGAAACAGGGTGTGACTAACAGGGGTAGGGCCAGAGGGCTGAACTCCAGCCATTAAAAAGCTGAGACTGGCAATTTTGGGTGAAGCAGACTGGGACAGAAGAAGAACTTTGAGTGGGATAGAAAAACTGTGTGTGAACTTTTGAGTTATGGCTATCAAGGACATTTTTAGGACTTCTGGGGCTCTATGAAGTACTATTAAACAGGTTACCCCTTATGCCCCTATCCCTGACAACAGCCTGGGGGAGATGATTTTTTAGAGATATGATTTTATAATCTTCAACACATTAACAAAATAGTTTTAATGCAATTTTTAAACTAAGGTCTGTAGACTAACACAGTTAATTCAGAAACTGACAGTATATACCGGGGTGATCAAAAAGTGGCCCGTGTGCAAGATCCAGTCTGCCAGTGTTAGCTCCTGGTGGGCCCCAGCTGCTATAGTTACCTGCATGGCAGCAGGTACCAGCAATTATAGCTCCCGTTGGCCATGGATCACTGTTCACAGCCAAAGGGAGCTGAAGGAAGTTATGTCTCAGTCTGCACCACTTCCTGCTGCTCCCATTGGATGGAAACAGTGATCTGCAGCCAACGGGAACTGCAATTGCCAGTACCTATTGCCAGGCATGTAAATATAGTGTATATCAACCTGCAGTTGGCAAATGCCTGTTAAATGGCTTCATTACCACTTGACTGGCTTTTTCACACCTTCAGTGTTCTGCTAATAGGTCTGGTAGGCTTTTTCAGTTTTAAGTTAACTAGATCCTCTCCAGAGGAAGAAAACACACAGAACAGGGATAGGAAAAAGCAATAGATAGAGTGGCTGCATATTCTGCCGATAAGGACAGCCCTGATGGCTGTGGATGTTTGTGTTGGGACTCCAGTGATTGTTTGAACCATTTCCATTATTAAATTAGTCCCAAGTGGGGGCACTGTGAGCCACAAATTAAACCATGTGGAGCTTGTAAAAGGCCTGCAAGAGGGGAGCTAACATGAAAAGGGATGTTACCCGCTGTCATGAGTGTACGCTTAGAAGGTAGCTGCCCTGCTACCAAACACAATTGCTAGAAATAGAGGTGTTGGGGATGCTATGGCACTCTTTGGCTAGAAGTGATTTCCATCATATGCAAGGTTTACAGTGTGGTTAAATGGCTGTCAACACCTTCACTATCAAAATTAATCCAGCATCCCGGGCTAGGGACAGATGCACACAGCCCATACAGGGGATTAAGTAACCATAGTACCCTGCACATGCACATATGGCAGCTCATGGCAAAGCCTTGAATGGTGGTCTAGAAAATGACAAGGACTAGGAGTTAAATCTTAGTACTGAATATGCGTCAGAGTATTTCATGAGTCCTGTGGCAATAGTAATATAATAGGCAACATTCAGATAATGAACATCACTTTAAAACACTATAAAAAGACAGCTAATTTCCATCATAAAACACCTGACAGTTGAGGTTACATGAAGTAAATGTGCATACATTGTGAAAGATCACCAGAATGTAAGACAATCCTCTGAATTTGATAAATTATTTATTTCTTTAGTTTTTTTTTTAAGTTTCCTGTAAGAAATGCTCTAGGTACTAACAATTATTTAAATGTAGGATAACATAATGATGACCGCCTGCTGGCATTCAATACTCAAATAAAGATAACATGTAAACTGCTGGCAGCATTAAAAAATGATGTACAAGTAACAAATTAATTCAGCCAACCAGTAAATCAAATTTGCAATAGAAATCTGATGACAAATGCAACACAAGTGCATAGACATAGGTAAATAAAGTCTATATTAAATGAGCAATAATAGTACGTGATTATAAATTATCAAATAGCGTAACATTCACAAGTGAGCCTTTACAGTTTACATGGTTAGCTTTGAAATCTGTTGCTTTTTAGTTACATTTCTTTTGACAGCTTATTTTTAATGACCACTGTAACTCTATTTTTCTGAGAGCTGCTAATAGTTATTTTCTCCCATTTCAATGTATAGCATTACACACAGGAACAGCCCGAGGCCGGCTGCAGCAGCTGGCGCCCTATGTGGGGTGGTGCAATCGCTGCCCCTGCCTGCACGGCCATCCATGGCCTTGATGTTATCATCGGGCACCCGGGACAGCGGAGCCCTAGGCAACAGCCTAGCTCACCTATGCTTACGGGCCGCCCCTGATTACACATCTATATATCGTACAATTACAAACTGCAATTTAATGCCCCCATGTTTTGGAACAAGGATGGAAGAAGGTGGACCTTCTTTCAGGAATGTGCCTCTTGCTGTTTCTGTGAAAATCTGCCCAAATTTGGTCAAATTTAGTCCTAAACTGATGGTGTCAAATTTGCAGATGAACTGTAGCTCAGCAGTTTCTGACACCATCATCTGAGGATTAAACAAAGACTGTGAATGGCTTGCTATCTACAAAAGCAGTTTCTCCTCCCTTGGTGTTCACACCTTCAGATCAGCTGCTAGAAGTGGGCCTCACCCTCCCTGATTGAATTAACCTCTTTATCTCTAGCCTTATTCTGGCCTGCATAGTTATACCTGCCTCTGGAAATTTCCACTACGTGCATCTGATGAAGTGGGTCTTTGCCCACGAAAGCTTATGCTCCAAAACATCGGTTAGTCTATAAGTTGCCACAGGACTCCTTGTCGCTTTTGCAGATCCAGACTAACACGGCTACCCCTCTGATACTTGAAGGGAGAGTGTTCTTCCTTTGACTTCCTGCTGTGTAGACAACGCCAAAAGCCACATTAAGCTATTTAGACTTCAGCTACGCAATTGACGTAGCTGAAGTTGTGTATCTTAATTCAACTTTGCCTGCTATGTAGACATGCCCTGAGAATGCTCACTCCAGTTCTACAGGGTCAAAGCTGGACTTTCCCTATAATTGATGCTCTCTGTTGCTTCAGACCAGGATGAGGCCAGGCACTGAAATTAAGAGCAGAAATGTCTCTCCTGTGCTATCAGTACCCCTGCCGATGTGTGGAGGAACCTAACTGATTTGAATGCAAAGGGGACAAGACCTGAAGGTGGAAGAAATGGAGACGTTTGGGACACAGGGCCTGGAAAAGCTGGGCTAGGGACAGAGACTCTTACTGAGAGTTTACAGGGGAGACTGGGAGCTAGGAGGGATGAAGGGAGACAGGGACTTTCTGAAGGATACTTGGACTGGTAGCCAGGGATGGGAGGCTGAGCAGGGGGACTGGAAACCTATAGGGGGAGAGCACTGCCAGGAGTGAGAAGGAGAGATAGATATGAAAAAAGCTGTGGTCTGAAAAACTCTTGCTTCATTTACTGCAGAAGTTGTAAAGTGCATAGGATGATGGACAGGGAACAGCAAAGAGAGGGAGAAAGGTCTCATGGTTATGGCAGTCTAATGCTGTTTCAGAGAAATGGATTCTGTCCCTCTCCAACAGAGATTTCCTTTGTGATGCTAGGCAAATCACTTAAATTCTCCACAGGCTCCTCATTCAATCATCCCCTCTCTAGCTCATTTTCCAAGGCTCATCCCTCCCTTGTTTTTTATCCTAGACTCTTTGTACAGCTAATCCCAATGCTCCCATCAGCTCACCCCCACAACCCAGACTGTATCATAATGTGAACACAAAACAAAAAAGCCAAGTTAAGCTTATACATGCAGTCTTAATACTGGCATCTCTCCTAATTGTTGAGTGCTTGACTTTACAACCTTAATCTTTTAATGTACTTTTTATGTTTGTGATATTGCAAATATAGAGCATTCTATTAAAAATTAGGGTTACTGATATGATAAATACTGTAATGACAGAGGTTCCACTTCAGGGAGAGAAAGAAGAGGTGGCATTGGGAGGTGGGGTATTACAAAGGGAACTGTTCAAGTATTAAGGAAGGTCAAGGAATTGTTAGTGACTATCATCTCTCTAATTTTTGGCTGATGATCCAATCATATGTGGGAATCCGGTACTGTAACTTTGTAGCCAATTGTCATGCAGAAATTAGATATTTCGTTGGTGTTGCAATTTTTTCTAAATCTGACTATTTCAGAAGTAGATAAACTCAGCATTTTGAATATGTTTTTTCTCAAACTTCATGACAAATGGCTTATAGTTCACAAATGGGTTTGCCTTTTACCAACTTTCATGCCAGATGCTGATCCTCTAATTTTATTTAAACTTCAGTACTTTTATCTCCTTTCTTTAAAATAACAATTTAATCAAATATATGCAAGTTTTTGAGTTAATATTTTGTTTTATGTTCTATTCACACTATTTATTAATCACAATCTTTTTAAGAAGATTCGAAGCTACCAGCTCTGTCTATAATGTACTGCCTATAGAAGACAAATATATCTATCATCATTAAATAGATAAAACAGACAAAAGGCCAAGGTTTAAACATAGCAATGACTTTCATATATAGAAACAAAGAAATAACCAACACAAATGGTATTTGATTCCTTGCATCTTATCAAAAGTAGAATATGTCATGGTTGTGTCAAAACTAACAAAAAGCCTTCCATTAATACCACTTAGTTGACTTAGAGAATAAGAAGCTTTATTTACCCAGCTTTGCTAAAGGTCTTCCAATGAAATAACTGCAAATCTCTAAGGAACAGATCTGAACTCAGTAAAAAGACTCTTGTTATCTTTAGTGGGCTTTGGATTAAGCCCTACATGTCCTATGTCAGCAAGCATCAGTTCTTAGAGAAGAGTCTTTTGAGACTGAGCCTAGTTTGATTGTAGCAAAGTTGTGGTTAGAAACACAGAGAGGATTATTCTGAGGCATTACAATCGCTATTCTAGAATCCCAGTCAGATCATTCTGATTTCTACCTGCCTCATACAGCCTTAAGTTCCTTTCAGTTCTGAGCTGAAGCCAAAGTGTTAAGAGATGAATCCATTGTAATGCACTGAACAAAACCCAAAATGTTTGGCAACATACTTCTTTCCCAGATCCATCGTTATTATTTTTGTTCACTTTCAATGAACATTTTATAATGAAAGCTGCCTTTTAGCCTTCACCTAGTGTGGTAACCCTTGGGAAAAACAGAGTCGCAGTAAAACATGTTAAAATGAGGTAATAAGAATGCAATACAGGACCAAATGATGAACTGGCAAACCTTGTATGACTTTGCTGCTGTTTCAGCAAATGAGACTGAATATCTTCAGAATAAATTATTTTTGTCTGTAATCTGACTAACTCTGAGACTCTATTCTAGCTAGAATAGTGATAGAAATGTAGCTGTGTTATTCTGGTGCAGCTGAAACAAAAAACAGGACTGTATAGCACTTTAAAGACTAACAAGATGGTTTAATATGTGATGAGCTTTCGTGGGCCTGACCCACTTCCTCAGATCAAATAGTGGAAGAAAATTGTCACAACCATATATACCAAAGGATACAATTTAAAAAAATTAACACATATGAAAAGGACAAATCAAATTTCAGAACAGAAGGGGGATGGAGGGGGGGGGGGAAGGGAGGTAGGTAAATGCCTGTTGTTTATTCTAGCTAGAATGTGAGCTATCCATTTCTTTTCTTTTTCTCTTGGTTTTATTTTTATTTGTTAGACAAATATCACATTTTGGATGCTTCCAATAACAACCTTGAATCTACATAATCAGAAACATCACATAATTTGTTGAAAAAAAACTCTTTATTTATAAAACAAATATGTTCTACCCACTTGTGTGTATTTTTTCCTCACTGCACTAATAGCGGACATACACTTTCTCTCCATAATTTCTCTGACTCTGGGGTACTAGAAGATAATATAGCAAAGCTCTCAGGCTACCAGATACAGTATGATCAGCATGAAGAAAATCCTTTTTAAAAAGTAATTTCCAGTCATACATTCCCACATTTGCTTCTGTAATATTCCCTGTGATTCAGAAACTCATTTCTATTCTCTAATAATAAATTAACCAATACATAAAAATAGAAAAGCAAAGTAAAATCCCTGTGGTTTTAAATATTAAATCATCTGTCCCTACAGTGCAACAGGCATGGATTCCATGCATTGCAGACTATAGAAGACTCATAGCTCTCAACTTCCAGGTTGGAGGAATTAATGTGCATTGCAGATACTCACTCAGCAGCGGGTCACTGAATGCATTGCCTGGGCAACGTTCCCTGCCAGCCAATTTAGAGAATACACTTAGCACTCACTGCTCTCAAAAGGAATGGCTTTGTGTGTCTCTAGGTGAAAGATTAGATGTTGCAATCACAACCAAGTCAAATTTAAAGGCAAAAGCATAGGAGATCAAAAGATACATATTAAGAAAAATAAGAAAGAAAAGGTACTCTGCTTGCATGTGCAGTCAAAGATATACTATATAATAATTAAAACTGTCTGGAAATATTAACAACTAGAGAGAAAAGGAGGATGCAGTTTGCATCTGGATTAAGTATAGAGTCTAGGATTTGTAGTGTAGGAAATCAAACTAGCCATTTTTGCAATATTTCTATCATCATAGAACATGTCCAGTTAGACCCAGGAAAAAGGATCCTTCTGGTTTGGATGCAACACAGAACCAAAAGTGCAGAGATGGTTACATAGCCAGAGAACAGAATCTGATATCTCCTACAATTCATTACAGTTAGTAGATAATTTTGATTTTCCATGTCTTGAATAATAGTGTGTATGTGTACATATATATATTTTTAAAAATTGGAGTTTGGAGCATACACACATAATTAAATATTTTCAACCCTCATTAAATATAAACAATTAAAGGTATCAAATGAAAAAAGTGGAAAATCTGAGCTTAGTGTGGGTATAGTATTTGGATGAAATATAGTGACTTGGTATGTATACACAGAAACATTTTTTCAAAATAATTAGCGATATTTTGAAATAACAGTCCGCATCTACACAGCCGGCAGTTATTTTGAAATAATGTCAAAATATTGTGAAGCTGGAGGACTTCTTACTCTGACTCCTGTAACCCTCATTGTACAAGGAGTAAGGGAAGTCAGAGGAAGAGGGCTCTGTTTCAGAATAAGTGCTGTGTAGACACTCTCAATTTCAAAATAAGCTACAGGCAGTCCCCGGGTTACGTACAAGATAGGGACTATAGGTTTGTTCTTAAGTTGAATTTGTATGTAAATCGGAACTGGCTCCAGATTCAGCCGCTGCTGCTGAAACTGACCAGGGGCTGACTACAGGAAGCTGGAGCCGGAATTGCTCTGCCCCCAGCTTCCTGGAATCAGCCACTGATCAGTTTCAACAGCGGCTGAATCTGGAGCCTGGGACAGAACAGCTGGGCTGCCAGGTAGGTCCCTGCAGACCAACCCGGCAGCACCCCAGCTGCTCTACCCCAGGGTCCACAACAAAAGCCTGGTCTGCTGGGGGGGGGCGCACTAGCTGCGCCTCTCCCCCCCCAACAGACGAGGGACATGGGGAGCAAAGCCGCAGTGGCGGCGGGGTGCCGCGCCTCTGAGGCTTTGCTCTGGCAAAGCCTCAGAGGCGCAGGACCCCGCCGCCGCTGCGGCTTTGCTCCGGGTGTCCCTGGTCTGCTGGAGACGGTCCCCAGCAGACCAGAGGCACCGGGAGCAAAGCCGCAGTGGCGGCAGAGTCCCGCGCCTCCCCGGCTTTGCCAGAGCAAAGCCTCAGAGGCACGGGACCCCTCCGCCTTCCCGGCTTTGCTCCAGGTGTCCCTGGTCTGCTGGAGACGGTCCCCAGCAGACCAGGGACACCTGGAGCAGCTTTTCTCGCCCCGGAGGTCGAGGTGGCGGGACCGCTGCGCTCTGGGCGGTCCCGCTGCCTGCGAACTCCGGGGCGAGAAAGCCGCGTTCGTAAGTGCAGATCCGACAGAAGTTGGATCCGCGTAACTCGGATACTGCCTGTATTTCGAAATTTGCTACACAATTGATGGAGCTCAATTTGCTTAGCTTATTTCAAATTAAGCTCTGCTGTGTAGATGCACCCTTAATTTGAACATAGTAACTGAAGTGCTACAGTAAGTTTTCTAAGACTTTACACTAAAGGGACTGAAATACAATAAACTCACTGACATGCTATTTAGTATAAATATTCAGAAGAAATCAATCAGTCACTTTGACACAAAATGTGTACAACAGCTCAATGATGAATTTATTGTATCAATTAACTTAAACACACCAAAAATAAATATTTCCAGTGATGTTAATTTTGCTCCATTTCAGGTACATTAATGTATCATGGTGGCTAATTTATTATATACACCACAAAATGAAGTATTATTATTAATTATCTAAATAGTATTATTGTTCTGCATGGACTCTTACAACAGCTAGGATACTGGTCATAACCAAGAGCAAAAGCGAAAAAGCTTATCATTTAAGACCCAGATCCTGCTACCTACCCCATGAGTAAGGAAGGTTCTTAATGACTATACAATTGACACGGATCCTTTCATTTCAACCGGGGGAAGAGATTGTTCATAGAAAGATCACTCAGAGACTGTTCCATGGCAGTTCTCTTTAGCAAGACAGAATAGAGGAGCTCAGGTAGACCACAGGAGATATAAAGATGTGGGTCTGCAATTATGAATCAGGGAGGAGATTCATAGGGCCTACCAAATTCTGATAAGTAATTCTTCAGGAGCATGATTTCACAGAGGCAGCTCCCACATAGATTTATAGCCCATGACCTATTTTATTCAGGTTTTGCCATGGGGGTCCAGAATATGACACTAATTTATAAGTAGAAATAAACAGATAATGAAGTAGTTTAATATACATAAGTATATTAGCATACACATGCAAAACAAAAAATCCTAAAACATATATTAAAATAAATTCAAGTCTCAGATAAAAATTACCTTTGACATGACTGAGTGATTTTAAGTGTTTGTTTGTACCCTAAAAGAACACCAATTAGCTATTTTAAGAGCAACAATATGTAGTCTCAGATATAGTAATGAGTGTTGAAGTATGAGTTCATTTAGCTATGCCCCCATCACAAATGCTATTTCAAATTGCCACCTACAAGGCATAATAAAGGTATAGCCAAAATGGACATTACCAACCCAACACTTATTAAACTTGTGCCTAATATTCCAAACTACAGTATTTGTTTGATATTGCTGCCCCTTTACTGTCTAGTAGCAGAATTCAGTGCCTTGCAAATCAATTTCTGGTTTGACCCATAAATCAGTGCTTCTGAGTTAGATATTTTCTTCAAGTAATTTTATTTATAAAAAGTACAAGTCCTGTTCAGCAACTCCATCTTGCAGAGACATCAGGTAAGAGGCCCTGTTCCAAGACTGCTTATCAAGACCACATGGCCCCATCTAGTGCTTACCCTCCTTTTGCACAACTGCTTTGCAACACAAAGGAACCTGAGAGTTTCTGCTGCCTGACGAAGGAGAGTGCTTTAACCCACACAACTCCTTTACTGACTGATTGCACTTATTGCACAGCATTCCAGCTTTTTCTGTGGGAGTTTCATCCTTGGTGTGCTTACATGTAAATGACCTCTAATGGACAATTCAGGACAACGTCCAGCTTCAAAATGTAAAGAATACACAATAAACGCATACATTTTTAACTACTTAATATGTTCACTGAATCATTTATAATGAAGCATATAATCTAGTCATTATAGTGACAATTTAAACAATTCACATGGAACTGGACATACTGCTCTGTAATTAACTCAATAATTATTTAAGAATAAATTTTGTAATTACAACTAGTCCTTTGTAACGTGTGGCAAGATGCTTTAATCTCAGTTTTAGATACCATTGCACTTGACAAAATTCCTGCTCAGCTGCCACCTAATCCTGTAAGTGCCTAAACCAGCACAACCTACTCTAGTGACTAGGTCACATGAGTGACCCTCCTTCATCTCAGTTGGGCACAAGATTGTCGTAACCAAGACAATCTCCCAAGATAGGGTAGCTTACGTACCGAGAATTTGCGGAGTGTGTCAATTGAACGGTAGCATCCCTTCAGTTGGAAGCGGGAAAGCACGACTCTTACATTCAATGTTGTGAGCAGCCAGCACACACCTCAAATCATGTGCCCTTGCTTTATGTACATGTCACTCAAATAATACCAGTAGGAAAAAAAACTATGCAGATGGAGCCAGAAGAATATGGCAGCCCTGTGTGTGGTCAACAGTAAACAAAATGTCTTACAGGCCACACATAGAATCCTGATGGGCTACATGTGCCCCTTGGACCACAGATTGCCTACCACTGGCTTAAATTCACTTGGCACCTAAATTTCCATTGTAAAAATGACCTAGGTGCTTACATATCTAGCCTTGGCTATGTGTACTGCTGTCTCGCTCTAGAGTTATGTCTACACTGCCCCCATTTGGCGCAAAAAAATGCAAATGAGGCAAAGAGTGGAATATCGGTGCACCTCATTTGCATAATTAATTAGGCTCCATATTTGCACAAAAAAAACCTCTTTTGCAAGAGTTGTTCTTCCACATTTTTTTCAGGAAGAACAGCTCTTGCGCAAGAGGGGGTTTTTGCACAGAAAGGATCTGTGTAGATGGCTCCTTTTTGAGCAAAAGCCTCTTGTGCAAAAATGGAGCCTAATTAATTACGCAAATGAGGTGTGACAATATTCCACGCTTTGCTTCATTTGCATATTTTTTTGTGCAAAACATAGGTGTCTGGATATGTGTCTCCTCACTGAGTATCAGTGAAATCCACAAACAGGGAAAAATAGTCAGAGGAGTGTTTATCTCATTTAAGGGGCCCAATGCTGCAGGTATGTTCAGAAGCCAGATCCAGTCCCATTCAAAATCTAACTAGAGGAGAAGATAGTATCAGTCTTGCAACATTCAGCGCAATGCTTAAAGTATTCATTCAGGGTGTAGGAAACCTGGGTTCCATTTCCTTCTCTGACGGATGAGAGGAATGATTTGAACTAGAGCCAGCGGCGGATTTAGGGCAGGGCGAGCGGGGCGGCTGCCCCGGACCCCGCGCTTCCCGAGGCCCCGCGCATGCGCCTTGGCACCACAGCGCATGCGCTGTTTCAAGGGGGGGGGGCGCGAAATTTTGCTGCCCAGGGCCCCGCGGTGCTGCCCAGGGCCCCGCGGCACTCTCATCCGCCCCTGACTAGAGCTGTCTCCCCACTTCTCAGATGAATACTCTAACATGGAGCTACGGTTATTCTAATTTGGGTACTGTTAATTTCTCCTGTTCAGATGTTGCTCCTGGGATAAATACTTAAGTTGTTAGGCCAAACAAAGACAGAATATGAATCTGTACACTTGTGGTTAGCATGACCACTTACAAGGTATGAAATATAGGGTCCAGTCCTCCTACACTAGTGGTTCTTTCATAATTTCTAAATAGTGGAATAGCTTCAACAGAATAATCCATAGCTCATTGGTGACAGCACTCTTTTAGGATTGGAACAGGAGATTCAAACCTCTTTTCTTCCCGTAAGACACAAGGGGGAATTGACCTGATGTCTCCCAGGTCCCAGATGGGTGCTCTAACCTCTACCGTAAAAGTTATAAGTAGGGCCCTACAAAATTCATAGCCCATTTTGAGCAATATCATAGTCATAGAATTTTTAAAAATGCAAATTTCATGATTTCAGCTATTTTAAATCTGAAATGTCATAGTATTGCAATTCTAGGGGTCCTGATCCCCATAAAAGGACTTATAGCAGGGGTGGGCAATAATTTTTGCAGGGGGACCACTTCATTAATTCTGACAGTGGTCGTGAACCACCCTCCCCCCAATGGGAGGAGCTTCAGACAGAAAAAAGGCTCGCTCCTGGCGGGGGTAGGAGATCTAGCACTCTCCCACTGTCCCCAGGCTGCCAGGGGCACACAGCGCCTAGACGGAACTGCCAGCCATTTTGAACAGTTGGTGGTTCCCTCTAGACACCATGCACTCCTGGCAGGGGAAGGAGCCCTCATGCACTCCCCCATTCCCAGGTTGTGATTGGCATGGAGGCAGGGGAGCACCAGGGCAGCTATGGGCTGAATCAAATGCTTTGGTGGCCTGGATCTAGCCCACAGACCCTATCTTGCCCATCCCTGACTTATAGTGATTTGCAAAGTTATTGTAGTCGGGAGTGTTATTACTACCCTTACTCTGCACTGCTACTGGTAGTAGCATTGCCTTCATAGCTGATCACCTGTACAGCAGCATCTGCTTTGAAGCGGAACCATTACCAGCAGCAGCACAGAACTCTGGCATGGTATGGTATGACACTGACACTCTTACTTCTACAGACCAGGGGGACGGGGGGGGGGGGCAAAGCAGAGCCAAGCAGAGCCAAGCCGCGGAGCGCGCGATCAGCTGACAGCCCAGACGCGTCTGGGCTGTCAGCTGGCCGGGCGCTCCGCGGCTTGGCTCTGCTTTGCCCCGTCCCCCCGTCCCCCTGGTCTGCAGACCAGGGGGACGAGGGGGCAAAGCAGAGCCAAGCTGCGGAGCGCGCGATCAGCTGACAGCCCAGACGCGTCTGGGCTGGCAGCTGGCAGCGCGCTCCGCGGCTTGGCTCTGCTTTGCCCCCCCCCCCCCATCTCCCTGGTCTGCAGACCAGGAGGAGGGTGGGGGGAGCAAAGCAGACCAAAGCCGCGGAGCACGCAGGCAGCGGACAACCACGGCGCGTCTGGGCTGTCCCGCTGCCCCCGTGCTCCGTGGCTTTGCTCCAGACACCTGTGGTACAGCAGCTGGGGCGCTGCCAGTTGGTCCCGTAGCGCCGCTCTGGGCGCTACTGGACCAACCGGGCAGCACCCCAGCTGTTCTGCCCCAGGCTCCTGATTCAGCCACTGCTGGTCAGATTCAGCAGCAGCTGAATCAGGACGCCTGGGGCAGAGCAGCTTGGGTGCTGCTGGGTTGGTCCAGTAGCGCCGAGGAGCAGCGGCGCTACTGGACCAACCCAGCAGCACCCCAGCTGCTCTGCCCCAGGCATCCCCAAGTCAGCCGCTGCTGAAACTGACCAGTGGCTGACTACAGGAAGCCCCGGGCTTCCTGGAATCAGCCGCTGATCAGTTTCAGCAGCAGCTGACTTGGGGATGCCTGGGGTTCTTAAGTTGAATCTGTATGTAAGTCAGAACTGGCGTCCAGATTCAGCCGCTGTTGAAACTGATCAGTTTCAGCAGCGGCTGAATCTGGATGCCAGTTCCGACTTACATGCAGATTCAACTTAAGAACAAACCTACAGTCCCTATCTTGTACGTAACCCGGGGACTGCCTGTATTTGGTAAAGCATACTTAGTGCTAGGTGTTACAGAGCAACTGAAAAAAGGCAGATTAAAAGCACAGATCACTGCTTCCCTGCAATTCATTTTAAATGTTAAGGGAGGGGGGTCAGTGTACATAAATCAGCACAGAGGTGTTCCACCAAACCCAAAATTAAAGCAAGTAACTTGATCACACCTATTTAAACGTTCCTTATATACTTTCTTATCTGTTGTTCCAAGGATCAGTCCTTTTCTTAGGTATCGATATTGCTGGGAAATTCATGCCATGTTCCTAATTAACTCATCTCTCCCACCTCTTGCTCTGCTTTCACAAAAGACTGAAGCATGCAGAACCTGTTTCAACTCAAATTTCACATTCTCTTCCCATTGGGTCTCCTGGCTCCATGCCGACACTTCCTGAAGATTCTCAGGCAACCACTGTTTTTGGGTTTAAAACCCTTTACAGGCAATTTAATTATCTGAATGGCTAGGATGACTAGAAAAGGGTAGTACTAAGGATGTTAAATTTAGATTAATGAACTAATCAAATAATCGATAGAATTTGGATCAATTATTCAATTAACTGATAAGGGCACCTCCACCTTTGAAATGTAGCAAAAGCAGCACTGGCTCTTGCTACATTTCAAAGGAGAAAGCGCTGCAGGGTGCACAGGGCCAGCAGGAGACTCAAGCAGTCCCTGAGTGCTTTGCTTTTGAAGCAAAAGCAAAGAGCATGAAGAGCATAGAACCAGAAGAGGACTCAAGCAGTCCCCCGCTGGCCCCCTGCTTTCTGCTTTTGTACATTTCAAAAGCTAAGAGCACAGGGAGCACAGAGCCAATGGGGAGCTTTCTTGTGCAAGAGAGAGTCTACACTGGCAAGGATGCTCCTGTGCAAAAGCACATGCCAGTGTAGACTCTCTTGTGCACTAAAGAGTTTTTGCGCAAGATCAGGCCAGTGCAGACTAGCCTCTGTATTCACCCAAGACATGACTGGGCTGCCTGAGTCACGTGACTTGACGACAAAGGCGGCGCTGCTGCGAGACAGGCGCCTTCTACCAGCCCCAGCTTAGGTGCGTCCTTCTACCCACGTGACAGGGCTTGCCAGCGGAAGCGCGCAGAAACGCCGCGCCGCAGCATGCACCAATCCCGTGCGGGCGCCTGAAGCGAATCCGCGACACGCGCGCAAGGCAAGACCTCCCACGAGCAGGCCAGCGCCAACTACTGCTCCCGGGATGCAGTGCGCACATCCGCCGGAAGTACATGGTGCTTCCGCGGCGACCTACCGGAAGCAGGCGGTAACGTTTGTTTCTCGCTAGGCTGTGGCTGGGGTTGTCCGCGTGCCGCTGCGCCCGGCTCCACCACGGTAACGGGGCCGGGGTTTGTCCAGCTCGGGCAGGTCCCAGAGTCATCGCCGCGCGCCCAGCGTGTTTCCCCGCCTCCCGGGCCCGCGCTGAGCCTCCTGCCTCAGCGCCTCTTCTCCTGCCCTGCTCGTGCTCCCAGCCCGGCGCCCGCCGCTGAGCCGTGCAGTCCCGGGCCTCTGCAAGCGCGGGCAGCGCTCCGTCCCCGGCTCCTGTGAGCTCGGAGCCTGCCGGTTCCCTTAGGTGGCTTCTGCTCTGGTCACCGCGCACAGCGGCCTGGCTGCTGCAGACACGTGCCCAGAAATACTTTACTGGAGCGCAGAGGTTGATCTTGCCACGTGTTTTATAGGCTGCAATTTCTTGAAAAGAAACAAGCACCAGTGTGTCCATTATAGTTCACCGTAGGTATCCAGGAGAATGGAGCATCTGTGATCTGTCATAGAATTGAGCCTTTTAATGTGTCAATGAAAGTACTTATTTAAAAAAAGAAAATAGTAAAGACTACAAATAATTCTTATCTTTATTATATTCATGTAATATGTAACCGATTTACCTTATTGGTAAATCTGAGGCAGAAACTTTATTACACTCTTGCACACAAACACTCCCTCCCTCCCTCTCTCCCCTCAGTGTTGCTCAGGTCCATAATTCAAAAAAAAGTTTGTTTTTCTTCATTTAAATCATTGCTTTAGAATGGGCCTCGGGATGAGGGGTTCAGTATGCAGGCTGATCTGGGAAGAGAGCCCTCAGCTCTCTCTCACTGCTTGGTGCCAGGTAAGAAGCACCTCTCCATGGCCCCTATAACTCTAGCAGGCCATAGTCGGGAAGGGGTGCAGGGGTGCAGCCTCTGGCTGGGGCAGGTCCAGATTCATCTGCTCCCTGTGCTCCCCAGCCAGATGAAGAGTGCAACAAAGTATGCACTTACCCTTCATCAGGGAATGATGAGAAACAGCCAGCAATGTCCCTATATGAATTGAGGCGAGGCAGAGACGTTCAAACAAATGTAATAAAGTTAGGGATGTTAGATCTAATTTAACTGAATAATCATGTAACCACACCAAATCCTATCAGTTACACAATTATTCTATAGTCCCTTGGGGCAGGGCCAGCAACCAGTGTGCTCCCAGCCCCGCTCTCCCCGAGAGTGGAGGAACTCTAAGCCATGGGGGTTGGGAGGCTGGGGCAGTCCCAGAGGAGATAGTTGCACCCCAGCCAGCCTTTTCACCTGTCTGGTTCTCTCTTTTCTGTATGGCTGCATCTAGACTGGCATGATATTGCGGAAATACTTTAACAGAAAAGTTTTTCCATTACAAGTATTTTCGCAAAAGCGCGTCTAGATTGGCACAGATGCTTTTGCACAAAAAGTGCTGTTGCGCAAAAGCATCCATGGTCAGTCTAGACGCGATTTTGCGCAAGACAGCCCCAATCACCATTTTAGCCATCGGGGCTTTTTTGTGCAAAACAGTTCTTCCCTGTCTACACTGGCCCTCTTGCACAAGTATTCTTGCGCAAGAGGGCTTTTTCCCGAGCGGGAGTGTGAAAGTATTTGCACAAGAAGCACTGATTTTGTACATTACAAAGTCAGTGCTCTTGCGCAAATTCAAGCGGCCAGTGTAGACAGCTGGCAAGTTTTTGCGCAAAATCTTGCAGTCTAGACGCACCCTATGGTTTTATGAGAAGCAATTCTATTCCATGAACATCCCATTTTTATGGCACCACCAAACCCTTACATTGGTTTAAGTTATGATAAGAGGAAGCTGAATACTGAATTTAGTGGTTCTAGCTCTTACCATTTAGGAATTCTTGAACTAACTGACAGACAAATAAACGTATAATACATAAGTCCTACATGTTCAAAATGAGGCAGTGATCATGCAAGCTTCCAAAATGACCTGATGACCTAAATAAAGGGGACAACCTCTGAGTGAAATGGTTCAATCTCTCTGACTAACTTGTGCATGTGGATCCGTAGCCTCCTGCCCTGTTTCCCTCACCCACCTGATGGCTTCTGGGATATACCCTCCACCCTCACATGCCCTGCAGGTAGAGGCGCCTCTAGTCTAGGGATGTTAAATTTCAATTAATCAACTAATCGAGTAGTCGATAAAGAGTGGGATGGGGCACTTGCTATCCCCACTGCGCCTCTGTTTTTACAATGTAAGAGCCACCCGTGGCTCTTACTACATTGAAAAGGCAGAAGAGCAGCAGAGAGTCAAGCAGTCCCTGCTTGCTTAGGGTTCCTCCACTCTCAGGGAGAGTGTGGCTGGGAGCACACTGGTTGCTGGCCCTGCCCCAAGGGACTATAGAATAATTGTGTAACCGATAGGATTTGGTGTGGTTACATGATTATTCAGTTAAATTAGATCTAACATCCCTAACTTATTACATTTATTTTAAACCTGACACCTATTGATTTCCGGTGACCCTTAGTTCTTGTGTTATGTGAAGGGGTAAATAACACTTTGATATTCACTTTCTCCATACCATTCAGAATTTTATAGACCTACCATAGCCCCACTTGGTTATGTCTTCTAAAACTAACAGCCCCACACTTGATAAATTGCCTCAGATGGAAGCTGTTGCATGCATCTGACCATTTTTGTTGCTCTTCTGTGATTTTTTCCAACACCAATATATCTTTTTTTAAATAGGGCCACCAGAAATGCAAGGGATATTCAAGATGTGTGCGCATCATGGATTAAAGTAGCAGTGTTAAGATATTTATTATCTATCACTTTCATAATGTTTCTTAAAATAACATTTTTATGGTTGTATCATTTTTCGTGGTGATAATTCTGGCAGAGTTCCATTGTTATATAACAGTGTTCTTTTTAAAAAAAAATACAAAATCCAAATTTTGTTCAGAAATGTTTTCAGACCTGTTTCTTCTTTTTTTAACACAGCTAAAACAATGACAAACACTGAAAGGAGCCCCAAGCAGCAAATGATTTCTCAGCTACACAATTTTGCTGCTACTGGAGACAAGGTCAGGTTGACAGCACTGTGTAGTCAGTCTCCATCCCTTATCAATGAAGCTGCTGAGAATGGTTGGACAGCCTTGATGTATGCTGCGAGAAATGGCCGCTTCGAGATTGTGCAGATTCTTCTTGAAAAAGGGTAAGAAAGATAAGAGGATCCTTTACATAGGATCTACTTAGGCCCTTCCTGTCTTTCCTATCACTGTACACAGATCCATATGAACATTATTCTTTTCTGAAATTACCTTTTTTGTTGGGGTCTCACTCATATTGGTGGAACTCTCCTGTCTCTTAAGGTTATTTTCATTCTTGAGAATAGCAGTAACAGGGTAGAGCATGAACCATGCCCTAAACTGGTCATTGCTCACCTCCCCTTGCATGTATAAGTTCAGTATATTAAATTGAATAAATCTAAATATTCCAGTTACTTTTTTTTCCTCAGAGCTTTAACATTAGTACAGAGCCTGCTTTTGCATTATAGTGCAAATAGTTCTGTTTCAGTGGCTTTCTTGGCACAGTTGTTGTCTAGTATCTCAGTATTTCTGTGGTATTTTCACTTACATTTCTCAATGCTACATTGCTAGTACTGTTCTCACTGGCAACTGAGTTAGGACAGTACTGTGCCAGACCTTTTATTAGAGGATCTTAATGCTACTTAGTGCTACATTTCTTTGCTTTATCATTTGGCACTTACTTTTCAGTTGGTTCAACTCTTCCCTCAGTGTACCACTGCCTTACTTCTTTTACAAGTGTAGCTTTTCAGGAGACAGGAAGACCACTTACTATCTTCCTATCATGTCAGCCCAACAAATCAATATCAAAGACTGACTAGATTGTATATTGTGTTGTCTGCCTTGAAGTAAAACATGGTAGAGCTAGATATGTCTGCTAATATTCTGGGGGTGAACCTATATCCTGGGGGCCAGATATGACCCCTGGCTTGCCTGGATCCGGCCCCGAGGCTTGTAGCTTCCCCCTGCTCCCTGCTTCAGGGAGCTGATACAGGCACTAACCACTAGCACCTGATCCCCACTGCAGGGGGAAGGCATGAACCTTGCAGGCTAGTGTCAGGTAAGCTGGGCCAGATCTGACCCTTGAACTCTGCCTGGCAGGGGAGGAAGTGGCTCCACGTTCTGCTTTTCCTCTACCCCCTCACTCACAGATGGGGTAAATTGCAGTGCATCAAAGTGCTACCTGGAGGCTTTTCCACCACTACTCTGGCCATAATTGCAGCCAATAAGAGCAGCAGGGGTGGTGCCTGTTTAAGATCAGAGCAGTTTCTCCCAGGTATTGAGGGAGATGGGTTCTTTCTCCAAGAACGGACTTCTTGAAATGTGTAAGTAGGGAAAAGTTTAGTTAGTTCATCAAGGTTTATTGTTTTCTTTGTTTGGGGGTTTGGAAATCATGACTGAGCTGGCTAATTTTTTTTTCTCTTTTGTAAATAAGGATTATGCCCAGTGATTTTCTCTGAGTCTATGTCACTTCATAGCTAGCTAACACCTAGTCATTTACTATGCTTACAACAGTAGTTTTGTTTTGATTAACCGATATTGGTTGACTGTTGTGTCCTTAAGGTTACGTGCCTAGTTACTGTACAGAGTCCACTGTTCACTGCAGATTCCCTCTGTTTGTTTTTCCAACTCCAAGCAAAATGGAAGTTGAGGGGAGAGCTTTGCTTTGGCGAAAGGATTCCCAAAGGATCTCTTCCCTGGAAAATCATGTATATTGGAAAATCATTTAATATTTTCTTTTAGTCACTTGGGTGGTGGCAGCAAGAAATCAGTGTCTTTTTGGATCTCAGGGGGCCTGAGATCAAACAAGTTTGTCTCTGGGAGTCACAAAGACTTGTTTTGCAGAGTTTATTCTAACTGGCCCCCCATCTCTGCACTCGGATTGTCACATTGGGGAATTGAGCCATAACACACCCCCAGTCCACTCCTGGGCAGCCCTCTCCCACTGAACCCCTCATTTCTACTAGGTTAGGCTCTCCTAAGTTCTGGTGTGCGAGGGGAGTGTGGGGAGCGCCTTTCTACTTCTCATTCGGAGGCCATGTCAGTGATACAGAATTTGTCTCTAAATGATCAAGTAATCCTAATTGGAAAAGGAAAATTCACTATCAAATTGTATGGTTGACTCAATTATTTATTTTTGTGATCTTTTTTCCCCTAGTCTGAAACAGATTATATGTGCTGAAATCCCATGATAGCAAGTACTACTAGGTATTCTGATTTTTTCTATAAATAGTTAAATATATGCCTTATAGCAGTTTTTTTTCCAGCTCTTTCATTTTGTGGACAGCTATGAAAAAGAAAGATGCTTATGTGGATCAGTTAATCTCCCAAAGCATGATTTTAAAATGCTCATTCGGCAGATCTCCCAAAACGGCTTGAAGACCGAGCATCCAGAGCCTTTGCCTCTTGTTTCCAAGTTAGTGAATTGTGATGTCCATAAGGCTGAAATCTAGTTCCATTGAATGAATTAGACAAGAAATGGAGAGTGATTAAAAACAAAAATATTTTCTTAAAAGTAGAAATGTTTTGCTACCAGTATATTTTCCTGATTATTCTTTGATAGTTTTGCCTCCGCATATTCTCACTTCTGGTGTGTCTTTTGGTACCTTTGAGATCCTTCTAGAAAGCATCACCCAGTACAGCTTCATGAGCTCCCTCTTGCAGAACTGAACATTCAGAGCCAAAGGTATGAAAGGGTCATGTGGTCCGTGTGCCTTACTTCTTCCCCTTCTGCAGGGAAACCTGTTCTTTCCAGGCCTGGAACAATTTCTAGGGTTTTGATCCAAAACGTCTTTAATTTCTAATATTGTATTCCATTAAAGTTAATTAGGTAGTTATAAAATATGAGAGAATTATCTCCAAATCCTACTGTCATGTGACACCAGTAGGAACAGAGACATTGTTTTACCTCTGTACATGGCATTCCTGCAACCATTGTTAGAAATCTCTGCCCAATTCAAGAAGGTAGTTGATAAATTAGAGAGGCTTCAGAGATGTGTAAGTAAAGGATTAGAAAAACCTGCCTTCACAGACTCAGAGAGCTCAGTTAGTTTAGCTTAACAAAGAATGTTACAGGGTGACTTGATTACTGTCTGCAAGTATCTACAGGGTGAATAAATATTTCACAGGGGCTCTTTAATCTAGCAGAGAAAGGGGTAACACAATTCAGGAGCTAGACAAATTGAAACTGGAAATAAGGTATACATTTTTAACAATGAGGGTAATAAAGCATTAAAACAGTTTACCGTGCCATGGTGGATTCTTCATCCTGACAATGTTTAAATCATATTTGGACGTTTTTCTTAAAGTAATTCCTTATACTATAGGAATTATTATTGAAGTTCTGTGTCTGTTATACAGACAGTCAAACTAGATGATCACAGTAGTCCCTTCTTGCCTTGGAATCTAAGACCCTGGCACTTGTATTTAGCAAGAGGAAGTGAAAGTGTTGGGACCATATGGTCATTTTATCATCACATTTCTAAATGTTCAGTGCTGTGAAAGAATACATGCATGGCCTCAGTTGGGACTGCTTTCCTAAAGGTCCCCAAAGCTAAGTGGTGATATGGATGTGACTTACAATGAAAATGTCGTCCAGCAAGACTTTTACAGAATCACAGTCACTATGGTAACCATCATTTTTCTTTTCTATTTATAGGTGTGACAGGTCCATTGTCAATAAATCAAGCCAGACTGCACTGGATATTGCTAAATTTTGGGGGTATAAGCATATAGCCAATTTACTAGAAAATGTTAAAGGTGGGCAGAAGCCTTTTTTTCTGCCAAATTATGTAAGAGAATATGAAAATTATTTTAGCAGGACACTTCTGGATAGAAGAAGTGATAAAAGAACAGATTCTAAATGGTTAAACAGAAAACAAAATCATCCAGCTACAATATACATCCTTTTCTCAAATTTAAGCCCTTTGGTCACTTTGGGTGGTGGTGAAGATAGTTATCAGCAGCCTGAAGTCAGGCTTTGCAGACTGTGCCACAAGGATGTAAAGGAATACATGAGTCAAACTGAAGAAGTCACCTTGATATTTCTTGGAGTAGAACTTCAGTTGGCTTCTCTGAATGGAAGAGTTCTGAAGGAAGATGAAGATGATGGACTGGTTGCTTGGTTTGCCCTTAGCATAGATGCCACCTTTGCTGAACAGTTTAAACAGAAACATGAAGACTGTTATTTTCTTCATCCTCCGATGCCTGCATTGCTGCAGTTGCCTGAAAGAGAAGCTGGTAAGGTGTCCAAAATATAACTTTTAGCAACTATCCAGACAGGAAAGTGTGGGATCAAGTCCATGGAAGGACTCCGCTGTTGGTGCCTATTTTTGCTCCTATCCTACTGTTTAGTTGCTTGATCTTCAGCAAATCCTTGCCCAGTTTGTATGCCTATAATAATCTGTAATAATATATGTTTTTCACACAAGAGAGTTTTTTTTTGTTTGTAGTACGTGTTGAGATCCTCAAATAAAAGGTGCAAAGTTTTTTATAGAAATTTCAATTTTAAAAAGAAAAGAAAGCTGGCCAACTACAGCCTCTCCCCGAGTTACGAATGAGTTACGGACCAAACACTTGGCCGTAGCTCGATCCATTCGTAACTTGGACCCCACTGAGTTACACACAACTGCACTGTTTGTAAGCGCGGGTCACGTTTGTAACTCGGGGACCACCTTTATGACCGCTCCATGGGAGCTTTGGTCGTAAGTGCAAACGGTTGTAACTCGACCGTTCGCCACTTGGGGAGCTGCTGTAATACAGGCAAATTGTGTTTTTTCCAGGGATATATATAGATCCATGACCAGACTTTGTCACTAGCTGCCACTGCTTGTACAAAAATTTGCCTACACAGGTGAAAGATAATAATGTGTGCAAAACCAGGCAATAATATTCCAAGTGTATGCAATATCTGTGGGGAATATATTGTGTTTAAGTTTATGAATGGTTTATATAACACTGTGGCCCCAGGAGTTTTACTTCTATGTGGGGAGGGTTACTACTGCTTCATCAGGAACTAAAAACAGTAGGGGATGATTAAGGTAAATTACTTAATTATAAATATCCCCAGAGAAGTGCTATCCCTGGGAAGATTTTTCATATACAGGCAGTCCCCGGGTTACATGGATCCGACTTACATCGGATCCCTACTTACAAACGGGGTGAGGCAACCGTGCACTAGCTGCTTCCCCCCAGCAGACCAGGGAGACACGAAGCTAGCGCCTCCCCAGCAGACCAGGGAGATGCGGAGCGGCTTTTCTCAGCAGACACCTCAGCTTGAGAAGAAAGGACTGAGGGAAGTGAGGTGTGGGAGAATAAAACTGAGCTCTGGAGAAATGTTTGGCTACAGTTTCCCCTACAATATGTACCAGTTCCGACTTACATACAAATTCAACTTAAGAACAAACCTACAGTCCCTATCTTGTACGTAATCCGGGGACTGCCTGTAGTAGATCAGATTGGATTTTCCAGAAATCAGCCGACAAAGAGCTTTTACTATAAATAGACTGAGTTTAAATTGATTCAGGACTATCTTTCTGAACCAGCAAACAACAGGACCATATATCCATGTTGGGCCCCAACCAAGGATTGGAATGTCTGGACTAGTAGGGCCCCATAAGACTGTTGTATAATGTTTTCTTTATGTTCTTTCTCTAATACTTTTATCTTAAGAATAAATGCACGTGCCTAGAAAAATCTCTTATAGCTGTTAGTAATAACATTGTTCATAGCCACTTGAAGAGAAAGCAAAGCACAAGTGTTGGCCTTTAGTCAAAACAGCTTCTTAGGATATTGCAGTGTAAATCAGGGAGCTGTGCAGCCTTAATCTTCCATCTGGAGGGAGAGAGATGTGGATCTTCCCCCAGCTGGTGGCTGGAAACCTAATGTTGGTGCCATCTAGGGACCACAGAAGGCAGAACACAGTTACAATTATCGTTAAGCTGTTATATCCTGCACTCGTGTAATTAACTGCACAGGATTCAGAACAATGCAGGCCTCAAGTTAACATAATTACAAAGGGAAAACATATAGGGGAATTGGAATAATATGAGATTATCAAGAGAACATTTTGAGTTGTGCTATTAGTTTGATTTTCCTGTTGAATTACAAGAATATTCTTATGCTATATATTTTAAAAGATTTGTAGTTTGATTTTATGTGACTCTATCATTTTGATACATTATTTTAAAGGCATAGTAGCCCAGGCCAGATCTGTGCTAGCATGGCATAACCGATACCAATTCTGCCCAACATGTGGCAGCTCAACCAAGATTGAAGAAGGAGGCTACAAAAAGACTTGTTTAAAAGAAGATTGTCCTAGCCTCCAAGGTGTTCACAATACATCATACCCAAGAATTGGTAAGAATATCATAAAAATAAATAATTGTCTTGTATCGTAGAATCAGAAACGTAGGATTGGAAAGGACCTTGATAGGCCATCTAGGCCAGTACCCTGCACTGAGGCAGGCTTAAGTATTATCCAGATCACAGGTGAGGAACCCAGGGCCCACGGGTTGGATCCGGCCCCCTGCTTTCTTTGATTCACTCCTTGGGGCCTCCCCCTGCAGCTGGGTGAGCCAGCACTTGTGATCCAGTCCTATAGCAAGTCTGCCCATGGATCTGGAACACAAGTACTGGCTCTTCCCGCTGCTGGGGAAAGGTCCAAGCCAGCACGCGAGAGGAGCTTCAGTGTCCTGAGTCAAGAGTGAGTGATAGGTATCTATTTAGGCTTGTTTTGTGGGTGTGTTTTGTTTTGTTTTGTGGTGGTGGCGGGGGGGAGGGAGTTTCTTCTCATTTGGTAACCAGGTCTGTTGTAAGAGTTTTGTTTTGTTTTCTTCTGAGGGGCTAGGTTAATGAGGGTTTGGGGCTTTCTTTGTTTTTGGTTTTTTGCTTCTCACTTGTGTGTGGCCCCCAACTAATTCTGTTGGTGGGTAGCATCCAACCAGAAAATATTCCCCACCTCTGAATAGTCCACCACCATCCTCTATAGCTGTTTGTCTAACTTGTTCTTTAAAACATCCAATAACAGAGATTCCACAAGCTCCTCAGGTAATTTGTTCCGGTGCTTAACTGCCCTTACAATTAGGAAAATTTGCCTAATGTCTAACTTAAATCCTCCTTGTTACAATTTAAATCCATAAACAGAGCCAATAGACATACAATTCGTCCCCAAGTAGTTTAGTCATTTAACGAGAGTCATCCGCATGGAAGCATGTCCTCTGGAACTATGGCTGAATCAAGAAGGGATATATGAATATTTAGCATATCTGGTGCACAAATAAGCAATGCTGGCTACAAAAGTCCCATGCAAATGTCTGTTCTCACTTTCTGATGACAACTGTAAATAAGAAGTGGGGAGCATTATCTCAGCAGTTGGCTGAACAAGAAGTAGGACTGAGTGGACTTATAAGCTCTAAAGTTTTGTTTTTCAGTGCAGTTATGTAAAAAAATATACATTTACATTTCACAATAAAGCAATTGCACTGTAGTACTTGCATGAGATGAACTGAAATAGTTAACACACTAGTCACTTTCTCACCCGTAGCTGCCTCTATTAGAAAGAGGCAGCAAAGTGGGGGGAAGAAAAGAGGGTACTTCAAAGTGACAGCACCGTGTGGAGCCCAGGATCAGCAGGAGAGTCCGCAGTTGACCCCGGGCTCCACGTGGCGCTGCCACTTTGAAATGCTGCGTGGATCACGGGGCCATTGGGGGACTGCTTGAGTCCCCCGCTGGCCATGCTTCCCACAGTGCTTTCGTCTTTGAAGCATAACAACAGCCCTGGGAGAGGTACCCTTATAGTCCAATCAAATAGTCAATGCAAATTGTATCAACTATTCAGTTAGTCAGTTAATCTAAATTTAACATCCCTCATTTCAATATGTTTTCAGCATAGGGAAATATGGTCATCCTATTGGGGGTATCTTCAGAATTGGAATTTTAAGCTCTTAAATGTGCTATATCTGTATTTATACGCTGAATATTAAAAAAAGATTATATATGTCTGCAATTTATTACTATATTTTGAGCCTGCGAAAAGTTAAATATTAATATATTTCTTTTACGTACATTCCAGATCCTGTAGTGATAATGCAAGTCCTTCATCCAGATGGGAACCAGTGCCTTTTAGGCAGGCAGAAGAGGTTTCCTCCTGGCTTATTTACCTGCCTTGCTGGATTTGTAGAGCCTGGTGAGATTTTCTTCATGGCTTTAGTGACAATCTATTTTGTATTTCTGTCCCAACTTACCCTTGAAATTGCCTGGAGTTTATCAAAAGGATTTTCCTGATTTTAAACAGTACTATACTTTGAAAAGCATGTCAGGAATTTGATCAACATTAGGTCAAGTAAATGTGCATAGTATTTATTATATGTGTTTTATAATAAATATTCCACCCACCTTACTTATTATGGATTTGTTTCCTTTCCCCTGATGGTATTTCTGAGAATATATTTGGCCAGGAAGAAACTAAAATTCAAGTAATCAGGACTTCTCATGCTTACAATTTAGCATGTGCTAAAGTGTTTGCAGAATCAAGGCCTAAATTATTGTTTTCAGCAATAATAGTTTCAGGTAATAACATAATTATAAAGAGTGCAACATTTTTACACACCTGAGAGTTTCAGCTTGTCGGCATCCCTTTCAGCTGAAACTTCTCCTTTATTGTCTAATTCAGTAGAAATAAACCACTCATTCATTACTGTGAAGTTTTTAGTACAAATGAACAGCAGGGGAGAAGAAGGGTGCTTGACTGCACATGTTAGGAGCAGAGATTATGGCATAATATTGAATTGCTTGGTTTTTGTCACTATCCTTAAGTGTAATTTAAATGTAGTTTGTTGTAGTGACATTCCTTTGTGTGGAAAAGGAGCAAAAATTATTTCATGAAACACACTAATTTGTTTTATTCACTAAAGGAATCATAATGCATAGCTAGATCCAAAAATTCTCTGTGTGACTGATTTCTGTTGTATGATTGAATGAACCAGTTCAGATAAAATAAGAATTTGAAAAAGTTAAGATTTTTTTTCCCTCACTTGTCCTGTCTTCCCCTTTTATCTATGTACGTTAGCCAACATTTTATTAATTATGAAATGACTATGAAAGGACTGCCTCTTACCTGGCAGTGAAATGCCCAGTTGTTTAAACACAACCTTCTGCATTAATGAGCTAGTCTCTTTCTAGTCAGAACAGAAAACCCAGATGATGCAGAGTATATTGAGATCTGTATGAGAGAAATTCCAGTAACTGCAGATCCAATTTAAACTTCAGAGAAGGAAATTTTGGAAATAGCTGCAGATAAGACACTATGTTGACTTCTAGGTTATCTACTTTAAGGAGCCTTTAATGATAGAATTTCAGAAAAAGATCAGGAGTTACGTAACCATAATATCTGTGTTACAATATGTTAATTCGGGCAGGGGAGATGGCACTTGCATATCTAAAGCAAAGCAGGAAGAAAATAATTGGTTATTATCCACAGAAGAAAAGGAGCAAGAGGCACTGTCAAGACATAAGAGAGAGAATCCTGAGTTTTATATTACTGTACCAAATGGTACTCATCACCATTGCGTTTGGCAGAAGGGTGGTGTATTTCTTTGCACTTGAGCTTTTACAAAATAAAGGTGACATTTATTCATGTTTTAGTCATACCTGGCAGCTCATCCTTTTGCTGAACAAAACTCCTTCTTATATGGGAAATATATAGGATACTAGACTTCTGAAGTTTGTAGACCAAGATTTTCAAAAATAAGAGCGAGAAGGTAAGAAAATTAACTGGCCTCAAACGTTACCCATGTACACCGAAAGCTTTGTTGTCTGACACTCATGGAGAATAGGTGTTACTGGTTAATTGAATGTGCCAGATAACAACGCTTATTGCTGTGTCCCCACCCTCTACTGGCAGATCCGACTCCCAGCAGCTTGAGGCAGGCTGAAGGGAAGAAGGCAGCTGCTGCTGATACTGGCTGACAGTGCTGCTGTCAGAAGCCTCGTAACAGCTGGCTGGACAGGCAAGAGTCAGGCACACACGCCTGAAGATGCAACAGGATTGTGGTGGGGACAGTGCTGGTTTACAAAGTTTTCCAATTAAAAGAGTGATGGATAACAAAGCTTTCACTATACAAATAATGTATTATAAACTCATGCACTGTACATAAGTCCACAGTGAATAAATATTAATGTTCATGCAGGTGGAGTTAAGTTCTGCATTACAATTTGAGAGAGAGAAATTTAGTGTGTGGTATTTTTGTTTCTTTATATGTTATGAGGTGCAAAGAGAACTCCTTGAAGAGATGAAGAATGTGTATGAGTGGGTAATGTAGGCATGGGTGTGAGTGTAGTTGAATATCCACCATCTTTTTACTGTTGAATGACATATTTTGAAAGAGTTAGTTAATTTTTAAACTAACTTTTCACACTGTTATAGTCATAGTGGAAATCTTAAGTTAAAGCTAACAAAATTATTTACTTGTTAGCAAATTATTACTTGTTTCAAAGTTAATTTGAAGTAAAGTATGTTATTTTCTATATATGTCTCATAGTAATTTCAAGGAGTAATGGTACCTATACATAGAAAATATACATTATGATTGGTATTCTGATATTTTTATAATTTTTATGTTATTTTTATTCATTTTGAAAATGTTGCTTTGGTGCCCGCCTTTCTTTTATTGTGCTTCGGCTTCTCACACTTCAGATCTGTGTCTTAATCTGGGAGCTGCAACCCTGTAGATAAATGTTCAAGGCAGTTTTAATTCTTTTGAGTCACTTCAAAGCACAAAATATAATTCTTGCTGGGAGAATTTTCATCGGATGCTTGTTCTTTGCCCTGTTTGATTAGGGGAAACAATAGAAGATGCTGTTCGAAGAGAAGTAGAGGAGGAGAGTGGAGTCAAAATTGGTCATGTTCAGTATGTCTCTTGTCAACCATGGCCAATGCCCTCCTCCTTAATGATTGGCTGCTTAGCTGTTGCAATATCTACAGAAATTAGAGTTGACAAGAATGAAATAGAGGATGCCCGTTGGTTCACTAGAGAACAGGTAAAGTTCAATTTAATTTCTTTCTCTTATTGATTGTTCTGTGACTGTATCTGTTCTAGTGTACAATAGGGATGCACTCTTTTTCAGCAAGTTGAATAAGTGCTTATATGCCTTACATCATACAGTGATTATTTTTGTAATTGTAAATTACACACAGCCAGTGAAAGGTTGGCTCATAAAAGACTGCATGGTAATTCTGTGCAAACTGCAAGCCTATTACAACACATTCTTGCCATGGTTAATTATTCAGTGCTTCTCTTGGGGAAGAATCTGTTGGTTATTCTAATTCCTTTCCATTTATTTCTTCAGATTTTTCATACATCTAGATACAAAATGTTAACCAGCATTCATTTTTAGGCTTTTTCTTTTTAAAAATATTAGAAATATTTTTTATTTTTGAGAGACAGAAAAGGATTTGTTGTTTTTTTGGCATTTTTTATACAGTTGTAAACCCCTGATCTGCAGTTTACTGTGCAGCACACTTCAGGATCATAGTCTAAATGGGTAAAACTAAAAAACTAATGACAAACTCTGTTGAAGGAATTTTAAACAAATATAAAACAAATACATGAGGATTTTGTTGTTGCTGAATTGCTTCTCCTACCTTTTCTGTTGGTTAGCATTATATTATTATATATGTATATATTTATATATACTTTAAACTGCAAGTTCTTTGGGGTGGGGTCCTTGTCTTCTATATTGAAAGCAAATGTGTGTCTGTGATGTTCTATAAATAACAAAAACTTCATTCACTGACAGTAAAAGTGGCACCAGGCCATATTACTCCATGTAAAACCTTAAAAATAGAAGTTAAGGGGAAAGATGTGTGCATTGTTTTCTACTTTCATATTGCTTTCAATTCCATCTTCCTCATATCTATGGTCTGTTTTTATTATGTAATTTTTCACTGTCTGAAGTAAGGATGTAAGTGACTAGTCGACTGCTCAAGTATATGCTTATCACGTAGTCAAGTAGTGGCTCAACTAGTCGCTTCCCTCCGCTGCCGCTCTTAGAGAGAGACAGCAAGTGCAGGGAAAGCAGGAGCTGGTTTTCCCAGCACCATCTCCACGGGGGAGGGGAGAAGGGTTAGGGTTTGGGAGAGGAGGGGAGCAGCTTTTAAGCCAGCTTCCCATGTGTACCCCTTCCCTTGCTGCTGCCTTAGATACAAGTCTTGAGCAATAAGCAAAAATTCATAGAAGCCTATTAAAAATAATAGGGGCACCTGACTACCTGGAAGGGGCTGACAGTCCAGGGCCACCTCAGGGCACAGGACTCAAGTGAAAGTCTCTGAAAGTCACAGAATCCATCGCTTCTGTGACAATATCTTGTCCTTAATTTGAAAGAATCTATCAAAAACTAATTTTAAAATACTGCAGATATGTTCATAGCATGAAGTGAGGGTACTTTGTGCTATGGATGTTAGAGTAACCGACTAACTGTTTAACTGATAAGCTGATGCTTATTGGTTAATGGTGTCAGTTAAACTCAGCCGGCTCCCAGGGAGGCAGCGTTGGTGGAGCAGAGCAGCAAAGCCTCCTTCCCAGGAGCTAGGCAGGCAGGGCTGCCCGCTGCTGCCCTGGCTCCTGAAGAGGAGGTTTTGCTACTTATTTAAGCTTTATACTGAAGAGTATAAAGTGTGTAACAATATAGCTACTGAAATTTTCAGTAGTTCCACAGTTATCTGTTTAGCCAACTTTTAACATCCCTCTGTTGTGCATCTTACTGTAATGAGAAGGTAATGCACATTGGAAGACACAATTTTAACTAGATGTACACATTTCTGGGTTTTAAATTAAATTTGACCAAAGACCCAGTAATCGTTGCAGAGAATTCAATGGAAACATCTTTTCAGTCTCCATTGACGATCAACCCCACACCCATTGGTAGAAAAAATAATGAAATAGAAAATTAATTTAAAAAATTATAATGCCACTCTATGTATCAGAGAGATATCTTCAACTGGAATGAAAAAAAAAGTGGTACTAAGAGAAGCAGAGAAAATAATTGGAAGCATAAAAAGACTTTGCTGTGAGGAGAAGTTGGAATAAAAGAGAACATGGTAGAGAGTAGGTATGTAAGCACGTAGGCTTATTGGTTAGTCCGCTACTCACATTTCCCCCCCCTCTTTGTTGCACCCCAGCGCCATATCCATAGTGCTGCTTCCTTCCCTGTCCCTGCGCTTCCTTCCCTCCCTCTATCAGAGGTAGCAGTGTGGAGGGGATGGCAGGGGAGTCTGTTCCAGAAGCAGCCCCTGTCTGCCATGGCCCAAGCTGGCCAGGGACAGGGGCTGCTCCAGTCAGACAGGAAGCCTGGTTTGCACTGCATCTGGGATCTACCCCGACTGCGGCTCTGCAGTTTAAATGTACAAGGATCAGGCGGGCAGACAGCCAGGCTCTTACTACATTTAAACTGCAGAGCCGCAGTGGGGGTGGGTCCCGGTACAAGCTGGGCTGCCTTCTCTTATTATCTAATCAAGTAGTCGATAAAAATTCTATCAACTACTCAATTAGCCAATAACTGCTTCTTAATATCACTAATAGAGAGGGCATGTAGAAGTATAAAATAATGAATGATGTAGAAAAGTTAAATCAGGAGCTCCTCTTCACTATTTCATAATACAGAACCAGGGGCAATATTCATAAAAATAGAAAACATTTACAATTTATGAAAGGAAATGCTTTTTAATAAATACATTGCCCTGTGAGACCGTTAGTCCAATATCTTAACTGTGTCACCTATCTGCAGAGAAATTTCAAATACTGGAGCTTTGCAAGTCAGTTTCCCATTGAGAGAGACATCAGTAGCATGGAGTTTAGGAATATTCTTAGAGCAACTTGTTTATTTTAAACAGTATATGCATGTTTTGAACAGAGATGATCACAAATAGCATGAAGGTGATCCCTACTATAAACACTAATGCTTGCTTTTCAGGGAGCAACTCTGCCGCTACGATTTAATTAGCTATTCAATTCCAATGGTGTCTGCCACAGATCCCCAAAAATCTGCATCAGAAAAATAAACAAGATTTTCTTCTCAAACTAAAAGCTTGTTCACACACAAAGAAAAAGGACTTTTAGGTTAGTGTAACAGTGCCATCTGGTGATTCATGCCTTAGCAATCAGCTTCACAAAAAGGTTAAACATGTATATGGTTAATGAAAGTGTATACACTTACATTAGAAGGTATTACAAGAGTGAGTTTGCAGGCTTTAGTGCATAATTCACTTACTACTTGACAGGTTAAAAAACCTTCCTACTGATCTCTTGCACCTCTGAAGCATCTGGTAATGGCCATCAGAGAAATGATAATGTAGATGGAGAGGACCACAAAATCGCTCCAGTTTGGAAATTCCTATATTTATAAAATTTGCATTCCATGTGTTTATAAGATAAATTTACCAACACAAAATCTGTATCTATTGCAGGTTGTGGACGTTCTCATTAAAGGAAACCAGCATTCTTTCCTTTTGCCACCGAGTCAAGCTATTGCACACCAGTTGATAAAACACTGGATTGGAATGAATGCTAACCTTTAAATGCAAGGAACTGATTTATTTGTGTTAAATTACTGTTTCCAGTGACTGCTAATGTAAATACATTAGAAATAACTGGTTATTTACTAAGGTGTGTGACCACAGTTGTTCTTGAGTTTGTCATTTGGCTCCTGATACATACCTGCACTCAGTGATTCCTTTCAGAAATGTGTTGGAGTGCGCCAGTGACCCACTGATTACCCCAAACCAAAAAAAGTCAACATTAAATTGTTATTTTTCAGGAATTTTTGTAATAGGTGATTTTGCACTTCACTGTACCTCCTTTTATTTCCCAGCACTTGTCTGACCTCATCTGGATCTGCTTTTTTTTTTTTTGTTTGAGACATTAGGTTAAAGTCAGCCATGGTGTAAGTTGTGATAACTCTGCTGATTATGCTTGTGTCTGATTCCTTCCCCCTATGTTTACCTGCAATTTTGTCTGTTTTTTCCCTTTTTTCCACACTTCTCTCACTTTTGGCCATTCGTCACTTTCCCACATCCCAAAAGACACTTTGCTACTAAAATTTATTGCTATGTCACCATTTAATGCTAGAACATCTATTAGCTTCAGGTATCGCATGTTAGCAGTACATTCAATGGAGGCTATATGTGTAATGTGTTTTATATCTAATATTAGTCTTAAAATAAAATACTGTTATAAGCAGTCACTGACTTGTTGACTGGTAGATAGCAAATGACATCGCAGATTAGCTTCTTTAGTCAGCGTAAATTAGTGTACAGACCTCAGAAATCAAGTAAATTAAATTAGACAAGACAGTAACTAAAACAACATTTCATCTAAATACAAAATAGCGTTTTAAAATTTCAGGGATTAAGGAATGCTGCTTATGCAAGTAAAGTATAACCAAAAATGTTAGTTAACTTAAATATACCAATTGTAAAAGTAATGAAGAGATGACAGTCTTTTGGAAAAATAAAATATTAATTTATTGTTGTTTGTTTAATGTTAGTAATTTATAGTACAGTTTCAGATTTTGAGCCTTCATTGTAAATTAATGACAATTAAGAATTCTTTCAAAATGGAAGGCTATACAGCAGAGGGTCTCAAACTTTTTTGGCCTGTGGCCCACGGCCCGCCTGGCTCGATGCAAACCTTTCTGCAGATCACCAGCTGCTAATGGAATCTTGAAGTTAATTATATAATTACACCCAAGCCATTTTGCTATTGCTGCAGCTGGGGAGAATGATTTAATTTAACCAGTAAGAAAGGAAATATTAATTTAAATTATTGGACAGATTAAGCATTTAACTTTCTCATTCTTAGTTTACTAAACTTCATTTTAAATAAAGTAAAATATTAATTTATGTCTAATGCAACGGGTTTCAACATTGTCTTATTTATGGCAGGAGTGGGGAAACTTTTTTGGGTCGGGGGCTACTGACCCACAGAAAAATCAGTTGGAGACTACACAAGTGAGAAGCAAAAAAAAAAAAAAAATCACCCTCCAAAAACCTCCAACCTTCACTGATGTGGCCACCAATTGAGACACTTCACTTCCCTGGTGCTCCAGCCCTATAGCTTACATACCTACCTGGACACCAGAACACCCAAGCACACCCACTGAGCAGGAGATACTCCCAAGACCAGAAGTCAGGGCTAGTTACACAAACCCTACACCACCTATTCAACTGCTGGTGATTGCCAGTCACAAATCTTTTTGCCACACTAGAAAATACCAAATGTTCTCAGTTCTGCCTAAAAGCAGGTCAAAGCCTCATATCTCTGGAAGATGAGTTCCTCTTCACATGGGATGCTCTGCTACTCTTTGCTTTGCCCCCTTTTCCCTCTTGTTTCAAGTGCTTCATAAGATGCAAGGGGATTGAGTCTGGGTCATCCTTATAGCTCCAGCATGGCCACAAAAATTTTGATATATTTATGTACTCTGATCTCTCTGCAACCAAGTCCACCCTGCTTCTCTCAGAATATGGGTCAAATCCTCCATCCCAATCCACAGCTGAAGGCGAGGCATGAATTCTCCCTGGTTTCATGATTCAGAGGTGACCTGTTTAGAGGCAATAAAAAATGTCCTCTTGAATGACAGATGTGTCACAACTTGCTGCACTAACATAAAAAATGGACAAGGTTCTGACCTTATCAAAGCAATGAACACTTCTTTACCACTCATCTTCGACTATGCTTTACACCTTAAAAGATTGGGGCTATCAATCCCATTCATGTACACTTGATTGCCCTCTCATTACAATCCAATATAGCTGTCAACTCTGTTTTCACTCATCTATTCATGAAGAGATTCCTGAAAGGTCTCCAGAACCTTTACCCACACATTACAAAATCGCACCCTGACCAGACCACTTTTGGAGCCCATGGCAACATGCTTTTATATTGATCTGTCCATGAAAACAGCATTTATTTTCACCATTACCTCTGCCTGATGGGTAGGAGAAATTGGTGCTTGTGGCATAGCCATTCTAAACCGTTTTGCACAAAGACAAGATTACGCTACATCAACATGCAAAACTCTTACCCAAGCTAAATGTTCCCTCTAATCTTTCCCATCTGCAGAATGAATTCTGATAAGGGCACCAATATCGAAGTGATGTGTGACACACCACTTTCATATTAGGGATGTTAGATAGCTTGTAATTGAATAGTCATGTAACCGTATCATATTTTAGCAGTTATACAACTATTTGTTAGCCCCTGGGAGCGGGGCAGCAGACCAGCTCTCTCCTGCTGCCCCACGCTGCTGCTTCTCATACAGAGGCAGCTGTGCCGGGAGGCACCAGCCCCTGTCTGTAGAGGGGTTCAAGCTCCCTGCAGACAGAAATTGCTTTGCGGCAGCCTTCCCTGTCCCCTCCACCGCATTGCTACCTTTTAGGCCACCTCTCCTCCCCCACCACCACCACCTCTAGGAGGGAGCAAGTGGAACCCGCATACTGTCACCTTCACCCTCTGCGCTGCTGCTTCTCTATCAGAGGCGGTCAGGCAGGGGGGGAAGGTAGGCAGATCTGTAGCAGAGGCAGCAAGGGGGAAGGAGGAATGTGTGTAGTCAACAGTATTAAGCGATAAGTCTAGGTTTATTGGTTAAACATGTCGTCTATACATTGACATGTCTACTTCATATTGGTGCACATCATAAAATTCATGAGGGGAGGAGCCACTGGGTTTGGCATATGGGAGGGGGCTCGGCACTGGGGCAGATGTTTGGGGTGAATGGGTGTGATGGCTCTGGCTAGGGGAGTGAGATCTGGGGTGAGGCTGAAGATAAGGGGTTTGGGATGCAGGAGCTGCTCCACAGCGATGGAGTGGGGGACTCCCTCTTCTTACAGCAGCACCTGAGAGGGGAAAAGAAGCACCCTTCTCTGCCACAGCAACTCTGGGGCTGAGGCTGCAGGATAGGTGTCCTGTTCAGGTCGGGAGGGCTGCCTCACTGCAGCTGGGTTCAAGCAGGGGTAGGAATACCTTGATCATAGCAGGTCCAAGTCATTCCAGCCACAGCTGGGATATGACCTCACCTCCCCTAGTAGGTGGGGAGCTGGACTATGTTGAGGTCTGGGGAAGGAGCACCCTGAGGCACATCCCCGGGATGGAGGAAAGTGGAGAGAAATGATCAGGTAGCATCATGTTGAGGGAAGCAGAGGAATAGTGGGCAGCATGTGAAGTAGAGAGGAGGACTAAGTGATGTATGTAAGCGTGGGCAGGAGGGAGGATGATAACTAAAAGTGGGGAAAGATATACAAGGGGAGAAACTCGAACATATGGGAGGGGGAGGTAAAGTGAGGAGATGTAGACATTTTAAAGACAAATCACTTATCACAAGCAGCTAAAAATATGGATGTATACCCCTTTGCTGCTAATAATTTTTCATGTTAGTTGTCATAGAGATAGAATGAATGTGAAGTTCATAGGCAGACATCCCAATACATTCTCTTTCTTATGACACAGACCACACTATGAAAAATTTGAATCTCCATGTGCTATTGTAAAAGAGCCGGAAAGATCCCTTATTTCCTAGTCACTTACTGTTTTTGTATTTCTTTCCCCAAAGAAAATGAAAGGTAAATTGTGAAAAATAAAATAATGTTTTCATAATCATTTACTCTCTGGTTTTATTTGTAGCCTATAAGGACATTCATTTTTTTAAACAGTTACATTATATAAATGTGAAACTGACCCTCTTCCCTGCCACTTGTAAATGAACATCCCTTTTTTTCTTCCCAAAGGTGTACCTTTCAGGAAGGTCAAAAACACTATATCCCCTCTCTTTAATATATCAGATATGCCTGTAATGAAACAATAATGCTGATAGGTTATTTTGGAAAATAAAGAATATTTTAGCTAGCTGTTTGCCATGACTTCATTTATATTGTGCTGCCACTTAGTTTAAATGAAATCTCTTGTTGGTATCATTTGATTATCTGAAGGTAGTAAAACTGAATTTTAGTTTGAAAAATATCTGCTCCACATATACATTCATTTAATTCTTAAAGATAGTTATTGGCAAATATATACTTGGATCAGCTAACAGAAATGCTGCCACCTCTTGTATGAAAGGCTGCATTGCAGCACATTGGGAATGTACGCAACTGAAATGTAGCATGGGGAATTAAAGTAGACAGAATATAATTACTCAGATTGGAATTTGACCAAGATTAGATCGATTTTAATGTTATGTCTCAGTCAGTAGAATACACTTACCACAGCGGAGTATTCCTGTGAAGTATGCCAGTGCATTGGACCAGTACTGATGGAGAGAGAGAAATATTGTCTATTGAACTACTAATGCTATTTTATTGTTTTTGCTTTAATCCAATTAAGGATGTATTTCTAAGGCTCAATACATGAAAGAAACCTCCTTGGCACTTGTTTAAAACACAGTCCCTCCTCCCCCACTTTCATACTAAAGCAACTGAAAAGCATTTGTGATTACATGGAAATGTGAGAGTAGGAGGGCTGTTTGAGGGCATACATTCCTATTCACTTTTACATTGATTACTTCTCATTTTTATCCTGTATAAAATACATTTTTCCATTAAAAACATATAATGCATTAATACATATATGCTAGAGATGTGCAAAAATAAAAAACAAAGCAATAGTACATATATATGAAGAAACACTGAGCAATAAGCTCACATTAAAAATACAGCATATATTATCTGAGACTTCAGAAGTGACTTTTGTATATACAATTAAATATTTGATGCGTACTAGGACTCTTCCCTTAAGCATATGTCTTATAACTAAAATATATTATTGTACAGATATAAACCTGTGGGGAAAATGTTCATAGTTTCAGTTTACAAATTTTGTTGAGCTGCAAATTTTAACCTGGCAAATAACTATCAAAATTGAATTTTGTATGAGAATTTGCTATGTAAGTATCTTAACAGTTTGATTAGTAACAAGAACATCTCTAATTATTATATTTCAATCTGTAAAATATATGAAGGAAAAAAGGTGGAGGCCAATGAGGCTGATTAAAGGTGGACCATTCCTGATGCTACATGGAATTAAATATACTAATCAGATTCTGTGCTTAAGGGACAGAAATAGAAATCAAAAGAAGTAGAGCAGGCCAACACGCTGAAGAATTCTGTCTCTTCTCTTTATTTTTAATGTAACTAACTGCATTGACCCAGACGTTCCAGAAGAGATGAAGAGTTGATAAAGTTTTTACCCAGGTGAGTTGTTTATTGTTCTTCCTATTTTATTTTAGCCAAGAAGGGTGTCTTTTTCCTTTGGTAATTGGAATGATGCCTGTCTATAGTTATACTATTATTGCTAAGCAGGACTAAGAGTACAGGAAGGGAAAAGTGCAAAGGGAAACATTTCACTCCAACAAGATACCCAGCACGTCCATTGTCTTAGAAAACAAAACTACTCATGAGGCTTCTGTATTAACACATGGAGAATGTGAACAGCTAAGAAAAATTAATCTTCGCTCATATGACAGATGCTTCAATAAACATCTTTTTTATTTCAAAATAACTGGCCTTAACGTCAGAAGTGGATTTTGTAGCTACATAATTGTTGTAACTCTTTCACATCATCTGGTTTGTTTTTTTTATAAAATACAGAAATACTATAAAAATTCAAAACAAGAAAAAAAGTTCAGTTTAAGGAATTTGAGTAACTTCATGAGTTACATTGAAGTTTGTCATTTAATTCTGTAAATTAAATGTGAATGAAGGTTTCCTAAATAACATTTGATATTTAAAGTATAGATTTTGGTTCCTTGTGTTAAATCTGATTTTTTATTTAGTACTTAAATTCTATGTACAAATATTTTATCTGCCCAGTTATTTATATTACACTCATCTGAAATAGTACTTGAGCACTCTTCTGAAGGATATATACCTGCATAGGATAGAATTCAAGGAGCAACTGTAGTGGTGGCTATAAGGAATGATACAGGTAGAACAGAGAGTTGTGATGTCTTAACCAGCAGTGCCTGTTGCACTGCAAGTCGGTAACTGCTAATTTACCAACTGTGCACTATATGATAGTTAACTAAAAATGGTTATGTCGACTCTTCCCTCTGCGTATTTTACCTCTTTAGAGAATGTTTCCCTACTCCTGTACAAGAAGATAGGTACTCTATCAACAATCCCAATAAAAACAATTTAACCAAGAAACAGGTGTTTTCTAACATATCTATCCTGAACTAAGTCAATTCAGGCAGGCCTCTTTAATATTTAACACCTCTCCTGTCTATCATAATCATCACTCATGAATCCTATCCCATACAGATACACTCCAGAGAGTGACCCCAATTCATATCCGTGCTGTTGCATGGGCAGACGATGCTGCACAAGGTAATAGCCCCTCTGCCTTAGGGAATGAGAGCGTTGAGGACGGGGCACTGTAGTGCTGCAAGCTACCAGGATGGAGTTTTAACTTTCATTTTATCTAAAATTGTTTGGTCTTCTTTTCCCCTTAGAATCAGTGTTATTTGTGTGTATTCCATAGTCACAATAATCTTTGCTAAATGTCAACCTGACTCTCATCCAAAGAAATATTGTCACTGACAGTATTGCAACCATGTCAAAGATTTTTTTCTGTGGGACTTGTGAATTGTAAGTGTAATCAAGAAAAGATTTAAGATTAATAGTATGTATGTTATGATTGGAGGAAAAAATAAAATGAACATTTACTAAGTGCCAGGTTACAATAGACACAGAGAGTTTGGAGGTCAAATAGAAAGCAGCTTTTAGTGAGTAACCAACTGAACCAAACCAACCAGATATAAAACAAGTCAAACAATCCTTTACCTATAATATTAGTAACTACACTCAGGAGGTCACAATGTGTTTTGGGTCTGTGGTCCATTTTACAGAACAGCCTCATTGTCATTAAAGCACTTGGGATGTGCAGAGTCATGTCTGGTTGACAGTATGGGTATATCTATACAGCAGAGATAAAGTTGAATTAAGCTATGCAACTTCAGCTATGTCATTTGCATATCTTAAATCGAAATAGCTTAATCTGGCTTTTGGTGTTGTCTACACAGCAGGAAATCAAAGGAAGAATACTCTTCCTTCAACTTCCCTTACTCCTTGTGACTTCCCTTACTCCTTGTGAAATGAAGGTTACCATGAGTTGGAGTAAGAAGTCCTCCAGCTCGACATTATTTCAAAATAAAGGCTTGTAGTGAAGACAAACACCAAATTATTTCAGAATAACATCAGTTATTCTGAAATAATGCTGCTGTGTAGATAGATATACCTTCAGAGTCCTAGGATTTCTCTTTCCTTCCTTAAAAGAAAAGGGGGAGGGGTAAATTCCATTTTCTTTCAACAGCCCCCGTTGATAGCCCAGGTATAATTTTAAATTTTGTCTGTATTTAAATTACTTCTAATTCTCAGGGTGTGTCTAGACTACAGAGTTTTGTCGACAAAAGTGGGCTTTTGTCGACAAAACTATACCTGCGTCTACACTACCGCTGAGTTCTGTCGACATAACGTCGACAGAACTCAGCAGTTTTGTCGACGCTAGTAAACCTCATTTTACGAGGCATAACGCCTTCTGTTGACAGAGTTCTGTCGACAGAAAGTGTTATTGCATGTAAACTGTCCTTGCGTCTACACTGCCATGTCGACAAAGCAGCTTGCTTTGTTGACAGAACTGAATGTAGTGTAGACGCTCTTTGTCGACAGAAGCTTTGTCTTCTAGGCACTCTACTGAAGATATTTTAAAGAAAGACAAGTCTCGTCTCTTCCTGAGAATAAAGTGAGAATAAAATATAGATCAGTAGAAGCAGGAGATAAAAAAATACTTAACTGAGGCACACATGTCATGGCAGTTCATGTGTTTTTTCTTATGTTTGTGAGGTTGTGTGTTTAACATAAAAAATTCTTTTTACAGGTTATACTACAGAAATGCATATTAAGGAGTAATCAAACTGAGCTGACAGTCAACAGTTGAACGGTTTAGTGGAAGGGCATTCCTAGAGTAAGAGGCAGTGCGGAATGAGTCTTATAAAATATGAAAGGTAGCAAGATAGGAGTCTCTCTGCCTACATAATTTGATGAAAAGATTGGACCTTCATTAGAGTTATCTGTAAGCTTCACATTGACAAATTGAAGGACAAGATCCTCTCTGTACCACGAAGAGTTTAAATTAGAACATAGATAAGATGCAACAAAACAAAAATGGGTGTAGAGATCAACAGATTTCGGGTGGGGAGAGCAAAATAGGAAGTATTCAGAAACAAATGGATTTTAAAAATGACTTCAAAGAAGGCAGGAGAGAGAATATTTGGAAAATAAGCAGACACAGACTGTTCTAAATATAGCTGGCAAGTAGCAACATGATACAAGGAGCAAAAACACGTTGAAGAAGGAGATGAACACAGCAGTAGAGTGAGGATATTGAAGAACTTAGGGAGTGAGAGAGGTAATGCAAGGCAATAAGAAAGAGCAGTAGGTAGGGATATGTTTATGTAGGGCCTTGAGTGTGAAGAAAATGATATTGAATTTGAAGACAGGAAATTATTTAAAACCTGGTAAGAGAGTCATATGGGGGAAGAAGGAAGGACAAGAGGCCAATTATTTTAGCAATGACATTTTGGGTAGCTAGGAGAGCTGACTATTGTGTAAAGCATTATATGTTTCTGGAGTGTGAAAATGTTTAGCTGCAAGATTGAATAGGACTGCTCAGTGTAACATTGTGTGTATTATAGCTAGAGTTATGTCATTTAAACCTACAATAATTAATTACTAAAAAGAATGAACACTACTTTGCAGATCATTTTTATGCTGAAAGAATGCCAAACATTTACAAAGTGTGTCTGATATGAAAAGAAAATAAATTAATTCAGATTCATTGTTTCTTCTTCAGTTATATACTTTGTTTCTCCATATTTGTCTTTAATGTTCTTGCTCTATTTGCCCTTTCTGGCCAATGTCCATTATTGTAATGTCACTTCACTGCATGTTTTTAATATTTACTGCTTTCTTAAAAACAATCAAGTGTTTTAGAAAAATAATAAAATATATTTAACTCTGTTCCACAGCCCGACATTTGAATCCCTACTATGAGTTAAAGAATGTTTTTTCCTTACAGCCATTCACACCTAACAGAGAACAGTGGAATCTAAAAAAAGGCATGTTGTTAAGGCAGCTTTTTGGTCTCAAAGAGTTAATATCAAGGCATGTAAGAAGTACTGAAATATATTGTCCATTATTAGAAATAGGAACTATGGTGCTCACAACAAAGCTATGGACAGAAGCTTTAATTAGCTTTATGGATGGGGATAATCTGCCACTCACGTCTGTTAGTTAAGGAGATATAAATACTGGTCACTTATTCTGAGCCAGCCAGAGTGCAGCAGCTTATATCAGGAATAACCTTAGCACATAGAGCTCGGGCTCAATCCTGCAAACTCCTGTGCACCCTTACCACCCATTTAAGATGATGAGAGTTGTCAGTGCTCAGCTTCTCACAGGAAGGTCACAGCAGTGTACAGAATTGAGTCCTGGTTAAGAGTCTTATCTTGCAATCCTTATTCATTCAAGTAATCTTTACTGCAATCAATGGGACTGCTCATGTGACTAAGGATTATAGGTGGTAAGATTCCTAATTCTCACTACCAATCTACGACGTGGAACTAAAAAAACCAAGTAGGTAGACTTGTACTGTAAGGGGAAAACAACATTTGAGAAGGAACACAGTGGAAAAAGCTGTGAAGGTAAAGATGCTAACATCACTGCAACCAAAAGACTTGTGTCTATGTGAAGCAGAGAACCTGAGGGGATAAATAGTATCAGGGGAAGTAGTAAAAACATCAATATTTTTGGATCATGTGTGTGCCTTTTAGGATTTATTTGCCAATTGTTTTCTGACCTAGGCAATCGAACAGAGTGACTAATTGCACAGAGTCTGCAACATTAATAAATAACAATGCACAAATGTAAATTAATAAACAAGGATAGTCTTTACCACACATGAGTAGCTGTAGCCAATCACCCTGAGTAAATCACACCATCCAGCTTTCCTTGTTAAAGAAAGACTCCACCAAACCAGTTTTAACCATCTGGACCACGCAGACCCAGACCGTACCCTTAGAGCACAAGTCAAAATCTCTAGCTTCATATTAGAATTGCCTTTAAGCCAAACCATGGCAATCTCTGCTGGCTGATACCACTTTTGTATTATGAAGCTTAAAAATAGCTCAGGACAGAATCCAGGTCACCAGAGTGCACTACAGACTTGGCCACACTGCCTCCCTAATTCAGGTTGAACCTCCCTGGTCTGGCACTCTTGGCACTTGACTAGTCCCAAACCAGAGAATTTGCCAGATCTGGAGGTCAATGCTCTGGGAACTCCACTCTTCTTCTCAGCCTCCTGCTCTCCCCTCAGTGGCAAGGAGCTCTGCTTTTCCCCCTGCGGCTCCACTGCTGCCCAGGGCTCTGTGCTCCCAACTGCTCTGCTGCTGCCCGGGGCTCTCCCCTGAGAGGGGCCTGGCTGTCATCTGAGTCTCCATTACTGCCCAAGGGGTCCTGTTGCCACCCAGGACTCCGTGCTCTGCCTGACGGCTCCACAGTCCCCCCAGGTGCTCTGCTGGCTGTTGCCCTACTCCTGGTGACTGCGAACTCGTCACTCTGCCCAACAGCTTTGCTGCCACACAGAGCTCTGCTCTGTCGGCCTCCCCTCGTCTGGCAACAGTCCTGACCCCAGCCCGCCAGCTTACCCTGTGAGTGCTCCCATGAGGTCATCCCAACAATGCTGGACCTGGGATGTTGCTGAGCTAAGGAAGTCTGGATTATGGAGTTTCAGCCTGTAGTGAGATTTGTTGAATTATGCTGCTGCTTCTTACACCCAGATGGTGACACTTCCTGTAGAGAAAGATTTAGAAAATACTTCAACAATAAAAAAAACTGTAAGGACCTCACAAATGAAACTTCTAATGGAGCTGCACTACTTTGTAATAGAGCTGCACCATCAATGATCTCTTAGCCACCCTCTCCTTTGTTTGACTTGCCAAACTAACCTTAGCTTCAAATCTGGTCTTACATTTACATCAGGAGAGGTGTTTCTATATTTGTGCACGCCGCTCTTATTCTGCCTTTTTTTTTTAAACTACAGAACATGTTCTCCTTGTCTGGTAAAATGTTCTTTAAAAAAAAGAGCAATATTTACTTTAGCATATCAAACAAGTGACCTGGCTGACATGCCCTATCAGAGAGCAATATATTCACTACACAGCTACTTTCTCAAACTCAGCTTGCATCATCAAATATTGCATTCCAGTGCTAACATCAGTACTTGACCTGACAATCTCATGTTTTTAACCAATACTTTTGCTAATCCAGTGTATAAACCTAAACCCTCTAAACAATGGTTCCTAGGTAGTGGAAGCACCAGCAGCAATACTGGCAATTTACAAGGTCATATTAAATAGTATAGACTTTTAATTGTTGATAACTGTATTTATTGGGTACTGTTAATGTACACAACGGTTTATAACATGCAGACAAAGGTACTGTGTACACTATGCAGTTTTTAGCAACACAACTGTGTCTCAACAGCCATGTCACTAAAAGTCGCGTAGAGTAGCTGCTGCTTGTCATCTCTTTTGACCACAAAAAAGTTCCATCTCTGATGAGTGCTCCCCTGCCAACAAAGTACTGTTCACTACAGAGCTTATTGTTGGCAAATCTTTGTCTTTTGGGAAGGGTAATTCATGGGGTGGGGATACGAAAGGTCACGTGCCCTCCAATACCAAAGGGGATAAGAGAACAGCATCTGGCAGAGCCATCCCAAATGAGGGCAACTACCCTACATCCTGTGCTTGGGAGGGCCTGACACCGGCAGTATGTGTCAGCCTTTCCCTGTGCTCACCAGCAGCAGCAGGAAGCAGAGCGATCAGGCTCTAGACCTCCCTGCTTCCCCAGCTCTCAGCCATGTTGTTTGAGGGAAGGAACCCCACACACACTGGTGGCGCGGAAGGTAGAGGTGCTGTCTGAGGCTGCTTCCCACTGCTGCTGGTGAGTGCAGAAGGAGTCTGACCCCTGTGGCCAGTGCTTGGCCCCTGCTAATCTCCCAAGCCACATCACATTGGGAAGAAGAGGTGGAGTGGGCATGAAGCAGAAGTGGGGAGGGGGCAGAGAAAGTGTTTGGGGAAAAGGGTGGAGTGAGGGCCTGGCAAGGGCAGGAAGAGGCGGACCCTTCCCCAGGCTAGGGGTGTCACAAGGAGGAGTCACCTGGGGGGAAGTTACATGGCCAGTGCCCCCCCCCTTGTGTCCCTTCCCAGTAGTCACCACTGCTTTTGGGAGAAGTCACTTTAACACCTCGTTCAATTGCCAGTATCGACATAGCCAACATATCTTTGAGGGCTTCAGGAGAAGTACCTATGGGAAGATAGGCACTGCTTCTCACAGGGGTTTTTAATGTGACTTATGTGACAACACAAGGTGGTCAGAGAGAGACAGTGGGCAAAATTACCATCTCTTCTAATTAGACCAACATCTGTTGGTAAGAGAGAGAGAGAGAGGGAGACAAGCTTTGGAGCCTCATAGAGCTCTTTTTCAGGTCTGGGAAAAGTACTCCTATCATCACGACACAATGAAAAGTATAGTTAGAATATATTCTAAAGGTAGAGTGACCCATTAACACATGTGCAGTCATATGACACAAAGAAGGGATGGGTGGGGTGTGTTACACTTTGTTGTAATCTTTCTATATATATATAAAAGTTTTTTCTTCTGGATAACACAATGTTCCTGCTGAGTGACAGAATGATGTCATCACATCATCAGCCTCTCTCAGCAAAGTGAGAGCAGCCGGGAGGGAGGGAGGAGAGGGTAGGCAAGCATAGTGAGCAGAGAGCACAGCCCCGTAGTTAGCTATTGAATCCTGTTTCTCTGTTCAGTTCATGATTTTTAGTGCCTAACAGAGTTAATAGGCTGTGTTTTTGAAAGGGCTGTGCAGGTTTCCTTTGAGGATGAGGTCAGATATGGAATTACTGCTTTGTGAAAAATGTTCAGATGATAGAGTGATTTTGTCTTTGTATCATTTCCCTGTGTGTGTCCAAAAGGACTAACAACTACATTGTATAAGTTCTTCTCTTAGTCCCTTGCATGGATTACCCACACTGTAGGTAACCGCCCTGGTGGGAGAGCAGCCCACTCCAATACAAAAGAGCAAAGAGTGAATGGAGCTTTGGCACAAGCCTCTCACCTCCATTGCATCCCCACAATGCTGAGTGACCACCCCACATCCTAAAGCATGGGAAGAACCAGCTACCAGATTGGGACCGTGCCTCTGAAAATCTCACTAGACCCTATCTGCAATCTTGGTATCTAAACAGATTAGAAAATCTGTCCCTGAATCATGAAGCAAAACAACTAGAAGCTCAAGCTCCAATTTCCAATTCAGAATTCCAATCTGTAGTCCTACTGGACTCAAGAAGAGAAGCCATAATAGAAAAGAAAGCAACCTTGCAGTTACAGAGGGAATAATTTTTATGATTCAATGTTTTTTCTTCCCCACCCAGGAGAGTAAAATCTGGATGTCCTCAGGTCTCAGAAATGAGCAGAAAGAGAAGAAAAAGCTGCAAGGGCAGAAAAAGCTCAGATGCCAGAGAATGTAAGTTCACTGAAATAGTTAGTTTGAATATATAGCACAAGCATCCGAGCTGATCATTTTCTAGAGATTTTCTATAAATACTTGATTTATAGTAGCATAATTAAAACAAGATTAAAGACTGAGATCAATGCATCTAAGATCCCTAAAGCTATTTCCTGCGAGGGCTATTTGTTTTATGCTCATGCCAAATCATCGTTATTAAATAAACAGAGATGATAGCTTCCTGAGACTTGGTGTTGGACTGTATCTTCTCTCTTTCTGCAAATGTGCAGTCAAAGGTGGTGTTTAAATGTTCCAAATTTACTTCAGATTTATTATGTGGAGAAATTATAATATGGACACAAATGAAAATAATATTTCTGAAAGTATATAAAGCATAACATATGAACTAATCCTAATGTAATAGATGTTACTATAATCTATTGTTCTCTGTTATTTAAAGACTATTCAAAAAGGGCTCAAAGCAGATGTATTTTCATATAATTTACAAATGAAATCTTGCACAGTACAACTCCCATTGGGAAACAGTGTTGTCTGATAGCATATTATGATGCCTGGGCACTGGCTTTCTGTGTGACCTTGGTTAAATTAATTAATCTCCTTGTTTGCTCATCTGTAAAAGGATTATAATAAGTACAGCTCTCATATAATGTATCCAAAATTGCACATTCAATAAGCTATTGATTGTTCCATGTGTGCTCAGGAGAGGAACAAATATCCTAGGGGACAAGAGAAAGAAAAATAGATCTTTCTAAATGAACACATTATGCCATAGTACATTTGTACTGTGTAAAATCTCATGTGTGAGCATTTTAAGGATAAAAATGAGTGGTTGTTACTAATTCCAGATGGGTAGGCTGATTCTTGGTGTGAGAGAGACTGCTTACTTGGTTTTACAGTACAAAACAAATAATTTGCATTTACATTAAATGTGTAGTAGATTGATACTAAAAAGAAGAAAAATAGGTCAATTCTTATGATATGTATGGATTTCTAAAGTATTACCCTTCGGTGACATAAGTACTGAGTATGAAAAACACTGTAAGACTAAGATGCTGCTTACATAGATCTTTACAAAAGCCTTTCATCCTTTTTTCCATTTAGATGAACATTTGCCAGCCATTTGTAAATGCCAGCAAAATGTAAAAGGCCTTACAAATAAAGCAGATGAGGACGCAGTAGAAGCTAACTTCTCTGAGCCAGTAGATACGGAGCAGTCTGAAAGAAATAGGAGAGATGATTCTTGTGCACCAAAGAATGAGCAACAGAATAACTCAGGTGCATGTGAAGATAAAGAACAAGAATATACAGATGACAGTGAAAAAGAAGGTGGGAAGGAAAAAGATTGCTCTCCACTGACATTCTCTCATCAGCAGGAAGAAGTCCTAGCTGCATTCACTTTTGATGAATCAGAAGCCTTACCAAAAGGAAAAATTACATTGAAGCACAACCCAAGTTCTCCAGAGTCCTGTGATTCAGCTAGTGAAGTAACTACTGCAGAATTAAAATGTGGTGGTTTTAATATGAAAGTAGAAATGAAGAAGGGATCATTATTTGATTCTGGTACAAGCTTTGTAATTGAGAAAAGTCAAAAGAACAGAAAGTGCTATCGCAACAAGCAATATCAGAAAAGTCACTCTTCTACATGTCATAAGCACCAAGGTCTATCAAATGATCATTCTGTAGATGACAATGAGAATTACAAGGCATCCTCTAAGCACAAAATACAAATTGCCAGCAACAAGAACATCATACTGAAAGTAAGCATTGTAGGAACGGAAATTAAAGTGAAATACTACAATAGAAAGCAAAATCCAATAATTCATATAGAATCAGGTAAGCACACACAGACCCATGACAGAACTTGCAGCAAGAAATATTCAAACACTTATTCCAGTGATACAGACTATTCTGTAACAGAGGTATCTTGCAGCACGGATTATGAGTCAGATTTTAGCCTTCATGAAAAGGAAGAGTCTTTTACAAACGATACATATACAGACTGGTATCTTCTTCTTCCTCCACCTGAAGAGTTTGCTGACAGCAAAGAAATATGTTTAGCTACCCCTGCAGAGGTTGCATCCTTGCTCCCAATCAGTGACAGAAAGGAACCTGACACCTTTCCTACGGCCTTACCAGTTTGGGAGGAAGGAACTCATATCTGTAAACTGGAGGAAACTGGGACTCAGGATTTTGCCAGTGAAAAAGAAGACAGCTGTAAAGACAAGATAATCTTCTCAGAATTTAGTTATAATAGTGATTGCCCTTTAGATACTAATGGATCAAGTGAAAAAAGCTTTGGTCAGAAACCTATAGATGAGACCAATGAAGCAGGGCAAATAAGAAACCACAGTCTTGTTGACATAAAGAATACTACGTTAGCTTCATATCCGGAGCCAAAAGCAGTTAGAAGAAAGTCTTTTCCAGATACCACCGTTGATGTATTGTCACCAGTTCACCTCAGAAGAGACTCTGGCTTTTATTCATTGCCATCTTTATCCTTAAAAGTACTGCCCAAGCAGGCCAAAGCAATAGATGTTTACAGCAAGAATACTCAGACTCATACTAGCTGTACAGAACTTTGTAAATGTTCCAGCTTCACATCATTCAGCAGTCTGCGAGCTCTCAAATCTTATCAGTATGCCTTCACCTCCTTCAATCATGACATGACCATTTACCATTCAGAGCCTGAAGGAAGTATAGATGATGCTTTCTTCTTGACTCACTATGCAGACTATATGGGGGACCCTAAAGAAATGGAAGAGACATTAGTGGAAACTTTCAATTCCAGCATTAATTCTAATGTAGAACAGAAACTGGAGCATAGATACTCAGAGCCTCTGCAGAACTTTGCTGTATATGATAAACACACTGAGTTTACAGAAAGTGGTTTTGATGAGGAGACACTAGAGAGTGACCATCATTTTGATGGACAAGACCATAGTGAAATACAGCATAAAGCCCTGATAATTCCAATCTCTTCTCCTTCAAGAAGCCCTTCAAATGACCAGGCTAGTGACAAAAGCATAGCTAATACAGTAGGCATAGACTATGTCCAAAGCCAATATTCAGCACTACAGTCAAGTCAGTATGCTCATCCAGGTACTCCAGAGCCTGAGGTAGCAATAAAGAAACGGAAAGGATCAGTGATGACTGTAATAACTGGAGAGCGAGAACGAAGGCTCATCATTCAAAGTGACAGTAAGGGGATGGCTGATTCCTTTGGCTCTGAGATAAAAAATGAGCCTAAGTTACCCTACAGCATACGAGAAAAATCATGTATGTCCCCTTTGTTGGATACTGAAGAGTCAGATATAGATAATGAATTACAGAACTTTTCTGAGATCCGGGACATATCCAGCAATATTCCTGATGAAGCCAATTTCCATGATGATTCCACACAGATTACCTCAATGTCCAGCTCCTCAATGAGTCCCAAAGATAAGAAAGTTTTCACCGAGAGCACATTTACCAAAGAAACAAATGAGAACCTTTGCAGTGAACAAGAGATAAGCCAATTATCTGATCATTCAAGAACAGAGCCTGTAGCATGTCCAATAGAGCAGTTAGTTAAATCCAGCTCTGAAGAAACTGAGAAAAAATGTGAGACACAGAATTGTTGCCAGAATACAGACACACCAATGTCACCCAGAAAGCAGATTAGTAAAAAAGGTAGGCATTCCAGAACTGTCTGTATTTGTTAATAGTTTTGCATAAGCTGCATATTTGGGAATGGCTTGGCCCTTTGTGCTTTGATGAATTATAGATTGGAAAAAACAGAAGTGGAATACCCAAGGATCATCCTGCTTCTTATCCTCATTGTGTCATCTTCCTGGTAGTATGTTTAGCTATTTATACTCTGTTCATCACTCCCTTCTCTGAAGAAACAGACAAGCCAGTTCTTTTTTAGCAAAAGAACACTTTAAAACAGCTTTGCTACATAGAGTTTGACATATCCTAACAACACACCAATGTGATCCCCCAGTGAGTAACATAGATGCCTGAGCAGGATTAATATAGGTGTCATGAGACATGTGTTCAGAGCTCTGTACTGTATTTAGAAACCACATAAGCATGTTTAATAGTACATGTGGTCTAGTGACCTCAGCAAAAGACTGAAAGCCAGGTACATCCTGGTTCTAATCCTGGCTGAGTCTTCAGCATGTTAGATGACCTTAATCAAATTATTTTACTTACATTTTGTCTCTTTCTACTTATCTGAGAAAACTGGCCCTTACAGAGACATATATGCTAACCATATGCTGTAAGCTGTTCTGAAATTTCCTATTTGCCTTCTTTTCTCCCATCTATATATCCCATAAGAATATCTGGGTAAATTGTAAAATATAATAAGCAGTGTAAAAAGACTCAGTTATCTAGTCCCTTATTTAACAGTTTGAGTTATCTTCTATATATAGATCATCCTTAGGAAATTCAATTGAATTTTTTTTTAATTTTCTAATTTCCAACATGGTTATCATGATCCCTCCTTAATTCTAGCTTAACATTTTCTAGATATATTACTTTACACACATAAAATGAGATTTTCAAAACGTTCAGCATTGGCCTAACTCTGCACCCATTGAAATAATGGTTAACTTAAGGACAGATATAAGCCAATGAGAGTTTTACCATTCACTTAAATGGGAGCAAAATTTGGCCAGTGCAGTTGAAAGTAGAGCCCTATATAAAATTACCATTCCATCACAGATCAAAACAAAGAAGGAGACCAAAAATGTTTTACCCAGAGCTGGGTAAATCAGTGAGGCGATAGTAGTGATGTGTTACATTGATTAGATCCCTTAATCATTCATTTTCAGACATTATTAACATTTCAGAAGGAATTCTAAAGGTGTAAAATTTTGTCAAGAAAGTGTAATAGTTTGTAGGGGGGGACTTAAGTGGAACCATAGTTCTTTTTAACAAAAATATTTGATAGTGACTTACCATACATTTGTATGGTATAAACATATCAGGAGCATCATTTACTAAGGGGAAAAGAGCAGTTGCCCCTTCCTTAACTTTTCATGGGCTTATATGTTCCAGTATGTCTTCTCTACCCTCCTATCCACTTTCCCAACTTTGCAGAATACAATGTAATGTTCTATATGCTGACACAATTTTGCCCTCTCCCAAATCTGTTTGAAATAGTGCCTCAGAAACATAAAGGACCAGATCACCTCAGGACCACAAATTCAGTTTTTAAGGGTGCATCTATACAGTAGTGCTAGCTTGTAATAAGCTGCACAATTTGAGCTACACATATTATGTATCTTATTTTGAGCTTATTTCAAGACCGTTTATTTTGAAATTTGGCGCAGTCTACACAGCACCAAATTTTGAAATAGACCACTATTCTGACAAGTCCCTTAATCCTCATGGAGCGAGATTTACTGGGATGTTGTAATAACAAGTCCATTATTTTGATTGCATTTCGAAATAACGAGCAGAAAATGTTATTTTGGGATACCAGATATATCCTGAAATAGCACCGCTGTATAGACGTACCCTAAAAGTCCTTTCAAATGGCCTAAAATACATAGCCTTTTCTTTCTTTTTTTGAGGAATAGTATCCCTTACTTTTCCTAATAGCAACAGGATTTTATTTATAGTTCACCATTGAAACATGGGAACTAGCTGTTCCATGTTTTGTGGCAAATCTTTGAATAAGTGTGCTACCGTATTTGTTCTTAAAGCCACAGCGGCCTTCAAAGGTGTAAAAAAAAAAAACCCACCACCATCTAGTTTTGTATCACCACAACGTGGAAAAGATACCACTGCCCAGTGTTATAATAAGCACTAAGAGTAGCATGTGCAACAGTGGCTGTCTATAATAAAGTCAGATTATGAGGAAATATCCTTGTTTATGTTTCAGTTCAATATTAATATGTAGTCATTCAGCACTCACACTGTACATGAAAATCAAGGTGTACCTTTTTTACAGTATAAATATTAAAGCTGTTTGTGAATTTTCCATCAATTTTTTTTTAAATTAAAATTGTGGTTTGTGCAAAATCAAAATTTTCTGTAGGAAAATACTTTGTCTCCTTCTCTCCCTCCAGAAATTCTGTTGAAAAATCTAAAGAAAATATTTTGTTTCAGATCGGGTTGAGTCAAATAGAAACATTTTGTTTTGTAAACCAAATCAAAACATTATATTTTGGGTCAATTGAAGATTAATCTGTGTCTACCTACCTCAATATCATGGTACGTCATGCCCCTATTCTCCCTCTGTGGTGGGATCTCTGATTAGACTACATTATCATGCAGTGTAGTCTACTCTCTGACTGAGGAGGATGCATCATGGGATACTGGTGATTTCAATTAATCATAAAATATGTAGTCGGGCCAGGGAGACCCTCCATAAAAGAGAATGGAGGCATGAAGCACATGTAGTACAGCTGACGTGACATACCACAGTGGTTCAGACAGAAATAGATATATTATGCATTTTGATTTGATTCAACAACCCAAGCAAAACCTGATCAGTTCAGGAATGTCAAATCAGCCCCTTTCTGTGTAAAATGTTGACATGAAATGATAGCTCTAACAAAATACACTGAGTATCAGCATTCCAAATCACATTATATTTAAAATATGCTACACAAAGCATCCTTAATTTGAATAGTTTTCAGAATGTTATTGAAAGTAAATAATAATTTAAGTATATAAATTGTATGGGGAGAAAAGATTTTTTTCAAACGTTAAATTATATAAAATATATTCCCGTTATTTGCTTCTGAACAACCTACCCTAGTAGAATTTAGTTTCCTACCGCTCAGCAGCAGAATGTCTGCTTGGAATAAGGGCTCAGTGGCATAAATCTTGATCATCCAGGGTTTGAGAACTGTGTAAAGAAATTGTTGGGTCACTGCTACCTAGAAGAAGTATGTTCTCATTCAGTCATCTCCAATGGAGTTCCAGGTAGGTTCGATTTTCCTGGTACTGCCCTCTCCTGATAAACCTGCCTGCCCTCTCTGCTCAGACATCTTTGATCTCCCAAGCATGAAGGGATTCAGCTAGCACCCTTTGCATATAGGCTTTAGATAGTTCTTTGAATGTGGCCCATGACTATTTAAAATGCTATTTGCTAGTTTGATTTTCTGTGTCTGATATGTTTGCAAACAGATTTATGTTTTGTTGTATGCATTATATCATAATTTATGAGGGGAAAAATCCATTTTAAAAAAATATAATTGACAGAACATTTTGTAAAAGAACTGTTATATCTCACATATCTAACTCTCAGATAACATCTTAATTTAGATTTGAAGTCAGATGTGAATAAGACCATAAAGCTACCTGGTGATCCAGTGTTAAAAGATACAAGAGCCAGTGATAGCTCCCAGGAAGAAGCAATAGACAGATGGGCCAGGCAACGGAAGCAATTCAAAGATAGTAAAAAGTGCAGTTCAACTGGAGGGAGCTCCATAAACAGCACGATTACTGAGATATCAAGTGAGTACATAATGGGCTTACAAATGTACCTCTTCCCTTATATGACCAACACTGCCATCAGAACTATCAACCCAGGAGACTTCATCTTCAGATGGCACAACCTAAGTAACCAACGGGAGGTTATATTGTTCTCGTCTGAAGAATATACTGCTGAGTGTTCTGATGCTGTCCTCTAAACGGAATTTTTCATTCATTTTGGATGCCTGTCTAGTCCTTAATTGGGTACACAGTATAAACTGGAAATTACTTCCTGATCCTGAGGCTTTTCTCTAGTTCTTGTATGTGTGAATATGATATAGGTTTGTAACCTCAGTCACAATCTTGGAGAAAATAGAAATATGCCTTCCCAGACTCATTGTGATTATATCTGATTTGACTGAGCTATGTTTCCTTCTTCCCCCTCATGTAAGTTGGGTTCCTCTGTAGGGAGAAGAGTCACCAGTCTGGAAGCAGCAGTAGATTGCTGAGGAACCCTCAGGAATGGTCACAATAGGTATAGGAAGAGGGGACAGGTTGAGCACTAAGACCCGGGGAAAGCATTACTTCCCCTTACTTTTTAAGCCCACCACCCATGTGTAGAAGAACCAAAATAATAATAATGAGATGGTGATACCTTTTAAATATTTTAACAGGGCCAACTTTTATTAGTAAGGGAGAAAAGCTTTCGCCCTTAAACAGATCTCTTCTTCAGGTATGAGAAATGTGTACATCCTAAGTACATTTCCCTGAACTGAAAAGAAGTCTGTGTCAGTTCAAAACTTGTTTTTCCCACCAACAAAAGTCAGTTCAATAAAATATATTTCACCACCCACCTCATTTCTCTAATAGCTTGGGATCAGCACAGCTTCAACAACACTAAAAATATAACAGGCAAACATCTCAATTACTGTTTGAGTGATTTCACTTATTTTAGCTCCTGATTTTTCCTTCCCACACACTCCTGCTGTTTTTCAGTTTCTACAGTATGGTAATTTCCAAGAACTTATAATACTGAATCATGACACTGAATTTTCAGAAACTGTATTCAATGTTTGCTAACCAATAAGACTGCAGAGAAGGGTGTAGATGTAAGTTCAGACCTGTCCTGTAAGCCAGCACAGTTACCATGAACCCAATAGTGTTGGGCCCATTTACAGCAGACTGAACTTGATAAGAATGGGTAGGAAAGACATGTTCATGTTTAAGAAATATTTCCACTTTTGGAAGAACAATTAGACTGCGTTATTCCTTTGGATTCAGGTAGTCTTATCTTATATCCTTTGGCTTTTAGAGCATGCACTTTGAGTAGCACCACAGTTACAGAACTATATAAAAAGATTATGACCATTATATTAGGAACTATATGGAATTATAGTACGTTTGGATATTCTTTCTGCTTTGTTGACGGGCTGTTTTCTCTAGTTCCTTCTAGTTCCACCCATCCACTAGGTCAGCTTCACTCTCTTTTTCAGATATCCACCCTCCCCCAACTTCAGTGTCCCATCTCTTCCTTTGTCTTTTCCGTGAACTAATCCCATCCTGACTGATGCAAGGAAAATTAAAAACCTTTCAGGCTGTCTTTAAACAAGAAAATCAAAAAGTGCACAACTTTATTTTTTAAATCCTTTTTTCCTATTCCATCCTTATTCTTATGTAATAAAATGTGTCAACTAGTCTCCATCCTTTGCTGTCACTCCTTTTACACATATGGCATGTTTTTTATTTGTTAGTGAAAGTAAATTATTCTCATTTGTATCTTCCCAGTAAACTCAGAGGAATCCCGTTCAGTGGATCTGAGTCTCCGTAGTGAAAATGAGGAGAGTGGTTTCTACACAGAGAACTTTCATTCAGCTTCGTGGGTTTTCAGAGGGGATGACAGCAGCCCAGATGATAGCCCCAGATGTCTCAGTAGAAGGCCTAGGCCAATAACAGGTGAGCATTATAAACTTACAAATACAGTGTCCTCACAATGTGTCTAGGTGTTCTGTGGATGTATGGTCATGCACAGAGAACTCCAGATATGGAGGGCAGGAAGTAGAGCACAGATGGGGAACCTATGGCCCATAGATGGATCCAGCTTCTGGCTTGCCCATGCGTAGGGTTGCCAGATGGTTTAACCAAAAATACCAAATGCCCCCCCCCCCCAAAAAACCCAAACATTTCTGTTGGAAAAAAAGGGGGGGAGACCAAAGTTGTTGAGGAAAAAAAAACCAGCATGGCCCCTTTAAGAACAGGGGCTGGGTGCTGCCTCTCCTAACAGGCTGCCGGCAGCCGGCAGCCATCTTCTCTCACTGCTCCAGACCAGATAGCTCTCCTGCAGAACCAGGTAAGCGGGGAATGGCAGGCTGGGCCCAGTTGCTGAGTGTGTGTAGGGTTGCCAGATATCCGGTATTGACCCAGACAATCCGGTATTTTTGCAACCTGATGGGAAAAAATCAGAAAATACCGAACATTTTAGGTGTCCAGTATTTTCTGATTTTTATAATCGGACAGGAGGCGAAAATACCTGACTGTCCAGGTCAATACCGGACACCTGGCAACCCTACCCGCGAGGCTCAGGCTTGGATTTGAATAGATGCATAAATGGCCATGAATGGGAGGAAGGGACAGAGCTCTGGAAGATAAATAAGTTTTTAGCATGAAAAAAAGAATGATAGCCTTGGGAAGGGATGGAGTTATACTTGTTCAAAATTCAGCACATTGTTGAACTTAGATGGCAAGATTTTAAGGATGTCTGTCTATTGGTTCAATTGAGTTTGATTTGCAGAGATAAAGAGAGACTTTGAGGTCAACCCTTTTCCTTCCTTTACAGTTCGTGAACGAACAGTGAGAATCACAAAAGGAATTGGTGATTACCCTTGGGGTTTCCGAATCCAGTTCTCAAAGCCCATCCTTGTGACAGAAGTGGATACTAGTAAGTGTAGTCTGTTATGATTAATTTTTATTATGAAACTATACTAAAGTGACTTACATAGGACTAGGTAAAACAAATCCAAGCTATCTAAAGGTTCTAGTCAGCTGGGAGCTCAACAAGTCTCACACCACAGATGCTATCATACTCTCAGGAGCGGCGTGAGACCGGCTGCGGCAGCTGGCACCTCGAGGCCACCTGCAGCAGCTGGCACCCCAGGCAGAACACGCAATCGGCGCTCCCGCCTGCACGGCCATCAATGGCCGTAACGTAATCATTGGGCACCCCGGGCGCCCCGTTGAAGGCGGCACCCTAGGTGACCGCCGAGTCTGCCTATACTTACGAACTGCCCCTGCATACGCCTTATGTGGAAGGGATTCTTTCCCCTCTAAAGTGGCCTCATAAAGCCAGTTTCTGCTGTATATACCTGCATGACTCAATCCTCTTCCCAAAGAAGGGGTTTGAAACTCTGCTTGCCTGCCTGCCATAATTGGCAGCTAAATCCTTGGGGATGATTTAGAAAAAAGGCTCCTTATTTACACATGAAACAGCAGAAACTCAGAGGAAAAAAGAAAGTCTATCCAGAGTCTGTTCATGCTCCTCCCACATGCAGGTAGAACCGCTTGATGAATGTTATTCTGGCCGTGGGTATATCAACATCGCCTGTTTATGTCACTCCAGTAGCATGGAGGGAGACTAACTAAGAATAACTGTGCTATTCAAAGCTGAGCAGCTGGGACTTTTTCCTGGCTTATGTGCCAAACTGTCTTGTCTCCCGAATGATGGCCCGGTGTTCAGACAATTTATATGGGCTTTAGAGTTTGCACCTCAGAGGGCTGCAAATCTGTCTACTGTATAGAACCATGAAAAATATATTTCAGATCAATCTATGTTGCACTACCAAACAGTATCATACTCGTATAAAAAATCAAGATTACTAGAAAGAAATGGAGCGTAGAGAAACCAATACATAGAACCACGGGCATAGCAGAAAAGGTCAAAAATCTTACCAGCTTTATGACTTAGATCAGAAACCCAGACAAAGCTTTAAGGTCTGAACATTGTTAGATTTATATTGCAGTCATGCTTTGTATGTGAAGCATCTACTCAGCTCTAAAAGTCAATCTAACCTGTTGCCTCAGAGCAAATATTCTGCTTATTAAATGATAAAAATAAAATCTTCAGATTAGAAGAGCTTCCCATGCAAAGTACAGGTTTATTCAGTGTAAAAAATAATATGTTAGAAGTGGATAATTTATATTACATTTCCTTTGCAATATTGTCTAGGATTTATCCCATGATTTCTTGGCATGTATTATGAAAGTAAATAAACATTGCATTTTTGGTACACATTCAAGAAAATCATAATTTTGTTTATCTGTATGTTATGTGTACCATTAATTTTTCCTGTCAGAGGAATGTGACTTTTGAATCACATACACGCAAGACCCGATCTATAGTATGATTATGTAGTGGTTCAAATAGCCTCATAATTGTCCTATTTCCAAAAAGTCCCATGTAATTTTACTTGAGTGTAAGCTTCTATTCCTTTTTTGAAATTGAAATCTCTAGATCTGTTGTTAAGATTACCTTTACAGAATGAATCAGGTGTAAAATGACACTGATGTCATTTTGAGAGAACTGTGAGCTGCTTAACTGTGAGCTGCTTAACTACAGCTCTTAACTTCTATCAATGGGGTGTTGACTCTGAACAGAATGATGACAAAACTAAATATCAACATTGCTAATAATTTCACTACTAATAATTTTAGCAGCTATATCAAATTACCAGGTGCACTTACCATTGCTAAAAGTAGTGAAAATGTGGTATCATCCAGAAATAGTTAGTTGCTCCATGGATCTCAAACCTAGATCTGCAGGGTTTAAAATAGTAGCCAAAGTCCCACACACCTGCAGGTACCTACTTATCTGAACCCCAAAATGAGGTTGCACCCTTCCAGACCTATTGGGTGGTTTGTCTGCTGGCTCTTCTCAGGACAGGAGCAGGCAAAGAAAGCTGTTCAAACTTCTGTGTTCCACTCTGTTCTCGGCTGTGTACCCCATGCTTTATGCTCCTGTTCCCCTGGCATTCTGACCCAGCTGACTCCTGCCTCCTGTTTTGTGATTGCAGACTCTGGGTCTAACTGCTAGGTCTGGCCAGCCACAACTCATTTTTGACACTAGGCCGAGAAAAAAAAAATTCTCATTGCCACCCATGCAAAGTTAGTCACCTCTACTTTTGCTCTTAAGGAGGAAAAAAGAAGAGATTCTTGTTCTTCCTGGTACTAAACAGCTTAGCCTGCTTCTGCACTGCAGAAAATTTCCACCTGGCCTCTTCCATCAGCAAATGTAACCCATAATAAGAGTTTATGTAGGGTAACTGGGAGTAGGATGAAGGGACAATTTTGGCTTGAAGCATACATATAATACAGAAGTAACATTAACACCATGGCTAAGAAAATAGATTGAAAAATCAGTAGCTACTATAAATTATCTATCTCTGTTATTATTTGTAAATACTTTTGTTGTTTGCCAAAAAAGCATTAGTCTTTAAAGCCAGATTGCTTTATAAATCTGTGTCTTTAAAGTGTGGCTAATTGTATTAAGGAACAACATAAAAATTGCAGGTGAGATCCTTATGAATTTTTTAAATATTTTGAAATAGAAGACTGGTAAAATCAACTGGCAAAATCTTGTACGGCTTCTTGAAGCCTGATATAACTCTAAATGGTTGAGTTACCATTTTATGCACAGCTGATCTATCATCTGAATTTATTTTTTCTGAAATTGGTAGAGACTCATACTTCTGCTGCGTCTACTACTTACTGTTAACCTTCTAATTTGTTCCCCACTGCTTATAAACAGCCTCCGGAAATATATTGTAGACACACATTTACTAAATGATAGTGTTTGGGTAATTTAAAATTATACATATTTTAAACATTAAGGACACTGAGTGAGTTTTCTAAAGAACCTTATTGTGTGGTACATTTAGAAATGCTTAATTACACAATGAAAGAAAAATGTGAGTCTGAGACACACATAGGTAGAATTTAAGTGATTGTGCATTAGTGTTCCTAAAGGGAGCATATTTTCTGCATATATAACTTATCCTATATTCCTAGCTGGCATTTGCATTAGTCTTTTGTATGTGTCATTTTCAAGAACGAATGTATCAACACAAAAGTGATCCAACAGCAGTACTGAAGCAGGAACAATTTTACTGTCCATATAGCAGATGCTTTTTCTTTTAAAGGAGAAAGATTAAAAAATATTTAGGGCTGACTTCTGATAGCCTTCTTCATACAACTAGACCCCAAACAATGGGGATGACAGAAATAAGGCAAAGTAGAATTTAGCCATTGGACTAAAAAGTACAATTTTGAGGCCTGGTGCAGTTAATGGGAACTTTTCCTACTTACTACACTCAGCCCACAGGTGTTGGAACTAGCAATGCAGGGGAGCTACCATATCATACTCCCCACACCTGGATTGAAGTGGATTCTATCATATACAGGACTTACAGCTTGGTCCAGTGGCTCTCAATACCCCCATTATAAAAAATTGTTCCAGTACCTTAGTCTCAGTCTTTTTTTCAATGTGTAGTATCACAGAATCTTATTTATCCTAATCTAATAGGGAAGATGGACTTTATTCTGAAGATTGGGATTCCAACTGAGAGTGTGAATTTTTATGTAAATATTTCTTGGAAAGGGATATAACCCTGTTTTGGACAATAAAGATTTTATCTAAAATAAGTTCTACTGTATTAAAAATGATAATATTTTCAAAACCATTTTTGGCTTGCTCAAGTGGAAGTGTTTGTGCAGAATGATCTGAAAGTGAGTTAAAAATTCTCCCTTTCACTTCTGGATTTCAAACGGTTCCATATAGTTTCATGCCCACAAGACAAGGTACATGAAAAGTCCGGGGATACGGCTACACTGCAGAGCTATTTTGAAATAGGCTATTCCAGAATTTCGAAATAGCATGTCTACACTGCAGGGAAGCCTGAAAATTAGATTCATAGAATCATAGAATCATAGAATAATAGGACTGGAAGGGACCTCGAGAGGTCATCGAGTCCAGCCCCGCGCCCTCAAGGCAGGACCAAGCTCCATCTATACCATCCCTGACAGATGTCTATCTAACCTGTTCTTAAATATCTCCAGAGAGGGAGATTCCACCACCTCCCTTGGCAATTTATTCCAATATTTGACCACCCTGACAGTTAGGAATTTTTTCCTAATGTCCAATCTAAACCTCCCCTGCTGCACTTTAAGCCCATTACTCCTTGTCCTGTCCTCAGTGACCAAGAGGAACAAATTTTCTCCTTCCTCCTTGTAACACCCTTTTAGATATTTGAAAACGGCTATCATGTCCCCCCTTAATCTTCTTTTTTCCAAACTAAACAAGCCCAGTTCATGAAGCCTGGCTTCCTAGGTCATGTTCTCTAAACCTTTAATCATTCTTGTCGCTCTTCTCTGTACCCTTTCCAATTTCTCCACATCTTTCTTGAAATGTGGCGCCCAGAACTGGACACAGTACTCCAGCTGAGGCCTAACTAGTGCAGAGTAGAGCGGCAGAATGACTTCACGAGTTTTGCTTACAACACACCTGTTGATACAACCTAGAATCATATTTGCTTTTTTTGCAACAGCATCACACTGTTGACTCATATTCAACTTATGGTCCACTATGACCCCTAGATCCCTTTCCGCCATGCTCCTTCCTAGACAGTCGCTTCCCATCTTGTATGTATGGAACTGATTGTTCCTTCCTAAGTGGAGCACTTTGCACTTCTCTTTATTAAACCTCATCCTGTTTACCTCTGACCATTTCTCTAACTTGCTACGGTCATTTTGAATTATGTCCCTATCCTCCAAAGAAGTCGCAACCCCACCCAGTTTGGTATCATCTGCAAACTTAGACTGAGGCAGTCTTCCCTAATGTAGACGTGCTATCTCAATTTAGAGCCCTAGGAGGCACTGGGGATGAATTACAGTAGACTTCCGATAATCTGGCACCTTTTGGACCTAAGTGGTGCTGGATTATCAGATTTGCCAGAGAATCAGGAGGTCCGGTACAGCTGCAGGGCTTAACAGCTGGCCAGGACACAGTCTCCCTCCCTCTCCCCTCCCCTTTCCTCTTCGTGTCTCTCTCCTCTCCTCCATGGTGTAAACTGATCCTTCTCCCCCTCCCCTCCCCTCCCGTTTCCCCTTCGCTGAAGCAAAACGCTCTTCTCCATACTGTAACATGATCTCACTCCCTCTTACCCCCAACCTTATGCTCCGTCTGGTTACAGCCAGCAAGTGTGCTAAGCGGAGTATCAGGAGTGCCCAACAGTTGGATGCCAGACTATTGGAGTTTTACTGTACTTAGAATGGTCCTGGTGAGGGGCTATTTCAAAATAGCAGCAGTGGAGTGTCTACGCATGCGTCATTTCGAAATAGCTATTTCTGAATAGGCGTTATTCGTGGTAGAATGAGGTTTGCAGATTTCAGAATAAGCCATCAGTTATTTCAAAATTATTTTGAAATAACAGAATGGATGTGTAGATGCTTGCATTGTTATTTCGAAATAATGCTAGTTATCTTGAAATAAAGGTGCAGTGTAGATGCACCCTGAGTGAGATAATGCATCATGTCAGACTTCATTGACTTTTAGGCTAACCATGCACTTGTGAACTGTCTTGTAAAGGGAGATGCTGTAAAATATACTCTGTGGCTGTGTCTAGACTGGCAAGTTTTTCCGCAAAATCATCTGCTTTTTCGGAAAAACTTGCCAGCTGTCTACACTGGCTGCTTGAATTTCTGCAAAAGCACTGACGATCTCATAGTATTTTGCGGAAATACTATGCTGCTCCCATTCGGGCAAAAGTCTTTTTCCGAAAAACTTTTGCGCAAAACGGCCAGTGTAGACAGCAGAGATTTGTTTTCCCAAAAAAAGCCCCGATCGCGAAAATGGCGATCGGGGCTTTTTTGCAGAAAAGCACGTCTAGATTGGCCATGGACGCTTTTCCGCAAAAAGTGCTTTTGTGGAAAAGCGTCCTGCCAATCTACACGCGCTTTTCCAAAAATGCTTTTAACGGAAAACTTTTCCGTTAAAAGCATTTCCAGAAAATCATGCCAGTGTAGACGTAGCCTGTGTGAGTGTGAGAGAGAGAGAGAGAGAGAGAGCGCAAGCAATCTGACTATCAATATGCATAGGAGGCCTTCTAAATAGTGGGGTTTTTGTGTATAAACATTAAGGAACATATTTTCAAAAGGATTTGAAGTTTAGGTGTACAAAGTCAGGCTCTCCAAGGAACTTGAGTTCTTTTCATAATAAAAACCTAGGAGACGAGTTACAATTCATTTAAAAAATCTGACACTATATTTTCATGAATTCAGGGAACACATGACTAAAGAAGTGTATTGAAAAGCGGCTGAACTCACTGCAGTACACTTCTGGAGATGCAGAGGAGTCAAGTCCCTACATATTTAAAAGGAAACAAGATTTCTGTGAAATATTAGAAAATTCTAAATACAAACAATATTTCTAATGTGAACAGTATTACGTACATTGTAGTACCTTCCTGAAATAAAATCCTTTGTTTCTATTTGGTTCTAGACAGTGCAGCTGAGGAAGCAGGGCTTCAGGTGGGGGACATTCTGTTGGCTGTCAATGGAAATGACGTCACTAGCATGCCACATTCACAAGCTGCAAATCTGGCAAGAAAGGGTAAGCTTGACCTCATCATTAATTCCATGAGACAGGGATTAATGAAAGTGATGAGAGCAATTGATGGTGAAAATTTAATTCACAGTTTAAGATGTCAACACACTAAACTGAATGTAGAGTCACTTGTTTATCTAGTCTTTGCCAAATCATATTGGGAAATGGACAAGCAGGCAAAATGATTTTCATTTATTCAGTTTACCAAATAAAGTCTTCACAGTTAAAGAATGAGTGGAAAAGGAAGCTGATTTTTAAAATATTTTAAAAATTTGCTTCAGAAAATTGCTGCTGGAGGCACAATGCTGTCAAAGGGATGTCACAAAACCTGGTGACAGAGCAACAAAAGGGCAAATGAAATTCAATGTTAATAATTGCAAAGTAATGCACATTGGAAAACCATAATCCCTATTATATATAAAAATCATGGGGTTTATATTAGTTATTACCATTGAAGAAAGAGAATTTGGAGCCATTGTGGATAGCTCTGAAAACATCTGCTTGGTGTGCAACAGCAGTCAAAAAAACTAACAGAATGTTAGGAACCATTAGGAAAGGGATAGTGAATAAAACTGTAAATATCATATCACTATATAAATCCATGGTCTGCCCACACATTGAATAATATGTGAAGTTCTAATCACCTCATCTAAAAAAGATGTATTAATATTAGATGAAACTACAGAAAAGGCATCAAACTTGGTAGGGGGCACAGCACAGCACAGCACAGCTTTCATACATGGTAAGATTTAAAAAACTGGGGGCTGTTCAACTTGGAAAAGAGACTAGTGAGGGAAGATATGAGAGAGATCTATAAAATCATGAATGGTGTTGAGAAAGTGAATAAGGAAGTGATATTTACCCTTTCACATAATACAAAAACCAAATATCATCCAATGAAATTAATAGGCAGCAGGTTTAAAATAAACACAAGGAAGTACTTCTGTGGAACTTGTTGCCAAGGGATATTGTGAAGGCCAAAAGTATAACTTTGTTCAGAAAAGAATTAGATAAATTCATGAAGGATATGTCCAACAATAGCTGTTAGGGTTGGGACACAACCTTATGCCCTAGGTCTTCATAAATCTCTAATTTCCAGAAGCTGAGACTAGATGACTCAATAAATGCTCTAGTTCTGATTGTTTTCTCTGGACATTTCTGGAACCTGCCACGGACATAAGACAGGATACTGGGATAGAGGGACCATTGGTTTGATCCAGTATGGTCATTCTTACATTCTTATGTCTATCTTATTTATGTTCTTCAGAAGGATGTTTTGCAAATGCCTCGTAAGTGAAGTTATTTCCGTAATTAAAATGAGAGTGTAAATTACAGAAAGGAGCACAGACAAGTATTAAAATGTCTACTTCTGTGGTTTTGGAAGCACTATAGGCTTGATTCTCCTAAATTTAGAAAACAAGATGGACTTCGTATTCTATATTTTTACTGTTGATGGGTGTCTGAATTTGACATCAGGGATGTGATATGAGTAAATGGAAACTGGTGGCACACTGAGATGACAAGATATAAGTGTGGGTTAGATAAAAGACCCCAATATTCTCCTTGCTGTCAATTCTAATATTATCTGCTTCTGCTATCATTGAAACCTAGACAAAAATGTCATGTGACAAAGAGCACATTCTTCATATTGATTTTGGGGCTCATGCCTCAAAGAGAGCTGTCTACTGAAAGGGACCTCCAAAACACTAATATGTTATTTATATCTGATATTTCCTCATGGGGAAAATTCAGTTTGGCTCTTTGCAGCCATTAGCAGTATGTTTGTTACTGAGGACCAGGGTCTAGTATGGATAGCAGAAAGTTTACTTCAGGGTACAGCATTTTGCAGAAACAAATTGCATATTTTTCCTGTAGCTGTAGTGAGTAAAACCAAAATACATCCATGTTTACATGTTGAGAGTCAATTTGCTGTAGTCCTTTTAATTCTCCCACATATGATTTTGATAGAGGCTCAAGGAAAATTGTGCAGGCCTAGCTTAAGAGGCTTTTTGGAAAATGGATCCTGAAAATACAGTGCTGTCTCCAGTATAAAATGAGTTCAGATTTATTTTTCTGTTCATTCCTTGGTTAATATTTGTTCAAGGAAGAAGAATGCAATTTTAGTTTAGCTTACTTGTTATTTCCAGGTCTGGTCCACTCTCAAATATCTCTAATGAAACATTTCAGGCCCTGATATCTTGACTCTCTTGGTTGGATCAGACATCAGCCGCTGTCCCAACACCCCCAGGCCAACATGTCGAGGATATTTGCATAAGCGAACTCACTCGGGGATATTGAAGGGCTGGAGGAAAAGATGGTTTGTGCTGAAACATGATGGCTGTCTTCACTACTACAAGCACAAGAAGGTAAGGAAAAGAGGATATGGTGAGAAAGCAAACAATGCCATAATTTACAATGGAGAGGTGCATCAGTGGTGTGCTGTGACATGTACTGGAAGTGTGCTCAGATATAATGACATGTCTAGCGTGTGTTATGAACAAAGAAAACAGCTCAGAGAGACATTAAATGAGATGGTAATTTTGGAAGTGCAGGAGTTCTATACCCACATACTGAGATAAATATTTTTAATCTTAGCCATGAGTATGGTAATCCTGCACCCAATTTGAAAATTGTGGAGGCGCAGGCCATAGCAAGAGTGGGAAGTAAGGTACTGCACAAGACTTATGCCACAGCTGGTACTAGGCTCTCCCTAAAAACAGCAAGTTGATGCTACGTGACAAATAATGTCTGAGATGGCCATAATTTCTCCCAGGATTTCCACTACAGTATGGACTTCTGTAGGCACCCTATCCTATGCTTTATCTTAATGAAACATTCTAGGCTAAAATCAGCAGACTGATTGAATGTATGAATGCTTCGAAGTGACTTCTTCTTAGTAATTATAGTAAGAGATTAAAAAATCTAAATTACAGTTTCCCTTTACATCTGCTTATTTACCCTGAGCACCATCGTAACAGGAGTTCATATTTTAAATACTGCTGGACAGCTCCTAAGGGTTCTAGTGGTTGCATTTCAATGTGCATCCAGTAGGTGGAGTGCTTTGATAACGGATCTTTTTCCAAGCTGCTATGCCTACAAATAGCTGAATTCATCTGTTACACAATCCTATTATAGGACAATTTGCAAAGCATTTTAGTAGGTGTTGCATATAATGACAAGTTGCCAATCCCATCCCTTATGTAGCTTTGCAATAAAATTACTCAAGCAGAAAGTTGTGCTTCCAAAATTAAATATACTGATTTCTAAGTGTGTCTATTTTTGGTCTTTTGTAGTAAAACACTTTATAGATTATAAAAAAAACATGATTAACCAGTTCAAGCATTAGTTCTTCCCTTTTTAAAACAAAATTAATGGAGGAAGATCTGAAGGTCAAATTCAGGGGTGCAGTCCCAATTCTGTGGAGCTATTCTGTGTCACCAGCTGAGGATCTAGCTATCCTTCACTCTGGAGTAGGCCCAACTTCCAGGGAAGTCTGTAGGCCAAATAGCATAATTGGTGGTGTCAGCTGGCCAGAAAACATTTGTCAATGTCAAGGGGTAAATTAGAGCCTTGCAATGATTTGTCAGTCAATGGATGTGCAATATAAGTGTAAAGCATGCAGTAAGGGGGGCAATGAAAGGCATAGCAGATAGAAAATAATAGGAAGATGTATTATGCAGCAAGTCTCACTCTTTAACATACATCCTCTTCAGTAGCTTTTGCTGTTACTACTATTTCTCTCCCTTCCCTCCCCAGCCAGTGCACCCTCCCTCAAATGTATGTAACACTCATGTTGCACACCTCCTAAATGATAAATCACTGAAGAATAACTAACATAAAACTGGTTCACAGTGTTTTCAAACAATTTATAAAATGTTATTTACTTCAGTGCGAAAAGCAAGCACCCAGAAATTGTGGCCCTTTTTGCAACATTCTAACTTGTGCCTGCAACATAGATCTTTTAGGAACAGGACAAGGACTACCGGCCCAAAAACAGATATGGCTTTAATTGGTTTATTGTAATTGTATCTTCTTATGTAGGTGGGTTTTTTCCCTATTGTATAACTCTTAATCCCCCTTTTCTCCAGAAAGAAACCTAACTCTATTTTGTACTAATTTATGCTTTGGGCCTCAACAGCCTTCTTTGGGAATTTATTCTAAGGCCTTGGACAGCTTCCACCAGCATAGTCCTGGCATAAGCCCCTGCAGTGGGGATGGCAGGATACTATGAAACGGCATATCTCCTATCTGCCTGCACTAAGGGTATGTCTACACTACCCCGCTAGTTCGAACTAGCGGGGTAATGTAGGCATACCGCACTTGCAAATGAAGCCCGGGATTTGAATTTCCCGGGCTTCATTTGCATAAGCGGGGAGCCGCCATTTTTAAAACCCCGCTGGTTCGAACCCCGTGCAGCGCGGCTACACGGAGCTCGAACTTGGTAGTTCGGACCAAGCTTCCTATTCCTCGTAGGTGTACCGATAGTTCGGACTAGGAAGCCTAGTCCGAACTACCTAGTTCGAGCCCCGTGTAGCCGCGCTGCATGGGGTTCGAACCAGCAGGGTTTTAAAAATGGCGGCTCCCCGCTTATGCAAATGAAGCCCGGGAAATTCAAATCCCGGGCTTCATTTGCAAGTGCGGTATGCCTACATTACCCTCCTAGTTTGAACTAGGAGGGTAGTGTAGACATACCCTAACAGATCTTCCATTGAGCCTCCAGTGGAAATGCCATCTACATTGAATCCTCCTGATGGACACTGGTCCCTACAGTGTCCACCTTCATGTGGTGACAGGCTTGAATATAGCACCAGATATTTATTATGCATTTACATAAAGAATCACCAGGCCCTGGGGCAGTTGTCCCCTTTGCCTCCCTTTTCCTCCTACCCCATATCAGTTGGCCGGATTTACATTACAGAAGCAACAACCTTCAATCACCATCCTTACAGAGTTTCCATATAAAGTAGGATTTTGGGAACAGAAAATTGAACAAGCTTCACAGAGACTGAGGGGGGAAACTTCTAAAGAGCTGAGTCCAGGTTTAATTTGTGTAGCTCAGATAATCATTTGAACAATCTCAGCCTTGGATGACCCAGCAGCCTTCCTTGCCTAAACTCCTTTTCCCAAGAGGCAATGGCTACTCCTTGATGATTCTGCCTTTTTGGTGGTGAGCTATAGCAGCCTGCTACTCCCTCTGACAATTTCAGACACAGCCTGCTGGATCTTCTTTCTCCATCTGACATTGTCAGTAGGCAACCTGAGAGGCCTTTTTCTCTACCACCACTTAGATTCCTATTAAACACTAACCAACTTGTAATGGTTACACTAGAGGGCAATTGGAGCTAGCAAACTTTATTTAATTATTAATTAAACAAAAAACTTTTAAATGATTCAGACCCATCAAACTGTGCATGTAGCTCACCTGTGTAACTATGTGATCTTATTACTGTGAACTCTCTCGTGAGCACCTGTTCTTTTTTTATCCTCACTTGTTGCATAATAGATTTTTATCTCTGGCTGGAAGGGACCATATTTAGAGCCCCACAAATCCATGGGTGTAGATGTGGATACCCGTGGCTCATTTTTGTGGATATGGGTGCGGATGAAGATGCAGATACAGATACAGACTTTGTATTTGAAATCCTTCAAATTAGCGGATATCCATTTTATATCTGCAGGTATCCGCATCTGGGCAGATATCCACAGTTTATTTTTGTGGCTATCAATGTGGATACAGATACAAATTTTGTATCCGCACAGGTTCTAGCCATCTCAAGCAATGTGTTCATACAGCAACTAACAAAATGGGGCTTCTCTCCTGACTGGGATCTCTAGAAACCACCACTATATAAATAATAATTAATAATCTAGCAGGGGACAGCAGCAGCATGGCAGGCCCTCTCTCTCCTATAGGAGGAAGGACATCTTCCCTCCCCATTGCCTCTTCAGTCAGTGACCTGTAGGTTCTTTGTCTTCTGTCTTTTTCATATATTCCAAGACAAGAAGAGACAAGACTCCCTCTGTTAAATAAGCCATAGAACCTCCTCAAAATAATCACCAGCTTCAATTTACAGGCATTGACTCATATTATACTCTGCTAGATTGAAGAGCCCACAATTTAATCTTTGTTCTTTGTGTTGATACTTAGTGACTGTAATGACAATATGGTAATTAAGATAAATAGTTTGAGCTCCTAGCAGTATAAGGCATGTTTTTTAAATGTTCCATCATTCTAGAGGCTCTTCTCTGAATTCCCTCCAATTTAGCAACATCTTTCTTGAACTGAGTCCACCAGAACTGGACACAGTATTCTAGCAGTGCTCAAATTAGTGCCAAATACAGCAGTAAAATAACCCCTCTCTACTCCCTTGTTTATGCATCCAGTGATCACATGAGTTCCTTTGGCCACAGACTCACATTGGGAGCTCACGTTCTGCTGATTATCCTCCAAAACTGCCAAATCTTTTTCAGAGTCACTGCTTCCCAGTATACAGTCCCCACCCCCATCTTTTCATGTGTGTCTAATAGGCTCCTTTTGCGTCTTCAGGGGTGGGCTTGTAGACCACTTTATTCCAGCTGAGAGGAATCCAGAAATATTTCAGTCTTCCTGCAGTCCTTTCTTCTGGCCTCAAAGAAAGTATTCAACCATATCAAAACTCTCAACAGGGTTGATCTGAGCTAGGTCCTATAGTTGTGTTACAGGTTTTTTATGGAGAGAGTTTCTTCCAAACCAGTTCTTTCATCTCTACCCTTTCATGCCTTCTTTTCTCACTTATCTACTCAACACACTTTGGGAACTCTATCAGGTAGAGTTCTAACTAACATGAGCAAGGGACAAGGAAGTGTTCCTCATTGTTACCATCATTTGTATTTGACCACATAAAGTCTCTGTATTTTTCCTCTAATCACCTGATTAACTTTAATGAATATTTCTTTTTTTCACAATAAAAAAAGCCTCCCTGCCTTCTTCATTGCCTCAAAGAAATGCTGTTTTTAAACACCTAGAAATATGAAGCCCTCTCAACTGCATTTTGTGGTCTGAGGGTCCTTTGAAGAGCTCTTTACAGAGATACCTGTTCAATCTGATCTTCCTCCTAATGCACGTCTTCACTTTTTTGATAGCTCCAGTCTCAAAATGAAGTCACGGAGATCTGAATGAGGCCTTTTGGCAAAGTCATTTCTTCTGAGTATTTATTTCTGCCAGAAGGAAAGAATAATACATATAGATTTGGCTCTTCCCTCTCTCTTTTCTATTACAAATTATGCTCTGATTTTCACTCAAGATTTATATGACCATGTCAGCTATAAGATAACGCATGAAACATTATGTCCCCAGCTCATCTCACTGATGAACACAGATTCTTAGTGAATATAAGACATTCTTTAAAACAAAACACAGAGGGTAAAGTATTTTCTGGGGTCTTATTTGCATACCTCCTTCCAACAATTAAGTTGTATTTACCAGTTTCTAAGTATAGCCAGGACCAGATTCTGATCACAAAAATATGTTTTACCTTGCTGTAATTACTCTGACTTCAACTAGTTACTCCTGATTTACAGCAGGCCACGTGAGAAGAGAATCAGATCCTCTGTTTACAGCAGATGGGATACAGATTGCATTTTTGAGCTCAGCTCTTGTTTTAGTTCATATCACCAACAAAAAACAAAACAAAACAAAACAAAAAAAACCCTGAGAGGTGGAGGGATCTTTTCAGCTCTATTTTACAGGCAAGTGGGTCAAATGCTGACGTTACCCAACCCAAAATTTCCTTTTCCATCCCACAGAAAAATAAAAATAAAAAACTGTTAAACTAATTGCCCCGATGTTCCTGTGGTTGTTTATATAATAATTTACCCATGTTGTTGTTGCAGTCTTATTCTGTTCTATCAACACATTCATGAAGTGATATCTATTGCAACAGATTTCAGTCACATTGCCTACAAGGCCGTTTTGTCTTCTTTTCAGATGATGTCACTGGCCTAGATTCTGCAAGCAATTATGTATATGAGTAGTTTTACACAAGTGATAGTCTCATTAGACTCAGCAAGGACTACTAACATGTTTGCAGTATCAGAGTTAGAATAGGAACATTTGGCCAGGTCCTCAGTATAAATTGCTGCAGTTCTATTGGCTTCAAGGGAGCTACAATATTCAGGCTGAGAATCTGATCCATTGCTCTCCATTTTCAGGCACTAAATAGCTTTACAAATCTGGCCCCTGAACTCTCTCTCCCTCTACCTTTGAATCCCCAACAGGAGTAGGCACAAATTAACCCAGATATTCCAATGGATGTTAAGTTCTGTGCAGTGAAGCTGAAACAATTTTTAGTGTGGGAGTGCTGAATTATGCCCTCTCCTTTACACCTGTTTTGTGCCCCTTTGACAGTTGACAACCATTCACAGCAATGGTGCCCCGCTCCTACAGCCTGGGAGAATTGGCAGCCCTAGCCCTTTGCTGCCACCCAAGCTGGAGTCAGAGATAAGGGCAACTGCTGAGCTCCAGGCCGATGGTGAGACTCTGGGTGACAGCTGGGCCTCCTGGACATCAAGGCCAGTAGTGCTGGCAGGCTGCAGAGCCTGTGGAGGTGAGGACAGCAGTCAATGGGACCCTGAGAACTGACAGAGCCTGTGAGACCAGTGGATGGTGGCAAAGCCAATGGGATTGCAAGGACTTCAGAAGCCTGGCGGGACAAACTGTGGGAAGCCAGCAGCAGGTCAGCAATAGGGCTGGCCCTTGGGGAAACTGTGTGCAAAATCTGGGGACATCTCGGTGCCCTCATCCATCATTTCCCATAGCTATGATTCTATGGACTATGTATTCTTCTAAGTACAGCTGGTATGGTTTTGTAAATGAACCACATATATTTGATTTGCTGGGTAAGTGATGGGATGGAATTCTTCTTTCCCATCATGGAAATGGGTTTGGTTTCTACCAGCAATTAAGTACAGATCTCACAGGTTTGAAGAAGTCATTCCAATTGTTTAGTATACAAATATCTCAATGCACAAGTTGAATGCACACAAAATTCTGATGAAAGACCATATAAGAATTTACGAAACTATAACATTTACATTCAAGACTTTGATAATTTTGGTTTATAATCAATTTGTCACAGAGTAAAAAAGATTTAAGGCACCATGATTCTAGAAAGAAACAGAGTGGACTTACAAGGATTTCAAGAAACCAACAATAAAACATGTTTTTAAATAAAGGACAGCTTAAAAACTAATGTATAGTGTATTGATATGCCCATATCTACAGCCTAGATTTTTACCATTAGCACATACAGGGAAAGAGGGAGGGAGAGAGAGAGGTGGGTAATTAAAATGGAGACTGAACTAAAAGTAAATCAAACTATAGTATAGGGAGAGCTCCAGAGATGACTATTGTCAAATGTGAAAATGTGGCGGTTATGTGCATCTCCAGAAGAAACTAATTTGCATTTCAAAAGATTACAGACGACTTGAATTATAGCCCAGTGTAAGTTTGTGTCCTTCAGTTCCTCATACTGTATTACTTTTTCATTTATTCCATCTACTTTCTTGATTCCACCAATTCAGAATGGCATAGAACTTCATAATCAGACTTTTAAAATAAGGCAACATTTTGGATGGATTGGGGGTGAGAAAATGGACAGAATCAATAACACTGTAGTTAGGCTAGGAAATTGCCAAATAAACATCGATAAATATCTCAGTTGAGAATGGAAAAAAGGGACAGATTTTGTAAAAGCATGGATAGGCAAGAGTTTGCAGCCAAGGAGATTTAGTTTGCAGCCAAGGAGATTTAGATTTGATAACAGGAAAAAATAATGATAAGGATAGTTTCCTGAGTAACAGGTTATCTAAAGAGGTTGTAGAATCTCTGTTGTTGGAGATTTTTAAGAACAGGTGAGTTAAACACTTGTTAGGCAGGAGTGCTGGAACAGTTTTATCATGGAGGTGCAGAGAACCAGTGTGAACCAAATTGTAAACACTGCATATAATGGAAACCACTTCAAGACAGGGTGTGGCAGCTATGCCGTTAGGAATAGTCTCAATATATTTAATCTGGCTCCGTGTGGAGGGTTGGATTAGATGACTTCTTGAGATCTACATTTCTATAATTCTATGATCTATGGAGCATCTGGACATGAGCAAAGATGGAAACAGGAATAAAAATGGATGCCACTCTTCCATTTAAATCCTCCTGTACATAAAGTCCACACCGCATAATTCTGGCTTGTCATATAGTTCCATCAAAGTTGTAATATTCTGAAACATTCTACAGAGAAACCTGCCATAAGAATATGGCTGCCTTCACTGAGAGTCTCTATGAATTCCCAATATTTCAGTAAAGGGGCAGACAGTACACTTTGTATCAATCACCATTGCTATATATAGTACAGTTTTTAAAAATTGCATTTTTAGTCTCCCGGGTTTAGTGCTTCTAGGAAAGCCTAAGGCATAGAGTAACTGAGTGACAACTTGAGTATTAGGGAAAGAGAGGAAAGAGGAGGAATTCACAACAGAATGGCCTTCCAGCCAATAAAGATTATTAGAGCCCAGTCTAATATACATATATAGCATCCCCTCTCCTGAACAACCGATGTTGTGTCATGTCTGTCTCTATTACAAAGCCTATGTCAATCCATCTCAATAACAATCTTTATCCTCTCTTCCCTACATAAGGTATATTTAATGCATTCAACTCGGTGGTATCTAGATACCATATAGTAATAAAGTACCAGTTCCAAATGAGAGGACCCTAACTAGGTCTTTCCCTCAGTTTTGCTTTGTTTCTTGGATGGTTGCTGCAAGCCATTTTGCAGCTGTCTTTAACACAGAGAAGTGCCTATGTTAGTAGATTTGCTCTTCCAACATTTTTCTAGTTTGGGGTACCTTGAAAGCATCCAATTTTTTTTCTTTTTGGTCCACACAATGCTCAACATCAGCAGCATTTACACATAGGCAGGCACATGCCTCTTACCTTCTTCTGCTTTGTTCATATCCGAATTTGACATATCACTTCACTCCCTAGGTGGTCAGAACAGGGGAAATAACAATCAGGAATAATAAAGCCAAAGTGAAAACACTTCCTAAATGAACATAGCTAAATGAATTTTCAGGTAGCCTTAATGTAGGTAGTTCTCTGTTTTCCAAAGTGCCAATTCAGTCTCCACCTCATATTTTGGAACAGTGCACTACAGAGATGACAGTTTTATGCATTTGTAAAAATATGAAAATCAGACTATATAGTACATTCTCTCAGTTGATTGCAAACACTCTCAAAGCTGTTCTTAATACAGCTTTATAATGAGAGATTCCTTTAAATTATCCTAATTTCTTTTGGTATATTCAGAGTCCAATTATTTTAACAAGAAAGAAATCTTCTGCCTACAGTGTGTGGACCTTTCACAGCATTTCAGTCTGACAAACATACAGTTCTTTGTTCTCGTATTCAGGCCTGGGTATTCATTGCTAAGCTTAAGCTCTTTATATAAAAGGCTTAGCTATAAATAGATTTAGGTCTGAGCCATTACTTGTAGAGATACCACTTATATTTGTTCTTCATTCTTGCTCAAAGCTTTATTATCACAGACAGCGAGCTACCACATTATTTGCAGACAGCATACAATCTGATTTCTTCTGTGTACCTTTCATGCCTCCCACTGCTACAGGACATGTTTATCAATTTATGTTTAAAAAGCCACTGGCTCCTGGGTCTCAGCCATTTCCTCTGAATTCCTCTTATTGATAAATAAAACAAAAAATACTGTTCACTGATGTGATGCAGAAGTTGCATTTGGCAGACCAGCAGGTTGCATGCTCTTACCCAGATATCTAGTCACACACTGAGATAACATAACTTGCCCTGATTCAGGTTCTCTCAAACTCTGTCCATTGATTGTTTCCCCTATGTGGCTTAATCCTGTAAGATGCTGATTACTTCTTATGAGATAAGGCATCCTGCAGTGGACCCTAGCAGGAAACCTAAATAATCAAAGGTGTTTCTCATTAAGTAACTTTTGCTGATGCTACACAGAGATCTGATGAAAAATAGCAGCAATAGCACCTAAACTGGGCTTGAAGATTAATTGTATTTGTGTTCATATGACAGCAACTGACACTGCTTTTCTGTGCCTATGGATGAGAACACCTGTGGTTCATAGGTTGTTTACAAGGGGGATTGAAAACTGGAATCACTTTTTTAACTTCTTTCATTTTTTTCTGGCCTGTCTCAGGTATTTTTCCCTCTCAGTCAGAGGTATTCCTCTTTTTAGATGTCCATTGTTTTAAAAACTAAGTATTTTTACATTTCACAAATAATGTAATGTGCCATATGTACAGCTTTGGAGACCAAAATCCTCTATTTACTAAGAAAAAAAATTAGCTCCCATGCTCTCCCACCAAGTGTTTCCTCTCCCTGCCCCTTACATGAGAGATTAAGGCTGTGTCTAGACTGGCCAGTTTTTCCAGAAAATCAGCCGCTTTTCCGGAAAAACTTGCCAGCTGCCTACACTAGCCACTTGAATTTCCGCAAAAGCACTGACGATCTCATTTAAGATTGTCAGTGTTCTTGTGGAAATACTATGCTGCTCCTGTTCGGGCAAAAGTCCTTTTGCGCAAAACTTTTGCACAAAAGGGCCAGTGTAGACAGCTGAGATTTGTTTTCCGCAAAAAAGCCCCGATCTCGAAAATGGCGATTGGGGCTTTTTTGTGGAAAAGCGCGTCTAGATTGGCACAGACGCTTTTCCGCAAAAAGTGCTTTTGCGGAAAAGTGTCCGCGCCAATCTAGACGCTCTGTTCCGAAAATGCTTTTAACGGAAAGCTTTTCCGTTAAAAGCATTTCCGAAAAATCATGCCAGTCTAGACGTAGCCTAAAAGAGAGGAGGCTACAGCCAAGAAATCATTGATATGTAAAACTGAACTTTAGGCAGCAAAGGCAAAGAAGAAGGGGCTGATTTTAGAGATGTTACACAGGGAGCAGCAACAGGAGTCAGTGACACTGGAAGTTGGAGAAAAATAGAAAGAAGTCAAAGCTGACACTAAGGTTGAGAACTAGAGTGACAGTGAGGATCGTAGACATGTCAGCTATAATGGGAAAGAGGGGAAGGATGAATGTTTACGAGGAAAATAAGAGTTCCGTTTTTGGGAGTACACTGAAGGGATGACAGGCAAAAATACTTTCCAATTGCCGCTAGGCCACATCTGATCCAATGACCTCAAGATTTCCCATTGCTGACATTTCCTATTGCCAGTCTTCTGAGCCATCCAATCTCTCTTTTTTCTTTCTTCTAATGCTGTTTAATATTTTTGAATACATTTCAGATTCCCTTTCATATTTTATTTTCTAGGATTTGATTTCTTTCTCTGCAAAGTTATTTTTACACCATGTCCTCAGGATTTGCCTTTTCTTTCCTAGTTTATTTTTAATCTTTTATTTTTTTGTCGATTTTGAGTTTGCTTACTGCAGATAGAATGAAATGTGCTCATATAGCTCTCCAGTCCTCTCCTTTTCTTAGGCAAAGCAGCTTAACTAGAATAGTAAATTTGACTCTATTCAGACAAAATTCTTTGATCAGAGCAAATCATTTGGAAAATGTTCACCATGTCATTTACTCTCTGGATGTGTTTACACTTAATAAAATAGGGCTGGTTCATGAACATATAGCTATGCAGTCTATATTACCGACCAGTTAATTCAGTGAAGTATTGGATACATACGCTCATCTTTTTAACTGGTTTGAACAGAAATCTCAGGCACGTGCAAGTTTTCTCCTGCCCAAACTCTGGGAAGATCTTTGTGGCTGTTATGCAATAAGAACAATGGGGCCCCTTACATCAATAAAATCTGTGCCATTAACAATGAAACACAAACAGTATAACCTCTTTCACCTCCACCCACCACCAACAGTTACATTTATGTGTTACAGTGGCATTATGAATCAGTGGGGTCAATTCCAGGCCCAGGCATGGTCTGTGTCTAACACCAAGATTTTGTTTCCTGTTTTTTTTCTAACTGTAAGCCATTGGTGCCTTTAGTGGCAAAAAACATTTCCCACAAAAAAGGCATTATCATTTTACAGTTACTATTGAAGTAAACCATCACAGTGAACCTCATTGTTAGGGAGGATTACACTAACCAAAAATAGAACTAGGCAATAACAAATGAAGGACATTTGATGTTACTTTAAAATGTAAACTCCTTATCTAACCCACCCACTTTTATGGGCACATAAGTCTGAAAAAGAATGTGAACATTGTTTGGGAACCAGCCATACAGGGTCCATTAAAGGGGGGACATACTTTCCTGAGAGCCAAAGAGAATTCTGCACAGGCTCCCTATCACAGCGTACAAAAGGAGTTGGAGGAGGAATGATGTGGAGCTGACACTGTAAGGGTCCTGTCACTGGGGCCTATCCCCAACTTGCACAGCAGTTGACAGGCCATTTGCCTATGGGCTGGAACAGGGAACACAAAACAGGAGCTGAAATTAGAATTCTGTCACTCTGACTCCCCGTGGAACTCCTTGTGCAAAGACTGCTTATTCATGGGGAAGATTTTGAGCCTCAACATATCATTCAGTTATGCCTGATATTTCAGTGTGGGTGTTTTGTGATTGAAAGTACTGTTTATAAAGTAGGTCACACAGTACTGACTGTTGGGTATGCCTTTCAGATATTGTATTGGTTTTGACTTTGGATGCTATGAAAGAGGGAAAAAAGCACAAGGATTTGGGAAATGTGCTTATGAGTGTGCTTTTAGATTCTACTTTTCAAAATTAGGTGGCCATTTTACTTCTACAGAAAAAAACACACAAAGAAGAAAATGAGTAATTGTAAGGGTTATAATATGCACAAATACTCATTTTATACACATAGCTGGATATTCTGGAAGCCCAGATTTGTTTGTGTGTATATTTTTAAGATGAAACATAAGCACTTTCCATGGTGTTTGAAAAGCTGTCCCTTATTGATAAAGACAATGCAATTTCATAATCATGCATTTTTTAGTTTACAAAATCCCATTACTTGAGTATTATGAAAATAGCGCTAATGCTGCCCCTGTTTCCCAAAAGTAACTCTCAGCTTCTATTTTGCCACTGGTAAGTGTGATGCAATTGCCAGTGCTCCAGCAGGAACAGCTAAAAAGCAAAGAGGTTTAAACCACTCTCCAAAAAGACTTTGCAATTAGCTCTTTAGAAAGTTGTCTGAAACTAATGAGAAAAACTAATGACTTAAGAGTTTTAAATTAAGTGCCAAATTTTCAAATATGCTGTAATCCAGCTTTTTAATGTATGCCCACAATTTTGAGAGTGCAATAATCTCCTACTTTAGATCTGCTCAGTCAGGGTACGTCTACGCAACAGCGTTATTTAGGAATAACTGACATTATTCTGAAATAACATAGTGTGCATCTACACAAGCCTTTATTTCGAAATAATGTTGAGCTGGATGACTTCTTACTCCGACTCATGGTAACACTCATTATATGAGGAGTAAGAAGTCAAAGGAAAAGTAGACAGCACCAAAAGCCAAATTAACCTATTTCAATTTAAGTTACGCAATTGATGTACCTGAAGTTGCATAGCTTAATTCAGCTTTAGCCCTGCTGTGTAGACGTACCCTTAGAATTTCAAAGATGCAGGAATTTGGTAAGGAGATAAGACACATTGGCTTTCAAATGACCTTGAGTTCCTAAATCATATGTTGTGTCCCCAAAAGTCAGAAGCTGTGCAAACACATTTTGCTGAAGTAAAAATGGTTTCCAGAGCAAAACTGCAGGAGCAAATGTAGAGGCCATGTTTGAAATTTTTGTCTTGAATCAACCTACTGGGAAGGTTTTCTCGGAAAGTGACAGTTTGCATATTTCAGGAAACAGTTACATTCCCCAAGAGTGGGCTCTGAAGACATGGTCAAGTTTCCTTCACCTTTATCTCATCAATTGCAGGATGAAGGAAAGTGCAAACCTCTAGATATAACAAAGTTAGAAGGTGCAGTAATTGGTGTTGACAGCAGCCTGGGTAAACCATTTGTGTTCAAGTGCATGCCTCAAACCGGAAACAAGATTTTCTACTTTTGTGCAACTTCCAACCAAGAGATGAAGAGGTAAACAATCTATTTATAGAATTGGTTTCTCTAGAGCTTGGAGGAATGTTTTGTGAAAAAAATCTCTCTCAGAGATTCCTGTCATTCACTTATAGGAATGAGGGTTTGATTTTGTAAGCCCTCAAAAATTATTTTTCAACTTTCTCACTTTTTAAAGGTTTTCAGAACAAATCATGTCCTCATGCCATTCAGGATTTCCCAGAGTCAAAATGTGCCTGATTTTTGTGACCTTAAGAGAAAATCACCTCCCCCCACACACATATACACACACAAAACACACACACTCTTAGGCTCTGCCACATAAAAGGAATGTGTCTGCTTTTCTGAAAAAAAAATTCAGATAAGCAGACACATTTTTTCAGCATACCTGTAAACATCATTCTATGAGAAAGACGGGATGCTCCAAAAGATGGTTTTTTTCTGACATTTGGTCCCATGTAGATGGGCCAAATATCGGAAAAGCCTCTTTTGGAAGAAAAGCAGAAAAAGATACACAAATTGCAGTTTGCCTTATTCCCATAGCCTCATTCCAGTTCATAAATGGAACTGTAAATCCTCTAATGGATTTTTACTTGTATATACCTCATTTCACACCCAACTATAATATCATTCAATGTTTGGCCAGCAGAGTACTGAAAAAGATTCCAGTCCCTTCCTTACCCTCTCCAGAGCTCACCCTGTTACATGAAACTCTCTACAAGAGTTTGTTGAGTCTCACTGTCCATAGCATTGGTTTTGTCTCTCATTTAGTAAATGTCACCTACATGACAGCTGGGAGTCTGCTTCTGAGCCTGGGTAGATAGATATGTGCTAGCTCTGCTTGAGCTCATGTACTAAACATAGCAGTGTGGTCATGGGTAGCAAAGGCAGCAGCTCAGGCTAGCCTACCTGAATATAAACCCACTCAGTTCCCCCAGGGATGTACTTGGATGGCTGCCCATGCTTCCCCCCTTAGCCCCATTGCTGGTTTGAGTGCACTAGCTCAAGCAGAGCTAACATGTACCTGTTTACCTGGACTTTGAAGTACATTTCCAGCTGCAATGTGGACATAACCTTAAAGCTTTTAAAATCTATTTTTTTCCTTCTGCGGCCAGCCAAGGTTTTAAGCTGTTTTGAAAAAAACAGGATGTATGTAATGTATCTTTTAAGCAATACTTTCAAACAACCTGACTCGCATTAGGCCAATCTAGCATTCATTATCAGAGATGCGTTTAAATCTAAAATTATTTGATACACCCTATCTCATCAATCCATCCATCCATATGTTATTTATACTTACACAACTTTTATTATCGTTGTATCAGAGAATCTTCCAGGTAGTTAAAACTAGAAATAACAATAATATGTGATGTGCATAGAATACTTGTGGTGGTGTGGTCATACAAATCATTTGCACAATCTCGACAGGAAATCAATTTCCTTTGTTTTAAAATACAAAGTTGGTTGTAGTCTTTTAAGTTTTCCTCCAATTCCTAAGAAGCCTAGTAACAAAGAAACAGAAAGTACTGTTAATTTGCCTACATATAATTTGTATTAAAAAGAATCCATTGACTGTAATATTGCTGTACTTATAATAAGCCTAGTCTGTTTCTGGCAAATGATGTCTGCTGCTGTTGAGAAGTAACCAGTCCATCTTGTAAATAATGTTCTAATTGATTTGTGTGTGTGTGTGTCAATAGATAGATAGCTTTTCAAGCCTTAGGATGTCTTTGAAAGATTTCCGTATCAGAAAACTAAGACTCTGTGAAGGATATCTATCCATTTTATCAAACCAAGCTCTTCTCTTTTTTTGGCATTTTGTAGGTGGCTGGAGGCTATGGATAAAGCTGTGCATCCTGTCCATCAGGTAATGCTTTATTATTCAGCAGGCAAGCTGATCTAATGAACTGAGCACAAGATTAGGGGACAGGAACTCCAGAGTGCTACTCCTGTTTCTGATGCAGTGGGAGCCGCAGGCAACTCACTCTCACTGAGTTTTAGTTTCCCCATCTGTGAAATAATGTCAGTTTCATGTCTCTAACTCACAGAGTTGTTGTATACAATCATATGCCATTTACACAAAACATTTAAAATATACAGCACCAGACACATGATAAGGACCAAGATCTGGGAGCTGCAAAGACATCTTGAATCCACCTTTGCCAACTCCTACCCTCCACTACACAGTCTTAAGCTTGTAAAAAAAATTTTTTTTTCTTCATAGTATCCCTTTAAATAAGGGTAGTTTTTTAGCTTGTTTGTTCTCTGGGCTTGAGCCTTAGCACAGACCATTCTAACTGAGGGTCAGGAAAAATATCTAAATGCCATTAAAGGGACACTGTAAAGAAAATAAATAAAAATTGTAAAACAATGCTCTTGTTAAAAATTACATCCTAGATTAACAAAATAGGGAAAAAATAAAAATCTAATTTTCTTTTCACTATTCATGCTGTTTATTTTTCTCAGTTTAGATTAGTTAGTCTTTAAGTTATAGTCCATTTCTCCATAAGGGTAATTTCTTTAGTGTGCTGCATGGATGGCTTTGCAAACAGTCAAGGGAAATGACTGGGTCTAGTTCTTTCTTTTAAAATTATTTCCATTAGAATAGAATCAGTAATAAAAACATTTCTATTGGTTTCAGGTTTCTTAGGTGTTTATTACAAAACCTATATTTGGGGACAAATAAATTTGACCTGAGCGTATGAATGCAAATTAATCCACATGGCCTGAAAACAGTCTAAGTAACTTAAACAAATACAAATCATGATCATTATGCACCCAAAGCTAAAGAAATAAAAAATAAACATTGATGAAAAAAGTCAAAAAGTACTTTAAAGCAAAAAAAATTCTTTAGTTTGATAGGAAAGAACCATAGTAATAAAAAGCATACTTAAGCTATCAATGTCCACCTTGCCTCTTACAACAGAAAGATCTTACTTTGATTCAGATACTAACACCATAATTAGCCATTTATTGGACTTGTTTGCCAAGTTACTAGGTGCTTACTTTACTGGTTTCACTTTTTAGGGAGGTTTTATATTGATTTCATCACACAGTGTGTTTCATTAGTATTGTTTTCAGTTAATTGTGTTCTCCCATTTTTTAAATGGTCTTTGCATTCATTTAGTTAGCAGAAAAGGGTTTTTTTTTCCTTTGCATTTTCTGAAATACTACCTAAGGTGCTATAACTGAAATTTTAGAACCACCAGCAGAAACATCATATTACAGGGTTGTAATACTTCATCTCAAATGCAGCAGCTCAACACACTAATACACCAACACTATGTCCTCCTAATGAACCTAGATAGAGATATCTGTTTCCACTAATGCACAATGTATTACGACATTTATCTATTGCACTCTGCTGCAGTAAGTCCCAACAGGTTTCTACTTCACAATAAAGAATGTGATTAGCTATATATCTTCAACTCTTTTCTCTCTCTCTCTCTGGCTTGTCAAGGGATGAGGAAGAAATAACAATTGAGTGAAAAAGAAAACCCCTCCAGGAATAGAGCATGATGCTACTGATATTGCAGACACTCTCCCCAAGGACATGAGATGACAATGACATAGGTTGATGCAACATTAAAAATTGCAGCTAAACAAAGCGTGTTAGACTTAGATGTAGACGTTTGGAACCAGATGTCCTTTTGAACTGTAAAAAGGAGGGAGGCAAATTACATTGTTCTTGTTTAAACTTATTCCAGGAAAAACAAGTAGTCCTGTGGCACCTTATAGACTAACAAAAATATATAGGATCATGAGCTTTTGTGGGTAAAGCTCACTTCATCAGATGAATTGGAGTGGAAATAACTGAATCCAAGATAAATATAATAGCTAAAGAAGTACCTGTCTATTGTAGGACCTAGACTCATAGACTCATAGACCTTAAGGTCAGAAGGGACCATTATGATCATCTAGTCTGACCCCCTGCACAGTGCAGGCCACAGAATCTCACCCACCCCTCCTAGAATAATCCTCTCACCTATATCTCAGATATTGAAGCCTTCAAATACTTTGAAGACCCCAAGATACAGAGAATCCTCCAGCTGTGATCTGTACCCCATGCTACAGAGGAAGGCGAAAAACATCCAGGGCCTCTGCCAATCTACCCTGGAGGAAAATTCCTTCCCGACCCCAAATATGGCGATCAGCTAAACCCTGAGCATGTGGGCAAGACTCATCAGCCAGACACCCAGAAAGTTCTCTATAGTAACTCCTATCATCCCTCCATTGACCTATTTCCCACTGATAATGAATGGTCAATTAGTTACCAAGATCATGTTCTCTCATCAAACCATCCCCTTCATAAACCCATCTAATTTAATCCTGAAACCAGATAGATCTTTTGCCCCCACTACTTCCCTTGGAAGGCCGTTCCAGAACCTCACTCCTCTAATGGTTAGAAACCTTCGTCTAATCTCAAGTCTAAACTTCCTGATAGCCAGCTTATATCCATTTGTTCTTGTGTCCACATTGGTATTAAACTTAAATAATTCCTCTCCCTCCCTGGTATTTATCCCTCTAATATATTTAAAAAGTGCAATCATGTCTCCCCTCAGCCTTCTTTTGGTTAAAGTAAACAAGCCAAGCTCCTTGAGTCTCCTTTCATAAGACAGGTTTTCCATTCCTCGGATCATCCTAGTGGCCCTTCTTTGTACCTGTTCCAGTTTGAATTCATCCTTCTTAAATATGGGAGACCAGAACTGAACACAGTATTCCAAATGGGATCTCACTAATGCCTTGTATAATGGCACTAACACCTCCTTATTCCTACTGGAAATACCTCGCCTAATACATCCCAAGATCATATTAGCCTTTTTCACGGCCATGTCACAATGGCGGCTCATAGTCATTCTATAATCAACCAGGACTCCGAGGTCCTTCTCCTCCTCCGTTACTTCCAACTGATGTGTCCCCAGCTTATAACTAAAATTCTTGTTATTAATCCCTAAATGCATAACCTTACACTTCTCACTATTAAATTTCATCCTATTGCTTTCACTCCAATTTACAAGATCATCCAGATCTTCCTGTATGATATCCCGATCCTTTTCTGAATTGGAAATACCTCCCAACTTTGTGTCATCCGCAAATTTTATTAGGACACTTCCACTTTTGGTGCCAAGATCAGCAATAAAAAGATTAAATAAAATTGGCCCCAAAACTGATCCCTGAGGAACTCCGCTATTAACCTTCCTCCAACCTGACAGTTCACCTTTCACCCCTTTAACCAGTTGCTTATCCACCTCTCAAATTTCATATTAATCCCCATCTTTTCCAATTTAACCAATAATTGAAAGGCTGATCACAGACATCTACCACATAATCACACATTATCCAAGTTTCATTGCCATATTTGTTCAGGGGTTTGTCTGTGATAAGGATGTTAAGGACTATCCGATAAGCAAATGTTTATTGGATAGTCAGTCAACTAGTTGATCCCTCCTCTATCAGATAGAGGCAGCAAGGGGGAGAGGGGAAGAAGAGGTACTTCAAAGCAGCAGCACTGCACAGCTGATCCCCGGCTCAGCTGTGTGGCGCTGCCCCCTTTGAAACACTGAGATGTTGTTTCAAAGTGGCAGTGCCACATGGAGCCTGGGGAAATTTCTGGGCTCCGTGTGGCATTTCAAATTGGCAGTGCAACATGGCGCCTGGGGTCAGTGGGGGACTCTGAGTCCCCAGCTGACCCTGGGCTCCATGAGGGCACTTCTGCTTTGAAATGCACCAGAGCTTCCACTGGGGACTCTTGTAGATTTCAAAGCTGGCATGCCTGGGTGCAGCCCAGAGTCAGCGGGACTTCTTGCTGGCCCCGGGCTGCACGCGGAGTTCCACATTCCTCCTCTGAAATGTACAAGAGCCCGAGAGCTCTTGTATATTTCAAAGGAGGAATGTGGAAGTGCCTATCGACTATTCGAGTAGTTGATGGAAAGTCCATCGACTACTCGACTAGTAAATTAACTGATATTTAACATCCTTAGTCTGTGCAACTTTGGTTGATGTTTCAAAGGGTGATCTTTAATTCTATTTGGCATCAGTAAGAAATGGAGTCATGAATAAAGAGAAATGAAGTCAGGCGACTCCTAAAATAGCTAACATGATAGTCCTCTTAGTACAGTTTTGGTCCATTCTTGTTAATTCCAGCAAAATTTGAATTGTAATATGCACAGAAAATACAGAGAGTTCCTTTAGTAATGAAAAGACAAAGAATAGTTGCTATAAAATAGATGCTTATAAACTGTTTTTTCCAGGACCCTTGACATTCCAAATCACTGTAACAATAAAGAGATTTGGGGCTAATGTCTTCACACAATAAAAGTATGCTCCTCATGAAATATTGTGTTTCAATACTACAGAATCATGTCTGGGTAGATGTCACCCTGCACAACACCAGCCTTCCACCCCTCGCTATCAAAAACCCAGAGTGTCTGGGTCTCCTTCATCAGTTGGATAAATCCAGGGATGTGTGGATTCAGCACTATTGCATTCTAAAGGATGGCTGTTTATATTTTTATGCTGGCATTCGCTCCACGCATGCCGTAGGTAAGTGATACCCTTTTAAAGTGATTACATGTGGATGTTTCCGTGTTTTCATGTAACATGTCAACTGTTTTAAGGAAAGTATTTGAATAGTATAAGAGTGAAATAGTGCCCTTACTGGCAGAAAGCATATTGGGGTTGGTAGATAAAGAGAGTGAAATAGTACTAGCTTAATGTTAGCGACTAGAACCAATCTTCAAAAGCAGGTAAAAAAACCACTGAAGTTCCGTAATTTCATCCCATTGGTGGCACACTGTGCTGCAAGCTGCCCTGATACTGTCAGATAAATATTCCCAATAACTGTGCAAATATATTAATATTGAATAAATATGCATAAGTTATTGCTTGGAGCAGATTTCCCTGTGATTATGGCATTTCCTCATTATAGAGGCAGGGAAACTTCTCTAACCACTGGAGAAACTTCCACTGAGCCAACAAAGCTAGAGCCAGCTAAGCTTAGAGTACTGGCAGGGCCAGCCCCAACTCATGGTATTCACCTGATACTCTCTGTACATTGGGAAGACAGTGACTCTCCTTGGCAGCTTCTTTGAAGACAGCAAGGGCACGTCTAGACTACTTTTTTTTTTGAAAGGAGATATGCAAATTAGCACCAAATTTTCATATCTCCTTTTGAAAAAAAACCAGTCTAGACATGCCCCAAGAGAGAGGTCATCAGGGATACCCCACAGAAAAATCCCAAGGTACAAGGGGAAGCCAGGTCTCAAGAACTAGTATTGAATCTTGGGACCAGGACAGTACTGGGGAGAAAAGGTGTTTCAAGAAGATGGAGGAGCAAGCAGGAAGGGAGGTAGCAGTCACCTAGAGAGAGGGATGAGACTCAGGGCCAGCAAATTCACCCCTCTCTTTCTGAAGATTTGGATTTAGGAGACACCAAAGAGGCTTGCTCTCAGATCAAAGGATGAACAACTTCAGTAGCGCTTCAGGTATACTGCAGAAGACCAGGCTGTCCTCCAACATATGTAGTGGCTCTAATTGGATTTCTTTCACCAGTAGGAAGGGGACTGAGAGAAAAGTAATCAGTCAGGCAGGAATGTACAAGGTAGGAAAAATCTAAAGTATACAGGAAAATCCCACAGAGTGAACAGGTTTGCTAATGCATGCAGCTAATGACAGTATATATGCCAGCGTGTTGGGGACGTGGCCTCATCCTCTAGCAAGCTTCCCTTAAGGCCGCAATAAATCAGCTGGTGTGTTAGCTGCTCTGTGCTCCAACATGGTTTTTAGACTGAGTTTAGAATCTTTCCTTGCTGCTGTACAAGGTAGAGGAAAGGGGTTTCTATGACAGAGGGCAGAGTTTTACCCTAATATGCAAAAATAAACTGAAACCACTTACAGGTCCATTTAGCTGTTGTACAGGACACTATTTTACTGTTCGTTACATGATCAATTAAGAGTTTTATATTATAATTTAATAAAAATCTTTAGTATGTATATAGCTCTCTTCAGCTTCAAAGGGCTGTATGATAATGAAATAAGTAGTGCTTACGATATCCTTCTGAGGTTGAAAATTGAGACAGAAACTTGTCCAAAGCCATAGAGTTAGAATTAGTTAACAGTAATTGGGGAGGCTAATTCTGCGCTCTAACTGCTCAGTTGCATGCCCTTCTGGTTCTTAAATACACGATTTTTAAAATAAACTGAACCAGCTTTCTTTGATGTTGTAATGGATCTTCTCTTGCTACCATAACTTCTTTTCTGGACTGTTCCAATCTTATTCCAGATAGTACCTTATCAATAGTTTCCACTGACAATGGTGGCTCTTTGTTACCTAATATTATGTCAATAGGACTAGTAATTTGGAAGATAAAACTTTGAATGAACTTCTTCTTAAGTAGAGTTATGTAAATAACGTATGGTTCAGTACAGTCAACTGAACAGTTTAGGTTGACCTGAAACAAACTTTTCAAATTTTTCAGCAATCTCATTTCAACAAACCATTTCAATTTTGAGGATTTTAATTTTATTTAAAAAAGATAAAGTCAAACTGAAATTGTTAGTTTAAAAAATGTCAATTTTTTCCCTTTTGGTGAGGAATTTTTGGGTTTGGTATTTCAGTTACAAAAAACAATTTTAATGAATTCAGCATAATCTGCAAAATATTTCAGCCAACTCAAGTCTGCATTTTTCATTTAAAAAAAGTCTGTATTTGTAAATGTAAATGTTCAATTTACATGTAAATGTAAACTGAACAGCTATTATTTCTTTGGGAAGTATAGTCTGACACTGAAACATAGATTAATAGGTCATGAAACAGATATCTGCTATTCAGAGTCGCTGACTTGGCTGCTTTTAATGATCCTGCCATGTCTAATGGTAACACTTAAAGAAAGGGAACAACTAGAACCAGTAAGAAATGCAAATTTCAAAATTCCAAATTTCTTCTTAATTTAAGGGAACAACAAAAATCAAAAGCTACCAAATATATATTTTGTCACCTTCATATTTAATGACAAGCCAAAGTCTTTCTAAGAAATACTTCATCTGGGCCAGCCAGCATGAACAACTGCAAATGAAAAGCAATTAAATTACTGGCAGTGTGTTGGAATTACACTCATTAACAGATCAGTAGTAAACACACAGAGAGAAACTATATGGAGTTCACTCCTTACTTACAGATCATCTTACAGCTCACCAAATAATTATCTGAAAGCAGATGATGGCCCCAAAGTGCTTTACAAAATGAGTCACTTTTGTAAAAGTGACTTCTAAATTCCCACAACTAAAATAAAACACCCATATTTTGAGGTTTGCACCAAAACAATTAGCTCAAAAAGGTGGCTGCATGATTTTTCTGTATGAATGTAGAACATGGGTTGAGGCTCTTCTGTTTGGACTCATACTAATTTTAAGTCTTAACTTTATATCTTTACTTCAAGTTAGAAGCCTTGTGTCCAGTTTTACTTAAAGCGGCTCTGTACAAATGGCATTTTCTTACTCAAAGAAACTGCTGTCTATATATTCATATCTGCTGACCTCAGTGACGTAAGTTCCCTTCTGATGCTTTTTCACTACTTTTCATGTAGCAACCCATGTTTTTACTAAATTTCAATAAGTAACAGATCAGTTAGTTATTACATCTGTGCAATTCCAAGGAGAGCAGAGGTGTAACTGAAGACAACATTTGGACTGTAATAATACAAACATTTAGCAATTGTATAGTGTTTTTCATCCAAAGATTTGTAGAACCTTCATTGATGGTGATGATGTGCAAATTTAAAAGAATTCAGTTTGACCCCCCATGTCTCAGGCTGAATTGTAGGGTTGGCAGATGAGAAAACATTCGTTTTATTGTAAACCGAATATATCTGAGCTGGAAATCAGAGAGGAGCAGTTGAGGACCTAACATTTCTCTATTCACTTTTCAGAGTAAAAATTGACATGAATAGTTTTATATTTTAATTCTCTGATGCATGATTTTTGGAAGCATCATTGGCTAGGTCTCTGAAAAGAGAATGTATAAACCTTTCCATTGTTAAGCAGAAGGAAAGGACTTAGTGCATTTACAGTTTACAGTAGAAGAGCAAGTGATTCGCGCTACTCTGTTTGCTGTTTCCCTTTCTCTAGGTGGGATTTACCTGCAAGGTTACACTGTAAGTGAACAGTCACTTGGCTCCAGGAGATCTGTAATTGAAATGAAACCTCCATCTGAAGAATTTCAGACTTTCTACCTATGTGCCGAGAATGTAAATGAAAATAAACGGTAAATTGAGATTTTTGTTTCACTTCTCTTTGCCAGACTCTCAGAACAAGTAAGAACACAGTGGTTCAAGAATGTTTGCTAACATCCTTCCATTTCGTTTTCACCTATTTGTTTTTATTTCTCTGTAATGCTAGTTGTAGTCATACTGCAGCAAAATTAGCTGGCATATATGAGTCATGAGTTCTGTTACTGTCATCACTGGAGTAACAAGGCTAAATTGTGGCAATTCAAGAAGGAACTTGTTATGTTTTCTCTCATGAACATGTAGTTACACTGAATGGAAGCACCTAAGTGCCTTTCGTGATCAGTTAGATTAAGTGAATACTCCTAGTGCTCACAGATTAATTACACACAACATTGATCATCATAATTTTTAAAAAATAGCCTATGAAGACATTTTCTATGCCTACATTCTACAGTCTTAGTAGAGAAAAAACTCCCACGGATGTCTCCAAGATTAAAAATTGTAGGATTTGATTTATAACAAGTAATCTATTAAATAATTTGGAAGTTGTGCCCAGACATGTTGCTCTTATAGCCAATTCTTCCCTTCCTACCCCTCTCCAGTCTACTTATAATTAGCATTTTTAGTGACATGACGCTACAACAGATTTATAAAAGCCAATTTCAGGAGAAGTGTCTCTTTCAACCAAGGGCACATATGGCACCCGTTCATTGGCAGTTATTGTTCTTGCCTTTCTTTCAGATGGATTACAGCTTTGAAAATCTCAATTAATAAATGGATAACCCTAAACCAGGCCATTCAAGACTTCATGAACCGACCACCAGAAGAGACAAAGATGTGAAAAATTCTAGTTTTTCTTCATACTTTTCTTAAGACATTTCAAGACCGTATCTCCTACCCAGACAAGATACTTTAGCAGTGGCATGTACCATACATCTTTTGTAAACATTAGTAAATAAAAGCTAATTTATGTTATCTACATTGTGGGTAGTCATTTCATGTTTCTGTTTGTGGCCCATGATCCCCTAACTTAAGCAGAGTCACTTTGGATTTATACCAGTGAACAGGGGATTGCTTTAATTGATAAACTACACGCCTTGCTGCATCATATAACCCAGTTACAACAATTTCCAAAGTGTTTGTAACTCTCAACAAAATATTATGGTTGTTTTTTTGAAAATTTACAACTGAATATTGATTTAATACAGCTTTGAAATTTTAGTATGTAGAAGAAAAATGCTGCTTTTAACCATCTTAATTTAAATTAGCCACAGAATATTTCTTTATCTTATCAAATATTTTTTTAACTTTACTTTTTTTTTTAGTAGTTAACATGTAAAACAGAACTGTACAGTATTTGCTTTTCTTTTTTGGTGAATCGCATATTTCTGGTTCTAAATGAGCTATGTAGCTTACTGGTCGTTTCATAATTCTGGGTGTTCTAACTCTGAAGTTCTGTTGTACTTATAAAAAGGAAGAAAGCACTACATTTCAGGTTACATTTTACTCTGGTTTTTATCATTCAAATGTAATCCCTGTGAGGATTTATTTTTACAAGATGAACCGGTACTGGTCAGCATGTTAGGCAGTGGTCTCAACACACCAATGGTCTGACCGCTGTAAAGTTGTTGGTAGGCATAATTGAAATAAAGAAATTTAAGAAGGTGTTGAAGGATAATGAGGAGACTTAGCAGATGTTTGTGGGGAATTTCTCCTAAGTGTGAGTGGCAGTATGAGAGAAAGCAAATTTAAAAAGTTGATAGTGGTGGCTGGGGTCATGGAACATTCAACCTCTCAATACTGAATGAGAGATGAAAGATAGGGTGAGTATAGGCTGTGAAAGACCTTTAAAATTAAGACAAATGGCTTCTGTTTAGTGCAGCATAGAAGGAGGCCAGGTAGTCATAGTGAAGGATTAGGAAAATGATCACTGCAACCATATTCTGATAGATATGAGTGGCCCATATAAAGGATGTTGCAGTTACCAAGATACAAAATGATGAAAGCCTAGATGAGAGTTTCAGCTGTGTAGAGAGAGAGGAAAGGTCATATTTACAGAGATATTATGCAGAAGAATCTGCTAGATTTTATCACAGTTCAGATGCAATACTTTTTTTGTGATGGTACACACTGGTACGGCGTACCGTCACCTCTTTTGGGAGCACTCGTCGCTTTCCTCCAGCACAGCCCCTCAGCAGCTCTGGAAGCACTCATGCCAGATGAAAGCCCACTTGGGACACATGGCAATTAAAGGGACCGCAACCTCATTTCAGCCCCAGTGCTTTTTCTTCTCAACAATTTTTCCTGAAGGTTTTTTGGGGGGTTTTTTGCTCGACAATTTTGCCATCTGGCAACCCTAGTACCAGCACCTTTTTGTTTTTATTATTACAAAAAAAAGCACTGTTCAGATGTAAGGTCCTATAGAGAAGTCTCAGTCAATCACTTTCCCAGTGTATAGAGCTAGCCAATTAATTTATAAATTTTCACAAATAAGGCTTTTTTAATAATTATTCACTCAGTTCTAGTGGTTGCTTTATGTCTTATTTTAGACTGGACCCTTGCAATTTGCAGCAGTTATAAAAACAGAAGTAGAAGTGTGAATTGCTACACACATATTACAGTTACAGTCAACTGAAAGAACAGTTTCAAAGTTACTAACTCTTGAGATTTTATTGCAAGATATTTGGTCTTTTTCTCAAAGATTATGGTGTCACTTGATTACATGACCAGCTCAGCTTTAATTTTACAGGAAAAGTACATTTCTAGCCCTAATAATTGTGGATAATAAGTTTGGAAATATAAACACTCAATGTGGCAAAGCCAGAAGGCAAGTGACAAGAGCTCCAAATGTTGAGCTTTAAAATCATGAGTTCTGAATGGGTTGGACTCCTGACATATGAATGCGATAGTGCAGTTCACCCATGAGGAAAAGATGTTCAACATTCCAAATGGGATTGCCATATTGGCTTGAATGGTTTGATATAGAAATCACAATGTTTAATGAAATATTACAGGCAATCCTCTGTATGATCCATTTTCTTGTACCATCCACAGCTCATGCTAACAAATTCTTTCACAGAGCATACTTAGTATAAAAGTAAACAATCCAAATATTTTTAAAAACAAATGAACTCTGGGTTAATGGTCATGGCTCACGTCTGAGGATAATGTTGTCCTCTTTTGAAGCACAGCCATGACATTGTATTTCTGTTACGGCTCTTAGAGGAGATAATGAAGTGATCATAAATTATGCCTTTTTTGTTACTGTTTTCTACATGGAAATCAAAATAGCACTTCTAGACACTTCCTTATTTGGGTCAGTGCAGCTGGCTTGAGACTAACAACAGTAAATATTTCCTGAGAATTAACTTTAAGATCCAAATAACAGATGTTGAGATCTAGCAAGTAGAGAAGCTGCAGTGAAAAAAGACACAAAAGATAAAATTGCACTGTATTAATAAGCAAAAGCACTACAATTAAAAAAGAACTGCAAAACAATTGATATAGGAGGGTAAATGTGATGGTGAGGGATCCTTCACAATCCTGATCCAGCAATGCACTTGTGCCTAGTTTGGTCCCAGTTCTTCCTTCAGCCCCTACTCAGGTTGAACCCTTCTTTCTTATGTTAAGTACCACCACTGAAGCCATACAGACAACTTCTATATGCAGAAGGCCACCTTCCTGGAGCTCTGCGAGTGGCTCACCCCTTCCCTCAGGTGACAGGACACCACCGTCAATAGCTTTGCCACCATGGGCGTCCCCAGTTGCAGGGTGAGGTAGAGTCAGATGGCGCACACATTGCCATCCTGGCCCCCAACCACCATGCCTCATAATTTATCAACCGAAAGGGGTACTCCATGGTGCTGCCGGCCCTCGTGGGTCACAAGGGACACTTCACCAACATCAACATCAGATGGCTGGGAAAGGTGCATGACTCCTGCATCTTCCAGAATTCCTGCCTCGTCTGAAAGATGTATGCCAGCACTTTTTCCCCCGACCGCACCATCAGAGTCATAGACGTGGACATGCTCATAGTGATCCTGGACAATGCAGCTTACCACTTGCTCTCCTGGCTCATGAAGTCCTACACAGGCAGCCTGGACTCCAGCAAAGAGGAGTTCAACACCAGGCTGGGCAGGTGTCAAAGGATCATGGTAAGGGGGAAGTTCAGAAGATCCCTCATCGTCTGGAGCTCAGCGAGCACAACATCCCTTCATAGTGGTGGTCTGTTATATGCTCCACAACCTGTGCAAAAGCAGGGGGGGGACTTTTCTGCCAAGGTGGGGGACAGACTGAAAATCTGGCCAGGGAGTTCGAGCAGCCAGATACCACTACCATCAGGAGAGCAAAGCAAGGGGCTGTGCTCATCAGAGAGGCCTTGAAGGATAGTTTCATGCAAAGCCAGTTCTGAGACTCTCCCCATGGCTCTCCACAGGGGTCTCCTGCATTCCCTGTGTGTGTCTTTCATCTCTCACCCGTCCCTTTCCCTGCCCTCTCTCCTCGTTCCGCACACCCCCCACAGAGCAAACAAAAGAGACAACTTTTTTGAAAAAAGAAGGCTTTTTATTTGGGGGATATAGAAAAGGGGAGAAAATCAGAAAAGAACCTGGCATGGGAAAGGGGGGCTTAGGGATGGGGCTGGGAGTGGTGCCTATATCCAGGTGGTCTAGAGGTTTTGGCTGCTCTAGAAGTCCTACTGCTTCATGTTCTGGACCCCAGAAGCCTCTGGGGAGCCTTGGAAGGGAAGCCATGGGATGGGTGTGGAGGTGGCTGGTGGCCCACTCCATGCACGATGCCATACGCTCCATCACCGAGGCGAGGATGGAGAACATGGCATTATACTAGCACACCAGCTTGTCCCAGATGGCTTTTCTCTGCTCCCAGTCAACCCAGCACTCCTCCCAGTCAGTGGCCTGCTCCTGGCACTCTTTCTTGAGCCCCCAAATGAGGGACTGCAGGTAGGCCATCTGCTACCTTATCAGCTACTCCCAGGTGCATTTCCACCTGTGGATCCTGCTGAGTCAAGTAGATGGCATGGGATGTAGGGGGACATGCCAAGCTCACAGCTGTCCGAGCTGTGAAGAAAAGTTACAAGGGCAGTCATCACAGGAGACACTATGTATGATGCCTAGCCCTAATCTCTGAACTGACACCAAAGGTCTCATTTCAAACAATGGTCATATGCTTCAAGGAAGGTCATATGTTGCCTAGATAGCAGGCACTTCTAGCAGATGCACAGAAATCCCTGGGGAGCATTGCAGTGCCCATGGGTCACAGACAAGCAAGCATGGGAAGGTGCTGGCCAGGCCAGGAACCTGTGGGTGGAGAGGGAGGATGGGGCAGCTCAGCTTCCTTCTGTATCTGGCAATGGTGGCATCCCACAGAGAACTTCTATCTCTGCCTGCTGGAGGAGGGGTGACTTGAGGAGGTGTGTGTGAGCAGCAGACGCTGCTTACCAGAGGAAACACTAATGGGTTCCTGTTACCCAGGGAACGAGATAACGTTAATTTAGAATAGAATTAGACTCGCTCTGACTAGCTGTTAATGATCCCTGAATCAAAAGCAAGGTTCACCTGGTAATCTGTATCACTATCACCGGTGGACTACTGATCCAATAATCAGGCACATGAGGTTTAGGGCCAAACCATGTATTTTAGAATATAAACAGCAAAAACAGGAGCAATGTACACAACCCACCCTATCCCAAGATATAAAGAAGATAGAAAAGATCCCAATACAAAAAGGTAATACGTTACAAAATCTCAGGGGATTGGCGCCCGCGACCATCTACTTCTTAGCTAATTTTAAGCCTCGAAGGAGGACCAGCTGGAAGATCCCTTGACACAGTATCCTTGCCTTCTGGCCTAGGGCCTCCCCAGGAACACAGGGTTCCTGTATGAGAGCATCACGGAGTTGAGTGCTCCAGATTGGCACTCCATGTGCATAGGCTGTTGTGTAACCCCAGGCCGACTAGGCTAAGAGAGGCACATGCAACCCCTTGCAGCCCCATTGCCTGACCCTGCTTGTAGATAGGGAAAGGTAGAGAACTCAACTGAAGTGCCCTCCTTGAGTTCCTCAGAAGCCTGGGAGATGTCCTGGGAAGGGGGCGAACTAGGTCCAAAGTCAGGAGCAGCTCCTGGCTGGTGGGCACGGGCACCTGCCTTGGCTGCTGCCGCCTCCTCCTCCTCCTCCCCACCCTCCTGCAGGCTGATGCCAGATATATCCTGGCCGGACTCAATAATGACAGTGGGGGAGGAGACCAGTTCCCCCTCCCAAGTCACGTGTGAAAGTTAATAGTTCTAGGAGAATTGATATAAAGGTCACAAGACAAAGCTTCAATAAGAATACTTCCATAAGTATGTGCTCTACGTGTGATAAGGGTCATAGAATTCAGCCTTTTCTCTTACAACTTTACAAGACTTTGATCCCTAATAGGTGCCTTATAAATTATATATACCCATCTCCCCACTTTTCCTTTACACTTCACATCATCTCTGAAGCTTACTAGTGGTACGTTACTGTGTGATTTATTTTGACACACATTCTACTGCAACTATATCAGAACTCAAAATATAGTCTCACTCAGTTAAGTCAATAGAGTTACATTGGTATAAATGAAAGAAAAGTCTGGCACACTGTTTTTTATGGTTGACATTTTCACTTCCATGCTGTAAATCAAGTCTAGATTCTTAGGTGGTGTAAATAAGTATAGCTTCAAGATCTGGCTCTTTATTTTTTGTGGTTCTTATGCTTCCCAATGGAAGCAAAATCAATAACAAATTAAAGGAAAATGTATTGCCATTTCATTTTTCCCCAAATAATTGTAAATATAGATGGCCTATGAAAAATATATCTGCTTTTAAAAGTTTCAGAGCAGCTCTCAGCAGCAGCCATATTCTACAGGACACCAAGGAAGGGGATTGAAAATATGGCCTGTCATGTTTCTCTGAGCCAGAGCCAGTTCAAACCCAGCACTAATGCCTGCATAGATCCCAGCAGCCTGGGAGTTGTTCTAATTTATGTCAAGTGGCTAACAGAAGCATTGTCTGAGTGGCAATTTGGCAGCCAAGAATTGCCATCATGCAATGCACATGCCTTCCCTTTCCCAACACTGCTGGGGACAACGGCTTTGGGTAAAGAGTGAGTTCTCTGTTTACTAAAGGTTGGGCTTCTATAATCCAGACTTTCATCATCCAGTAATATTTGCGGTACGGCATTCCAGTGAGTGTTCCTGGGCTGGGGCATTCACAGGGAAAAAACAGTCCCTATTCACAGCATTTCCTCCTCAGCCCTCCCAGAGGGCCAGCACTGATCTACCCTGGTCTGCCAAATTCCTTGGTCGAGGGTGCAGACCATGGAAGTGCAACCTGTAGTCACCCTATGCCAGCAGAGGTCATGCTCTGCTTTTCAGCATCATACTTAGCTGTCATCAATGAGGTTGATTTTAAAGTATTCACAGCACTCTTACTGGATATACAATATTTTAACTGAGCAGTTTCTCCTAGGAGTTTCTCTCAGTCCCCTTGCAGATGTCCAAAAGGAATTTTTCTGAATAATGTTCTCTCAACTTACATAAGTTTCTCACTCTGACTATCACCTTCCTCTGGAACGGTAATTACATGTGTAATCTCATACTAATTGGACAACTCTTATTATAAATAGCAGTACATAATTCAGTGTCCATATATCTGAGTCAGCCTAATTTATAGTTCCTTTTGTCACTAAAATATATTGATGGTGTTTCTCATGGTGGTGTGTTTATTACATTTTTCTCTTGAGGTTTTTTCCTAGATACCTGAAGGGGAGGTCAAGGATTTTTCTAGTGTTTCTATCTGGCTGCAGAAGTTGATTTTGATTTGGTTTGGTATTTTTCAATATGTCTTCTCATTTAATTATTTTTGAAAAGTGAGAGTAGTTTGAAAAATCCATTTATATTATTGTGTTTGTTATGCACTCGTTGACATTACTGCAACTCTCTCACTAAAACAAATTAACACATAGTTAGAAACACAGTTTATCAGACCGTTCATTCATCAAGTCCAGAATCCTGCTTGTGCTGCTTCAGAAGAAGGGGGGGGGGGGGAGATTGTATTCTGTCCATTGTTCACCTCTTCACCCAGGAAAAAACAAAAATAAAAAACAAATCTCTTTCACCCTTGTAGAAATCATCTTATACTTTGAATCATGAAATACGATTCTCTTAGTTTAGCATATGTAGAACTAAGGCATAAAATGTTAGTCATAAAGTTGGACAATCCAGTTAGAGTAATTAATTCTATGACTTCCTATGTCAGTGAAGTCTATGGACTACATGCGGTTTGATGAAGTATTTCTGATTAGATGTCTAGCTCTAATGGCCATTTAAACAAAAGACCACGCTTCTTGAATTAAGATGACAAAATAACAAGGGGAGAGCTTACTCACTTTTTAATCTTCTTTTCAGAATCCTGAATACCTCAGTTTAGTACCTTCTGATTATTCTCCTTTCCCTGAAAAATAGTCCTTCCTAGTTAATTGTTATTTCTCATCAGATTGTTACCCCTTTTTGACCCAAGTGGTTATTCAGAGTTAAGGGCCTTGGAAATGTTCTGCCAGGGAGGAAAAATTGATAGAGCCTGGTATTTTCTTTGTAAATTAACAGGAGTGCATCAAAGTCCTGCTTCTCTGAACACAGGAGGAAGCAAGAACAGGAGATTGCTTCTTTGCCTAGCATCTCACTCAAATACTCCCTTGTGGCTTCACCCACCCTGCCATGTGCTTTATAGACATCTGTGTGACTTTCTGCAGGCTGTCTGTGTCACATTTTGCATTTGTTTGCCTTCTCTCAACTCCACACTCTTTTCTAAAACAATACTCAGCCAAAAAAAACCACCAAACAAAACCACCAAACAAACAGAAAAACAAGCACAAAGACCAAAACATCTGGGTAGGTTCACATAATGCTTTTGTCCAAGGTAGGGACTTGCAGTTAACTCATCATTACAATTATGTGAAGTGTGCATTCACACCAGACATCCCTAAGTCTGTAAAGCTCAAGCCAGTTCATATCATCACATTAACTTTCCTATATATGTAATCCATCATCATTGCCTTACTCTGGACCTTTTCAGCACCCACTACAGCTGTCCTAAAGCACAGGTGGGTTCCATCACTACACATAGTGATCCAAATGACGGCAGACGCTTATTCAATATAGGAAAAATTAGTAGATTTACTCAGCATTGCTCGGGTCCTTAACTCAATTAAGGTTTTTGTTTAAAATAAAAGGAAGATGTACATGCTTCATTTAAATGATTGTATTTTTCAAACATACATTGTTATTTTTATGAAGTTATTTTTTCTTTTGGATTTCTTAGAAAAAGGGATTGTTAAAATTTTTCCATTTAATTTTTAGTACATTTTTACAATTGGAATTCCATCAAGTGTATTTTTTCTTTATCCCTATACACTTTTATCTTTTACTATGTTTTAACAAAAAGGTCTATAGTCAATTTGGTTTTCAATAATACTTTCTTCTTGTTTTCAAACCTTAAGTACTGATGTAGCTGTGCCAAAACAGAGCACTACTCCAAATTTCTCTTTTTATCTCTTTTCTGTACAGTTTATTGAACAGCAATCCTATTCCAGGTTCATCCTGTTTTGATTCTTTTTCTTTCAACATTCACTCAGCTGTGTCAGTTTTGAAGACTGTACTTAATTTGGTAATTCTCTTTTCCGTATGATTTTATGAGAAACAATCCTATTCTACGTACAATCCATTTTCCTGGCACAACCAAACTCTTATGTTGCATTATGTTATGATAAGAGGAAGTTGTGTACCGAATTTGATCAACAACACCTCCTAAACAGTAAGAGCTAGGACCACCAAACAAACAAACTCTCTAAAATATATAGTAGATTATGCTCATGCCTGCTCTTCAGCAGCACTTGCAACTTGCACTGAAGCCACTGTAGGTAGGAGGCCGGAAGACTTGACTAGCTGTGGGATGCATTATTATTTTATTAATTTAGCAGTGAGGCATTAGATTACATTAAATAGCCTTTTAATCTGTACTATTTTAGTACTGTGTGGTTTACAGGGTGTAAAGTGCCTGAAGCTTTGGATTGGCATGAGTAGAAGTCAAAATGAATAGATTAGATACTCCTCCAGATAACAGAACATAAAACTAAAAGTAGCTAGCCTCTTCCGCCGCTGTCTGCTTGATGCCACAATGCACTGTGATACACAGAACCCACAGGAGGTAGAGTCCCACATTGCATGCATCCTTCCTCCTGCCCTCTTGCATTATATACATGTGGGATAAAAGCTTAAAGCAAAAAGGTGCTCAGACCCACTCCTACAAAGCACTCAAGTCTGTCCTAATTTTAAACACACAAGCTGCCCCTTTCAGTAGTACTATTCCTGCCATGTAAATTAAGCACTGCTCAGCCCCTGATAATGATAATTCTTTACTTAGGCATGCCTATATTCATTTAGGATTGAAGAACTAAAAATATGACCACAGACTTAGCTTTAAAGTGGTTTAATTGGCAGAAATACAACTGCTGTCTGAGCATAGGCTCCTAAAAGACCATAGCAGTTGCCTTACTATCTTTATTTCATCCACACCTACTTAAGGGGTATGCTTTATCCATAACATGGCTTATGAACAAAAGCAGAGGAAGTAAAAAATGAAATTGCAGCAGCTATTTTTTAAGTTTCTTATTTAAATAGAAAATTAAGTACATTACATTATTGGTAACATGAGAGCACCAGAGTTCATGTCTGAATAAAAGCAGCAGCACTCAGAAAAGCTTGTTACACAGATGAGTTCAGACTGCTCTGCCCTCCTTCCCCATCCTGATTCTCTGTTTCATGTTCTGCTACTCATTAACCAATTCTCTAATTTAGTGACAAATAAATAAAACTTAGCCATTAATAAGTTTGTGAGAACATCAACCATATATTTGGAAAGAAAAGCTTTGTAACGATATCGGTCCGAGTCCACAACAGTAACAGCTTTAAGCAAGGCAGTCTTAATATGTAATCAGGGTCTGAAGAAGTTGGCCCCTGACAGATAGTGGGACAGGAGAGAGACTTGAGGGCAACTACTCTGCAAGGATATCCAGTATAGCAGATAGAGCGGTTTTGCTCAACATCAGCAGCTTTGGCTGGTGTTGGGCTACAAACCCTTAATACTGAATGAAGAGTAGTGAAATGTTGTTTTTACTGTATGTTTTAAAGAGAACAGAATAGTGCTTAACCTGTCCCAAATGAGAGAGGTCACTCAGCTGAAAAGACTTCATTTAGCCAGGGGCTTGAATGCCAGACTTCTGTGAAAGTAATAGGGACTGGTGTCCCAGCCAGGAGGCAGGGATTCTCCCTAAGGGCCCCTGGTTTGGGTAAGCTTGTTCCACTTCAGTGTTCAAAGACAGAGCTAAATAAGCTTCATTAAACCATTTATCTTACGTATTCAATAAGAACTGAACTAATTTGTTGTGGGGCAATGTGGCTGTCCGGCCTGATGAGAGCTAAAAATCATTATCAGAATAACCTTCATCAGTCGCAGCAGAGAAGCAGGTGACAGCACAAGGTAACTGACTGGTGGCTGATGGGAGCGGCCAGCAAAAGTAGTGAGCAGTCAGCCACCAACAAGCAGTTGCTTGAGGAAAAGTGACTGGCAGGAGAGCCAGTTGGTGAGGGTGCAGCTAGCAGAAAGAACAGTGACTAACAGGGCAGCCAGCCAGAGGAAGTCCTCAGATAGCAGAGCAAGCAAGATGCCTTCTTCCCCAGGTGGGAGATGAACTCACAGGGATGGACCTCTCAACCCTGGTTCCTCACTGACCAACAACAACCACTGTCAGTTGGGTAGGGGGAGGGAGCGGGGGGGGGGGGGCACAGTCCAGGAACTTTTGATTATAGCACTCAAGAACATGAGGCAAAAGACACTGACCCATGTACTCAGGGGTGGGTGTTCTGCTTACACATCTATCATCATGAACCCTGCTTGTAGAATCTTCCATAGTTAAGGTCATGTGACTTCCCCCCCCCTTTCATTAAAAGTTTATTTTCTACAGTCAGACTCTATGCTTGCAAGTGAAGAAGTATTGCCCATCAGAAGCACCTAGGGGTGATATGTAATTTTCCCATGGTTAGGGACTCAAGCCAATTCTGTGTTGTATTGTTGAAAACGAACCTCTAAATATTGAATCTGGCTCTGGTTGATGCCAGCTTCACCTGGCACATTATCTAATAATCAGAGTACCAAGACAGCATAATGTGGGTCTAAGTTTGAAAACAACCATAACATTTCATTTTTTATTAGAAGATGACAGGTGCATTACAAAGGTATTTGTCTGACTGTTCTTGCATAGGAAAAGGCATTAGAAAAGCATATCAACAGAACACAGAAGCAGGGAAAATAAAAATACAAGGGAAAATCCTTATGCAAAAATTCCTGAGGAATTACAACCTTTATAAACCACCCGACAGAATGTAGTAGACATTTTAATTATCAATAAATGCTCATTCTCTGTTAAATTATGTCTGTTGATAGCGTAAAGTGAATATTGTATTAGAGAATGAAGCCCCCCAAAAACCAGATTTTCAGATCAGTCACAGTGGTATAAATCCAAAGCAAAACATTCATTGAAGTTACACTGCACTTATACCACCACACTGAGATCAGCATCTGATCAAAAATGAATATCCAGCTCCAAACTGGATGGTGGTCGATGATATGTGGAACCAGAGTTTGTTAGAAATGGCAGCCAGCCAAGAATATCTATTCCCAGTCCAGGTTTTACCAATGGGGGAAGTGCTTAGATTCCAAGTTTTGGTTCAGCTTCACTTTAGATTTTAATTTTTAATGGAAGCAAAAAAAAAGAAACAAAATAGAATGTTTTTTGTTGCAGTTCTTTCAAAGATTAAACTTTGGTGGTGTTTTCAGACAGCATGTACAGGCATTGCTATACTACATTGTCAGTTATACACATTGTCTCATTTGTTTGCCTTCAAGAATTTATAGTTATTGCTAAGAACCATCCATATTCAAGGTTCTTTTACCTCTGCCAGGAAAAAGAAAGCTATATTGAAATGAGAATGCTTCCATTAGCAGAGTATGATATTGCACTGAGAAGAAATCAGGTCATGTTCTTGAAGCATGATTTATTCAGCAGGTTTGCTACACTCCAACTGGAACTCTTTTTCTGCCCTATTCAGCAGAAATGTACACAAGGGGAAGCCACAGAAGGTCACCTCTGTGTTTCCCACACTGGGCTGAGCAATTTAGCAGGAAACATAGTTGTGCCACAAAAACATTTTTGCCGAGTACATAATTGCTGGCAGTAGAGGGCTGGTCAAGGACAGTGTTTAGTTCCCCCCCTCCCCTCCCATTTCCCTCTTCCACAGTCTCATTTACTGGAGTTAATCAAGTGCTAAACTACAGAAATGATGGAATATGCCTTAGCCAAATGTATAACACTGCAGCATTCTTGGATGGATGCCAGGTTGCCAAATACTCCAGCTTGTTATATACTAAGATTTGTACACATCTGTTACACTGGCAAAATGGCATGCTAATTTTCACAAACTGGAAGCAACCAAAGGTTTGTTGTGAGTTGTCTGCAGTATGCAGGAATTAACATCTCGTACAGAGAAAGATCCTTTCAGTGACAAGTAATGCTAAAATCGGCTACCTAGAAACCTCAGAATAAGGACTCACTGAAGATACTTAGGTGTTACAGTATCAAGAAGGATCTTCACCTTCTGTTTTCAAGGGAGCTTTGTTGCTCAGAATTTTACACGTGAAAAGAGAAAGGCATGTCATGTGCAGAGTGTTAAACAGTGACATTCTAAGGTCTTTAGTTAATTACCATTTCCATTAAGGTCTCCCTCATAATTAATAAAACACTTAGAGGTTCATTAGGTTGATGCAATATGATGAAACTTGTCACCCTACAAGTATATATTATTATTAGAAAGCCTTTTAAATGAGCAAAGAAACATCTAGCTGTCGCAATCACAAGGCATTTTAAAATAAGCAGTAAGATGACAGATAATTTTAGTAAGACATAATACTGCCTACTTTATTTTATTGCTGGTCACATCTGAAACAATTCTTTAATTTTAACAGGTCTCACATACATGTTTCCATTTCCAGAAAGATATGGAAATAAGCCATCAGAGGAGAGTAGTGATTATTTCCCAGAATAATCATTCAAAATTGCACAAGTAAGAATGCCTTCTCCAATATTAGTGAACCCAAGCCACCCCATTCAAGAACTCTGATCTCTTGAGGTCTCAGCTGGTAATAGAAAGAAAGGTGAATGCTGCATTCTGGCATTTTTTACCTTCAAATTCCTTGTTAGAGAAAACAAGTGCAGAAGACGTAATATGCAACACACACACAAATCAATTGGCTCAGTTTAGGATACAAATTTTGCCAACTACACTGGTCCAGATCCTATATACCTTAGCCAGAGCTACATTAAACTACTGCCCCTGAGGCTCTGTACCATTGTGTCTTTTCAATTATTCAAAATTAAGTCAGAGATGACAGAGACCAAAACAGGTCCTTGGCACTTCTGTCTTCCCTAGGATTCAGACAGAGCTACTCTTATGCTCATGACTCATTGGGAGTATAAGATATCTTGGGATTTTAAACGAACAAGGCACATAAATCAACATTGCAAAGAGTCCATCATCACACAAGTGGTAGTCAAAAAGCTTTCGTTAGTAGTTCAAAGCTGTAGAGAAGTTGCTAGTGATTTAGATTGCTTCATCATAAAAAGAAAAATATGTCAACGTTAAATATATGTCAAAAATATGACTTCTCTATACAGTCAATTGTGGTTAGGGATGTAAAAATCACCTTTAATCAGTTCACAGGTTAAACATTATGTTTACCCAGTTAATTGCTTAAACAGGATCCAGCGGATAGTGGGCTGCTCTAGCCTGGCCAGGCTGCCAGTTACTGGTGACATCCCTAATTGTGGTTACTAGAAGGATGCTGTGTGAGCTCTGTGTGGACAACATCGTCATGAAGGGAAAAGAAGGGACTGAGAGGTGCCAAAGAGAAAAACTCTATTAAGTTGTGATCCAGTAAGAAGAAATTGAAACCCCCTTAGCCTATATTCTACAGCAGTGTGGCCAACCTGCGGCTCTTGAGCCCCATGCGGCTTTTTGCTCAAAGAAATGCAGCTTTTGCTAGTTCAGAGCCATGCACCCGGACTACTCATGGCTACTCTGCGCAAGTGCCCCAGTGCCTGGAGGGAGAAGTACATGGCTGCAGCGGTGGCTTCAGTGAGACCCAGGCATTGGGTTGGGGGAACTAGGGGTTCCTGGCTCTGGGGGAGGAGAAGGGGATTGGGTTAACGCTGGGGGCTGGGAGTGCCTGGCTCTGGAGGAGGGGTGGTGCATTGGATTAGAGCAGGGAGACTGGGGGTGCCTGGCTCTGGGGGAGGAGGAGGGCATTTGGTTAGTGTGTGGAGGGAGGGCCGAAGCACCTTAAAGTCTTCATGGATGCAGAACAAGGCAGCCAACACAGATGTCATATTTAAATTCCTGGGCAAAAAAAGAATCAGCGTGTACCTGGTTTACACAGTGTTTCTTTAAAGAAAATTCAAAGGCTATTGCTTGCTAGGCTGAAGCAATTATTCTGAGATACAAGTCTCTCTCTTATTGTTTTTGAACCTGTCATATTTGCAGTCTGGGACAGACCTGACTTTTTAGAACGATAAAAAACTATAATCTTCATACATAAAAGAAATAAGGAAAACATACCAGAGATCAACAAGCTGGAATGAAACAGGCACTTCAAATTGTGCTAATTTACTTCTCAGATCAGTTTAATTTTTAAAAAATCACAGGACATAATAGGGCAGTAGTATTAAATTTAAAATACATGGCAGGGATGCTCATTTTTAATGTGAGAATATTACTGTATTTTCAAAGTGTGGTTTTTTTTTTAATTTGATGTTTGATGAAGATCTTTGGACTAGCTGTAAATTTTTAAAGTGACTAAAGACTTTGTTATTGTTTTTTGTTCAAAATGTCCTGTAATGTCATTTTTATCACTACATTTTGTGTACTATATCTATCTATTGACAGATAGATACAAATAAATATATAACAAATGGCTCTTTGACTTCTATCCACAGCTATTTTGGCTCTTAGTCTCTAACTGGTTGGCCACCCCTGCTCTAAAATACGTTCACAGTGCAGTAAATTTACCCATGAATGTGTCCCACTATGAATAAGTCCAAAATTATAATTAGATCATGAAGAAATACATTCTTTATATAAGAATCCCCAGGCCCACCAACAGAGGACAGTAAAGAGGGCAGTCCTGGGCCCAGAGCTCTGGCTGCCGCTACAGTAACACCAGTGGCCAGAGCCCCAGGCATTTTACAATCGCTGCTAGAGTGCCAGGCAGTACACTCCAGAGCCCCCCACAGGGAGCCAATGGGGAAATGGGGCACCACCTGGTTCAAGCAGTGATCAGGGCTGGCCCCTTCTGCCGGAGGCACCACTCCCTCCTCCTCCCCCCTCACACACATTGCCCAGGGGCTCAACAATCCTGTCAGTTGCCATGAGTGTCACAAACCATGTACAGAGACAGTCAAGGTCATTTATCCACTACTGAAAAGCAGTCAGGCTCAAATAGAATGCTGCAGTCATTATATCAGCTTCATTACAACATAGTTTTTAAGAAGGAAAGAGAAGAATATGTCCCAAATGAAATCTACAGGAGGAATTTTATGTGACCAAAAGTACTCACTCAACTTAGTATTGGTCAGACTAAGACCTACACAGCAGACTGTTTCATGACTATTAGTGACAAAGGCCTCAATTCTACATGTCATCTAAAAGGACAGCACAGCACTCTTTCCCCTGAAAGGGAAACTGATAGACATGGAGCTGATATGGAATAATATTACAAATATTCTGCTATGCAATTTTATGAATACTGTATGTGACCTGATTAGCGAGCTTCTGTATATTTGAGGTACTTAATTATATACTAGGCATAGTGGAATTGTTATTAGATACCTGCAATCTCAAAAAAAGCAATGGGATCCATGTATAAGGTGGCAAAATAGCTTCCCACATAAAAAAAACAAGCATGTAGTTGAAAGACAATGTAGAAAGCTTTGTTACCTTAAAAGCAACAAGCTTTGAACATGAAAAAAGCAGCACAAGTTGCAGAAGGGACGAGTTAGGAGTAGTTTGCACACACAGCTTGAACGATAGCTGTAGCTGCAACATCTCTGTAAATAATTTTAGAGACGGGGTGTTCTGTCATATTATTAGCCAGCACGTGGTACATGGAACATGGTAGCAGTAGGCAATTGAATGAGAAACATAGCAAGGAAGATTATGACTAACAGGAAAACAAAACAAACTTCCTAAAACAAATAAAACAGGCAGGATAGACTACCAGGAATGCTGGATTTTAAGCTAAAAAAAGAGGGACAAGTGTGGAAGCAAGAACAGAGTCAATACAGGGTTGATTATGGGGAATAGAGATGATAAAATTAAAATAAAGGTAATCTGCTACATTCCACATCCTAATTACATAAAAAACCAAATACCAGGCACTTAAGAGCACTTAGTACCCACTCAATCAGCTTCATTGAGCATGGACACTCTAATTGACAATATTTTACTTTTTCCCCCCCTTCTTTCTTCTTCTCTTCACACCTTCCCCGCACCCCCCTATCTCCTCTCATTCCCTGCTACTTATTTGGAAACTGTACCCCTTAACTCCATTTATCTGAAGAAGTGGCTTGTGCCCATGAAAGCTCATGATACTATCTACATGTCTTGTTAGTCTCTAAGGTTTTGCAAGACTATTTGTTATATTTTAAGTTTTTTTCAGTTACAGATTAACATGGCTACCCCTCTGAAACATATGTATGCAAGAGCAGATTTTGTTTAAAAGGGATAGAGAAGTAATCCCAGCAGATTTAAATGTTGACATTATGAGAGGGATATACACTTCACATGTAGGGACAGAGGCAATTTTGAATTGAGCCAGTGAATGTATCTATTGACCAGACACAAATGCATAGTTATGAGATGTTACACTGAAAACTGCAAGGTGTGCAGGTTGTAGTCGTGAATAACAGAAGGAGACTCTACAGCCTGATGAAATCCCAACCCAACCCTGGGAAAAGGTCAGAACAGACTTCTTAATTCTGATGTCAGAAACTACATGGTCACAGTAGATTACCCCTCCACTTTCTGGAATATAGACCATCTGGAGTGCACTCAGGCAAGAACTGCAATCAAGAAACCATAAGCACATTTTGCAAGTTATGGCATACTTGACACACTATGCTTAGACAATGGACACTGCATCAGAATGTAAATGTTCCAGCGCCAAAAATGAGAATTTAAGCACAAGACATCTGCTGCTGACAAACCAGAAAACAATGGGAAGGTAGAGTTAGTAGTGAAGACAACAAAGACAGCTTTACTGGCAAAGGCAAAATAGACAAGAAGGAATAGTTAGACAATAGTCTATATGCACGTGGTTGGGATATTAACTGTAGTTGCAGTGTCTCTCTTCAAATAGTTTTCTCAATAAAGAGTGTTTAGTTTGAGAAACATGGAGTCCTCATTGTATCATTGCAATAAACCCCTCGGGGACTAGATTACTAGGCCAGGACAGGGCCTAATGGGCAGAGAACACCAAGATTCTGCTATCCACAAAGGGTAGTCTGCTGCAGCCCAAAGGAAAAATAATGGACAGGACACAGAACTCGTTATGAGACTGCCAAGGCACCCCACTACCACAAGAAAGCCAAAGGCCTAAAGTCAATACACATAGGTGAGCAAGCCTGGGTCCAACCATCAAATATCCACAAAAAGCAATGGGAAAAGTCCAAGCAACAGTGGAACATGAGTTATACGAGGCTCAAAATAAGGTACAAACGCAGGACAAACGTGTGGGGACCAAATTGAAGGCAGCTGCAGAGTAGTGGCAGGCAATAGGCACCCAAAAAATGGGTCCAAAGGTTAGACCATGTCCATCAGCTGGCTTGATGGAGGAGAGTTTGAAGAAATACTATATATGAGCAACACATAGGATCAACAGGGCACTGACCAACAGGATACAAACACGCCCCTCCTCCCCCCACCAACAATGACAGCAGAGTCAAGAAATGGAAGACTTGTTCGCAAACCTGACAGACTATCAGGTCCAACAGGCTATAACACATTGCTGGAAAAGGTCATATCCCTATCACAGGCATTGACTCCAAGGGTGCTCTAGGGCTGGACCACCTAGGGAAAAAATAGTGGGCTCTCAGCACCCTCCGGTGGCCTCATGATTAGTGCCTCCCACTCCCCCCAGTGCCTCCCAGCTGCCCTGCAATCAGCTTTTTCCTCTCCCTTCCAGGACTTCCTTCCCACTGTGATCAGTTGTTCAGCAGCATATAGGAGACACCGAGTGGTAAGAGAAAAGAGTTGAGGCAGGAGGAGGCCAGGGAGGGGGGCAGGGCAGCAGCAGTGGGAAGAGGTGAGATGAGAACAGGGCTTAGGGCAGTGTGAAGCAGAGGTCAAGAACTCCCCAGGAAGTGAGGAATTTGGCATCAAGGATCCCTATGCCAACGTACTACTAACCTCTGGCCAAAGTGAGTCAGCAAAGAGAACAGTTGTTAAAAAGGAGAGATGTAGCATCCTGTAAAGAACCTGCAGAGCAGGGGTGGACATAGGGCAGGGCAGGGCGAACGGGGCGGCCGCCCCGGGCCCCGCGCTTCAGAAAGCTCCGCGCATACGCCGTGGCGCTGCTGCGCATGCGCATGGCATCACTGTACGTGCGCCGTGGCAAAGGGGGGGGGGCGTGGAATTACGCTGCCCGGGGCCCCGCAAAACTGTCATCTGCCCGTGCTGCAGAGGACAAAGTTTCAAGGAGGCACCAAGAAGTTAGTCTATTTGCAGATGGCTGGAATGTTAGCTGCAGTTGCAGCATCTTTTTAAATAGTTTTCTCAGTAAAGAGTGTTTAGTTTGAGAAACATGGAGTCCTCATGAAAGAATCCTGTCTCTAGTTTCTAATAAGTTGCAAACCTTGTTTTGCTGAAGGTAGATGCCTGGAAATTGAAAGAACACAAAAGGTTTTAAAAGTCTTTCTCTGAGAAAATATGTTGAGGTGTCACTTTCCAGAAACTGTCCATGTAGTGAATGGTAATTGCCTATGAGGGCAATCTTCCCAAAAGCGGCATGACAAGCCAGAGATTATTCTACTGCTTTTCACTTCGGGAAGAAGTGAAGAGAAATGTGCCTACAGGTCTTACAGTTTGTTGAGGGGATGTTTGGTTGTTCAAGGCATCAGGCAAAAGTTATTTTCTCAACAGTCATTCAAAAACATAATTAAGGAGTTAACTATTTATTCTTTCAAATTATTGGCTTCAGACAAAAGCATTGCACCATGGAGTACAGAAGTATCCCTTTGCTGAATGATGCAGTTTTATTACTCAATTTGCTTTGACCCCATCATTTAGACATTACATTTCAGCATTAGTTATCAGCTACTGACATATGACTGGAATGCAGCTTGAGGTTCTACGGTTCAAGGTCAGAGATCAATAGTAAAACAAAACTAAAAATCTACATGAAAAGCCATATTATTTTTACTTTTCTGTGTCTTTCACATCTGTGTTGCAGATGGACTGAAGTGGATCTAATTTGATAAGATTATTAATTCAGAATTATACCATTTTCGCTTGTCACAAAGGAATGACAAAAATTTCATTTCTTTTTCATTTTTATTTGTTAAAGGTCTGGGCTATGACTAAAGGGGGGGAACTGCATGCTATTTATATTCTTGTAACAACCACTTTGCACTGTTTCTTCCCAGAGAACTTACACTCCAATAAAAAGAGCAGTGTATGACGATGACGTGTAAAATACATTCAGTTATGAGATTTATATATTGTGTACTTAAAAAAATAAGTGATCCTTAATAAACCCTTTATCATATCATTTTTAGTTGGTTAATTTCTTACTGGTATCAATTAACCCTGTTATAAGAAAAAACAACAGTTGCATTTTTAGAAATGGGGCTTAGGTTCTTAACTCGTTTAGGTACATTGGAAAATTTTGAATTTACTGACTCAAGTCAGAGACTACGTCTACATTGCAGGCTTCTTCCATAAGAACTTTTTGCAGAATGTCCATCAGAGCACCTGTGCTTTTTTCGATAGGGGTTTCTTGAGCAAGAAACCCCTGTTGTCCATCCACACATGCCTTTTTGTACAAGATCTCTTGCGCAAAAAGGTGTATTTCTTCTAGAAAGAGGAATAAACTCTTGTGCAAAACCCTGTCTTCTGACGATCTACTGTAATTTTTCTTGTGGAAAAATGTGCTTGTAGTGTGGATGCTCTGCGAGTTTTTGCACAAAAACTCTGCAGTATAGACACAGCCTTAGAGATGATGAGCACCTATAACAGCCAGGAATTCACATAACCAATACCTCTCAGGGAATGGCCCTTTAATTGTGATATACACCTAAGTAGACCAAATTCATCCCTGGCTTATGTGGGTAACTCTCACTAAAGGCAAACAGAACAGTGTCAGTTTTTGCCACCGCTGAAGTTTGAAATCTACAGTCTTTGTTCTAAGTTATTCAGGGGGTAGGGGAAAGATGTTGACTCCTATCGAAGATTTGCATAGGAGACTATAGGATTTGGGTCAATATATTCTAAAATGAAAGTGTAAACATCCAAAATGTATTTCAGAGCTCATTGGGTGATAGCAGATTATCAAACAGAGAGAAAGGTTTACCTGGGAAATTCAGAGGGAAAGTTATCTCTCTTAAAAACAATTCTTAAAATGTTGTATTTTTAAACTGATGACAATGGCTTTTTGTCCCGTTACCCTGTAGAAGGGGCAAAAGCAGACCACTAAGTATGTCTGTTACAGAGATTGCTGTCTGGAGCTGAAAGAGTGAAGACTGCGTTCCAGGCTGGCTGAAGGAGTGACAGAACCACGGAGAGCTCAGTTGCTGGTAGGACATGTGGAACAAGAGAGATCCTTTCACTGTGAGTTAAAGACTTCAGCTCTATAGTAAGGGTGAGGGGTGAAGTGATCAAGAAGGTGCTGAGGCTGTGGGGAAGTGACCTAGGGAATAGAAGCACAGCTTAGTTAAAGGGATGCAGCAGGCAGCTGCTAGGCATAGGGTTCCTGGACTGCGACCCCCTAATCGTGGGCAGGCCAGGGTCCACCCCATTAGCCACTAGAGAAGTGCCAAGGAAAGGAAATACACAGAAGATCAGGAAAGGGGCTAGAGACCTGGTGAAGGGTCAGCCTTCAGGACTCAGACTGCCCTCTTCCTCCAAAAGGGATCGGATATTTTATTGGCTTAGCTGGACAGCTGGGCCCAGAAAAGGCTAGAGCCATGGCACAAGGGAGGAAGCCTTGGGGGTACAACCCCATATCAGGGCCAGGACTATTTAAAGGCAGAGAAATACCCAGATACTTGGATAGGCCCTGGTGGATGGTATAATCCAGAAGAAATTGGTTTTCTTTCACATACTGTCTGTGAGAGACTTAGCTGGAGGGCTGAGTCATAGTAAACCTGCTTGAGACACTTCCAGTTTACAGAAGACTAAAAGTGCAGACACACATACAAGCAGAGGGCACTTGTGAAAGTGTGGGTGTCACCCAGCTACAAATAAAGATTACTTCTTTTTTTACACTAAAGCAAAGCGTATGAAGAAGGGTCTTCTAATGACTGATATGAACACAGCAAGACACAGTAGCTAAATTCATTTACAGACTACTATGAATGACAAACACAATTTCATCATGTAGATCCTAGACTACTGCCAGGATCTTAAGAATCAATTGTTGCACTTTCACCTGAACCAATATTAAATTTAAAATATTCACAGGTGATATTATACACACATGAGCATGCACTCTGAAATGATTGTACTGTTGTCACTATCTTCAATGTGAACCTTATTCAGGTCATTCTAGACCCTCTGGGACCTCAGCTGTTGTTTACAGTCTAGTAGCTCAGACATGATTTGCTCTGGAGATGCTGCTCAGAAACAATCTTTCTACAGAATGGAAAAGTTTTTACCCAGGAGCCCTCAAGGGATCAATTGCAGATCTCTGTAGAGGTTGTTGAGAGGATACAAAAAAATGTATAATGTAATACAAAGTCTTGCCTAATTGAAACATAACATAGGTTTGTTTGGTATCCATTTATTTCCTTGCTTGTTTGCTTAGTGTATCAAGCTGGCATCCTTGCAAAAGTAGTGAACCCAGAAATGCAATCGGTTCAGAAATATGTAGCATGGTAGAAGAAATGCATAGGGAGAGCTTCTTTTCTGTCCCTCTGCAGCATCAGTCTCATTGCAATGTGGGTCAAAGAACAAAGGCTGAGCAGAAATTACCTGCACATATCCACAGCATGCAGCTGCTTGGCCTTGACCTCTTGTAAACAGCACTACAACAAGAAAGAAAGCTGTGATATTCAGTGCAAGGAGTGAAGGGTAAAATGAGGAGGGTATTTAGGTTTGGCCATAAAATGAATATTCCATCAGGAAATCAATACAGTATAATTAATAAAGATCAGAGGGAAGCAGAATTTAGGAACATGTAACATAAGGAAGATTATGATTGGGACACTACACCTTTATATATCTAGCAGGGCAGTCTTCTACCCATGTAGTCCAGCAAAGATGTACAAAAGCACTACTGTGATTCTACAACAGCATTTAGAGGCGGACAGGGAAAGCCATTTCTTACTAAGAGGAGTGTACCGATTATGTGACTTTGTTAATAATATTGTTTTGCATCTGATAAATCCAACATACATAATCTTGGTTTGCAGAGATGCTTTCGTCAATCATACTAAAGACATTAGTAATAAAAAAAATTGTACCTAAGGCAGATTTCCTACAGAATGTACCTAAGGCAGATTTCCTCCTTTGGCTTTTGGTACCACCTGGAATGGTCTTTTGTTATAAGAGAGTGCACACAGCTGTTCTTGCCAGCTCTTTACCTTTTAGAGATAACTTTAGTCTTTTACTTCTATTGCTTTCTTTTCTTTCTTAACATGGAACTGAGCTCAAAAAAATCATTCACGCAACTCTTATGGAAAATTCAAAAGCATAAAGCACTGCATCATGCCTTAAAATAGTCTATTATTATACAAATAAAACATTTATAACCCATCCAAGGTTGGGGTTTTTTGTTTCTTTTTGTTTTTTGTTTTGTTTTTGTTTTTGCAGGTACTAGCTACTGGAGGAACTTGAATAAAGTAAGTTAGCATTTTTCATTTTAGCAGGCAGAAAAAGGGTTTCCTTGATATGAATAATAAAATCTTTACCTCACAGGGGAAAAGCTTTGAAATGAAATCTGGGGCAAATACAGAGTCTCAGAGAGCAAGTAGTTCATGAAAATGCTTATGATGCTACTAATGTAAATGCACTGAAACTGTAGAACAAGAACAAACTACCTGATACATCAAAAAGTAGGTAAACTCAGGTACATGTCAAAAAAAGTGTGAATGTTTCAGCAAGCTGAATAATTCTAAGGTGAATATGCCAATTTTAAAAGCTAGTACCTATTTGCAAAATTAAAACAACAGGCACAAATGAAAGTCCGCATGAACCTCTGACAGGAGAATTTGGCTAATCTCTAGATCTTCTCCTAATAAAAGCAAGTAATATATGTCTGGGATTCTAAGAATACAAATGATTTTCTAGAGACTATTCAAAGAAGCAGCTTCTTACAGACTCAAATAAGTTATCAGATCTTCAGATTTCTAGCCCCAGATCTGAGGCTGGCTCCCCAGTTTTTCTGCACAGCAGACTGCCCAGCCCCACATGCTGGAAGGGGAAGAACTGAGCAGATGGAGTCCCTGCTGCTCAGAAAAGGAGCCCTCGACAGTGCCTTGAGAAGGCCTTTTTGAGGCCTACAGGAGGAGCATTGTGAGGGACTATTAGCAGAGTTATTGATAGAGAGGATGTTGTCAAATGGTAAAAATCACCCCTAACCTTCACCAGGGATAGACCTTGCGGGATACTCTACCCAACAGAGAGAGAACAAAGACAAAAAAAATCATAAAAAATAGAGTTTACTTTTTGTAACACTTGCATAGAGATCTACCCAAGATGAACGAATCCCCCTTCCCTCCCTTCACACTGTGCAAATCAAATGATCATGGATACTAATCATGTACGGAATACTATAAATGCATGTATGGCAATTGCCATCTTGATCAATACAGTGAAATGAACCAAGGACCTCTAGAGCTAAAAGCAGGAGACACTACTGTTTGAACTGAAACTCATTCACTGGGACTGTAACAAGCCAGTATTCCTTGTGGATGAGACATAGAAAGGGACCTGAAACACACACTCACCAACAGGTTATATATACATATTATATACAAATCCAGGTTAAAACGTATTTTCTGCTACAAAGTGCCTACAATCTACAAAAAAAAAGAATAAACAGAAAGAAAACAGAGGACAACCATTCAGGTAAATGAAGGAAGGGAAGAGATTATTGATGAAAAGGACAAGGTGGTCAACATTCCTAGAAGAAGATGATTTTAAGAAAGGATTTGCAAGAGATGAGGACACTTAGCAAATAAGAAGTAGGAGGCTGCATAACAAAAGTCACAAACCTGAGAATAGGAGGAGAAAAAAGGAAGCATCAAGAGGTACAGCCCTGTAAATCTGTGGACGCAGATATCCACAGCTCATTTTTATGGATACGGATATGGATGTAGGGCTAACCCAAGACGTGAGGATTGGGAGGTGCAACATGAATGAAATGGGGCAGGAGAACAAGACAAATTATGGCAAGACAAAGAGATACAAAGGCTGTATGGTGCAGCAGGAGACAAGAAGCTAGTGAAGAGACTGTAGGAGAGGGTGATGTAATCAGAGCAGCAGAAGTGTTTTGTGCCAACAGGGAGAGAGAGCTGGAAGGAAGCCAAAAAGGGGAAGAGGATTCAACAACACGGAGAACAGTCAGCAAGCTAAAGCATTATTATTATTTGCATACAACCAGCAACCTTAACTTATTTTCTCCATGTTGACATTCTGGTTTAAAATCGAGAGAGTCACTCTTTTAATAAAATGGCGAATATCAATGGCATCTGTAGAAATTACTAACTTGGACAATCTTCTTATGTCTCCTTCTATATAACAACTTCTATAAGCTTTTACAAATGTAACCAATTAAAACTCAAATTTACTTAAATATTGCCTCACAGATAAAATGCTTGTGTTCTTGTTCCAGCTCCCAGATGCCCTTGGAGTGTCAGTACTATGTAATGTGAACACATCAAGATGACAACAGACTGGACACTGCAGAATGAAGCATTTGCTGCAATGAACCATTTATAAAAGAGTCTGGTAAAAGCAGAGGACCTGTTCTGCTGAACAGAAATACTCCCAGTCATTCACATCATTAAATCACATCTGTGTACACTCTTCATTTGCCTTCATTGCCAGAAGTGATTCATCAGACGTGCTTAACTGTGAAATCCCTAAGCACCACAGATTATCTTTTGAGTTACATCATTCCCTTGACATCTCACTCAAACACAGAGTTTAGACTTTGTAGTGTTGCAGTCCCTTCACCAAGGTGAACTGCAAGATTAATATGTTAGTGAACAGCATGAAGAGGGACATAATATATAATTTCTCCATTGGGGATGATAGCAGGGTACCCTGAGATAATTCTATACCAAATATGTTTTTAAAAAATAAATCAACTTATTTGCTATATAAAATATAGTTTTATCATAGACTGTAGTCTCTAAGGCTACGACAAAAACAAACCAGTAGAAAACTCAGTAAGAATCCTGTATTATGTACGATAATCACATGAGACTATTTGGTTTGCTGTCTGGTAACTATTAATATTAGTATAGTGAGGGAACATCCCCATAGTCCAGCTTGTCAAAGGAAATCCAAAATAAAAAGCCCAAACACCATCAAAGCTCAGAAACACCCAGCAGTGATTCTGCTGCTGGACCAATGTCAGACTCCGGAGGGGGAAAAAAAAAGAGAGAAAATAAAGTATGACTGAAAAGCATTTATCACCATCCAAACTCGAGGCATCATTCTTCATGTCACAACAGTTCATTGTAAAAACACATTCCAGCAGACAGCTCTAAAGCCACATGCAAGATTACACTGATCAAGCTAGCAGCCACAGCACAAAACTGAGGGATATCTTCAGTGGAGGGCCTTAATTAGGGCCCAATACTACAAGGCATTGGGCCCCTTCTAGAAAGTGCTGAGATCTCTCAGTTTCTACCATCCACTTTTCAGGGGATTAGATCTGAAAGACTTGATTCTGAATGAACTGGAGCACAGCCTAATTGAAGGTGCTATGCCTCCTCTAAATTTGATTTATAGCCATCATTAGAAACAAAGTTGTAGAATGACAGAACAGAAATCATAAAATGTAAATGTTCTTAGCAGTGAAGCAACAGATTGCTAAATACACTCTAGATGGATGAAATAAGGTCATGTGGTCTAAAATGAATTTTGCAATTGTATCCTGACTAACCAATCAATATTATAGTTTCTTTTAAATACTTACCATTTAGAAAGTTGACTAATCCAAGGTCACATTACAAGCTACTTAAACCTCAGGAGAGAATAAATTCATAGCTGTTGTGTATCTGAGGCAACATAAAAATGGTGTGGGATGTGTATATTATATACCTGTTGCCAAAACACTCCATTAAATTCAGTGGGCTTTGGATCAGGATTAATGTAAAGTACAGCTATTTCAACATGTTTAATGTTTCCTGCATTGGAGGCTGCAGTTCATATCTCCCTTCAAAGTACATATATTATTTAAACCAGTTTATCTTAATTATTCACATTCCAGGGACTTCTGTTCTTAGAGGGAAATAAATAGGAAGTACAAAACTAAGACTAGGCAAAATTAAGAGCTGTCTTTTAGGTATAGCACATTATCACACCAAAATACATTTGTGTGTGCACCAGTATCAATGATATTAGCGAAGAAAGAATGGCTTTTGTTCATTAACAGTTTCTGTGGAAAATCAGGGAAGGTTATGACTGTGAATTATTGTTGTTGTTGGGTCTATAAAGCTAATGGCTAATGCTAGCTTTTGCTTTGTTTAATATTTCTCAATGAGTGACAGCTATTTTAAAGAAACTTAAGCTGCACTAAGTTTTGTGACTCGGGGTATGAAAAAACACTCCCCAAACAACAAAAGTTTTAGTAATTCATCTCCATTGCTGATAGCTTTGTCAGTGGGAACCCCACTTCAGTCAATGAGTCACCCCTCATTGTGGGTGATTTTATTTTGTCCCTGGGAGAGGTCACTCCTGGCAATAAAGAGCAGCCACACAGCACATCTTACAATGGTGCACTTTATTGGCACAACTGTACAATTGTATGGGTCACAGTATAGACCTAGCCCTACAATGGATTAATTTCAGACCTAACCTTCACCCTGATTTTCAGGATTGCTCAACATACACATTTCCAACAGAATCCCTTGGAGCTGCAAGCACTCAGCCTCTCTGAAAGTCAATCACAACTTTTAAGAGTGTGTCTCACCCTAAAATAATAAACTAGGTCACAGTTTGCACCAACACCATTTAATATTAGGATATACAGATAGAAACAGAGATAACAGAGGTTAGCTTCCTTCCTGGAATAGTACTATGCCTTCCAGAAAATTTAACTGTCACATACTCAAAGCTTTAGCTGGTCTCAGGGTGTTTAGGAAACTGATAATGGACTAAAAGTAGATCCTATTCAAAGCTAATCTGACAGTTTTTAAAATGGAGTATGCACCAGCTGTCCCTTATAGGCATGATTTCTGAGCAGTGACTGAAATATGCTACTATAAATCTGTATAGCCTGGTTGTCAGAGCACTTGCATCTGTGAATTGCTGTTCTGTATTGAGAGATATCAGTAAAAATGGCATGAACGAATTCAATCAAATGCTGACACAGTGATGAATGACAGATCATGGATATTCAAATGCCACACACGGTACTCATAAATATTGCCAGCTTCAAGCGTGTATGATGGATATCAAGTGGTTATGCAGAAAGCAATAGGGGAATTCTCAGCCAAGATTCTCAAGGTGAAATAAAATGTTTAATTTTGATGCTCTGTCCTCTTCCACATTTCACCTCAAAGAAAAAGCATCTCAGAGGTTATGAATCCTCTTTATCATCTAGCATTACCTAATTTGTATTAATTCATTTTGCAGGAAAAGAATTATCAAATAATTTGTAACTAAATTGCGCTATTGCATGTTAGATAATCCATTCCATAGTATATGCACATTTTTTTCTTTTTCTATTTATTAACTATTTACACATGAAAAATCCCGGGTATGTGGTTCCTTTGATGCATATTTTTCTGTGAAATGCATTTAATTAATTCCTTGAATTACCCAAGGCAAAGTCAGTGAGTACCAACAGACTTGATAGGAATTAAATCCTGGCATGAAGGGATTGTGTGCTATGGAAATCAAGGATTTTTACAGTTATTTTTTCAGTCTCATAATATTTGCTGCAAACTGCTTTCTTTATTTAAAGTAAACAATTCAGACTATGCTTATATTTAGTTTTCAAAAATCTTTTAAAAAATTCCACACTTAGAGACTATATTGTTTGGAGCATTCATAAGAGGATACAATTTCTTTCATCTGTAGGCCACTGCTATGAAGTTGGCCCAAGTTAACAGTGACTGGAAGTCATTATCATCATCACATGTTTTGCAAGTGGAAATGAGCTGAATTTATCAATCCAACTGCTAGACATCAAGTTTCTATTTTGTAAATAGTGCTTTTTTAGTACCTTAGAGCGTGCCTATATGAATTAACAGTTCATAGAGATTGAACAATCCCCTCATCCCTATACATGTTGGCCCAGGCCACACCATTTCCCAAGGTTCCCCGGGCTGGAAACGATGAACCAGAGCCAATGGGAGCCACAAGGCTCCGTGGCTACGAAATCTTTAGGTAAACGAAGCAGCACAGGCCTGCTAGCATCTGTCCCAAAGGAGGTCTGCGGAACTCTTTGAAAAACTCTGCCGTAAGGCATTATTAATTCAAAACACACTTCAGATCACAATTTCTCTCCTGCTTTTGGGGAGGGAAGGCAGAGTGGAATAAGGAAGAATAGTAATTCATAGTTGGCAACAGACCTGCCATGCTCAGCAAGTCAAGGACAGAGCCATACATTCCCCATCCATGGGAGGAGTAAAGTCAAAGCACATGAATATAAAGGTAATAGAGATGTAGCCATGTTAGTCTAGTCTAGCTGAAACAAAAAACAGGACAATGTAGCACTTTAAAGACTAACAAGATGGTTTATTAGGTGATGAGCTTTCGTGGGCCAGACTCACTTCCTCAGATCAAATTGTGGAAGAAAACAGGCATGACCATATATACCAAAGGGTATATCTGCAAAATTTCCAAGATTCCAAAAGTAAAAAGCTTGGCTTAGGACACTTGAATATCTTCTCATCTCAGTGTATCAGGCAAATCCCAATAAGGACAACTCTCCATATAAAACTCCTTATTGAAGATTATACATATTTCTTTCACACACACGCTCGTGGACTCAGTTATGAAACAGAGGAAAATACACTTCCAAGAGAAACACCAGTTTTCTTTAGAATCCCTTGTTTAAAGGTTAGTTCTGTTATAGATGTCATATAGATTTTGATCATGTTAATATATTTTATATGAGTTCCCCCGCCCCCCCTCTCCCCCCAGGATCTCTGTTTCTCTAAATGAATAATTCAAAGAGGCTCTGATGGCTTGTTTACATAGTGAGTTACAGAACAGTAAGCCAAAGTGTGAATTCACAGTGCACCAGCTTGCCGCACAGTAATGTTTTGTGTGGACAGTGATACTTGCCGCACAGTAATGTTTTGTGTGGACAGTGATAGAAAACACTGAAAATCCTGCCACGCTTCAGGATTGTCAGGAGGAAAGAAAACAATTTATCTGCATAAAGCATTTGACTTAGTACCGCATGCCATTCTTATTAAAATATTGTATAGTGATAATGTTAATAAAAGTGCAAGCAGGACTGCTGAGGAGGAGAAGGGCCAAAAAGATACACCTTCCCCAGAGCTCCACAATTTAAAAGGGCCCAGGTCTTTGGCCACTGCCACTGGAGCCCCAGACCAGGCAGTGTTGTAGGTCTGCCTGGGGGAAGTTAGCCCCCAACCCTGTCTCTTTCACCCAAAGCCCTGCCCTTTTTGGGGGTCCAGACCCTCCCTCACACACGCCTTGCCACCAATTTTGTCGGCAGCCCCTGGCACAAGTTAAATAGATTAAGAAATCCTGGCAGATTGCAAAAAGTAGTTGTCATTAGGGTATAAATAATTTAATGGGACTGCTTCTACTGTGGTCCACAAGGGTTAAAACTAGTCCTGATGTTATTCAACATTTTCATCATCCAATGATTGGGAATATAAAATCACTGCTGACAAAATATAGCACAGAGATTGGTGGCATGGAATACAATGAGGAGGACAGGACTGTCATACAGAACAATCTGGATTGTTTAATAAACTTGGCCATTCAAACAAAATGTGCTTTAGCACTGCTAATTGAAAACGTGTCTAGAAACAAGGAATGCAGCCTCTTAAATATCCTAGATGAAATTCTTCAGGTTCTGCCAATTGGAATACATCTAACTTATCTCTATATGTGTTAATCTGTTCTTTCCCTGTTTTGCTTATGTTCCTTGCCCCTTGTTAATATTCATTCTCTCTGGTCACTGACAGGGGGTGGGAGGTTCAAAGGGGGCAGTTGCTCTAGGGCCTGTTTTTTTTAAAAGGGTTCAGGGCACTGGGCTGCCATTACCACAGCAGCAGCAGCACAAGCCCCATACCCTTTAAATCACCGCTGGAGTCCTGGGTGGCACCGTGGGCTCACTGTGGAGAGACAGCACAGGTCAGGCAACACCGAGAGTTGGCTGCCACCAGCGTCGCCCCTTCCAACAAGCCTAGAACTGAACCTTTCCCATATTGCCCAGGGCTCAGCGAAGTCTGTTGCCAGCCCTGGTATCTGGTCACTATTAACCTTTTTAGTGAAGACTGAAGCAAAGGAGGCATTAAAATACTTCAGTCTTACTGAGTCATCCTATTATTAGCTCTTCGTCGCTAATTAGAGTATCTATACCTTTCCTTCTTCTTACTCCTAATGCATGTATTCAGGGACAGCAGGTTTGCAGAAATTGTGGTGATTGCCAGAATGCCCAGAGCCCACATCCCTCTACTCACCCTCCCTCCCGCCCAAGACTTTGAGAGGGAATTTGGGTGGGAAGGAGGAGAGGAAGTTTAGGTGCTGGGTGCAGGCTCTGGCCTGGAGCAAGGGATTGATGAGATGAAAGGAGCAGGCCCTGGGAGGGAGTTTGGGTGCAGGAGGGGTAAGGGATGAAGCTCTGGGAGTGTTGGGTGCAGATGGAAGCTCTGGGATGGAATAGGGGTATTGGGGTGCAGAGGAGAGCAGGCTCTAGCAGGGAATCCAGGGTGCAGAATATAAGAGGTCAGGTCTTGGTGACTCACAAGTCTTGAAAACAGGAAGTGAGATTAGAGTCTATTTAAAAAAAGATTGGAGAAAAACACAACCAATTCAGCATCATTTCACGCACCTTGACCAACAGCATAACAGGAGTCTAGCATGTGGACTGGGACCAGGTTGCCATTCTACAAATGCCCACAGTTGAAACATGTGAAAGAAAAGCAATTCAGGTAAATTAACATCTAATTCAATGAGCTGTGACTCTGTTAGGTAGGAGACATAAGCCACATCACAGCACATGCATACACTGGAAGTTATCCAAGAAAAGATTATTTGGCTGGAGACCACGTGTTCTTTTGTTCTGTCCACCAGTGCTATGAATAGTTGGGAAGCCTTACAGAAGCAGCTGATTCACACCAAGAATGACAGAGATCTTTTGGTGCAAGGGTATATGCAAACACATGCATTGGCTGATTGATATGAAAAAGAGGACTCTAATCTGGAAACAACGCTTGTCCTTAAAGTTTGTGCTTCTCTAGATAATCTTTAAAGTACACAGCTCTTCTACCTTGCTGGCTGATTACCAACAAATATGCCACTTTTATTGACCAATCTAGCAGAGACCAAACAGGGGATCCATAAATCTTGACAATAGTAAGTTTAGATCCCATGGGAGAACAAGGTCTTCCACCTGTGCATACAATTTTACTAGGCCTTTCAAAAACAGTATGGACATGACATAGGATAAGATAGATCAATTATCCACTGAAATAGCTGTCAGATGTGCTTTGATTGAACTATTAAACTTTCAAGTTTGAGTTGCAATAAGCGGTCCAGAATATGTTCAGCAGGATGGCAATGCTCCATAGTGATGAGACCAGATGGAAAAACATTTCCACTTATGCAGAGGTAAGCGACTATGATCTTAGAAAATTACGTCCAAGTTTAGTGGAAGTGCGATTGGAGATTTTACTCGTAACTCTAGTAGATTGGAGAGCCTGTTCATGGTATGGCTATGAGTATAACTCTGGCCTGGTCCTGTCTTATCTTTAATAAGATCCTAAATGAAGGGTATGTATAGTAAAATGTGAGAAGCCTGCCTGATGCTAGCAGTAAAAATGCATTTGTCTCAGAAGCCTGCCTGACTAGCAGCAGAGGGTGCTTGAGCCCTCAACAGGCATTACTAAGGGAAAAAGTTCTCAACAGCCTTCCACTGGGCACATAGGCAGCAAAAGTGGAAGCCACACATGCAATCAATTGAAGAAATATGAGCTTTATACAGTACCATGGGAAGGGCAGAATAGTAAAGTTGTATCGACTGAATGGGACTCAGCCTTCCTCTCTACCCCCAGAAAATCTGAGATAATATGTTTTTTGTAGGCACAGAAAAGTTATTTTGAGCCATTCTCTCAAGCTTTTATCATTTTTAGACCGGAGATGCCATATACAAATATATGGTATAGTGTGTTGCATAGCGAGTCATGAAACAGCCAACCAAAAATTGTTGATAAAAGCTTTAAATATTATGCTAGTCTGTATTATCCACATATATTTACACAAAAAATGTTGGGTCTAACCTACCCAGCAATATCCACTGAATTAGCCAAACAATTTTAAAAATTAGTCAACCATTCATGTGAAAATTGGGTTAAAAGCTTTTATATCACTATCAAATTTGTATATGCGCTATACTTCTAATATCACATCCCAATGTCAGAACTATCTATTTTTCACACCAAGGAGATTCAATATGCAAGCATATTTTATAAGTATGGTAGTGAAATCTATGTACAGCATGACCTACTTTTTAATGTACACTGTGTGTCTTCTCTGAGAGAATTAAAAATGTCATTGAAAAGCCAGACTGAAGTGACCTGATTTAATATCAAGAAGGTAAGACACTAATTCATCATCATGAAAGAGATATATATATTTTCACAAGATTCTGTAATCAGTAATTTTCTGGCATGTTTGCAAGTCATTTTTCCTGTTACACTAATGAAAAATCCTCAGTACTTAAAATATATTACAGATGTCCTTATTTGCCTTATTTTACTTACAGAACATACAATGTGTCACTATATTATCTTTTCCCAAGGATTATCTTCAGCATTAGTATCATTTTTATTTTTAAATTAACTACTGAGCTTCACATTCAATTTTTATTTTGACATTCCTCAAAATTATATGTATATATTTTCAGATAATGTTAGTGTTCACTAAAGATGCCATCTTCACAGTCTTGGAGACTGACTCAATTCTCTTCACAATGGATACAATACTGTATAGAATACTTGAAATACTGGCAGTGCAAATCTTTTACTCTATTCCAACAACTATCTTCAATAACTCATCTTTTGAAATGACTTCTTCCTCCAGGATCCTTTCAATACTTTTCTTCTCTGAGTCTGTCAGCAAAACATTTCATACTAATTGTTGGGATTACTTCTGAGAAGATCATCTTATTACTTAGAACTGGACTGAAGTAATTTAACTCATTTCACACTGGCTACAAGTACTCTGACCTGATGTGTTGCCGTATTAGCACAAAAATTTAAATATAAATAAAATATATTTGGTTAGATGCTTGTTTACAACAATTAAATATAAATTCTTCAATTGACCTTCATACATAAGGAACAAATTTTGGGTCAAATCCCCTGTAACCCTCTCACAAGCAGGGATTATCTGAACAAGAATTTGCTAGATCAGGCATTTTGTGCCATACAATTTCTGGTATATTTCGGTATGAAGGTTGGCCATTTATATATGAAACTCGGAATTCCCTTAGATCTCTGCTTATCAAAATCAGAAAACATACCTTTGTGAGTATAAGGATGAAGTATCTCCCAGTAAAAATGACCCACTGAATTTTGTTACCAATGGAGAACAGATAATCCCCAGGTAAATACTCCCCCTCCTGTAACCTACAATTTTCAAGTAAAGAACTTCATTTTATTTCAATGCAACTCTCCAAGAGACAGAAAACTGTCTTTTGGGGTAGGGATAGAGGGGATTGGAAATGTAACCTTTCAGAAGGTATGATTTTAAGCAGAGAGAGTGTGCTAAAAAGGGTTTAAATGGCAAAAACGTCTCATTGCATATAACCACAGCAACACTTTTAGGCCAAGAATAGCTGCTTATTATATTGAGGTAAGATGGCTCAAACAGGGCCTGCATATTTGCAGAATTTTTGGTGGTGCCCAAATGCCTCTCACAACTGCCTGCCTAAAGCTCTGGGTGAGAGGTTGGGTTCTGGGTTCAGGCTGTGCAACGGGACCGGAAATTGAGGTACAGGCTGTGGGAGCCAGTTTGCAGATAGGAGGGGATTCGAGATGAAGGGGTTGCGGTGCTTATCTGGGACAGTTCCTGTAAGTGGAATGAACTCCTCTCTGGCAGTAGCTCCTAAGCGTGGGGGTTGAGGGGTCTCTACATATTGCTGCCACCCACAGGCTCTGCCCCCATAGTCCTCATTGGTTACAGGAACACTCGGGGTGGGGACAACACACACACACACACACACACCACGCCCAGGGGCCGCAGGGATGTGTCGACAGCTGCATGCAGAGTGTGGTGGGACAAGAAGCCACTTTAGCCCTGCTGTGCTGCCAATGGTGGCAAGGACACCTGGACCCTTTTAAATCCCCTAGGGGCAGCAGGCAGGACTAGGAGATGCACTGGGTGAGATGCACAGGGCTAGGAAGAGAGACCCAGCCTTGATCTTTGGGGGAATATTCTTGGTGCCCATATAACTTACTGCCCCTGCTCATAAAATATTGAGAACAGGCTTTTAATCTACCATACTATACCAGAGGGGCTAAGCATTAAATGAAAACCACAGCATTTATGCAGGAAGCTAAAGACTTGGCACAGTTTTTCCTGTCTGACAGGAAGTCTTCCAAAGAGAGTTATACATACACACAGAGAGGTTGTGAATCATTCAGTTTAATTTTTTTTAATCATCTGGGAAAAAAGGATGGGACATGGATATCAAGGAGATGTGCAGAAATTTCAAAATGAAAACCACTACTCTCTTCTGCTTCATTTCAACACTACTTAGCTACTGGGGGCAGATTCTATCTTCAGATATACATTAGCAACTCCTATTACTTCAGCAGAAATATATACCAAAATAGAGGTTTGCACACTTCAGTGCTTCTGTAAGATGAGCATAGTGTCCCCAGTCACCTCTTCTTCCTCCCGTTCCCTCCTGTTCTTATTTCATTTCTTTCTGTCTGGCAGAAAAGTCTCTGTAACATCTAGAATGACAAGGGGGATGAAGTAATATCTTTTTATTGGACAACTTCTGTTGGTGAGTGAAGCAAGTCTGAAGTTGGTCCAATAAAAGATATTACCTCACCCATCTTGTGTGTCTAATATCCTGGAATCCACATGACAACAACACCCCTGCACTCAGGATGTCACCATTGTAAACTATAGTGGGATAATGGGCAGAGCTGAGGTGGTGGTGCTATTATACTAGCTGCCATCAACTGGTTCTTTGGTTCTTTGATTTGTAGATAGTGTGACCTACAAAAAGAATGCCATGAAACTGAGTGTAAGAAAGGACTCTTTTTGCTCACCAAATAAAAGAGAAAATGGTAAGGGAGCTGAGTTGATTGATTGATTCTGAATTTAGTTGATAATAAAACTTAGTGCTGATAAAATTAGTTCATGAGGGAATTACTATATCCTGAATTACATGAATGCAAAACTAAAGTAAACTATTTTGTGTTTACCAGGGAATAACTGCATGCTGGGCTAAAACATTTCTGAGGCCCTAATCTGAGGCAAGGAGAATGCAATTATGAACAAGTTTAACAGTAAACTCCCTCAAATTATGATATTGAGAATTCATTTCAATACTACTTTGAATCTGCCCCCAGTAGCTATCTTCAGATATACATTAGCAACTCCTATTACTTCAGCAGAAATATATACCAAAAATAGAGGTTTGCACACTTCAGTTTTGAGACATAACTGGGTTAAAAATAATGATTGGGGAAAGAAAGTGAGGCGGCCAAATTGTGGACAATTCACATGATTACTTCTGAGGGTGATAGTGCTGCATTTTATATAATATACATTTCTTAAACTGTACTGTAGAGCTCACGGTTAATAACTTTACAGATTAAACCTCTAAAATCTGGGACTCTCTGGTCTGTCAACATCTGTGGAACCACGGATATTGCTAGATCAGAGCACCCTGGTTGGCCAGGTTCAGGGCTGAACTAGTGGTGGGAAGCGCTGCCACCGTGGCAGCAAGATTGATGTGGTGGGGAGCACAACCCCGCTTGGAACAAAGGCACTAGAGCCAGTATCCAGGAAAGGAGCAGCCAGGTGGGCATAGCAGAAAGTGTGGCTCCACCTAGGCTGAAAGCAGTGGGGCCAGCACACAGGAGCACAGCCCCAGGCAACAGGGGCAGGGAGCGCAGCCCCACCTGGACCAGCACAATGGAAAATGAAGCCCCAGCCCAGCCAGAGGCAGGGAGAGCAGTCAGACTGGCACCCCCGAAAGTGAGGAGTGCAACCCCAGCAGGGGTGGAGGCAGAAGCAGGAATGGGAGGGGAGCCTTCACCTCCCCTGGTCTGGCAAACTCTGTGGCTCAGGACCACTCAGGTCCCAAGAGTGCCAGACCAGGGAGGTCCCATCTCTACAGCAGTTTTGAGCTATGGTCTGTCTAATCACCTAAAACGTAAACTGTGCTGTTGAATACTACTGATGCCATTGGTTATAACACAGGACACTTCAAATCTGCTATTTTTATTTTAACCTATTTCTACTAAGTTCAAAAATTTAGTTCTGCTAGTGCACCTCTCTTTTAGATAAAAACAACAACAATATCCACCCCAAAAGTGTAGTGTTTGACACGGGTGCTCTTATAGATAGGAAAATAATTGATGTTAAATTTGAGAGTTCCAGAATAAAATATTTATAATCCCTGCATGGAATATTACCATGTTTTCATCAGCATTATCCATTTACAAAGTTAGCAAAAAGGGCTTGATTCTGGTCTCACACTGTACACTGCAGAATCCAATTCTTGTATCAGAGACTTCCTCCAATAACTGGAAAACTTTGCTTTGGCTTCACAAATGAAACCAGACCACAGTCACTAAGCGACTGTCTGCTAGAGACAGAATCACTCATGTTCTTTTAACACCCTACTTGAAATGGAATTTTACTTTAATGCAGGATTACCACATAATATTTCTTCTCTACTTGGCTCATGAATCCTGTGCAGTTCATTCCCCAAAGGCTGCTAATCAATTATTGCTATTAAAGCCAAACATCACTAAAATAGAAACTTCTGGCTGAGTAAGCTTTAAAAATAGACTTCCACAGTTAATCTTAATTCTGGCATTTGCTGTCACATTTAGATAAGGTCGTCTTTACAGAGCCTAAATGCATAAACCACCGCTACTTATATTTAATGACTATAGACTTGGAAAGCTGCATCTTGCCTATTTTAACAAACCTCATTATTTTTGACAGGTACAAGTCCTATCTGGAAGGTGTTAACATTTGCCCAGTGAATTGGAAGCTGAATAGAATGCTTGAGATCTCTATGGGTGTGTCTAGACTACATGCCTCCTTCGACGGAGGCATGTAGATTAGCCAGATCGGAAGAGGGAAATGAAGCCGCGATTAAAATAATCGCGGCTTCATTTAAATTTAAATGGCTGCCCCGATCTGCCGATCAGCTGTTTGTCGGCAGATCGGGGGAGTCTGGACGCGATGCCCCGACAAAGAAGCCTTTCTTCATCGACACAGGTAAGCCTGGTTTCACGAGGCTTACCTGTGTCGATGAAGAAAGGCTTCTTTGTCGGGGCATCGCGTCCAGACTCCCCCGATCTGCCGACAAACAGCTGATCGGCAGATCGGGGAGGCCATTTAAATTTAAATGAAGCCGCGATTATTTTAATCGCGGCTTCATTTCCCTCTTCCGATCTGGCTAATCTACATGCCTCCGTCGAAGGAGGCATGTAGTCTAGACACACCCCAAGTAGTTCAAAACATGTCCCTTTGACCAATAAAGATTGGTCCAATACAAGGTATTCCTCTCCCACCTTGCCTCTTTGGGGAAAAAATGGCAGCAGTCATATCCCCTCACCCGTCTGAACTGCACTCCAGAATATGCCTCTCCTCATCTCAGTTGTAATCATTAGAAGGATTTATCTAGAAAAAGGTTACTAAAGAATTTTAAAAGGGCAGTGTGATATTTTGGAGACTATCCATGCCAGTGAGGGGTTCTGTCACTGCCTGCCCTGTAACTTTGGGGCCTTTGTGATGTGCAACTTCGCTTCAAATCCCTGATACCCAGCAGCCAACTCGCAGCATAAGGTCTCTCCTTGTTCCTCATTAACCCAATTATCCTTTGCAGATTGACATCAACAGCCCTTCTTGTCCTGATTCTCTCCAAATACATCCTCCCTTGGTTACCAGACCCTCAGACCATTCCCCTCTGGTTTGTCAGCTTTCTCTGGCACACACACTGTTTTATGCACCAGAGGGATTAAAACAAACAACACATTTATTAAATAGAAAAACTACAGATTCAAAGATGAAACAGTAAGGAAAAGCAAACATATACAGGTGTAAGCTGGGGAATGGTCCCGCTATTGTGGGGGAACTTTTCTGGCTTCTACACCATCCCAGTGAAATGGGCCAGCGAGAGGATCTGAGTCCCCACTCCCACTTCCTTTACCCTCCCTGACCCTGAGCCCTCCCTGAGGGCTCCCCTTCCACTCTCCTGAGTAGCAGAGTCTTCGAAATCCCAACAAGGCTGGGCCCAGGTTTTCTGGGCCTTAATCCCGGACCCTGTAGTTACTTAGGGCAGGGGCTAAGGTGCCCCCTCTCCAGGGTACTCTCTTCACACTGGATACTTTCCTGACCCACTGATCATTACATACAGTTCAAAGTGATACAATTTATTAAACAGCAACTGATTAAAAAGAAAAGCATAAGGAAAAAATGAGAAAGGTTAAAAGAGAACCCACAGCCCCGCTCCGTAGCACAGGGACATCACAAACAGCAGTTTGCAGAGTATAAGGACAGTCCACAGTCTGTTCCTCATAGGTCCCAGGGCTCTCTCTCTCTCAGGCCCTGGCTGCAGGTTGGACATGCTCTGGCAGTGACAACACGACTCTAGGCTCTAAGTGGCAGGACCCTTCTCCCAGTTGGGATTACAATCCCTCTCCAAGTCTGGCCTGCAAGGCCTCTTGGCTGGTGGCATCTCCGTTCCCATAGCCTCTTCCTCTCCCACCGCTTTGCTGGTCCCAGATGTCCACCACACCCAGCTCCAGACGATGCTGCTTTGCCAGCCTCCAGCTCCTTGCATTGCATCTCTGACTTCTTTGGCTCTGGACACTGCAGGTCTGCTTCTCAGCACAAGATCTGCTCTCTTTGGGCTATGTGGGTCTCTGTCTCTGTCACTGCAGATCTGCTTCTCAGCACAGCTTGGACCCCTTACTGTTCTTCTTGGCTCTCCCCTTCTGTCTCAGAGACCCCAAAAATCCCAGCTCACATGGAGGATGGGACCTAGCCTCCTAATACCCTCATTGGCCTGTCCAGCCAGTCAATCAGGCTGACCTGGAGTGTTGACCTCTTCCCATTGTCCCTGAGGACTGTCAGTCTCAGGGCCCTGATTTCTCATGGACCCTTCCCCTTTTGGTACTGGGAACTACCCAACCAAAAACCCCCACTGCATTTTAGTAAGGAGCTAACAGTCCCCTTACACAAGTTACACTGAATACAAACAAAGGCACTATTTCAGGCTTTACACTTTCATATTAGACTGCTCATTTCTCTGCTGTGAAGCAGAGTTTAAGTTGCAACCCAGATTCTGAGCACAGTTTTCTGTATACACAAATTCACAGACACTTTCTGTATGCATACTTCAATCATCAAATTCACTATACAACAAGTTTTCACAAAAGCCCCACTCAATATGCTTTTAAAGTACAGTTGGTTTAAATGTCTTTTTTTTAAAAGCAAAAATAGTGAGGAGTCCTGCAGTACCTTAAAGTATACAGATTTGGGCACGAGCTTTCATGAGTAAATGCCACTTTGTCGGAGGCATGTAGAGAAAAAAGGGACTCGCCACCCTCCTCCCCAAAAAGTGTTTTTTTAATGGCATACATTCCTAATAAGAATAAGAACAGTAATTACTAATATGTTATTAATAAATATCACCCAAGTTATTAATAAATATCTTATAAACCTCTACCTTTTCCCTCTGCTGCCATGTCTCCTCCCCTTGCTCCAACAACTCTCCTGGTGCTTGCTGCCCCCCAACCCTTCACCCTCCTCTGCTGTCCTGACTCCTGCCCTTCTCACTGCCCTCAGCCTTCCTGAGACCAGTCCCCCTCCACCAGCCCTTCTCTCCCCCCTGTGCCCACTCCTCCAGTAGCCCCACTCTGATCATGTGAGCTACCTCTTCTCATTCCCTCTTCTAACACCTTCCTCTACACACCTGCCCTGCTTCTCTCCTCTGGTGCTGGTCCCTCCCCTGCAGGGTCTGCCCTTCTGCTTCACCCCCAGAATCCTCTGGCACCTGCACCCTCCTGGTGCATCCCCCTTCTCTCACTGCCCCTACCCCCTTTGCCCTCTTTTTCCCTGATGCCTTCCCCCTCACCACCCTCTGCTCCTGTTCCCCTCATGTCCCTGTGCCCTCACACATGTCTTGCTCCATCCCCGCCTTCCTCATGCCCACCCCTTCTTTCAAGCCTTCTCCCAGCACCTCCCCCTCCCCCATCTAGCCCCCATTACCCTTACCCTCTCCTCTCCCAGCATCACCCTGTTCCCCCCTCCCACTGACACCTCCCCTCCTGCCCTTTTCCTCATTGTCTGCACTTGGCCCCCTGGGATTTGTCTCTCCTGCACCAGTCCCTTGGTGCCTTCCCCTTTCTTCTTCTTCTCCTGATCTCCTCCCCTCCCCTACCCTCCCCTCAGCACCAGTCTCTTCACCATATTTTTCCCTTCACCTCCCCACAGCCCAGCCCAGCCTCTTCCCCCACTCCTTCCCCCAGGGCAGCTCTAAGGTTTTTGCTGCCCCAAGCAAAACATTTTATGCCTCCCCCCCTTTTTGTTGTCTTTTACATGTTTGCATTTCGCAATGGGTCTTTTTGTTTTGTTTTGTTTTCATTTTTTTCCCGGCATTTTAGCCCTATAAATAGCAAATAGCATTTTCATTCTTTTTTTTCCATAAAGGCAAAGGCACTTCAAGTGAACTCCCCCTTTCACTGGCTGTTGGGTCACAGCAGCCTTTTCCCTGCCCTGTCCAGCCCCTCCCTATGGACAAGCACCCCTCACTCCCGATCCACATGGGGAGCAGGGTGCAGGGACAGCACAGAGCCAGAGGGATGCAGGGAACAGTGGGGGGGGGGGGTACTGGGGTGGTGCGGAGAATGGGAGGCATAGAACCAGAGGGACGCAGGGATGGGGGGGAGCAGGGTGCGAGGTAGGCATGGGGAATGGGACGCGGGGAATGGTAGGGGCAGAGGGATCGGGGTCTAGGGGCAGTGCAGGGAATGGGCACCACAGAGCTGGGGGGGCAGGGATCGGGGGGAGCATGGTGCAGAGTACAAGGGTGGCGCAGAGCCAGAGAGTCGCAGGGAAGAGGGAGAGCCGGGGGTCTGAGGTGCAGGGGAGCAGAGGCGGCACGGAGAACAGGCGGCGCAGAGACAAAGGGGTGCAGGGCGGGCGCAGCGAGCCGGGCGGTCAAAAGGGAGCGGTCTCTCATGGGCGAGCGGGCTGGGGCCGTGGTAGGACTGGAGCCGGTGGGGTGGGGCCTGGCTGCGCTGCACTCTGCAGCCAGCTCCCGGGAACACGCAGCCAGAGCTGAGCTGCCGCGGCCTTTTAAAATCGGCGGGGCCACATCACACCAGCATCCTGGCATCTGGCAGCATCCCATCCTCTGGCTCACGCCAGAGCTGCATGCAGGTAGCCCGGTGGCAAGAATCGCTGCTCTTCCCTCTTCCTGGCGGCGCTCTGCTCCTCCGCCGGCCAGCGGATCAGATGGGGCCGCGCTGCCCGTAGTGCGGGCTTCGGCCAGCCCATCACAACGGCCCACCAGGCCAGTCTGCCCCTGCACTCACCAGCTTGTAAAATTTACTCGCCGCAGGCAAGTGTATTTGTCAAGCCCTGTATATAGAGATATAGATATACACACACACACAAGCTTATCAAAAGAAAGGAATTAATTATCAAGTGTAGGACCAGTGTTAACCAGGCCAATTCCATCAGGATGGATGAGGAGGTGTGAATACAAAGTGAGGGAAAATTACCTTTGTAGTGAGATAACCATTCTAAGTCCTTTTTCGTCCTAATTTGATTGTGTTAAATTTGCAAATGAATTGCAGCTCTGCTGTTTCTCTTTGTAGTCTGGTTTTGAAGGGGTTTTTTAGTGTTTAAACTTTCTATTGAAGCGTTTGGACCAAAGTGCAGGTGAATCAAAGTGCAGATTAGGCATGCTAGAGAGAGTATTTATGTTATTTATCCTGCTTCTCCTTACCAAGAAAGTCACATCTAGGTAACAAGCCAGGCCCTTGCATACATGGATTATTCATTTCAGAAATTAAGGGAAATGGTTTCATACCTGTGATAAAATCCACAAGGTATGAAGTAACAGAATCCTACCCCTTTAAAAGCCAAAGATTTCCCTTGCTGTTTCCTACTCATTCCTTCTAGACTGTCTCTTGAATTCAAGAGTTCCAAGGAATGGGTGTTTTCTATCAGCCTGTTCAGATGCTTCCAACCACCATCAAAGCATCTTCCTCATTCATCCACACCATGGAATAGACACTTTTTTCCTCTTCACACCCTCTCTCCATCCTATGACTATCCCATCAATAAAGGCAGAAAGCTGTGGTTCTCCCACTAGAAAGGATGTTAATTATTTCGTTGGTAGACAAAAGACAGGGCTATATTCCTTATGACAAGGACCAAGAGACTGAATAGCCTGAGCCATAAACACATGCATATCTTCAGCTATGGAATAGAAACAGAGCCACAGACAGGCGAAGTGACTTCCCAAAGTCACACAAGCAGTCAGTAGATGAGCTAGAAATAGTCCTGAAAAGTAATAATTTCTGGCTGTCATAGAAAATTCACATAGCCACTTTTAGGCTAAAACTGTTTTAGGCAAAGCAAAAACAAGAATCCATGATTATATCTCTTCATTGTTAGCGTCTTTTTTCTGCAACACAATTTCCACTCCAGATCACTTCTAAAGCAGAATCTCATTGCTTTTTACTGTCTTGTGGACACAAAGAAAAGTACTCAGCAAGAGTGATAGATTTTTTTCTGGCTTAATGAGCTTAACAAGCCTCTAAGAATTTTGACACAGCAAGAATAGCTTTCATAACATTTTTTTGGCCTCTATTATTCCAGACAACAGAAATAGGTGCTTGATTCTTATAACTGTAACCCTTCTGCTAGGCCAAGTTAATAGCAGCAAGGGCCGGGTTCAGTACCGAGGGGACCGCCCCCCCAACAACGTAGTGCAACACCAGCTCGAGCCCCCACCCAGTGACCTGGGAAATCTTACACCCCCCCGGGCACCTCAAAAAGGCAATTCTTCCCCTCTCACAAGCACAGAGCCTTGGTATAGCAGCAAATCTTTAACAACATGAGGGAACTGACATCAGCATTAATTTGGGAAAACACCACAACTAGGATTCATAGACCAAACCATGAGCAAAGATCCACTCCCAGCCAAGAATCACCCCAAATCCCCAAGAGTCCAACACCCCACAAGTCTCTGTACTGAGTCAGTGCTGCCCTAGGGTTCAAAAGTTTACCTGCAGGGTTTTTACCTTCCAACCTGGGTGAAATGGAGGAGGCGGGGGATTGATACACCTTACGTGGTCCCTGTCTCTCCATAGGGTTCTGCTGCCACCTTTAACACGAATCACTCCGCCACACTCCACCTGCGAACTGCCCTGATCCACCTCTCCAACTTCTTCCACTCCACCGGCCGCCCGCCGGTCATTCCCACAACTGCTCCATTGGCTGCCTGCCTCTGCTCCTACTGGCTGCCTGCCGGTCATTTCCACCAGCTGGTCGTTCCCACCAGCTGCTCTGCAGTCCGCCTGCCACTGCTCCTACCAGCCGCCCGCCAGTTGTTCTCGCCAGCTGCTCCACTGAGTCATTCCCGCAAACTGCTCTGCCAGCCGTCCTGCACACTGCTCTGCTAGCGGCTCAGCAATTGAGCTTCAGGCTCCCCACAGCACTCAGTGATTTCAGCTCTTTAGCAATTTCAGCTCATAGTAGAGTAGCCTCAGTGCTAGTGCACCATTGGCCCAAAGCGATGTCAGCTCAGCAGCCTATAACTAGACTCCTAATGGAATACAAATTAGCTCTGATATTCTACAGTGGAGAGAGGAGGAGGTGCAGTTGGTGTTTCAGGCCCTCAGACAGGGGCCCCACCACCAGGTACAAATACCTGTCCCCAGCCTCTCTCACTTCATTGGGTTTGGAACCCATGCCCCTTGTCTGGTGAGTGCTACTTAGCTGATGGCGAATCCCTCTGTCATAAAACAGTTCCACTGTCCTTGATTCACATAATCAGGGTAACAACACTTTATCCCCCTCTGCCTCAATAACAGAGAGACTGGGGATCCCACAGCAGCCAAAGTGACCATTTGGGCTGCTGTGAGCTCATACTAGGTGGGGTGGGTGTGCCTATGCAAACAAGATCAGCTCCTGAAGTCTTTTTACACCACTTGCCACAATTCACCACCAGATGCCAGAGTAGAGTTTATCCTGACCCTGCTTACACAAGGAATTGTGTTTTATATGAAGACAGAGAAAGCATTCAATGAAATTATGATAAACTGAAGCAAGGCATGATTTTAGTTCTCATCTTGGCCTATTTTACCAGGTATGACTTGCTTGGAAAACCAAATTATTTTTCAGAATTTGCAGAAATACTGAATGCACTTCATCTGAAATAGGAAATGATGATAAACAGGGCTCGACAAACGATGTAATCTACTTGCACGTGATGAGTAGATTACACCCCGGAAGAGCTGGTGCAGAGCAATTTGCGCATGCGCAGAATGATCTGTGCATGCACACAGCGCAGAACCGCTTGGCGAGCCCTGATGATAAATAACGCTATACTTGGTCTCCTTCTTTTACATGAGATCCATCATGAATTTAATTGGCTTTTGGCAGCAGCATATATAGACCTAAAGGCAGCCTTCAGTTCTGTAAGTAGAGCTTTCTTGTAGAAGGCTTTATAAGGTAGTATTCCCAACATTCTCTCGAGGGTAATTCAAAATCTACACAACTCAGGAGCATAAGTGCATTGGTAGAATCCATAGGTGTAACAAGTTTCATACTAGACCCAGGTTAAAACAGGGATGTGACTTGGCCCTAACCCCATTCTGGTACACAATGAATTGGTTCCTTGAACACATCTCCACAAATATCAGAATAACTTTTGGCTCAAACTCTTACACCAACCTGGATTACGTGGGTGATGTCCTCCTGGTTCCAGGCACAATTATCTCAATAATGCATTAGAGAGCTTCCAACACAAGTCATCTGCTCTTGGGCAAAGGTTTCTTGGGCAAAAACAAAATCCAGAGTGTCAGTACAAAATGATACAAGACAACAGTGTTTTTCTGAACAAACTATAAATAGCGGATGACTTTTCTATATAGGCAGCAAATGGTCATCTAAATAGGCAGACAGCCATCCATCCTAAAGACATATGGTTTAGTATCCTTGGTCATGAAGGACCTGCATAGGTAATAGGTATAGAGCCAAAGAAAAAAAAAAGCCAGACTGGATATAAAAGTATGGATTTACCAAATCTGTGTACTTCCAATTCTCTTCTATGAATGTGAAACATGGACTCTGTTTAAACAAGCCATCCGGAGGCTGGATGTATTTCATATGCACTGCCAGTAATGACAGGCTTTAAGAGACTGAACTGGAGAACTATAGATATCATCGGCCACTGCCAGTTGGCAATTTATGGTCATATTAACCACTTCAGAAACAAAGTTCCTGCATACGAGGCTCTAAAGATTGGACGTATTAGGAAGGGAGACTGCTTGGTCACAGACATAACTCTTGTTGAGTTCAATGGATTCATCCTTAAAAATCAAGCCATTTTTATTTACGAGCCAAAATACAGGTTTCGGTCCCTAACTTCCGGCACTTATGTTTTCTAGCTTTTGAAAAAAAAAAACCCACTATTTTGAAAGCTAACTGAAGACAAAGTACTAACTTCACCATTTAATTAAGTAAATTGTTGTGGCCTTTTATTTGCACATGCATATATAACCCAAGGTCCAAGTGTGCTTCAGCAGCAGCCCTGGGAACTACAAGTTGAGGAGTACAAACTGAGGCATGTTGGGAGAACAGGATGTGCCCTCTGCCCCCAGCAGGGTCTCAGAATAGACTGAGCTGGAAGCAGCACGCAGGCTGCATGCAGAAAGGAGGGGCTGCTGAACTGTGATCCTGTTCTATGGGTTTTTTTTTTTAAAAGAATAAAGCCTGTTCCTGGTGGTTTGTCTGAGTGGGTCTGGTCTGAGGTGCAAACATAATACACAATGCAGAGCACACCAAGGACCCTCAGCCTAGTCTCCCACAGTTGTGTAAGAATTCCCAAGGCTTCCCCTATAGTGAATAACCTCGCACTGGGCTAGTGAACAGGAGGGGTTACACATGGATCATAGATTAGGATAAGAAGAGACCTCAGAAGGTCATCCGGCCCACCCCAAGCTCAAAGCAGGACTAACCTCACCTAAATCATCCCAGCCAGGGCTTTATCAAGTCAAGCCTTGGAATCTCCATCTTTTGAGGGTTTCTATCATCTCCATAGGCAACTGATTCCAGGGCTTCACCACCCTCCTAGTGAAATAGTTTCTTCTAATATCTAACCTAGATCACCCACACGCACTGCAACCTGATACCATTGTTCCTTGTCATCCTCCACACTGAGAACAGCCTCTCTCCATCCACTATGGAATCCCGCTTCAGGGTTGAAGGATGAGATCAAACCTCCACCCACTCTTCTCTTTCACAGACTAAGAAAGCCCAAATCAAACTGCACTGTTCTCTGAAAGCAGAGGCTGATTACAATGGCTGCATACACAAGACTAAATTTTTCCCTCACCAGTTTTTCCTGATATAATTTTGTGTGTTTTTATAAAGTTGCCTGAAAATGGCAATTTGGCTACCAAAAAAAAAAAAAAAAAAAAAAATCACACAAAATTGAAGCTTCCATAATTTCAGAGAAAAAATGATTTCACTTGAAAATAGTTCTTCATTACAACACTTCTTTTGGTTAAAGTGGTGCTTATTTTTCATCAGAATGAAATGCAATGAAGACTGAAATTTGGAACACTGAAAATTTCATTGTAAATATTTTACAATACCCTGGGGTAATCATTTTTTTTAAAACCTAGATAGATTTAGGTAATAAACAGGATCAGAAAAATGTCACAAATTAATTTTTTATTGCTGATAATTTTAAAGTTTCATTGTTATTCAGTTTTTAAAATAGAAAGGAAATAAAAGCAAAAAACTCATGTTGTTTGAATTGTTGTCCTAGTTCCTTCACCTATCCATAACAGCAAACTATTATAAGTTTTCAGTCTTTATTAACACAATCTATAAAATAGGTTTTTTGTTATCATTGACAAATGAAAGACCAGGAATGTTCCTGTCCTTTTATCCTTAGACTGTATGAAAAAACGCACTCTGAATTGTAAAATGATGCAAGACAACAGAGCTCAACATTTCGTAGTTAATTTTTTTCTGCTTAAAGCAATTACTTTTGTCGTCACCATGTGTAAAATGTATCGCCATGGGAAAGGGTGTAAAGTCAAATGTGCTTTTCAAAGCATAAGTTGCACATAAATACAATCACACCTACAAACGGCCTCACCTCCCAGATAGTAAGCTCTCTCAGAAGTTACTGCAAAATACAGAATGGAAATGCCATTCGTGCTGCCTTTGTTCAAGGGAAAAGAACTATATCTGCTTTCGAAAACTGAATCCCTTATATTTGCTATTCACAAATAAGGCTAGCTCTCCTAGCAACTGCCACATCACATGGGAGTTTGTTTCTAGGCTGCAAAGCACATTATAGAAACTTATTGGCTTTTGATCTTAAGCAACAGTTTTAAGTGAGTTTTAAGGAGGCATACCTGGGAGGTCAACAAATGCCTTTGATGTTGACCGCGGAACGTCCAGACTACCGCGCTGAGCCGACAAACAGCTGATCAGCTCAGCGCGGCAGCCATGTAAATGTAAATGAAGCGACGATTATTTAAATCGCCGCTTCATTTTCCTATGCCGGGTAGTCTAATCTACATGCCTCTGTCACCAGAGGCATGTAGTCTAGACGTACCCATAGAGACAGACAGACAAATGTTAAGGAGCATATTTATATTTATGAGTAATGCCTTTGTTATTGTTGCATGTTTCTGAATTATAGTCACCATGTACACAGTTTCATTCAATAAGGGTGAAAATTAATACTATATAAATATACAGAAAGAGGAGATGTTTTGGATATTAGAAGAGCAGGAGTTTTGAATAAACTAAGCATGATACACAGAGTTTTCTAAGTATTAGAAGAGCATACATTTTTAATAAGCATGAATCACTTACACATTGGAGTTCTCAGGGACAGTTCCCTTCCTGTTTGAATGGATGTTCAGGCATGGGGCTTTATTCAAAATGTTTGTCCTTCCTTGACCTCCTTAGGACTACTCTGAGCAATAAAGATTTGAGGGCAGCAAGAATATAGGGTTTCCCTTTGACATTTAAAAATCCATGCCCATGTACCGATTATTTTCCCTTTAATAAGCATACTGTACATAATCCATGGCTCTCCTATACAGTAATGGATAAAAGTAGCTGGATTCAGTTTTATGGCTATACTATTTCTCCCTCCTCAGTCAAAAAATAAACAGTGAATAAAATGAGAATTTCACTAAAGGAAGAGAAAATAACCCTGGGGTGGGGGAGGTGAAAGGCACCCTTCATTTTCTCTGCGTTGATCCATTTCTTTACATCCCTGTAAACTTACCATTTGCTGCAGATCTCCTGAAAGATACTGTAGATCTTGTACCATTTACTCTTCTATGCACAGATCCAGTAGCCTTTTCCCTGCATTACATATAGCATAAAAGAGAGTGTAATTGCAGTGTCAAATAGGTATGACTTACATTTCAAGAGCTAATGAAACCAATACAAAGCAAAGCATGTAAATACAAAAGTAATTTATATTGGAAGCCAAACCTAAGACTTCTATAAAATCTGTAATAGTTAATACCATGGTCAAGGAGTCCCCGGTAACACTCAGAGAGTCTATATTCTTCAGTAACATATATTTATATAAAATAAAATGTATTATGCTCCCAGTTAAAACCCTAATTATACTCAGAATGTACATCAGTACATGACATGAAATATTAACTATGAGCGAACTACAGATTTTCATGAGAACAAAATATAACCTTATTTGCATTTTTTTCTGCTATTCAACCCAGCTGCATCCTACATTTTAATAGTGTTGTTCTTTTGTGGTTATTATGAAAATAATGTGTTAGTAGTTGCTCTGTTGGTTATAGAATATATTTTAAAATAATCAAGAATAATGAGGGTACATTTTGGTGGGATATTAATAAAAATCTAGTAATGTGCTATTTTGAGCATTGACACACACAAAAAGGAAATTTATGCTGAACTCTAGTTAGAGGTTTTTCTATTTTTACTTCATACCCAGAATAGCATTAAAACTATAGAAACACCTAAAAGCCATCCCTTAGTGAAATATATTACTGTTATATTAATATGCATACACACTATACACACACACACTATTATTTATATTAGCAATTTGCGTGGGGGATATACAGAGCGCCATAAATTGTTGCACAATCATTTGTTTTTAAAGCCTAATCACAAAAAGCCAGAGATTTCAAAACCTAAGCAATACATTTTAATATACATTGATCAGAAAATATATACATCTCATAAATTATGTTACATATGGACAGTTCTTGGAGGGCTGGAGAACCCAAGTTTGCATACTGCTATTGTCCTTTTGTGACTCACCCACAACAGATAACACTCCAAGCAGATTTTAGATAATGTAGTCAGACACACAGAGCCAACAATGTAACACCACAGTGAAAAAAAAAACAGAAATAATTGGTACTGACATCTGGTAGGTGAACTGGTTTTTATTACTCTCTCCTTACAGCCACCATTCACTAATGAATCCCTCTCCCCCATATGTACTACACAGAAATAACATTAAGACTGAGCATCAGAGACACAAAAGGGGGATAACAAAGTTGAAGTTGAACCACGCACATTCATGAAAAGATGCACAGTTCACACTTTTCAAAGTTTGGGGATTTTGTTTGTTATTTCTTATAACGTGGACTAAGTGTTAATCTTGAATTTGCATTGTCTAGGTTTTGGAAATTGAGATTAAAACTTCCATGTTATTTACAGGATTTAAAAAATAGCTGTCATACCTTTAGAAGTAGTATTTATATTTAATGTGATCGTTAAAATAGAGCTAGATTCTGCCTTTCAATTACATTTGTGCACTGTGGTTAAGACAAGTATAAGTGAATGAGGAATATGGCCTAGCATAAACTGCATTAAATTTTGCATATGAACAAAATCAGCAATCTTAAAATAAACCCCTTTGACATTCATACAACGTTATTTTAAAAAGTCAGGAAAATTAGCATTAAAGTTGAAAAATTTCCTTGAACTCTGTGCCCTCATTCACTGGCAGAAATAATATGACAGACACTCGGATTTTTTTTAAAGATAGCCTTACATATAGCATGCATACTGCACAACAGTGTAACACAGACACTGTAGCCACCGCCACCCCCCCCCCCCCCCCCGCCAATTTACCCACATATTAGAGACTTCAATGCAGCTACTTAACATAAGCAAAACAAGCAGTCTTTGGTACTGCATTCAATTTAGAAGATGAGAAATACGATATCAGTTCTTGAGCAGTGGTGCTCAATATCACTTTTTGAACAAAAAACAGGACTATGTAGCACTTTAAAGACTAACAAGATGGTTTATTAGGTGATGAGCTTTCGTGGGCCTGACTCACTTCCTCAGATCAAATAGTGGAAGAAAATTGTCACAACCATATATACCAAAGGATACAACTCCCATTCCCTTTTACCCCTTCTCTACTTATGCTACCTTGATGACATCTTTAGGATCTGAACTCATGGCCAAGAAACACTGGAGACATTCCACCCATATTTTAACAACCTACGCCCCATCATCAATCTCAGCCTGGACCATTCCACACGAGAGATCCATTTCCTGGACAACACAATACAAATCAGCAATGGAAAATTAGACACCACTCTCTACAGAAAACCCACTGACTCATACAGTTACCTACATGCTTCCAGCTCCCATCCAGAACACATCATACAATCCACCATCTATAGCCAAGCCCTTTGATACAACTGCATCTGCTCTAATCCCACTGAAACTTCAGGATCTCTACCAAGCATTTATAAATCTCCGCTACCCACCCGGAGAAATAAAAAAGCAAATTGAAAGAGCCAGACGAATACCTAGAAACCACCTACTTCAAGACAGACCCAAGAAAACCAACCATAGAACACCACTTGTCATCACCTACAGACCCCAACTTAAACCTGTCCAACATATTATCAATAAACTACAGCCTATACTGGAACAGGATACTAAACTCCAAGAGGCTCTGGGAGACAGACCCATAGTCTCCTATAGACAACCACCTAACCTCAAGATGATTCTTACCAACAACCAGAGGACATACCACACTAATACCAACCCTGGTACCTTCCCTTGCAACAAACCCCGTTGCCAGCTTTGTCCACAGATTCACTCTGCTGATACCATTATTGGACCTAACCAAGTGAGTTATAAGATCAAGATCACATATTCCTGCGCATCCAGAAATATAATTTATGCTATCATGTGCCGAAAGTGTCCATCTGCTATGTACATTGGACAAACGTCTCAGACACTTCGCCAAAGGACCAATGCCCACAAAACAGATATTAAACAGGATCACAAAGAAAAAACAGTTTCTTGCCATTTCAACCAGCAAGGACATTGTCTCAACAACTTGATTACCTGCATCCTGCTTCAAAGGCCTTTTAAGACTACACTTGAAAGGGAATCCTCTGAACTGTCATTCATGCTTAAATGCGACACTTTACGCCTAAGTTTGAATAAAGAATCTAGTTATCTTACCCATTACAAAGATAGCTTCCCCAATTATCACCTCTAATATCATTAGCTCACAGACATTTACCTCCCCCCCAGCCCTCTTCTGTTCTGAAATTTGATTTGTCCTTTTCATATGTGTTCATTTTTTTTAATTGTATCCTTTGGTATATATGGTTGTGACAATTTTCTTCCACTATTTGATCTGAGGAAGTGGGTCTGTCCCACAAAAGCTCATCACCTAATAAACCATCTTGTTAGTCTTTAAAGTGCTACATAGTCCTGTTTTTTGTTTCAGCTACACCAGACTAACACGGCTACATTTCTATCACTTTTTTAACAGTGCTGCTCAAGCTTTCCTGTGCCCCTTTCAGGAGTCAAGTTTGTCTTGTGTGCCCCCAAGTTTCACCTCAATACTCACTTACATAATCAGACATAAAAAAACAAATGCAGCATACCTGCATCACTACTGAAAAACTGCTTACTTTCTCATTCTGTATGTATGAAATGTTTGCTTGTACTGACGTCACTAATGCTTTTTATATAGCCTCTTGTAAAACCAGGCAAGTATCTAAGTAAGGTGATGTACCTCTGGAAGACCTCTGTGTCTCCCCAAGGAGTAAACGTATCCCTAGTTGAGAATTGCCGCACTATATCATTTCTACTCTCCTCTGTCTCTTGTTCATGCTAAAAAACTAACAGTACATGCACTGCTATCTTTGTATTCCTTCCAACAATCCAAATGTTCTTCAAGACTTCTAATTTAATAATGTGGTTTCTTTTTTAGTCAAAGTAAGCACAAAGGCCCCGATTTGGGAAAACATCCCAACTCAGGAAGTCAGTGAGGCCCAGATTCAGGAAAGTATGTACTTAACTGCATAACTATCCAGGCAAGTACTTTAACAAATGCTTAAACTGCATTTGTTTTGATAAACTTAGCTCAATTGAACAACATGTGTAAAACATTTGGTAACACCATAGCCAAATATAAGGTCATACATCTGGGAATAAAGAACATACGTCACACTTGCAGGGTGTCTGGTAAGTAATGGCTCTAATTGCAATCATGGTGCATGAACAAATAGCTGGGCACAAGCTCCTGATGCAATACAATGGCTAAGAATAAGATCTTTGTATGTATATGCACGGAAATACCGAGTAGAAGCAAGGAGGTGCTATTACCGCACTGTATGGCATTACTGAGAACATTACTTGAATACTGTGACCTTTTTCTGGTCTCTACATTTTAAACATTACAGCAACAACTGTAAAGGTTTCAGAAAATAGCAATGTGGAAAAATGGACTCACCATTAAGGTACCCCTCGTGGCAAGGCATGGCCAGTTTCATTGTCTAGCACCCCAGACTGATGCTGACAGACACCCGATCCTGCAGTCGTCTCACTTTGCATGACTCACCCCTCAGACAATAGTCTCTCCCCATTTGGGGTAATGAAAAGTCCAACAAAAACAAATGCCTGATCCCTCCATCTGGTGTACCACTCTCCATTCCGGGCTCCAGGGTCTGCAAACCCTCTTCTCAGGCCTTCATGTCTCCTTACCGGTGGCAGGTATGTGAATCCAAGCTTGCTCTCTACACTGGGCTATGACAGCAGTCAAGGTTCATTCTGTCAGACTTCCTGCTGCCATCTCCCTAGACTAAAACTAATCAAACCTTACCTCAGATTTTGTCCTAACCCTGCCAGAGGCTTCCTGTCCCTTACAGGTCTCTTCACTCTCTATTAGCAGGAGAACAACAAAATAATTTCTTCCTCACTGCTTGCAATTTCTTTTCTGCTCCACCCAGCCCCTTCCCAGATAGATTTCATCATTAATTAGGCCTGGCCCATAGTCCAGGTGCAAGTAGGTGGGTTAATTGGCCTCTGAAGCTCATATTAATCTAACATGGTGGTTCTCAATCAGAGATGTGGGTCCCTAGAGGTATTAGGGATGTAAAATCCCATTTAATCAGTTTAGCAGTCAAACATTATGGTTAACCGGTTAACTGGAATCACGTCCCCAGGCTCAGCTGGGCCCTCCCCGCACCTGCAGAAAACAGGGCTGCTTGGGCAGGAGGCTGCTCCAGATAGGCCTGCTGCACCTTGCTGTGAGCTGCTCCAGCAACCCAGCCATGGCATGTGGTGGGCACAGCAGGGCTGGAGCAGCATCCCTTCTCATGCTGAGTGGGGAACTGCTCCAGGCCAGCCAGGCCATCAGTTGACCAGTAAAGGTAATGCTTAGTGATAACTGGTTAACCAGATACATCCCTAAGATATATGCAGAGTTCTTCCAAAGGGTACATCAACTAATCTAGATACTTGCCTAGCTAGATACTTTACAATAGGCTACAAAAAAGCATTAGCAAAGTCAGTACAAACTAATATTTCATATACTGGCTTGTTTATACTGCTTTATACTTGATTTTATAATTATATGGTAAAAAGGAGACAACAAGCAATTTTTCAGTCACAGTGTGGCTGACACAGTCTGTATGCTTATGTCTGATTTTGTAAGCAAGTAGTTTTAAAGTGAGTTATAGCATAGGGGTGTACAAGACAAATCAGATTCCTTAAAGGACTTGAAAGGTTGAGAGCCACTGATCTACAAATAAAAGCACTGCAAAATCCAACAGCTGGAAACTGAAGCTGAACAATTTTAGATTAAAACACAGTGCACATTTTTAACAGTGGAACAACTTACCTAGATTTTCTATCACTTGCAATCTTTAAATCAAGATCTTCTGTCTCTCTAAAAGATATGATCCAGTTTAACCAGAAATCATGGGCTTGATGCAAGAAGCCAGATTAAAATCACCATAAATGACTCCTTCAAAAATATCATGGTTTCTCAATCCATTAATTATGAAAGATTGCCAAGGGAGATTTTAAAATCTTAGATCTGGAGCTACATTTGAGGATTCCAGAACTCTATTGTACTTACGAGTAAAATCCTAAACCCAGGATATGTTTCACCAATATTCCTCAAAACTCAGGTCTGCTCTTAATAATATTGTAATTATACCCTGAATCATCTCAAATTCTGTTCTAACTCAACATTTGGATAGTTTAGAAATGAAGAACACCAGAGATCAATATTCTATTGTACATGTAAGAAATTTCTCAGCTTAAAATGCTCATATCCTTAGAACTATAAAAATATTTTAATACAAATTTTGTTTACACAAAGAGTAAAATGCCATTCTGAAATTTTTTATTCGCCATTTCCAGATCATGTATATGAAAGATATTTGATATGAGCATAGAACAAAACTCAAAAAAAATCTAAGGTTTTAAATAACTTTTCTAAACTGAGATTTTGCCCTCATAGCTAAAGCAGTTCAATAGCTCATTCTAATTTAGCTACCAGATCAGTACGGACAACAATTCCAGTTGTATAAAGCATTTGCCAGAGAATAGGTCCCATGAGCACCTATTAATTCGGAGCTATTTTAAGCCTAATTTTTCCTCCATGACTACAAAACCCATGACATATTAATGAGTTCTCCTGAGCTCATGGAATTGCTCTCTGCTTTTCATTTCCCCCTCAAAAGGTAGCCACTTAAAACCAAATTCACTTGCATGAAGTTTCTCAAGCTTACTCCCTTCCAAGAGTAAGGGTCCCACAATCTATTTTACTGTGCTATGCTATATAGCAATGGAGCTATGGGTCATGACATGACATGCAAAGCACACACCTCATAGCTTCTGACACAGTGATGAGGAGCAGTGTATTTCATAGCTGACTAAACAACCCATGAGTCACGAAAAATTCTTAAAAATGGACCAAGATAGCTTGGAGACCTCTTAAAATAACTCCAAAACAAACCTTAACCAGAAGGTGATGATTATTCTAATCAGAGAGATCCTTTCAATACAATGGCATTTGGGGGGGGTGGAAGCTAGAAGAATGTAGGTGAAGGCACCGCCTCACCTGCAAAAGCAGTCTAATGTCAAGCTTTTGAAATTTTGGGGTGCCTATTACACTTTAACCCTTTGTCATAAGAGAATACTACACAGTTATCTAAGTTGTTGGCCTAAAGTTTCTAGCCAGTGATTCCATTTTCTAAGCCATTATCCAAACAAAGATAAAAGGGAATTTCTGCTGCCACCTTTAATTCTGTAGCTACAAATCTTGAAGCAACATGAATACCAGAGGACTACCTCCACAGTTTCTATTGTGTGGACACACTGACATTAACTAATGGCAGTTGGCTAAAGGTGTGTCATCTAAGTTCCACAGACACGGTCAAATCTGCTCTAGTCTAGCAAAGCAATCAGCATGAAACTCCACCATCTGAAACTCTCAAACTTTTCTCCTCCCTGAGCAAGAAAAACAAACATTCAACAAGAAAATATAGTCCACAGATATACCAATATATATATATACAGGCAGTCCCCGACTTACGCGGATCCAACTTATGTCGGATCCGCACTTACGAACGGGGCTTTTCTCGCCCCGGACCTCACGGGCGGCGGGTTGCCGCCCGTGTCCTCCGGGGCGAGATAAGCTTCTTCCGGTCTCCCTGGTCTGCTGGGGGGTCCAGCAAAGCCGCTGGACCCCCCCAGCAGACCAGGGACACCCGAGCAAAGCCGCTGCCTGGGCAGCTTTGCTCGTTTGCCCGGGAGCAAAGCCGCCCAGGCAGCGGGACCCCCGCCGCCTGGGCGGCTTTGCTCCTGTCCCCCTGGTCTGCTGGGGGGGGGGGGGGGTCCAGCAAAGCCCAGGCGGCGGCTTTGCTCGGGTGTCCCTGGTCTGCTGGGGGGGTCCAGCGGCTTTGCTGGACCCCCCAGCAGACCAGGGAGACCGGGAGAAGCTTATCTCGCCCCAGAGGACACGGGCAGCGGGGTCCCTCCGCCTGTGCGGCTTTGCTCGGGTCTCCCTGGTCTGCTGGGGGGGAGGGGGTGCAGCTAGTGTGCCGTGCCTCCCCCCCCCCCCCGCAGACCAGGCTTTTGTTGCGGGACACCTCAGGTAGAGCAGCTGGGGTGCTGCCGGGTTGGTCCTGTGGGAACCTACCGGGCAGTGCCCCAGCTGTTCTGTCCCAGGCTCCAGATTCAGCAGCTGATCAGGCTGATTCCAGGAAGCTGGGGGCAGAGCAACTCTGCCTCCGGCTTCCTGTAGTCAGCCCCTGGTCAGTTTCAGTGGCAGCAGCCAGTTCCGACTTACATACAAATTCAACTTAAGAACAAACCTATAGTTCCTATCTTGTACGTAACCCGGGGACTGCCTGTATACCATTTTCCTACCTAATATATGTTAATATATCACTAAAATGTATAATGTACTCAAACACCAAAGGCATTGCTAAAACATTTAAATACATAATACATTATTTTAAAATGTAAATTCTTTACCCAACAGTGTAAACATGTACGTTCACATTTAGATACATAATCAAAATCCTCTGAAAGTAGAGGACTATAATCGAAGTGCTGCTCTCAATATCCTAGAACTGAACAATAATGCATAATACAATACAAGATTATACTCCAAAAGGGATTTTTTCACCCACACTTGTCTTCAGAGACTAACAGCAGTGTTTGTAAATGAAATTCATAGAAGTATGAAAAGGCAATGCATCAGACATAGTCTGGTTACATTTTTCCAAGTTTAAGTTTGCATTTCAGAAAAAAGGGCTTTAATCTTTTGACAATTTACAGTGTCTGGGTGATGTCAGAAGAATGCTTATCAGGATGCTTAAGGGCAGATTTAGTCTTCCAATCAAACCACTCAATCTCAATAAAGATTTAATCAAAATGATTACTCACTGTTTGCACACTTCAGAAGGGTAGCCTAGTCAGTCTGGAACAGGAAAAACTTAAACAACGAATAGTCTAGTAACACTTTAAAGACTAACAAAATATGTAGATGGTATCATGAGCTTTCGTGGGCACAGCCCACTTCTTCAGATGAAGCTTTTGAACATGAAAGGCACTGCATTTAGCCATATGGGGTGGAAATCCATCAATCTTTCCCAGTGAATAATGCATTACTAACCATTCCTCCACAGGAAGTATAAACTGGTATCAGTTGACTAGAATTATTTTCCCCTGGATTAGGATTAAATGTGAATTTGAAAGACCCACCATATAAAGTCACTCTTGAATGTGTGTGCACTCATACATACCCTCCTTCAGAGATCTGAAATAGGTTTCTTTCCTTTTTAATGCCTATCTGCAATGTATGCCACCTCTCTCTTCATTCCTTAAAGCTGATTCCAAGCTCTGTAAACTTGTTAACCAGATATGCAAGTATTGTATACTTCACAGGCAGTATTTTTACAAATCAGTACTGTATTAAGCATTAATAGCTGTCAAAAGTTTTCTCTCTTTACACACAGCTTACTGTCCTGAGGGCGAGAGGGAGAGAAAACAGCCTGCAAAAAGACTGCCTGTGATAGAAAAGTCATAGCTAAAAGCTGGGTATTTACAGTCATGTTGGTCCCAGGGTATTGGAGAGGCAAGGTAATATCTTTTATTGGACCAACTTCGGTTAGTGCACTTTGACTCTCTCCCCAACAGAAGGTGGTCCCAATAAAAGATATGACATTGACCACCTTGTCTAAATCACAGATTAAACACATTTTCAAAGTGTATAAAGCAGAAGTAAATTTTTTCTTCTGAAAATTGCTGACTAGAGAGAATTCCATTTGTTCCAGAATGGCCTGGGGGCTCAAGCTCTGCTTATATAATCAGTAAAAAAAAGTGTCAATAGAAACCTGCAGCTGTTGGAAGGACTGTTATCAAAATATAGGATTACTTTATAAGGTCTATTCTACACTACTAAAGTTAATGGGCATTTTTCCATTGATTTGAATGGGAGAAGAATAGAGCCCTAATTTCCTACGTACATATTCACTTAAAAAACCCAACCTTTTACTTTGGGGCAGAACTGAACAAATTACTGATAATAGTAATAGCAATACAACCACCCGGTTACATAGTACCTTCAAACCAAAGGATACAGATATGTTTTAGAGACATATGTAGATTAGTACTTCATCCTTCACTGAAATCCACCCATCACCTTTCAAGGGAAACTAGTAGCTGTTTCACAGTCACACAGTAGTTAAGAACGTTCATTGCAGCTCTTTGCAATAGTTGGTAAAGCCCCAATGGCTGGAATCAAGAGATTACATCAGAATGTCAGCTTTCATTTTAAAAAGGAAGCTTATAGCCTTCCTGACAGCAGAGAAAACCTTGATACCATGAAGCCAGAGCATCCTAAAGGCGCCAAGATTATAAGGCGAAAATATCCCTCTCCCATCCTATTTAATATTTTTAAATAACATGATTTTAAGCCAATTTTATTGTCCTGGAGGGTCTGCCTTATGATTTTGAATGCATAGATTTGTCAATACTTCAATTTCCCTACCCACACTGGAACTTTGTTAGATAACTGGGGAGAAGCCCTTCAATCTTGCAAAGTTTTACTTTGGATCAGCTAATAGCAGAATCTCCTTTATGTCCCATGCCTACATTTTCAGATATTGCTTCACTGCTGATTTAGAGAGAGAGAGAGAGAGAGAGAGAGAGACCTACTGACTGAATCATCTTCATTCCCACAACCTGCAACTGTTGGAACTTCCTTGGGAATCTCTCCAACAAGTGCTGACTAGGCTGGATTCAGCTGAGCTTGCCAGATAATCTGAGGAGGTGCACATTTAGGAATGTTTTTCTTATCCTGCATTGGTAGTTTTGAATATTCAAACTCCAAAGTTATTACCTTTCAAGGGAAAGCATCTTAAAATAGTATCTTTAGATACTTGTTCTAAACCTGTAATTTTACCATTAAGACTCCTAACTCTCTAAGCTCCCTTCCTTACACATGCAGCCATTTAGGTTTTTTGAAGAAATTTTAAAGAGGGCTATATTTAGCTCAGGCTTATTGTTGCTCAGTTGCTCTAGGTATTATCAGACCAATATGAGAATCTAGCATGCAATAACTGATTTAATTGAGGAGCACTTCTAAATAATCTAGCCTTCAAAAGACCCTTTTGAAATGTTCAATCTCAGTTTAGATTTTATGAGCTACTTGATCACCTCTAAAAGATGACTCTCTCAGAAATTACGAGATGGGAACCGTCTTTTCAGAGTTTCTTGTCCTACTTCAGATTCCTACAGTAAGCAGTGAGAGGGTTTTGCTCCAGTCCTGCTTTTAAAATGACTCAAGCAATGGGGCTACCATCATTTGCTGTGAAAGATGATCCCAACCCATCTTTAATAGATTTCATTGTTAGCATCTCCCTTCCCTCTACTCCTAATATTAGCATATTTTTTCTGGTTCTAAATAAGAAAACTACTGAATAACAAACCGAGTTCTGTAAAAGATTTTGGTAAAAGTTAAAAGGAGGGTCTTAAATATTATCATGATAAATGCTATAGTAAAACCACTAATATAGATGGGCAGTTTGAAATCTCCAGTGCATTTAATTATTTATAATACTATTGTTGTTCTGGATACCTTTCATAATTGTCCCTTCCTTCATCAAATGCTAATCAACTTGCTCTCAAGCAGAAATATGAAATCATTGAATTCTCTTACACTGCATACACTTTACTGCACTTTTCTCCCCAACCTAATATCTTTTATTTAGTCCTATTTCTGCTGGTCTCTGCCACATCCAGCACTATGGGATGCTTCCTTCTAGTCGTACTTTCATCCATTTGCAGACTGCAATTCACACAGGGCAGCTTTCTGACCACTGCAGTATTGCATGCTGAAATAGAATGCTAAAAGCATCTCAATTCCTAACACTTTCAAGTAGAGTCTTTTTGTAAATGTGAGAATAAAAGATTTCTGCACAGTACTTCCAAAAAATTAGATCCTTCTCAGGTTTTCATAAGGTTCTCAAGCTTCTAATACCAGTTTCAGAATTCTGGCACATTTCAACACTCAGGTTTCCGTGCCCTTCAGAGAAATAACTGATCATGTTGATCCAGAGTAGGCAAAAATTTTGCTAAAAAGAGACTGGCTTACAAAGCTAGTATAAAGGGTCTGTAATCTGAACACACGCTATCTTTCATATTTATACTGGAATATACAAACACATTTGGGAATAATTTTTAAACCAAAGCTATCTAATCAAAATACACTCTATAAACTTTGTAGGCAGTTTCTCTCTTCATTATTCTGATTGCTTCTTTTATTTTTGGCATTATCAATTATCAAGGCCATAACAATTGTGCCAGTTTCCCACGCCTGCTTACCTGAGTTTCAAGGCACCCTTATAGCGTTGAGGGATTGGTATACGTTATTTCTTTTTTCAAATGGTGTATGCAAAAATATTCAGCTGACTTCTGTGTTAGTTTTTCATGTGATTTCAGATTTTTCTCACCTTCTCTTCCAGGTTTTGAGTATACAATACAGCCACCTCCTCAAGTTCCTTCCAAGCTCCTCTCACCAACCTCTCAGAGCCATCCAATTAGGCTTCTGCCCTCTCCAGTCATCTGAAACTGCTTCCACAAAGGTTTCTAGCAACCACTTCCTGGCCGAACTGTAAGCCTCTATTTAATCCTCTTCTTCCTTCACATCTCTCTGATGCTTTTGACAGTGTGACCTTACCCTCCTGCTTAAACTCTTCGGCTATGTCCACACTGGTGTGTTCTCACACAAAAACTCTTCGAGAAAAGAATGTCTACACTAGCATGTGCTTTTGCGCAAGAGCATCCGTGCCAGTGTAGATGCTCTCTTGTGCAAGAAAGCTCTGATGGCCATTTTAACCATAGGGCTTTCTTGCGCAAGAAATTCATGTTGCCTGTCTACACTGGCCTCTTGCGCAAGAACAGTTGCACAAAAGGGCTTATTCCTGAGTGGGAGCGTCAGAGTTCTGGCGCAAGAAGCCCTGATTTCATACATTAGAACTTGTGCAAGAACACGTGACCAGTGTAGACAGGCAGCAAGTTTTTGCGTAAGAGCGGCTGCTTTTGCGCAAGATCGCACTGGTGTAGACACAGCCTTGTTCTCGTGTTCATGGTCCTGCACCTCACCTCCAAGTTTATATTCCTGCCTCTCTAGCTATTCACTTGGCACTTCTCTTACTGAATCCCCCCATTCTTCTAAGAAGTTGAGGGGTGCGCCCCACAGTGCTTCCCCGGGGGCACCTTCCTCCTTTTACTCCGCAGTTTCCTTGGGTGAGCTCACCCATTCATCTTTACACAGATGACTCAAACATGGTAATACTCATTCCCTTATCTGTAAATTATTTTCTACAGAATGGGAGACCATTGCTGATGGTCTTTTCCGAGTCTTGGAGGTAAACTAGAGGGTCCTCTTCTCTCCAATGCAGTTTCTATCAGCTCCTTCAACAAGTGTGTCTCAAGGACATTATTTCCTAAGCCATACTGCAAAAGCTAAGAGGAACATGAGTGAAATCTACAACAGATCAGATATTGAAACATAAGGCTTAATTCACCCCGTACCAAAAATAAATAAATCAAAAAGTGTCATTTTTTCCTCTATCCAGAAACACTGAAAATCAATTACCATGTCATACAACCAGATGTTCAAAAGTTGCCAAATATAATAAATCAGAACAAATTGTGATGAAGCAGGGCATGTTAGCACTGAAAGACAAAATTACAGGCAAGGAATTAATATAATCATTCACTATCCTCATACAGCTTAGCTGAAGGTATTAGTGCATGATGTCTCAGGAGGATTCTAAAGCATTGTTTGATGAGAAATTGAATTTTATTGAATTTCACTTTAAGCAACATTGCTAAGCCTACTTTAGTTTTTTTAAAACCATACTTCCACGTGTAAGTTTCTAAGATGACATAAGGGAGCTCTTTGAATTGTTTTCTATGACTCAGTGATGTTCAAATGGCTCTGTTCCTTGTATCCCATCCCATAAAATCCAGGTATTATGGATTATTATCGGTACAACCTGCACAGGATTCAGAAGGGAAAAATTAAAGCCAATGTAATGACAATTGCAAAATAGACTAAAATAGAATTTCTGTGCATAAAAAATGTTATATCTTTACAATGTTATCTAGAACTTACAGGAGAAAAGGTTCCAACCCTGGTGGGCCACATGATACACACATGCACACACGAAGAATTATCGTTTGGGACTGGATAATTGTGGGGAGAGTATGCATTCTATGCTTAGAGTAGAAGAGAATGGTGTAACCATTCTCAGGATGAAGGGGGGGGGGGAAATAGATTTTGTTTGAAGCTTTTTAGGGATTTGGAATGTTGGAATAAATCCCAGGAGACAGGATACAATCAAAGATCAGTGAAAGACATTATCAAATGTCTCACCAATTTAATCCCTTATCTGCGCACATACTCTCTCTTTTATAACATATTGGTTATACATCAATAGTAACTTTCTGAAAGTTACTATCACTTCATATAGCTTTGGTTGTTTCAGCCTTAGCTTTTTAAAGTTCGATAGTGGCCTCTTTTTCACTTTCCTTTTTTAATGGCTGCACTTTGTTCTCAGACTACTTTTTTCAATAATATCCAATACTTGTAAAGTGACGATTCAATTTCCCTTAACACCATCCTTTCATCTTTCCAAGAATTTCCCCCCCCTTTTCTGCTTATGTTCTCTTTCACAATCCTCCCTTTCAACTGATATTGGTTTTGTTTCTCTTTGGGTTATGCTCTGTGTGCGCCCAGAATTTATACTTAATTTAACTGAAATTATAATTAACTCGGGCCAACCTTCTGCAGATATAGGTATCTTGGATTTGATTTTGTACCTCTACATTTTCTGGTTTGTTCCTTCTGGTATCACTGGCAAAAAACATATTAGTGAAACTTTCAGTCATGTGTTTAGAAAATATTGGGTGTCACACTGACCCTCATAATACTCCAGGACTCACTTACCTCACCTCTTTCTTGCTGAATACTTTTTACTTTAGCACTTTTGTTATGAATCCAAACTTTAAGTTCTGCTATTTTTCACTGCATCAAAAAAAACACATTCTGAAACACAATTAGATTTTTCCAGTTCATAGCATTGCCCCACTATGCTCTCAGCATTATTTTCGGCATCTTTTCAAAAGCAGATGACCCAATTTTTGACATGACTTAGGTTTTGCGAGACCGGTCTGTTTTTATCAGCTCATTTTTCTAGCTATTATAACTTCTTCTCCATTATCACAAGGATTTTCTCTATCACTTCTTCCAGGTCTAGGACTTTCTGATCTTTCCTAGCCATCTTTAAAAATCGCACTTGCTTTTCTTCACCTCACCTCTCCAAGGAGTTATCAAAATGATAAATTCAGAATTTAGAACATAATATTAGTACAGTATGTCAATCAACATACACTGACGTTAGTGCCCACAATTCACATAATCAGCTTCTGTTACCTATTTCATTCTCCTTCTTAAACAATCAGTTTTAAACTTAGTTCTTCTTAATAGTTTAGGCATAACCACAGCACAAATAATAATAGGGACCCTATTGTGCAAGGCATAAACAATGAAAAGATGGAAACGTACAATTTAAAATATAATATGAGACATAACAGACAAATACAACAAATAGATATAAGGTGGAATAGGATACAAAGGACCAAAAGTTAATCGTCAATTACTAATGTTGTAAACAGAGGTCGTAGCACAACAGTTAACATTGTCAAGTTAATTTATAGGTATCAGACCAGAGATGGGTTTTAAGGAGGGTAGTGGCTCTATATACTGCATGCGTCCTTCCATGGATAAAGGGCAGCACGGGAGAAGGCATAAAGGTTCTTGCTGGAAAATACGGTAAATTAACATGGTCTAGTATTGCTGGTGCAGCAGTGGGGCAGGAATGGATTAAGGACATAACAGAAAAGATCAAAATAGGCCACAAAAGGCCTAAAAATGGCAAATCATTTATTCTTCATGTGGGAGAAAAAGGAGAGTCAGTGAAACGATGAGAAGAGGTGTCAAGGGAGGAGTTCTTGAAGAGCTTGTGAAAGCTTCAATTGGTGCTTTCAAAGTGCCCCTGCGAGTGTGTTTTGTATATCCTACTCACTAACCAGTCACTTCCGAGTGAAATTCAAGATGCTTAACACAGTCTTTAAAGCTCTGCATGGTCTTCAACAGTTATTTAAAAGGCTGCCTTATGCGCTGCTTCTGCAGTTGATGTCTGCTTAGATGGAGTTCTTCCCATTATCTGCTTTTGAAATCTGATTTCTGAGATCAGTAGCAGGAGAGTCTGAGCTGAGCCTCGGAACTTGTGGTGAACTCCTGACTCCATCGAGGTCACTGACAAAACTGACACTGATTACAGGCTAGAACCTCAACCTGTTACAACAGCCAGAGTTTGTCAAAACTCACATCCTGCTACAAGTGTTTTGGTTTGATTAGACTTTTGAATAAACTATTATGTATGTATCTCTTTTGCCTGGTTGATTGACATATTGAACCTAATTGGAATATATGAAGGGCAAAGCTGAATTCTGAGCTGGTTTTAATTATTTTTATTACAAATATTAGTCTCTGCACTATATGTAAGAATTTGTATGTATGCACTTAAACAACATTTACTTCCTTGAATAAGCTAAGGCTACGTCTACACTGGCATGAATTTCCAAAAATGCTTTTAAACGGAAAAGTTTTCCGTTAAAAGCATTTTCGGAAAAGCGCGTCTAGATTGGCAGGATGCTTTTCCGCAAAAGCACTTTTTGCGGAAAAGCGTCCATAGCCAATCTAGATGTGGTTTTCCGCAAAAAATCCCCGATTGCCTTTTTCGCGATCGGGGCTTTTTGCGAAAAACAGTACTATGCTATCTACACTGGCCCTTTTGCGCAAAAGTCTTTCGGAAAAAGACTTTTGCCCAAACGGGAGCAGCATAGTTTTTCCGGAAAAGCACTGATGATTTTACATGAGATCATCAGTGCTTTTCCGGAAATTCAAGCAGCCAGTGTAGACAGCTGGCAAGTTTTTCCGCAAAAGCAGATGATTTTGCGGAAAAACTTGCCAGTCTAGACACAGCCTAAGTGAATGGTTAAAGCTAATGGTTTCACTCTGCTTTAAGTGAAACCATTGTTTCTCTAGGCTTCAGAAAGCCCTATAATGCTCCCAAGAATTTAAAGCTGCTCTCAGTACACCAGTAAACTACACATTTCTAGTTTATTATGAAGTTACATTTGTAAAAGACTTTGCCTACTCAAAGATTCTTTTTCTACTGGTAGATTATTATAGACCAAGACTCTGTATTCAAGGTAACCTATGACAGTGTTTCTGAAAGTGTTCCACGTAATCACTCTCAGAAACACATTAACTGGCCGCCCCCATGTATTTATCGGCACCACGGTCACAGAGCTTCGTGGCTCCCATTGGCTCCATATCGTCCTTTGCAGCCAAAGGGAGCTGCAGGAAGAAGTGGCCTACCCCATGCCACTTCCCGCAGCTGCCCTTGGCTGCAAAGGATGAAACTGAGCCAATGAGAACAGCAAGGCTCCAGAGCTGCGGCACCGATAAATAAACAAACCGGGGCAGCCAGTTAATTTGTTTCTGAGTGTGATTCCGCGGAACACTTTCAGAAACATTGACCTATGAGGTTCTCACTTCCTCAGTTCAGTATTATTCAGATTACATTTTAACCCATTTTAGGAGTGCAAGAACTAATTCATCTTCCCTGATTTGACAAGATTATGTTAAATGGCAGACACTGCACCAGGAATGCAAGAAAACTGCAAGGGATTTCACTGGATTGTAATTTTGATTTTTTGTAAATAAAATACAAGAGCCACTTTATGTACTCTGAAACTGACAGAGCATCCTCAAAGCATCAGACATTCACTTGTGTATGTATAAAGGCATGTGCAATTTCATGCCTAATTGGTGTACATCGTTACCATGGATGAACACAGGCATCTGATTTCATGAGCCAAGGACAGTTAGATGCATGTGATGACTTAGTATTTCACATTGGCATTTGGCTACTCACAAGCCTGCCAGTCTATGTGTAGCACACTACTGCAACAGCAGCATGCACAAAAGCATATTTACAATTGGATACAGGAAACCCCTGAGTTGCATCTGCCCGAGTTGTGACCCCCGCACTTACAACTATTGTTTAAAAGTGCGGAAGGGGCCAAAAATCCCTGACTTACGTCCTCGGCCCACATTTACAACGGTGCACGGTGCGAATCGTCAATGAGGGTTCGAGTTACAATGCCCCCGACTTGCAATGCTTCCCCAGGAACCAATCGCATCACAAGTCAAGGGTCACCTGTATCTGACTTTCTGAAAATCAGATCTTTAGAGTATAGTGCTGCATACAGTCCTAAGCTAATACAGGACTGTTATTTGTAGTATCCTCCCAGTTTCTGCACAAAAGGACTGCACAACAATATATATTTTTACACCACCCTTTTATTTCATAGCCAGAAATACAGTTCATAGGGTCAAAAAATCAATAAATAGTGGTGTTTAATCATTAAACATAAAACCCATCTCTCTTTGGCATCTGACAGTATTCTGTTTGTGAAACTAGAGACTATATAGGAATAGTTTACTTTAGAGATCATTCTTAAATACAATAAGTTTACAGAGGTGCAGTTTACGTTAAAATATACATCAGCTATAAATATTTCTAACATACCTAAAAGACTAATCAAACCAGTAGAATGCAAAACTATCCACAGGCTCTTTACTGTAGCCAACTACAACTGTGGAGTAAGTGAAAGGATGAAAAGAATTCTTGTTTTTCCACAACCCACATTCTGCACTAGTGCTTTCCATTCATTCTGGGGAAAAAAAAATCAAAATTGTGCTAGGTATGACTGTTCAATTATAAATTATTTCTATTTCATAGACACGGTGCTTATTTAAATCTTTAACTTCTAAATAGCTCACTGAGCAGAACCAAGCATGGTTTCACACCCTCAGTAATAACTTGCACCTTTAAAAGACAAAGAATGAAAAATGGTACTTTTACAGAGGCAAGCTACATTTATTTTCCAAACATATTTAAGTTTGCAGTAGTTAAAATTGCATTTGCTGTCATGAAGCAACAAATTAAGTCAGTGCATTTGATATACATTGTTAAATCCAGACTCAGTACTTCAAGGTTGCTATAGAAGCACTGTACTCCTTCAAATTAATTCAGGCATCTGGATTTTTAATTTTAAAAAGTGTTCAGTGCTGCAAATAACTGGAATTTCCAGTCCAATGCTAAAGTTGTGTTTTTAACACCTTCCATTACTTATACATGTAATACAAATAAATATTTTAAAAAAATCAAATTTCATTCAATGCTACTTTCTAATGTAGACATTTTAATCTATAATGTTGAAATCTAAATTGGGTCCTTGCTTATATGTCAAAACAAATTTTAAAAACCAAAGTTTATTACAAGTAAATAATCCTTGTAAGTAAATTTGATGAAAATCTTCATTTCCAGACTGGATTTTTTTTAAAAAAAATATTCCAAATACTTATTTAACCTAAGTTTTTAAAATAGAGGAAGAAAAAAAGAAACTAAAAATAACTTTGATAATTTTCAATATTTGTTCATTTGCATCAGTGAAATCTTTTTCTAGCACAGACCCACTTTCAAAATGTTTAAAACAATCCAGTTTAAATAACAAGTGGTCCAATTCAGCCACTTTCACATTCTTTTCAGTAATGCAACAAATTACCATACATACATTTTAGTGTAAAGTACAGAAAATGACAAAAGGAGAACTTGATGCTTCTTCGACAGCAACTTCCAATAGCAAGCCAAGTTAGCAACAACCAAGCAGACACCATCACCAATTTCTGAGTGTCAAATCACCGTAAATACCTGTACAAAAGCCTTTTCTTTGTTAAAAAGTGTCCCAAAGAAACGTCCACCAATTAGAGTCAGATTTTCTTCAGAAGCTAATCAATCAGAAAAGATGTTTCCCCTCCAAATATCTGAGACATTTTGGGTGTTCAAAATTTAATTCAATAAATAACGTTCTGATAATACTTAGCTGATACAACCACCTACAATGTGGACAGTCATGTACACAGTACAATAGTGGATTTTTGCAGCAATGAAGAAATTATCAGGAGTTGGCTTTAACTTCCACATGGTAGTTCATGTGTTATTTCTAGCAAACATACGGTCCCCTCTTAGTGTAAGGTGCTGGAGCTGATATTGTAGCACTTCTGTGTCTGCAGGTTCCTTGATGTTCATTTTATCTAAATTGAGGTAGTCCAGGGATTTAGAATGAGCCCTCTTACCTTTGAGGAGACAAAGAGGCAGAGGACCATGAAGTGCCTTGTAGGGTTCATATGGTAAAGCCTTAGTGCATTTATCCCCTGAGCTCGGCATCCGTCGTCTCCTTCTTCCATTTACAGCTGGAATCTCATATGGCTGATAGTACCTACTTCTAGCTTTGTACAACCGTGAGGAACGTGTCAGTCCTGAATCAAGTTGTTTGGAGCGCACGGTGGGCATAGCTTCCACTTTATTTTCTTCACTTCCTGTACACTTCTGGGCTAATTTCAAGAGCTCCTCACCAGTTGTGAAGCCAACCAGGTAGTTAGAATCCATGTGAAGGATCTGATAGCCTGAAACAGTCCGTCGCATTGGTGAGCATGGGGTGCTGGAGCATCGAGGTTTCTCTGCTTCCACTTTGCCTGTGGAACTCACCTCTGCAATAGGTAAGGGAAGCGTAGCTATGGTTGTTCTGGTCTCTCCATTTATGTCAACTTCCATTTTAAATACAACTCTACTCTCCTAAAAATAAAAAAGAGCTGAATTAGAAATACAAACAAAAATACGTATAAAGCCTTCAGATAAGCAGGATTATCTCAGAAGGCTTAACACTCCTAACTTACTAGGGTAGGAGAATGCAGGCAGCACCTCTCTATTCTGCCTCATCTCTCATTCTACACAGTGTCTTACAGTAAGCGTATCAAATGCACTTCATTTCTCTCTCTCAGAATTACTTGGCCTGTTTTAACTAAAAATGACATAAGTATTGAGATGGAATATTTTTATGTTGCTTTTCTGCAAACAATGCATTCAATGAATTCAAGTATAGCGTTCATTTTGTATGGTGCTATTTTAACTGGACAAAGCACAACATAAGTACTCTTTCCACTCCCTAAAGCTGAAATCTTTTAATCTGTTTGTTCTAAAAGTGTTACTCTCATTTGCTGTAAAGCCATTTTCACAACCCATTAATGTAGTTAAAGGTAATTTCTAGATATAGTCAACCGTGAACAGGAAAAAACTGGAGTAAATGCTTGAAAAATTCAACCAATAAGCTACTTGACCAAAGACTACAGCAAAAAGCCACATCTGAATATACCTTTGTATATTTTCAGAAATGAAACACTTATGTATCATGATGAGAGTGTCCTCTGGACTGTTTCATGAACCCTTTTCATAAACCATGCCCCTCCCCCAAAAAATGTAAACAACTTTTTCAATACAAAAGAACAACCTCCCAACTCATTCACATGTAATGCAATAATCCATGTAAACCACCAGCATATTTTCATTTACCACATCACAAACGTATGCAACAGCAACAAAATGCTACTGAACGACACTTCCCAGAATATCACAAACCTAAAAATTCACACTCCAGTATGACCACAGGAAACATATACTTACAAGAAACACCTTACAGTAAGACAAGGAGAGGTACTGACTCTAGCTTTTGTTCACTCTTGGTACATTAAAAAAACCACACACACACGCCAGACTGCCCTTCAATCTTCATTTCACAGCCCTTTCTCCACTTAATCCACTCTCAATGGTATTACTTGTGGGTATCTGGCATAGAAGTATGGTGTAAATGGAGGTAACAGCACAATAAATTAGGTGCTGGAAAGCTGGAATCCTTGGAGCAAAGAATTACTGTTGTGGTGTACAGTATCAGTAGTAGAAATATACATGCCTGTAGGCAGAGGGTTAGATGGCACACACTTGTGGGCAACTAAATTTTCACTTCCTTTTGTGACTGTGTTAGAAATTTTAGCTATTTCAAAAAGTGTTTTATTTAATTTATTTTAAAATGATTAATCATTGACTGTCACATCAACATGTAAACCCACACATCTTTCTTCTTTTCCAGGCATGGAATGATAACAGGTGGCTCTCTCAGGTCAATTCATTTTCAGTGGTTCATCAAAAAGGAGCGTCCCTCTATGGCTTCCCAGATCCTAGGACATGAAAGAGAATGGGGAAATAGCCGGGCAAGCTCTTCCGAGAAGCACAGTTCTGAATTCCATTACTGAATAGCATCTGTATCTGACAAGATTCCTATTATCTGCCACCAGGGGAACTATTTTATCATACTCTAAGGGTATGCTACTGGCCTCTATTCTGAGACTGAGGAGGGTGGACCTGAAGAACGAATCGAAAATTGCATTGGGAGGAATGAAGGAGGGTAACAGATAAAGAAGTGACAAACCACCATGCATACATCTGGAATTGGGCTCCTACATCATGAGGCTAACTTAAAAAAAAAAAAATCACACAATCAGGAGGAAATCATGTTATTCAAACATCAAAAGGCAGAGGAAAACAATGGGGAGCTTCCTGATTCACAATTTGTGCACAAGATCTCAGATTCAAAATTCAACCTTAATGAAAAAAATATACAATTTCCTCATGTTCGCTTGGAAGGAGAAAGTCACTACTTATCCTCTACTACGTGGTGGAGTGGCCAAGTTACTCTTCCACATTCCCTTTGCGTATAGCTACAGTGGCTTCACCTCTCCATCTCAGGGTATGACTACAGTGCAGAATTTTTCAGAAAAACAGCCATTTTTCTGGAAAAACTACACTTCTGTCCACACTGCAATTGTGTCCTTTCAACAGAAAGTCGAACAAATGTAGGAGGGTTTCTGACAGTTGCAAACCTCTTTCTACGAGGAAGAAGCCTTTTTCCAAGAGAGCTCTTTTGGAGAGGCATGTGTAGACAGGGAAGAGGAGTTTTTTACAAAAGAGGAGGCCTCCAGGAAAAAGCACAAGTGCCCTGGTAACCACTCCGTACATAGCAATTACAACTTAAATGTGAGATAGCATCTAATCAATGCAGACACTATCTTTCGAAAAAGCAGATCACTTTTTTGGTGCACTTTTGCTGTATGAACGCTCTCTTCTGGAAAAGCTTCTTTTGAAAGAAGCTTGCAGTCTAGACGTAGCCTCAGTCTTTTATTTCATGTGCCCTTCTCCCATATTTGTCCTCTCTTCCCCCTCACATTTTCCCCTCATGTCCCCCCATCTGTCTCCTGTCTCTCAGACTCTCCTAAACACATTCTGCAACCTTCCACAGTCCTCTAGACGCAAACTCCCTCCCCCAGTTTCCCTCCCTGCTTTTCGGTTTTACTGCCTCAACATCAGTTATTCCTCACAGTGCCTCCCTCGGTCTACTCAGAGTCCAAAAGGCTGCTACCAGCTTCCCTTGCCAGCTCTGCTCCAGGCGAGGAGGCTTTACTGTGGGCTCTGCAGTATAAAGCTTATTTAAGCTTTACGCTGCAGTGCCACAGGGTGTAATAAGGATGGTAACGTGTAGACCTGTGGTTCCCCACCTTTTGTATATCACGGACCGGCAAACCCATTAGTAAAAATTTGGTGCACTGGCAACATTTTATTTGCATATTCATTACACAAATAATGAATATGCAAATAAAATGTTATCGGTCCACCTAGCCCCAAACCAGCTCCTTGCTCCCCAGTGCCTAACACCCTTTGGACCCCCCCCCCCCACTCCTACACCCCATGCCCTTTGATTCTTAAACTCTGAATCCTACAACCCATGCCAACAACCTCTTGCCCCATGACCCCACCATGCCCTCACCCAACACCCTTTTGCTCCCACCCCACCCCTGCACTCACCACAGCAAGGCTGCCCCCTCAAGGGAGCATGGGAGTTACTGCTGTGTGGGTGGGGAAATCAGCTCTCCTCCTTTGCATCTCCTCCCTCCCCTAGCACATCTTGTGCCCCCATGGGTGGGGGCACAGGGGGGAGCATAGAATCCCAGCCAGCAGTTATTACTGGGGGGAGAGGTGGGAGGAAGGCGCCTCCTGCTGCTGCCACCTGAGCCACTATGGCTGCCAGAGATGAGCCACTGGGAACAGCCAGCTTGAGCTCTGACAGCCACCGCAGCCCGGCAGCCAGCAGTTTACTACACAATTAACCCATAAGCCTTAACTTTATCGGTTAATCCTGTCAACTACACTCATTTCCCACTCCCCCTCCGATGCCTCTGTATCAGCGCTCTGACCAGTTCTGAGAGTCATGCACATTGCTTTCAATGAGGTGGCCCTGCATTCAGTGTGCTTGCCTGTTGCCCTGCCCTACCCTCCTACCCCCAACCCAAGCACTGAAGAGACTAGTATTCAGAAATCATGCATCATTATTTAGGGAACAGCAGGGACAAAAGAAAAAAAGAAGTCCAGGGCAGAAGCTTGGAGGTGGGAGTGAGGAGAGAAGAGATCACAATTGTGAAAAGGACAGCCTTTTCTTCATGATGCATCCCTGGGGTTGAGTGTGAGCCTACCTGTGATTTCCCCCTGGAAGAGGTGGCTATGGAACTCTGAGGAGGCAGTGTTGATCTGCAAAGGCTGGAGGGGGTGTAGGTGCATGTAGGAATTATGTAAAACTACCATGCAGTCCATCACATCCACTATGAACACCATTTTCTCTTGGTGCATCACTTTCCATTCCCTGCATGCTCTCCCTCCCTTACATTCTACATGCATCTTCTTCAGTATTCCACCTCTGGCTTATGCACTCCCTGTCCAAGCTGTGGATTGAACATTAAGACATCTGACTCATGCCGTTCTTTAATTGGAACCAAAAGACACAGATGAAGTAGAGTGATGCACAGGAGGTAATGCAATCATTATACACCATCAATATAAAGAGCTAAGCCAGATTGCTCAGAAATCTCTTCAATATGACTTAAGCTCCCACAGATAATTTGTTCATAAAAAGATCCAGGCCAAGGTGTCAACTGCACCAAATAGAGAGGGGGAAAAAACCACATTGGTAACAATGTTACAGTCCTTGAATCTACCAATTCACTTTGGTATGCTTGTATTTAAGAACATCCTGGAAAAAAAAGGAATTTATACATTCAACATACTGTAGGAGTATGGTCATAGAAGGGATGATTTTATTCTTTACTCATTTTAATACTTTAAGTGCATAAAATATATAAACACAAACCACATGAATTTTATTTCTATTGCAATTTGCTAAAGAATGTAGCAAAGTTACTTTGGTGTGTTTAATACACATGGCTATGGCAAACGAAAGCCAAAGCAGCCCAAACAGATTCTGTATGTTGGCTGTTAGCTGTAAAATACTGTAATCTTGTAAAAGAAACAGTTTTCACATATTTATTAAATGAGAAAAACAAAATGTAGATTGTTTACTTTATAATCATTAAAATGTTTTGTATATGTATGTTTCACACATACACAAAATATGTATGATGTGGAAATTTCTGGTATGTTTTGATGGCTCTAAATCTCCTGATGGAATTATACACTTACATAAGAACTGTTTATTTGTCTGAAAAGATTATATCCATTCTAGAGCTCAGTAAGTATACAGAAATATACATCAGGATAGCTGAACCACATAGCTGAAAGAAATAAAATTCACCCAAAATAAACCCCCAAGATATATGACTTCACACCATCCAGAAGACCTCGGGAAAAAACAGGCCTATTAATTTTCCTGCTTGGTTCCACATCCAACAAACCAAATATGAGTATTTCTCAAAAGACAACTGAAACCATGCAAATACAACTAACTGAGGAACTGTATGTCTGAATACAACTGAAATTATGAAGACTTATAATTATCAACTTAATGCAACAAATTATAGTTCTGAATACTCTATTCATGCAAATCTGTAATCAGCTTGGATAGAGTGCCCTGCCAAATGAATCTTAAAATATTTCTTCACTTCAGAGTAAGAGGCAATATAACTCAATTTCAAATTATATTTTGTTTTACGGTCTTATTTAAAAGTCAAGAATAAAATTGTAACAAATGGTGGTTTGCATCATAATATGCATCTAAGCTCTAATAAACTGTACTTTTGACTGAGAAGCTGAAAACAGTAATCAGAAGTGCTGAGTCAAAATTAAAAATGGGACAGGATGACATAAGTGGACATTAAGATACTGATACTTCATTCATTCTATAAAATTATCCATAATCTTATTTGAAATCAATACTGCCATTAGGAATTCTCCTTTCAGTACACAGGTTCTGGAAAAACATTTTGTGCTGCAGTTCACAGTAGGCTCAACATTCCAAACTCCTTAGCAAGAAAAATAAAAAATTACAGGTGGTAAAGGTGGGATGGAATATTCTAAGTTTATTATCTTATCAAAAGAGAAACATGCTCATAAGCTCTTTCAGAATCAGAGAGGTTACTGCTATAATAGTCTCATTTGCGAGTAAATAGATTCAATGGAATCGAAATGAAGTATCCAACCACAGATGAGATCCACAATTGCCAGACATCTTTTTCCTAAACAGGCAGACCCTGCGTTCTGCGGGTGGTGGTAACGGGGGGTTGTAGCCAGACATGAACCCCATCTTGGTTTCTGTCCCCCCCTCCCCCTGAGAGCAAGAGAAAGGCAGTTAGCCTTTGATGCCCTGGGAACGCAAGTATGCTGCCTGTCCCTGACTCTCCCATAAACAGAAACCAGATAGTAATTGGGCTAACTGACGACTCGGGGCTCCCGTCGCCCTGATGGCTAGTACCAGTAATTGACACACCTGCACTGTCCCAGGAGAGGAATCTTCGCCCATCACATACCAGAGGTGCCCATTGTCTGCATTTTCCCAGGTGTGAATTATGCTTTGCACCCTTCTTGGAAAACTTGGTGTTCAAAGCCATTTTTCCTAATTGGCCACTTGAAACCAGGAAGAAGCCTATGTGACCCAAGGGGTACAAAGAGGGGTTTAGTAGCCCACCCCATTTGAGCTCCAATCATCTACACCTGCTGGCAGGTACTGATTGTCTCCCGAGGTCTGTGGGACGCCCAACCTTGTCCTACTTCTTCCCGAGGGATTGAAAGACGCTGGCCATGCCAAGTCTGGAACGCAGGGGTGAGAATATATACCTGCTAGGTGTCTATTTTGCATGCATTTAATAAGAGCTCAGCGAACCAAAAGGGTTTCATGGTACCTGTAAGTGACTTCTTAGTGTAATTTCTGTCCTGTCCTTTGTAGTGGCTGTGTTATCTGTAACACAGTAGTAGCATTTAACAGCTAAGTTTACCCTGTAACAATAAACCTGTAACTGTTTAAATTTTAACCTGACTCCTTCAGTTGCTGTAACAGAACCAAGCACAATTTAAAAGAACTTCAGCCGGTCATAAGGGACAGGTATAGGAAGAGCTTGGGCGTTTGGATCGTGTCACTCCCAGGTGACAGATCCGTTGGGGCATCTCTCAGTCTTCCCTAGACTGCCTGCTGCGAAGGGATCCTGTATCCTAGCGGCTGAAATCTGAGATGTAATAAGCTCTTCCTATAAATTCGGGGCATCTGTCAGCCTGTTGGCTGCCCTCTGCGACGGGACCCCAGTCCTAGCAGTAAAGTCACGGACGTTAAACCTTTTTCTCGGTAACTCTCTCACACACACACACACACACACACACACACACACACACACACACACACACACACACACACACACACAGACACTGCCCTGACTGTCAGCTGACAGGGGTATAAAGGGAAAGAAAACTTCAGGGATAATAATACCTATGAGTTGCACACATTCATGATCAACTGACAATCGTTCCACAAATACATAAATATACAAAGCAACCAGCTTAGAAGAAAAGTTGAAATGTTACCGTAAGAAAAATATATTCAGATTGGAAAGAAAATAACACAGAAAGCTCTGTAAGAAGAGGCATAAGAGGGCAGAAGTAAACATAAGGCAGCATGACATGACCCTGGGGGTTACCAAAGATGGAAAAAATCTGAAGAGAAACCTCCTGAGAGTATGGCTGCTTGAAAATCAAAAAGATGGAACTGAAGTCAAACTGAACTTAAATAGTAAGTGCAAGAATTTTATAAACTACTGTATTAAGTACCATTATCAACCTAACAAGGAATGGCAACTCTCAAAAGGCAAGACAAGTTGCAGTTACAGGTGAAGTAGCAAAACCCTTTACGGCAGTGGTTCCCAACCTGTAGTCTGCGACTGTACTGCAGGGGGTCCATGGAAAGTTTAAAAATAAGTGGTGGGTCCAATCCTTACCTTTATTTTTCTTTGCTTATTTTCTGTTCTTTTTTTTCCTCCCCCAGAGACGGTCCATGAAATTTTAATAGCTTAAAAAGGGGTCTGTATGCTCTAAAAGGTTGGAAACCATTGCTTTCAGGCAATGAGGAGAAAAGTTGCCCGGAATAACTTAATCATAATAAAGGACCATGAAGTATCAGTTACAACAAGATCCAGACAAACACTAGTAAAGACGGAATAGTTGGCAGAGAGAACACCGAAGACATTCAAAACAACCAGGTTCCTACAAACCAAACCAAACATAGCCTGCCCATTCTTCAAGGACAAAATATAACAAGATGTTCAGGCTAAGTAACAGACCAAGATGGCCCAAAGAATTAGCACATGCCACTAGCTCATCCTGTAGATGTCACAGTGAGTGGACTAGACTGGCATGATTGAGTATATAATTTATTCAGAGACTTCAAAATAGGGATATTAATGGGTAGCTTGTTATCTGGTAAGCATCACTCTTACTGGGTGATGATTACCAGGTAATGGTTAAACGGTACCCAGGAGAGCAGTCCACCATGGGTGGAGGGTTGCTCCAGCCCACCAGGCTCCTGTGCAGGGCTGCCAGCAGTTCCATGAAGAAGTGGCTCTGGAAGCGGCAGTGGCTTTCCTGGCCCCATGCAGAGCTGGAAGCAATACGGCTGGAGCAGCCCTTGCCTGTACTCCAGCTCTCCGGCTCCACACACTTAATCAGTTAACCTTAATATAGTTTTGGACAAATACATTTTTTAAAAGTTAACTTGCATGAACAGACAGTGAAAACAGTTGAAAGAAACAAGCTGGATATAAGGCTATGTAAGAAAATTCAATATTCTCCTTGAAATATTTTCATGTATTACTACATGATATTCACAAATAATGTGTTTGACAGATTTAATTTTTCTTGAAGATTTACAAATTGCCTTAAATGGTATTGCATCCCTTTTCCTACATTTAACCATCTATTAACAGTTCAAAAACATCTCCTTGCATGTACTAATAAAATGTTGTTTCTAACCGTCACAGACATTCATGTTTGCTACAGTTCTAAGCAGTTCAATTAAATGATTGGGATACCAGATTGTGACAAATGAAAAAGAAAACCATACTTTATAAATATATTTCCCTACATTGCTAATAACTCAGATTTCTTTAAAATGAGTATTTTAGAATATTTGCTTTTCTTGCAATTATTTATGCAATCTTACTTTTTGCATGCAAGTGTCAATACAAATGATAAAGTAAGTTTCATTTTAACAATGATCAGTTTCACTTTAAGATGACATTTTTAATTTTGGAACACCTGATTTCCAGAACTTCATGCAATAAAAACTTCAAATACCCTGTTAATTTTAAGTTTTCTGCATCTGAGTTATTTTACATATCACAAAATTCATTATATTCTACAAATATTTTAATGAGATCTTAAGATAATACACCACTTTGCTTAGACAAAACGTTCTCTGCTATTATGTTAGTTTTACCTACACAGTTTTACTTTTATAGCAAAACAGAAGCATGTTTGTTATTATGATGTATGCTAAAGTACATGAAAATACAAATCTTTAGGTTTTTGAATGTGCCATTTCTGAAACTATATTATCCTAAGTTCAACCACTATGTCAGGACACAATGCAAAATTTAGGGGGGAAAAAAACAAAGACAACCAAAAAAAAAAAACCCCCCACCACCTATTTAATGCAATTCAAAATGAAAATTTAGAACTAAACCCGTGTCATAGTCAAAATTTTTGCAAGGGTTAAATTAATACTAGATTACCTTGTAACATGACATTCCAGATAAAAAGGTAATATTTAAGACACTGAAATAATTTCTCAAAACTTAACAGTGGGAACATAAGGGGAAAGCACAAAGGTCCCAATGCTTTGTTGTCCAGTTCAGTAACCGTATTACAATTTCTAATAGATGTCCTCTCTGGGTACATCACCCTTTTACTTCTTTTCAAACTCATTCCCACACGCTAACAAATACTGAAAGCTATGAATGCTCTTAACTCATTATATACAAGTGTAATGTGAATTCAAGATAAATGGCTATTAAAAGCCAAACTATACTGCTTCATACACCAGACTTGCCTCAAATTTCCTGCTAATGTCACCAGACAACTGAACTGAGTATTACCAGTCAGTCAGCCAATCCATCTTTATTGTAAAAGCATGTGTCTGTGTCTGATTGTTTAAGGCTGCTGGCCAAGTAAGCAGCATATGGCTGCTCAAAAGAGAAAAGATAAGAAGAGCCATGTTACAATGCCAGCAGTGCTATGCAACAAAAATAATTTCAGTTATCCACTAACTGATGTAAATACTGTTGCCTCATCTCCCTCCCTCCATCTTAAAATGACTGAAAAGTACCACCCTCCGTTGCTTATTAACCTCCTAGTAAGGATGTTAAATTTCAGTTAATCAACTAATCAAATAGTATATGCAATTTGCATCGACTATTCGGTTAACTGATAAGGGCACCTTTGCCTTTGAAATGTAGCTTTCCGCTAGCTCCTGCTACATTTCAAAGGCAGAAGCTCCATGGGGAGCACGGGGCCAACAGGGGACTGCTTGAGTCCCAGGCTAGTGCCAAGCTCCCTGCTTTTGAGATGTAGAAGAGCCCCCCCCCCCCCGCTCTTATTACAAGATGGTTATAACCAAGACAATTCCCCGAGAAAAATAGTTTTGCTAACGCCACTTGTATACCTAGAATTGTGTGATGTGCAGATTGAATCACAGCAGTACTTTGACTGGATGCAGAGCGAGCGTCAGACTCTCAAAGTTAGCAGTGTATGTAATCAGCACGTACCTCACCTCCCGTGCCTTGGCTTTATCCAGTGTCATTTTACCAGTAGGAAAAAAACTATGTGGATGGAACACAGAGAACCGTCTCATGGGCCACGCACAGAACCTGATGGGTCGTGTGTGTGGTTGCCCACCACTGTCCTAAAGCGGCACTCAGATGCAGAACCTAAAGAACTAGATGATGAGCACTGTGCTTGGTTACATGTTGAAAAGGAATTTGTTGTGGAGCTGCAGTGTATGTGTTTTAATCTGGACATTAAAAGGAATGGGAAGTGAGATGACCAAGCAAAGGGTTGGTGCCGAGATTTTGAATGATTTCTTGAGTTTAGTGATTGCATGGATAAGAAATATACTTCAGCAAACCTAATTACTTTCAGGTTTCTGAAGATGTATGAGCATTAATATCTATGTTAAATAGATTATTTCACTCCTAAACTGTCTCTAACCTTAAAAGGGTGCCCCTCCCACTGCCCAGCACCTCTCCCGATGCATTTTTTAAGTTTTTATATATTAACGGGGGAACTGATCCCTACATGAGGAAAACGGGTGTAATTTGGGGAAAAGAAGAGGCAGCAGAGTAGGCCAGCTGAGAAATTCCATTCTGTGTCATATATAGGCTTGTCTTCAACTCCACTTTACCCCTTATGCAACCCACAAGCCAAGTGGTGGGGGATGGGGAAAGAAGAGTAGGTCTGTATGAAAGAAGATCTGCATGCATACATGCCCTATATATAGGGCTCTGAGTAGAAAGTGGAGTCAGGCCTTTAGCTGCAGAAGCACCAAGGTCTCCCACCCCACCCAAAGCACTTTTGCCCATGAGGTGAAGATAGCACCAACTACTTGTGCACTGCACATGTGGACTCTGCTCCCTTCTCCAACCCCACCCCTATACAGTCCTACTGCAAACACTACACTCTGCTGCACAGAGTAATTCCATGGCTCAAGGGTGATGGAAGTATATCTTCAGAGAACTGGCAGGATGTAACAGTCCCCCTTGGCTTTTCTTACTAGAAAGAAAGTAACTAGAACTAAAATTAGATTAAGAAGAATAAAGGTATTAGGGCTGTCCACTCAATGTTAAGCCTTAAGTTGTCTTCTTATCCCTGAGATCTTGTGAAAGAAAGAGTGTGTGTGTGTGTGTGTGTGTGTGTGTGTATTATACACACAAAAAGTTTCGAGTTTGCTGTAATGTGGGTATTTAACTATAGGGGTAAGATACCCTGCCAGCATGTCACACTGTCTATAATCTGTGCCCTATCACTGCACTTGTACATCCATAGCAAACGCTGTACACCTTCAGACAGCACAACCATTACACACCTCAGATGTTCTACAATGGACACACATGGAAAAAGTGCAGCACAACACAGCTCTGCACACACATCCCTATGCAATACAACGCTGCACATTCCAACACTGCCTTTGTATCCCACACTGACTCACAGTACACAACAGATCCTCCCTACCAACGCCCTTCAGCGAGCCCCCGCACCCTGCAGGTGAGGCGCTCCGCCGAGTCGGCTCTGCCCCCCCACGCACACGCAATTTACACCAGCCGGAACACGTGCCCCCTGACGCAAGGCAAAGCTTGTGCCAACAGAGGCAGAAGCGAGAGCCTTGCGGCGGGCCCCAAGCAGCGCGCAGCCCAGCGCCCCGCGCGCACGCTCCGCACACTCTGGGCAGCGGCGTCACAATCCCGCCTCCCCTCGCGCCGCGCACCTCGCGCGCAGACAGCACCGACCGCACCCGCTGCGGCGCGGCACGCGCTCGGGGCGCCCCCGTCCCCTGAGACCGCACCAGCCAGCCAGGGCGATGCCGCCGCTTCCCCCGCTCCGCCCTGGCCCTGGCGGGGGGCGAGCGCGCTGCACCGGCAGGGCCCGCGGGGAGAGAGGAGCTGGCCCGGCTGCAGCGCGACGAACTGGGCCGGGCTGGCCTTGCCCCGGCTGCTCAGCGAACGGGGTCGGCCCCAGCGCTTCCCCGCCGCCCTACCTGAGGTCCGGGGCGCCGGGCCCGGCTGCCAGCGGCGCTCGGGAAGGAGGCAGCGATCGCGGGCAAGAGACACAGAGACGCTGCGGAGTCCCGCCCCGCTCCGCCCCCAGATCACACGGGCCCGGGGCGGGGCTTGGTGCGGGCTGGGCGCCCGCCGCGCTGCGTGCGGGGCTGCTCCTGACGCTTCACCCAGCCCCACTTCCACACACGAATGGCGGCGTGAAGGGCTGGACGCAACCGCCTGCCGATTAACCCGGGGAAGTGGAATTAAGCTGTGCGTCTCCTCTGCACTGCCCGCTTTCACTGCTTCCCTCTTCGCCTGGGCCCTCGCTAGTGCCCCACTTGCCAGAGATCCCCCATGGGGACTAAATTAGCTGTGACCTCTGGTGAGATCTTGGAGTCATTGTGGGTAGTTCTCTGAAAACAGCCACTCAATGCACAGCAGCAGTCAAAGAAGCAAACAGCTTGTTGGGAATCATTGAAGGATAGAGAATATCTTCTTGCCTGTGTATAACTCCATGGTATGCCCACATCTGTGAACACTGTCCCCAGATGTGGTAGCTCCAACCATTCTCCACCTCCTCCCTCCTCCCCTCCAAAGCTATCTTGGCATTGGAAAAAGTTCAGAAAAAAAGGCAACAAAAGGATTAGGGGTATGGAAGAACTGCCTTCTGAGGAAAGAAGACAATGACAGACTTTTTGGTTTGGAAAAGAGCCAGTTGAGGGGAGGCTATTATAGAGCCCTAACAAAAATTGAGACTGGTGTGGAAAAAATGATAAAGAATTATTCACTCCTTCCCATAACAAGAGCTAGGGGTCACTAAATGAAATTAATAAGTAGCAGGTTTAGAACAAAGTATTCACACAACACAGTCAACCTATGGAACTCCTTGCCAGAGAATGCTGTGCAGTCCAAAACTGTGACAGGGTTCAAAAGAGAGCTATCTGACGGTACAGCTAGGCTGGGGGGTATGTGTGCGTGTGTGTGTCAGGTATCCCGAATAAACCTCCTCTGCTTTTTTTTTTTGTGGGAGAGCAAACACACTCTTTCGGAAGCCCCTGTACAGCCGGTCCCCAACTTACGGCCACCTTGACTTATGACCATCCGGGCTCCAAGTTACAAACGCGACCCACGCTTACAAACAGCACGGTCACAATGTAACTCAATGGGTTCCAAGTTACGGCTAAGCATTTGGTCCATAATGCTTTCATAACTCAGGGACCGGCTGTATTCCTCATTCCACGTGGAAGAAGGGAGCTTCCAAAAGAGGGGTTTTTTTCCAAAATTTGGCCCAGTCTAGACAGGCCAAATTTTGGAAAAGCATCTTCTGACAAAAGTATCGGAAAAATGTCCAATAGAACCTCACAGTCTAGCCGTACCCTAAGTTCATGCAGGATAGATTCATCATCAATGGCTAATAGTCAAGATGGGCAGATATGGTATTCTCTAGCATCTGTCCGAAGCTGGGAATGGGCAATGGGGTGGATCACTTGCTGATTGTTCATTCCTTCTAGGGCACCTGGCATTGGCCAGTCAGAAGACAGGATACTGGACTAGATAGAGCCAGTATGGCTGTTAGAATCATAGAATACTCCCTTCTACACACTATCATTTATGTCCAGGGCTCGCTGAGTCACGATGAGCCTCGGTCGCCAGCTGCGCTGTCCAGCATTCTGCGCATGTACAAATCATTCTGCGCATGCGCAGATCGCCCGAACCCGGCTCTTCCGGGATGTAATCATCTCGCCACAGGCGAGTAGATTACAGAGATTGTCGAGCCCTGTTTATGTCCATGTAATTTGTGTTGCTCGGGTGTGAATTAGCCACCCCCAAATGACACCAACCTAAAGGCTTGTGTTGGCAGCAATTATATCAGTAGGAGAGCTGTTCATCCTGATAACACATAGGACAGGTGGTCTACACTACTGGTTAAAAATTGATGTATATACCTGTCTCTGGGGTATGAAAATAACACTCTCCTGACCAATGTCAGTAACACCAACTTAAAGTAGTGTTCACACGATACCGGGTCAGAAGGAGTCATTCACCTGAAGAGATAACTTCTGCCACTGGTAGTGATGGAGTATTTATACCAATGACAGAGCACTTTTCCATCAGCATAGTATGTCTTCACCAGATGGGCTACAACAAACATTGATGCAGCAAGGTAGCATAGACTTGCCCATAGCTATTGCCATTCATAGAGGTGGTTTTATGGGGGCTGTCACCTGATCAAGTTTTCCCAGGATCATCTTTTTTTGAAGCTATGATTACACTACAACCTATGCTGGCATAATTTATGTCACTTGGATGCTGTAACAGGGTCATAACTCACCACCACAGTGCCCAGGGGACCCCCGCTGCCATCAGCAGCAGTTCAGTTGCCGGCAGGTGAGTCCCTGAAGCTCAGTGGGGTATGTGTTTCCACACACTGCTCCAGCTGCTGGGAATAGTGCATGGACACACATTCTCCCCTACCCCCCACACTCCTGCCCAGGGGCCACAAGGAATTGCCAGCAGCCGTAAGGAGGGAGTGGCAAGAAGCCTCTCTAGCTCTGCTGCACTGTCAGTGGTGGCAGTGGGATCCCATGGGGTGATTTAAATTGACCATGGGCAGCAGGCAGAGCTGGCAGTGGCGCAGGGCAGAATGGTGGGGGCAAATGGGAGAGATCTGGCCCCAAACTTTGGTGGAAACTGGACCCAGGCCAGGAATATTCCTGATGCTGGTATACCACAAGCCCATACAACCTATGGCTGTACTATCCCCATCCCCATTCTCCTACAAGGCTGTTGCTATACAGAGGAAGCCAGAGGAGAGGCCATTCCATAGAGGGTCTGGGGGCAGGACAGTATCTTTTCAATATACCATATAGGCTATAAATAGCTGGTATGGCACACGACCTGGATGGCCACATTTTTGCTGGTATGGCATACTGGGCTGTACCAGCTTACTTTCACCTCCGTCAATACTGCTGTCCTGGGAACACTGTGAAAGTATCACGTATACACTGCCAGCTCTCCAGTTTTTATGGGCTCAGGATCATGCTGGATGTGCTGGGCTTTGACAAACTTACCTTGTGGTGGCAGAAGAGGCAAACACACTTATACAGCTAAAGCAGTGTTTCTCAACCAGTGGTACGCATACCCTTTGGGATACGCGAGAGAAGTCTGGGGGGGTACGTCAACACAAGTGAAATCTGGCAAAAAATGTCAGGATTTCGCCCTGCAAAGGGATCAGGGAAGAGGCGATAGCATGTGCCTGTCAAACTGAACATTTGGAGCCACATGCCTGGACATTAACAGCCACTCTATACACGCACTCAGGCGCCTGTCAGGAAAGCGTATGGCTGCTGTGGCTCCGGTTTGGACAGGGAGAAAAAATAATCACTTCCACGGCCACCTCTCCTAGTTTGTTTCCTCTCCGGCAGCCTCCCTGGGGTGCTCCAGTGGGGAGGGCAGCTGAAGCTGGAGACATTCATTATCCCCACCCCCGCCAGCAGCTCAGTACAATTTATCCCTATCGTCCCTTCCCTGTGGTGTAAAGAGGAGCTAAAAGGTGGTGAGGCGACACAATAAGCTTTGCTCCAAATGACCCTCCCCTATCAGTAGCGTAGCAAGGAGGGCAGTGGGGGCAGTTGCCCCCAGGCACCTCGCTAGCAGGGTGCCGGGCTGGGGTGGGATTGCACAACCCCAAGTGGTGAGCACAGCGCTGGCAACCGCTTGCTCCCTGCACACAAGCTGCCAAGGCAGGGCCAGGCGGTGGGAGTGAGCACTTCAAAGGTAGGATTACCATATGTCCAGTACCTGGCTCTGAAGGAGGGGGAAGGCATTGGGTTAACACAGGGGGCTGGATGTGCCTGGCTCTGGAGGAAGAGTGGGGGCACTGGGTTAGAGCAGGAGGGCTGGGGTGCCTAGCTCTGGGGGTACTTATAATTTTTTTAAAGGGGTACTTTATAAAAAAAAAGGTTGAGAAACACTGTGCTAAAGCACAAAAATCCCACTGAACCTCTCCAGTCTCTTATCACTTTCCCAAAATACCTCAACAATCAGTCTATCTTCTGCAGCTGGGAAATGGCTTATTTGGCCACCATAAAGGACAAACTGAATTGGGTACTAATCACATGACAATCTTCAAATCACATTTAGGCCCATGACTAAACTTTTCAGGAGAACAACGCTCTATTATGTGTATGTTAAGGTCACAAGTGAAAATTCACTCAAGTAGGAAGATCTGAAAATATGAAATCAAGTGCCACTCAGAAACCTTCTTTAGCTGGTGAAAAAAGTCAAAAGCATCTGAAATTCCTCAACAGCCTGTTATTATCTAATTTGAAATGAGAATCTACCATTCTCTACAAAAACTCAATTATTTGAAATCCCAATACTTGTTACAACTGACTTTAGTAAATACACCCAATAGTTAACATTCTTTTTGTGGAGAATAAGAGAAAGGAGGGAGGAAAGGAAAGGTCACAACCTAAGTCGGTCACCCTGTCTAGTTGGGCATCAGATTGCTTTGAGTATACCCAATTGCTCGTCCTATGTGCTTCTAAGCCTTCTGGGTCAGCATAGAACCAGGTCATTTTTCCTAGGTCTGTCTTTCTCAGGGTATGTCTACACTGTCTCTCAAAGCAGGTTTTCCAGGCCAGATAGACAGACTCACGCTAGTGGGGCTCAAGTTAGTGCATTAAAAATAGCTATGTGGATATTGTGGGTCTGGACCTGCAGAGAGTAAGGATAGCTACCCAAGCAATCAGGTGGTCTAGAGTTCCCTCTAAGCTGTGAATTCATGTGGCTGTGCAGCGGCCTAATAAGCCCTGTGCAGGGGCTCAGAGTTACTGTGACCCATGGAGAGGCACACTCCTCCAACTTCAGGGGCCCTGGGCTGCAGCCACTAAAGCCCCTGTATTCTGGGCCAGCCCTCCCTGATGTGCATAGGGACGGCTCTGCATGCTGCTGTTCCTTGCCTTCCCATCCTGCCTCGAACCATGTCATCACAAGCACCTGACCTTGCACCTCAATCCCCAGCCGTGAGCCCCCGCCAGCATCCTAAATCCCTAACTCCCTCCAGATCGTGCACCCCAACCCAGAGCCCAAGCCCTGAGCCTTCTCCACAACCCTAGCTCCCTTCTAGACCCCAAACGCCAACTTGAATTCCTTCCTGCCCATACCCTACACCTCTAATCCAACCTCCTGCCCTGGGCCCCCTCCTGCACTCTAAATGCCCTGACCCCAGCCTGGAGCGCCCTCATGCACCCCAAATGCCTCATCCTTACCCCCACCCCAGCCAGAGCTCTCAACCCTGCAACCCTGATCCCCCCTCCCACATTCTGAACCCTTCAGCCCAAATCCCACCACAAATAAATGGTCCATGTGCAGAATTGTTACATGTACCAATATGGAGGTGATGTGTTTCACATCTCCCACATTGGTGTACATACCGTATTTTCCGGCGTATAGGGCGACTGGGTGTATAAGACGACCCCCTATCTTTTTAATTAAAAGATAGGGTTTCATCTTATACCCCAGCGCCCCTCCGCCTCCTTTGCTCCCGGTGTCCCTGGTCTGCTGGAGATGGTCCCCAGCAGACCAGAGGCACCGGGACCAAAGCCGCCAGGAGCGCCTGGGCTGCCCCCCCCCCCGCCGGAGCCCCTCCGCGGCTTTGAAAGCCTCGGGGGAAGCCGGCGGTGGGGCATCCCAGGCGCGCATGGGCTGCCCCCCCGCCGGAGCCCCTCCGCGGCTTTGAAAGCCTCGGGGGAAGCCGGCGGCGGGGCAGCCCATGCGCGCCTGGGATGCCCCGCCGCCGGCTTCCCCCGAGGCTTTCAAAGCCGCGGAGGGGCTCCGGCGGGGGGGCAGCCCATGCGCGCCTGGGATGCCCCCCCGCCGGCTTCCCCCGAGGCTTTCAAAGCCGCGGAGGGGCTCCGGCGGGGGGGCAGCCCATGCGCGCCTGGGATGCCCCCCCGCCGGCTTCCCCCGAGGCTTTCAAAGCCGCGGAGGGGCTCCGGCGGGGGGGCAGCCCATGCGCGCCTGGGATGCCCCCCCGCCGGCTTCCCCCGAGGCTTTCAAAGCCGCGGAGGGGCTCCGGCGGCGGGGCATCCGGCGTACAAGACGACCCCCGATTTTGGGGGGATGTTTTTTAACATCAGAGGTCGTCTTGTACGCCGGAATATACGGTAACTAAATTCATTCCACACATGTGCATACAAAACTTAGAGGGAACACTGCAATGGAGAGCCCAGCTGTAACAGCTATACTGCTATTTTTAATGTGCTATCTCAAAGGGAGCTAGTGGAGGGATTCACAGAGAAGAGAGTGATACAGCCAGAAGACAGGGCAAGGCAGGTGTTCGTAGCATTCCAGTTTTTAATGGACTGGAAGGAAGCAATGTATGTGAGAGAGATAGGAGAGGTGGAGGAGGAGGCAGTAGTCAGGACAGAAATCACATAGGCTCTGTAGGCAGACAGGAAAGACCAGATGTTGGGAAAATTACAGCGGAAAAGATGGCAACTGCCTGGCTATGTGAAGCTACAGAGATAGGGTCAAAAATATCCCAGTTTACATATTGAATGATGGAGAGGATGGTAGTGTTATAAACACGAAATGGGAGCAAATCAGAGTGTTCAGGTGGAAAGAAAAGAGTTAAGCAGACTGCAAAACAACCAGGAGGAGTAATCAGAGAAATGGACTGAGATGCAAATTTGGAGAGAGAAATCAGAAGTGGTAGAGTCATTGCCATAAAGGTAGTAGCTGAAGCTTTATTACTAAAGAACGGGTAACAATGAGAAGGGATCAAGAACATAGCCTTGTGCAACTTCCCAGGAACAAGAGAGCCAATGACACAAGAAAAGCGAGAGCAGGGGTAGAGTATAGCAAAGGGAAAGTAAGGAATCAGTGACAATGTCTGGATTTAGCAAATCAGCTATATGCAAGACCAATCAAATAGGGGGGAATTATCAGGCTAAATTTAGAACATCAGCAGTCAAGCAAAATGGCATAACAGATTTCAAGCAGGAACAGTCATTTGAAAACTCATAGGGTAACTAATTGAAAGGAGCAGGCCAAGTTATCAGTGATAGTAAATTCAGTGAGAGTTGGTGTCACAGCTCTGGTAACTATAGCAATGCTCATGGGAAAATTCATGAAATGGCAGAGTACACAAGTGATGGGGACTGAGGCAGTAAAGTAAGCACAGAGCACAGTAAGCTAAATGACAATGGAAACTCTTTGCTCCCCTCCCAAGAGACTAACAAATTACCTTCTTTGAAACCAAATAATTGAAATTCCTTATATTTACCCCATGCATAATTGCTGGGATGCTTGAGCTTTTTGTTTTTTCTTCTGTTGCTGCTAGTATTGCTTAACTGGAAAAAAAATAAAGCACAGAGAAATATCTAGAGAAATACCGCATGTCAGCTTTTGACTTCCAATTTGTCATTTTATAAATACTGTGAAATCAAAATAATGGGGAAAATTACTTTTCCTAGGAACTACTGTTATCATATACTATTAATTTAGATTTCTTAAAGGGTTTTTTTTAGTTTAACTAAATTTAATAAAGTGTATAAAACTTCTGTACACATCTGTACAGTCTAGCAGTAATGGTTTCTGTGGTTATGTGGTTTAATTTTTTGCAACTTTACTAATGGGGGTGAGGTGGCACTCACTGCTGATGGTTGAACTCTCAGGTTTTGAAATGGAATCCCATATACTGGTGGAGGTTGAAAGTGAGAAAACAACAATGGCAAGTGAACTCAGTTTTGGATAGGCACTTTTGTGGAAAATTGTAATGCATTTTTATCTAAGAAATTATTTTAAATATTCAGCTGTTAGAAGGACATACACATTTTCTTTTTCAGATTTGCCCCCAAAACTCAAGTACTTGTGGTGTAAAACTGCACCTGTAATTTGTCAATACAATAGAGGATGCCAGCTGCCAAAAACCTTTCTTTTAAATTCTAATTATATTTGTGTCATGTATGCTTAGCAGCTCTTTAAAATTAATTCTATAGCAAAAGCACAGACAGCTATGTTTAAGAGGAAGTAGCCTAACCACAGACTACATGAATTGTCTTTTTGCTGTTAAGAAGGAGTGTATTAGGAAATGTGTTAGGAAACATGATAATTAAGGATAAGCAGTAAAATTTGTAAGAATAAAAATCCTCATCTGAGTCTCTAGCTCTTCAACAACACACCAAGTTTGGTATAAGTAGAAAAAATTCCTTGCATCCAATTAGAAGAGCTTCATGTCATTCGCTAGCTCTTGAGTAACGCACCAAATCTGGTGTAAGTAAAAACAATTCTTTGCATCTGCTTACAAGATCCTCAGCTAATTCGCTAGCCCTTAAGAGAAAAAATTTTTTTTGCATCTCAAATTAACCACAGAACTGAATAGACAATGAGAGATCAGGCCATAAATACTCTGCAGTAATGACTGCAGGTACCTCATCATCTACAACTCATTCTGGAAACTGAACTCACGTGCTGCTCTCTGACGACAAGAGGCAAGAGGTCCATACCGAGGCAGGCATCGTAACAGCATTCGTGGTCCTCTACCTGGCCAGTAGAGAGATGCCGCTACACCTGATGGGGTGAGTCAAAAAACTTAACAAAAGACTCTGAAAAACCTAACAAAAAGAGTCAAAAAACCTAACAAAAAGTCTAAAAAATCAAGAAAAACAAAATAATATTGATAAGCTATAAGATCAAGGATCCTCATAGTTGCAGTTCTTTTAAAAAATTAATCTAGAAGAAATTAAAAAACTAGATAATGAGTTAGCTGACATCACTAAGTATCCTTGTAATCATGCTAGCAGATACAATTTGCTTTTTGTATTTTTCTTTTTTTATTCATTTTCTTTTAATTCTTAGCTGTTATCTTTTAAATTTGTTATTCATTAAGTGGCAACATTAATAAAGTTATGCTCATTAATTAAAACACAAATTGGTACTTGGTCTACATTTATTGACAACTTCCCAGGTAAGCAAGGGGGCAGACCAGAGTTCTGCACAGTCCTAGCGAACCCAAGGGAAGGGGGCGGTTTGCTTAATTGCGACCACTCACGGCAATTTGAAATCAAATTTTTGAGAATCATGTCCTTTTGTGCTTCAGAATCTGGTGTTTGACTTCTTGCAACAGCTGAGGACATTTCACTAACACCATACCAATGTACAGAACTTCACAATATTCTCCAGTGTTTCCAAAATCATCCAACATTTACACTAAGCCATGAACTCAAGCCGAAGAAGTATAGTGTTTTTGTTCACTTTGAAAGTTTGTGTAGCAGGTTAGCTGCCCCATTTATCCCTCCAAATTCCAATGATTGATAATGAAATATATCATCTCTCTATATATACAAAAAAAAATTTCTGCAGGACAACAGAATGATGTCATCACATCATCTGCAACCACAGGCTGGGGGAATAAGCATGGGCGGTGAAAGTCCATCTGGGGAAAGCTAGCCACAGCCCTGCCCCTGGAGCGAAGTCTCACCCATTCCCAGCCTGGCCCTCTTCAGCAGCCATGTGGAGAGCTGGGGCTGCCGCACTGCGGCCCGGCCTGACCCTCCTCTGCCCTCCCCAGTGGCTGAGGAGAGAGCCAGGGCTGCTGTGTTGTGGTCATGGCCCTCCCTAGCGGCCGACGGCAGAGCTGGGGCTGCTGTGCTGTGGTCTTGGCCCGGCCCTCCTTGGCGGTCAGGGCGGGGGGGAGAGCCTGGGCTGCTGTGGCCTTAGCCTCAATTCGGCCCTCTCTGGCAGTCAGTGGGAGGGAAAGCCAGGGCTGCCGTGGCCTTGGCCCAGTGGCTGGAGTGGCAGGGAGAGTCAGGGCTGTCATGGCCTCTGTCTGGCAATGGTGGAAGGAGAGCCAGGGATGCCACGCTGCAACCTCAGTCTTCCGGCAGCCAGGGGGAGAGATGGGGCTGCTGTGGCCACGGCCCAGCCCTCCCCTGCAACCGGGAGAGAGAGCCAGGGCTGCCGCAGCCTTGGCCTGGCCTGCCAAAAGTATGTACCCCCATCTCCCTCACTCACCACCCTGCCAAGACCTTGGATCATCCAGCCCCCTTACACATGCCCTCCACTGAGACCCTGTACCCTCACACACTCCCTCCACCAAGACCCTGCACCCCCAGCCCTCTCACTCACCCCTTCCATTGAGACCCTGCACCCCAACCTGCTCCTGTACCCTTCCCCCTGGCCAAACACCTACCCCGCGGGGAGGTGGGGGTTGACAAGCATAGCAAGCAGGGGTCACAGCGACCAAGTTTTTGTTAAAACTCTTGGCTCTGCTGACCACTTTTCTCCCTCCATACTTTTACTTTAGTTCTTTATAAGCATAGCTTTGTCTCTTGGCATGTATTGAAGAGGTTCTGTTATAGTTACTAGAAGAATCAAACCAATACAGATCAGCAGCTACTGTAGGACTTTTCTTTTTGTTACTGTGCTGTAGTTAAAAATAATCTGACAATAGACCAAAGCAGAGAACTGCTGGAGCACACACTGGTAGAAATCTGTAGAAGCTGAATTCATCCCTACTGCAGAATTAAAATAATTTTATATACATTAATGGTGAGCTACAAAAGTAAAAAGGGATCTTTTTTTCTTTATCCGTAAAGAATGCCTGAAAAGCTTTTGTCAAAGGGGTTTATTTTCACTTGAAATTTTATATACATTAGACTTTGCAGTCATGTCTTCCCTAAAAACTATTATGGTGACTTTAACATAATTACATCCCCAAAACAGAAAAATTGAAAGCTGAACAAATGACTATTAAGGTCCTTTATTATTTTTATTATTATTATTATTAGCACCTAGTTAATTTCCATACTTAAGGGCTGCGTCTAGACTGGCATGATTTTCCGCAAATGCTTTTAACGGAAAAGTTTTTCTGTTAAAAGCATTTGCGGAAAAGAGCGTCTAGATTGGCACGGACACTTTTGTGCAAGAAAGCCCCGATCACCATTTTCTCCATTGGGGCTTTTTTGCGCAAAACAATTTTTACCTGTCTACACTGGCCCTCTTGCGCAGAAGCATTTGCGCAAGAGGGCTTATCCCTGAGCGGGAGCATCATAGCATTTGCATAAGAACACTGACAATCTTACATTAGATCGTCAGTGTTCTTGTGCAAATTCAAGCAGCCAGTGTAGACAGCTTGCAAGTTTTTCCGCAAAAGCAACTGCTTTTGCAGAAAAACTTGCCAGTCTAGACGCAGCCAAGGAGCACTTTTGACAAAAACATGTTTGTTATAGATACAATACTCCAGTCTCTTCAACAGAGTTCACAATTAACATCTGAAACCCCTGATTTTTCTGGGTATCAAAATGGTCATTCATGATATTTCTAAAGGCTAAACACAAACTTTTTAAAATAACATTTTACCACTGAATACATTCTGAGAAAATAAACATGCACCTCTCTCAACTAACAAAAAAGTTATTTGCAGATCAACTATCATAATGTATCTTGACAATTTATTTTTATTTCCTTTTAATTCTAAAGCAAATTAAGCAAACAATATGGGTGATATGAGGACAGGCATGCAGCAATTAAAGCACTACAGTACAGCTGACAATACATAGACATGGAAGAACTTAAAAAAATAACACAGTCTTGTAGCACCTTAGGCTAGGTCTACACTGCAAGCTTCTTTCAGAATAAACTTTTCCAGAAGAAATCTTCCAGAAAAGCTTATTTTGAAAGAGAGCATCCACACATAAAAAAGCTAAATTAAATAGCGATTTGCTATTTTGAAAGATAGAGTCCACACTGATTGGACACTCTCTCACATTTAAGGCCACCCGGAATCAGTTCAGGCAGGGCATTAGGTCAGCAGTTGCTTCTGGGTGCTGCCGCCTGGGGCTCTGTGTCCTACCTCTCTGAGGGACAGCAAAGCATTTGCACTGTTTGCTTTGGTTGCCCTGTGTTTGGACACCACAGCACACCTTGCCAAGGTGCCGGAGCTGCCTCTGGGCATGCGATAGTTCCACACTGCCATGCTGCAGTTTCTGCAGACTGCCTTCATGGTCCTGCATGAGCTCAACTCTGAGCTCATCCTTGAGAACCTCTGCCTGTGTGCGGGAGCAATGCCCTTGCAACCACACCCCATGGTAGAGCGACGGTTCTGAAGGCTGGATACCAGTTCTGACTGGTGGAACCGGCTGGTGATGGAGTGGTGGGATGACAAGCAGTGGCTCCACAACTTCAGAATGAGGAAGGAGACATTCTTGGATCTGTGTGCCTGGCTCACCCCTGCCCTCCATCAATGAGACACGCAGATGTGACCTGCCATCCCCCTGGAGAAGCGGGTCACCATTGCTGTCTGGAAGCTCACCACACCAGACCCTGGAGGGTCTCCTCTTCGCCCCATATCTCCAGGAGGGCCAGGATCTCCACCCCAGACCAGGACAGCACACACCTTTACCGGCCCCAGGCAGGCTTCTGGGAGCCCCATGCATGCTCCCTGGCAGGACCAATGGACTCTTGGGGGGCTTGTGGCTGGGACATTGGTGCCTGCACATCAGGCACTGTCAGCCACACAGTGTATGGCAGCTCCCAGGGCTGGCTTCCTGCCATAAGCCCTGTTTCCAGTGTCTGCAGCTTTAAGAGTTGCCAGGAGACAGGAACTATAGAGCTGTGATTAGTGTGGACTGGGAGGCCCCTTTTTTTTGACAGAACTCCCTTTTCCATGTCCACACATGCCTTTTTCCAAAAAAGCTTTTTTGGAAAAACCCTTATTCCTCGTAGAAGGTTTACCGCCCTCAGAAAAAGCCCTCCATTATTTCTACTTTTTGTCTAAATAACACTATTGCAATGTGGACGCTAGTATTGTTTTTCTGAAATAACGGCCTTTATTCCAGAAAAACGCTGTAGTGTAGATGTACCCTTAGAGACTAACAAAACATTTATGGTATCATGAACTTTTGTGGGCACAACCCACTTCTTTAGATGAAACGTGGACATGTACATAGTGCTGCCACCATGCTGTCACATCTGAGATGGTAATGTAGCAGGTGGCTGAAGAAACAAAGCAATTTTAAAACTGAAAACAAAATTGGTAGAACCACTGAACACTGTTTATATTGGTTAAAAAAAATCAAAATTAGGATCAGTGCTATCTAGTGAAATTTGGAGAAATGAGATCAATTATGCTAAACAATTAAAAGGTCACCCATTATTTTCCAACAGGCCTTTAAAAAAGGTCTGATAAAATCATGGTGATTGATTGTTTATAATTGCACCAAGCATGTGATCTAGAGTAACTCCATTTTTGCATGGATTAGAGATGACAACTTTTAAGGAGCTATTAAAAGTGCTTCTTATTAAACTCTTTGGTCCAAAATTCAACTTAGCATAATTGAGCTGACTACAATGAGGAAATGGCTGCTAAAACAGGGACTGAATTTGGTCCTTCCTCTCCACTTAGAATACAAGAATAAAAAAAAAGAGGTCACACCTCCTTCCCCTCATGCAGTAACTGTGGTTCTTTGAGATGTGTGTCCTGATAGGTGCTCCACTTCAGGTGCACATGCAACTCTTCAGCCCTCAATCACAGATTTTCCATTAGCAATGTACGTTCAGCCCATGCATGCATCCTATATAATTTCATGCTATACTTAAATGCTATTCAGGACTGTGTGGGTGCCACCTTTAGTTCCTTTTCATCTAAACATCCCACAGAGAAAAGTTTGAAGCAAAGGGAGAGATAGTGGTACACCCATCAGGACACACATCTGAACAACCAGTTCTACAATAAGGCAGTAACCTCTTCTTCATTGAAGAGTGTCCCTACATGTGCTACACTTCTGGGGACTCCTAACTATTATCCCCATAGGGAGGAGGAAGCTTCAAAACTAAAGAGAGTACTGCATTAACAAGTGTTGTATCTGAACTGCAGGCCTGGTTCAAGCCAGAGTGCTCAGAAAATGTATGTACTGAAGCCCATGTTGCAGCCTTACATAACTCAGCTACTGGAAGGTTTTTGGGTAATCATATGGGCATTGCATGAGATCTGGTAGAATATATTATTGACCTTTATGAACTGAGCAACAGCGGCTTTGTACCATGTGACACTACACCTACAGATCTACTTCAACAGTCTCTGGGAAGAGATTGTGGAGCCCTTGGATATGTATGTGATGAAAATTAACAGCCTAGGCTGCTTCTGAAATTGCTTGGTCCTATCTAGCTAAAAAGCTAATGACCACTTAACATGTATAGTTAGGTAGGGTCAGGATTTACTGCCAAGGTGTGCTCACCGATCTCTGGCTCCGTTGATGATAACCAGAAGGCTGCTTGTGTGCGTGCTCAACAATGTGTGCCATGTCGACCCCAAGAGAGCCCCCAAAGACCACAAATCAGATAAGGATTGAAGGTGCCCAGTCAGGTTTATTGTTAAGACAAGTACAGTAATAATTGTCAATAGACTCTACTGGACCACTATGCATATGCAATTGGTAACAATGGTTGACTCAATCAATGGGAAATTTCCATTGCCCCCTAGGTCATCCAGAGACAGTTCCCCCAAAATACCACTTTATATACAGATACTAACAACTTACACATCATTGCTGACGTGTCAGGTTACCCTCTGATGCTACTTGGATACCACCCATCACCCTGTACCTCGTGGTTTGATTAGATCATCTCTATCCATCATGCTATCATTTCAGACCTTTTCCTGAACCTGGGTCTGTATGTGTGGAGAGCGTGTACCAAAATCTTTTTTAATGAGTTGGTGGTATAGTGTGCTTTCCACTTATGACCAGCACTAATTACTGTTCTATGCCTGGGCCAGTTAGCGTTTTGCTCTCCCTGCCCTGTTTGTGCCAAGTTCTGTGAACAGGGGCCTGCTTCTTGCTCACAGCTTAGCTTTGCTTTATGTTAGCCATGTTTTGTCCATTGTTAGCTAGGCCTCAAACCAAGTCCGTGCTACATGCACTTTTGTTTTAGGCCTTCATCTTACTACAACATATACATTATGAAAAGGTCTCCTGTTGCAACTTACATGGTTCTGGAAAAAGCCTTTGGTATAGATGGACTGGTTAAGATGAAACTCAAGTAGTACCTTAGATAATAATTTAGAGTCTGAGTGGAAAGAGACCTTGTCCTTGAAGAATGCCCTAAACAGGGATGAGGGTCTGCCATCAAGGCACTGGTTTCTCTGACTATGGGCAAATTTGATAGCTACTAAAAAGGCCATCTTCTGAATAAGTGAAGCAAATAACAGGTTGCCATTGTTTTTAATGGCAGTCTTATTAAATATTTCAGTACCAGGTTGAAATTTTAAGTACTAGCTTCTTCATTGGAGTGGGGCCCTCAACTTAATAACAGTGATTCTCCAAACCTTTAATAAACCTTGAAGATATCTTCTTAAACCCTTGTACTCTGAGTGGAGCATGGGTCATTTACAAGTCTCCTCCACTTCACTCTGTCTTGAGACAAAACTTTTAGCTGACTGCAGAAATATCCTAGTTGTTGTCCTTCAATCTCAATAAATATACTATGAGCAAATAGAGAAAATCTTTCTGCGGGAGGATATTACGACAAAGTGAATTTTTAAATCAGCTGACAACCCTGATTTTTTCACATCCAGAGGGTAACTCAGGATAGCTGAGAGCAACAAAAATGTAGACACAAATTGGTGGCATTAGCACCAGTGGCTGAATCTCTTCCACTTTTGCAGGTAAATAATTGAAGTTAACTTCTTTCTACAACACTTGTACTTCTGCAGAGCAGGTAAATTCTAAGCCTGAAAACCACTGAGGAAAACAGCTGATACTTCTTGTTCCTGGAATATTGAAGGATGATATCCCCAATTTTGGAGAATATAATGGAGAATTTGAGAGCCCAGTTTGCATTCATAGTCATGGGAGGAACATCTCCTGAGAGTAGTGGCAGTGGTATCCCGAACGCCACAGAGACAGACAGCTGAAATTTGGATCTGATGGGCTACACACCAGTTTCACAATTTGAATGCTTCAGTGCATAGAGAGGAGGAACCTGTTCTTTCTTATTTGTTGAAATAAAACACGCAGGCCACATAGTCATGATCCTGAATTTTTTCCCCAATGAGGGGAAGGAAGTGAAGGTAAGCAATCCTGAGTTTCAACAGGTTGACATGGAGATGGGTTTCTTGGTTTGACCATCTGACCTGAACCACGCGGCAAGGCACTAAAGTAAGCTCACCATTCCAACATGGATGTGTATGTGTTCTCATGCTTGTTATTGGAGTAGGGTCAGCAAAAGGTATTCCTAGAATAATGTTAAGTTGATTTTTTCACTAGTTCGGGAAGTTTTTTATATGAAAATGAATTGAAATTTGGCTGACCAATCTGTTGAGCCAGCTCCTGGAAGCAATAGAGACATATTTTGCATGACTGGTTATAAAAGTGCAAGCTGCCATATGACTCATGACCTGTAGACAGTTCCTTTCTGAGGATTCCTTTAAATGATTGCGACTAGATTTGCTTATGAGTCTGGTTATGGGAAAGTAGGCCATGGCTGCCAATGAATCCAAGGATGCCCTATGAACTGTATTCACTGTACAAGCATTAACATGGTTTTTCTTGCATTGAGACGAAGACCCATTTCCTAGAAAAGAAAAACAGCCATCTGAGTGGATGGCAATACTGCTTTATAAACTCAACCCAGAGCAGCCACTCTGAAGCATGGGGACATTAAAATTACCTCCTAATGAAGGTAAGTGGACACTACTTCTAAGACCTTTCAGGACACCTTTGCTGTTGAGGAGAGGCCAAAAGGGAGATACTTGGATTGGGAATATTCCAGGCATATAATAAAGAGTACATATTTTTTGTAAGATGTGTGTATTGTTGTATGGAAATAGGTGTCTTGTAGATTGAGGGCCAAAAATTAATCTGCCAAGGTCACCATCCTGAAACTTTAAGACTTAATGAATATGTGCAATAGTCTCAGATTCAATTTGGTCTCCACACTTTGTTCTGCTATGGCATAAGGAACTATGATTAGAAACCTTTTCCCAGGTGAATGGCAGGGGCTCAGTCTGTCACTCCTATCAAAGACAGCCTATTTCTTGTTTCAGTACAATCAAATCAGATGGTACAAGATTTAAATGTACTTAAGTAGGTACTGATGATGTCTGATTCTTTGGTTTGCAGAGAATCAATGATCCCAATTGGGGAGGTACTGGTGACAGAGCTGTGGCTGATGGTTCTGTCTGGAGGAGCGTGTATTCTTGCCCTTCTTGGGCCTGCTAGGTGGTACCAGGTCCACCAATACAGAGTGGGGGAATCACAAATTATCCACACAACTATAACAGTTTTCAGGATGGAAGGACGAACAGATTCTGATTGCATCTAGCCAAATTACTGCAGGTATTCCTAAAACCTTGCCACCCTATAATGCCTATATATCGAGCACATACCCATATTTTTATGGACTTGCAGTTTACAGTGTTGTGACATACTATCAATATTCCTGTTCGCAATCATTATTGTATGAATTGGGAGTAAATTTAAATTTACCTTTGTTTAATAGACTATTAAAGTCCTAGAGGATACATGGTGCATAGTGACATTAGAAGCATAAAGTGAATGAGACAGGCTTGGATCATCATGGAACAGGGGTAGGCAATACTTTTTGATGGGGGGCATGCCAAGGTTTTGGAAAGCAGTCTAGGGCTGCACTTCTCTAGGGAGGGAGCACGGTGTTCAGGACAGAGGTTGGGTGCAGAAGGGAGCTCAGGGTAGGGGACTGGGGTACAGCAGAGGATGAATGTCAAAGGGAGTTTGGGTGAAGGAGAGGGCTGTGATCTGGGGCAGGGGATTGGACTGCAGGGTCCAAGAGGGAGTAGGAATGCAGGAATGACTTTTGATCTGGGGGAGGAGTGTAACAGGATGTAGTCTGGGAAGAAATTATGACCTGGAGTGGGATGTGTGTCCAGAGGATTTGGGTGGTGACCTTGGGCAGAGAGTTGGGAAATAGGATAAGCTTGGGTGTAAGAGGCAGGGGCAGAGGTGCCGGAGACAGTCCCTAGCTGGGAGCCACTTACCTTAAGGGCCAGCAGCCCAACAGACCGAAATTGCCACCAAATGCTCTCTGAGGGAAGGAATTGCCAACCTTGCCGCCTTTATAGGTGTAGAATATAATCTAGCACCTGTTGGATAGGTAAAGAGAAAGGGCCGAGATCTCTTGCTGAACACTAAGACTGGAACCGGTACCATTTCTGAAGGTAAGTCTTGCGAGTAGTGTGTCACCTGCTGTTAATCAGCACGTTCTTCACCTCCCGAGAACAGGACCAGACCGCACTCAGCTGAGCGGCGCGAGGCAGCAGTCATGCACGCACAGTCCGGTAGGGCTACTGCTAGCAAAAATCTCCAGTTTGTGGCACCGGGATGAGCCCAGCACCTCGAGTGGAGCACCCTTGGGGACACTACTAGACGAAGAACAGCTGGTGACTCCCTCTACATTCCACACTCCCCTAGCAGGGAGAGGGGGAAGGGGATAGAGGAGACTCCGCGCACTCTCCTGCCCCAAGGCCAATCGTGGCCTAGGGGTGAGAGTGCGCAAAGTTTCTCACCCACCCTCCTGCCAGTGATGCGCCTCGCTGTTTAAAACAATTGGCTCATTCTAGGTGCTGAGCAACTCTGGCAGAGGGGAGTCACCAGCTGTTTTGAACAGCCTCAGCACCTCAGCAGGGCAAGCTGGATCAAATGGCTTGGTGGGTTGGATCTGGCCTGGGGGCCATATCATGCTCCCCCCCCCCCCCGCCCCCGCCCCCCATGGATTCACTATATATCAGTCTAGATGAGGTAAAGATCTCCAGGCTTCTACTTTTCACCTATTTAATTTTATTTCAAATGCAACAAATACCTGCCTTATAGAGTAGCTCTTAGGCTTTCAGTCTAAACCTCTTCTCTTTAAACATGACTCATGTTTAAAAATTAATTTCTGAGCTGTACTTTAACTCTCAAAGTTTAAATTGTTTAGATTTTGGTTCAGGCTTATGTATTGTTTAAAATATATCACTAGTCCATGGGCCTACAAATACTATGAATCAAAAAAACATATGGATGATATCTAGTTACCATGACCGTCAACACAGAGGTGCTTAGCAGTGAAGGTTTAATGATTAGACATTTGACAGTTTTACAGTGATCTGACAAAGTGAGAACACATTACAAAAAAGCTTAAAAGATTAGAGATTGCAAAGTGCAGAACCTAAAAGAAAGGTGTGAGGTGGTCTACACACTTCACCCTCATACAATGCAATCAGTGTGAACACATGCTACTTTTTTTTTTTTTTAATAAGACCTATGTTCTTTCACAGAATGAAGCAGGGACACATGCAGTTAAGGTAATGTAGTTAGAAGCTGTAGCTGAGATTTTTGGCTGGCATCTTGCTAGACTCATAAGGGGATGGACTATAAATGCATTGCACTCCACTAGGCTGCAGGACCATTATATTTCAGAATAAGATAGTATCCATGTTCAACACCAACTCAGCGTGGTGCCCTAGAATATGCCTTTTTAAAATAATTCACTTTTTTATTTTAATAAATTTAATAAATCACTAAATTGAACCTCTTTTTAGACTTCAGCTATCCAAAAAGATGTATCCAGGACATCACCCTTTCATTCTATTATTTGCAATATTTCAGAACAGCAGAGGACTCTTTTTTGGAAAGGCAGAAAAGTTAATCAAGGAACTACTACAGGTTGGACCTCGCTGGTCCAGCACCCTCAGGACCTGACTGGACTCGAACGAGAGGATTTGCCGAACCAGGGAAAGTTCTTCCCTTCATGGCTGTGCTGCCACCAGTCTAGGGCTCCAGCCTGCCCCAGCTGCTGCCTCAGCCCCCCAGGCGCTCTGGCCCCGGCAGTAGCAGGCTGGAGCACCACGGCCAGAGCTGTGCAGATGGGGCAAAGCTCCACTGCCACCTGACTCTGCGGCTGGGGCCAGAGCTGTGTGGCTGGGGCAGAGAGATGGGGCTGGAGGCTTGTGGCCCAGGCCAGAGCTCTGTGGCTGCTGCTGGAGATCCCCAGCCACTCAAGCCAGAACTCAGCCAGAGCTCCCTGGCTGCCACTGGGGCCGGAGCTCCTGATTGGGGCTGAAGGCTGCAAGTAGGCTAGAGCTTCCCAGCCATTGGGGCCAGGAAGCTCTGCTGGGACCAAAACTCCCTGCCATGCCACCATGCTTCTCCCTCCCACCCCCCCCCCCCCCACTAATGGGCCTTCTGGCTGAGTTGCCTGTGCCTCTCATGGCACTCCTGCCCCACCACCAGACCTCCCTCTTCCTGGGCTCTGAGTTCCAGTTAAGGGAGGTGCAAGTTGTATTCAGGAACATCTACTGAAGTTAAGCTTTGTCCTTAAAAGGAGCTTAGTTATGGGTACATCTTATGAAGCTGTACATATGTAAATAAAACAAACTCTAGGATAAATGGAAACAGCTAGAGAAGAAACTAAACCTTCTCCTCTTCCTCTTTTTGAATTTACCAACTAAACCAGTCATCCAAAAGCAGGGTCTTCCAGGAAACAGAACAAAACAAATCCCTGGCCACAATCTCCTTCAAAAGTCAGTTCAAGTACCAGTCAATATATTCCTTCTTAAAAAAAGAGTTACTTATAGGTCAGTTTAAGTTCTCTCCAATTACCAGCTCTTGATATGGGAGCATAACCCAAGGACTATCCAGGAGGCATTTTCTAAGGGTTAAAATGGAATATAATCTCAAGATTGGAACACTAGTGAATGAGAGAACCCAGAACTTAATCCCGTCCATCCTGGCTTTCAACACCTTCCCTGCGCTGAAATTGCTCTTATGGATGTCTCCAGCAACCTCCTCTTAGTCAAATGTCAGCCCTATCTTATCCTATACCTCTGCTGCTTTTGATTAATCACTCCCCACTTGTCTTCCTGCCCTCTGGCAATTGTGTGTCTTCAGGGGGTCCCTATCATCCACCCCCTCTCATTTCTCATGAAGTCCCAATGAGCTCTAGCATAGGTGGCCTCTCTGTGTTCCTCTTTTTAAAGATGGATCACATTGATAAATTCAGAGGCAATATTGGATTTACCTCTTAAGAGTTGTTGCTTGGTGATGATGGTCCATTTTGCTGAGTCCCAGGAGCTGAAAGGACTGATCTACTGTTGCATGTGTCTTGGAGTTGTTATGGTATGCTATGGAAGGGATATGAAGGCCCCAAAAAAGCAGTCCAGTAATCATCATCCCACTGGTCTGGGAGCAGGCACATTGGAGCTCCCCATCTGTGGCTCCTGAGAGATTTCATTACAGCTGAAGCACATCTTTGTGCTTTTGGCTTCCTCTAGCTATTGTATTCCATCAAATTGGAGCAAGAAACAGACACAAGGAATAGTAATTTTCTTTGATTCTTTTGGTCATACTCCACATCAAACCGTGCTTCTAGTTTTATGGAAGAGATGAAAACCCCCAGTCACTGATTAAAGATAGTAACAGTGCGTGACTGGGGTTTCTAAAACTGATTTTGAAACGTTCTTTACTTGTGGAAGGACCAGAGCTGCCGTACAGTTGAAGACTGAATGTACTATGTTACAAATCTGGATTTTCAGTTTCTCTCTATCTTGAAACAACAAAGCAATCCACCTCTAAGTTTCACATACAACATCTCATGCCAGGATACCATGAGTCTGGAGTATATATATATATGTACATTTTAGTAAAGGTAGCCATCAAATGTTCTGTAACTGACCCTACAATTTACTTAAAAACATGTGTGTGTCACGTACACCAGGCAAAAGCTATCTAAGTATTTTAAAATTTCACAAGTAGACTGTTTGAGTGTTTGGATAAATTTTGCTTATTTTAACTCTCGTTTCCTTCTTTTGGACTAAAGAAAATTGTACACATGTGTTTCTCTGGAAGTTTTCTTACTTTTGATTTGGCTATATCTTGTCTTAATTGCTTTTCCTTTCCATATCTGAGCAACTGTAGTCTGTGATCCTTTAGTCTGTTACATAAAGATGGGTCTGCTGTGCCCAATTGTATCTCAAAGGACCTCTGCATAGGTGCAGTAGTGCACTCAAATGCAATGAATTGCAGACTGGGATGGGGGGGAGGGGGAGGAGAGAAGGAGGGGGAATAAGTGTTTTCCCTGTGCCTGTTTCAGAGGACTGCTTTTAATGAGGATATATATACCTGACTGCATCCAAATCTTCCTCAAATTCCTATTTCTAAACATATTTTATTTCAGCTTTTTGCACTGGGATAAAAGCAGAAAAGCAGGTAAATATACTGAAAGTCAGGGTACGTCTAGACTACAGGCTTTTGTCGACAGATACTGTCGACAAAACTTCTGTCAACAAAGAGCATCTAGACTACATTGAGTTCTGTCGACAAAGCAAGCTGCTTCGTCGACATGGTAGTGTGGACGCAAAGGACAGTTTACATGCAATAACACCTTCTGTCGACAGAAACTCTGTCGACAGAAGGCGTTATGCCTCGTAAAATGAGGTTTACCAGCGTCGACAAAACTGCTGAGTTCTGTCGACGTTATGTCGACAGAACTCAGCGGTAGTGTGGACGCAGGTATAGTTTTGTCGACAAAAGTGGACTTTTGTCGACAAAACCCTGTAGTCTAGACACACCCCCAGATACTATCTATTCATGGAAAAAGCAGAATAGACATTAAATTAGCCATTGACTTTGTTTTTATTTAGGAGCTAATCAAAATTGTTATATCAGAGCTTTGGTTGACTGGAATGATATGGGTTATTTTTTTAAAGTCAACATGATATGTACATTCAAATGTGTGCAAGACAAACAATGTCCATACTACATGGTAACATTATAGAAAAAGAAATGTTTGAAATCTACAGCTATGAACCCTTTCTGTTTTTGGTATCATTTATTTAGTCAGCACTTAGGCTACTTTATAGAAAGCCATTTCACATGTGACCTATTTAAAAATTTGTACAGGCTTAGTGGCAAGATCATAGTGTAAGTGTAGTTACACTAAGAATTGCTTACTGTCAGGGCGCCCCTTATCCCTCCTGCCCCGGGGCCGACCTGTTTTGGCCGTCCCGACCCGATATTTTATGCTATCAAAAATAGCATAAAATATTTTTGATGCTAAATCTCTTGTAATTTAAACTGGAAATATGTCTAACCCGCAGTTTATAAAGTAATTATTAATAACCAGCCATGTGAATTTAAGTGAGCAATTATATTTTGAACATACTATAATTCTAAATGCCACAGATGAAAGAACAAAACTGCTGAACCTGGATGATTATTCTACAAAATCTAACCACTTAAAAGCATAATCTGAGTTGCTAAAGCTTCTCATAACTGTAATAAAGTCTTCGTTTTAATGAGAGCTGTTGATCACAGCTGCAACTAGAATGACAATGGTGTGAACACTGCAGAAAATGCTGAAGCCCAAGTATTCAGATAAACTTTGCAATCATTCTGGTAACATTACAATTTTTCTTTAATATGAAAGGGTGGTAGGATGCACCACCTACAGATGGGATAATTAGTTTCTAGGGTAATTTATTACCAGACCAACTGTAATTAATTCTTAAAATCCCTGTTTTTTATTGTGGTCTTTTGTAAACAACTTGTTTTTTAAAACAAACCTATGTAGCAAATAAAGGCATCTTTTCAGTAAACAAAAGAATTTCACAGAATACGAAAATATATAAACAAATCTTTTCTGTAGGAGGATATACAGACATACCATATATAACTATGGCTATTAAACAAAATTAAATGTATATTAAAATGTTAGGGGTCTGATGTAAAACAAAAAAAACCAAGGAGATTCAAAGTGAAAATGCACCATCCTTAATTCACTCTATTGTGCTTAGTTACTACAGCATGTATGATATTAAAAATTCAAATGCAAACAGCACTTTTTAACTCAAAGAGCCAAGTGATTTCTTTGGAAATGTATTCAATTAAAAATGCTCCTAGCTAAGATGAGGTGTGGCAAATTTTAGCCCCCGGGAAAAAAAAACCAGTCAAATTATAAACTCCTTAAAATAGGAGTTTATAATGACAACTACAATGTTGCTATGAGTACCACTATAATACATACCATGGGATTGGGGTGGGTTTTTTGTTGTTGTTTTTTGCGTAGTATACATATATAGTAAACAGACATTGAAAATCCTGGTATGCAGCTTTTTCACTAAAGTTGTGCAATTCCTTAAACTGCTGAGTAAGCCTCTGTCTTAAATATTTTAGAAAAGGAGAAGAAACCTTTCTGCAGAATATATACAAAGTGTGCACTAGTTAAGAGTACTGAAATTTATATACAGGTAAGTGCACCAAGATAGAGACAGACATGAATATCTTTGGAGAGTTGAATCAACACTTAGTTTGCTTTTCTACAATTATAAATGCATACTGAAGATTGTTTTTAACGAAGATGCTTCAAATTTTGTCTGAAGATGCTTCATTTCCCCTCAGTAAGGGTTTCATCACCAAATTTTACATCAAGCTAAATTCTTTAGGAGATGGTGTACCATCAGGCATGTCACAGGATGGCCCACTCATAGCTGCAGATAAACAAACAAAACACACATTGATAAGAAAGGTCGATATTAAAATTTATATCAATTTTCCTGTAAACTGAAATGAAGTTACCCATCATAATCACTATGCAAAAACACTATGTTACTGAGATGTTTAAAATTAGACCTACTTTGACATCGTTACAATGTGCTGAGCAATTCACTCTTGAAATTCAATAGTCTGCCACAGATGGCAAAAATAAACCTACCAACAGCAACTGTTGGCAGAAACCGCCAATATCTGCTCATGTAGAAGTCAGACAGACAGAACAGGGAACACATTTTAGAAAATACAATGATCTGAACTGGCTTGACAGACACAGAAAACAATTTTTATCTGTCTAATTAAGAGGTAAGGAAGTTGGTAGGAAAAAATATTTTCAAACTTCTCAGAGCTGTAGTACAAATAAAGGAAAGTTTTTACAAATTGTTCTTGACAGTGTTTTTAAACAGATTTACGTATACACTTAAGCCAAACAACTAAAAAAGTGTGTTGCAGTAAATTTCTAGTATAAACTGAAGAGATCAGGCAGTTTCAGTTTGGTACTTTTAGCTGGGACGGAGCACAAATCAGGTGATTGGTGGATCCTTCCAAAATGCTGAGAGACAGAGACAGAGACAGAGACAGAGACAGAGACAGAGACAGAGAGGGGAGAAGCAGGAAGATCAGGGCTCTGGTGCATGAGAGGCACAGTAGGGGGGAGGACAACAGTCAGAGGGTGGGCCGCAGATGGAGCCTCACTGGACTGCAGGTTACCCACCACAGCTCTAACGCTATTAATGCATCTACATTTTAGCTCTTTAAGAATGTAGAGGGAAACAACGAATTCGATCAATATCAAATGGTAAAGCCTTCCCAAGTCTAACCCATCAAAAATAAAATCTAAACTTATGGAACTATTAGGAATAGTGGAACACTACTCAATCCTTCACCTGTATGGGTGGAATGATCCTTTTCTCTCTCCTTATTCATTTAATACATGGTAGCTCATAGACTTTAAGGTCAGAAGGGACCATTATGATCCTCTAGTCTGACCCCCTACACAATGCAGGCCACAGAATCTCACCCACCCACTCCTGGAATAATCCTCTCACCTATATCTCAGATACTGAAGTCCTCAAACGGTGGGTTAAAGACCACAAGATGTAGACAATCCTCCAGTAAGTGACCCGTGCCCCATGCTACAGAGGAAGGCGAAAAACCTCCAGGCCCTCTGCCAATCTACCCTGGAGGAAAATTCCTTCCTGACCCCAAATATGGCGATCAGCTGAACCCTGAGCATGTGGGCAAGACTCACCAACCAGACACCCAAAAAAAAGTTCTCTATAGTAACTCCTATCATCTCACCATTGGCCTATTTACCACTGATAGTGAAAGGTCAATTAATTGCCAAGATCATGTTATCTCATCAAACCATCCCCTTCATAAACCCATCTAGCTTAATCTTGAAGCCAGATAGGTCTTTTGCCCCCACTACTTCCCTTGGAAGGCTGTTCCAGAACTTCACTCCTCTAATGGTTAGAAACCTTAGTCTAATCTCAAGTCTAAACTTCCTGATAGCCAGCTTATATCCATTTGTTCTTGTGTCCACACTGGTATTGAGCTTAAATAATTCCTCTCACCCTCTGGCATTTATCCCTCTAATATATTTAAAGAGAGCAATCATATCTCCCCTCAGCCTTCTTTTGGTTAAGGTAAACAAGCCAAGCTCCTTGAGTCTCCTTTCATAAGACAGGTTTTCCATTCCTCGGATCATCCTAGTGGCCCTTCTTTGTACCTGTTCCAGTTTGAATTCATCCGTCTTAAACATGGGAGACCAGAACTGCACACAGTATTCCAAATGAGGTCTCACCAATGCCTTATATAATGGCACTAACACCTCCTTATCTCTACCGGAAATTCCTTGCATAATGCATCTCAAAACCGTATTAGCCTTTTTCACGGCCATGTCACATTGGCAGCTCATAGTCATCCTGTGATCAACCAGGACTCCGAGGTCTTTCTCCTCTTCCGTTACTTCCAACTGATGTGTCCCCAGCTTATAACTAAAATTCTTGTTATTAATCCCTAAATGCATAAACCTTACACTTTTCACTATTAAATTTCAGCCTATTACTATTACTATTACTCCAATTTACAAGACCATCCACATCTTCCTGTATGATATCCCGATCCTTTTCTGAATTGGAAATACCTCCCAACTTTGTGTCATCCACAAACTTTATTAGTACTCTCCCACTTTTGGTGCTGAGGTCAGTAATAAAAAGATTAAATAAAATTGGTCCCAAAACTGATCCCTGAGGAACTCCGCTAGTAACCTCCCTCCAGCTTAACAGTTCACCTTTCAGTATGACCCGCTGTAGTCTCCCCTTTAACCAGTTCCTTATCCACCTCTCAATTTTCATATTGATCCCCATCTTTTCCAATTTAACCAATAATTCCCCATGTGGTACTGTATCAAATGCCTTACTGAAATTGAGGTAGATTAGATTGACTGCATTACCTTTATCTAAAAAATCTGTTACTTTCTCAAAGAAGGAGATCAGGTTGGCTTGGCACGATCTACCTTTTGTAAAACCATGTTGTAATTTGTCCCAATTGCCATTAACCTCAATGTCCCCAACTACTTTTTCCTTCAGAATTTTTTCCAAGACCTTGCATACTACAGATGTCAAATTAACAAGCCTGTAGTTACCCAGGTCACTTTTTTCCCCTTTCTTAAAAATCGGAACTATATTAGCAATTCTCCAGTCAAATGGTACAACCCCGGAGTTTAGAGATTCATTAAAAAATTTTGCGAATGGACTTGCAATTTCATGTGCCAGTTCCTTTAATATTCTTGGATGAAGATTATCTGGGCTCCCCGATTTACTCCCATTAAGCTGTTCGAGTTTGGCTTCTATCTCGGATTTGGTAATATCTACCTCCATATCCTTATTCCCATTTGTTATGCTGCCATTATCCCATAGCTTTTCATTAGCCTCATTAAAGACTGAAGCAAAGTATTTGTTTAAGTATTGGGCCATGCCTAGATTATCTTTAACCTCCACTCCATCCTCAGTGATTAGCGGTCCCACTTCTTTTTTTGTTTTCTTCCTATTTATATGGCTATAAAACCTTTTACTATTGGTTTTAATTCCCTTTGTAAGTTTGATTATACTTTTGTATTAGGACCATCATGGAGACACGCTAGATTTCTACAGACACATAGAACATTTGCACTGCCTTCATCATCAAAACATGTGTGCTGCCTGTATTAACAAAAAAAATCCCCAAACAAACAAAAAACCCCAAACCACTGTTCAACTGCCATGAGTCTAAGGAATCTGGAAGTGCAGTCCTAACTGTGGATTGTACTCCATTAACCTGGGGGCAGTCAATCTGAAAGTCTGTTTAACCACTAGAGCAGTGGTTTTCAAACAATGGGTTGTGACCCTGTACTGGGTCGTGGAATGTCAAGCACTGGGTCTCATCGCTTCAGGGCGATCAGCTTCCTGCCTGTCCTGGCACTGTAGACTGAGCTTCACCCCTGAAGCTGCCAACAGTAGGTCCGCCTCCTAAGTGAGGGCATTGGGCATAAGAGTGCACAGGGCTCCGTGCACTGCTCGTGCCCTGAACACCAACTCTGCAGTCCCACTGGCAAGGACCTGTTGATGGCTTCTTCTGGGACACAGCATGGCCTGCAGTAACAGGACAGGCAGGAAGTCTGCCTTAGCATCCCTGCTGCACCACTTATTGGGATCTGCTCAAGGTTAGCCCCTCCGTTCTGCAGCTCTGACCCAGCCCCAAAGCTGAAGCTATCATCCTCAGCCCCACCCTAGAGTCTACACTTTAGTCAAATTATATTGGGTCATAGGCATCAATAATTTTCTTCAACTGGGTCATGAGAAAAAAAAAGTTTGAAAACCAGTGCACTAGAACACACTACATCTACAGTCTAGGGAGACTTCAGCCATCACTACGGTAGTGTTATTTTTAAAGTATCTGTGCTGTGCTATAATGAATCTATTTTATGGCTGAGTGATTCCAAGTACAAGGATAGGGGAGCTATTTCATAACATTCTTGAAGAAATGATTCCACTGATAGATAACACACTATCCCAATGTGTAATAAATCTTTGCATCTTGAATACTTATTGGATATATTTAAGCAAAAATAATTAGTGTTTCTGCCTCTGTGACAGATGCTACTTACAGAAGTCTGGTTTCTCTATTGCTAGCCTCTCAGGCAAGGATGCAAGTGGTGTTGGTTGGATTTTTGCAGGGGTGTATGTGTTTAAAGAGTTTTTTCTTCCAGATGATGAACTTATATATGCTGAAGAAGCTGAAAAGGAAAAAAGGTATTTTTTTACTATAATTAACAAAATATTTGCATATCACCAAAATGACAAAAAAAAGTCAAATTCCAAACTTATGGAATCTGGAATCCAGCCTAGATTTTGGGTCTTTGGTCTTTATCATGGCTTCTTGGTGCGCACAAAGAGAGGAAAATCTGCCTGATCCATCTTCAAAAAGCAACACAAGAGTTTCACATTGCCGGGAATAATAAGGTTCGTGAATAATGATTGTTGCTTTCCCAGAAGTGCGCTTGACTTTTGACAGGGCATGGAATGCTGCAAGGACTGGCATTTTGTTTGCTGTACCTAGTCTGAGATATCTAATTAATGAGCCTCTAACACAGTGGTTTCCAACCTTTTTAAACACTCCCAGATCAGCTTTTTTAATTTAAGTGCAACCCGCAATCTACCTCAAGCTCAAATAACCTGCCCGCCTCCTTCGTGCCTCTTCAAGGCCCTGCCTCTGGGCACTCTGTCGTCTCTCCCGTTGCCATTCTCCTTCCCTTACACCAGGCAGGAGCAGAAGTTTGGGGCATAGGATCTGGTCTTCGGTTAAGTGATCTGGAGTGTGAGAGGGGCTCTGAGCTGAGCCTGGGGCAAAGAGTTGAAGTGCAGGAGGGGGCTCAGGGTACAGGCTCTGTAAGAGACTTTGGGTACATGGGGCTCAGGGCTGGGGCAGTGGCTTGGAGTGTCAGAGCAGGTTCATGACTGGGGCAAGGTTTCGGAACTGGCTCCAGGTGGGCACTGCTTACCGCTGTGGCTCCTGGGTGGTGGTGCAGTGGGGCTAAGACAGGCTCACCCCTGCCCTGGCCCTGCAGCATGCCAAAAAGCAGCCAAAGAACTTCCTCCATCCCAAGCCCTGTTGTGCCCCATCTCCATTCTGTGGAGACAGAATACAGGGTGGGAGGGGAGTACCCTGACATAAGCGCCCTGTACAACGCCTTCCTCCCCTGCTCTGCACAGCAAGCAGGAGGCTGGGGGTGGGAGAAGGCAGCTCCTCTAAGGCAAAGGGTAGGAGGTGTGCCACAGTGAGTGGAAAGGCAGCTGAAATGTTGTGCTTGGTAGCCCCTTGGCCAGACCTGTCAGGATCACTTTTCAGAGGCTCCAAGATCTACCAGTAGATCCCGATCCCAACCTATTGCTTGGTGACCACTGCTCTAACAGCTTGAAGAACTCGTATGATAAGGACAAATAAAGTGCGCACACAAATAAATTCTCCCCCAGAGGGGGATAGGATGGGGCAAAATGCTTCTTTTCACTAGTAAGAGCCTTCATTTTCCATGCTGTCAGTAACAAGAGTACTTCTTCAAAGTACCAAAACTTGTTACCAATAAAAACCAACTCCACACCAATAAGGGAGCTCTTCCCCATAGCAGTTAAAGATTCCCTCTTCCTTTCAACTGCCAAACACTTCCTACAAAAACAGAGCAATCTCTTAACCTTAACCTTTTAGGCTGTCTGCACTTCTTACTTTTCTATTGAAACCTGAAAATTAAGATACCATTTTAAAGAGACACTAACAACTTAAAATCTACCTCCACCCGCACCCTCAAAGCTCGCCTGTTGGTGATCTTCTCTGCAGATTTCTGTTATTTTACTACCATTTTTCTATTTCAAAAAATGCTTCTCTAGATGTTCATGTACAAAAGATCCATGAAACAAGATGGGCAATTGACTACACTGGGTAAAAAATGAAAAAAGTTACATTAAAGTAAGAATACTAGAAAGAGGAAAGCATCTATAATCTTGCTATTCTTCAATATGGTATAACAAGTATAATTTTCCCCACATGACGTATACATTCTTTATATGCCCCCTCAAAAGTTTGCATTTCCCCTCATGTAAAAAGTACAAAAATCACAGTGAAAAACCACACACACCTGCAAGTCCGGCATTGCAGAAAACTGTTTCAAAAGAAGTAGCAACAGAGACACAGTAGAAGGCATGATTGAAGAGATATAGCTATATTAACTATATTATAGATATAGTTAATGATAATATCATTTAACTCACAGACATTTACCTTCCCTCCCCCCCCCCCAATCCCCTTTCTGTTCTGAAATTTGATTTGTCCTTTTCATGTGTGTTCATTTTTTAAATTGTATCCTTTGGTATATATGGTTGAGACAATTTTCTTCCACTATTTGATCTGAGGAAGTGGGTCTGGCCCACGAAAGCTCATCACCTAATAAACCTTCTTGTTAGTCTTTAAAGTGCTACATAGTCCTGTTTTTTGTTTCAGCTACACCAGACTAACACGGCTACATTTCTATCACTACAGCTATATTAGTATGTTTCAGCAAAAACGAGGAAGCCAGTGGCACTTTAAAGACTAACAGATTTATTAGGGTATCAGCTCACAAAAGTTTATGTTCTAGTACCCTTATATATCTATTAGTCTTTAAAGTGCCACCGGACTCCTTGTTGTTTTTAGTAGAAACTATCATCCCCAGCACATGCACATCAAGGAGATGCAAATTTGAGTTCCATTCAGGACCATTTAAACATTTAACTTGTAGCACAGAGAATCTTTCCTAGAGAAAGCATTAAATGAAATGATATTGTGCATGTGGAACATTCATATTCAATAATTTAAAACAGGGGTTCCCAAACTTTTTGACACAGGGACCAGTAAATCCACTCACAAGCTTTTGGAGGACCGATAACATTCATTTGCATATTTACATATTCAATAAGCAAATGATGAATATTCAAATAGGTTGTTTCTGGTCCCAAAGCTCCCAGTGTCAGCGTTAGCAAAGCTTTTGATACAGTCACCCACTGCTTCCCGGCAGCCAGTTCCTCCCCTGCTCCTTCCAGCCTGCCCTGCTCTGATGCCCTTCCAGCAGCCATGCTGAGGCCTGATATTTTTTTCCCCACGGCCCGCTACCGGGCCATGGCCCATAGTTTGGGAAACGCTGATTTAAAAGATACAGAAAATGCAGATATCATGGTTCCAGAAGTAACATTAGCTCAGCCAGGTTGAACATGTCACATTTTCTATTCCTATATTTTTGGTTAATTGTGTTGTTTAACATCTGTTTGCTATAATACACACAACACAAAACATACAAAAATGTGCCACACATTTGAGTTTGGTTTAGTTAACATGAAAACTAACATATCCTGTAACAAATTATAATTATAATTAAAAGGGAAATTTAGTGTAAGCTACATAAAGTACTGCATATTGGATACTAGTAAAACTGATTTTCCCCCTGTATTCAAGTTACAAAATATGGGTGGAGAAGAGGATCTCACTAAAATGAGAGAATAGTTAAATTGGTTCAAATATGATAATGTTCCCAAGGCTGCTATATTCCAGAGAAACCAAGGGAAAAGATATTTCAAATCACATTAAGAGTTAGAACGTAAGAACAGATATACTGGGTCAGACCAAAGGTCCATCTAGCCCAGTATCCAGTCTGCTGACAGTGGCCAATGCCAGATGCCCTTGAGGGAGTGACCACAGCAGGTAATCATCGCACGATCCCTCTCCTGTCATCCATTTCCAGACAGATGTTAGAGACACAATTCCTACCCATTCTGGCTAATAGTCATTGATGGACCTAACCTCCATGACTCCACCTAGCTCTTTTTTTAACCCTGTTAAGTTCTAGTCTTCACAACATCCTCTGGCAAGGAGTTCCATATGTTGATTGTGTGCTGAGTGAAGAAAAGCTTCCTTTTTTTGGTTTTAAACCTGCTACTTATTAATTTCATTTGGTGACCCTAGTTCTTATATTATGGGAACAAGTAAATAAGTTTTCCTTATTTACTTTTTCCACACCAGTCATGATTTTATAGACCTTAAAGTTGATTAACATTTTTGGTAATTATAAATTTATAGAAATGTAGGACTGGAAGGGACCTCAGTAGGTCATCCAGTCCAGTCCTCTGTGCTAAGGAAGGATTAAGTATTATCTAGCCTATCTCTGACAGATCTGTGTCTAACCTGTTCTTCAATCCCTACCTCCCCAAAAATGACAGAGATTCTACACCCACTCCCTCCCAGGTAGTTTGTTCCAGTGTTTAACTACCCTTCCAATTAAGATTATCCTAACATCTAATCTAATTTTCCCGCTAAATTTCTTGTCCTGTCCTCAGTGAATAAGGAGAGCAATTTATCACCACCCTCTTTATAACAATATTTTATGTATCTGAATACTTATCCTCCATCAATTTCCTCTTTTCCCAACTAAATATACTTTTCCCCCTCAATATTTCCTCTTAGGTCATGGTTTCTAGACCTTTAATAATTTTTGTTGCTCTCCTCTGGATTTTCTCCAATTTGACCACATCTTTCCATGAGTATAGTGCCCAGAACTGGACACACTACTCTAGTGAAGGATGAGTGGAAGATTTACTTCTCATATCTTGCTTACAACACTCCTGCTAATACATCCCAGAATTATGTTCACTTTAACAGCAATATTACATTATTGACTCATATTTAATTTGTGATATGCTATAACCCCAAGATCCTTTCTGCTGAATTCCTTTCTAGGTAGCCACTTCTCATTTGATGTGTAGTGTTTGAGTATTCCTTCCTAAATGTAGTACAAGTTGGACCTCCCTGGTCTGGTACTCTCAGGACCTGACCAGTTCTGGATGAGGGATTTTGCAAGACCAAGGAAAGTCATTTCTGAGGCCCCCTGCCACCGGCTCCCCCAGTCATGGCCTCACTGCCAGCCTCCAAGACAGCTTCCCCCTGCCACCAAACCCTCTGCGCACAGGGCTCCTTGCCCTAACCATGGCAGCCCTGCTGCTGCATGCATAGTCCTGCTGCTGGGCTCCTAGCCCTGGGGTGCAGACTTGCTGGGCAGCCACACCAGGTGGCAGTGGGGCTGTCGGGCTTTTGGATGCACCAGCAGGCAGCCCCACTCCTGGGTTCATGGCCCTGCTGCCAGGCAGCCTCATGGTCGGGCTGCCAGCCCCATGGGGCAGCCCCAGTGCTTCCTAGTTCTGCCTGGCAGCTGCACTGCTGGGTGGAAGCAGGTTGCCAGGCTCCTGGTTGTGCTGCCAGGAGGCCCTTCTGCCAGGATTCCAGCCCCACCGCTGGGCAACCCCACCGAGTGCCCCCTTCACTGGTGCCATTGGGCAGCAGCCCTGCTGCTGGGCTCCTGGTTTCACTGCAGGGTTACCAGCCCTCCATGAGACTGTCTGGTCCTGGAACATCCATGGTCCTTCTGAACCAGGAATGTTGCCGGACCAGAGAGTCTCACTTGAGAGAGGTTCAATTTGTACTCTAGTCCAGAAATAGCCATCATCCAGAATGATTTTAGTTAGCCATATGTCCAACTTTCATGGGTGTGACCAAGTATTCCACGGTCCCATAAAGTTTGTTTATAGCCACAAGTCCTACCTGTCAATGTTCTGTGCTGTTATTTAGCTCTAATTTACCCCTAAATGCCCTGTGAGCTGTGGAAGTATTGGTAATGTTGCCAGACAATATTGAACTCCTCTGGCCTGGAAAATTCTGTGGTTCAAAATCTGTCAGATTTCAAGGTGCCGGACTAGAGGGGTTCAACCTGTACTTTACATTTGTCCTTACAGAATTTCATCTTATGTATATCAGGGCATTTCTCCAGTTTGTCAAGATAATTTTTAATTCTAATCCTGTCATCCATGCTGCTTGCAATACCTCACATCTTGGAATTGTCCACAAACTTAAAAAGTATACTTTCTATGCCATTATCCAAGCCATTTATGAAGATACTGACAAGAACCACAACAGGACAGATCTCTTTGGGAACCACTAAGTATACTTTTCCAGCTTGACTGTGAACCACAATTACTTCTGAGTAAGAGTTTCCAATCAGTTGTTTACCTCCCTTACCATATCAAAGAATAGGTTCCTCTAGTGGTCAAGAGTAGTCAGTAGTTGGACCACCGGCTAAATTCAGACTGCCAGATGCTTTTAAATGGCTCCATATCTTACTATTTACTCATTACAATTTATTATTATTATTATTATTTTCTCTGGAGTCTGGACTTTGACTATACCCTAAATAAGAAATGTGGGCTTTGACTAAAAATAATAATTGACCACACTGGTCAAGGCTATATTTTACTAGTTTGTTTAAAAGAAGATCATGTGAGCCAGTAACAAAAGCCTTAAAGTCAAGATATAGCACATCTACTAGGAATGTAAAATCTCATTTAATTAGTTAATTGGTGAAACATTAACTGGTTAACTAATTAAACAGGGGCAAGTGGGGAAGGGTTGTTCCAGCCAGCTGGATTGGAGTGGCTCCCTTCTGGGCCAGACTGGCTGTCTCTAACCCATGCTGGGCTTCCGGTTCCTAACCAGCACAGGGCCAGGAGTTGGCAGCAGGATGGAGGGGACACCGCAGCCACCTTGCAGACTGAGTGTCAGCAGCCACACGAGACTCCCTACTCTCAGCCCACGAGCCTGTATGCTCTGGGAGCCAAGAGACCCCTACTGCCACTTCCCCCGCTCTGCCCTGCGTGAGGCTGCTGACTCCATGCTCGCAAGCCCACATGGCCCTCTCCTTTCTACTGCCACTTCCACTCCTCCCAAGTAACTTAATCGTGCACATTCTCAACATCTACTGCTTCACCGTATTCATAAGCTTTATTACCCTGCTGTTCTTGACAAATCCATTTGGAATGTTACTTATCAGTTTATTTTCTTGCAGATGCCCAGAAAGTAGTTGTTAGATTATTTGCTCCGTTACCTTTCTGGGCACCAAAGTTAAGGTGACAGGTTTATAATTCCCTGGGTTTTCTTTATTCCCCTTTTTATAGGCCATCACTATGTTTGCCCTTTTCTGGACCTCTGGGATTTCTTCTGTCCTCCATGAGTTCTGAAAGAGAATCGCTTATGCCTCAGAGATCTCTTAAACCATTTCCTCAAGTAGTCTAGGATATATTTCATCAGGACCTGTTGACTTAATTACTTAGCCAAATCAAATGTCTTCCTTAATTTATTCTTTCCCTATTTTAGCCTCATAACCCCTTTTATACTGATGTTCACTATGTTAGTTGTCCAAAAACTGATAATCTTTACAGTCCATTCATTTTGACAAATGGTCTATAGATCAAGTATCATCATCAATGTTTATAGCTTACAGTAAAAAAAAAAATAATTACAACAAAAAGCAGCAGACATCTCCAGTAGGTTGTCACTTGAGGAAGCAGCAATGGAGGCAAGAAATTCATCCACCTGCTTTAAAGACAGGGAGTTGTGCAGGGTTTCTAGAGGACAGATTGAAGGCACCATAGAATATAGTTCAAAACCTACAAAAATAAAGAGAGGATTTCCAGGGATTAGAAATAAAATCAGAATGGAATTGTTGTACAGACAGAGAAAACAGCATACAATTAATATAAAGTAGATGTCTAATATCAACACATGCAAACATACAATACCTCTGAAGTCATAATGTACAATTCTATGCAATATGGAGTTAGAACAAGGTACGTCAGATCTCATACACTAAGCTTAAGACAGAGTGCTACATACTACAAAATCAATGTACACATAAATCAGTGTACAAAATACATCTCTGCTCAAATCTTTGCTTGGTACATGAAGTATAACTAGCATACGGGACAAACAACAAATCATTAAAAAGGGCAAGAAAGGTCAGTACTTCTACTTGTTTTTGTTTCATTCATAATTGTATATTGGTAACTAATTCATTAAAAATGGAGTAGAAGCATATTCACGCTGTGAACATTTTTAATGAGTTGATCTAAGAGAGAACAAGAAAACAATGGCACTCCTACCAGGCAACATCTTGTAGTGCACTAGGGCGCACACCTCTGACTGCCGGACCTCGGTGGCTCTTGGGGCCAGGGCTGGGGTACACTGCTCTTGCTGTAGCTGTTGGGAGAGACATGTCCTGCTCCGCCTGTCAGCCAACCAGCTCCAGGTAGGGACAGGGTCTTTCCTTGGCTTCAGAAGAGCGCTTCCCTGTGTGGCAGGAAAGCCCTTCGGAGCAGCTCCACATGACCCTCTCAAAACGCAGGAAAGCGCTCTTCTGCAAATGGGAGGAGACACCACGCCATGTGCCGTGGCCCTTCCACCTCACAGGGAAGCGCTCTTCTGCAGCCGGAGGAGACCCTGCCTCTGCCTGGCACTGGTTGGCTGAGAAATCGGGGCAGGACACTGGACGGTGTGTATTCCAGTCTTGACCCCCCAGAGCTGCAGTGGCACAGGCAGCAGCACAGTGCTAGATGAGGGTGGTGGAGCTCCAAGGAGAGGGCTAATGATAGGGGGCTCTGGGAGGATGAGCTAGTAGTGTGGGGAGGTGGAGGGAGAGGCGCTATGGGGGCAGGGCTGGCACTGAGGGGCTCTGAGGACAGGGCTAATATTGGGGATTGGCCTGGGGGAGGTTCTGGGGAGGCCAGGTGCAGTGGGGCTCTGGAAACAGGAGGCTGGTACTTGGGTTGGTGGGTCTGGTGATGGGGAGCTCTGAGGGGCACGGGGCTGGTACTTAAGTTTTTGGGATGGGGGGATTGGATGGCATTGGGGGGTTTGGACGCAGGGGACTCAGGTCAGTGGCTGGGGCGGGGGGATAATAGGGGTTAGAGCTGGCACTGAGGGCTCTGGGGGCTGGGCTTTTGGTGCACTAGTAATGTTTTATTTGCATATGTATGTATGTATATATTAATTTGCATAATGAATGTGCCAATGTGCAAATAAAATTTTACCAATCTGCCAAAAGTTTGTGAATGGGTTTTCCGGTCCCTGGTATCAAAAAGGTTAGGAACCACTGTTGTAGCATATACTCTCTAGTCTCAAGTATTCCAGGAACAAGACTTTCCTTTATGTTTCCTCCTTACTGTCCACGAAGACTACAAAAGGACTTTTGTACCTGGAGACTATATTTTAATTTTATAACTCAGATTTACACCTACCTTTACTAAACAATGATTTCTAGCACTTGAAACTTTACTATTTAGAACTGTAAACTATACCAATTCAAAATTGAAGAAATGATCTTAACTTTGTTTTTCAATATTAAGTCATATTGACATTTCATAAACCAATCATGCACATTTCTATTATTATAGATAGTAAATAAAAGCATTAAACTATATCTCTATGCTTAATAGTGCAGTTCTGTAAACTGATGTAAGCTTGACAGGGTTCAATGAAACCTGCATCCTACAGCATTTCAAAAGAGGAGACACTAGTCCACATTAGCATTCCATATACAGCTGCAACATTCAATTTACGGTATTGAACTGAGAAATTATAGTATATTATAGTAATTATAAATTAGTATATTTCTTAAGATGTTTATTTCAATGAAAATACCAATAATGTCTAAAATTTCAGTTCAAGGTAAATTTTTTGCAAAGTTACCAATACGTGAACTCCCTTCCTAAAAAAATACTACTAATCATTTATATAGAAAATAATTCTACAAAATTTCAACTCAAAAGCTTTTGCATTCGTATTTGGACCCAACCTTGGAGTCAGGTGAGTGCCAATTCTGCTATGCAAGCTGCTCAAAGGTACTTAAATCAGCTTCACTTACACTATAACAGTTATGATGTTGTATGTTTTTAGAAACTCAGTTGACATATGCAAAACAAACCACCACAACACTTCATGTACACTTTCTTTAGTATGACAGTAGTTAAGCTGCAGTATAAGCACTAAAATAAAAGTGTTTGGCATAAGTGTTAAGAAACTAAAAACACTATGCATGCATGCAAAGCGCAAACCCTTTCTTTGCATTACAATGTTCCCCAATATTTCATTTTAACCAAATGGAAGTGTTACCATCACAAGAGGTTTCCAAAATATTTACATTTTATTCTAAGCACCAACTTACTGGGACAGGTTAGATGAGGATGCATGCTTTATATACAATAAAACAAGCCTAGGTTTCAATGTCTATTAATGATTATTATTACTACAGTAACAGCTGTTATACAAAATCCAAGGGAATTTCAAGACTTTTAAATTCTCTAACTATTTCTGTTTCCTTTTTGAAATTGCCTCTATCCATAAATACTTTTTAAAAAACACCATAGAAGCCTGCCTACCTATGTCCTTTCGATAGGTTATCTTTATATAACAATTTTTAGCCAAAAATGCCTGATGGTATATATCCATTTAAATAATATATATATGCCTGCAAACCAAGTGCCCTTTGGTTTTCATTGTATTCACTCTTGATCCCTTTAAAATGCAAGACAATGAAAGGGTTAACGCAGCAATTTAAAAAGCCATCCTTCTGTCTTACATTTAGAGAAACATACCACTGGAGCCTAGAAATTCCACAGAGGAAATGGACCAGCACCTAAAGAGGTGTGGATGTTCTGCACAGAGGCCCAGAAAATAAGGTAAAGCACTGTCAGAAGATTACTTGATTCAGTGTGTTCCTTGAACTAAAGATGAAGGGGGTTAGAGAGGTGGAGAGTGTCTGTGAAATGGGTTAGAGGTTGTAACGACAACACAAAAGTTATAAAAATAAGAATAAAAGGGAGAATCAAATCCAGAAAACAGACAACATCATATGCTTAAAAAGTTGGTAGAGAACACTTGGAAACCTGGAACACTTCAGGGAATGCATTTAAGGCTTCACAGGAGCAAATATGGCATGCATTAACTTATAAAAGGTATGTGGAAAAATATGTATATTAAATGAATCAGAACACAATGTGAGAAGTAACGTTTAAATAGTCAGATTTTTATTTAAAAAGTATCCAATTACAATAAATGTGGCTGTCTCCTTTAGCACTAGCCATTTTGTTGAAATTCTTACACAGATTCTACACTGTGAATTTAATTCTAATTTTCCAATTTCCAAATGTTTCGCCAATACTGAGTTTTTAAATACAGCATCTGTTCTTTTGTTTAGATTATCTGAGTTGATTTTATATAGTATAAGGCCCACCTTTCTCATTTCCAAGGAGGATACTGAAGACAGCCCTTTTAAAATTTTTTAATAAATGTAGATAATGCAGGTTTGGTGGTGATTCTAACAGTTTTATACTAAACACTTTTTCAGGAAGCCACAGCCGTACAAAAATTGTCAAAATCCAAATGGATTTAATATTTAAAATATGCCTCATGACTTAATTATTCAGAAATAAAACAAAGTAAGAGCTATTTTTTTAACTTGGACTATTGTGCAAATGAAACATTTGTTAGAGAGCAATAGCATAGATCTTTATGGCTATTTCCACTTCAGTTTAATGGCAAGACGGTATTACCCTGCCACTGTATTGTGTCAGTGAGTGGAAGTTCACAATTTTTTGAATGGCAATTAAGAAATCTGGAAAAAAAAAATCTATACTAAGATGTGATAAATGCTGAAGATTGAAATCAGTTTCTATGAAAAGGGCATATGTAGTGAGCTAGAAAGTCACGAGTAACATTTCATACTTTCAACTTGCATGAATTAAGCGAGACTTCATTAAAATATGGTAGACCACAGATTTCAAGAGGTCAATGGAAGACAAAGGCAACTCTTAATTAGTGAAGTATTTAAGTAACTGGCATAAGTGATGAACATATTGATCATTAAGTATGGCAAGGTTAAGTAGCAATTTTTCTGTTCAATCATCAAAATTGGCAGATAGCTGAAATGGATTCGAAGATTCTCTTTACATCTAATGACACTTCAAGAAGATGGTAAGCATACAGTAGTGGTCAATTACAGTGATTTTTATCTAGATTCAGAAGGCTCAGGGAAACCGTGGGCTCCGAAGCAGGAAGAGGAAGAAGTGGAATGTTAAGCTATTGAGAAGCATATGCCATTTGAGATCAGAAAAGTTTCTGTTTTTATTATATACTACACACAGTCTGATAAACTGAGACATTGAAAAGAATGCAATTTCTTATGGAATTCAAGATTATAAGCAATATTTCCATTTTCACAAGATTTTCTGAGAGAATTTTGAAATCATATTTATATAAACGAATAATAAAGGAAGTATTTAAGACTATATCAATGTATTTAGTGATTATGAGTATGTTTGGAACTGTGCTGAAGTTAGGAAGGACAGATGATTGGATGAAACCGTACACCCCATGTTTGAAATAAAATGAAATTAAGGGATGAAGCAAGGAAGTATTTTTTTTTTTAAATAAAAGCAAAACATACCATTGGTTGGGTGTCGAGCAAATGAGATAGAAAATCTTTTAACAGCAGAACCACGTGTGGTGTCTGAGAAAGAGAAAAACAGGTACCTGAAATTTGTAACTACCACCAAAAGAGGGACACATTTCAAAAAAGGAAAGAAGAAATAAAGTTCAACAGGTTAGAATTAAGTGACATGCAGAAAGGACCAGAGGAAAGGGCCAGGGGCCAAACAGAGATTAAAAGTAAAAAAAAAAAATGTGGCTTGTTGAAATCCGTAAGGTGTTTAATGAAGTGTATGAAAGTAAAGCAGGATGAGTTGGTGATTTTGACAAACAAAGTTATATCTGGTTAAAGGTGAACATCAAGAAGAGTGATTTTTGGGAAAAACTGCATTAATACTGCTTGACCGCTGTGTTAAAAAAGTACATTAGCACATTTTCTATAAATGCTGAAACCTGCTGTGAAAGCTGTTCCACCCAAGCAGTATGTGAAGTCTAAAACCAACCACTGCTCTATTCAAATCCATCCAGCCTCCCCACCAAACAAAAAGAATCCTAAAATTTTACTAACTAATATTAATCTGGTCTTTTCTTTTTGGTGCCTTCTAAATACTGCATGCAATACAGCACACCTTAATTCAATGTCAAAACATAATTATCAAAATCACAGGTTTAAGTGACGAGCACTTCCAACTATATTTTCTGCTCTTTCCTGTTCTTACACTCTAATGCTGAATATTTTTCAATGAATATTATGTATCTGAGCTTGTGTATACACAGTATATTAAACAGAGAAACCAGGAACAAGGGTTAACTGTGTCATTAAACAATATAACCAAGGCAAAAGACGCAGTAGAAAGTCATACAATTAATGCTATGGCAAAGGAGCCTATGATTCCACTGAATCAGCAGCCTAGGGTTCATCTTTACAACTTCAATATGTGCACATGGGTTTGTGTGTGCATCTGAAAGTGTGTGCACATACCATCTATGCAGCCAGAAGAAGTCAGCTTTTTACGTTGAGTACGAGCATAATCCTGTAGGTTAGGTGCGCTTGAAGAACCCCCGAGTACTGAGGTGCTAAACAGGCCAGCACAGTGAGACCCTAATGGAAGTTAGAGAAAATACATACAACAACCAGGTGCTCTTCCATTCATATTGGGGATGCATGCAGCATGCAAGCACACGGCTCTTACCACACAAAAGGCAGCCTTTGGCAGTGCCTTGGACAGGTTCACAATATGCTTGTAATGTCACAGTGGTACTTGTAAGTTGTAACTATTATAGTTTACTGTGCTTCTACACATCTCAGACCACCCTCTGCTACATGGGACTAAAGGGGACTGGACTTAAACAAAAGGACCTCATTTCCTGTTGTCAGGTTTGGTAAAGAAAAGTTACCAGTTAGCATCAACGTAAATTTAAAAAAACATATGAAAGTTATGTGTTTTCAACTCTGCAGTTCCAAAACAAATTTTACCTGGCAAATCTTGCTAATTGCTTTCTTGGAAATTTCCCCCCTTGAAATGGCAGTCTGTAAATCTAAGCACTCACACATTTTCCCCAGATTTTCCATAGAAAAAGTTCACTATTCATCACTCATGATTTAATAATTAAACAAGTTAACCAAATTATCCATTCTTGTACCAGCGTTTCAGCTACTGTTACAGACAACCATAGCAATTTAAAGCAGAAGTTTCATGATGTTTAGCTTCACTTCTTTCCTAGAGAAGACCTTTATATTAAGTAGACCTCCATCTAAAAACCTGTATACTTTTATTATCCAATCATAAACAATCTTACCATTAGAAGTGTTTTAACAAGTAACTGATGAAATACCTTTCATATACTTAAGTCTAAAGACATTTTCTGTTTACACAGTCCACCAAACTCTGAAAATTACATCCAAATTAAGAAATTACTGTCTAGAATTTGTATTTTCCTTTAATCTTCATTATTCTTCTTCAAAGCCAATATTATTACTTGGAGGCCCAGTTCAGATTTCTATGTTCATATTTCATATATATGGAAATATATTTAAAAACAGCCACTCTACCAGTGATCTATATCCTTCCGGCAGTGGGAAACATTACTAGCACATGTGATAAATCACGGCAAATATAAACTGGTGCCTGCTCTGTGGCAAAAGCCTTTTTACCAAAGTAATAAATTTGTGTGCATAATTGAAGTTAACAGCTTCTATAAACTATATTATGTCATATCAAAGAACGTTAGTATAATTTTAGCAAACATGTTAGAAATTTTGATTTCAGTGTCAAGACCACCACGTGTATATATTTTACTAGGAAAATTAACAAGCTTAAGACTATCATAATGATCAAACATACAAAGAAGTGCAAAGCCTTAACTGGAAAGATAGAGGAACTTTTAAATCTAACTCACAATGCAAAGTATCTGTGTTTTGTTTAATGAGTTCAGAGTTATTTCTGAAAACAAGGTGTTTTTTTTTTCAAATACAGAAAAAGATACAATTAACTTGCAGCACAAGATTTGCTATGTAACACATATTAACTATAAAAAATAATACCTGTTCTATGGTAACAGAAGAACATTTCCTGAATTAAAACAGAGAATTTATGATGCACAGTTAAAATGAATTATTGATAGAGATATTTGAGGGTGGGAGAGAGATAGGGAGGTATAAAAACCTCAGTCACTCGTTAGAAACTAAAGTTTCTTAGTGAAGGACAAGAGGTTGGAAGTTCCCCCCCCTTTTTTTAAAAGGGTAGGAAGTTGAACCCAATAATCTCTCTTCAGTTTGTCTCTCAACTGCCCACACCAGAAGATATGTATCATCACTTGAGAAGTGTTTTTAACAGTTTCCATATTGGATCTTTTGTTTGCAAAGAATTCTGCAAAAATATTAACATCAGTTATCTATATAGTTACATTACAAATAACCCTGAATACTTTATTTGGCTTATAGTAAAGAATAGGTGAACAGCCTGAACTGTTTCTGTTCCTTTAGATCCAGTTTCTGTTAAAAGAACTTTTGCAGCTGAAATATTGCTCAATTCAGTGGGTTATACTGTCCCAATGAATTAGCAGATGCAGTAAACTTCCGATAATCCTGCACCTTTAGGACCCAGGGGGTGCTGGATTATCAGATATGCCGGACTATCGGAAGGGGGGGCTATGAGGGGGTTGGGGTGGGGGAGACAGTGGGGCAGCGCTGCGGGACAAACCCGGCAGCACCCCAGCTTCACTGCCCCAGACGTCCCCAAATCAGCCGCTGCTGAAACTGACCAGCTGCTGACTCAGGGAAGCCCGGGGCAGAGCAGCTCCCATTGTCTGGCTGCCTGGAGCACTTCCAGGTTCCAGGTGGTGCCAGACTCTCAGGAGTGCCAGACCACTGGATGTGGAACAACTGGAGTTTTATTGTACTATTATAGTCAAAATATTACTTGGTCCTGTTCATACAAGATTTTAAAATCTCCAAAATCATACTTAAAACCAAAACTTCAATTGCATGTACATACCTAAAGCACTCTGCTTTTGTTCCAAAATAGTTCTTGGTGTTCGTAAATTGCTATTGCTGTCTGAAAGGACCTGCACATGGAAAACAGAAAAATAAGAAAAAACAGAACAGTAGCATGGAGTGTCCATTAACTTGATATACTGGCCTGCTCCAGACCGACAAGTGTTAATAAGCTGTATGATAAATGTTAGTAGAAATACAAAAAAGAAATATGAAAGATCATGCAATATCCCCCCTCTGAAGGGAGTCCATTTCACATATGAAGTCCTTGCAATGAGGTGGTGCAAAGCGGGCATTCAGAATTAAAAAGAACACAGATCAAGACAAAGATGAAAACACAGATTTTACTTTATTTTACCAAATACACACTCCTAAACTTCTCCTGTATTGAAGGGGGGGAGGGGGAAGGGAGGAGAAGGAGAAGGAAAGACAGACAAGCTGTTGAAGTCACCATACAATCACTGAACCATGCACAGGCTCTATCAGCATAGCCTTCAAATGCTCACTGCTTTTAAATAAATACACTCCTTTACTATGTGCAAGTTCCTTAAATTTCCAAAAAGATAATGGAAATTATTGAAACTCTTTGAAAAGAAAGGGGCATGGTTAACAGAACACCATCCATTGTGTCTTATGTAGAGACAATATTTTGAATTGGGCAATCTTTAGACCTTTCTTGATATTTTGTCATTTGTCCTGCTCTTTTCCCAATATTTAGATTAAAAAACTTCAAAATATTGTGCAATCCAATGGATGAAGTACTGTGTTTGTTTTTTTAATTAGATACCTCCAGACACAGGAGTGAAGGCAAGAATGGTTAGTGCTAGAGTTTGTTTCCTGCTCAGTTAATACCAGGCCACTGATAATATGTTCTATACAAAACAAGTTGTAAATAGTTAAATATCTGATCCCCACATCAATTATTTTAAGTGGCATAATCTGTCATTTACTTTAAAAAGTTTCAATTTACCTACCACCAAATTAAGCAATGCTGTTTTTAAAGTCTTAAAGGACAACTAAGCCAAAGCTGAAGTCATTTTCTTTAGACTGTAGACTATGCCTTTTCTAGCATGTTAATGTTTACAATTCCTGTAAAAAATCCAATTCATTGTGGAAATATCTAATGCATTCAGTGAACATTCTGGAAAAAAAACAAAAACAAAAACCCATGCATTGGCTTTTCTCCCCCTTCCTCCCCCATTCTTAGAAGTTACTAGTATTTCAAAAGTACATTTTAATGACAAGTGTAAGAATTTACTTGGAATGTAATCCATAACAAGGGATTAGATGTCCTTAAAGACAGTTGGTTGCTGCTTGGAATGCATAATAATGTTTAATGAAGTAAAGTTTAAAAACCTGTTGCCATGAGCCAAAAATACTGGATGTGAAAGCCAATGATTTAGGGGAGACAGGGGAAGAAGTGATTTGTTCCCCTGATCTGCGTCTTCGACGCCCAGTACCCACACCACTGGTGTAATGCAGCCAAGTACCAATACACTCTGGGCTAGACACACTCAGGGGGCTCTCTTCCTGGAAGTGAGAAAGGGGGCAAAAAAACAGCAAAGCATGCAAAGTTAGATTCCATAGAGCCAGTGAAAAAATACAGTTTGTTTGCACTCTTTTATATATAGCTTTAAAACTGTTAAACAGTAATTTGCAGTGAGTAACATTTAAAATACATCTTTTATTACACTATTTTCACCAAGTTTCCCGTGGACAAAAATTTTACCACTGGCAAGACAGAAGAACAATGGTAGTCAGTAACTGGTCCACAGCTTTTAAAAAACAATGGTAACAAAACACTTTTGTTACTCTGAACATACTGTTTAATAGTTTTCCCCCCCTTCAATGTACGGTAAGTTTTTTTCTATCAGTTATTTAACATATATATTTTTTTCATTTAAAAGTACTACCACTTACTGCAAAGAGCCAGAAGATTTTGGAATGGAATGGAGATTACTTTCCTGGCCCTCTAGTGGTGGCAAGAAAGATTTCTTAATCTTAAAGCATGAAGAAACTTCAGGTGCCGAAGAGTAGAAAGATTTCAAGGGACAATGTCAGGCTTAAAAAAGCCCTATTATTCTACTTGTGATAATACCATCTAGACTAAACAGCACTGAACTGTTCAGAAATGTAATTTTTTCTCACAATTTATATTCTTTAGCTTTTCTATTTATTTGTAAACTCAAGGAAATTAGACAAGTTAACTTCATCTCTGGTCTCTATGCACTACTAGTACATTACTGTCATATATATATTAGACACTGCTGAAGACTATAATCAAGAAAAATTTAAAATCTGAATTTTATTAGAGATGATAAATGTTTTAATTTTTTTCCCCTAATTTACCTGACAATGCCCCTTTAAATGAATGGACTGGAGTGGAAAGAGTTATTTTAAAATTGTCTTAGAATTATTTCTTTTAAGATCAAGTCTAACTACACTTTTAGATACCAATTGGTTAAAATTCTTCAGAGACTTTTTTGGAGATTTGAGTGTGGCAGACAAATATATTAGCTCTTCCCATTTACCTTTTTCACACAAAGTTTCACAGCTATCTGAGCAAAAGGAAAGTCTATTACTCAATAGGAAGTAAAAATTTAGAAGGTCCATAAAAGCTGGATGCTGGAACAGATTCTACTAGAATGTTTTACCTGCTGAAAGTCAAAGTTTAGCAATGTATATCAATAATACCTCTTGAAAGCAGCTTCTGAAAATTTACAAAAAATGAAAATGGTTAAAGTTTTGAAATACTATAAAAAACTGTGCATGTGAACTCCTTTCTAGGGAGGGAACTTGCATGATCAGAGTGAAAGCCACTTCCAAAAACATTGAGATTACTCTGGGCTTGAACATTGCTTGTGGTAAAAAGGAAATGCAACTCTGCAATTCAGTCACAAATATCACTTCTCTTTTCATTCATATTATATAGAGAACATAACAAAAGAAAATCATTCATATTATTCTATGCACACTGATGTAATCAAGTTACTTGGAATTCTTACTACTGTGGTACTCTATCTAAATAAGAAACCTATTCCTGAGTCAAATATTCAGGGAAGGAGCAAACATTTCTTTGAGGTTTTAAGCAACTGCGAATAACATAGTAAATTATGTATCTTATGTTTTAGTTTCAGGTCAGGTCTACAGTATAAATTTACATTGGTACAACCATATCACTCAAGTGTGTGAAAAATCTTCACCTTTGAGCAATGCATGTATACAACAGCACTATGTCGACTGGAGGGCTTGCTTTAATAACACTGCTATTCCCTTTTGCAGTGGTGATTTAACCACACTGTCAGGAGTAGTTCATCTCTTATGATCATAACATCTTCACTAGTACAATGGTGCAACTATACTGGTGCAGCTATGCCACTGTGGTATTTTTAGAAGAAATCTACCCTCAGTGTCAGAGATACTTATGTGCACCAACAGAGTCTTTACTGTTTAACCAAATTAATGGCATTCAGTGACACATCACTGACTTGGCCCACTATTGCAATATTAGCGCAGCGTCTTTTATAATAGATGCTCAAAATCTTGGTGTTATGGGTCTACACAAGGATCTCAAGGAATCTTAGATCACTTATCTGAAGACTCTGGAAAAAAAATTCCCTACCCCTATAAGCAGGGTCGCAACGTAAGGCACGCATGCCAAAAGTGGCACGCGAGCCAATTTTGAGTGGCACGCAGCCCAGCCTGAGTGACTGGTGCATGATGGGTGGCTGCCCCATGTGCCACAGTTTGAGCCAAGTCAGAGTGAAGCTGTCCCTGATGGGGCAGCCTCACCATGGCCCTGGTTCCTGCTCTGTAGCAGCCATGTGGTCCAACCGGCAGGCTTCGGGGGCTAAGGCTGCTCCGTGGGCGGTCAGCCCACATGAAGGAGCAGGGCTGCTCCAGAAGCTGGGGCTGCTAGGCTTCCTGAGGAAGAGGGACACCCCTGAGCTGGCTGCCTGGGGCTGGCTGGAGCTGGGTTGAGGTGTGATGGCCATGGGAAGGAGGGAACTCACTCTGGGGTGCTGTTTTTCTGCTTTGGAGGAAGGTGCAAAGCTGCATTCCACCACCTTTGCCTGGGAATCCTGCCCCCTACTTCTTCAGCATGCTGCTGTCTGCCCTGTTGCGCAGCCCCAGCCCTGCAACCTTGGTGCTCCCCACTCCATTTGCCTTCGTTTCTGCTTCACAGTGCCCCAGGCAAGTGGGCGAAAGACGGGGCTGAACTCGTGCCCAGACGCCCACACTGCCAACCACCGCTGGGCCCCCATTAGAGGGCAAGTGCTGCCCGGGCTGCGGCTCCAGAGCTGGGCAGTGGCGGCTAAGGGGAGAGGAAAAAGTGTGGGATGGGTCCTCTACCCCAAAGCCACGTTAGATCCTGGGCACCTGGGTCCTTACCAGGAAGGTGAGGGCACCATGAACCGGACCCCTACGGGACCCTGCCCCCCAGCAGAGTTGTACACTCTTGGGGTCACCCACCCACCCCTGCCTTGCCCATTTCCCTGACCTCCCCCTGAGCCACCCTGACCCCAGCCTGTGGTGGTTATCCATAAGATTGGAGCCAGTGCAGGCTTCCTGCAGGGTGGGGAAGTCCAGAGGTGCCACACCGCATCCAATTGCTCCTCCCTTCCCCACAAGAAAAGCCAGAGTGGAGCCAAAGCAGGGCGCATGGTGGAGGGCTATCCAGCATTGTGCCCCCATAAGATTGGAGCCAGAGCCAGCTTCCTGGGCGTCTGTGGGGAGCAGAGAGGAACCCCTGAGACGCCATACCGCATCCAACTTCCAGGGAAGTGCACATACTGCTCTTCTCCTTCCCACAGGAAATGCTGGAGCAGAGCCTAAGTGGGGCGCATGGTGGAGAGAGCAGCACGGCCCACGTAGGAGGGTTAAATCTTGGCATACCACTTCGGAAAAGCTGCTGACCCCTGCCTCAAAGCATGCTACCAATTTGCTCCTTTCCCTTCAATCACTGTGCCAGTGGAATCAGTTACTCCCTTTGAAAGTTAATTGTAGATGGCGACATTTTCTTACGGTCACCTCTCTTCTCCCTCCTCCCCACTCCTCTCAATCCCCACAAATGAAAAAGCTCAATGTTTGTTTTGTTTCCATTAGCGCAGTCTTGTGAGAATGAATACGCAAGCAATGTATGTTAGTCAGCTTGGAAAAGGAGTTGAGACTAAAAAGAAGTGTGTATTCATTTTCATAGCATAAGAGTTATATAATAAGATTTGAAATACTAAGGAAAAGAAGAATTTATATGGTCAAATAATCATCTGCTGTTTCTGAAACTCCTTTCAGACAACCATTGTCATGGAGAATTTCACATGGAATAAAAGCATCACTTTGAGAGAAATGACACCATTCTGTTTTTGTGTAATCAAAAACAGAATAGTCTGCTTTTTTGTTAGAAGTAAATAAAAAATACATTTCAGTAGACATGCACCAAAACACTTACTTCAACAGAACCAATCTTCCTGGATCTCGGAAGGGGAGACTTTCTGTGTATGTGAATTGGGTCTGACACTACTGGCTTGACCATCACTACTGATCGATCCGTTTCATCCCTTTTAGAAGCATGTGACTCCTCATCACTATCATTTTTATGCGAAATTTTCTTTGAGCCTTCATTCTACAAGTAAAGTTAAGTTAGCTCTATATAAGTTAGCTACCCACTCTGTAATATTTGGACACAGATATCCATTAAGTAAATCAAGAATGCAAAATGCTTAAATTATTCTAGGTATAATAGTGTTAATTATATCCATGAAGTTTAGTGACATATAAAGGTTCTTAAACCATAAAAATACTGTTTTTATACACCCAGAACAAGAATTTGCTACTTTAACTATTTTCTACCACACATGCCAATGTTGCCATAATTAATATTGCCATAATTAACATGTTCACACCATGTCTTTTTACACTTTTCACTGAATATGCAAAGGGTAAAATCATAGAGTCATTGAAGTTAGTGACAGAATTCCCACTGGCCCTATTTAAGTCAATGGCAAAATTGCATCCAGAATCTTAAAATTTGTAACATCAAATGATTTAACTATATAGCTGTACACAGATACAAAATAAAAAAAATATCAATCATCTCTCTAGCCAATATTCCCCAAAATTCCAATTAATCTAATTTTTGAATTGTCATCTTGTGCATTTTTCAGAACACTAGAGAAACAGGACTATCTGATTAAGCCTCTTCTCTTCCATATGAATATTACACAAGGTGAGTCCAACAAATTAGGTAGTCATAAAAGGTTGCAATTATGAAGGAAGTAAAAGAACAAATGAGGGGAGTATACTTTTTTTTTCAAGTAACATATCTCTTTGAAATTAGATGGTCAGAACTGTGATATATAATTATCTGTAATATCTAGTTTATTTTATATGCATACAGTACAATTATTTCAAAACAGAGACTGATTTTTTTAGTTCTCAAATAATTAACACAAAAATTATTGAAACATATTTATGAACCGAGAATCCTAAAACTTTTGTTCTAAAGTATATCAGAAGTATTACCTCTCGGGATGCAGGCCTATATCCAAAACCAGCTGGTAAGTTTTTATCCTCTTCACAGCCTTTAGCTCCTGGACTGAAGTGGAGCTCCACGTGAAAACGTTCCTCTGAAGAAAGTTCCTAAAGACAGTAAATATCTACTCTTTAAAACAGGGTTTGAACAAATCATATTTGTGTATATTTTTACAATTTTGCTTGCTTACCTTGTTTGGATCTTCATAGAGCATGATAACAATCTGGGTCATGTAATTGAGTTCACTGACAATATTGAGATAATCCATAGCTCGTTTCCACTGTTCATCTTTTGATTCCTTAAAGAAATGGAAACATTTTGAAATATATTTTAAATAAAAAGAACTTTTTAAAATAAAATTGAAGTGATTAAAGAGAAAAGGCGATCTTATGACTATTTAAGTCATTTTAAAAAAAATAAAATTTTACATTCATGTAGCATCTCTAAATTAATGAAAATTAAACTTTCTAGAGCAATAAACCAAAGTCTAGTCCTTGAAGTCCAGGCCACATTTAGAATCTTGCAACTGCTATTTTATGGCTGTGGAAATGACTAGAGAATTTCCCATGAGCCAGAGAAATGTACCCTTCCACAAGAATGCCATTAACTGTAAAAATAGTCAATTAAACTCATTTAGGCTGTGTCTACACAGCACTGTAACTCAAAATAAGATTTGTAAATAGCAGATCTTATTTTGATGCTACTTAGAAATAGCTTATTTCATCATTTGGCGGTGTCTACACAGCGCCAAATTTTTAAATAAAGCGCTATTCCAAAACGTCCCTTACTCCTCACAGAATTAGGTTTACAGGGACATAGAAATAGCAAACACTAAATAACGGGCTTGCTGTGAACACATGGGATAGCTATTTCGGGATACTCCGGTATCCTGAAATAGCGTTGCAGCGTAGACGTAATCTCACTGTGCCCATGATAAACGTCTAATAAGTAGTACAAACTCCACTAGAAACTAAGATCCCTTCTGCTCTGCACCACTGGGCAAAGCTGAAGAATCATGCTGATCTGTGCATCCTTATTGTACAAAGGCTCAAGCACAGCCAATAGAAGGAGGGGTTACTTACCTGGCACAGGAATTTGTGGATGCTCCTTTTCAGGTGTGCCTGCACCTTTAACCAAAGATTTCTTACAGCAGTACCCATTTGGCCGAAGCATGTATCCCACACATCCTCATGACCCACACTGAGGCGATGTGAGGCTGTGCAGCCAAACCATACTCAGTCCTTGTTCACCTGAAAATTCCCTAAGAGTAACTAACTCTGGAGAAAAGGGGAAGGATGGCACCCTTTCTTTCTTCAAGCAGTGCCCTTTTGGGTGCTCCACTTCAAGTGACTCCTAAGCAGTAATCCCTTAAAGAGGGAGAAGGTTTGAAGCAGAGTCCAATACAGAAGAGAACTGCACTGGATCTTCTTGCAGGTACCAGGGCATAATGATTAGAAAGGGTATGAACGGAAGACCAAGTTTTTGCTCTACAGAGATAGGGTATGTCTACACTACCACCCTAGTTCGAACTAGGGTGGTTAATGTAGTCAACCGGAGTTGCAAATGAAGCCCGGAATTTGAATTTCCCGGGCTTCATTTGCATGTTGCCGGGCGCCGCCATTTTTAAATGTCCGCTAGTTCGGACTCCACACCCGCGGCTACACGCGGCACGAACTAGGTAGTTCGGATTAGGCTTCCTATTCCGAACTACCGTTACTCCTTGTGGAACGAGGTGTACAGATAGTTCGGAATAGGAAGCCTAATCCGAACTACCTAGTTTGTGCCGAGTGTAGCTGCGGGCATGGAGTCCGTACTAGTGGACATTTAAAAATGGCAGCGCCCGGCAACATGCAAATGAAGCCCGGGAAATTCAAATCCCGGGCTTCATTTGCAACTCCTGTTGACTACATTAACCACCCTAGTTCGAACTAGGGTGGTAGTGTAGACATACCAATACAGAGTAAGGAAGTAGATAATGCTCTTGTAGAACGTGTTATCACTACCTGTTGTATCAAATCTTAAGACAATTGGAGATTCACAGACAACCGGTTTCAAAATTACCAACCCTTCATTTCTGTCTACAATGGTTACAAGTAGTCTAGAAGATTTTCTAAATGGTTTGGTCCTGTCTAGGTCGAAGTCTAATGCATTTCTAACATTCAGAGTATGGAATATAGCTTCTTTACTAGTCCAATTAGGTTTTGGGAAAAAACCAGAAGATTAAAGCTCTGGTGACTGGGGAGTTCAAGAACAGTTAAGGTAAAAATCTTAGATAGGACCATAACAGGAATTCCCTTTGGAAAATATTATAAAACAATTTTCTCCTACCCTTCAGACAAAAATGATCACGAAAAGGCTTCAAAGATAAATAAAAATCTAGCTAGTAGTTCAAACAGATGCTTCATAAAGCCATTGAGTACAGGTTCTGTCCCAGCTAGAAATAGGATCTCAAATTTGCAGGGAGATATTTGACAAACCTTACAGGAATCTTGCTACAGTTGGGTGAATAAAGAGAGAATCCCTCAACCCCCAGGCCACAGCAGCATGTGAAAGACTTTTATGCTGTTAAATGAATATTAAGAGAATGTATAGAAAGACACAACAGGTAACTCAGTATTCTAGGAAGAGGAGAGCAAGTTGGCAAAATCTTGACAGTTACACCAAAGATGATATTGTTTCAATTTCTGGAGGCAAGTATTTCTTGAGATATTTTCTACTATTAAAAAAAAAAATCTGTGAGACACACTTTCTCTTTATTCCCAAGAACCATTGAGGAACCACACTTAGCACCAAACTGAAGTGAAGTTTGATCTGTATCTTGAATCAAGAAGTAAATGACTGATTGAAAGCTTCCCTGAACAGTGAAAGGCAAGTCTGATGCAATAAGGTTACCAAACTTTTCTTGGCCACATTGGTGTAACTAGTATGACACTGGCCCAGTTTTGTTTGATGTTGTTGAGAAGCTTCATAACAGGTGATATATATTTAAAAAAAAAGTCCTTTCATCCATGAATTGAGAAACGGGTCTGCTAGGGACAGAGGATTGAAACATTCCGCCCCACCGGCCCCCTGAGCAATGAGTGATGTATTTTGTTGGCAGCTGCAGCAAACAGAACCACCTACAAGAACCAGCAAGCTGGGAGTATCATGTGAAGGACTCCCCAGATCAGTTCCTATTCATAATTTAGAAAAAGGCCTTCTGAGACAGCTTCTTACTACCTAAGTATTCAAAACACCATGATAGACTGAGGTATTATGTGGCTGGTTATGCACCAATTCTAGAGTTTTATTGCTGTGGCACGGAGTGCTGGTGAATGTTCTCCTCTCCTACAGCTAATATAATACACTCATGTCATGTTGTCTGTCATTACCTTTATTGACTTGAGATCAGAGGTAGAAAGCATAGACAAGCATTTTGGACTGCTCCCAATTCCAAAAGGTTTAGGTGGAAAAGTTGTTCTTGTGGCAATTATTTGCCCTGTATCTTATGAGAACGCATATGTACTCCCCAACCCAAAAGCAAAGTGTCTGATGTTATCATCATGGTAGTAGGAATCTGAATTAATAGAACACCTATGCAGGTCTTGTTCAGGTCCTTCCAGCTCATCCATGTAGACCGTGGAGCCTTAGGAATGATGCAATACACAGAAATACGTGGATATGTATCCCAGCAGTTGAAGGCAATCTCTTACTGAGGGCTGCCCTGAATCTGGAGATAATGTTTGCTAGTGCGAGAAATTTGCTGGTTGCTAGATGTGCTATGCTGTCAATGAATCCAGGGAAGCACCTGGAAAACCTAGAATGTAGGAGTAGGAGGTCTAAACAGACTTTCTGACATTCATTTGAAGGTATAGGTTTTAAACTTGGAAATGGCAGAGATGCTTAATGACTTCTTTGTTTCGGGCTTTACCGAGAAGTCTGATGAAGGAATGCCTAACATAGTGAATGCTAGTAGAAAGGGGGTAGGTTTAAAAGATAAAATAAAAAAAGAACAAGTTAAAAATAACTTAGAAAAGTTAGATATCTGCAAGTCACCAGGACCTGATGAAATGCATCCTAGAATACTCAAGGAGCTGAGAGTGGAGATATCTGAGCCTTTGGCTATCATCTTTGGAAAATCATGGAAGACAGGAGAGATTCCAGAAGACTGGAAAGGGGCAAATATAGTGCCCATCTATAAAAAGGGAAAGAACAACAACCCAGGAAACTACAAACCAGTCAGTTTAACTTCTGTGCCAGGGAAGATAATGGAGCAAGTAATTAAGGAAATCATCTGCAAACACCTGGAAGATAATAAGGTGATAGGGTACAGCCAGCATGGATTTGTAAAGAACAAATTATGTCAGATCAATCTGATAGCTTTCTTTGATAGGATAATGAGTCTTGTGGATAAGGGAGAAGCGGTGGATGTGGTATACCTAGACTTTAGTAAAGCATTTGATTTGGTCTCGCATGATATTCTTATCAATAGACTAGGCAAATACAACTTAGATGCGGCTACTATAAGGTGGGTGCATAAGTGGCTGGATAACTGTTCTCAAAGAGTAATTATTAACAGTTCACAATCCTGCTGGAAAGGCATAACAAGTGGAGTTCCACAGGGGTCTGTTTTGGGACCGGTTCTGTTCAATATCTTCATCAATGATTTAGATAGTGGCAAAGAGATTACGCTTATTAGGTTTGCAGATGATACCAAGCTGGGAGGGGTTACAACTGCTTTGGAGGATAGGGTTACCATTCAAAATGATCTAGACAAATTGGAGAAATGGTCTGAGGTAAATAGGATGAAGTTTAATAAGGACAAATGCAAAGTGTTCCATTTAGGAAGGAACAATCAGTTTCACACATACAGAATGGGAAGCGACTGTCTAGGAAGGAGTACGGCAGAAAGGAATCTAGGGGTTATAGTGGACCACAAGTAGAATATGAGTCAACAGTTGCAAAAAAAGCAAACATAATTCTAGGATGCATTAACAGGTGTGTCGTGAGCAAGACATGAGAAGTCATTCTTCTGCTCTACTCTGCGCTGATTAGGCCTCAGTTGGAGTACTGTGTCCAGTTCTGGGCACCACATTTCTAGAAAGATGTGGAGAAATTGGATAAGGTCCAGAGAAGAGCAACAAGAATTATTAAAGGTCTAGTGAACATGACCTATGAATGAAGACTGAAAGAACTGCGCTTGTTTAGCTTGGAAAAGAGAAGATTGAGAGGGGACATGATAATAGTTTTCAGGTATCTAAAAGGGTGTCACAAGGAGGGGGGAGAAAACTTGTTCTTTTTGGCCTCTCAGGATAGAACAGGAAGCAATGGGCTTAAACTGCAGCAAGGGAGGTTTAGGTTGGACATTAGGAAAAAGTTCCTAACTGACAGGGCGGTTAAACACTGGAATAAATTGCCCAGGGAGGTTGTGGAATCTCCATCTCTGGAGATATTTAAGAGTAGGTTAGATAAATGTCTATCAGAGATGGTCTATCTAGACAGTGCTGGGCCTTGCCATTAGGGCAGGGGATTGGACTTGATGACCTCCTGAGGTCCCTTCCAGTCTTACTATTCTATGATTCTCTGATAAAAAACAGACAACATGTGATCTTTACTAACTTCCAGCACATCCCAATAGGATCTGTCTTATCAACCAATTGTTTAGACATGTGAAAAGGTATTTCTAAATATTAAACCAGAATGGGAGTAGCAACCAGGGTAACTGCCCATGGCCCCATGCCAAAAGGGTCTCATGAAGCTAAGCTGCTTGGGCTTCAGCCCCACCAGAGCAAGGCTCTGGCTTTGCCTTTATGGCCTGGTCTCCAGCAAGTCTAGTGATGATCCTGCTTAATAGACCCCTGAAACTTGCTTGCATTAAGAACCACTGCTCTAAGGGAATCTGAAGCACATTAGGAACTAGCGTCATCAGGTCTTGTAAGGGTCTTGCCATTTATTGAGCCACCCTCATATTTGGCCAGCATGGGGAAAAGAAAAGAGACCAAATCCCATACTCTGCGTTGCCCCTCCAAGTGGTTCAGGGATGGGACTGACCATTTTCCTAATTAGTCCTTTTCCTATGGTGTGTCCCATTGTCCAGTTCAACTCTCTCGTGGCAAATAGGGAGTTAGGAAATGGTGGGGGGAGAGGGAGGGAGCCAGGCTCATCCTCTAATTCCAGCTTCCAGCCCAGGGACCTTGTGATAGCAGCCATCTATTATGTCCTCAGTATCAGCTGCATGGCTACTATGATTCTCTGGGCCACTTTCCCACCATAGGCTCTTCTTGCTGGTACCTGATGATATTTGTACTTTAAAGACGTTCCACAGCATCTTCTTACCCTAGGTCCTTGCACGCAATGAGCTAATGGAAGGGGCATCTTTTTAACCGATATCAGCTGTTTCTTAGTTGGCTGAAAGTGTCCCAGTTAGCCTGTCTTAATTGGTTCTGGAAAGTTCCTGATTGAATTCAGGTGTCTTAATTGGCCTGTCTACTCTAATTGATTCTGGCAAGTTTCTGACTGTTCTGAATTAGTCCTTTTAGCTTATTTTGGAAAGAGAGACCTATTTAATCTGGGGCTAATATACTCGCCTTTTACCACTCTCCTGTAGCTATCTGGCCTGACTCTGTCACATGAGGTGGAGGAGAATGGGTCCTTCGCTGTTCCTTCCAGTGGCATGAAGACCTCATCATGAACTTCTGGTGATAGAATATTCACAGATCCCAGGAAGGCCATCTGTATGTCTTCCAAGAAGGTGACATTTGAGGTCTATCTTCTGCAAAGATGAGGTGGAGCATGGTTCCCCATACAATACCAGGAGTAGTGACCAAATGGGTCTTGACGCTGACAAATGTCTATCACCCATTTATAGGGAAGACTGTCTCTGAAGAGACTATAAAGTCCATAGGGTATTTGACTTCCTGTGTTACTGATAGCAAAGACTGGCCTAAGAGAGAGCCTGCGGAGTATAGTTTCTGTACCAATATAATTGGCAGTGAGAGGCTGGCCTGGCACTGTGATGATCTCAGTTCCCTAGTACCCATGAGGTTTGCCAGTCTTTGGTACAATAGGTGTGGTTCACTGTCCCATGTACTGGAAGAACTGAGACCACTTACAAAAGAATGAGTTTGCTCTACAGGCTTAGCTGAGAACTAGCTGGTTGGCTTTATAGTTCAAGCTGTAGAAGTTCATGCACTAACCTCCAGAGGTCCCACATTTGGTTCCTACTGTTGGTGTTGCATTAATATACCCACAGGTTCAGCAGCTCACTTAGCTTAAAAGCCAGCTCCTCACATGCACCAGCTCCTGGGGAGCTGCCTCACCCCAACACATAACTGCTGAAAGTTTTAAATGTTTATCAGAGTAAATGCATTTTAACATCTCTAGTTTCAATCTACTTACAAGAAAGCACAAAATTCTTAAAAAGTATTTTGCATTACAGCCTGATCTCAGATCTGAATATATGTATATGGATAATGTTTGGTCTTTTCTGAGCACAAGGAATTTAGAGCTCAAATGTTAGCAAATATACTAATGTTTACTAACTTCCATCAAGAAACAAAGTAATTACTTTCCATCTTGTTTTCTGCTAACAAAAAACAATCTTTATGGCATAGATTGGCAATATGTCTTGGGTGCCTAACATTAACCATATTGGAAATCAATATATTTAATAAAATAGGCTACCTGGAAAATCATAACCTAAGAGCGTGAGACACTTAATTCCCATGTCATGTTAGTGGAATTTGATACAAAGGTTCTTCAGAAAATAGTAGCCACAGTCTTAGCTCTAACATGAAAATGCTCAACTTACATCACATAAGGCACCAAAACGAAGAGTAGATAATAAGGAGTGGACATGACTCTCACTTGTGAAATATAACCGAGTGCGAACATGACGTTCAGGAGACATAACACCTCTGGAGTAGCTAAAAACAAAAATATAGGAGAAAACAAAACTAAGGTCAAGTCTACACTGCAATCCTGTGGAGTACTGGGGTCAGTGAGGGTGCCATCAGCAGACAATTTAGCAGGTCCTTTACAAGACTGATAAATCGAACCCCAGAAAAATCAATCAATCTCCAGGTAAGTACAAGCAAAGCCTTAAGACAATCTTTAAGACATTAAAACACACCCATATTAGAATAATGTTACTATAAATAATTTTAAGTAAGCAAAGCTTTACTGATGGTTTGAGGGATTATCTATCTCAGTTGTAGAAACATTTAAGTATTGATGAGAATTTGCAGAACATGTATTATATTCAGAACTTACAGAGGGTGAAGCTTGTTTACAGTGTCGTCATCCTGAGTCCTCTGAAGATCAGAACGAATTTTTCTAACTAGAGGAGTACAATAACCTTTGGCAATCTCTAGTTTCTCAGCCTTGGAAATACCATATTCCTGGACAGAAAAAAATTAACTTTTTGAAACCAAGCTATACAGAACACTGAAGTGAATTTTGAATTCAATTCTCAAACGAAAAAGTAGCTAGCTATCTGCCATCCTTGTGGCTGAAAACCAATGGATTTTAAGTTTCTGAATGTGGACAAAGAAAGTCCACTGGAAATGTATGAATGGAAAGCATGTTTCCCTGGGCAGCAACAGCAAAGTACCAAGCTCTATCATACTAGGATGAATCAGATTTTTGAAACACTGTTCTTGTGTGTCCTAACTGAAATGAGGAGACATTTTACTTTTTCATTTGACCACCAACAGTTGCAAGCAAGGGTGCCAGACGAGGGAGGTCCAAGCTGTACTATTTTGTTCAGCAATGTGAATGACTAACAACATTTTATTTTGTTGTCCGATTAGTCTCTCTCGTCAGAAATAACAGAATGAAATTGGTATCTGTATTTAATGGATAGCATAACATTTAAAACAAAACTAAAATGCATTTTAGAAAGAAAAAGCTTCATTTTGATCTAAATTCTTTACCATTTTGCCTAATTTCACTTAACTAAATCTAACTGTGCCCCTTACAAACAGCCTGAGAAGGAGTCTTGTAAGCAAAAGGGCTGACAAAAAATATCCAACTTCAGATATGAACATCTTCGATTACTTCAGTTATACTGCCCTCCGTAATTTATGAAGAATAGTCATTATGGAGGTCTTAGTTTCAGCACATTGAGCTAATGGAAACTAAGATCCGGTCACATTAATGTAAGCTTCTACAAACTCACTCTAAACATTAACAGATTTGATGGTCTATGAACTAATTTATTTTGTAGCCAGTCATGGTGTACTCTACCATTGACATTCAATCTCTTCAGTAAACCGAAGGTCATGTTGGAACCTCTAGTGACTGCAAAATACAGAACTTTCCAGAAACAGGAGACGGCAAACATCTTCCCCATATTTTTATTCTATGACATATTAACATGAAGTGCTTACCTGAGGGATTACAATGTCAGCTAATGCCTTCGATAGTCTGTATAATTCCATTGTGTTTTCTAATTTTAAGGAGCCATTATGTTGGACATCGTATTTTATACAGTCATATATATCAGGGATTTTGCTGATGTCATATCTTCCATTCTTTGTTTTAAAGTCTTTTTCCAGCTTGGCCCACCTGCGCAGCATTAACTCTAGTGTTTCACTATGGTAGAGTTGAATATCTAAATAGATACAAGATTTTATTCTTATTTAATATTAATCAGACAATCAGTTTAAGTTATAGTCTTACAAAGTATTTTACAGATAAAACAACATTAGTTCACTCCACAGAACAAATGCATTAAGGCAAAGTTGCCAGAACTGTGAATACTACTACAAAGATACTTAAAATCATTATCTGAAGAGCTCAGAGATAACAATGACATGTTTGGGTACCTTTTGAACTCTCAGTTTTCACTGCTACTAACATGGAACTGCTACTATCATGTCTGCTGTAACCCCAAATCCTTCTTCAAATTGCATTACTAGGTCTTCAAATAGAACTAAATCATAGATATTCAAACCATATTACTTATATATAGTGTAGTTTTATGAACTATTTGGGGTCTTCTTAAAAAAATTAGATTAAAATATATTTTTCTGAGGATATGTGACTGGTTTCCCAGCTACTCCTGCACACACCCTAAGTGCTAAAGCCAGTAACACTGGGATCCAGGAGACTGGCAAGAGCACCAGAGATGTTGCCTCAAATTACCAACAAGAGACTTGGATGGGGAAAAGGAGCAGTAAATGGTAGAACATCCATTTATCCTTTGGCGTAGAGACAATTTGGTTCGGCCAATATACATGGCAGAATGGACATAAATCAGACATCAGGAATGGTAACACATAAACCTGTAGGGGAACATTTCACCCTCTCTGGACATTCAGTAATGGATTTAAAAGTAGCCATCCTTCTACAAAAGAATTTCAAAAACCAATTACAAAGGGAGACAGCTGAATTGGAATTCATCTGTAATTTCAATACTATCTAAAGCTATAAGATGCAGGAGTTCCTAAAGTAGCATTAGCAAAAATCTGTGAAATAATGAAATTAATGAGGAAAGGGCACCTCCCTTCTGCACATCCTTTCAGGGGTAGGAAATCTTTTTTCTGTCAGGGGGTCAGTGGCCCACGGGGAGGAAGGTGGGAGGAGAGAAAAAAAATCAGTTGTGGGCAATATACCTCAAGAAGGGATATGGAGTGTTGGGGCTTCCATTAGGCTCCAGGGCGAGGCCAGAACCAGAGGGGTTCAGGATGCAGGAAGAGGCTTCAGACTGGGGCAGAGAGGTGGGCTGCAAGTTAGGAGTTTAGGAGGGGATCAAGGCTAACGCCCAGGGGTTTGGAGTGTAGAAGTGGGGGGTTGGGTTGCAGGAAGAGGTCCAGCATGCAGGCCCTAGCCAGGTGGCATTTACTTCAGGAGGCTACTGACTGGTGGTACAGTGGAGCTAAGGCAGGCCCCCTGCTTGTCCTGACTCTGCACTGCTCCCAGATGAGGCCAGAATGTCTGGCCCCAAGCAGAGTGCCAAAGCAACTCTGTATATTGTGCATTGCCCAGGCCTGCATGCACTGCTCCTTAAGGTCCCACTGGCTGTCTCCCCCAGCCAATGGGAGCCACAAAGCTGGCACTGGAAGCCGGGGTAATGTACAGAGCTTCTCTGATTGCTGTTACACAAAGTGGTAGCAAGACAGGCTCAGGACTTCTGGCCTATGGTGCGGAAACTTGCTGTGGGCAGCTGGATGAAATGAAGCAGCAGGCTGGATACAGTCTACAAGCAGCAGATTAGGTTCCCCACCCGTGTATTTAATTAGGGGTCTCAAACAGAAATCAAATAAAACAATTAAAAATATTTCAGTTACCTGCAGACTTGGGATCTTCCATTCGCTGCCTGATTTGAGAAGTCAAACTCTGGATCAAGGAATAAACCTTGTCACATGTTCTCACAGGATTTCTGATCAGCTTCATTGATTTTATCAGAGAGATGCTTCCAGATGGAGTAAGCTGCAGTATGAGATAAAACAAAAACATTCCTTACCAAACTAGTTGTATCTAGAGCTAGGAAATCCTAACAAAACAACCTCTCCCCACATCTTTCGATTCTCAACTTTCTAAACTCCCTTAAAGCAAGAGTCTCAAACTCACAGCACATGAGCCATCTATAGCTGGAACATTTTTACAATCTGGCCTGGGAGTCCCGTGGAGGAGTGGGGTTCCATATCCAGCCCCCAAGCCCTGCCACTTCCTGTCTCTACCCCACCCTCTCCTCTTATTGCACTCCTTCTCCCGAGGGACGGGACCTCAGTGGTCCCTGGGGCAGTGGCATGGGGCAGCGGCAGAGGTCAAGCCCCCTTACACTCAACATGGCAACAGGAGCCAGAGGAAAGCACAGTGCACTCAGTAAGCACACACTCTCCATTTTGCTGTACTTCCCCATGCTGCAATGTATGCAGGGGCCGCCAGCAGTAATCCACAAGGTCGTGCCCCTCAGGGGCAAGTGGAGTAATGCGGGGCAAGAGGTCAGAGGGATGGCAGGAAGGAGCAGGACTTGGGGATGACTATCAACACGTTTTCCTTCCCCCCCTGGGAATTCTGGGCCATATTGTGAAAATGCTCTATGTTGAGACTCCTGCCTTAAAGTCAGAATTAACACACTGTAGCAGGGATGTGAATGACTAGTCTCTTCCCCTCACTCCCTAGCTGCCTCTTTCTGATAGAGGCAGCAAGGGATGCAGGAAGGGACGCTTCAAAGCAGCAGTGCCGCCTGGAGCTTGGGGCCAGATCCCAGCTCCACGCAGTGCTGCCGCTTTGAAATGCCACAGGGAGCCTGAAATCAGGCTCCACTAGGTGTTTAAAAGCAGCAGGGCTGCGTAGAGCCTGGGGTCAGCGGGGGACTCCCCCGCTGACCCTGGACTCCATGCTGTGCTGCTGCTCTGAAACACCCCCTCCTGCATCAACTATCTGATTATCCAAATAATGGACATTTTACATCCCTACACTGTAATATAAATCAAAAGCAGCAAGCTTAATCCAAGTGTCAAAAGCGAAGGCTTAGATGACAAACAATTCTGCATTGAATATCGCAGCATTGTCAGGAATGGAATTAAGCTTTCCTCTTATGTTAATTATGTATTCTCAAAAGTAAGAATTCTGAGGAAGTTCAAAACTTTGTGAAAAGATTTAAAGATTTATTGTATTTTGTTTTTAACAACTTCTTTAATATTGAAAAAAAACAATTTCTCAAGAGAAATCAGAAAGGTAGATAGACTAAGCTAAATGAATCCTAATCTATCATGAAAGGAATTTTATATAACAAAATTTGATTGGACAGAGAAGGTAACCAGGATTCTGACAGTAACTGATTTTCTAAAAAAGCCAATAATACATGGCTGCTCCTGTCATGTTTTTATTTCTTTCAGGATAGAACAAAACTTAGCAGGAACCAAATCAATCATTCAGACCTCAACTAATCATTTAACTTAAGGAGCCAAGCATGATCACCATTAAGTAAGCCAGTAATGCTGTATAAGGCATTGGAGAGTGACTGAACACTTGTTGATTAACCTTCACTTTTTTAAAAAGGAGTTCAGGATAAGAAAAAGCAGTCCAATCAGAATATTTTCATATTTTAGGAGCACCTGCAGGATCTTCCCCCCCCCTTTTTTTTTCCAGAAAGAAATCTAGCACCCTATTCAGTTCTTTACCCCATATATGTGGAGATCAGGTCCAGAAGTAGCAATAAAATCTGAAGCAAGCACATACTGCCTTGCAATTGCCTACTTACTACAGCAGTTATCTAAGTGCCATGAAGGTAGGGGAGACGTATTTTTGAAAATGTAGAAAAATATCCTAAAAATGTTTAAAATGAATTTAAATTGCTATTGAATTATTGTTTAAAAGTGCAATTAAAACTCGGATTAATCATGACTATATTTTTAAATCTACTTTTGCATTAATTACTAGAGTTCACTGAGATTGACAGCCCTAAATAAAACCTAGACAAATACAACCCAGACAAAATTTTGTATATTTTGCTTCACAGAAAACTAATCCTGCCAACAATCTTGTAGAAAGATAGGCCTACAATGAGTTTGAGTGAATTCAGGCATTAAAATGAAATTTAGATATTATCCTGAGCAATAGGATGAAATATAACAAAACAGAATTAAAATTATGAAAAAGGAGAATTGATTGTATTAAATATGTAATGACCCTAGAAATCCCAGTGTTATTTTATTTCAGGTTTGGGTTAAGGTAATCAAAATAAAGAAAACATGGTTAACTAGGCACCAGATTCAACAAATAACTAGATATGTGGTCTGTCTAGAGAAAAATGATTAGTCTTGAAGTTGAGAAATATGGCAAAAGAAGGAAAGAAAATGACAACTTTGAAAAGGGGACTCAACCATTAAGTTTTTTAAGACCATACAAAAAGGTAGGGCACAGACTTAAAATGGCCTTCTCTGGCTTTAGGTAAGGTCTTACAACCAGCAATGACAAAGATTTTAGGGATTTCTTTGTCAGAGCTTTTCCTTACTATTCTGGTGTCGTATCGTGTCTCCCAAGTAAGATCCTATTGTGAATATTTTGGCCAATATGTGTAACTGAAAAGTTGCTAGAATTATAAATGTGATATGCTTGTATTGGTACTTTGGACATTACCAATCCTCAGTGGCCTTTGGACTAATTGTGTGAACACTGGATTGTAGCAAACTAATACATTTCTGTTGGAAATAATTTCTCTAATATCTACTGACCTTTTCATAGTCTTCAGGTGTAAATTCTCTGTCCCTCTGGAGTATTTCATGGAGCCTTGCTTTAACACGATGCTGGCAGCTGCTTAAGGAATCACTGTCACTGTCCAATAAGCCATTCATATTAGCACTTTTCACCATTTGAACAAGAATAGGAGTCAGCTCTCCCTCTAAAGCCAGTAACCCCTGAGAAAAAGAATACAGCTATTCAGAAATGAACAAACATAAAGAAGGAGTAATGCAGCTATTTTAAGCTAAGATGTTAATGTAGATGCCACAGTATATTATTCAAGTAACTTGCCATTATCTTAAGTGTTGAGATTACAAAAACTCACTCAATGAAATCATTGTATAGCTTACTGCATGTGCTCTCTCTCTCTCTTTCTCCTCCCTATATTTAGGATACCTAATATATATTACTGTTATTTGCAATAGGAATAAGCACTAAAACTTCTGCTACAAAGAGAATGAGTGGCAAACTTAAGCAGGAACTGAGCTTCTGGGCTGGGAAGTCTTTCTGGTACAAAGATAGGTAAAGAACTGTGAAAGTTTGGTTAAAAAAAGTTTCTAATTCTGCATGGAGGTTGTTAAGATTTTTTTTTTTTTTTTACAGATCATATCTAAAAGTTCACAGGGCTCAAGGATACGGAACAGGACTTTTTAATTTTACAAAATTACCCTACAACTTTTAAAGCATAACAAAATTACTATATGCACAACTGAACAGCATAATGATTAAGAGCATTTCTTTTGTCAGATAAAATAATTAGTAAGTGGTGAGATGTGGTTTAGACATTTCTGCTCTAACAATCTTACTAAAGGATATTCCGGTAGAAAATAAGTTTATATTGTACAATCTTGTAATAGCCTATATTAAAAAAAAACTAAATCAGGTTATATTAATTTTACATCTCTGGTTTTATCAAAGCATAAAAGCAACCCAGTATTCGGTGTGTAATTTGTCTTCTTTACATAGGTCCCATGCAACTAGAGCACTTACTATCTCAGTTCAGTTCCTAAAATCATGCCTATAATTTGTCATAGTTTGTTGGAACTTTCAGATTAACAAATATTTAAAAGGCATGGAGATTAAGATACCTTTTCATCCTCAAAAGTGGTCTACTGAAAGGACTAAGGAACACTTCAGGGGCTACATAAATAAAAGCTTGTACTGCAGCTTAACAGGCTAAATGCCTTCTGATGCTTGGAAGGCTTCAAATGCAAGAGAAGTGAATTTGAATCTCTTTTCATGAGCACTAAATAATTTATTTTTAAATTAAACTTTTCTTTTTGTTCCATAGGTTGCAATAAAACCCTGTATTTCCCTTAACTTGCTAGAGAACACACATAAGATTCTTAAGATTTTCACATTTCCTTGTTGAAAATACAACTTCACATAGTACCTTTGCAAAAGCTGCTGCAGTCATCTGAACTCGTCCTTCATCAGATGCATATATTTTCAGATCATGTCGATAAGTACTATGTAATCTAAGTAAACCACATCCAGGAAATCCAGCATAATCTCCTACCAAACAAATATTTTTTTTCAGAGACTCTTGTAAATGTAATGATATCATGTATGTTTAAAAGGCTAATTTAAATCATATAGCACAAGAAGATTACCTTGTCCACCTGGGTACATGCATCTAAAAGCTCTCCCTAGCTCCTCAGCCTGGACCCTGCCTGCAGGGGTCAGTTCACCTCCCCATTTCAGAACTAGAAGCAGGGATGGTTCATTTCTTCTGTTATCTAATTATATGCAGACAAATCAGTTAAAATAATTATCAACAAATGAAAATGTTTATTTAAAGAATATTAGATAATTATTAAATTAATCTTAAAGAAATATCAGAACTGACACATTGAGGTTTGTGTGCTTCAAGAAAGGGACTTCAACATTTGAGTCTCTTGCCATTCTAATAGCAAAATACCCCACTTGGTCAGTTAAAGCTAATACTTAATTCTGAAGACATCTATAGTTTAGATACTTTAAAAACAAATGAGACTTATATTACAGTGAAAACAAAGGAAGTGAAAGTAAGCACTAAAATTAATCAGCAGTCAGGAAATTCACAAGTATTGAATTTTAAATACCTTGGCATTATTGTATGTTTAAGGGTTTTTTCTGTATGAAAAGAATTAAGAGTACTAGGAGATATATGGAAAACTTAGACTTAGACACTTAGCAATTGCTAATCACAGTAACTCATCACAAGAAGATGTTGCTGAATATTTAGCCATAGTTCAAGTCCTTGTTTTATTTAATACTGTATTAACAATTAGGAGGTTAATTGTTTAAGTTCTACATACTCATACAAGGGAGTATGTATTGGTTATACTATACCTTCTTCTTCACTAGAAGTTTTCTGACAGCCATGAGGGAGATAGGTTAACTGGACTTTGCGATTTATGCCAGAGAAATGTCCATACCTAAAGCGAGGAGAAAAACACTCTTTACCATAAATTGACAGATTTTCCAATATATATCAATACTATCATACTGCTCTATCAATTAAGGATACAACAAATTCTTGAATTTTAATTGATTTTCATACTAACTTTCTAATTTTGCTGATTTGTAAATATGAAATAAAATTTGTCATATGGTCATATTTGCCATTATGAAATACTATCTATTTTTTTTCCCAATCATGCTGCCCAAGAAACTTCATCTCTCTCCCACCAGAAATAAACACTCCCATCCATCCACACTTTCCAGCTGCATGATTAATTATTCCACTTTGGTAGCATGAGTGTCCTGATTTGATTTGATCTGATCTGACATATACTGATAGCCTCTACAGGTTGGACCTCCCTGGTCCTGCAACACTAGGGCAAATCAGAGACTTTTCTGGACCATGGGTGGTGTCCTCTGCCACCAGCCCCAAGCCAACTGGCTCTCTGCCTCTGGCCCTCTCTATTTCCTGTCCCCTCCGAGCCAGGCTGTCTGCCCTGCTGTCACCAGTTCTCCAGGCTCCAGCCCCATGTTGCCACAGTTGTTAGACACTATACAAACACATAGCAAGAGGCAGATACTTTCCCCAAAAGCTTATAATCTACATACATGACAGGATAAGGCAAAGGAAGTATTTTCCCCACCATACAGACAAGAAATTGAGGAAACAGGTTACATTAAGTCATTTGTCCAAGGTGTCACAGTAAGTAAACCAGACCTCCTCAATTCCAGTACAATATCTTAAAATGACGAAACTATCCCTTCTCTCAATAGATTGAAAAATTCAGATTAATCTTGTCATACATTAATTTATCAACTGATAAGATAATTGGTTTTGAAAGCTAATGAGATCAAAACAAAGTCATTCCAGTTCTGACATGATGAGGATTATATAGTAGATCCTTACATCTCCAAAACAGTCTTCAACTGCTCAAGTTTTGCTTTGCTTTCTTCAATTTCAGAGTCATTATTTTGTCCAAGCTCTAGTAGGAGCTGTCTTGCTATATCAAGCACTTCCTAAAAAAACAAACAAAACAAACAAAAACCAATCACCACTATACATAAGTAAGGAATTCTATTATTAATCAGTTACAGAACTCAGAAAAAGAATATTAAGATAGACTTGCCTGTAACTGTTTTGGTTTCTTCAGTTTTAGCTTTCCAGACTTATATCCATCACATTTTTCAAAGAGATCAAAAAATCTTTACGAGAAAACATACAGATTAAAGGAGCATCTACTAAGAATGTTGACAAATATTAATGCTCTTTAAGGTAACCAGAAGATTTGCAATAAAAACAAACCGAAAAGATGGAACTAACATCCACCAATATCCAATCTCAATACCCCACAATTATGAAGAGTTTGTTCTTATATGCACTAGGTATGTAATAGTGTAGTCAACTAAACAAACACTGAATGAACAGCTAGCATAGGGATAAATAGCAGTGCAGATGGTGAGGCACTGTTTAAACTGGAAGAATGCCTAATATAGTTGAATCTTAGGGTATATAGCATACCTGGCTCACTACTTGCCCATGCCATACTACAATATTATTTCTAGCAGGGTGGTGGCTCAGGCTGGAGCTTTTCACCACAACAATGAAGAACTCTAGCAACAGAAAAAGGGTCAGGCAGGGTGGAGGCAGCAGGAAGAAAGGTTCCATTAATGAGCCTTTCCCCAATGAAGCCTTTCACTGCTAAATGTAGCTACACATTGCAGACAGTGTTGATACAGCCTACCTCTTATTGCAGCATGTAGCACATGTACTTTACATGGTACTCCAAATGTAAATAAGGTCTCTTTAGCCAAAATTGGCTTACCTCTGATGTTTAACTTCCATTTTCATTTTTTGCTTTGGAGTACGGTCCCCATGACGTATTACAGCTATAACGCATCTCAGCTCCATCCTGAACATTTAAAAAAGGACAAGTTACATTTCCCAGTTTTATACACCACTTATGGTTTTTATATTAAATGCATGAGTCTGACAGACAGTTACTTAGTCTACAAAAAATGCTTGACAAAATATTGAAATGACTGAAAGAACTTAAGGTTATCTGAAAATTATGTCAGGCAATGTAATTTACTATAAATTTTGTTTTTATGACTTAGTTAACTACAGAATAGCGATTTTAAGTAGTTTTTTAAACAAATCCATTTTAAGGTTTCTTTAGTAAAAAGAGCATGTTTATTAAAAATGTGTGTTAAGCTGACACTAGAATATTTATTAGCAACGAAGCGAGCTATTTTTAGAAAAGACTACACTTGAAAATCGGCTGTTCTATACTCAGCTTTACTAAGGATAACAAACTTCCATTACTGGAACAGCAATTGCAATTGACTTCTAGTTTTCATTGCACACAACAAGTGTTCATAGACGAAAGCTCAAACACCTTGAGAGAAGAGAAAATTCACAGAGGTTATATAAGAACTTTGCACAATTCAGCTACTGCTACTTTTTTTCTTACATTGTTCCAGATGTTGTTGGCACAATAGGGATATCTTCAGCTTCCAAAGGTATTGACCAAGGTATTTGAAACTGAGGAGCAAGTTCTCGCATTATGATATTTCTAAACAGCAAAAACCAAAAATTTACCACTAAATTAAAATGCTGAAATACTGAATGTAGTCCGTTTTTATCAATAACTGTTTATTAGATCAACACTGAGCACTGGATGGGTACTTACAGGTGTATTTTTATTTTAATAGTATTTAAATATTTGAAAAGTCTGGTCTTAATAGCTACAAAGACGACAACCTAACATTATGTGCATAATGTTAGCAGAGTAAGCTCTTATAAGAGATTCCTTTAGTCTATTCTAGAAAGTACAGATTGGAGCTCCCTGGTCCGGCACCATTATGACCTAACTGGCCCCCTGCGCTATCTTCTACCATCGGAATTCCTGGCTCTCTCCCCCCACAGCAGCTCAGCTGAACCACGCACCAACTCCCAGGCCCCAATCCTCCTGCAGCACACCGTTTCTCTCTGATCCTGGAACATCTGTGGTCATGCCAAACTATAGATGTTGCTGGACCTGAGAACCCTGGATTTTAGAGGTACAACCTGTATGTTAAAATACACCAATTTAAAGTTTATCACTGTTTGTATAGGATTGATTCTTGAGGACTTTACAGGATGGCATAATGTATCTTAGATGCTTGCCTTACTCTATGAAGAATGATTTCTGGGTTTCCCAAACTTAGTGCAAGCCTACTATTGATTTAGCTCTGCTATAACATTGCTTATTTTTAACATAAGGAAGAAATGCTGATGTAAACTGTTTATAGAATGATAGGAATCTAGCCTCAGTTGACTTTGTAAAATTGAAAAAGTGCTCTAGGATCTTCAGAATTCCTGCCACTAAATCTAAGCAGCAAGACTGTAATTGATGTTATTAGCTAAGATTAAATTTAACAGGAATTATTTCCCTTTTCTCACCTTGTGTGATTCAGCCTTTTTGCTCTACACCACTATTATACTCTTGTTTTAAGGACAGTTTAACTGGCCAACACAGAATCACTCCAGTTTATGGGAAACAATTCAGTGGTATGGTAAGCAGAGATAAAAGAGCCTGGTTGAAGGAAGGGAGGGCAGTTAGGATCCTTCCATAATGCATCAATTCTGGTCAAAGGCTTTGTCTACACTACCAAGAATTGTTGGCAGAAGTTGTCCATCTTTAACTAAAACTGCTGTGGCATGTGGTCACTGGCTCCCTGAGCAAGTGAAATGCATTCACATCAGCAGCTCTTACATCGACACAAGAGGCAATGAACTGTGGTGGTTATCCCACTGCAACTGGCTGCAGGATGCTTTGGGAAGGATTTGTAATGCCTCATGGGTTTGGTACAATGCCATATAATGCAAGTTCTCAATTCCATCATTACAGGGGCATCCTAGTAGATTGTCAACTGCTTATTTCCACTGAAGCCAGGGGGTGAGAGTATCACGCCTGAAGAGGAGAGTATCACGCCTTCAAAAGGCAGATAACAGGCTGACTGACCTATACTGAGGCAGGGAGAAGGGGGACCTCCTTCTCAATGTCAGCCCCCTGCATTGCTCAGCATAGCAGTCTCTCCAGAAGAAGCCCATTCTGCCTACGGTTCTGCAATTCCTTCTACATTCTCCCACAGCCTCTTCAGCTGCAGGAGGAGCAGCATCATGAGTAACCCTGTGCTCTCTCCTTGATTGAAAATGTCAAAAGCAGCACAGCGGTCTCTTTCCCCTCATCCCCTACTTCAGGCTGGGTCACTATGTTCCTAGTGCAGGGCAGAACAAGAGCATTCCAATGATTTGTTCCAAAGGGAGTGGCAGACTCAGCTGCCAGATACTTCCAGAAGATTAGAAAGGAGAGTGGCACATGGATGCAGGGCAGCATAGATCAAAACACTGAACAGAAAGATCAGGACAGGCATTGTGGGATAATGGCAGAAGCCAGTTCTGTTGACCAGGGGTTTCAAACTCTTGACCCATTGGCCATCTATGGCCAGAGAGCATTTTCACAATCTTGTCTGGGAGTTCCAGCAAGGGTATCTGTCCATACCCTTTCATAAGCCCTGGACCTCCCCCGCCCCCAGTTTTCTCTCCCCCGCATTTTCCTAAGCGACCTGACCTGGGGCGGGGGGGGAGGGGGCCTGAACAGGGTGGCAGCAAGGGTTGAGCATCCCTGCACTCAACGTGGCAATAGGAGCCAGGAGGAAAATGAGGAACTGAATGCAATGGGAGGCAGAAGGCAAGGTGGTAGCAGGAAGGGCTTGGAGGACAGATATGGACACATACCACTTGGGTCACCAGGATTCCTGGGCTGGATTATGAAACTGTTCTGGCTATAGCTGGCCCACAATCAATTAGTTTATGACCTCTGCTGTTGACAAAACAAACAGCAGTGCCTACTGATACTTTGTGGATAATAAAGGGGAGGGAAAAGAAAAAAAAAGTTTCTCATAATGGTGGAAGTATTTTGTTGCAGAGACTGGCAAAAAAGTTGCGATGTGTATGCACTCACTTGTCACCAAAAGGCAGTTTGGGGGCAACAAAACTTGGTAGTGTAGACAAATCATTAATTTTCAGCTGTTTGGGTTGTAGCCAATGTGAATTACAGTAGTCTGATGTCTGCCTAATACAATGAAGCAGCAAAAGACATGATGAAATTAGCATCAGGATGAAGGCAGTGAAAAGGTGTGCTTTCAACCAACCTTCGTACAGTACACCTCAACTTCCACTTCTTATTTGGGCTATAACCCTAGTAAATCTGTTAAGCAAATTTAACAAGTTAACATATTTCTTTATTTTTCTCTATAGCAAATATGTTCTCCAATGGCTTTTGGATTCTGCAACTGTCACTAACGGCATAAGGGAATGCACACGGAAATAAAATCTAAAGACTTTTACAAACTTATACCTGGATACATTTTTTTAATTTCTATTTATTCTTGATAATACTCACTTTAAAAGCAAAGGCTTTTCCTGTTTAACAAAAAACAAAACAAAAACAAAACAAAAACACTATCTAGACAATTCCTTGAACTTGTTCCAACCCTCAAATAAAAGGAGTCCTCAAAAATGTGCAAGATAGCAATACTTTGGAAACTGGATGAAAACTTCCATAGCAGACAAATGATTATTTATCATATATGCCAATCCTATAACATTAATTAATGAACACTTACCCAAGTATCTTCGCACAATCATCATAATATTTCATGGAATTCTTCACAAAACTGAAGCCATTGACGTCACAGACATAAGATTGTCCATTAGCACGCAACAAGTCAAAGCCACAAACTGTTTGCTGTTAAGAATAAACATTGAGAAATACAGTTTCTATTTCAGTCAAGGGTCTTGTGTTTCGAGACCTGCATGTTAAGTATGGTTCTGATCTGAAAAGGCAACACAAAAATGGTATTACGGGTTCTATATTTGTTGTTCTTCAGTGACTCCATATTAAATCTGCTCATTTTACACCCATTCCCTAATTACTAGCCTTACATCCCAACTTGAGTTCTTAGCTTCTCACACATGACTAGCAGCCTGAATTTTGCAGGCCAAATTCTGCTTTCAGTTTCACTTGAGTATCCAGACGATCTTTAGAGCTCCAATTGGACTGAAGAATATTCTTTTTCTGTTAGTGGTAAGTGATAAGGGGAGAGAAATACCCATATCACACACTCTTCTCATCCCTCAGAATTAACCAAAACTAAGCTATTTATAAGCTTGAGTAGTAAGTCTATTTTTAACAGTCACATTTTAGAAAATTATTTGTATTACTGTAGCACGTTGGAGCTTTAACAGGTGAGGCTTACCAGTTCTGGTTAACTCCCTGCTACGGGCAAGTAGCTGCTCCAGCCCTTTGGGGCCCACCACAGGCAGGGGCTGCTCTAACCAGACATCCAGAGCAATCCCTGTCCACAGCCAAGGAGTGGCCAGCAGACTGGAGTGGCCTCCTTGCTTGCCCCCGTTTAATCAGTTTAACATTTAGCTGGTTAATTAAATGGGATTTTACATCCCTAATACATAGGGGCCTTTTTTTGTTCATAGCTGTCTCAGCAAGAAGATTGTGTCAACAACAAACCTTTCAGCTCTGAAGCTGCACCGTGATTCAAGACAGATTTTGTCTGCAGGGGTCTGGCAAAGGCTTTTCCTAGCATAGTAAGGGAAAAGTCCAATAATTGTTACAGATGTTGTTCTCACTTTTTTTTTTAAATAGATAGAGCCCTGTGCAGATAAAATTTTGTATGGACATTCACAGCTGCAAAAATGAGCGGTGGATATCTGCATCCATATCCGCTGATACCTTCAAAAATAAAATGGATATCTGTGAATTTGCAGGGTCCTATTTATAGAGAGGGATTATATTAGCATATTTTATTTCTTCTGGTATTTCACCTTCTTTCCAGTACAGGCAGGGCAACCCATGAAGATGTTGCAGAAGAGGTTTTCTGTATCTTATGACCTCTAATGGTATGCAACAAGAAAAAACTTTGGAAACTGTAAAAAACTGACCTGTTTAAAAACAGAAGTCTTCCAAATACATAGCTATAGATATGTAAGCACTGATTAAAGAGAATTTTCACATACTACACAATTAGTAAGGGTGTGAGTCTATCATGGAGGTCACAAAGTCCATAACTTTCCAGAACCTCTGACTTCTGCAGTCGACAGATGCAACTGAACCTTATGGCCACAAGAATAGCTTGGGTGGTCCCAGGGCCAGCAACAGTGCTCCTGTTCCCCTCCCAACCCTCAAAGTCACCCAGCAGTAAGTGCCCTTCACCAGACGCAGGCATCACGGAGACTCGAGAATAGTTAAGATTTAGTCAGAAGTATATAGTACAAATCATGGTCAAGAGGCCATGAATTTTTGCTTATTGTCCATAACCTATTCATGACTTTTACTAAAGTTACCCATGATTAAATCTTAACCCTGAAAAATTACTACTATACATTTGATTAGCTGCGGTCTGCTTACCTTAAATGCAAGGCATACTTTCCAAGCAATCAACTTCTCTCTTGCATTCAGGATTACTGGGTATCGCACTTCTTTTCCTTCACTGTCTCGTTCTACCTTCCCATCCAAAGCTGGGGACTTCCTTGCTTCAGCATGTGCATAGTCTGGACCTACCGTGTACACCTTGATTTAAAAATTAAAAATTAACTTAGTTACACTGAGATTCTCCTATGTTCAGATCATGTAGCTGCACACACAAGTTCAAAACTTTAGTAAGGCCTGTCTACACAGTAAATTACTGCATGGCGAATAAAGGTCTCCATCTACGGCATATACTTGCACATCTAAGTGTTCCCTTACACCTTAATCACACCCTAACTACAGTTCCCTATGTGTTCTAAGTAATCAAGGTGCTAGATTCCAAAGAGCTCTGTTTGAAGATGTTAACAGCACTCTGTCATAGAAACTCACTGCGAATAAGATGTTAATGCCCTTAACCAATGATGAAGTGGCTTCTGGGCTTCATTTTCACTTCGTTCTCACAAATCATCCAGACTGATGGATTATCAGTATCAGACTAAGCAAGAGCAGAAGTGGTGATCTTGTGCCAAAGCTAAAAATTATGGCTGTCAACTGATGTGCATTAACGCCTGCGATTAACAAAGGAAAGAATTAACGCGTTTAACACATTAAAAAAATTAACGCGTTAATCCTTTCCTTTGTTAATCGCAGGCGTTAATGCTGTGCTGTCCCTTTGAGGAGCCACTCCACTGCTTCAAAGGGGCAGAGCGTTAGGAACATGGCATCTACTGGAGTCCCCAGCTGATCCCAAGCTCCACATTATGATGCCCCTTTGAAGTGCCAGTCCGGAACTTCATAAGGGCAGCACACTAGGAGCCAGGAATCAGTTGGGCACTCCAGCTGATCCCTGGCTCCTAATGTGCTGCCCCTTTGAGGCTCCTGGGCTGTCAAGCAATTAAAAAATGTAATCGCGATTAATCGCATGCACTGCCCCTTTGAAACACTGCAGCAGCATTTCAAAGAGGCAGCACAGTGGGAGCTCGGGATCAGCTGGTGTCTTCAGCTGATCCTGGCTCGGTGCAGCACTGCCCCTTTGAAGCACCACTGCAGTGTTTCAAAGGGGCAGTACATGTGATCGCAATTAAGTTTTTTAATTGCTTGATAGCCCTAATAAAATATTATGCTAAAATTGATTAAACCCATATGCTGTGAAGCAAAGAATAAGCTCTCTTCCCCCATCATAGGATTTGCAAACTCTCAGACAGGAAATAAACCTTTTTTTGAGTGGTAGATGATTTAGTTTTATGGATCTCTCACAGTTTGGGAGCTAGTCCTAGTACCTCCTGTTGTGAGAAAATTGCTGGATATTTTGTAGACAAAACCGATCACATTAGACATGCATCCATGGTGGCAGAGTTTGGTATTGAGAGAGCAAGGGCCTCCTAATCACTATAACTTCAGTCACTAATACTTGCTGAGGTACAGGTTTCTTTTTTTGCAAGTGTCACACTGTTGACTCATGGTTAGCTTGTGGTCCACTATGATCCTTAAGCCTCTTTCAGCAATACTCCTTCCTGGACAGTCTCTTCCCATTCTGTAAGTGTGAAACTGATAGTGCCTTCCTAAGTGGAATACTTTGCATTTGTCCTTATTAAACTTCATCCTATTTACCTCAGACCATTTCTCCAGTTTGTTCAGATTAAGGACGTAAGCGACTAGTTGACTATCTGATAAGCTAGTCAACTTATCGGAGTTGACTAGTCCCTTGACAGGTCGCTTCCCGCTGCCTGTATCAGAGACAAGCAGCAAGAAGGGGAAGCAGGAGTCCGTGCTGTGGGAGGTGGCTTAAAAGCTGGTTCCCCCAGCACCATCTCTGCAGGGTGGGCAGCGGAGGCAGAGGGTAGCAGGGACCGGGCATGAGCTGGGAATCAGCTGATTCCCAGCTCACACCCAGTCCCAGATGATGTGCCTCTGTGCCTGCCAGCTCTTAATACATGTAAACGGTTGGTGCGCAGTGGCGGGACCTGGCACAAACTGGGAATCAGCTGTCCCAGCTCACGCTGGGTCCCCCCTGCTGCACTTCAGCTTTTTAAATGTATTAAGAGCTGATGGGCTCCTAAAACAATTAAAAGGCAGAGCTGCAGCAGTTAGCTCCAGGGGTTAGGAACTAACCCCGCTGCGGTTCCCCTCCTTATTGACTAGTCAATGGAAATTCCATCGACTAGTCAAGTAGTTGATTAAACTAAATTTAACATTCCTAGTCCAGATCATTTTGAATTATGACCCTATCCTCCAAGCACTGCAACTCCTCCCAGCTTGGTATCATCTGCTAATTTAAAAAGCAAACTCTCTATACCATCGTCTAAATTACTGATGAAGATATTGAACAGAATCGGTTCCAAAATAGATCCCTGTGGAACCCTACCTGTTATACCATTCCAGCATGACTCTGATCCATTAATAACTACTCTCTAAGAATGGTTTTCCAGTCAGTTATGCACTCACCTTTTAGAGCCATCTAGGTTGTATTTCCCTACTTTATTGATAAGGTGGTCATGGTAAGACCATGTCAAATGCTTTACTCAAGTCTAGATATATCATGTCCACCACTTCTCCCTTATCCACAAGACTTGTTATCCTATTAAAGAAAGCTATCAGATTGGTTTCACATGATTTGTTCTTTACAAGTCCATGCTGGATTTTAACTGTCACCTTATCTTCATTATCTTCCAGATGTTTGCAAATGGATTCCTTAATTACTTGCTCCATTATCTTTCCTGGCACAGAAGTTAAACTGACTGGTCTGTAGTTTCCTGGTTGTTCTTATTTCCCTTTTTATAGATGGACACTCTATTGGCTCCTTTCCAGTTTTCTGGCATCTCTCCTGACTTCCATACTTTTCAAAGATGACAGCTAAAGGCTTAGATTCTTCTTCTATCATCTCCTTGAGTATTCTAGGATGCATTTCATCAGGCCCTGGTGACTTGAAGACATCTAACTTTTCCAAGTAACTTTTTTTATTATTTTAACTTCTAAACCTACCCTAGTTACACTAGCATTCACTATGTTAGGCATCCCATCACCATCTATTTTCTTGGTGAAAACCAAAACAAAGAAGTTATTAAGTGCCTCTTCCATTTCCAAGGTTCCTGGTTTTGTTTTTCCCTCTTCACTGAGTAATGGGCCTACCCTGTCCTTGATCTTCCTCTTGCTTCTAAATATGGGTACATCTAGACTACATGCTTCTGGGGACAGAGGCATGTAGATTAGACTACCAGTCATAGGAAAATGAAGCGGCGATTTAAATAATCGCCGCTTCATTTAAATTTACATGGCTGCCGCGCTGAACTGATCAGCTGTTTGTCGGCTCAGCGCTGTAGTCTGGACGTTCCACGGTCGACATCAAAGGCATTTGTCAACCTCCCAGGTATACAGAGGTTGCTTGAAAGCGTGAGGTGTGGTTTTTTCAACTTGCTGATGGCACCCAACTGTTTGTCTCCATCACATCTAACATGATTTAGTAGCTCAGCCAGCATCTGACTGAGATTAGGAAATGGATTTGGTTAGCTGGCTATGGCTCCACGTAAGAGAGTTGCAATAAACAACAGCATGAGATAGTGGAGGTAAAATCAGTCCCTCTGATTTTTGGAATACATCCATTCATTATGAGAGTTTGCAGTTTACGAGTAATTTTAGTTCCACAATTACGGTCAATTCCAATTGTGGTCAAATTACAACCCATGCCTCCTTTTATCATCCGTATTTGACTAGGAGGCTGCAAATTTTTCCTCTTTTGGAAGTGGATCTTGCCCCATTATCCAGGCATTCATCTCCTCAACATTAGCTACTACAGTGTATTCTACACAGGGTTACATCTTAGAACCATTTGGAGAGTGAGTGATTGTGGTCAACTAGGCAGCAGTTTGCTTACCGAGCAAGTCATCTCACTCTGAGTATACAATATCAGTGATCTCGGATCTGAATTGCACCATCGTCTATTGGTCCCAAGCAGAGTTTAAGATGTTGGTAGTTATGACCTATAAAATTCTACCCAGCCTGCGATCAGGCCTACTCAAAAGATTGCCTTTCCACATGACATACTGCCATAGTTATGGTCAACTGAAAAGCTTAAGCATGATCTCCCTCATTATAAGAGGATGTCACTGATCCAACATTCACAGCAAGGATTCAGACACTCGGGAACTTGCTCCCGCCTATGGTCCAAATAACTTGAATTTAGTGACTTTTTGGGATCTATTCCCAAAAGGAAGTTAAAGGAAGGAAAGGAATTTCTGTAAGTAACTAGCTAAGTTCCTGATGAAATAATTACCTGGGTTTTTATTTTATTGAAAATAACATGAAGGATGTTGTGTCTTATTTTAAATCTAAACTAATAAAAACTAAATATATAAAATAGATTAACAAAAAAAACCCTATAATGTACTTTTAGTATATTTGCTCCAAAAGAGTGTACATAAATAATCAAGCATGGTTCATTAGTAAATATACTATAGCATATCTGATAGAAATAGCTATATCTTAACAGAAGATGTCTGGTCAGATTACAACTCGGGTATCTTAACAGAAGATGTCCTATATGATCTATTATTTAATTAAACACTGAGAAAAAGGGGAAGTCCAATTTCTACATTGATTATATGGTATGACCTTCCGTAAGGCACTATTCTGTGTTTTTTTAAAACATACCTATTTTTAAAAACCGACAGAAACTTGCTAAACATCACATTATAATATATCCAGAGTCTGTAGTCATGAAACAGCCTAGTACCAATGTATGTACCAGCCACCATCCAGATGACAGCTTGTTCGTTTTGTCCTTCACTTCAATTTTTGTTATCTTTCAAAATGAACTCTTTAAGGTAGAGATGATGTGTTCGTGTGTGTGTGTTTGGAAAGTACTTTGTGCATCTTGGGCACTACCACAGTGCAAAAAACAATGACTCGGTGATTGGTAAGGAGGCAGTACTACAGCAATGATAAAAGAGTCTTTACATTATGGCACTGCTCTTCCACAGAGGAAGAAAAAATCATTATTTCTCAACTATTTTAAAGTCTCATCAGTATTTATCACTCTCACAAGACACATTTTCATCTCAAAAACTGCCAAAGCTCTTGCAGTATTTGACTGTTCTAAATATAAATCAGAATAAGTAGTTGTCATACCTTTACATCAGTGCCATCTGTAGGCATGAACTCCTCATAAATGTAGGAGCCTGTTTTTCTCACATTGCTTTCTGGGGAATATACACTGCTCCTGCTGCCAATCTGAAACAGAAATACTTTTCGATTGAAACCACAGACCATCTCTTTAAGACAGATCTTTTCAACTTCTTAAGTATGCACAATCAGAACTCATTTCTATCTTTTCTTCCACAATTTCCTCCTTCCTCTTGGTTTTCTGGATACAAATACATTAAATTATTTAGAGACTTGATTATGAATTCATATCTAATTTAACAGAGATTGAAAATAGCAAAAGTTTCCCAAATGACTCAGTATGTCTATACCAGTGGTTTCCAACCTTTTTACACCCAAGATCACTTTTTAAATGTCAGGGCATGCCAGGATCTACCCCATCCCTTCCCCGAGACCCGACCCCTTTCTTAAGGCCCCACCCTCTCAAACTTTTCGGCGAACTACTAGTTGCTAATGGAAACTCACCATTAATTACACCCGAGCCATTTTGCTAGTGCTGCAGCTGGGGAGAATGGCTCAATTTAAAGTATTAAACAGATTAAGCATTTTAACTTTCTCATGTTAGTTGATCAAACTTCATTTTAAATAAAGTAAAACATGTCCAACACAAAAGGTTTCAATGTTTTCTTTATTTATGACATGGGTGGGGAACCTTTTTTGGATTGGGGGCCACTGACCCAAAGAAAAATCAGTTGGGGACCACACACAAGTGAGAAGCAAAAAAAACTACTTCCCAAACCCTCACCGATGAGGCCCCCACCTGAGACACCTCACACTTCTGGCACTCCAGCCCCCACAGGGTGACGGGAAGGGCCAAGGAGGACTGAGGTTCAAGGCTTCCCATAGGTCAGATTTACTTTTCTGGGATTCCAGAGTTCATGGATTTTGTGGACCCCCTTTGGCTCTGGAGTGAGAACAAAGATGAGAGGCTCAATGTGTGGGACAGGGCTGCCAGCAAGTGGGATAGGGATTCTGGATCTGGGTGGGAGGTGGGGTGCAGGGTCTGGAAGGGAGCTTGGCAGCAAGAGAGGGTGAGGGGCAGAGGTACGAGGGGGACTCTAGGGGCAGGAGTTGGGGCAGTAACATAGAAAAAGGTGAAAGGGTGAGAATGCAGCCAAATAGCAGCTAGTTGGGGAAGGAGGCAAAGAAGTGGAGAGGAAAGGAAAGTGCAGCTTCTGCAAAGTAAAACTGGACCTCCCACATATCTTCTCTCAGCACCAGCCTCGCTCCCTTTAGCCCCGTGATTCCCCCCCCCCCAGCCTGATCCCCTGCATCACCCCATACCCCTCAGTGCAACTTGTGCCCCCTTCCATCCTGCCCCCTGCATCCTCCTTTACCCTACCCTATCCCCCCTCCCCCGTTGCCCCCACATCCCTGTGCCCCCAGCGCACTCACCAGCAGGACAGCAGCCCTGGACTCTCAGCCTCCTGGGAGCAGTGCTGGGGCGAGGAGGGGGAGGGGGCAGAGTCACTTCCCTGTGCAGCCCAGCCCTTTGCCTGCAGGCAGCGGCTCTGGGGCTGGGGCAGGCAGAGCCTGGGCTGCCCAGTGCTGGCTTCAACCGGGCCAAGTGCAGCAGGGCACTGGGAAAGGTGGCTCTCCAACCCCACACAAAGCCCACAGGGAACAGTGCAGGATAGCCCTGTCCCCACCACACCACATGTGCCAGCTGCCCAGCCCCTTCCTGGAGCAGGAGGCAAGAGTGGGGACGCACCACACACCTCTTCCCCACTCCCAGCTGGCAAGATAACAAAGAGGGGCAGCCGCCCAGCCAGCGGCCACATCGTTAGATGGCTGGGTGGCTGCCGCTCTTTGATCCAGCCCAGCTGGAGCATGGCACAGTCTCATGGGCTGCAGCTTTCAGCCTGCCAAGGCTGCACCGTGTTCCAAGTGGGCTGGATCAAAGAGGCATCTGCCTGGCTAGGGCGATCGACCCAGAGGGATGCCATGATCAGATCTACCAGTAGATGACCACAGGTCTAATACTTTAAAATGGTATAATGCTACCTTTGTGATAATATACTGCAGCACAATCAGATTGAAGGCACAGATTCTGAAATTACATAGTCCTACATAGAATCATAGAATACTAGGACTGGACCTCGAGAGGTCATCGAGTCCAGTCCCCTGCCCTCATGGCAAGACCAAATACTGTCTAGACCATCCCTGACAGACATTTATCTAACCTACTCATCAATATCTCCGGAGATGGGGATTCCACAACCTCCCTGGGCAATTTATTCCAGTGTTTGACTACCCTGACAGCTAGGAACTTTTTCCTAATGTCCAACCTAAACCTCCCCTGCTGCAGTTTAAGCCCACTGCTTCTTGTTTTATCCTCAGAGGCCAAGATGAACAAGTTTTCTCCCTCCTCCTTATGACACCCTTTTAGATATCTGAAAACTGCTTTCATGTCCCTCCTCAATCTTCTCTTTTCTAAACTAAACAAACCCAATTCTTTCAGCTTTCTTTCATAGGTCATGTTCTTTAGACCTTTAATCATTCTTGTTGCTCTTCTCTGGATCTTCTCCAATTTCTCCACATCTTTCTTGAAATGCGCTGTCCAGAACTGGACACAATACTCCAACTGAGGTCTAACCAGCGCAGAATAGAGCAGAAGAATGACTTCTCGTGTCTTGCTCACAACACACCTGTTAATGCATCCCAGAATCATGTTTGCTTTTTTTGCAACAGCATCACACTGCTGACTCATTCATATTTAGGCTACACAAAAAGTTCCATTACATCCAATCCCAAGAAATAACTACCATGACCACCCTACGATTATCCCAAGAAATAACTGACCCAACACATGTTGCAGGTCATACGCTCGATTTGATTTTTTGGACTAAGGGTGATAGAGTTCTTGGGATAAGGGATGTGGCTATACTCCCTTTGTCATGGACTGATCACTACCTGGTCAAGTTTAGACTATCTGCTGACCTTCCCCTCCACAGAGGACCAATTAAGATGATCTGCCCTCGGAGGCTGATGGATCTGGAGGGTTTTCTGAGGTCCCTGAGGGATTGTTCAGCCATTATGGCAAATAGTCCTATAGGTACCCTAGTTGATACATGGAACACCGAGGTAGCCCAGGCAGTTCATATGATTGCTCCTAAGTGCCCTCTTCGGACAGTCGAGCCAAGTTTGCTCCCTGGTTTTCTAGGGAGCTGATGGCAGCAAAACAGTCTGTGCAACGGCTAGAACACCGCTGGAGGAGAACTAGAGCTGAGTCTGATAGGCTGCGGATTAGAGCTGAACTGCGAGCTTACTCTGTGGCAGTGCTGACAGCGAAGAAAAGCTGCTACTTCACCCGTATCGCGTCCGCACAATGCCGTCCAGCGGAATTGTTTCGAGTTGTGTGGTGCCTGTTGCAGTGTGGCACTCATGAAGAAATAGAGGAGCCTTTGGCCCCCGGCTGCAATCTGTTTGCAAAGCATTCTGCTAATAAGATCGCCCGCATCTGGTTGGATTTAGCCTCTGGTTGCTGTGTAAGTGGGGCATAGAATGTGTTGAGTGCACCACCCAGTCTTTTTTCTCTGGATCAATTTCAGCTATTGCAGACTGAGGATGTGGACAGGGTGCTTGGAGGAGTGCGACCGACCACGTGCTCACTTGACCTCTGCCCTTCATGGCTTATTAAATCTAGCCAGGAAGGGATAACTGGCTGGGTCCAGGGAATTATGAATGTGTCTTTTAGATCTGGTATGGTTCCTGCTGCCTTGAAAGAGGCAGTGATAAAACCGTTACTCAAGAAGACCTCCCTGGACCCATATGACTTAAATAACTATCGCCCAATTGCTAATATTCCCTTCTTGGGCAAGGTACTCGAGAGGGAGGTTGCGCTGCAACTCCAAACTTTCTTGGAAGAAACAGACTACTTCGATCCATTTCAGTCCGGCTTTAGGTCTGGTTTTGGAACTGAAATAGCCTTAATCGCCCTGGTAGATGATTTACACCAGGAGACAGACAAGGGGAGTGCATCCCTCTTGATTCTCCTAGACCTCTCAGCGGCTTTTGATACTATTGACCATGATATCCTTCTGGGACGCCTGGTGGAGTTGGATATTGGAGGCACTGTTTTGCAATGGTTCCTGTCTTACCTGTCAGGATGCTTTCAGAAGATGGAGCTAGGGGGCTGCTATTCGACCCCGAGGTGATTGTGTTATGGGGTCCCGCAAGGTTCAATCTTGTCCCCTATGCTATTTAATATCTACATGAAGCCACTGGGAGAGGTCATAAGGAGTTTTGGAGGACGGTGCCATCAATATGCAGATGACACCCAACTCTATTTCCCTGTGACATTAGAACCAGGTGTGGCAATGACTGATCTAAATCAGTGTCTGGAGGCAGTGACGGTTTGGATGAAGTCAAATAAGCTGAAGTTGAACCCAGATAAGACTGAGGTCCTGTGGATCAGGGAGCCATCCGTGCGTGAATGTGGCATGGCACCTGTTCTAGATGGGGTTACTCTCCCCCTGAAAGAACAGGTATGCAGCTTGGGTGTCCTCCTGGATCCTTTTTAACATTTGAAAATCAGATTTTGTCGGTGGCCAGGAGTGCCTTTGGGCAACTTCGTTTAATCCGCCAGCTGCGACCCTTACTGAACAAACGTAACTTGGCCACAGTGATCCATGCTCTTGTTGCATCCCGACTGGATTACTATAATGCACTTTATGTAGGGCTGCCTCTAAAGAACCTATGGAAACTTCAACTAGTCCAGAATGTTGCTGCTCGAGTTTTAACCAACACTAGTTATATGGAGCACATTATGCCAGTGCTTCGGCAGCTACACTGGCTTCCAGTATGTTTCCGGGCACAATTTAAGGTTTTAGTTATGACCTATAAAGCCTTAAACGAGTTGAGTCCAGTTTATCTGAAGGACCGTCTTCTCCCATATGAACCTGCCCGGGGATTGAGGTCAGCTGGGGAGGCTTTGCTTCGTGTTCTCCCACTTGTGGAGATCAGATTAACATCTACGTGGTGTTGACAGGAATTTAATGTGATTAGAAATGCACTAAAATCAAAATGGAGACTGTGCTTGAAGGGACAATTCAAAATGGAGTTGTGGTGCATGATGGAATTTTAAAATGGAACCCAAAAGACTGAGAGGCCTTTTGCCGCCAAAACCACCCTTTGTACACGGCACGTGGCTGTGCACACCGCACCAGCTCGCAGCACCATCCTTTGCACTCAGCACTCCAGCTGCCTTCCCGCCCAGGGATGCTTATAAACCCAGACCTCAGGGAAAGTTTGGGTTCTCCATTCTTCTCCCCGCTCTGGTTCGGACAGTTCGTTCGTGTGACATACCAGCAGTCTGCTGTTCTCCAAAGGACCCTGGCGAAGGCCGAGACCTGCTTGGAACAGATCACCATCTGCTGCTCACAGGGTGCTTCAGCACACCACTGTGGTGAAAGCCCAGTGCAGTGGACTCTAGCTACCTGCACCACCGAGCCATCCTCCAGCTGCTCCAATTATTGTGGTGAAGACCCTTAATTGCAGAGCGGAGAACCACTCTGCCTGTCGCACTACTGTCACACCGTCGATGGAATAACACCAAGAACTCCTCAGTGTTCCTGCCCCGAGGCTATCTCAAGCCAAAGGGTCGTAGGTCCTGAGCCTTGGAAGCAGCCAGCTATCATCTAACATTTCCTAGATAGAGTATAATATCTGTCATCCATTTTACTGTACTATCTCCTGTCATTTCAGAGGGTGAGGGGTTGGTTTTACAGTGTTGTGTTGTGTTGTGTTATCTATTCAAGTTTATTGGTTATCTGTGTACTCAATATACTTTTACACTCTCTGGTCTGGCAACACTGGTGGTCCAGCAGGACCACGGATGTTTCTGAAGTCCCAGGAGCCGAGTGGCAGGAGTGCCAGCATCCAGAAGTGGGACTGAGGCCAGAACCGCTACCAACATCTACTCCCTGCACTCGCTTCGCTGCCCTTTATCCCCACCCCCACCCCAAATGGCTGAAGCCTGCCATCAGCAGCCCAATCAGGCAGTCCAGCCAGGGTCCGGTACTGGCAGTAACAGGGCTGGCAGCCCGGCTCAGGCCTGTGGTAGTGGGGGGCTAGAGGCAGAGTAGCCACCTAGGGCAACAGAGCCACCAGCACTGAGGGGCAGCAGGCTAGGGAGACCTCCCCAATCCAGGTTCGGGACCAGACAGGTTCTGAGGGTGCTAGACCAAAGAGGTCCAACCTGTAGTCATTAGAAATAACTTTGTTTTGGTTTTAGTTAAAAGATCCTGGTGAACAGATCCCTGTAATATAGCTTCAGACCCAAACTTTTAGAGTATTTGAGGTGAAAATTCAACCACCTCCAGAGGAGTTTGTGTATGTCCTATCATCAGTTTTAAATCATCACTACATTATGTCACTTGTATTCTTGAAAAGGAGTCCATTCTTATGCACAACAGGATGGTGGCAGAGAAACAGCCTAGTAAATATCCCAGCAGATCTCCTCTATATACGAAAACTCTGTTGAGCATCTGCAGGTAGTCTACAGACCCTTTTTCACCATTTCTGTGGTATAGAGGCCTTAACTCTGTTACAGAATTTGGACTTTTGATTCTTGCTTGTGTAAATTTGCATCTACAAAGATACTTCAGGGTTTGAACAAAAAACAGGACTATGTAGCACTTTAAAGACTAACAAGATGGTTTATTAGGTGATGACCTTTCGTGGGCCAGACCCACTTCCTCAGATCAAATAGTGGAAGAAAATTGTCACAACCGTATATACCAAAGGATACAATTTAAAAAAATGAACATATATGAAAAGGACAAATCAAATTTCAGAACAGAAGGGGGATGGGGGAGGGGGTAAATGTCTGTGAGTTAATGATATTAGAGGTGATAATTGGGGAAGCTATCTTTGTAATGGGTAAGATAATTAATGTCTTTGTTTAAGCTTAGGTGTAAAGTGTCGAATTTAAGCATGAATGACAGTTCAGAGGATTTTCTTTCAAGTGGAGTCTTAAAAAGATCTTTGAAGCAGGATGCAGGTAATCAAGTCGTTGAGACAACGTCCTTTCTGGTTGAAATGGCAAGAAACTGTTTTCTCTTTGTGATCCTGTCTAATATCTGTTTTGTGGGCATTGATTCTTTGGCGAAGTGTCTGAGACATTTGTCCAGTGCACATAGCAGACGGACACTTTCGGCACATGATAGCATAAATTATATTTCTGGATGAGCATAAAGTGCTACATAGTCCTGTTTTTTGTTTCAGCTACACCAGACTAACACGGCTACATTTCTATCACTTCAGAGTTTGACTTTTAAAAAAAGTCGCTATAACAGACCTAAGATTAGAGTTATTAAATACACAATTTATTAAATAATTCAAGTGTGACATTTTCCTCACCTTTCGAAAAAGCCTTTGGCTTCCACCACCAGCAGATGTTGGATAATAAATGTAAACATTGTGGTCCTCGGCACTCACTGGCTTCTCTACAAATGGTTTTTGGAAAACTTCCCCATTCACTTCAACTTGGTCTTCTCCTTCAATCAAACTGCATTCTGAAAAAATGAGCAAAAATAATACGCGGTAAAAGTAAACTTGTACGTTAACAACTGCTCAATTTCCAAAAATTGACTCTTTATTAACATCTTTACTCTTCAGTTTAAGACAAGAAAAATATGGGCAAATCATGCATTTAATTTAATCACCCATTTACGTTTTTATTACTGATGTTTGGAGCGGTTATTTAAGGAAGGAAGAAATTTTCTATTAGTATGCAGCAATCAGCTGGTCTATATCTGTCACAGAACAGAAGCTTGGATAGCCTAATATCACTATGAAGTTATTTGCATATTTAACTTTTGTCCAATTAGCTCAAAAGCAACTTCTTTATTGTAAGTCTGTTGAACTTTTAACACACTATTTACGTAAGCTCCTTGGTACCAATTCATCTCTAGCTCTCTCCATAATAATAGCCCTCAGCCAGCTCAAAATGCTAGCTCCTCTTACGGTCTCCCAGGATCCTGTGCCTTCTGTGGTCTCATTATGTGGGGCAAAGGGAGACCAACCAGCAAGACTTAGTAAAGTGATTCGAGATAGGGCTGCTTTTAGAGTACATGGAAATTCCAAAAACGGTCAGAAGCGCCCTCCTAACAGAGCAACAAACTACATTTTGTAGGAAACGTATGCTGTAAGCATCTGCTTCACCCAATCTTCTTCTCCCTTGCAATGAGCAGGAAGTCACAGATTGAATCAAAGAAAAGGGACACAGAAGTAGGTGCAGGCAAGCAAAAGGTTCAGCAAGTTAAAAGTTACCATTCAAAGTCTTTAATAAAATACTCCAGGTTAGGAAAATCTATTACCTTTGGGATTGTTTGGATCACGGTTGAGAATTGCGTAACGAGGAAGTAAAATGCCTTCAGCTTTGAGGATGCTATACACCTCTCTCCTAAAGGAAGAGCACAAAAGTTTAGTCACTTGTTTGGATTTATCCAGCCTACGTTTACATTTTACAGTTCATGAAACTCAGTGTTTATTTTATACAATCGTAACTATTATGTTATTCTGTTCAACTATGCAGTGCTTGAAGGGATGTCTATTCAGACAGTGGCACTTCACACAAACATCACTGAACCAGTGCAAATTGCTTGTCACAAGACTGGACAGCAAAGTATGGATAGACTTGCTCCATGAAACAATTCCAAAGATGCTGAAATGCTTGGGAACTCTTATCACATCAACTGGTGCATGCCTGAAATTGTAAATATTTTTAATTTACAGAAGGCTCCAGTATTTGTATACTTTATTACCTTATTAATCTTTGCTTTTCACGATGCAGGGGGGAAATGGGGATGGGGTTAGAGAATATCTTCAATTGGATCAATTTCTGTTGGTGGAAGACGGGTTTTAGATCTACACAGAGCTCTTCTTTAGCTCATGATGCAGAGGGAAGAAAGTTGATGATGTGTACTTAGAACACCAACATCTGAACAGGCTTCTGTTTTACATACATTTTGTAGCTAAAAACTTGTCAAATAAGCCACATGAATTCTACAATCAAATAATACTGTATGCATATGTAATAAATAGAACATGAACTGTAACAAATCTGATATTTTGGGACATAACTAATTCCTCTGGGTATCTCAGCGAGATTCATCTATTTAGCAGAAACCCAACTAAGCCTATCTTTGCTTCACAACCATTGTCATGTTGTACAATGACTATCTTCGGCCTCTACCATTGCCAATATTATTCAATGTTTGTCATTAAACATCTTGTGCAGCCACAAAGTGAAATGCTCATGAAATAGTACTTTGAGATTGAATGCAACTACAAACGTCTCCACAGAACAAAGTTGACAGTTTAAAAAAAAATCACTCAATTTAATTTAAAAACCTATCAGTATCTCACTGCTTAACAGAAGGACATAAAAAACATATCTAAACAAGTAATCCTAAATTATCAATTTCAACTTCAGTATACCCACTATATGCTAAATTTCCAAACAGAGAAAGGCACAGCTCTTATGATTCTAGATTTACTTTCAGACTGTAAACAATTTGAGGCAGGAATTTTAGTTTATTATGTGTTTGTACAGTACTTGGCATTAAGGGTCCCTGACATAGACCGGCATTTGAGAGATACTAAACAGAAAGCTATAAATAATTTTCAAGTATTGATCAAAACAGTGGAGTCCAATACTAGAATAAGATAGACTAGTTAGACCTATTTATTATTTACTAGTCATTTGTTTTTTAATTTACTGTCTTCTACACGTGTGTGCATATCTATACCTATATATTTTAGTGTATGCCTGTCTGAGTCCATTTATTCAAGAACTGCTCCAAAATGGTAAGAGCTAGGGCCACCAAATTTGGAATACAGCATCCTTTTTTCCCAAATTAAGGTAACAGTTTGATCGTGCAAGACAACTGGAAGCCCCAGGAAAAGAACAGTTTTCCATAACTTGTAAAGGAAGGAAGGGGGCTGCTGTTCTGAGGGACTCTATATATTTTCTTGTGCCCCCCCCCCCCATCTCTAATGCCCTGTCTTGAAGTACCCAGACAAGGTGGGGAAAGTTCATTAGTATATATATATATATATATATATATATATATATATATATACCCACACCCCGTAGCACACAATGTTTTTGAGATACTATCGCCATTTTTATTTACTAGACTATTGTAGCATGATGTATACATTGATGTTATTGTGATGACAACCCCAAGATATAACATACTACCAGTATTTCAGTCTTAAACATTTATTTTATTTGTTGATTTTCAGTAAAATAGAGCTGAAGTGACTTGTGATTTTATTACTTACCTGTCTTGTATGTGATACTGCATATTCAAGTCATTGATTACAAACGGATTCCTGAGTTTTGCATAGGCAACTGCTTTGTCCAGCGGAAACCCTAAACAAGGTTTATTAAGGAATATATATTAACTTTCTAGTATTGTGTAAGTATATGGTTAATAAAACCCTTTAATAACCCTTTAATTTCAGTATTAGACACATGACAACCTGAATAGAGGATTTTTAATTTTTGTTTTATTCAGTATGATCCACAGCTGAATTGACCAAAAACACAAAAGCCAGAATAGCCCATTAGCCAGGTAAAACAAGCAAAACTCTTTTCCTCTGGCACACTGCCCTTTAGTTCCAACCATTTGAAAACTATGTTCTACATTTTCAGGCATTGCATAGTTTAATATTTTGCCAGTATACAGACACGTGAGGTAGAGAGATGTTGCTCTCTAGAATTAAAGTTGCTTATGGAACAAGATTCCTCAAGAGATGAAATATTTCTTTAAGTGAGAATGGGCCTGTGCTTACTGGGTTGAGGTGAACACATATATTTGATAGCTTCATAAGTAAATGCTATTTATCAGTCTGCAAATAGATTTCAAGTGTCACATCCAGACTAGATGATTCCAAATTTTAAAACTTGTAATATATGAAATATTAAAAACTGGATTAAAATATTACAATTGTGATTTTTTCCCCAAAGGCCCAAACCAAAAAGCTCCTAGAAACTATTTTGTAATTCTCCTAAATATTCAATTAAAAGAAATAAAAAGAGAGTCTAAAATGAAGTGAGAGGTTCATTGTACCACTCAAACTTTACCTTTAGAATGAAAAGAAATGAGACAGTCACATAAAGGCCAGTTTTCTACAGATTCATTCAAAATGACATCCTCTTCAAATATTACCACAGTGATGTACTTAAACATAGAGAGGCGTTCCAGAATTTCATTCATTGGTTTGGACTTGGACTTCTTTGCCATTGAACATATTCCAACCACAATCTGCCTTTCTGGTGGCTAACACAAAAAAATAAAGTTATTAAGAGTATTGGGTTTTTGTTTGTTTGTGGAGGTAAGGAGAGTGGTTAAGTATTCCCAGTATATAATAAGTGCTTTCCTAGCCGATGAACAGGGACATTATATTCCAATCCAACATTTGTAGATCACACTTTTAAATTATTATCTAGTAATTTGCAATATTAGGTAGTCACAAAAAAAGTCTGACAATCTGCCTTACTATTTCCACAAACAGAATCACCTGACAACTTGTCAGCAATCCCAGAGTATGCTTTCTCTCAGATTTGTGCCTCAGAAGTAAAAAACTCAGCTGTGAATGTCAAAACAATGAGATTATGCAAAAGAATTCCTTGAAAATTAAAGTAAACAATTTAGACATACCTAGAAGCACGGAACATCCTTTTATACACAATATTACTATAAGTAAATGAGGATTATTTTAACAAATTAGAGAAAAATCTCTAGATTTTCCTATTTACTTTCTTAATTTCAAAACACTTTCTATATACAGGCAGTCCCCGGGTTACGTACAAGATAGGGACTGTAGGTTTGTTCTTAAGTTGAATTTGTATGTAAGTCGGAACTGGTACATATTGTAGGGGAAACTCTAGCCAAACATTTCTCCAGAGCTCAGTTTTATTCTCCCACACCTCACTTCCCTCAGTCTTTTTTTCTCAAGCTGAGGTGTCTGCTGAGAAAAGCCGCTCCGCGTCTCTCTGGTCTGCTGGAGGGGGGCGCTAGCTTCACGTTTCCCTGGTCTGCTGGGGGGAAGCAGCTAGTGCAGGGTTGCCTCACCCCGTTTGTAAGTAGGGATCTGATGTAAGTCGGATCCATATAACCCGGGGACTGCCTGTAGTCAATTACACTCTCTAGCTTTATACTGATTTCTCCTTTGAGTGGGTCTTTCAAACAGCAAAAGAAGAAAGCAATTTTTTATTGAAGATGTATAGTGTACATCTTTTTCCTCAATGAACACCATAAAATATATTTAAAGACAATTCAGTCCAATTTATCAATACTATTGGATGCTTAGTTTGTATTTCCTAATGGATTTTAACTCTGCAGTCTTATGAGGCACTAATAGTTTCTTGCACTTAGCTTATAAGCAAACATGCTTACAATCAATGGAAACAAAATAGTGACCACTTCCTGGAGAAGTCAGAAGCTGTGCATCTGCTAGTATAGTTCTGAAGCAAAGGCTGATCTATGAGCTGTAGTTTTAAAGAGTTACAGCAAAGTGATTTAGATGGACTGCAAAGTAAGAGCTGCTTTATCAGTCAAGCTAAGATGTTAGCAACTGTATCAACTATAAAACTCCAAGCGTAGAACCTTCTGGAAAACCATCTATTGTATACTTTAAATAATCCATCCTTTTTTAAAAAACCTACTTCCTTGTGTGAGTTTCTAGAGACCAGGTTAAAAAACAGGAGAGTGGAAAAGTAGCAATTACTGGAAAATGAGACATAGCTGAGAGAATGAAACAAATCTTATTACCCTACTATGATCATCACAAGTGACCAAGAATCACCTAAATATTAATTTTAGATTGATGTTTTAGAATGAAGTATAGTATAGAAAACTGCATCCATGTGAACTCAGAAGCAAAACACAAGGAAAAAATATATTCAGAGTATTTTAAAACAGTTATTGATGTGACTGTCTTCAGATAATATGACATCATATTAAAGTTGAATCAAGGACCATAATCGGTGATGTTCTAAATTAAAATATTTTCTATACATGTATTTTTCTATGGGTATGTACCTCTAACAAATATAGTTAAGACCCCATATTTTTAAGTAATCTGAATAGGCACACATATACTTCACAGCTGAAGAGTTAATAAGAGTCCTGAAGCAGCAACAGAAAATACCTACAACTATGCTAGTTGATATACGTATTCCAAGACCATAAAGTCATGTTCATTTTTATTGATGAATATTTCTACATGCTGCACAAAGGACTCACTTCTGCAAGATGCTGAGCTGCCTGGTTCCAACTGACCACAGTACTTAAGCACATGCTTTTGAATTTAGTAGACCACTCATAAGTTTGTGCTCAAATATTTTGCTGGACTGAGTCTAATGCATTCAGCAACTGATAGATTCAAACTCCAAATCCATAATATAATCACAGTATCGGTACATTTTGAGAATATTTCTCAGCCTTTAATATTTCAAGTAAGTTATGTCATTAACTATAACTTAAAAATAGATACTTTCCTACAGTACTTACAGAATCATACTCTTCATCCTCCTCTTCTGCATGATCATAGAAATGATCGAATTCAGCTGATCTGGATGAATCCAATAATTCATCTCCATCTTCACCACCCACAAAGAATCTAGGAGGGTCACTCTCTGTTGCACTAACCGACATCATTACAAGCACTAAATGGATCTATGCTGAAACTGTAGCCACTCCAATAACTGATATCCAGTACATATTCTCAGTAGCTAGGAAACATACAAATCCATTGCAGTTTGTCACTTCTTGCAGTCACATGTTACTTTGACAAAGTCAGCTGCCAAACACACTTTAACTTATCAGTTCATTGAGTTGTTGCTCCAAAAGAAACCAAACACCACAGCCTATGGTTTCCCTGAGATGTGGCAATCTTTTATCCTAAAGAAAAGAAAAAACAATTGATGGAAAAAAATTGTACGGAACCATTTCTTAGATCACAATTTTCAAATGTATTACCTGGCACAAAAATATACAAACAGTCAAGGAAAAGTGCCAAAATAATTTAAAATCCCAAGACAGACTAAAAAGTAGCCTTAAAGAAATGTCTCTCTTTGAAGAACAAGTGTGACTTAGTCTCAGAAATAACCTTTATCTCTATACAACATCAATCATGAAAGAAAGAAAAACAATAATCAAAAGAAGATTGGCAGGGGTGACTGAGAAAGATGGAGTGCAGAGAATATTTTCTCCACCTTTGTTAGTACAATTCTCTTTAAAAATTCAGAAATTTAACTCCCATTTTTTACTTCCACTAGTTCTACATCATTAGTTGTATAATGTGTTCAGAAAAAGACAAAAAGAAAGACATTTGACAATAATGCCAGCCAAAATTTAATTAAAGGAACCACCATGATTAGATATTTTAAAGCCAGCTAGGTGTCTTGCAGAACATATCTTCAAATAAAATTCAACAGTAATAGAGAAACAAACAGCAACATTACTAACAGTGTAATTTTTTCCAGGCTATTTAAGAAAAAAAGATTGCAAAATGAATACTACTTCTACACTAAAGAGATAATACAAAGTTAAATATTTACAGTGACTTTAATTTCAGTAACAAAATGGTTTATAAATATAATTATAAAAATTCAATGCTTTTATGAAGTAGACAAATATGCCAATTTAAACTGAAATCCAAACTGCAGCAAAGTAACTTTGTCAAGACAGTTGAACAGTAAATAAAATCAAAGACCCCTAATGATCAATCCCCCTGTTTTAATCTGCAGCTTTTGGGATCCATACAGACAACACATAGAATCACAACTACTGTAAAATAAGCAACTGTTCTTTTTCCAAGCCTTTACATAGCCTCCATAAATGGAATCAATCAGTTTTACATTACTAGGAAGAAGGTCCTCAGAGTCTTAACTACAGCTAACTAAGAACTGCTTGCATCACCAGATCCAGGATATAACATTTGATAAAGATGTGGGCTGAGACCCAAATGGCTGCTCTGCATATCTCAGATCAAAATGCCTACAATATTTGTGTAAAAGGCAGTCTTGGCTGTAGTTTAATGGATGATAGTTCTTGATGGAATAGTTATATCTGCCAATTGGTGATAGATTCTAATGCACTGAGCTGAACAATAATCTCTGGGATAAAGTGGTCTGACCCTTCGCACTCTTCCCCAATGCCATAAACAAGGTGATTAAGGAATCTATTAAGGAATCCATTTGCAAACATCTAGAAGATAATGAGGCGATAACTAACAATCAGCATGGATTTGTAAAGAACAAATCATAAAAAAACCAATCTGATAGTTTTCCTTAAAAGGATAACAAGATTTATGGATGAGGGGGAAAGTGATAGATGTTGTATGTCTAGACTAGGGTCAGCAGCCTTTTCAAACCGAAGACCAAACTGCATCAAAATTCAAAACAAGTGGTCAACAAAGTGGCACAAGAATGCCCATTTGTATGACTGAAAATATACAACTTAATATTATTGATAGTTGACATGATTAATAATAGGGATGTTAAATTTAGATTAATTGGCTTATCAAATAGTCAATGCAATCGGCTAATCGATTAGTCGCCTTTGAAATGTAGCAACAGCCCCAGGGTCAAATCCAGCTTCATGCATGCATTCAAGCTGTCTTCTGTCAATATTACGGCATTGGCTGGGAACGTGGGAGTGCAGGAGTCTTGGTTGGGACGTATGAAAGGCTCAGGAGAGGGAATTTGAGTGAATGGTGGACTCAGGACACAAGGTTAGGGTTTGTGGGATGCAGGAGTCTGGGAATGTGGGGGTATGACGGGCTCAGGGTAGAGGGTTCAGGTGTATGATGGGCTCAAGAAAAGAGTGGAGTGTGTGGGAGTGCAAGAGCATTATGGCAAGAGATCGGGGATGTGGGGGTGCATTGGGGATGTGGGATTGAGAGGAGGGCAGAGGGTTCATGTGTATGATGAGGTCAGGGTTGATGTATGTGGGGGCGCAGGAGTGCTATGATGCTGCAGCTATATGGGGGCTGGGCCCCAATTGGGGGCTTGTTGGCCAGGCTTCATTTTTAAATAAAGTAAAATATGTCCAATACAAAGTTTCGACATTGTCTTTATTTATGGCAGGAGTGGGGAACCTTTTTTGGGTCGGGGCCACTGAACCATAGAAAAATCAGTTCAGGACCACACGAGAAGCAAAACACACACACACACACACACACACACACACACACACCCCCTCCAAACCCCCTCAACCCTCACTGATGTGGCTCCCAACTGAAACACCTCACTCTCCCGGTGTTCTGGCCCCATGGTGGGGGGAGGGACAGGGAGGACTGAGGTTCAAGGCCTCAGGCCAGATTTATTCTTCTGGGGTTCCAGGGTTAATGGATTTTGTTGGCTCCCTAGGCTCTGGGGTGGGGCCAAAAATGAGGGGTTAAGTGTGCCAGGACAGGGCTGCCAGTGAATGGGAAAGCGATGGGAGTGCAGTATCTGGACAGAAGGTGGGGGTTGGAGGGGGTAAGGGTGGGAGGTAGGCTGAGTCTGGGTTTGAGAGGGGACACTTGTCATGCCACATCACAGGCAGTGTGTAACATGGCCTCCCGCTGCTCCCATTAGCTGGGAGAAAGGCTCCAGGAATGATTTGCAGGGGAACTCTCCAGGAATTGTGCCGGGGGGAGGGGGGGAGAGAAAATAGCAGCACACACAAGGCCATTTTTGGCTTCGCGGGAAGACCTAGGGGTGCTGAGTTGGGGCTCTAGAAGGGCCCTATTTGGAGCCCCAGTGAGCCATATTTGGCTTGCAAACCCTCTACTCCCATCCCCCCAGAGCCTTGCTAGAGAGGGGGGCCTGCTAGAACTAGCGCTGGCCCCAAGATAAATTGAGTTTGAGACCTCTGCTACAGAGTTTTCCTTCAGTTCTTCCTCAGTCAAATTTAGTAGGAAAAAAAAGTATATGTCTCCAGTGAACAGGAACCAAAGCAGAGCGTGCAATTGTATGTAGCAACTAACAGACCTATCCAACGTCTGAAGACTGTAAAAGAAAAATTTTATTTGTTATTTTCAGCTCATTTCAGCTTCAAAATTCCAAGCAGGAGAGAAGAATAGAACAGCATCAGTGGCTAGTATGTTATATGAATATCCTTAATAAGTTGTCAAAAGCTACACCCAGAATGCATACTATTCACTGGAACAAATACACTGTTATCAAGAACTAAGTGTTTGAAATATTTGACACTTCCTATCAAATATGTTCTATGAAGAAAGCCTGCTTCATAGAGTAATGAAGAATGTACACAAAGCATATCAGGTTCATAGTACAGTAGCTTACTGATAGCACAAATAAAACAAGGGCACACAAACTGACAAAACCCAGCTATTGATTGTGCTGAGCTATTTGTCAGTATTTAAAGGCATTCAGCAATATACAACTAGTAGTTTGCCTTTGGAACTTTCTGTACTTCTCTATTCAGAAAGACAATGACAAGAATTGTTTGCTTAAATCATTTGTTTCCAAGAGCTTCTTAAAACCCTAAATATAAAAAACAAATATTTTCCTTACCACCTCCTTCTTCTTACTTGTGGCTCACAAGGATTTATTCCCCACTGCTATGAATGGAGTTTTATTTGACTAAAAATTCTGATTTTGCAACATAGTTGATGATGTAACAAAAGAATAGAGATAAGGTTTGTGAGGTTACTGCTGATGTGGAGCCAAAGAATGGAGCAGAGCAGCATAATATGTAGAGATTGGACAAGTCATAACTTTGTCCTCAAGAAAAATATACTCCACAGAAAAGCTTCAACTAGAAGAGCCCAGGATAAGGCTCCCAAGTTTAAAATACTAAGAGTATTTTAAGTGCCAGAATTGCAGATGCAGAACTTCTTACTACAAGGGATAAAACCCAAGTCAGACTATATGTCCAGATTGAAAAGCACAAATTACATCTTTAACCGTTAATAAAGCATCTTCTGAAGCCCAACATAATCAGAAAAAAATTGCAAGGGGAGAGAGGAAGACAAGATGGAAAGAAGGACAAAACGGAACAAAAATGGTTATGAAAATATTGCCATCTAGGGTACATTCAGTTCTTCATTTATTATACAGTGTCATCTCTCTTACATGGCAATAAGACACATTAGAAACAAGAAATATCAGGGCAACTGGTGCCTCCAGGGAAAGGGATGCAGGGAGGGTCATCATGAAGGACAGGGAGGGGGCATGTAGAGACACCAAATTTTGGCAGGGACACTACAGGACCGTGCATGTCTCGAGTGCTCTCAAGAGTCACCTATGAGGAAGAAGGTGTTTATTATCCTCTAGCTTACCCCAATTTTAAGAACAGACCTGAGGTTAATATAACTGATTCATTTACAGCAATTAAATACTGACTGTGCCACTTCAATATTAATCTTCCTATAAAAACATTACAAAACATGTTTAACACATTACAAAAGTTTGAGATGCGACCAATATCTGCCACACATTAATGACATGGGATGTATATTTTAAAACAATTAAAATATGCTTATCCTACTATCAAGTCCTGCCTCCACCCCCAACAAGCAAACTTCTGATTTTAGGCATTTCAGACATGCAGTTTTCATACAAAAAGGAGATTTCAATATAGAATTAGTTAACTTAGTAAAATTTATTACAACATAGAAAAATGAATAAAATGAGATTAATCTAGTAGATGAGGTCCAATAACTATTAAAAAGTGACAGAAATTTCATAAAAGAAAAATAAGACCAGCCAAGAAATCAGACGCAGATTTGAAAATGCATTCCCATCTTCCATAGACAGTAGAGCTTGTTTCCAAAAGTCCCTGGGTCATAATCAAATTGCTAACTATCTAGTAAAGCCTGTGTAGTTTCTTTGACATCAGACTTATAAGAAAACTGTTGCTGCATTAAATTATGTAACAATCCACACTGAGCTGTTGATTATTGCTCAACATTGAGAAACACACCATAACAGAGGAAAATAATATATTAGGAGACGGCTATGCAGAATTCACCCCTTTCATTCTTTAAAGCCATTATTTCCATTCTTTTGGAAACAAGGGTCTACACTGGACACAGATTGTGAATACTTTGATTTCTCCAAACTGTTCCGTTTATAGGAGCATTACAACTATTACTATTAAAAAGGCAACTGGTGGCTCCCACTACAGTTAACTTTTTTCTTAAAATATTAATTTTTGAATTGAAGTTTTCCATGGTTGATTTCTTCCCTGTGGTAGCATTTTGGAAGCTTTAAGTAAAATCCTTTCAGTGATTTAGGAAGAACCTGAGTAAATAAATATGAAATACAAATAGTTTATTCTGTGTTTGTAAAAGAAATTGGATAAATATTTGGACAATGTTATAATTGCACGCTGAAAAGAAATAGCTAACTTGAGAAATGCAGAAGTTAAAGTTCTATTAGAAACTATGGTTCTACTAAGGGTTCTACCATATTAAGTGCTGCACAAACACAGGAAGACAATTTTGGAGACAAAGACTTTCAAATTAGATTTTGTCTTGCTTAAAAATGTGTAAAATGAAGGAAGGGGAAGACAAGAATAATAGAAAGAAGATTACACTGTTACACAACCTGATAGTTCAAAAATTCTTAAATGCCTCTGTAATCTTTTATAAATGAACATCAGTTATCCCCATCTGTGGCTCAAACTAGACATCAGTATTTAGCTGATTAATTATAGGTGCCATAGCAAAAGTGGATGTTGAGGAAAAATGCAAAGTAATCGTATAAGTTAGCTCAAGGGAAGCATTCCAAGATTTTCCTCCAGCCTGCCGTGACCCTCTAGGCTAGTGCCAGAAAAAAATGTCTTGCGGCACAGCAGGCTGCCTGCCGCAACCCCACCCATGCTATTTCCGAAAGCACCATGGCCAGAAGCCACTGGCAAGCGTGTATCTGCACAACCTTTAAGGGGAGAGGGACAGCAGATCAATACGTCCTGTCCCCGCCCCCAGCACCATCCTCACAGCTCCAATTGTCCAGAAACATTGTCTGGAAACATCCGTTGTCCAGAACAATTTTAGTTAGATAGATGTCTATTTTTCATGGGTGTGACCTAGTTTCCTGTGGTCCCATAAAGTCTGTTTATAGCTAATAGTCTAGCTCTCAGTATTCTGTGCTGTTAATTAGCCCTAATCTACTCCTAAATGTCCTCTAACAGCCCAGTAAGCAGTGAAAGTGTTGGTAAAGCTGCTAGACAATACTAACCTCCCATGGTCCGGAATATTCTGGTTCGGAACTGGTCAGATCCCAAGGATGCTGGACTAGAGAGGTTCAACCTGTATCTTAAAAATTCTATGATCATGAATAGAGATGTAAGAAACTAGTTGACTAGTGACTCAATTAGTTGCTCCCCCACCTCTCCTCGTTGCTGCCTCTATCGCAGAGAGGCAGCAAGGTGGGGAGCAGGATCCAGTGCGGGGGGAGCCAACTTAGAAGCCGGTTCACTCCAGCACCATCTCTGTAGGGAGAAGGGGCATGGGTACAGTGAGGAACTGGCAGCATTTCCGCCTCGAAATGTAACAAAAGCCCTGCTCTTGCTACATTTCGAAAAGCAGAAGCACTTCGGGTACCTCAAACAGCCTACCGGCCCCATGCTCCCTGCTTTTGAAATGTACAAGAGCCCTGAGAGAGCTCTTGTACATGTCAAAAGCAAAGTGCTGCTGGGAACACAGGGCCAGCGGGGGACTGTTTGAGTCCCCCACACTCTCAGCAGTGCTTTGTTTTTGACATGTACAAGAGCCTTCCCGGAGCTTTGTACATTTCAAAAGGAGGGAGCATAGCATAGCGCCAGCAGAGAACTGCTTGAGCCACCTGCTGGCTGGATTCCCCACAGCGCTTTTGCCTTTGAAATCTACCATGAGCCAGCAGGGCTCTTGCTACATTTCAAAGGCAAAGGAGCCCTTATTGACTAACTGAATAACCAATGCAATTTACATGTAACATCTGTAGCCGTGAAGTTGATCAAAATGGAGCATGAATTTGGTAGGGCCCTACTCATCTAAAACCAGAATTACTTAGCAGCAGAGACCAAAACCAAACAGAAAAACATAGTGCTAAATGTTAAACGTAAACTACTAACAATTAAAAGGAAAGTTTAAAAAAAAACTTGACAAGATAAGGAAACATCTCAATTTAAATGCAACAAGCAGTATTTTTCTTCTGGATAGTAAAGTTTCAAAGCTGCATTAATTTAAATCAAACAAGCACAGAAACAGTTTCCTTACTTTATCAATTTTTTTAAACTTTCCCTTTAATTTTTGAAATGACCATAAAATTTTGTTCAGTTACAAACAATTCAGAGTTACAAATTACCTCCATTCCTGAGGTAATTTGTAACTCTGAGATTCTACTGTACATATATTTTTGTATTCCACAAAAAAGCCATGATGATGATGAACATCATTCAAATTTAAACAAGAGATTACCTATATGCACTGTTTGACCATTGTGTACACTATGCTTAGAGCCCTGCAAATCCATGGAAACCCGCTTTATATCCATAGATGTGAATATTTACAGATCATTTTTGTAGATCAATGCTGATACAAAATTTTTATCTATGAAGGACTCGAATGATAGTGCATGCTTCGATTTAAACTTGACTGCTACAATCTATCCACTTTCATTTGTCCCACCTCCCCCACCCATCAATGAGGCAGTTTGATATTATGAATAAAAAGGCAACTTATTAACTTTATTCTTCATGCAGACATGTTTCTAAAGAAAAGAAAAAAATAAGATGTAGGGTTTTCTGTGCTAGTACATTATGACTGAAAGGAGTGAACACTACGTATTAACTAGCTCTAAAATAATCCTACCACAAACTGTTTTATTTAATGCTTGGCAAAACAGCTATGTGATGAAAAAAATATTTTCATGGAGCCTTACAGGGTTAAAAAGAATTAGAGTCAAGATATTAGTAGCTATGCTGCCAAACACTACAATGAACTGATGTCTGGCACACAATGCAGATGCCTACACCATATTCATAATGGAGATAACCTTCACATTCATTAACCTCTAAACAGATTTCTAAGCTCAATCTCTCCAACACATCACACTCACCAACCATCAAGGAAGGTTATGCCCATAACAAGTTTGGACTTTTTTTCCTAAAATCTATCATCAATTCCCCCTTAATTTTGTCCCCTCACAGAAATATACTCCATCTTGTATTACTATAAATAATTCTCTATCTTTTGTTTTTCCATCCTTCAAAACCTCCAGACTCAATGACTCCTTAACCATGATCCAAGACATGCCTAGCTCATTTATTTTTTTCTCTAATCTATCTGTATAACCCCAATATCTTCAACTGATTTTCTCTACATCTATTCTTCTTTGTGAAAATCTTTAGTAATATGGCACCAAAACCCAAAGTACTATGAGGTATGATTTAGAGATGTTAAATATCAGTTAACTGAATAGTCGATTAACCTCATGAATTCTTATCGGTTACTTGACTATTCTATAGTGCCCATGGGTGGGACCAGCAGCCAGGGTCCCACTCCCAAGGAGCCCCCTGCCACTCTATGCTGCTGCCTTTATATCCGAGGAAGCAGAGTGGGGTGCTAGGCAAGAGCTAGTCCATGAGGGAAGCATTTAAAAACCAGCTCCCCTCACAGCCCAACTGCCTGTCACCCAGTACTGCTGCCTCCAATACAGAGACAACAGCGTGGGATGGCAGCAGGCCTGTCCAGGGGGAGAGGGAGGACTAAGCTCCCAGACTGAGTGTGAGCCGGAACTGAGCTGGCCTGCCTGCCTCCAAATACACTTTAAATGCAGAGCTGCAAGGTCCTAGACCCAGCACAAGCCAGGACTCAGCCAGGCTACTAGCCAGCCTGCTAAAAAACTTACTGGTGGGGGAGGGGGTGATGCATGTAGTCTATCGACTACGCTATTACATCCCTGGTATGATTACATGCAGGACATTTATTGCCTCCTTGCTCTATGTTTCTCTGTACACATCTAAAAGGGGCATTAGCCTGTTTGATGCTATATCACATTGTACATTTGCCAGTACAGCTCCATATAAATTCACTTATACAATGTTGTTCTGAAACAGGGTTCCAGCTGGATGCTGCAAAATCCAGACAATTATCTTTGGGCACCTCTCCAAATGCAGCACAGATGAAAATTTCATGGATATTTCTCTAGGAGGCTCAGACTATATCTAAAATGAGTTTACCAAGTTACATCACTCAGGGATGTAAAAATGAGTTAAAAATTTAGAACTTAACCCCAGATTAGATGCAACCATCTTGACAGATTTCTTCTGATAAAATCCACCTCTCCAACAGGCAGTCGATAAGTTGTCTACATCAATTACTCCAACTTTTTTATGCTCAAGATCACTTTTTGAATTTAAAGACAACTCAAGATCTATCCTGCTGCTTACCTGAAGCCTTGCTCCTTTCATTCTTCTTCCCATCTCCCTCCATAGCTCACTCTCTCCCAACATCACTCACTTTTACCAGCTGGTTCAGGGGTTTGGGGGAGGGGAGGGAGATGTAGGAGGGAATGCAGGGTGCTAGCGAGGGGAGGGAATTAGGGCAGGGGTGCAGAATCCCACCGAAACTCCCAGGATTGGGCCAGTGGTGTGGGGATGAGGCAAGCAGGGAGCATGCCAAATGGTGATTGAGATCAACTGGGAGATTCCCCACGATTGACTGGTTGGTGAACATTAATCTACATCAATTGACAAATCCTTTTTGGCAACGCACAAATGTCTGCACTACAGTAGCACAACTGCAGTACCATGGTTGAGAGTCTGTAATATAGACCAGGGCTGTGGCCACTATAAGAATTTGGTAAGTGGTCAAGGGCTACACTCTTCTATATTAATGTAGGAGGTTTAGGGTCTATGTTGGAGGATGGGTGCAGAAGGGGATTTGGGGTAGGGATTGGGGTGCAGGAAGGATTGTTGGGTCTGGGAGGGACTTTGGGTGAAGAAAGGGCTTGTGATCTGGGGCAGTGGGTACCGGGTATGAAAGAGTATGGATGCAAGGAGAGGATTGTGATGTGGGGGAAGGGTGTAGGTAGGAAGGTGTGCAGGGTCTGGGAAGGGGTTGAGAGCTGGGACAGGGGTGCAAGAGAAGGTTCAAGAGTTTGGGTTGTGACTGGGGCATGGGATTGGGGTCCATGGTCTGGGAGGAGATATGAAAACAGGAGTACAGAAGGTTTGGGTTATGTGGCATGGGGGTGCCGAGGGTTTGGGTTGTGACATAAGATAGGTGTGCCAGAAGTAGGCTTTGGCTGGGAGCCACCTGCTAGGCAGCCAGCAGGTAGGTCCCTTAGGCAGACACCCTGCCTGCCCCACCAGACTCTCAAAGCAGCCTGCTGCAAGGACCATGTGCAGCTTTGAGCACTGGGGGGGGGGGGGGGGGGGGAGGGGACAGAAGAGGGAGGGGAGAAGAGAACTGCCTCTTCTTGCAAACAAGTAGCTTCTATTGGCTAGTTTCTGGCCAATGGGAGCTGTGAGACTGCCGGGGGGGGGGGGGGAGGGAAGCAGCATGAGAAACTGCTGCCTGCCCCCTCCTCTTCCCCCTGCCCCCTTTCGCTTGCAGTGATTAGAGACTGGCAGTGATCAGAGACTCCTAACCCTAGCAGAGACATACCTGAAGCTAGCTAACCCCTAAACATGTGAGCTGCAAGTCACACTTAACGGTTATACTGACCATGTTTGAAAATAATTTAATTTGATAGATGATGGACAGCATGTGTTTAGGAAACGCATATTAGGAATGCATCCAAGTTACCTGATTACACACTTTGAGAAAAATCATCTGATGATCCATTATTAGTCTAATTTTATTGCCTATAAGTTCAAATATTTTAAAGCACATCCATGCAAAAGTCTTTTAAAAACTGGTTTTTCTTATGGAGAAAAAAGAAAGTGTCTCAGTCTATAAATCTGTGAATCATTCACCCCCCCGGTGTATCATCATTCCACTGGCCTCAGGATGACTATTAAGGTATAAGGAGAGTGACATGTTGCGTCTGCTGATGTTTACGGAATAAAACCCTGGGTGACCCACCGCAAACACGCCGTTGCGGCCTCAGGTGCGTTTGGTGGCACATAAGCGTGAGTTTTGTCCCCCCGAAGTAACCTCTAGCCCCGTGGTGAAGATCAGCGTTTGGTCCGCAGTGAGCAGCACCACAGCGCCTTCCACCGGGGTGTCTGCGGACGCCGCACAATCGGAGGGCGGCCGCACGTGGGGAAGGAGGAAGAGCAGCCCAGGGACACCGGGCTCCCTGTGCCCGCACGGCCCTGGAGAGCAAAGCGCCGGGGACGCGGCCAGCTAGAGCAGCAGCGGGACCCAAACCCCCGCCCCGGTCCTGCGGGGACCGCTGCAGCGCGAGCAGCGCCGGCCACACGCGGACACAAAGCGCCCCCCCTGCCCGGGCTGTCCCGGGACTCACCGACCCCGCAGCCCGAGGGCGGGCGCCCGGACGCCGCAGAGATGAGCGCGGAGACGGGGAGCGCCCCGGCTCCACCCGCCGGGTGCCGAGCAGAGACCGGGCGCGCAGCGCGGGGCAGCCCCTTTCTCGGCAGCGGGCCTAGGAGCAGCTGCCGCCGCGTCACCGGGCTGGGGGGAGCGGCGCGGGACGGGGTCTCCTCACCTACCCATGCCGGCCTCGCTGCCAGCGGCGCCGCGCCGCCCGAGCCCATTGAGAAACAGGAACCGTCCCTCCCCTCGCGCTACGCCCCTCCCTCGGGCTGGCCCCGCCCCGCCCCTCTCCCGCGGAACAACCCCCTCGGAGTCGTCACTTCCGGGGGCGCCACATAAGTCTCGCGCGCTGAGCTGTTACCTTTGTCTCGCCACAGGCCAGAGAAAAGCGTACCTCGCACTGCGGGGCTGGATATCGCGATAGTCAGGTTCGTGCTTAGGAATTCAGCGAGGGATTGGTTGCCGCTGCGCGTATCCGACTCGTTGTTTCCTGGCAAAGGGTTGGAGGGGGGCAATATCGCCCAAAGACGCAGGGGTTGATTTGCGCATGTGCAAATTCTCGCAAGCAGCGCTTAGACGCGGCAGGTCTAAGACCAAAGACCCCAGCTTGTCTTCTACTCCCGCGAGGACTACAGTTCCCAGCGTGCAGCGCTCCAGTTTCATCCCCGTGGAGACACTTGTTCCAACGTGCTGCGCCGGCAGGCCGGGGAACAATCGGAGCGGTGCACGCTGGGAATCGTAGTCCCTGCGACTCGGAGTTCGGCTCCCGCCGGCTAGGCAGGGGCGCGTTGCTGCTGCTGCGGCGGGGAGCGGGGCGCGGCGGGGCGCCGGCTTCCCCAGGGCTGAGGGAGGGACGCAGCCACGCTCAGTCTGCAGCCCGGCATCTCCTGCTCCGAGGCGCCCGCCCGGCTGCCGGAGTGAGTCCCTGCGTGAGGTGGGTGGGGCTGGGCTGGGCCCTTCTTCGCAGCCCTACACCTGCCCTGCGGTGTGACCCCCGGGCTCCTCCAGCTCCGCTCAGGGCTCCCACCTGGGATTTGGGATGATCGGGGTTGGAAAACTCATCTGCCCACCAGTGTCTTCCCCACGAAGAGCTATTGGGGGCGGGGTTGAAATGTAAAGAGAAGTGTCAAAGGGCTAATGAGACGGGGAGGGGGAAGGTGAGCTGTATGTTTTCCAGGGAGCACTACCAATTTAAACTGTACATAAGAAGTAAGGGGGTCTAAATGAGCTTTTAGCACCCAAGAAAGACATGTTGGAGTCGTTGTGGATACTTCTTTGAAAAAACCACTCAATGTACATCAGCTGTCAAAAGAGCTAATGGGATTTTAAGACCCATTAGAAAAGTGATAGGCACAATATCATCTATCGTAAACCCACCATATAAATCCATGGTATGCTCTGATCTTGAATATTGTGTGCAGTGTGGTCATCCCATCCCCAATAGAGAGAGGAAGGAAATGTACAGAGAAGAGCCACTAAATAATTTGGATATGAAACTGGGTGTGGAAGACACCTTAAAATCTGTGGGACTCTTCAGCTTGGAAAAAGAAACAAATGGAGATATGATCAAGGTCTATAAAATCTTGACTGGTATGAAGAAAGTGAAAAAAGGAAATGTTATTTAATTCTTCACCTAAACAAGAACTAGGGATCACCTGGTGACATTAACAAGTAGCAAGTTTTTAAAAAGGAAATATTTCTGCACACAACATTCAGCTGACTTGTGGAATTCTTTGCCAGGGATGCTGTAAAAGCCAAAACTACAAGAGAATTAAAAAACTAGGTCAATTCCTAGTGGACAGCTCCATCAGTGGCTCTTAACCAGGATAGTGAGGGAGGCAACTCCATGCTGCAATATGTCTCTACCCTCTGTTTGTCAAAAGCTGAGACTGGATGATGAGATGTCTCAGATGATTACCTAGTCTGTTCATTCCTTCTGAAGTACCTGGTGTTGGCCCTGTTGGAAGATAGGATATTGGGCTAGATGAACCATTGATCTGACTCAGTATGGACATTAAGTAAAAAATAATTCTTATAATAAAAATATGGGACAGACCATCAAGCAAAATATGTCACCACTCTCCACTAAGGATGTAAGTGACTAGTCAACTATCCGAAAAGCATAAGCTCATTGGATAGTAGACTAGTGATGTGACTAGTCACTTCCCTCCCCCCTTGTTGCCTCTGTTAGAGAGGCCACCATGGGGGGGGAAGCCATTGCTGGGGGGAGCTTCCTTAAAAGGAACCGTCTCCACTGTGGGCATGGGATGTAGAGGCACAAGTGGGGACTGAAGCAATCTCTGCTCAGGCTGCTTCTGCTGTGATTATGCTTTTGAAATGTACAAGAACCCAACTGGGGCTCTTATACATTTCAAAGGCTCAGGCACAGCAGGGAGCATGGGGCCAGTCCCTCCCTGTGAGGCTTCTGCTTTTGAACAATAGAGCTCTCGCTGCAGTTTAAAGGCAGAGGTGACCTTATAGACTAATCGAATAATTGATGGAATCCCATTAACTATTCCATTAGTTAATCTAAATGTAATATCTTTGCTTTCCATTGACATTCAAGTAAGGGAGACATCCACAGTCAGGACAGGCCAAAAACAGTTCTGCTGTCCTTACTCATGCAATAAGGATAACAACATTTCATTACCCTGGCATTGAAGTGCTTTGTAACCCAACTGCTACCAAAATTGATAATTTGGACAACACAGTAATGTAACTAGTTGACAATTTTGCGGTTGTTGGGGAAATTCAGGGAGGAGAAGCTTGGGAAATCCCTGCTCTCCACTCAGGCTCTCCCATCACTGCTCTTTGCACAAAACCAACCCTAACACTTGCAGTTGCAAAGATAATATTCTAAATAAGAAACAGTCTACACCAGTGGGCATCAAGCTTTCCTTGTCTCTAGACTCCTTTGGAAATCTTAGACATAGTCTGTGGACCACTCAGGGATCTACAGACCACCAATTGAAAACCATTGGTTCCTGCAGCAGTGCTGTCTGCCCAAACCAGTATACATAACTCTTGGATAGTTCTGCCCACTAGCCAGGTAACATTAACAAGACTTTGTTCAGTTTCATGTAGCTATGCAACATTCTGTGGGCAGCAGTTATGCTACATCTGGTTTGCATCCTTACTCTTCTCACAAAAAATGTTAAAAGAACATTAATGTTGCAAAATCAAGCATTCAGAAGTTAAAATGTATCAGAATGACCGTTGCCCATTCAGCCTTCGTTCACTTGCTTGTATGTCCCATTAAGATTATATTTAATTACACAGTAAAATAACTATTTTGCCCATGGGACTCCTGCCTCATTTAATATATAGGACATACTGTGCTCTAGGGAACTAAATCAGAGGTATATATTGAACTTATTGTCTATAGGATATTCTGCTTCATTTGTTTTAGAAGTTGAAAGGTGTACTAGGAAAGAAACAAGAGATTACAGAAAAATGAAAGGTCCTAGTGGGTGGTCATGTAAAGACTATTGGAATGCATATGCACAAGAAGGGATAAATTAAGATTGTACAGACAACTGTAATTTGATATTTCCCAGTAATTTCTAGGGATATAAAATCCTACTTCATTGGCTAACTCAGAAGTGGACAATAATTTTTGGTGGGGGAACTCCCAATTTTTTTTTTTTTTTTTTTTTTTTTTGGACAGTGGTCAAAAGCCACACTTTTCTGTGGAGGAGGTGTGGGGTCTAGGATAGAGGTTGGGTGCAGAAAGGCAGAGAGGGTAAGTGACAGGTGCAGGAGAAGGTGTGAGGTCTGAGATGGACTTTGGGTGCAGGAGGCAGTTGTGACCCGGGTCAGGGGATTGGGATGTAGTGTCAGGGAGGGAGAGTGGGTGCAGGAGAGGATTCTGGCCTGAGGGAGGGGTACAGGATCTGGGTGGGAGTTGTGACCTGGGGCAGGGAGGTGCAGGGGGTTTGGATGGTGACTTGGGGTGTGAGAGGGGCAGAGGTGCTAGAGGCACACTCTGGCTGGGATGTACTTATCTAAGTGTCTCCTGGCCAGCAACGCTGCAGCACCTGTAAGGCAGGCTGGGCTCCCTGCCTGCTGCAGCCCTGTATGCTTAAAATTGTAGACTGCTCCCTTCATGTGGCTCTCTGCTCTGGGAGAGGGAAGAGACTTGCGCTGTCCCTGTACCCCAGGCCAATCTCTCAGCTTCTATTGGTTGGTTGTTTCCGGCCAATAGGAGTGAGGATTGGGCTGGGCGATCACATGGAGCAGCCCTGTGCTTAAAACAGTGGCTGCTGTGTGCCTGAGGATTCCTGTAGGCCGGGTGTCCGCAGGCTGGATCTAGCCTGTGAGAGGTATCTTGCCTACCCCTGGGCTAACAGGTTAAATATATCCTTTAACTGGTTAACTAATTAAATGGGGGCCAATGGGACACTTCCTTCCACTGAGCTGGAGTGCCCTTGCTCCAGCCCAGCCAGAGCAGCCCCTGCCTGTGGCCTCCCTGCTACAGGGCTGCATGCAGCCCCTGCCTGCAAGGTGCCTGTGCCTGCCATGGACAGCGCCTGCACCATTTTGGATGCCACAGCAGCCCCTGTATGAGGCGGGCCAGGCAGGGGGCTACTCCAGTGTCCCCGCAGGAGCTGCTCCTGTGTGTGATGGCTTCTCATCTCCCACCACTTAACCTTAAGTGGTAATCTTCACATCCCCAGTAACTTCCTAAACTTTTTAGTGTTTGTCTCTTTAATGTTGTTTTAATGTACTATTTGGGGTTGTAAGTTCTTAATTGTTTAAAAATCCCTGAACAAATAGTAATTCCATCATGGAGAACCATATTAATCCTCAATTTCACTTCATGCATTGAGGCAGATCTTAGCCTACTTGTTCTTGGCTGTGTTGCATTGTACCAGCTGCCTGTGGCTGCTAAGTTCTTTTCTAGCAGCTGGTGATCAGCCTGGCATGGCGCTGTGAGAGAGGGAAGAGTAGATGCTATAAACCATGCCATTTGTCAATTCTCCTAAGTTAAGGGACTCCTTAGATATCTGACTAAGCCTGATTTAGAGCTTCTTTGCACTGCTGCAATAGGTTAAAAAATCTGGCCTCATATAAGCAGTAATATCAGATGAGTTTCAAGATACTTACTCTGTTTCCTTCTGTTTTTTGTCATGTTCTCTTGATGAAGTGTTAACAGGATTGTAAACAATGTGGGTGCATCTAGATTGGGAAAAGCTGTAATGATGGTGGCAGGTGCTTCCTGCTCATTCCGGTTAGGACTATAATTGCCTCATTCACACTATTATTTTGACATGTGTTAGCTAACAAGTAGCTTTAAAAAAGCCCACCTCTTTACTCCATAGGGAATTCTGTGCCAGAAAATTGAAATTTCCTTGTCCCCCTCCCAAAAACATTCTGCACACTATTTTAAACATTTGCAAAATTGTATTGCAATAAATAAATGCAGAGGCTCCAGAATGGCAGCCAGGAGCACAGCTGATGACATCTGAGACAGGACATCACCCTGCAGCTCTCCCTGGACTCAGGCTTCAGGGTGAGGCTGCACCCAAATCTGATGCAGTGCAAGGGCCAGGCCTCTCTCAGAAGCTTGTATCGTAGGGATATGGGAGAGGCGCGGGGGAAGAAAGAGAGCAGGGCTGCAGGGTGATCTCCAACCTCCAGGTAGCAATGGGGGCCTGGATATATCATCTTCTTCAGAGGTACTGAAGATTTAATATGTATAAAGTGTTGTGTAAATATTAAGTGTTGTGACTGGCATGTAAAATCAGTATATGAAAAATCAAAATTATTTACTATTTTTATTGTAATTTGGTGTGAGAGAACACATTGGGAAAGGAAATATTAATACCGAAACTATCAGTAGGGACATAGGATATTCTTAGTGTCCAGGAAGGAAACTTATTTCCCTTTTTCCCAGCAAAGCATCGAAGCACATATTTAATAAGCATTTGATGCAGCGTTCATTAAGTTAGCCATCATATTTGTAATCTACAGTATAATACACTGTTTTCCAAACTAACATAGTTGCTACCATTGCAAGAGAGGAGTACAGATTTTTCACTTAACCAAACAAAAACCACTTTTCCTGCACAGAAAGACATAGCAACTATTCTAAATAGTGTTGTGTGAATTCATGCTGGTCTAACCAATACTGTATTATGTGAACACCATTCACTATTTCCAGTGTGTTGGTGTACATAGTCCTTAAAAAATGTATTCCATTTAATGCAGCTTAGCTTTTTAAAGCTGGTGTGCCAGCATGTCTGATCTGATAGTAGTAGTATCACCGTTAATATTTCCACTATTGAGTAATCACTGATTGTTATTTTACAGCAATTAAAACAATAATCTCATTGCTGTGTAGCCTGTTTCTCTTCTCCCCATCCGCTTCCTGCTGCTTGTTATCCTATATGCACCAATTCCACCAGTTGTGTCAGAACAGCTTCTGTGTTGCTTCAACGTATGCTGGCAGACTAAACCTCCCAAAGAGCCACTCTGCCAACCAGGCTCATCAGAGCATATTGTGTTCAGGCTCCACTCCTGATGCAGCCCTTTCCCATCCACAAATGTCCTCTATGCTGGAGGACCAGGATCAGTTGGTATGAGCTTGGCTACCCCATACCTTTAGCTCTTGAGTCCCCTCCTGCCTTACAGCTGTAGCCTTCCCCCTTTGTATTTCTGAAGCATTACAAATGGAACTTACATATACATGGAAGTCTGGCTCATGATATCCAAAATTAGACCTTTTGTGAAGGAAAGACCTTGTCTTTCTGTTAACCTGTGAAGAACAATTATTCGGTTCCTTAAAAACCACAAAGCAACACTTAGACCTCCAGTTGTTGACATTTATGAAATCTCATTAATGGCAAACACATGACATTTAATTGTTTGAGCAAGAATATACTGTATATTCATGCATACACAACAGTGGTTGTACTTACTCTCTCCTAAGAGTTTAATAAGGAAGGTATAATCAGTAAACTGAAAACCAAAACCTCGCTCATTGATTTACATACTTATTGTTCAAATAGAAACATTAGTGAGACAATAAAAAACACAGTAGATCACTTCCAGAATTACTAGATAGTGTCAGTTCAGTGTCAGTTCCTCTTAATCATATGTCTCCTGTCAGACATGGTATGGAAACTAAAATTCTGATTATGTGCTCTGTCACACTATCCATCTTGTGATGCAGTGCAAGGATAAGTGGGGAAATTGCTTACACACCAAAAATAATGTCCTAATTACATTAAGGAATGATATACAGAGCATGTCAGTCTGTTATGGCCTGCTTTTGCTATCATTGAAGTCAACTGGAACAGAATCAAACTTTAAAAATTTTAACTCTGGCTTATAAATGCAGGATCTGATTTTTTTTTTTTTAAATGGACACTAGAAACTCGTATGCATTTCCCTAACTTTTATGAGTCATTATTTGGGAAGTATTCAAAAGCTACTAATGTTAGACCTAAACTTTTCCTGCACTAATGACATATTCTATTAGTGGCATTTTAATATATCACCATGAACAGAGGAAAGTCAGTATATGGATAGGGAAATCTTTGTTGCTGTGATAGTTCCCCCATATGCTTTGTGAAAATGGCTTATGAATATGTTATACATATAATTATCAATTTTGTTACAATCTGTTGCATCAGTCTCTTATTTTGGTGCATGTATCGTTCTTGTATGTAAAATTAGAAATATGAAGTATGAGATTTGTTCATCGCTTTAAATGTGCTAATGAGAGCCATTAATGGTGCTCCTAAAGCTTTAACAACGAGACGATCAACTTAACGACTTATGAACAGCCTTGTTTGTCTCTTAAGTCTAAGCAGTTGTGAGTTCTAGGAAGACATGTGACATGTACTGGGATTCCATTTTGATCCATGGAAGGAGGAATGGAGAATAAAGGATTTCCACCCCGGGGGGAAGTCTGTCCATACTGGGTCAGACCAAAGGTCCATCTGTTTCAGTGTCCTGTCTGTCGAGAGTGGCCAGTGTCAGGTGCCCCAGAGGGGGTGAACCGAAGACAATGATCAAGCAGTTTGTCTCCTGCCATCCCTCTCCAGCCTTTGACAAACAGAGGCCAGGGACACCATTCCTTACCCCCTGGCTAATAGCCTTTTATGGACATAACCTTCATGAATTTATCTAGCTCCTTGGTCTTTGGCTGGCATGGTACACCAAAAAAGAGGTCTGGGGATCTGGGTCAGGGAAAAAGGGCCTTCCACCTGAAGATTATGGCTAGGAGAAGTTCAGTTCTTTAAGTAAACAACTATTTGCAATAAGTTTTAGTGTATTAGAACAAGCCATGCATTTTTCTTTAACTTACTTTGATCTTTCTGTTTTCACTTGCAACCATTTAAATTCTACTGTTTATACTTAATAAAAACACTTTTGTTTCCTGTCAAGCCCAGTGTAAATAATTGTTGGGGGGGGGGGGGGGGCAACCAGCATGTATTTCCTTCTTTCATTGATAAAGGGGGCTTGCCTTAATTAACTCTTAACTGTGTAAAACTTTTACACAGGGAAAGATGGATTTATTTGGGGTTTTGATCCCTTTGGGGAGGGATTGGTTTCTTGGGTGCTGTGCACTAGAACAGTGTTTCTCAATCAGTGGTACGAGTACCATTAGGGGGTACTTGAGAGAAGTCGGGGGGGGGGGAGGACATCAACACAACTGAAATTTGGAGAAAACTGAATTTTTGTGTTAAGTTTTATAGCGCTTTCTTATTTTTAGACTTTTTACACCCAAAACATTCATCACCCACCCGGCTAACATTAAGTTGGTTAAACAAATGTGTTGCAATGGTAGGGGGGAAAAAAAGGTGGGTCTGAAAAGTGTAGATACTGGGGGTACGTATAACTTTTTTTTTAAAGGGGTACTTTATAAAAAAAGGTTGAGAAACACTGCACTAGAACTAGAACTCATCCAGAGCTGAAATGGTTCATTGTCTGCAGTGTTCTGTAGGGGGGGCGGTTATCACAGTGCTATGTCTTTTCTGGGGGAGACTAGAGATTCTGGTCTAATAGAACAGGGGTAGGAATCCCAAGAGAGTAAGAAGGCGAGTGTCAGTGGCGTAATCAGCACACTGGGGAACAGTCCCAAAGGGATCTTCTGTGACCACACCCTATCACACTTACCTATGGTGGAAAGTCTGATTTCAAAATTTAATTTGTGAGACATTAATGAGCAAGACAAGGTTTTGTGGTAATATCTATTTGGAGGGTTATTTTTGGAGGGGGGTTCATCCAGATGTCTGTTGCTGTGGGTACTTCTGGTTTGAGAGCCTTATATGTATTTAAAAATAGAAATAGCAATCTCCCTCTGTGGTTTCATTGCCTTTCTAAGGGATGTGTTGGAAGCCCCATCACTTAGCTCTTTTAAAATATAATTAACTAAACAACATTGTGTATAGGCAGAGAGACGGACTGCATTATATGATATAAAAATATACACAGGACCTGAGTAAAGGATGAGATAAATTATGTAGCATGATGGCGATAAAAATTGAGTACGGGCACAGAGTTTTTAGTACAACAGTTAATATGGCCAGATACTTACCCATGGGAAAAATCACTAAAACAAAAATTTTCAGAGGGGTAGCCAAGTTAGTCTGTAACAGGAAAAATTTAACAAACAACAAGTAGTCTAGTAGCACTTTAAAGACTAACAAAACATGTAGATGGTGGTATGAGCTTTCGTGGGCACAACCCACTTCAGATGACCAGAATGTTGGAAGTGTGTTTTAAGTGTTTACCTCAGACTAAGATTCAGGAGAATGGCACATGAGTCTGTCCATAAATAGATCAATTATGAAAGATCACCAGCCTCGGCGTAGAACTTGCCTGGGCGGAACAAGAAAATAGTTTCATCCTAGATAAAACCAGTTGTTTCTAACTTCTATGCACACTTCTAGGATTTGAAGGAATTGGCTTTTCTCAGAAGAGAGCAAAGAGATGATGCATTGGTAAAGCCCTTTAAAAACACAACTGGATGGGTTACAGAGACAACGTAGGTGGCAGGACAGAGAGAGGAACAAAGGGACAATCATTTGGAAGGAGAGGAAACTGCAGAACTAGCCAAGGCTGAAATAAATTGGTTGCAGGAGAGAGATGAGAACCTATAATTCAGAGGAGAAGCCATGAGCTGCAGCAGGAGGAGTCTAGACTCTGACCAAGCCCCAATCTTTGAGTGGTGAAGAAACTGAAGCAGGGAAGGGCATATAGGTGTATTATTGTTTTTATCTACATAGCTATTCTACTGCCCAAAGCAGACAGTAGGGCTGCGTCTACACTGCACACTTATTTCTGAATAAGCTACTCTGGAAGAAATATTCCAACATAGCTTATTTTGAAATAGTGCACCTACACTACAGGGAAGCTTCAAAATTAGTCCCTAATGAGGACGTGCTACCTCAGTTTAGAGCCCCAGGAGGCACAGGGGAATAATTACTTTGAATGGCCCTGGGGGAGGAGCTTTTTTGAAAAAGCAGCAGTGGAGCCTCCACACTACTGCTATTCTGAAATAGCTATTTTGGAAGCGGTGTTATTCCTCATGGATTGAGGTTTACAGATTCTGGAATAAGCCACCCATTATTTCGATATTATTTTGTAGACACTTGCAAAGTTATTTTGGAATAACGGCCGTTATTCTGAAATAACACTGCTGTATAGATGCACCCTAACGGTTTTTAGAAATCCCTTTTTCAAAGCCTGGCTACGTCTACACTGGCCCCTTTTCCGGAAGGGGCATGTTAATTTCACCTATCGTAGTAGGGAAATCCGCGGGGGATTTAAATATCCCCCGGGGCATTTAAATAAAAATGTCCGCCGCTTTTTTCCGGCTTTTAAAAAAGCCGGAAAAGAGCATCTACACTGGCCCCGATCCTCCGGAAAAAGCGCCCTTTTCCGGAGGCTCTTATTCCTACTTTGAAGTAGGAATAAGAGCCTCCGGAAAAGGGCGCTTTTTCACCTACTACGATAGGTGAAATTAACATGCCCCTTCCGGAAAAGGGGCCAGTGTAGACGTAGCCCCTATGTCTGTGTCAACTATCACATGTCTATGAAGAGAGAAACTATAAGAGAGAAACTGTAAATCAGAAGGCTCACAAAGCTGGAGGTCTAGGAGAAGGTGTGCTTAAGCAACTTGCGAGTCTGTGGGAGCTAGCCTTAGTCTCTAGGTCTATACAGATGGACTACAGTGTTTTGGCTCTGAGGAGGGAGAAGAGAGGACGTTGCTACGAAGAGAATCTGCTCTCAGAGTTGCCCTACAAACTCAGCTGTCGGCCATACCTGACAGATTCAGAAAAGCATAAAAACACATGGTCCAGTGTGTGGAACACAAACACAACATGGTAAGGAAGGTGAGTTTGAGTAGTGCTGTGCCAGTCAGACATTATATGTAGAACTGATACCCAAGCGTAAGGGAATGAAGGGGCTGCAAGAGATCCAGCAATAGTTGGAGCAACTGTCACAGCAATATATTGTACAATATCTTCATTTTAGGCAAACAATGGTTCGTAGTGGAAAGAATGGTGGGCTCCATCTGAAACAGATCTCTTATTACAAACGAACAGGGGAATATCATCCAACTACATTAGCAAGTGAAAGAAGTGGAATAAGAAGAGCAGCCAAAAAATTTGTTTTCAAAGGTTAGAATATTCTCTCTCTTTTTTGGGAAATACATTACTTCCTGATTTCTTTTTCAAGGTGAAGACTTGCTTATAGCACAGTGAGACCAGTGTCTGATTTTTGTATTTGCTTATAAAATAAACTCATCTGTGTGTCATAGGTTAGCATGCATATGAACATTCTTAAAAACAATCTGTCCCCATGAGCCTCTTCATTAGCATGTTTAATTGTATTTACATGGTCTGGAGAGCCATCTAATAATTAAAGCCCATTTTAGCTACTAGTGAAATCTCTAACTGCTGATCATGACTCAAGGAAGGTGAAAATATAAACGCTGATCTTTAACTAATGACAAAGAGACTATTTTGTTTACCACAATAGTAGGATTGGCAGGAAAGGCAGAGAGTGGATAGGAAGTTGACTCAAAGTGCTTATATGGGGAGTAAGAGATGCAAAATAAGCCCTAGTATGTGCAACAAGTTCTGCCAGCAGAAACTGTGAAGCATGTGACCTCTTAGTTTTACTAGATTATGCTTCAGAGATTTCATGGAGGAACACAATTTCTCTTGTGCTCCTGTAGGAATAGGTAAGGGTGCATTGCCCAGTACTTGAAGTTGATGGAGTACAGCAATAAACAAATACTCCCTGCTAAAGAGAGATTTGGTATGTAATTGTACACAGCTGAAAATAGTGAATAATGAGTTTAATAAAATCCATAACTAAGACTATCCAATAGTTGAACGGACTTATGTGGTTATGTCTTAAATATGCCATATCATTTATAATATTATTTTTCTTCCCAGAAAATAAATTATTCTATGTGGGGAAAGACAGGAAACAGATGCGTTTGGTAATTGTCTCAGATGAGGAGAAGAAGAGAGTTCTACACAAATGCCATGAAAGCCCTGCAGGTGCACATCATGGCATATCAAGGACTCTGACTCTGGTGGAGTCTAATTACTACTGGACTTCCGTAACAAATGACGTCAAACAGTGGGTATGAGTCATAACTATAGAATATTTGTATCTAGTCTCTGAAATAAGCTTAATTGAGATAGTGCTGATTGCTTTGTACAATTCTTTTACAAGACTCCTATCTTTAACCTCCCTTTTAATGAAATAGCTGAACAATATTGTGCTGAAACTTAAAAATAACAAGGGAGGGGGATGAGTGTGCAAGTGTATGCTAAAAATAAACCCTAAGTTGCTTAAGAACACCCTTGTCATTAAAAGTCAATGGGATTTATCTGGAGACACTTTTGAAAAATCCAACTAAGTCCCATTGAGTTGTATGAGATTTGTGTTCTTAAGTCACTGGGAGGGCTTTTGAAAATTCCTCCTCGGGTTGATACCTGGGTTCAGTTCAGAAGTAGAGACTGTTTTCAGTGTTATAATGGAGTAAAAATGTGATGCTAGAAAAACTAAATTTGAGGGCTAGATTGTTGGGATTAAACTTCCAGTGCTCTGTTGAGCTTGAGGCCTCCACTCTAAGACTCTTAATTCAACAAACCTCATGCATGTATTTAGATTTTTCAATTATTTTAAAGTTAGTGTTAGACAATAAAATGTCAGAATACAATGGTTACATAGGTACAAAGTGGCCACATTGTAGTTTTGTTTTTTCTTAACCAGTGTACCTTTAATGTATAGCACAATTATGTATTGTGGGCACAGCCTGTACTGAGTGATGGTGAGGGGTTGCTCTAAGTGAAAGTATCAGGAAGTATTCAGATTCAGGGAGGCAGAAGAGGGTGCTGGTAAGTAAATAGAGGCTGCAAGACCACTGTTAAACCTTTTTGTGGAATACAGCTTACTATCCTGGACCACACACACTTCTTCAGAATGGCTGGCCTGGGCATAGCAAGGATAGAAGTTGTGCTTTGCCAATCCTTATGTCCTTTTGGGCATTAGGTGTATCTAGGGGAATTTCTTATATGGGACACCCAAATGGAAATCATTTTGCACTCCTTATCAGTAGAGCCCTGCATGGATACAAAATTTTGTATCCTCACCTGTATCTGCAAAAATAGGTGGCAGATCTCTGCAAATTTGCAGGGTTCTAGATACAAACTTTGTATCTACATCTGCAAAAATGATACTTATCACACAGATTGTGCACTTTCAGAATTTGATCCTGAGACTGACTATACATACACTTGCCAAATTATTGTTGCTCTTGCAGTCAGCTACATTTCCTTAGATCATAAGTATAGGTCATAAGTATAACTTCCATGTTAAATAAACAGTTCTGTACACGTAATTTAGACAGACATAAGACTAGATCCTACTGAGCAGATAAAACTGGTCTCTGGAATGCCATGTCAGATTCTGCCTATGTAACCCATGTAAATAGCCAAAGGAAAATCACCTTTGTGCAGGGGGTCTTCTGGTGGCATAAAATCATCATAACTGGTCCTGTGCACGTCATCTCCCTTCCACCTAAGGAAGAAGCTTGACTGGAGAAAAGGGGACATGACCAGGGTTTCACTACCTGCTGCTGCTGCTGACCAATTGCTGTATTAATCCCTTTGGGGTTGTTGGAAGATAGAGAAGGCTGCTTTAATTGATACGATGGGTCTCAAACTGCACACAGAGTCCCAGGATCCGTGGTGTTCAAAGTTAAGCTGTAAATTACCTTTATACAACCATCTCCCAACCTGTGCTGGGTTGTGTAGTTGTATTTGTTTTCACTATAGCTGAAGATCTGGCTAAAATGTTCAGTAGAATAAAGAAATGTAAAATGAATGTGTTTGGCCTAGAATGGTTCCAGATGCTGTAATTTCTTCTCTTGTTGGAATAATAGATATCTACATTTTTATTCTAGTGACAGCATTTATTGTAAGTCACTCTTTTCTTGTTTCTGACTCAGGTATATGCTTGCCAGCATTGCCAGGTGGCAAAGAATACAGCCATCATAGTACCAAAATTACACCCTATCAAAGCAGAGGATCCATGGACTGCAGTTGCTATAGACGTAATAGGACCTTTTAATGCCACCAGCAGAAATCATATGCATGTCATGATGATGACAGACTTGTTCACAAAATGGGTGGTAGTTCTGCCATTGCAAGACACTTCAGCTGTAGAAATTGCTAAGGCAATTGTCAGTGTGTTTTTCTTGTATGGCCCACCTCAAAAAATGATTATTGACCAAGCAGAAGAGTTTGTTCATCAGGTAAGAGAAATCTGTGCTAAAAGACTATTTTAGGGAAGATGGGTTTTTTTTGTTGTTTTTTTTTATTTTTACAATACCCTTATATTCTAGACTACCTGAGAGGCTCAGGTATCAAATTTACAAGTACTTGTTCATAAAAACTAATTATGTAACTAACTAAAAATGAGTATTTGGGCAGTTACATTTTGCTAAGTTGTGACCACTAACTTTCTTCTCATGATTTGGGGCTTGGTTCAAGCTACCTGAGGGTGGGCACTAATTATGATGCCCTAGATATTTTTCCAGAGCTCTCCTCTTTGATCATTGAATGTTAAAAAATAAAACAGGTCTTGTTGAATAAGGTTATAAAAATGTATTTCTATTAAGTAAAAGTTCTGTGAAGGAGTGATGGTACTGACATATAGAAGAGAGTCATCCTTCAATCATAACTGTCTTTTTACCTCATGAGAGAAGCTTCTGTTCTTTCCGTCATTATTTGTAGTGTTGTAGCCCCTAAGTACCCCAGTCATTGACCAGGATGCTTGTGTACAAACACAGACAGGTCTTGCCCATGGAGCTTATGCTCTAGGTAGTCTCCTTGGTATTAGTAAGGTATTTTCTGCCTGTTGCCTATACTACAGTTTGCTTATACCTTAAGGCTACGTCTAGACTGGCATGATTTTCTGCAAATGCTTTTAACGGAAACGTTTTCCGTTAAAAGCATTTGCGGAAAAGAGCGTCTAGATTGGCACAGATGCTTTTCCGCAAAAGCACTTTTTGCGGAAAAGTGTCTGTGGCCAATCTAGACGCACTTTTCCGCAAAAAAGCTCCGATCGCCATTTTTGCGATCGGGGCTTTTTTGCGCAAAACAAATCTGAGCTGTCTACACTGGCCCTTTTGCGCAAAAGCTTTGCGCAAAAGGACTTTTGCCCGAATGGGAGCAGCATAGTATTTCCGCAAGAAGCACTGATTTCAGACAGTAGGAAGTCAGTGTTCTTGCGGAAATTCAAGCGGCCAGTGTAGACAGCTGGCAAGTTTTTCCGCAAAAGCAGCTGAGTTTGCGGAAAAACTTGCCAGTCTAGACACAGCCTAAGTGTATATTACAGTGGGAGTCCAATCTGTGGCCTGAAGATAACCTGTGACTATCAATGGCCACTCTGCTAAACTTGTACTTGCTTATAAATAGAAAATGTACAGTTGAACCTTTCTAGTCTGGCACCCTCGGGACCTGACTGGTGCCGAACCAGAAAATGTCCCGGACAACAGGAGGTCAATATTATCTACCAGCATTACCAAAACTTCCACTGCTTACTAGGCTCTTAGAAGAATATTAGGGGTAGATTAGAGATGGATAACAACACAGAATATTGAGAGCTAGAACTATTGGCTGTAAACAAACTTTATGGGACTGTAGGAAACTTGGCGGAACCCATGATAAGTGGACATCCAGCTAACTAAAATCATGCTGGACCATGGATGTTGCTGGACCAGAGAGTGTTGGATTAGAGAGTTTCAACCTGTATTTCAGAAGCCAACAGCCTCTACTTTTAAAATGAAGGGGTTTTTAATGGATCTCCTCAGAACCACCTCTTCAGCTGCATCTCACCACTTCCCTTGCAGTCCCAGGAGTACTTCTAGTGTGAGCTGGGAGCACTAGCTGACTGCTGCACTATGATGGGAGATCATAGAGGAGCTCCTCTATGATCTAGTTTTTGGCTGAGCTGTAGAAGACTAATGTCTTGCCTACACTATAACGCTTTGCAAGCATAGCTATACTGAATTTCATATATTAAAAAAAAACTATTTTTCATTGTAATGTATTTGCTCCTGTTCTCCACTTATCTAGCATAAAGACATCAAGTAACTTTCCTAAGGTCACAGTCAGTTACTCAGCCTGAATTAGAACCTTTTGTTGTCCTCTTGTCCTTTTCTGTATGTTGTTTTGCCTTGTTTTTTGGCAGAATAGATTTGCCCTAGGTGGAAAATACTGTAATCGAGTTGCTGAAGAACTTTACATTTTCAAAGCACTCCACAAACACTAATTAACACCTCTGAGAGTTAGATTCACTATTCTCCAGGGGAAACTGTCATAGACTTGAGGCCATATAGTAACAAAACAGTTAGAACTCAGCAATTCATTGCTCCTACTCCCATGCCCATTCCTCCAGACCACATTGTACTGCTTAGATGGGAACTTGGATTTAGGCAGGTATATACAAGGCAATTAATTTTGGCAGTCATATGCTGGTAGGAAAGGGTAGAAACTCAATTAATGCATAATATTTACTGCAGTGTCATAAAAATACTGATTGTTCCTGTGCTTTGTGTGGTTTGTTTGTTTTTGTCTTTAAAGATCAACAGAGAACTATTTGAGCTCTTTGGAATGAAACAAGTGGTATTGTCCTACCCTCAGAAAGATGACAGAAATGAAAAAACATGCAAGATAATCAAAACATTCCTGAACAAATACTGCTCAGACCACCCCAACGACTGGGATAATAATTTATCTGCTATTGCATATGCTTTTAATTTGACTTGTTTGGTATGTGTACATAGTATCTCTCTTATTGGGAGTTGACTGAAGTTGTTATGCAAGTACCTACTAAGACAAGTACTAAGTTTGCCTTTGTTCTTGCCCTGTAAATAGGAGCCAGTACAAAACACACCATATTTCCAAATGTTTAATCGTAACCCTTATGTGTCTGAGACTTCAAATGTACTGCAGGAAGCACATGAGGATAATACATGTATGTTTGCCAAAATTCTTGAAGCAATTAAACAAGCTGATCGAGTTTTAGAGGAAAGGAAAGCTACAAAATGCCAGGTAAATACCTCATATTTAAGTGTTATCCATGAGAAAATGGAAAAGAGTTAAGGTAAACAGGTTTGAAACAAATATTAAAAAAAAAAATCCACGGATCACCATGACCAAAGGCCTTTGTATAACACTTCTGTATGCTTCATTGTATTGTATTTAATCAATGTTACAAAAGCACACAGCTCCTCTCAGCTATAATTCATGTTATTTTTCTATGTAGATTGTGAAAAATAGGCTTGATGAACAGCAAACTGGAAACAAGGTCAATGTTAAAAGGAAGTCAAAGCAAGTAAATCCATTTCATCTTAAAGTTGGACATGAAGTACTAAGACAAAAAAAAAACTGGTGGAAAGATGGCCGTTTCCAGTCAGAGTGGATTGGTCCCTGTATTATAGACTACATCACAGATAATGGATGTGCAATCCTAAGAGATAACACAGGATCCAGACTAAAAAGGCCCATCAAAATGTCTCACCTTAAGCCATATATAAGAAGATCTAATGGACAAGGTAAATCTGTTTCTTCTCTAATTCCATTTGTCAGACAAGGGTATACTATTGAGCAAGAGAGAATCTTAGCGGATTTCTCAGCGTTAATAACAAAGACCTTGTAAAGTAGTCCATGCAGTCAGTGCATTTTCAATAAAGGAAGGACTGGGCTTCCTCTTCCCTTTTTGTTTCTAAATAACCCAACCACAGAGTAGGGGGACACCTTGACTGCAACTTAGTCTGTCCTTAAAGATTAGTATACTACTTTATACCTTCCCAGAAAAAATCCAGTGAAGTGGTGTCTTTCACCAGTAGTGCGCAGGGTAGAGTTCTTTTAGGTATATTGATATATATTAAGGCTGTGATTCACAAGGTACCTAGATGCCAAATTCTGGTTTTAGGTACCATTGCAATCCACAAAACCCTGAAGGTGTCTAAAGTCACTCAGTACCTAGGTTTCTCCTATCTGAACACTATTGCCTCGCTGTAGGAGTGAGTGACAAAGCAGGAAAGAGGCATCTGGCCCAACTAACTTGTATGCAGGCCTGATCTGGTAAGTAGCCTCTGAGCAAACCTACTGGATAGCAATCCTCAGGTGAATTCAAACAAAACCACTTTTATAAACCTCCCTTATGCCCTTAGCCTAGCTAGTGATCAGAGTGTTCACACAGGATATGGGAGACCTCCCTCCAGCTGAAGTCCTGCCTCCCCACTAGCTATGGAATATTCCAGTATGGATCTCCTTCATCTCCTCTATTGAGATTGTTCCACCTTTAGTTAAATAATTGAGGAATTTAAAATATTAATTGCGCCAGGAAAGTGAGAATGACTGACAGGCTCTAAAGCCTACCAGTGAGGGTATGCTGATGCTTCTGGCCCTCAGGAGGAAGGGGGAATTGAAGCAGAAGTCTGTCACATCCACAAGGGCACTCCTCGTCTGCCCTATCTATTAGGGTTATAAGGGAGTTCCTTCTCCCCTGCCAGTGTGTGCAAGCTAAGAGACGATTGGCATGCCTGGTTCCTGGATCATGCAGTTCAGAGTTAGGTGCCTATTTCTAAAAGAAGCACAGGGCACAGCACATACCCCTCTGGGGAGAACTCCTATTGGTAGTTAAGGTGGCTGCCTACTAAGGCTAGGTCTACACTAGAGGATACATTCAAATTAAGATACACAATTAACGTAGCTGGAGTTGCGTCACTGCAGTCAGTGTACCTTGATTCAAACTTTGATGCTATTCACACCGCAGGGGTTGATGGGAGCACACTCTTCCTTCGACTTCCCTTACTCCTTGCAGGAGCAGACTACAAGCTCCGACGGAAGCACCCTCTCCATTCAAATTAGCATGTCTTCACTATACCCGCTAATTCGAATCCTGGAAGACCAACTGTGGCAGCCTGGATCTTCTCTGTAGTGTAGACAAGCCCTAAGTGTGCTGGTTTTTTGGATCCCATTCTTAGGTACCTATTTCTCCCCAGTTACTGTATGGGGAGATGAGACACCTCAACTCAGGCTTTGCAGATTATAGTGTTCCTGTGACTTTTCTAGGCATCCAAAAGTTAGGTATCCTATGCCTCAGCATTGAAACCCTGGCATCCCTTCATGGATCTGGGCCTAAAATTTTATACTTCAGGGGAAGAGTTATTGTAAGTGTCCCTACACATCTCCAGTCTATTTCTACTACTTCTGAGACACTTCCAGCTGCAGAATAGAAATGATCTTTGTTGTCCTTATACAGGCAGTCCCCGGGTTACATGGATCCGACTTACATCAGATCCCTACTTACAAACGGGGTGAGGCAACCCCGCACTAGCTGCTTCCCCCCAGCAGACCAGGGAGACGCAAAGCTAGCACCCCTCCCAGCAGACCAGGGAGACGTGGAGCGGATTTTCTCAGCAGACACCTCAGCTTGAGAATAAAGGACTGAGGGAAGTGAGGTGTGGGAGAATAAAACTGAGCTCTGGAGAAATGTTTGGCTAGAGTTTCCCCTACAATATGTACCAGTTCCGACTTACATACAAATTCAACTTAAGAACAAACCTACAGTCCCTATCTTGTACGTAACCCGGGGACTGCCTGTAGTAGCACTACCTTGTCATCAGATAATAGTGGCCATTTGGTTTCCACTAATGCTAGTGCTGAATCACTAACTAATAACTCAAGGTTCAAAGACCTTTGCCACAAAACATAACTAGTTTTTTTTTTCTTCCAGGTGTGTCTACCATACTACTACTGGTATACAGTGATAGTTTTCACTGTTAAAAACGCACTAAACTCACTAAGTGTTTAATTAACACCACAAAGATACCTGAAAGAAACTTAGAACTTTTTTTCTTAGGAGAAACTGGTCATTATGCCAAATGGCTGCTTCCACTATACACAGCAACAAGAACAATTGGCTTCCTAATTATTTTTCTTCCCAGAAGTTTAATAAAAATAACACATTTTCTTGTCTACTAGTTGCAGTGTTAAGAGTTAACTCTGAGTTCTGTTTAAGGCTCCTCAATTCTGTGAAGATGCACTTATGTGCTTGACTTTATTCATATGAGTAGCCTCACTGATTGATTTCAGTTGAGCCATAGTGTGGAATGTTCAGTACATTAGTCTTGATAGGATCAGGGCCTAATATATTTACTGTTCTGCTTAGACCTCATGTAAATTTAGATTTCCTCTGTTCCCAACTAGTGCTTCAGAGATGGACTACAATCACGATATAAAGGAGGAAAAAGAATTAGAAATACAGCTAATAAAATCCTAGACTAAATATTTACAGAGATTAAAATGGGGTGAGAAATTAACCAGGCTTTTCCAAGTAATTGCCAGACTTCAACAATGAAATAGCTTAGGCCATATTTGATGCCTTTTCTTGGTTGGGCTTTTAGGGGATCCACACAGACATTTCTGAAATGTGTTTTTTTTTAAATGAAAAGTTGCCGGATGATTTAATTCAGCATATGCAAAAACTAATTTAAAAAAACTGATTAAAAACTGATTTAATTGGGGAGCTATGCTAGAGCTCAGTTTGGTCCACAGACATACAGCAAAATGAAGCATTAAAAATAACAGAATGTGCACTACTACAAAGGCATTTACAAGCCTTTCCTTAGAGGAAAGGCATCAGTGAAAATTTTGTGCACAGAGAAATTTAGGAACTGAAGTTCTGTCCACATTGTAAGACTTATTATGCAAAAATGTTCTAGCCATACTTTTGAAACTGCTTGAAATTGGGTTGGCACCCAGCATCCTCCTTTTTAGTCTTTCTGTATAAAGAAAGACTATTTCTATTTGATAGGATGATTTTAAATGAAGTAGAAGTGGCTGCTCTAACCAAAATATTCTTTTCTGTTGCAGACAACCATTATCTCTTACAAGGTGCAATAGTGGTTGACCATGACTACATTTGCTTATCGGAAAGTTCATATGGGCCATGCCTACAAGACAGCACTGCTGAAGGGGAAGTAAATACCCTTGCAGCAAACAATCTGCTGCCTCCACCTGGCAAAGACAGTGAACCCTCAGACAGTAAAAGTCATTCAGAGTTTACTGATGATCATAGCATTCTGTCAGCTAACTCAAATCAAGAACAATGGTCTTCAACCTGTTGGACTTTTCAAACCAAACTAGAGGAGACTTAAGTAAATAAAACCCTACAATGTTTCATTAGAAGAAGTGGTCCTAAACTTCTCTGGTGGAATTGAAAGGGCTTCAGTAGCTTTAAATTGCTTAGCCAAATTTTAAATATTGAAATGTTAAGATACTTGTATTTACAACTGTATATGTTTGTGAATAATAGTATGTGTCTGGTAATTAGTTTGTATATATGCACTAACATGTTTGTTTTACAAGAAATATGGAAATAGTTGAGTAAAAGCACATTTCACTACTATACAGTGGGACTGTAATATGTTTATATATTTATTTACACTGTGGTCTTACCCGCCATGCCTTAGTCCTTAACCACAAAAGTATGGCACAACATTCCATTTTATGGCCACTTCACTTGTCTTGTGAGTGGTTCAAGAGCTCTGAGAATTCCAGGACTGTAAGCTGAATGACCAAAGTCTGCCTCTAGCTCCAGGAAGGCAAAGTAGTTTACACCAGCTTTTTGGGGAAAGTTATGAGTTCTGCTTTTCATAGCTTCTGTTTTTCATTGCTGGCACAAGTCTACAGCCGCTCTCCGAGTTACGAACAAGTTACGGACCAACACTTGATCCGTAACCCGAAGTGTTTGTAACTCAGATCCCATAGAGTTACATGGTGACCACATTGTTCGTAAGCGCGGATTGCCGTTCGTAACTCGGATCTGCATTTACGACCGCTTTGGTCTTAAGTGCGGATGGTCGTAACTCGGGGAGCGGCTGTATGTTACTCCGTGAAGCAGCATAGCTGCCAAAGCATGGTGCAAGAATTGTTCTTCATGAGAAACAGCTCTACATTGTCATGTGTAGAATTTCACCAGTTTACTCGCAGCCTATCAAAACACTCTAAAAGCTTTCTTTTCCTTGCAGTCTGTTAGGGTATGTCCACACAGCAGGGCTAAAGCCAAAATAAGCTATGCAACTTATGTCAATTGCGTAGCTTATTTCAGCTTTTAGCATTGTCTTCACAGCAGGAAGTCTGAGAGAGCCCTCTTCTTCCGACTTCCCTTACTCCTCATACAATGAGGCTGTGTCTAGACTGGCCAGTTTTTCTGGAAAATCAGCCACTTTTCCGGAAAAACTTGCCAGCTGTCTACACTGGCTGCTTGAATTTCCGCAACAGCACTGACTTCCTACTGTAAGAAATCCGTGCTTCTTACGGAAATACTATGATCCTCCCATTCAGGCAAAAGTCCTTTTGCGCAAAAGGGCCAGTGTAGACAGTTCAGATTTGTTTTCCGCAAAAAAGCCCCGATCGCAAAAATGGCGATCGGGGCTTTTTTGCGGAAAAGCGCGTCTAGATTGGCACGGATGCTTTTCTGCAAAAACTGCTTTTGCGGAAAAGCGTCCATGCCAATCTAGACGCTCTTTTCCGAAAATGCTTTTACCGGAAAACTTTTCTGTTAAAAGCATTTCCGGAAAATGATGCCAGTCTAGATGTAGCCTGAGAGTTACAGGAGTCAGAGTAAGAAGTCCTCCAGCTCAACAATATTTCAACATTATGCCAAAATAACTGCTTGCAGACTTTATTTTGGAATAAAGTCTGAGATAGTGAGGCTGCATTGCTACAGAAAACCCCAAAGTATGTACCACTACTCATCTCCATATCATCTTTAAAGCAGCAAATCTCTATGTGACGCATCCTGCTTGTAGCATGAACACCACACACACTGGTCTGCCTCAGTGCTTAGGACTGCGTGATTGAATGCTTAGTCTGTGTCCATCATTGGTGATACAATTAAAAAAACCCAAAGAAAACCACAAAGTTTTTGGCACTAATGTGATTTACCATCTAGGGACAGTCCTTGGTAAATGTATTTTGTGATTCACTGATCATATAGCCTAAATCTGTCTGGAGTCTCCATTACCATTTTTCTGTTCATAAAAAAACTTGTTCTAAACCTAGGAAGGGGCCTTGCTGTTACTGAAATCCATACATCTTACTTTCTCTCTCTTTCTGAAAATTTGCCAAGATGAGTTGTGAGCTGCGGGGAGGGGAATCACCCTGTGTGCGTGCACAGGAGCTGTGTTTTTGTGCTTGCTGTAGTGCTCTTTGCAGCATCCCAGAACTACAAAGCAACACTATAGGGCCAGACCCAGGAACCATGAAAGTGGATAATTACCACCCCTTGACTTAGGAGAAGAAGCCCAGTGCTGAGATCTCTAGTGTTACCTCTTTCACTGACTGGTATTACTCACTTTCTGCTCTTTGTGATGATTCATGTTGTTGACCAAGACTTCATACTTCTAGTGGTTTTCTTCTTAGGCTATGTCTAGATAGCAGTGTTATTTTGGAATAACTGACATTATTCCTAAATAACACAGTCCGTATCTACACTACAAGCAGTTATTTCAATATAATGTCGAAATAAGGTTGAGCTGGAGAATTTCTTACTCTGACTCCTGTGACCCTCATTGTACGAGGAGTAAGGGAAGTCGGAGGAAGAGTGCTCTCTGACTTCCTGCTGTGTAGACAGCACCAAAAGCTGAAATAAGCTATTTTGACTTAAGCTATGAAATTGTGTACCTTATTTCGGCTTTAGCCCTGCTGTGTAGATGTGCCCTTAATGTGCATTTGTGATAATAGTACTAGAACAGTGGTCTCCAACCTTTTTACACCCAAGATCACTTTTTAAATGACAGACCAAGCCAAGATCTATCGCCCCGCTCCGCCCCTTCCTTGAAGCCCCGCCCTCTCTATTCTCCTCTTCTCTATCACTTGCTATCCCCAATCCTTATACTGCTGCTTAAAAAAAAAAAATTCTGTAGGAAGAGGTTTTTCCAACATTTGGCCTATCTACACTGGACCAAATGTCAGGGAAAAAAACCCTTCTTTTGGAAGCCCCCTTATTCCTTGTGGAAAGAGGAATATAGGGGTGACAAAAAGAGCCTGTTTGCTCTTCCACTGAAAAAGCGGAAGAACAAACACAACCCTGGATGCAGAAGAGTTTTTCTGAAATATCTCCAGAATCCTGAAAAACTCCTGCAGTCTAGCTGGACCCTTGCTGTGTTGAGACAGGATGTGTAGTCTCTGGGGTGGGAATGAGGGATTTGGGTGTGGGAAGGGTTGAGAGGTGCAAGCTCTGGGAGGAAATCTGGATGCAGGAGGAGGTAGAGAAGGGGACACTGACTCGGGGAGGGGGCTCCAGGCTGGACAGTGTTGGGATACTAACACTAACAGCAAGCTTCCCGGGCTGAGCACAGGGCAGCCGGGCGGGAGCGAAGAGAAGCAGCTTCTCAGCCAGCTGGCCATGGTGCTCAGCCAGGGTGCACCAAGCTCCAAGTGGGCTGGTGCAGAGGAGAAGCTGGCTGGCCAGCTGGCTGTGGCCTTCAGCTTGGAGGAGGCTGAACCACACTCCAGCTGATCAGCAGCTTCTCCTCTGCGCCTACCCACGTGGAGCTTGGTGCACCCTGGCTGAGCACCATGGCCAGCTGGCTGGGAAGCCGCTTCTCTTCGCTCCTGCCCGGCTGCCCTGCACTCAGCCTGGGAAGCTTGCTCCAGCACAGCTGGAGCTAGACGCAGCCTCCCTGGGCTGAGCGCAGGGCAGCCAGGCTGGAGGGAAGAGAAGTGGCTGCCCGGCCAGCTGGCCATGGCACTCAGCCACGGTGCACCAAACTCCACGTGGGCAGGCGCAGAAGAGAAGCCGCCGATCAGCTGGAGCGCAGGGCAGCCTCTTTCAGCTGAAAGCCACAGTCAGCTGGCTGGGGTGTTTCAGCCCTCCCGACCTCCCAGCTCCCACCATTCCTCGCAGCTACTCACCTGTGTTGTTGCTCGGTGAGTAGCTGCTCCTCAAATGAGGAAATATAATGTAAATGTACTGCGCAGGCACGCAGTTCAGAGAGGGCTCAAGAGCTACTCTTAGAGCCCCTGAGATCTACTGGTAGCTCGCGATCTACTGGTTGGTGACCACAGTACTAGAAGATGTAGCAAGGGAGCTGGTTGGAAAATTTTTCTTCCCTCTGAGGGAAATTTTTGATTAAAAGTTAGCTTGAAGTTTTTTTCCATAGAGAATTATTTTTTTAAATTGTAAACCACAGAATTTCAACTGAATATCCAAATCTTCATTTTGGAAATATTTCCATAGGGCATGTTATGTCAGGTATGTATGTCCCCATTCTTCTCTTTTGGGGTAGGCTCCCTGGCCACCCTATATCTCCCCAGTTGTCGAGCTACTGTGGTATATCATTAGAAACTTGGTTAGCCTGGTCCACAGATGTAAATGGGGGCATGAGTCAGGATCAGAATTTTGGGGTTGTGGCCCAAGCCTTTTTAGGTGATCAGTTTTTGAACAAAAAGTAGAAACATATGCAGCAAGCAGACAACACTTGTGACATTTATTTTTATCAAATCTAATTTGCCACTGATAAACAATTTTCATTGAAAATTTTCCATCAGCCCTCCCACTTCCTGATGGCACAGCTAGGAAAGGAACCTAGGACCAAGATTTTCAAATGCTGATAGTGAATCTGGGTGACCAACTTAAGATGCCTGTAAAGAGGCTTAGCTCTCAGAAACTGCTTAAGTATCCTCCTGAAAATTTGGTCCTGCACTTGGAAGAATTCAGTTTTGCTAACTGTCGTCTTGAAAGAATGTATCAAACCTAGGTCATTGGCTATGCTGTCTGTAAAATAAGGCTGCTCCTACATACCCACTTTACCAAGCACTTTTGAGACCGAGGACTATATCACTCATGGACAAATACATAGAAAGAAATCTATATCTCAGGCCTCCTCTTGAACCACTGGTTTACACTCCCCTCCGAGAACCAAGAATAGAGTCCAGTAATCCTGACAGCCAGCATCCTACTACTGTGTAGAAAACGGTGGCGTATGATGCAATTTCTTTGGCTCTGTCTTAAATCTGCTTTAAAAAAAACAGTTAGAAAATTTGATTTACAAAACCATCATTATTAATATTAAAAAGCCAAGCACTAAAATAGGAAATTATAACCTTCATTCTGTCCTTTTGTGGATTTTCATATAATCTAGAATTATAATACTACTTTTTACAGGACTCTTATTTTGAAGTAGAGGGCCAGCTGGCACCATTGTCAGCTGCCTGTGATATTTCTCCAGGTGGCGTTTCACCCATCTGTGGTCAGCCTACCAGAGTCAGCTCCTTTAACCTCGTGTCCATAGCATAAAGTGCATTCTGGCTTTAGCAATAAGATCAGACAGAGAACTAGGAAGATGGCTCCTTTATTCCCCATCTGGCCTGGATGTTTTTCACCAGATACTAAGGCCTGGTCTACACTAGGAATGTCAATGTGTAGACGACTACACGATTAACCGAGAAGCCCAGGGTTCTTGGTTACTCTGTTGACTGCACACATTCCCGCCCCCCCGGCTGACTTTGTATCAGAGGCAACAAGTGGCGGGAGCTGGTGCCCATGAGGTGCTCCGCATGAGCATCGGATCCCATGAAACTGTCTGCTTTCCCCACCCCTGCTATGCTACCTCTGATAGAGAGGCGGCAGCAGCGCAGGGGTGGGATGGAGGCGGGGAGCCAGTACACGCAGAAAGCCAGCGTTCAAGCCGTCTACCTGCATGTATCAGAGCTTATAGAGCTGCCTGCCCCACCGGCACTACTTCCTCCAACAGAGGCATGTGGGGGCACTCAGGAGCTTTTAAGCTGGCTCCACACATGCATGGCTCTACCTGCCTCCACCCTCCCCCTTCCCCCCCATGCTGAGAGAGGCAGTAGCGTGGAATGGGGAGGCAAGGAAGGCTGCTGCAGAGCAACCTCGGTCTGCAGTGGGTATGGGCTTGCTTTGTATCAGAGACAAGAGTGCAGGGCAGTGGGCGTGAGCCAGTCTGCATGGGGAGCCAGTTTAAAAACTGACTCCACAGCAGACCAGTTCCACCTGCCACCCCATGCTGCTGCCTCTGATAGAATACAAATTATTAATGAGTGCTTTTATAGTTACAGTGCCCAAAGTGGAGAGCACCAAACTGATTATGCATTGGACAGGAAAGTAAAGGGGTGAGTGCACTAAAAGGTATGAATAGAATATGATGCTAACACTTTGTATTTCCTGATAAGTGCAGATTGGCAGCTGAACATTAGCTCTTCAGCTCAGTTAACTAGGCCCCGCTCTAGATATATATAGTTAGGAAGAGGTTTAGTCGTATTAAGCCAATTGGCAAAAAGAATTGGAAATTTCTTGTTCAAATTTACTATGTGGTGAAACAACCAGGAACAAAATTTGAAGATAGTCTACAGGTAGACTGTATGGCAACTGGCCATACTCAAAGAAGTATCATATACTTCATACACTTATTATAGAAACCTATTCTACAGTCCCTGACACTCACTGCATTCTGTCTTCCAGGAGAAAACTTAGACACGCTGTTTCACAAAGACTGATTGCCCACTCAGTCATCTGCACATGCATTTAATTTACAAGGGGACAATTGGAAACTTACCTTCCCAATTCAATTTTTTCAAGGACATTTTGTGACACATTGTGGTTTTTATAACTAGAGGGGAAAGATGGAGCAAATATGTTCAGGGAATTCAGAGAGAGAGATAGGGGTTGGTGACTTCCCTATTTACTTATGCATTCTTAGTTGAAATCAGTTAGGAAAATTGACTATGCCATAACAAGAGTGTTTTGTTCAACAGTAGGGCTATGTCTACACTGATGGCTTTTGCCAGCAGAGAATATGCTAATGAAGCACTCATTAGCAACTTCTCGTGGTTCATTTGTATTATCTCTGCCTGAGCCTTTTTGCGCAAGAGGTTTTTGCACAAAAACAAGCAGTGTAGATGGATCTGTTTTGCACTGAAACCCCCTTTTGCACAAGATCCTTATGCCTCAAAAAAGGAGGTATACAGATCTTGCACAAAAGGGTTTTTTTGCGCAAAACGGACCCGTCTACACTGCTAGTTTTTGTGCAAAAACCTCTTTCACAAAAAGCCTCAGGCAGAGATTATGCAAATGAAGCATGAGAAGTTGCTAATGAGCATTTCATTAGCATACTCTCTGCAGGGAAAAGCCAACAGTGTAGACATAGCCTAGGTGTGTGTTTAAAAAAGGGACCCAGTATTAGAATAATGACTTCTTGACTTTTTTCATATCTCCTGCTACAGAGTGGTAATAAATATACCATGCTAAACTGTTTACTAAGTACAGATAATATATGGATAGTTAGCTTATTGCAATAGACTTAATACTCCACAGTGGAGGAGGTTGTGATGCATCATGGTGAGCTCTTCATAATAGGCAGCTTTTGGAAATGTCATCCTTCAGGACTGATTAATTCTTTATTTTTTACTTATAGCCAAGATCCATGACCTTTTGTGACACATACACTTATTTTAATGATCTAGCATAATAAACTTATCATAGTAGCTTCTCCTGGTATTTCAAAAATAGGTAATGGCATATGGCATTTTTCTCTTTTGGGAGCTGGTGCAGGCAATTATTGGACTAGCTAAAAATAAGATGATAACTCCAGAAGCTCAGCAGGCCCTGGTAACAGAGGAAGGCAGCACATTAGCAACCATCACAATCTACTGGCTCAAGTTGAGTGCACTTCTATATTTTGCTCAAAATCCAGTCTAAGAAAATGCTATTATAGTATAGGACTCTGATAGCAGGAATGGTTTTAAATTATAAGGCCAAAAATGATTGGGAAGAATTTAACCATGTCTCCAGAGAAATAGAGATACTGTTGCTACATAGCATATTAAAAGAACTTCTGGGCCAAGGAAGAATTTTTTTAAAAGATAATGTCTTTTAGACATTTCTAAACAGAACAATAAACAATGTCAGAAGGAAATTTCCATCAAGGGGAAAGAGTGACTCAGGAGGGAATCTAATATACAAATACCTCCATCTGGAGGTATGAACAATTAGCTTTGTCTATTATTCTTGGTGGAAATATTCACCCTTCTGTTCTCGCTTTTTCCTATGTGACTTTTTAATATTTTATTACACACTGTGGCGGGGGGCGTATCTACCCCACACTAAGGGGCAGAGAGTAGCCCTGGCCCAGCTGGCTGAAAATGCCCAGTTGGCTGAGCAGTTATCCTGGGGCTTGGCCATTGAGAACAGCCCAGGGCTCCTGTCCACTGCTGCCACTATGAAGGGTGGAGGAGGGGGGGGCGGGGAGAAGGGAAATTCCATGATCCAGGCCGCGTAGAGAGCTTGCTACCCAGCTCTGCCCCTTCCATCCAAGGTCCTGCCCCTTCCAAGGAGTGCAGCGCCGCCTCCCCCGACCTTGCCCAGAGCCCCAGGGATGCTGTCGGCTCCTATGAGGCTTTGTGCGTGGCATCACAAACCCTCCAAAGCCTCCCACCAAGATGCCTTTTTCCACCATCTCCTGCACAGATGCAAGCAACCAGGGATGGAGCAGCAGAGCCATGGCAGGCTTACTTGTGCCCTGTACCATGCTGTAAAGCAGTGGCTCCATGTGCACAGCAGCCTCATATGTCTTCCCATATGTCTAGGAGGCTACTACAATGGCTAAGGGACTCACCACCCATGCCAACATCCACACAAGTTTTGATGTGGCACAAGGTGGCCATCAGGAGGCAATAGATGATATTCCTCCCCTCAGGATGGGGAAAGAGACCTGGCTGCTGCTGGTGGTTGAGGAGGTGAAGACAGAAGCAGGAAGAGGGGCTGTGGCATATTGTGATGGGGTGATAGGCAGGGTCATGGCCATTTGGGTGTACACTCTGGGAATTGAGGAGTGAGCTCCCCCACGGCTGCTGGGAGGATTGGGGAGAATATGGGGGACCACAGACAATGGTGGGCTACTGCAGTAGCAGCCAGTGCTGTGGAAGGGGTTAATGAAATAAAGCAAGGTGGGGCACTGGGTTAGTAGCAGCTTTAAGGATGAGTGGGTCCAGTGAAAAGGAGCTAAAACAAAATGGTACAGGGGAAGCCCAGATACATGGGGCAAGTGGGGCTGGGTGAGGCAGAAGAAACAGAGAACAAACAACAAAAAGGTGGAACTGGGCTGTGAAGGGGAGTACCGGCCATGAGAGGGGCTTGCTCGGTGGGGCAGGTAGCAGATAGTAAAGAGAGTGGTGGTCAGGATAGGAGAGACAGGTAATAAACAGGAGAAAGCAAGTAACAAGCAGCCAAGTGGTGAGGCAGTTAGCAAACTATGTGGGGGAGAGGGGAAGCAGCAAACTGCAAGAATGGGGCCATTCAAAGCATGAAGGGTTACAAACCACAAGGGACCATCTAATCACACAAACCAAACACCCTCCCCCAAAGCTCTGCCTCCAACTCATTCCATCCCCTCTCCCTCCTCACTTGCTCTCTCCCACCCTTACTCACGTTCACCAGGCTGGGACAGGGGGATGTTGTGCAGGAGGCGGCGCAGGATGGGGGGAGAAGTAGAGAGGTTTGGAATGTGGGAGGGGTTTCCAGGCTGAGCCTTGGGTCAGGGGTTGGGAGGGTGAGGAGCGCAGGCGCTCAGAGGGAGTTTGGGTGCAGGAGGGCATCAGGGCTGGGGAAGATGGAAGGGGGCAGCCTCAGAGAAGGAGTTAGCGTGCTGGAGAGAATTCAGGGCTAGAGGTGGGGGTCTGGGTGTGGGGGGAGGTTTGGGGGCAGGAGTTTGGGGTGTGGGTTCTGGGTGGGAATTGAGGTGTGGAAAGAGTCTCAGGGCTGGGGAGTGGGAGGGGGTGAGGAGTGCAGACTAGGGGTGAGCACTTACCTTTGGTGACTCTCAGAAGCAGCTAGTAGTTCCTGTAGTCCCTGGATGAAGGCACAGCCAGGAAAATCTGCATGCTGCCTGTGCCCTCAGGTCCCACCCCCACCGGCCACACATGCCAGTCAGTTCTAGGAACCATGCCAGTAGGAGCCTGTTGAGCTCTACTGTACCACTGAACTTTTAGAGGCCTAAAATCTCCCAATTTTACTTCAGTGGCTTTCAGGAGATTGAGCCTGATTCCAGGAGCCTCATGGCCAGTCCAGGTGTTGGCGATTCTAAGCAGGGCTAGTGGGCAAATAGGAGAAGGCAGCCCACTGGTTCAGTACAAATTGAGGTGGGGGAGCGAGCAAGTCATACCTGCATCTACAAGCAGGTGAAAGATTCTCTGCTGCAACGAGGGGTAAGTGGAGGCCGTCAGGTCAGCAGTCCAGCAGGCAGATGGTCTTCCACAGGCAGAGCAGGCATGGGTGGCAGCAGCACTGACTTCTGTCAGAACCAATGGCAAGCTGCACCTCCAGATGTGCAGGGAATGAGGGAGAGGGTTGCAGGAAGACAAAGAAAGGTCTCATGGTTAATTTAGTTGAATGCTGCCCTGGGGAACAGGATTCTACCTATGTCTCTGCTACAAAGGGCTTATGTAATACTGGACAAACCATTTACACAAAGCTCTCCTCAGGTGGTCATGAAGTGGGTGTATCTTCTTTTCTGGGTGCCTGACTTGATGGCCTGAGGATCTGATTTGCAGCAATGCTTAGCTCTCACAAAACCACTGCAACTCAGTTGGAAATGTGCTTTGAACATAAAAAGTACCACACAATGCTAGAGGCCTCAGCTTTTCAAGTGTCCAAAATTAATAGACACTTTTGACAATTTTGCCATAATCGCTGGAGTCTTCAGTTCCTCATGTATAAAACACGAATGAGAAGCCCTGTGAGAAAGAATAGTACTTGATCAAGTCAGGATTGACTGTATCATAATGCAGACACTAAAGTGCTGAATTTAAAGTCAACCATCATTCTGGCATTGCCTACCTCTGAGTGTTTGACTTTGCAACCCTAACACACCTTTTTTGTAATTTTGAAAATTGTGTGTGTATGAAAAATGTGGTTGTTCTGCTTTCGTACAGACTTTGCCACCAGGTGGCAGTCACTCCCTGCAATACTTTAAATAAAAACTCCATTGCAAAGCAAGGAACTCCTTAAATCAATAGATCTGGATGAAAAGAATAGTAACCATTAGAAACAAGTGGGTAAACAAAGAAAGAAACCATTTGCACAATTCCCATCCAAACCATATTTTTGACAAGAAATGGAGGGAGTTTAATTTTTCTTTGGTTTTATGCCATAATCTACAAGTCAATCACCACAAAAAAAAATAAAATAAAATAAAAAAAGCCAGTTCAGCATCTGGCGACTTAATCTCAGAACATAAAACAAATCTTCCCGTCACTGAAAATGCAGTTTGAGCATTCAGACATCACCAAATTTCTCTGATAGCTGTAACTGTGTGCTCTGTAGAATGCTACACCAATGCAGCTTTCCAAAATGAAAAACCAGGGTACACATTATAGGGGGCCCGGGAGGGGGTGGGGAGGAGGCTGAGAACACGTAGGGAATGGTTCTGATGGGTATCTGAAGAGATGAGCATGCAGAAACGAGAAAGAAAAAAGGGTGCCCCTCATCTCCCAGTCCTTCCCAAATCCATAGCTCCAGTGGATTTGATGCTGGAGAGGGCTAAGTCAAGGACTCAGAGAGCCCAGGCAGATTCAGTGGGAGTCCTCATGTGGGGAAAAGATAGTGTGTTGTTGGTGCACAAGGATGCAGATTGCTGATATTCATTCGCTCATCCAGAATATGGCTCCTTCAAATGGGCAGTTGAAAGGGTTTATGAACACTGTACAAGACAGGTTCTGAAAAACACTAGGGTGGAAACTGAAACGGGACATTTCAGTACCCAGAAAGCTTAGTTTTGAGGAACCCATTCCACCATACATAGAAGATACAATATAAAGCAACCTGAAAATTATGTAGCAATTGGTTTATGCAATACACACGATGACTTAACATTGAACCAAACACCATTTTACATCTAGACTGGCATGATTTTCTGCAAATGCTTTTAATGGAAAAGTTTTTCTGTTAAAAGCATTTGTGGAAAAGAGCGTCTAGATTGGCATGGATGCTTTTGCACAAAAGCACTTTTTGCGGAAAAGCGTCCGTGCCAATCTAGACGCGGTTTTACGCAAGAAAGCCCAGATCACCATTTTCATTATTGGGGCTTTTTTGCGCAAAACAATACCACGTTGTTTACATTGGCCCTCTTGCGCAAAAGCATTTGTGCAAGAGGGCTTTTGCCCAAACAGGAGCAGCATAGTATTTCCGCAAGAACACTGACAATCTTACATGAGATCGTCAGTGTTCTTGCGGAAATTCAAGCAGCAAGGATAGACAGCTGGCAAGTATTTCCGCAAAAGCGGATGCTTTTGCGGAAAAACTTGCCAGTCTAGATGCAGCCCATGTATATTTGGCTATTTCCTCAGCACAGTGCACATGTATTTTTAAAATGCACACTTGAAACCACATTGCTATCCATATATGTCTTAGTTACAATGGTTGTATAAATAAAAGATGTGTTATGAAGCCCTCTGAACTTTCTACATTTTACATGTAGGACCCAAGTGAGGAGCATGACCTATTCAAGCAGCAAACTTAAAATGTCATGGGATTATTTTAATTAGATGGCTCTTTCTAGAACCTGTTTCATGCTGTTTTGTTTCTGGTATTAAGAATAAAGGTGAGTGAATACCAAAGCTCTGTGGAATGTAATTAAAGTGGGGGACATTTAAGAGGTATGTGCATTCCTTAAAATCTATGTACCAATAATTTCACCTTGTTCTCACCTATTGTTTTCTTCATTGTACAACTCTTCAAACAAGTCATCTAGGTTGGTTAAGTTCTCTGACAGCAAACTTCAAAAGAAAAAAGGAGTTGAGTTGCAGGTTTTTCAGGGCCAAATAGCACAGATCTCTGCAGAATGCAAACCCTTCCTCTATGATAGTGAATTCCTCTTGGACATTCCATATGTTGAATTGGCAGATGAATCTCCGAGTTACACAAGAACAATAGTGGGACTGTATCACAGAACAGTCTTGAGCAGCTCATGCATGCAGGTGTTGAATATTTTAGAGAATGCTTTATGATAATTCATGATGAACTGAGACGTTATCTGTATTCATTATAGAATTAGAGTGTTCAATATAAAAATAAAATGATGGCATGTTAAAACTGTGCTGTGCGAGCTATATGTTGCTATTTTAAACAGCAAACATGTTCTAAACAACACAGGCATTTCACACTAGAGATGTTAAATTGAATAGTTGAGTAACCTCATGAATTCTTATTGGTTACTCAACTATTCTATAGTCCCTGGGGGTGGGGCCATCATCCAGTGTGCTCCAGCCTCACTCCCAAGGAACCCCCTGTCACTCCACGCTGCTGCCTCAAATTCAGAGGAAGCAGTGCAGGGTGACAGGCAGATGATTTGCAAGGGGAGCCAGTTTAAAAACCAGCTCCCTTGAGGACTGGCTGCCTGTTATTCTGTGCTGCTGCCTCTGATAGGGGTGGCAGCAGCCCTGCCTGCCAGCCTGCTAAAATATTTACTGGTGGGAGACAGGGAATGCATGAAGTCTATAGCATTAACTATAAGCTTTTGCTTATCAGTTAATTGACTACACTATTACATCCCTATATGACACATGCTTTTATTTGTAGCATCTGTCACAGGAGTGCAACCACCCTGAAGTGAAGAGCCAGACTTTGACAAGTGAGGCAAAGATGATTTAGGCATCCCATGTCTAGATTCAGAAAAAGCAGCCTCTCTCCTTTTTCCTGTGATATGAGTCATCCACTACGCACACAGGAGACCAGAACAATTGTGCAGTAAGTCATAGGACATTCTTTCAATAAGAAAAGCACATTTAAAAGAACAATGTCACTGTGTCTCTGAATGTTTGATTTAATCCAGCACTAACCTTACCTAGTTTTTGTACCCAAGGCATTTTATGTTGAAATGTTGCTAGCACATTAGGGTAAACAAACTGTTATTAATACAACACTTCTTATACATTTGAATTTCAGGGTTAAGGCAACAGAAATTTGCAGGCTCCTCATGTCATGTACCTAACAACTCTACCCATCCCTCATGAGTTTATGTCCCTGGCAAAAGTGCCAGGAACCGTACTAGGGAACTAAACAAAGTTCTCTAAAGGATGCAAATAAATCTGGCTTAGTGGAGAGCAAGAAACTGTTGCAATTTGCTGCATTGATCTATAAATCCTCATTAACTACTACACTGCACTGCTTAATTGGAAAACTCTTCTTAATCAAGATGCCTCCTAGGGAACCAATTTACACCTAATGATACTTGATAGAAAAGACAGCTGCTTAACTGGGATGGTAATTTTGTTTGAGAAACCTTCAGGTGACTTAGTAGTGGTTAGGTCAGGGTGCACATTTCAGACTCATGCTGGTCGGTCTGTCGGCTCTTCTACCAGAAACCTACAAGTGCCTCCTGGTTTGCTCATTGTGCACCACCTTTAGTCAGAGGGTCCACTTCTCTGAGCTCTTCCCAACACGAGTAAGGGACAAATAGCTGGCTTCTACCCTGCCTTATGTGAAGTTTATGGCAGCATTCCCTAATGGGAGAGGATCATTGCAGTTCTTCAGACAACACCTTTCTCTATTTAGTGTTCCCAACTCTCAAAATATTTGGTATTTTTCATAAAGCCCCAGCTCAGAGAGCCATTTGATTATATGAGATTTTTGAGCTTTTTAATTATGTGTCACCCTTACAGTGGCTGATAAAAGCTCTGAAAAAGTGAATCCACAAGACCATTTTTTAATTACACCATATGGTCAGTCTCATGATTTTTGAAGGCTTGAAATTGGCATTTCCTCTAGTGCTTATTACTAAAAAAAGCAGTATCTGTTAACTAGTGGACATCTGTTGTCACTGAGATAAAAGGGCACATCCTATATAAGCCAATTTTACTTTCACATCAAATAACTAATATTCTTCTTCTAGTAGATAACAGATGGTTATTCAGGGTCTGCTGGTTTATTAAACAGAATTGTACAAAAAATACTTCACTGTTTTCCTGCATGACTTTTCCATTTCATTTTACCATGACAAAGAAAGAGTTCCTTTTATTGAATCTCTACTCATTTAAGGCTAGACCATGTTATTAAAGTACAGCCTTGAGTAGGAAAAGCTGTGGAAGTGCAGTGTCTCCCTAGGCAGCGCTACAGCTGTTGTCGCAACTCACCTCTTTGTGTGTGTGTCTTCATCGAGAGCTAGCAATGCAAGACTGGCTGGCGGAGCCATAGTGTGCCTGATCTCAATCATTTGGGGGGAGGCTTGCACCACAGTGAGCTCACAATTGCTAAATCTAAACATCAGAAAAATAGGCAGGCTTAGACCAGCATCATTGTAAAAGTGCATGTGCTCAGGTGCAATCATTATTAAATAGAACACACCATGGCTTGTTCACTAATGTTATTACAGGTTGAACCTATCTAGTCTGGCACCCCTGGGACATGACTGGTGCTTAACCAGATAATTTGCTGAACTATGGGAAGTCAGTACTGTAGCAAGGGGGTCTCTATTTCTATTTCACTGAGGTGAATAAATGGAACAATATTTGCAATGCTGCTTAATCATGTATGACTGTTCTGATAAACCTTAAACAAGCCTGTGCCTATTCGAGGCTTATAAGCTTTCTTCAAAACAAAGTGTTAGTGTTGTTACACATTTTTATTGTATTGGTAAAAGGAAATAAGTAGGTAGAGCATAAAAACCATGCTTACGCTTAGAGGCATTACCAACACTTCTACTGATTACTGGGCTCTTAGAAGATATTTAGGGGTAATTTAGAGCAAACAGAAGAACAAAACACTGGCAACTGTAAACAAAGTTTATGGGACTGCAAGAAACTTAGCAACAAGCATGATAAGTGCACATCCAGTTAACTAAAATTAAGCTGGACCACAGATGTTACCAGACCAGAGAGTGCCGGACTAGAGAGGTTCAACTCTTACATCACAAGCCAGGTAACATTTATGCACCTAATTAGGTACCCTCAGTGGTTATGTGGTACTTTTTTTAAAGATTTCTTCCTACTTGAATTCTCATTGTTTTTGCTTATATTCAGATTTAAGGAGGGAGCAAATTGCACAGCTATAATAATGTTTCACCCAAAAGAATACAAATACTCTTCAGAGCCCCAAGTATGAGACAGAGTCACATTGTTAGGGGAAAAAACTCCACTACTTACACAAAGCTATGGCATCAGCACTATAATGGCTTGATTACCTGTTGCATTTTGGGAGTTTATACCTGAAGAGTTATCATTACCTTTGTTTTTTCTAAGAAGAGTAATCTAAGTTTTTTGTCCTTCGTCTCAGAAAAGAGGTAAAAGGCCTTATCTGGTTAGGGAGGAATCAGTCTGGCTGTGTCTAGACTGCCAAGTTTTTCTGCAAACGCAGCAGCTTTTGCGGAAAAACTTGCCAGCTGTCTACACTGGCCGCTTGAATTTCCGCAAGAACACTGACTTCCTACTGTCTGAAATCAGTGCTTCTTGTGGAAATACTATGCTGCTCCCATTCGGGCAAAAGTCCTTTTGTGCAAAAGGGCCAGTGTAGACAGCTCAGATTTGTTTTGCGCAAAAAATCCCTAATCGCGAAAATGGTGATCGGGGCTTTTTTGCGGAAAAGCGCATGGATGCTTTTCCACAAAAGCACTTTTTGGGGAAAAGTGTCCGTGCTAATCTAGATGCTCTTTTCTGCAAATGCTTTTAATGGAAAACTTTTCCGTTAAAAGCATTTGTGAAAAATCATGCCAGTCTAGACATAGCCTCTGTGTTCCAGCAATATGTCCCCAAGAAACCTCCTTAAGCACTAGTTACAGCCTGTTATAGTGCATGTAATGACAGTTATTTCATAGGCCCCTGTAGTGATTTTTTGCTCTGTACTCTTCGCCTGCATGTGCATATTTTAAATAAAATAATTAATCTATGCCTCTGATCCTCAAAGGAGACTGACTAATCATGACAACGTCACACACATGAGTCACTTTCGATGACGCATGCATTCAGCATAATTATCTAGCAGGTCTTTAGCATGCATAAAAGAGTGAGTCATATTGCAGAAATGAACACTATATTGTATGAATGGGAGAGGAAATTTAGAGAAATTAGAGCATCAGTTATATAAGTAAACTAATTAGTTGCCTAAACTAATTATTTTGCATATGCAATCTGAGACACAGGTTTCTTCTTAGCTCTGATCATGTTTTATTAAAATAAATACCCTACATTTTTTATATACAGGCAAGATTCTTCTTTAAATGTTTGCTTGATTTTACACATGAATGTAAGTTATTAGGCTTGATTTTTTTCCTTTAAACCTGCTACATAACAAAGTATCTTCCAACTCATACAAAATAGCACTTTTTTCTCTGTATGAAGTGGTCTGTGTAGTTGTTACAAAAGTAGTATACAAAAAAACCTTCAAATATGCAAAAATTCCAAAGTACACTCTGACAGCTAATGCTCTGCGAACACTTTATTACACAAATTACATTCAGCCTCTGAAAATAGTATTCTAACAGTAATACTATCTAAAAATAAGACATTTCAGAAACACATCAACTAAGGAGGAAGAAAAAAAGAATTAAATAGACTTTTTTTTTTCTCTCTCTCAATGCAATATTATGTTAGTGATTTAAAAAAATAGAAGAAGATTTAGCAGCTTTGTTTTCTTGTGGCACTGTATTTTCTCTGTACTGCAATAGTTTAAGGATATTGAACAGGAAAGGCACGAAAGAAAGAAATTGACAACTAAAATGTTATGAGGAAAATATTGTGCTAAATCAGATCATGGGACTTATTTACAAATACAGAAAAGGTCCCAAAACTAAAAAGAGAAAATACTACTATTTTAAATCAGTACTGCCATTAAAAGAGGATTGTTTTCTTTATTAAGATGTTCACATAAAGACAACGGCACTGATATGAAACTTCCACACACTCCTCCACTTAAAAAAAAGCAAACAAACCAAACTAAAACCAAACTAAAACCAAAAATCCCAGTGTACAGCCCCACGCAGACTAGTACAGTTTACAATTAAATACACAAAATCTTAAACGTGCGAAAGGGAAAAGGAATCTGGTATTCTTGGTAGAATCGGTCAATGTAGAAATCAAAGGCTGGTTTCAGGATGAAGATGACACTGCTGGAGGTGGAGGAGCTGAATACTCTTCTTCTGAGTCTGTACCATCATCTTCATCTTTTTCTTGATCACTCCCTTCAGTACTAAGTCGGTCAAACCCTTTCCGACTGTAGCCTTTGCGGCTTGCAAAGAAATTCCCAAGGTTAAGGCCTCCACTACCTTTTCCTGTGGAAAGGAAATACCAGAGGTAAACTTTCCATTACTGAATCATTATTCACTTCAATAACCTTTTTTCCAAAAGAGTGGCAAAATCAAATCTGTATCTTAGTTGTCTGTGTTCTAATGCAAGAAGTATGGGGAATAAGCAGGAAGAACTTGAAGTGCTAGTAAATAAACACAACAACATAGTTGGTACCTCTCAGACTTGGTGGGATAATATACATGACTGGAATATTGGTATATAAGGGTATAGCTTGCTCGGGAAGGACAGGCAGGGAAAAAAGGGGAGGCTTTGCCTTCTATATTAAAAATATACACATCTGGACTGAGATGGACATAGGAGACAGACTTGTTGAGTCTCTTGGATAAGAATAAAAGGGGTAAAAAACAAGAGTGATGTCATGGTAGGGGGGTTTATTGCAGACCACCTAACAAGGAAGAAAAGGTGGAGGAGGCTTTTTTTAAACAACTCACAAAGTACAGGACTTGATGGTGATGGGAGACTGCAACTATCAAGAAAATGTATTGGGAAAGTAACACAAAGCAAGGCACAGATGATGCAAGAGGTACTTGGAATGTACTGAAGACAATCTTTTTTATTTCAGAAGGTGAATAAAGCTTCTAAGGGGAGACTGTTTGTGATTTGATTCTCACAAATAGGAAGGGATTGGCTGAGAATTTGAAAGTGGCAGGTTGGGTAAATAATAGAGTTCATGATTCTAAGGAGAGATATAAAATCCCATTTAATCAATTAACTGGCTAAATGTAACATTTAGTTGGTTAACCGTGTAAGTGGAATCCTGTGGCGGGCTGGGAGGATGGGGAGCTGCTCCAGCCTGGCTGGGCACACTGCAGGCTGCTCCACCCAGGCGGGGTCCACCGTAGGTGTGGCTGTTTGGGCCAGGCCAGGGCCATCATGCTGTGCTGTGGAAGGGCGGGGAGCTGTTCTAGCTGGGCCCAATGCATTGTGCCGTGAGTTGCTCCATGCCCACTGCATGGTGGGCTTGGCTGGGCTGGAATGGCTCCCTGCCCATGGCACAGTGGGCATGGCCAGACTGTATCAGCTCCCGCCCATATCAGGCCAACAGCTAACCGGTAAGCATCAACTGGCAAGGGTGATCTTAACAGCTAACCAGGGACATCCCTAGTAGAAAGAAGTACAGCAAAATAAAGATAATGGATTTCAAGAAGGGAGACTAACAAACTCAGGGAACTGGTACATAAGGTGCCATGGGAAGCAAGACTAAGAGGAAAAACAATTGAAGACAGCTGGCTGTTTTTCAAAGGGACTTTATTAAGGGCACAAGAGCACACTATTCTACTGCATAAAAAAGACAGGAAGTATAGCAAGAGACTACAGGAGATCTTGAATGATGCAATATGTAGGAGAAAAATTAGAGAAGAGAAGGCGAGCTCAATCTAGCGAGAGACATAAAGGGTAACAAAAAAAAAAAAAACATTCTACAAATATATTAGAAGCAAGAGGAAGACCAATGACAGAGTAGGTCCATTGCTCAATGAAGAGGAAAAAACAGTAACAAAAGATATTAAAATAGCAGAGACACTTAATGACTTGTTTAGGTTTTCATGAAGGATGGTGGTGATGCCTAACACAGTGAATGCTGGAGAAAAGGAGGTAGGTTCAGAAATTAAAATTGGAAAATAACAAGTTAAAAATTACTTAAAGTTAGATGTCTGCAAGTCACCAACCTGGTGAAATGCATCATAGAATACATATGAAGTTAACAGAGGAGGTATCTGAGAGATTATCTATCATCTCTGAAAAGTCATGCAAGATGGATGGGAATTCAGACGACTACAAAAGGGCAAATGTAGTGTCCATGTATAAAAAGGGAAATAAGGACAACCCAGGAAACCCCAGATCAAGAAACATAATGGAGCAAATAATTAAGGAATCCATTTTCAAACATCTGGAAGATAATACAATGATACATAACAGTTAGCATGGAGTAATCAAGAACAAATAATGTCAAACCAACCTGATTGCTTTCTTTGATAACAAGCCTTGTGGATAAGGGGGAAGTCATAGACATGGGACTACTATAAGGTGGGTGCATAACTGGTTGAATAACCATTCTCAGAGAGTAATAATCAATGGTTCACAGTCATGCTGGAAAGGCACAACAAGTGGGGCTCTGCAGAGAACCACTTTATGGTTCCATGTAAAATCTTCATCAATGATTTAGATTAGTGTTTCCCAATTTTATTTGGCCACGAACACTTAACAAAAAAAACCACTGGGGGGAACTAGTCGAGGCCCCCCCCACCCCCAAAGGTGGAAAAACCGTCAAGAAAAAAAAAAAAGCCGGCCTGCTCCTAAGATTGTAGCAGCCAACGGCCCCTTGAAAATGGCAGCTCCAGGCAACTCCCCGGACCTCCTGCCCCTAAGACCTGCTTGGGGGGGCGGGGAGGGAGGAGCCCGGGGGAGAAGGAGTGATCGGGTTCCCAGGGTTCTGCGGCGCACTATTTGGGAAACACTGATTTAGATAATGGCATAGAGAGTATGCTTATAAAGTTTGTCGATGATACCAATCTGGGAGGGGTGGCAAATGCTTTGGAGGACAGAATTACACTTCAAAATGTCCTGGGAAACTGGAGATACAGTAAATACAATGTAATTCAATAAAGGACAAATGCTAACTACTCCACTTAAGAAGGAGCACACCAAGGATGTGAATAGGTAACTGGTGAACAGGTTACCCAATAAGCATCACTCTTACTGGGTGATACTTACTGGGTAACAGTTAACAGGCACCCAGGAGCAGCCTCCCACCTTGTGGTCCTCTAAGGGTAGAGGGCTACTCCAGCCCCACTGGGCCCACTGTGCCGTGGGCTGGGAAGTGGCAGTCCCACACAGGCTGGCAGCCCTGTGGAGCTAGTGGATCTGGGACCCCTGCGTGTGCTGACAGTCGGCAGCCCTGTGGGCTGCTTCAGCCAGGCTGGAACAGTCCCCTGCCTGGTATCACAATTAATTGATTATTCTAATGTTTAATCGGTTAACTGATTCAACAGGCTTTTACATCCCTTTTACATCCCTTTACACTCAGACAAAATAGGAAATGACTGTCTAGAAGTAGTACTGCAGAAAGGAGTCATACTGGTCCACAAACTAAACATGAGTGACACTTGCAAAAAAGTAAACATCATTCTGGGATGTATTAACAGGAATGTTGTGAGCAAGACACAAGAAGCAATTCTTCTACTCCACTCTGTGCTGATTAGGTTTCAACTGGACTACTGCGTCCAGTTCTGGGCACCACATTATAGGAAAGATGTGGAGAAGGTCCAGAGAAAAGGAACAAAAATGATTCAAGGTATAGAAAACATGATCTGTGAAGGAAGATTGAGGGCTCGTCTAGACTACGCTGAAGTTTCTAAAGAGGATATGCAAATTCCGCAGGAAAGTAATCGGGACATGCTTTTTTCGGCAACCCCGCCCCGTTTTTTGAAAAGTCGCGTAAACCTCATTTTTTGAGGAAGTGTCGCTTTTTGAAAAAGGGGAGGGAGGTTGCAGAAAAAAATGTGCCCCAACTACTTTCACTTTCAAAAGTTCCGATCTCACTTTTGAAAGCGGAAGAAGATATGCAAATTCCCGCAGAATTTGCATATTCTCTTTCAAAACTTCAGTGTAGTCCAGACATAGCCTAAAAGAACTGGGTTTGTTTAACGCGGAAAAGAGAAGACAGAGAGGATAGGATAACAGCTTTCAAGTACCTAAAAACATGATACAAACAGGGAGAAAAATTATTCTCCTTTAACGTCTTATGATAGGACAAGAAGCAAAGGGCTTAAATTACAGAATGGGAGATTTAGGCTGGACCTGAGGAAAAACATCCTGTCAGGATGGTTAAGCACTGGAATAAATTGCCTAGGGAGACTGTGGAATCTCCATCATTGGAGATTTTAAAGAACAGGTTAGACAGACATCAGTTAACGATGATCCAGATGGTGCTTGGTCCTGGTCCTTGCCAGGAGTGCAAGGGACAGAACTTGATGACTTCTCAAGGTTCCCTCCATTTCTAAGTATTCTATGATTCTATGAAAAGCATCTTCTCCCAAATCCTCAAAGAAGTTCAGCACATGAACCGTTTTGGGAAAGAAGGCACACAAAACCAAAGTTTTTTTAGAGTGTCCATTAGGATTCAGCTATAACAATTGTCTGAACAGCATTTTTTGTGTCCCTACCAGTTTGAACGTAGTAGTTCCAGAGGCAGCCTGTCATTTCATTCTCTAACAGAAACTGGTATAACTTACTATGACAGCTACCACTTCTCAGCAGGAATGGCAGATACCTTAAGTGGACAGATAAATGGTGGTTGGAGAAAGGCATTGTATACATTTATAGTAAAAGCAAAGCTGAAAAGCAGAGCCTTCCCCACTTCACCTCTTGAAAAATCCCACTCCCAATAATAGTGTATTAAATATTAAGCACTTGATCTCAAACATGTTTCTGTGTTGACTTATCTGAATACAATCTATGTTACTGGACTCTTAAAAGTCAACGATATCTTGTATTTTACATACCTTGAAGTCTGCCCAATATTCTTCCTGAAGTTGATTCAAGTTTGTGTTCAGCATCAGCTGGAAAGATAAAGCGTATTTCAAAATATGCATCAATGACCCTATTCTGAAACGGACGTATTTTTGGATACTGAACTAGGCTGATCAACAGCTGAGCGAAAAAATAATATTGTCCAGTTTCATGTCTATGGTTGAATGGGAAAAAATGTTATACTGTTATTTTCAATTTATACCATTCTTTCTGTGTGTCATTCCAGCCATTAAAAATTATTAAAGTCTCAAAGATCTGAGAACTACTTTCTCTGCTGCAGGCTATTGAAATGTGAAGACTATCGCTGGAGAAGAAGAGTTTCTTCTATTTTACTGCCTGGACAATTATATTCTAGCATACTGTAAGTTGCAGCAAGACATGCCGAGCAGTACTATACTTCTGTTCTCATTTGGACATGCAAGTGGTTCAGTCTGCTCTTGAAACACTCTAGACCCATGGCACATACTTCAATGATCTACACGTTTCTTAGAATAATAGAATCATAGGGCTGGATGAGACCTCAGGAGGTCATTGAGTCCAGCCCCCTGCCCAAAGCAGAACCAACCCCAACTAAATCATCCCTGTCAGAGCTTTGTCAAGCTGAGACTTAAAAACCTCTAGTGATGGAGATTTCACCCCCCCCCCCCCCCCCGGTAACCCATTCCAGTACTTCACCACCCTCCTAGTGAAATAGTTTTTCCTAATTTCCAACCTAGACCTCTCCCACTGTAACTTGAGACCATTACTCCTTGTTCTGTCATCCGTTACTCCTGAGAACAGCCTCTCTCCATCCTCCTTGGAACTTCCCTCCTTACTTCTCTTCTGCAGACTAAATAAGCCCAAATCTCTCAGCCTCTTCTCATAAGTTATGTGCTCCTGTTACCTAATCAGTTTGGTTGCCCTTCGCTGGACCCTCTCCAATGCGTGCACATCCTTTCTGTAGTGGGAGGCCCAATACTCCAGATGTGGCCTCACCAGAGCCGAATAAAGGGGAATAATCACTTCTCTAGATCTGCTGGCAATGCTCCTCCTAATGTAATCTCATATTCTATTCACCTTCATGGCTACAAGGGCACACTGTTGACTCATATCCAGCTTCTTCTCATCCACTGTAATCCCCAGGTCCTTTTCTGTCGAACTGCTATTTAGCCAGTTGGTCCCCAGTCTGTAACAATGCTTGGGATTCTTCTGTCCCAAGTGCTGGACTCTGCACTTGTCCTTGTTGAACCACATCAGATTTCTTTTGGTCCAATCCTCTCATCTGTCTAGGTTACTCTGGACCCTATCCCTGTCCTCCAATGTATCTAACTCTCCCCTTATTTTAGTGTAATCCACAAATTTGCTGAGGGTGCAATCCATCCCCTAATCCAGGTCATTAATAAAGATGTTGAACAAAACCGGCCTTAGAACTGATCCTTGGGGCACCCCACTTTAAACCGACTGCCAACCTGACATCGAGCCGTTGATCACTACCCATTGGGCCCAACAATCTAGCCAGCTTTCTATCCACCTTACAGTCTGTTTATCCAATCCATACTTCCTTAACTTGCTGGCAAGAATATTGTGGGAGACCATATCAAAAGTTTTGCTAAAGTCAAGGTATATCACATCCTGACTTCGCCATGTCGAGCTATTGGAAATTATAGTGATTCCCCCATTGAAAATCCAAAGGAAAACAAAAAACCTCAAGCAAGTCGTTTTTTTTTCCTACACACTACTTTGTGTAATTCATAAATGAGCATTTATGAATTTGCAAAAGTAATTTTTAACCATTGTAAAAATACAGTAAAAATGCACTGTAAAGAACAGAACTCCAGGCTGGGAGAGGGACAAGTAGACTGAACAGGTCTTATCCCTATGTGATTTCTATGATCTCATAGCATATTCAATATTAACCCCCAAAAATATACCACTCATGCAGTATTACTTTTCAAGGCTAAAGATTTCCAAACAAGACTTTCTACCCCATTATCACCGCATTTGAAACTTTATGAATTTTGTAGGAGGATTTTAATTAGTTAATGGTATTAGATTGCTGAATTATGCTCATCACATTATGTGTTTCATATTTCTTCATTTGGTCTCTAACAGTGGTGGAACTATATTATTTGCACAGTTCAGGTATATTTTATTCTGTTTTATCTTTTTTTTCTCCATACAGACAACCTGAAAAATGAATATTTAATTGTTACTTTGTGTGACAGTTTCGAAGAAAGTAAAATGTGCTATGATAGGTTACTACAGTATGAACTAAGAACAACTTATTTTAAGTACTATTACTACACATTAGGGAGGTCACAGCTGAATTTCAAAGGGATGAAGGCATATACATAATGGAAACATATGTCTGACTCAGGAAATGCATAGGACAATAAGTAAACTTCCATTTATGTACTCCTCGCAATTTTTTGTCAATGTCTGCAATTTGTTTATTACAGGGAAATCCTGTAATATTGTTTATATATTTATCTGTCACATTTTTTAAGAAGCTGCACTTATTCTGAAGAAAGAATTATTTCAAGAGCTCCCAATGTGAAAAGAATTTGTAATTAAGTTATACATTGACTTTTAAATATATCAAAATAATTAAAATCAGAAGGCTCTGAGTTTTCAGAACCAGCTTTACTCTGATAGCAACTAAAAGGAAAATTTAGAAGGAAATACTGAAAAAGATACAATAATGTAGATTGTAGATAATACAATTATTGAGATACAACAATGTAGGTGATCCTGAACCAGGGATCCTGACTGGGAGCCCCAGGAGCAAGAGGGTTGGCAGCTTGAAGCCTGGAGGTGCTGGGACTGAGACCCGTGCTGGAGCCCCAGTAACGCAGCAGAGGCTATGGCAGCCACAACAGCAGGGCCAGGGACGTGGCAGTGGCAGTAGGAAGGCTGGGGCCAAACATGCGGCAACCCCAATAGCAGGGCCGGGGCTGGAGATGCGGCAGCCCCGGTAGCGGGGTCAGGGACATGGCAGCTTTGATAATGAGGGTGAGATGGTCCAGGCTGCCAGGGCTGCAGCAGCCTGGCAGGGAGGAAGAGAAAGCTAGCAGTGGGGAGGGAAAATGGTCTGGGGAAATGGTAGCAGGGGACCTCCTGTGGTTTGGAAAATTCCCTCATTCAGAACCAGTCAGGGCTCGAGGGTGCTGGACCAGAGATGTCCAACCTGTATTTGCAGATGCAGTCATTTGTGGATAAAGTCTGTTGTTCTTGAATTCAAGAGTTATTCATAGTTACCTCCATAGACCCTTGTCTTACGCCACCGAATAAGCACAGCAATTGCCAACAGGACAACAACAGGAATAATTAGAAGAGTTGTAATAAGAACAAAGGAAATTCCAGGGCTGGCTTGCTCAACCATGTGATGTTTTTCCCACTTCTTTTGAGACTCTGTTGAAACAGGTTTGTTTTTCAGTCTGGCTTCTAAAACTGCCTCTGCTTCTTTAAAGAAAGAAGAGAATTCACATTGGTAGTTTTAACATTTCAAGCAACATATTTGAAAAGAACATAAAAATACAGCTGTAATTTTCAATAATGAATACCACCATTAAAGCTATAAAATAATATTCTCACATGATTTCTTAACAACTGCTCATGTCATCTCAAGAACCATGCAGGAGGTGGTGTTGGAGATACCATTATCTAAAGGTCTGATAATATTACAGTGTGCACTATAGTTCTCTAATATTTGGGGGTCTGAGGATGGAGATGGGAGAAATGTCAGGGAGAGTTACTCCTAAAGAATTCTAATATTTGAATGATGAGAAAATTCTGAATCACAGAACACTAGAACCAGAAGGGACCTCGAAAGATAATCAAGTTCATTCTCCTGCCCTCACAGTAGGACCAAGCACCATCTAGATCAGGACTACTCAACATGCAGCCCACGGACCACATGCAGCCCGCAGCTTGCTTGTTTGTGGCCCGTGGCGCAATTTGGGCTTACGTGGTGGGGGCCAAAACCAAAAAGTAGTCAATATAACGGTCTTCTGTTGATATGCATTTTAGTAGTTAAATTCCTGGGCTACCATTGCTCATATTAAAAGTGCTGTTAAATTGGGTAAATATTGCATTTTATTAATATCAGCAGAACTGACTTAAATGGGGCCTGTGTGTTGTATAGTCTTGCCTTAATCTTTGTATTCATGGCCGTCAGTGTGAAATAAACTATTTGCATATATTTGCACATATATTTGTATGTATATGCAACCACACATAAGTTGCAGCCCTTGGCATATGCTGTGAGTACAACTGCAGCCCCCGGGGCTTCCGAAGTCGAGTAGCCCTGATCTAGATCATCCCTGATAGATGTCAGTCCAATCTGCTCTTAAATATCTCCAGTGATGAAAATTGCATAACCTCCCTAGGCAACTTATTCCAGTGTTTAGCCACCCTGACAGTTAGGAAGTTTTTCCTTACTAAACCTCACTTGCTGCAATTTATGCCCACTTCTTTTCCTATCATCAGAAATCAAGGAGAACAATTTAGTAGAGGATGAATAGCAGGAAGCTGATGCTACTAGTAGGCTATAGTTATCAAGAAGGAACATGTGCCATACCCAGACAGGAGCTTGATAATATGATCCCCAAAATGTACAATTTCAGCTGTGAAATCTTGTGTGTGTGTATTGCTAGTAAATCTGTACTGCTGGTAATGTTATGGATGAACTCCAATAACACTATGTACAGTTCAGTATTTTCTACCAGTGGTAGCCTAAGTATTGGCTGAGGAGTCCAGGCAAGTCCAGAGAGTTCTATAATGCAGAAGAGAGTCTCCTTCATCTTTTATATGGAGATGTGACAGTCAATGATTACCAGGTGCCAGTATGAAACTCTCCAATCTAAAATGAGCCACTGAAACTTGTCAGAGCTTGTCTTCACTGGGGCATTTGCATGAGTTATCTACACTTGAATTAGCCTTAGTCAGGTGAGAACAGTAGAATGGTAAGTTACACAGAGTGATTGTATTGACAGCTCTGAGCAACCAATGCCCGCTGCTTTACTAGCTGGAGAATCAGCAGCACTTAAACTTCAACCCATAGCCCCTGACAGGCCAGCTGGCTTGAGTTTAAAGCAGCAGTTCCCAATGTTTTCCCTGTATGACCTCATTTCCACATGTAGTGCTTCCTGCCACCCCAAACAGCAAGACACACACCATTTTTAGGGGGAGTTTTTTGGCAGCTTACAGTCCAGTAATATGCCCAGACCACTTCTCACAGTTGGCATACCAATTGTTATGCTCATTGCTGAAAGCAACTGGAAAGGCAGCTGCTGAATCCTTAGCACAGTGGTCTCCATCCTTTTTAAGCACGAGATCACTTTCTGAATTTAAGCGCAATCTAAGATCTACCTCAAATATAAATACCTTTGCCCCGCCTCCTTCCCACCCCTTCACCAAGGCCCCGCCCTGCTCACTCCATTCTCCCTCTCTTGCCCGTCCTCACTCACTTTCATCAGGCTGGGGCAGAGGTTGGGGTGCAGGCTCTGGTCTTGGATTAAGGGATCTGGAGTGTGAGAGGGGCTCTGTGCTGCTCTTGGGGCAGGCAGTTGGGATGTAGGAGGAGGGTTCTAGGTGCAGGCTCTGGGGTGGCGTCTGGATGCAGAGATGCTCGGGGCCAGGACAAGGCCGGGGGTGTAGGAGGGGGTTCACGACTGGGGAGGAGTTTGGGATGTGGGCTCCAGCTGTGCACTGTTGGTGGTGCAATGGGGCTAAGGGAGGCTCACCCCTGCCCTGGCCCTGGCCCACTCCCTAAAGCAGCCAGCAAACTCCATCCCAAGTCCTGTTGTGTCCCCTCTCTGCTGGAGAAAGGATAGGAGAGGCAGCATTCTGACATCAGCACCCTCCTCCCCCTTTCCTACCCAGAAAGCAGGAGGCTCCCAGGGGGGAGGCAGCTCCAAGGCAAAGGGCAGGAGATGAGCAGCAGTGAGGGGAAGGGGCAGCTGAAATGCCGGCACTTGAGAGCCTCTTGGCCAAACTAGTGAGGATCACCTGTCAGAGGCTCCAAGATCTACCAGTAGATCCCGATCTACTGGTTAGTGACTACTGCCTTAGCACAACTAACAGACCAGGAGGAGTAGGAGCGAGTGACAATGAGAAGTAAATATGACCGTGTGCCCTCCTGACTTGAATTTTTGCTGAAGCATTCAGTTAACTAAGTTAGTTAACTATTGCTATGTGAAATACAGCTGGTTCACTCAGAAAATTCCCTCCACACAACTTGTGCTCAGCAATTATTTTAATAAATAAGTTATTTAATACTAACAAACTGGGTAAAAAAAGGGGAAGAGGTCTCAACTCAGTGGACACTGGAATACTTGGGATACTTTGGATATTTTGGGACTCCTCTTAAATTCCCTTGCAGATGGAAAACTGGACACTGGAAGTCTACAGATATCCACTTGAGACCTTGGATAAACATTCAACTTGAGTTAACTTGGTGTTCTCTACTAACCTGCTGCAGACATGTGTAAGTATCGGAGACTAAATAAAGTAGAAGTTGTGGGTGAAAGCAACTTTGTCTGCTTGCATCAGTTATCTATTGGTTATCCCCACTGATTCACTTCCTGCCACCACCTTGCAAAGAGTGAAGTTACCAAAAGCTTTGGGTTCAGCAAACCCCCAGGTATTATGGAGAGGAGAGCTGAAGAGACACATTGGGATGGGGATAGAAGGGTGCAGCGACACATGGAGATGGAAGGCAGATGTGCCTGAAATGGGAGAGGCTACAGGTCAGCCAGGGCATGGCTGGTAGAGGCTCCCCAATTTTCTATAATCCCTTCTCCTCATTGTCAAATCTGTTCCAGTCTTCTCCCACACAACTCCACTTTGGGTTCACTCTCAGACTTCTTTTCTCCTTCTCCCCCATTTGCACTGCTTCCGAAGTGCATGTGAAATTATGTATTGTAGTTTAAATAATTTACTCAAAGTTCTGTATTATGGCTAGAAAGAAATCTATTTGTCAAATCTTTTCAAATCCCAAATCTTTTTTTGTCTGTAATATTACAGACATACTTGCTGACAGCTATTTTGAAATACCAAAGTAATTGAAATTGGCATGATTATATTGTGTTGAGTTTTGAGAAACAGAATATGCAGAATTTTAAAATATTGTGCACAGAATGGAATTTTTGGCAGAGAATTCCCCCAGGTTTAACATTTTCTGCCTATTAATTTTTTTTTTCTCCCTGGAAACTATTGGTTTTAACCTACAACCTCTAGGTTGTATAGCAGGCAGTTATGTGAAAAGCTACCTCTGAATCTATGTGATACTGCTGAAGTATTCTAATCTAGATATTAAATGAAAGGTGGCAGCTAGCAAGATACATTTCCCAAAAGAGCTCCTATGAGCTTTTCACCCTCATCTGCCAGAGCCTGGATTTGCTGGACTTCCAGATGTACTATAAACCCTAGATTTTTCTCCTGAGTGTTTTGGGTGAGACTGATGAGAGAGAAGGATGCTAGTATTATCCTGTGGTATAGGCAGTCCACTTTTAGTAATATGTTTTCATTTGGTGATTTTGATGTTTTACATATTTCCGTTCATGTCTATAGTCTGGCACTCTGAATTCTAAGAAAAATAAGTAAAACTAGAATTACTACAGTCCATTAAGATCCCTCAATCACCACAGACAATTCTTCTTCAGGAGAAATTGCCTCTTCCATATAAGAGACTTCTGTGACAGATTGCTATTATTTTAAAATAATTCCTCTCATCTACCTTAAATCATTATCTTACCCCCTTTCAACCTCATGCTGTAAACATTTCTTTACCTGCCTACTTTAAGTACCTACATTCTCTTGATACTTTTATCTCTTTGAATTCATTTTCACCCTGCTAGAAATTCTGAAAAAAGGAAAATAAAAAGTAAATCTGGAGGAACTAATGTAAGCAAAAGAAAATGCTTTTATACTATCATTAATAATGTAACCAGCACTGTCAATTTGCTGTACAGCATCTAAACAAAAAGTAAAATGGAAGCAACAGCGATTTCAAATATGCTGCTTTTTTTCTGGCTATTTTAGAGAACTGCATACCATAGCTACTTCTGAATCTAGAATTGACAGATAATGGAGGGTCATAAATAACAGTCCACCGGGTAAACCTATATGACAGTTTTCACTAGTGATGGTCAAGTGTTTGAATCTGCCATACTATTGGGTCTATCAGCAATGCAACATTCTACCCTATGTCCCCTCCCCATTCCAGTTATTTGTAACTCCGAACTATAAAAAAAATGACAGCAAAAATATTGGGTTAGTTAGCATTGTCCCCCTGATACTTTCTGGCAAGAATATTTACAAATCACAAAAACACCTTGTACAGTAAACTTCCGATAATCTGGCACCTTTAGGACCCAGGGGGTGCCAGATTATCAGATTTGCCGGACTATCGGAAGGGGGGGCTATGAGAGGCCTGGGGTGGGGAGGATGCCACCCCAGACCCCTCATAGCTCCCCCTTCCAATAGTCCAGCTCTGCCCCAGGCGTCCCTGATTCAGCCGCTGCTGGTCAGTTTCAGCAGCGGCTGAATCGGGACACCTGCAGCAGAGCAGCTGGGGCGCAGCCGGGTTGGCCCGGTAGCGCCGACCCTTGGCGCGGCGAGACCAACCCGGCAGCACCCCAGCTGCTCTTGGGGACGCCTGGGGAAGAGCAGCTGGGGTGCTGCCAGGTTGGTCCCGCAGCACCACTCCTCGACGCTACTGGACCAACCCGGCAGCCCCCCAGCTGCTCTGCCCCAGGCGTCCTGATTCAGCCCCTGCTGATACTGACCAGCGGCTGACTCCAGGAAGCCCGAGGCAGAGTTGCTCTGCCCCGGGCTTCCTGGAGTCAGCCGCTGGTCAGTTTCAACAGCGGCTGAATCCAGATGCCTGGGACTGAGCAGCTGGGCGCTGCCGAGTTGGTCTGGTAGCGCCAACCCTTGGCGCTGCGAGATCAACCCGGCAGCACCACAGCTGCTCCGTCCCAGGTATACCCAAGTCGGCCGCTGCTGAAACTGATCAGGGGCTGATTCCAGGAAGCCTGGGGCAGAGCAGCTCTGCCTCGGGCTTCCCAGAGTCAGCCGCTGGTCAGTTTCAGCAGCGGCTGAATCGGGGACAGCTGGGGTGCTGCCGGGTTGGGTCCTGCAGCCCCGAGGGGCAGCGCTACGGGACCTACACGGCAGCACTCCAGCTGCTCTGCCCCCGGCTTCCCCGATTCAGCCACTGGTCAGTTTTAGCAGCGGCTGAATCAGAGAAGCTGGGGGCAGAGCAGCTCCAATGGTCCGGTTGTCCAGAGCACTTCCAGGTTCCTGATGGTGCCGGACCATCAGGAGTGCCAGACCATCAGATGCCGGACCATCGGAGTTTTACTGTAGTAAAGATTTAGCGTGACCATTTCAATAAGAAATCTGACTAACCTTTTATTTCCTGTACCTCGATACCAGCCTTTTTAACTGACCGATGCTCCATTTCTGTAACACAAAATTGTTCTTCAGGTCAACTGACATTTTAGAAAGACTCTGGATATTCTTGCAATCTTTACTAAACATACAAACATGGTATCACATTGTTTCTGAACTTTGCTGATGTGTGGCAAACAACTATCAGCACCATCAGAACCCTATGAAATTATGAGTGCAACTGACAAAGGCAATTTTCAATAATGCCCAGTTCCTGTCCCAAAAGTGGTTTTGTGAGCAAACAAGAGCTCTCATCTGATTAACATGGTTGGATTTAATTAGAAATTCTTATGTTCTTATATTTTTACTAGGGGGAAAATCTGGAAGAAGTAGTGCTGGGAATATAGTAGGAAGTATTTTGCCATTAGGGGCTTCATTGACTCAATAACACAATATGGCATTTGGGGCATCGTGCTACTGGAGGTGGAGTCTTTCAGATTAAATAAATACTCTAAGGTTCACTTGTTATTTCAAAACCCTTATGCACTTTGCATAAGAGTTGGGGTATTAAATCTAGTGCCGTGACCAAATTCCAGTTTAGCAATTCCATTTTACCCACCCAAAGTTAATTCTACAATTCCAAAGAACATTATTCTTCACTTCATTCTCAAAACTGTGTTGCAGCTGCTATATAATATGAAACAAGCCACCACATTCTACCTCAGAAGTGGTTGTATATCATCAGCGGCTGTAGTTTGCAATATGGTTATAAAGCATTTTGAGACCTTTGTGGATTAAAAGGTTTTACATATCTGAAAAGACACATTCTGAAATATTTCATTAGTTCCAATTTTTTAACACCACAAGGGGAAAGAGGAAGATGGGAATCAAGAGCTTAGATAGTATGCTAATGTGATCTTGTACAGGTGGGTGAGGACCAGTTTAACTATGTTATATAAATTAGCTGTAAGTCCCATCTACTAGAATGATATCACTTGATCTGGATTAGGATAGTTACTATAATTTTATACTTTAAAATATAAACAAAGTCCCTCTCACAAAATCTCTTAGCTATGTTGACTGAACTCGTTAGTTTTGTGTTTTTTACACCTTAGCTATTCCTGTCTGCATATGAATGAAAGTTGGTAGATGCTTCCTGTTTGGAGTTATTCTCATAGAAGAGACATATCCAATCAGATCTGTGGTCCATCTAGTCCAGTATATTGTTACTAATAGTGGTTAGTTACACAAGTTCCAGAGGAAGTGCATGAAATGTAACAGATAACCATGAAATAACCAGCTCAGATATGGAAAGTATATTTTTAATGACATTTAGTGATTCACATGGTGACTTATATTGTTATTCCTAGAAAATGCCTAATTATTTTCCAATTCTTCTAAATTCAATGTCTGACTCAAATCATATTCACTCCACATTGAGTATAGTAAATTTGGAATTAATGGAAATATTATTTTAGATTAAACTGGACTGATTTGCCAAAGCAAACTACTCCCAGTGCAATTTAAATAGATTCAATTTGGGCTTCTGTCTTATTTCAGCCACTGAGAGCTACCTGTATAAGAACCTTTAAGTAAACAGTGAGCACTGTCAAGAAATGATAGATTTAAGTAGTGGAAGAATAATCTTAAGCATTTGGTAAAATACATTCAAACGATGTGACAAAAATACTCTCTAGGATACTCAATTTCAATTAGTTAATTTGTCCAGGATTCATATTTGATATAGACCAGGAATTAATGTTACAAACAATTGTAAGAATTAGATAAGATTCTTCTGTTTAAAAAGAAACTGTGATCTCAGAGAACGACACCTCTAGCCAAGACAGTTAACATGCCAAATCACAGTGTTTGAGACTGGTAAAAAGAGCAGACAGGTGGTGTTGTGTTTTTTTGTTTTTTGCTAAATATGCTTATTTTAAGCATAGAGATGTGAAGGTGAACATGGAAAAAGAAAATGCAGATGTTTAGCTAAAGCAAGGACTCTAATCTTTAATTAATCAGGGGATAGACAATGGATAAGGGAAGTCAGTCACTAAGAACATGGATTCAGGTAAGTGTCTTTTAAAGTACAAGTCAAAACATACTTTCTGTGGCAGTGAACTTCCATACTGTTTTGGCATGAGCATCTCCAACATACACTGTTTTGTCTTCTGCAGCAACAATGTCATGTGGCATCTCAAAGGTCTGTAAAGATAAACAGCCATAAATCATTTCTGAATGACTACACACTGAATTAGAATTAGATCACAAAAATGTATTAAAAAATTTGAAATACTGAGCCAAATTTAGCTCTCACATAATGGGAGCTGTAGCTGATATTGATGTCAGATCTTAAAAAGAAGAGAAGAGACAGGAATTACATCTCCATCAAGTATTCACTTCCTCCAGGGACAATAGTTATTGTCATGATTTATACAGAATTTAGATTAGATACCAGACATGCTGTACATTATGATTGACACTTTTTTGCACAGTCCATTTTTGTCAATATTTTGATTAAATATTTAAAGAACTGTGTGTGGACATTAAGTACTATACAATTAAATAAAAAGTTAACTTGTTTATAAATGAAGTAGATAGACAAAAGGGAAAGAAAGTGGCAAATAGGTATTGCCATCACATAAGTATGTATATTTTATAGAAATCGAATAAGCACTAATGTTTTTTCATGTATACAACTCTACATGTTTGTATGAGCAATTGGCATTTCCTAACTTTTGAGTGCTTGATGATATTTTAATGTAGGTGTTTTGGAACATAATGCATGTGTATTTCATCACTACAGCAACTGCAAATATTGATACAGAATCACGTACCTGCCACCAATTTAAAGTAGAATAAAATTAGGACATTAAGAAGTGGGCCCAAGAGTTGTGTGTCAACAGAATCAGTTTGCCTTCTCTCTCATAAGGTCTCTATATATTTCAAGTCAATAATGATACCAATTACTGCACACACTAAGCATCATGGAAAATTCCATACCTCTTTCCCTCCCTCTTGCAGTTTTCAAGGATTGAGATGTGGGAGTGAAGAACAGTGAGAGTATTTCCTATGTGTGTGGAAATAAGAATCACAAGGCTGATCTTGTTTCTTACATGATGCATATGATATCCATCCACCATGTCATCAAGCCTAGCTAATTATGTCTGACTATTGTAAATAATTATTGCTGAATATTTTACATACTAATATATTAAATACTGGTACAAAAAACTGCATATATAACCCTTGGAATAGGTGGATGAAGGGATCCTATGTTAGCATATTAGCAAACATTTTCACTCTTAGCTTCATGACGTTGCATAATTTACCAGAACTAATTATTAATACAGTAAAACCTGCGCTATCTGGAACTTAAGCATCCGGCAATCTGTAGAAACTGGCAAATTTTTGATGCTGGGAAAAGCAAAACAAAACAAAATAAAAAAAGGAAACGGGCCCTTTAAGTGCTCCTCAGACAAGTGAATTTCGGCTCCCCCCGCAGGTCCTAGCACCCCAGCAGGCCAGCTTCCCTGTGGCTCCTGGCACCCCCGGCAGGCCTGCCCCCCTGAGGTTCCCACACATCCTTCCCCGCCCCCCCACCTGGAAGGCTGCCCCCGCCTCCCAGCTTCCACCCCACCTCACCAGGCTGCATCCCGTCTGTGGCTTGTGGCCCTCCCTAGCAGGCCACATCCTGGTCCCCGCACAACTCCCATGCCTTGCCCCCCCCCCCCCCCCCCGTAGGCCCACACGTCTCCCCACCCGCCTTAGATGACCAGAATTTTTAGATTACAGGCACGCTCTAATCCCTGGGCGTGCCAGATAATATACAGTAAAACCTGTGTTGTTTCATGTGCCAGATAACACAGTCTAGAAGATAAACCAGAGGCAATATCAAGGTACATAAAAGTGTTAATTCAAGTCCACCTTGTAGCTTCAATTATAACTGGTTCTCATAAAACCCACTGTGGTAGTGTCTTCTGAAAGTGGTAATCTCTTCCAAGTTAAAAAAATCATGGGAGATGAGAGGGAAGAAGATGAAACAGAGAGAAGCAAAAATAATAATAAAAGTGGACATTTGCCCTTTCATCTGCAGAGATCAATTTCTTCTTCCATTTGGCTTTAAACATCAAACTAGTTTCTTGCCCAGAATGCTATCCTTAGTGTCTGTAACCTAGTTAAATAAAGGATTTCCACGAGAAGCAATAAACTGCTGTGTGTTGAGTAAATTCTAAGACACTATTTATTTCTTGTGTAATTTAAAACTGATTTACTTTAGGGGAAAATGGAAAATTAAATATTTTTTCAGTTGATACTACTATTGCAGAATGTTCAGCAGGGAGGCTGCTATGTGCTCTTCTGCTACCCCTCAAGTATTAATCCCACTCAGGGCTATGATCATGTCTTTACTTCTCTGAAGACTGGCGTTGCGGCAGTCAAACTTCCAGAGTTTGATTTAGTGAGTCTAGTTTTACGTAGCTGGAATTTCATACCTTAAGTTGACTTTCTCCCATAGTGTGGGTCTGGCCTAAGACAGTTTCATGAATCTTGCACTGAGGAACTATTGATGCAGAAGCAAGAATCCTTTAGAAATATCTTTAGAGAAGCAAATGTTCCTGCCTTTTCCAGATATTTTTCACATTGTTCAAGGCACAGAAGTCAACTGATCTCTTGTTAGATAAGTGTTCACATGAGTGTAGTAAGTACATCCTCTCTCTCAGTTTTCAGATGTAAATCATTCTCTTTCAGACTAATTTGGGGATTTTTATACTTCCTAGTTACAATCAGCTTCCTGTTCAGCAACAAGGAACCAACTGTCACATCAAGACTTTTCATTTCCAGCAAGAAAGCCTGAATGAAAGGTTGAACTGGTCCCATTTAGTTCTGAAAAGTGACCTATTTCTTTAGAACTGATCAATATATCCATAACCTGAGAATCCCAATAATGACCTGTTATACACAGAGGAAAAAAAGTCACATTAAATATATGTGACCATCAACTGATATGGGACAATTATCCTCAATCTCCGGAACAGAGTGGAGAATGATGCAGAAGGAATATACATATTAACTATAAGCATTTGAGTTATGCTGTCAAATTACTAATAAATATAAGATCTCCCTCCCCCATGGCAAATGGTTTTAGATTATTTGTCACTTCCTAGGAGAAAGGTTGCAGATGAATGCTTTACTTGTTTTTATTTTAAGAACCTGAAAAATGTTTTATGAAGAAATATTGACTTGGAGATTAAATGGCTTCCATTCATCTACCTCCTGGGAAGAAGAACCACATTTTCAGCAATAATCATTAAGTGTGCATGAAAAGTTTGCAGATATAATTAAGGAAGTCAGCTCAGAACTTTGTCCTGATTATCAAGATATGCTCCCTCTCAAAACATAAGCACATCTACACAATCTTGTAAGGCCTTTCTCTCCCCGGAAACACAAGTGACACAAAAACTAAACAGTATAAATTACAGTGTGGAATCTTCCTAAACAAGTTTATGAAAAAATATGAATGTTTGTTTCATTTATAGAATTGTACATGCACACATGGCAATTTAAGATCACTGAGAACTAGGACTGTGTTAGCATACACGATTAAATGGTTAACTGATGAGCCTGAGTTTAAAAGCAGTCTCCCCGTGAGTCCCGGCTCCCGCCTGCCCCCGCAGGTACAGGGCAGCAGTGCAGAGGGGGGGCAGGTGGTACATGTGGGGAGCTGACTCCTACCAAAAAGTTTCAGCAGTTACACATTTACAACTCTTACACATTTAATCAGGATATGAGACACACAATACTAGCAACTTCTAACACACCTACTTTGATTTATGACAGGCCATGTGAAGTTTCATCATATTTAAAAATAATTTTAAATGACAACATTGCTACAGTGAAAATCTGTAATCCTACAGTTCTATTTCTTTTGCAAAGACGACATGTAGTCACATTATATAAATTTATAACCGCAGACAGGAGCACTATTCTTTTTTATATTAGGATATTATTACTGTATACAAATAAGAACAATTCGGAACCTCTACTTCCTTTATACTACCGGTAACTTGAAAGGCATGGCTCAATACAGATAAAAAATTACTTATTTTCTTCTCTGAATGGCAATATTCACATAGCAATTTATGTCAGGTGCAGCTGTTATATTGAAACTTCATGTGTTCTGGGGTTTCACCTGATCTACAGTGTACAAATGGCATTTTAGGGTATATGAAGAAAAAATATAGTAAATACAGTATAATTCAGTAGCCTCAAACTCATGAATCATCCTGCTAAATGTTAAAGTTTGTATGAAGTACATGCTAGATAGACATCAGTGTACCCATGTGCTAATGCACCAAACATTGTGCAATACTGTACCTTTCTAACAGGAACGAAAGTGTCAATTATTTCTCCAGTGGAAAAGTTCATCACAAACCCTTGCAATGGTTCTATGTCTCCAGGATGCGGCATTCCATTAACTGCAAAGAGCAGGCCACCTATAACAATAAACATGCATTCTTTAGTACAGATGATTTTCTTCTATGTACAAAAGAACATAAATGAAAAAGTTGCCTCAAAGAGACAGATTCAGAAGCTGTGTCATCCCCTCCATAGGATGGCTCAAAGAAGCCTCCCCAGTGAGCAATGAAGTGGGCAGGTTGCTCTTGGTTCCGCACCTGAGGCACTGGAAGGGGGGGTTGCCCCTGGCCCTGTGCTCCCCTAGTGACAGCCTGATCAGAACCAACCAGGGAAGAACAAGTGCTCCACACACACCAAAATGTTTATTTAAATTAAATTGAGGAGAGCTGTAGGCTGTGCAACCCAATGGGATGAAACAGGAAAACCCTTTTAGAGGGTTTATTTGGACACACTCAGATTCAAAATAAACAGAGTAAGGGAAAAAATATAAAAAAAACCATATTAATTCCCTAGAAATTTGAAATCTAGCAGAAATGAACTGGAGCTCTTCCCTGGAAAAATGCCATCTATAATCATTAAGGGGTCAAGGTAAAGAAGCCCTGCTTCTTTTCCTTTTAAAAGCTTATTTAACCTCTCGTCTCAGTATACAGGCTGGTTTGGTCTAGACCAGTGTTTCCCAATTTTATTTGGCCATGGAACCCTTTTAAACTCGAAAGAATTTCACGGAACCCCTAATAACAGTTTTATATATGGAGCAGGGTGTCAGAGTAAGCTGGGAATGTTGTGTCTTGGTGGGGAAAGGGAAGTGAGTGAGGGGGATTTGGGTGTAAGGTCTGGGCACGAAAGGGGATTTTTACTTGGCTTTGTACCCCGCTGCAGCAGGGAAAGCCTCCAAGCAACATGCTCTTGTTCCCCCATCAGGGGGGCAGGAGATGGAACTCAGTTCCGCTCCCCCCCCCCATGCAGCGGGGATCTCAGCACAGCTGCAGCAGCAGGTCAGGTTTCCCGCTGGCACGGGAGTGGGAGGGGGTGCGGATGTAGAAAGCCTGACCTTCCCTACCAGACCAGACTCTGCCACTTCCCCAGCAGGGTGGGATGGGGTGCGAGGGAGAGAGAGCCGCAGCGCACGGGGAGCAGTAGGCCCAAGCATGCCCCGGGGGGCGGTAGAGCCCCAGCCAAGTTCCGTGCAGCCCCTGTCGGGGCGCAAGCAGAAGTTTAAAAATGCCAAGGTCCAGAAGTGGCTACTCGGCACCTCGGACCCAGACACCCCTCCCGTCCCTACAGCAGCAGCTGCTGTAACAAGCCACTGCCTGCACATGAGGAGGAGGAGGAAGCTGTGTGGCACCAGAGGCCCCGTGGGGCAGGGGCAGTCCTGCGGGGTGAGGAGGGAGCTATGTGGTGCGCAGTAGTGGGGCAGCTGCAGTGGGTCGTGGAGCGACTAGAACCGCATGCCCCCAGAAGCCCGCTCCCGCTGGCAAAGCTCCAATGGTAGCTGCCTACAGGCTTTGCAGGGGGCGGGGGAGTAAAACTTTTTTGTGGAACCCTTAGTTTCCCATTTGGGAAACACTGGTCTAGACCCTCACAATAAAATACACCAACTGGCACCCTATTCACAGTTAGAGCATCTGTGTGTGAGCACAGAATTGGAAGGGATTTCTACAGGTCATTGAGTCCCATTCTTCCCAGTTCAGGACCAAGCACCACATAGACCATCCCTGACAGTTGTTTGTCTAACCTTCTCTTAAAAATCTCCAATGATGGAGATCCCACAACACCCTTAGGCAATTTATTCCAGTGGTAATCCACCCTCACAATACAGAAGATTTTCCTAATATCCAACGTAAATCTCCCTCCCTGAAGTTTAAACCCATTGCTTTTTGTCCCATCCTTAGATGTTAAGGAGACTAATTTTTCACCTGCCTCCTCATAACTGTCTTTTAGATACTTGAAAATTGTGATGTCCCCCTCTCTGTCTTATCTTTTCCATACTAAGCAAACAATTTATTTCAATCTTTCCTCATTAGTCTTAATTTTCTAAACTTTTAATCATTTTTGTTGCTCTTCTCTGGACCTTCTCCAACTTGTTCATATCTTTCCTCAAATATAGTGCCTAGAACTAGAAACACTACTCCAGCTGAGGCCTAATCAGCAAAGAGTAGAGTGGAAGCACTACTTCTTGTGCTTTGTTTACAACACTCTTGCTAATGCATCATAGAATAACGTTTGCTTTTTTCCCCGACACTGTCACACGGTTGACTCAGATTTAGCTGTGCTTCTCTATAACCTTCGGATCCCTTTTCACAATATTATTTCCGAGGCAGTGATTTCCCATTTTATATCTGTGTAATGGATTATTTTTTCCTAGATGGAGTACTTAGTATTTGTCCTTAAAGAATTTCATCCTATTTACCATTTTTCCAGTTTATCCAGATCATTTTGAATTCCAATCCTATCCTCCAAAACAGTTCCAACCCCACATTTTGATACCAACCACAACATTTATAAGAGCACCCTCTATACCATGGGTGTGCAATAAATGACCTGTGGGCTGAACACTGTTTGCTAGGGTTAGGACCTGGCAGGCCACTGGAGGTTTATTTACCTGTGCACCCACAGGTACAGCTGCTTGTAGTTCCCATTGGACAAGGAACGCCATTCCAAGCCAATGGGAGCCGCAAAAAAAAAAAAAAAAAGCAGTGTCCCAGGCCGCACTGCTTCTTGCAGCTCTCACTCGTGGGAATGGTGATCTGCAGCCAATGGGTGCTCCTGTTGACCCCCTGCAGTGAGGACACTTTGGAAATTTAAACTAAAGTGTATCGATTCTAGCTACACCAGTGTTTCTCAACCTTTTTTTTTATGAAGTATCCCTTTAAAAAAAAAAAATTATAAGTACCCCCAGTACCTACAGTTTTCAGACACACAAATTTTGTTTCTACCATTGCAACACATTTGTTTAAGCAACTTAATTGTAGCCAGGTGGGAGATGACATTTTTGAGTGTAAAAAGTACAAAAATAATAAAGCACTGTAAGACTTAACACAAAAATTCAGTTTTCTTCAAATTTCATGTTTGTTGACATACCCCCCCCCCCCCCAGACTTCTCTCAAGTACCCCTAAGGGTACTTGTACCACTGGTTGAGAAACATTGAGCTATACTATTCACATAGCTGGAATTGCTTATCTTAGCTTAACTTTGCCCCCTAGTAAAGACCTAACCTAGAGATTTCACCAGCAGGCACCTTTTGCATTGAATGGACCCCTCACCCCACTCCTAATGATGAAAGATGGCATGCTAGTCTAGCAAAATGGCTAATTGGTTACTTCAAAAGGTGCTGTAATGGTAGATTGGTTACAATATGCTCACTTGAGAGCATAGAAGATCCTCTCAAATCACCATGCCATTTAGTGTTCTTGCTTCCAGTTGTGTCCAACATGAACAGAAACACATTTATGATGTTTCAGCTCTTTTCTAGAACTTTGGCACTTCCAAATCTCTGAACTGGCTCTTCAGGAAGCAGTATTTCTTGCTAGTGACTGACAAGAAGTGTTGTTTTAAGTATGGGGGATTCTTTCCTCCTTTTGGTTTATTATCTTCCTATTCCCTGCACCCTTTTATTTTTCCTCCTATTTTCTACTTCCTGCTCCAGTTATTTTGTTCTAATCACTGTCATCTTCTTTTACTGCACATTTTTCTCCTTTCATTCCCAGATACATCTTTTTCCTCATACAAAACAAGCAACATGTGCTCAAATAGGAGCAACTAATACAGATTTCAAACCTGATTGAGAATGTGAAGCTGCTTAAAAGCCTTAGAAAGTATTAATGCCTACTTTTTACTTTTGAGTTTCCAGGCCCCAGAATATAGGTGTACAGAATATAGGTGCACAAGACATCAAAGTGGATGATTCTTTTTAAGCTTTGATATTTAAGAACAGGAACATCATCATGCAATTGTTTATTCTCTGATTTTTATTATTGTTCTCTAAGAAATCTAGCAATTTCTCTTCCTGCTGTTTTGAAAATCTTTTCTGCTGTTTCTCTAATGGACTGTGCAATCCCTATGGCAAAAAAGTGCAAACAACACTGTCTATTTCTTGGTATTACATTTAAGGAGGCTAATTTCATCATAGTTTCTCAGAAATGGAATAGAAGCTTTTGTCCAAAATTAAACAGTTGCAAAATAATGTCCCCTCAAACTATAATTTTGAAACTGAACAAAATTTTAATCTAAAATATTTGATAGTATCTCTTAATGAAATCATATTGTGTGTTGTGATATCAAAGAGATTAAATATATATTTTAAAGTGCAAAAAATGTGAAAAAGCTATTACCTCGAGTATATGAAACTGCAAATAATTCTCTTCCAAACAATTTGTGTTTGATTTCTCTTGTGAATTCTCCAGTTTCTGACCTAAAACACTGAATTCGTCCATTTTCTCTGTCAGCTACACATAGCTGACCAAACTCGGGTATCAGTGTTAAGCTGTGAGGGATTTGGAACTGACCAGGTTTGGCTTTGCCTACTGAAGTCTCTATAAAAGAAAATATCCCACAAATTCACAATCTGAAATAATCATCTTTGGATAGAAACAACATTATTCTAAATTGTGCAATATAACTGTGGGGGATAGAACACACATGATTCTCATATTCACCAGAATTTTAATACTGATAAAATAAATGGAGTTATCAATTTACATCACCATAAACCAGAGTGGGGAACTTTTTTGGGGTCGGGGGACTGCTGACCTACAGAAAAACCCTCCTTAACCCTCACTTACGTGGTCCCTGACCAAGAAGGATAAAGACACTCCCCACATTCTCTTCACACATCAAAACCTGGGGGGGGCCCAGACTAGTAGATTTTGTGGGCTCCCCAATGTTGGGGAGGAATCCAGAGCCCCAGGAGTCAGATCCAGGCAAGATGGGGGGAAGAGAGGTGCATCCAGTCCCCGGGTCTTAGGTTCCCCACCCCTGCTATAAATATCAAGCATATATGTTAATACTGAATTTATCTATTTCACTATAAATGCTTGGCAAAGAACAAAGTTCCATTTATAATTTCTTGAGTTAAACATATTCAATTATTTTTAGGAATTGAAAGAACTAGGTCAACGCATAACTAGAAGTTACAACACCTCAGAATCTTAAGTTCTTATTCAAGCATTTTTAAAAATTATGTTTATGCAAATAGAGGTGTTTTATTGATAACATAGTAAATTCATGTGCATAATTGTGCTGGAAATGTATAAAAATATTTTCTTTCTGCTTTTTAAAAGAAAGCACATGAAAAAAATCAACATGTCAGTGTGTAGAATTACGTATGATGGCATTCAAGAGATAACAATGCCCTGATATTCAATCAGGGTCCGAGAGCATTACTCTAACATGAAGAAGTAATAAATAATGATAGTAAAGAATCTCACATATGCTACATTTAATAGTTCACGATCACAGCGGTTTCAGTAGCTAGTTATACATCAAGAACTTTAATCAGTACCTTCTCCCCATTGCATGATGAACATCCCGTTTGGAGAGAACACAACAATTCGGCTGTTACAGTAGCCATCAGACACATAAACGTTGCCTGTGACTGGATCCACAGCCACATCGGTTGGTTGACAGAAGTGATTTTTGTCACTGCCTGGTTGCAAAGACCTTCCCAGAATCAATAAAGGTTCTTTATCATGTACTCTCAATTTGAATACCTTTTGTAGTCAATGGAAAACATAAGAGATTTCAAGTTATAGAGAGTGTCACATGATAGCTAGCCTAGTGTCTTTGTGATTATTTAGGGAACGTGTGTACATTTACTCTCTATAAAGGACATTTTACATGCACATTTATTTTATTAGGATTATTATATACATATTGTCCAATGAAGAAATCCATAATTAAGAATGTAATAGTGTTGATTCTGGAAAAAAAAAACCTACATAAAATATAGACATCAGCTATTTCAGCTAATGAGTTAGCTGAACATTTAATGCTTGGCTATATGGGGAAACTGACCAGTGTAAGTTATTCTGCAATAGCAAAATAATCATCTTAATATTAAGTCACTTTTATGCCATGATAGTGTGTCCATGCAAGAAGTTATTCCAGAAGAGCTTAATCTGCTAAAGCTTCTCCAGTGAATTTCACCACATACAGAAGGCTTTAGTGAAGGGGAGGGCAAAGCATCTCAGTGGGCTGTATCCGGCTTGTAAGAAAGTTCCAGGCTCTGCCCTCTAGTGCAGGGGCTGGCAACCTATGGCACACAAGCCGATTTTCAGCAGCATGCAGAAGGGAGCTCGGCCCTGCCCCATCTCCCCTGCGCCGCTGCTGGAGAGTGCTTCCTCCTCCCTGCAGCAAGTTAGGCTGCGGTGGGAGGAGGCAGTACTGGGACTGAGGCTCCTCAGTGGTGCCTCAGGTGGGACTGGAGGTACTGCTGCCATGGCCGCTGCAGTCTGGGGCCAGTCCTGGAGGTGCCACTGCCACAGCCATGAGGTTCGGGGCCAACCCCGGAGACTGGAGGTGTGCTGCCGAGGCCACACAGTCTGGGGCCGTGTGGCCACGGCAGCAGCACACCTCCGGCTTGCGGGGTTGGCCCTGGACCTCGTGGCTGCAGCAGTGGGGCCTCAAGGACTGGCCCCAGACCACTGTGGCAGCCGGGTCTCTGGGGTGGCCCCAGACTGCATCAATCGCAGCAGCAAGGTCCCCGGTAATGAGGCCTCCCTCCAGGGCAGCCAGGACAGCATGGCTGTGGCCATTGCTGCACGAGGGCACAAAAACAGGTTAGGTACCCCCTACTGCCCAGACCCTCCCCATCCCAATCCCCTCACTTCCCTCCCCCCTCCAAGATCCAGCACCCCCAGCTTGCTTCAACACCCTCCCTTGTTCCAGCATCCTCTCTCTTGGCCAAATCACATATAGTCCTTCTAGAAAAGCATTACACATACCTGATGGAGAGCTACATCAGTGACCCAGTAGTTACCATCTTTATCTATACTCAAGCCATGCGGTAAATAAAATCTACAAACATAAATTTAAAAGAACTTTGTTTAAAAAAAGAAAGTGATATGGCAGATACTTATGATCCATGACTGGTCTATTATCTACATTAGCGTGCATCTATACAACACCCTTAGCTAAGAATAAGCTACACAATTTGAGCTATGCAAATTGTGTAGCTTATTTTGAATGAATTTCGAAATTGTTTATTTTTGAAATTTGGTGCTGTCTACATAGCATTTATTTTGAAATAAATTGCTGTTTTGAAACATCTCCTACTCCTCGTGGAATGAGGTTTACAGGGACGTCGGAATAGAAAACCTGTTATATTTCTAAATAACGGGCGCAGTCAAAAGATGAGGAATAGCTATTTCAGGATACCTCTACTATCCCAAAATAGTGCTGCAGTGTAGACGTATCCTTAATGTCTAATTTTCTTCCAAGAGCAATTCAAGATTATGCTCATCATGACCCATGCTCCTACTGCTATCTAAGGGTATGTCTACACTACAGCGCTAATTCGAACTAACTTAGTTCAAATTAGTTAATTTGAACTAAGCTAATTCGAACTAACGGATCCAGACTAAAAAACTAGTTCGAATTAGCGTTTTGCTAATTCGAACTAGCATGTCCACATTAAGTGGACCCTGAACCAGGGTTAAGGATGGCCGGAAGCAGTGCCGGCAGGGCATCAGATGAGGACTACGAGCGTGGAGCTGCTAGCTCAGGCTAGCCGAGGGCTTTGCTTAAAGGGACCCGACCCCCACCCCGGACAGACAGTTCTCAGGGGTGCCCCGCTTGCAAAGCAGTCCTGGCTCGGAGTGCCCTGAGTGCCCACACTGGCCACATCAGAGCACTTGGCCATCAGACCGGCTGCACTTGCTGCAGGCTGCCATCTGGGGAGAGGGGGCAATTGGGGGGCTGCAGGAGAGCTTCCACCCCCAGAAGCCCACAGAGCCAGCCCAGTCCTCCCCATCGGGGGCTCGTACCCCATTCCTCCCTCACCTCCTTCCACTTACCCCTCCCTAGCCCCCCTTCCTTATGTACAAAATAAAGGACAATTGTGTTCAAAAATAGAATCTCTCTTTATTGAACAAAACTGGGGGAGACTGGGAAAAGGAGGTGGGAGAGGGGAAGAGAGAGGATGGGAGAGGGAAGGGCAACTACAATGATCAGAGGTTTGGAACAGGTCCCATATGAAGAGAGGCTAAAGAGACTGGGATTTTTCAGTTTAAAAAAGAGGAGACTGAGGGGGGATAGGATAGAGGTCTATAAAAGCATGAGTGGGGTGGAGAGGGTGCATAAAGAAAAGTTCTTCATTAGTTCCCATAATAGAAGGACTAGAGGACACCAAAGGAAAGGAATGGGTAGCAGGCTTCAAACTAGTAACAGAAAGTTCTTCTTCACAAAGCAAAGAGTCAACCTGTGGAACTCCTTGCTACAGGAGGCTGTGAAGGCTAGAACTAGAACAGAGTTTAAAGAGAAGTGAGATACAGTGATGGAGGTTGGGTCCATGGAGTGGTATTAGCCAGGGGGTAGGAGTGGTGTCCCTGCCCAAAGTTTGTGGAAGGCTGGAGAGGGATGGCACGAGACAAATGGCTTGGTCACTGTCTTCGGTCCATCCCCTCCAGGGTCCCTAGGGTTGGCCGCTGTCGGCTGACAGGCTACTGGGCTAGATGGACCTTTGGTCTAACCCAGTACTGCCATTGTAAGCTCAGGGTCGGGGGTCTCAGTGGACCACTTTGATTTTCATGCACACCTACTCCTGGGTGGCCAGGCTGGCAGCTCTCCTGCCCTAGACGGCCACTTTCCTGTGCCTAGTGCGGAGGTCGTGGACGAGGTCCACGATGTCCGCACTAGACCAGGCGGATGCCCGCCTCTTGCGGTCCCGGGCAAGCTCCCGGGAGCCACCAGCCTGGTCCCGGGAAGAGGGGGAGGGCTGGGGGGAATCGGGTGGCTGGCTCAAGCCGTGCCAGGTGCAGGGTCTGCTAGCTGGGTGCTGGCAGGCTTGCCCCTGGCACGGGCATCGTAGCCAGCCCGTGCCCCTTTAAGGGGTCCGGGGCCAGGAGGGGGGCAATAGAGTTTCTCTGGTGTTGGCCAGAGTGGCCACCAGGGAAAGCCTTTACAATTCTCTGCCAAATACGTCTGTTCCATATGAGTTTTTGTTAATTTGGGTCAGTAGATAAAGGGTATTTCATTGTTAGTGAGCTGAGGGTAGCAATAGCAAATTTGGTTTTCATGTGCTGTCAGTTGTTGGCAATGCTGACTGATGATTAAATTTTTTTTTACAAATGAACCCAAAAGTGAAAGAGATAAAACATGACAAAAGTTTCTGAATAAACAAATATACTGATTAAACTCTTCAGGATGAAATATAATACGCAAAATATAAAAGTTTTACTAATAAAAGAAAATACGACTTACAGATTTTTGCCTGTGGAATCAAGTACTTCTGCATTACTTGGGTCTATTACAAGAATTGTATTCTGTTCAATTGGTCCAAGTCCTCTTTGTTGATAAACAAAGCTACTGTCAAATGAGCTATTCAGATATATTGAAATACAAAGTGAGTATGTTAGAAGTTTCCATTCATAACAAAGATACATAATTTACAGTATAATTCATAGACTAACAGGGAAAACCACTTAAATTCTGTAGGGTTTTGTTTATCTTCTTACACTCCTGAATTATCACTGAAGTCTTTCTTAGGTGGCAGCACTTCTCCCAGATGTCGCACCCATTGACAGTGAATGTGTGTAATCAAAATGAACAGAGACACCCAAGACAATCCTGTATTTTCAATCAGTGTTAAAAAAAAGAAAATTTCAACCTAATTTATTTTCTTTGCAATGACAAAGAGTAGTTTTATTGTTTTATGCCTCTCAGATTAATCATGTAGATAGTTGCCAAGAAAGACTTAAAACTGAATTGTTCAACTATGTTCATTTATATAAATTTCCTGTGCACTTTAATACTCTTGCTGGTGCTGATTAGAGTAACAACTACATTTTACTTTCTTTTTCTAGTTTTCAGAAAATGTTTGATTGTAAAGCATGACATACTATGTACATTATCCCCTTTTCTACAACTGCATCCCCAAAACAATTTTAAGTGTACAGAAAGTAAATTCAAGAACATTTTAACTTTAACTCAAAATTTAGGGAGATTAAAATTCTTAAATCCATAGGAATCACTTTATGATATCAAATTCCACGTGCTTAACAAAGAATAAAGTATTAGCGTATGCACTTCTGTTAATAAATTGATTTCAATAAGTGCTCTGAATTCATGGAAGCTAAGCACTTATGTGTATAAAAGTGAAATTCTTCACATCAAAATTTTAATCTATTTAGGTGTAGAAAATGTAATTTAATTTCTGACTAAAATCTTTAAACATATAACATACTTGAATTACTGCTACTTTTTTTTTAAAGCTGTTTCTTAGTACCTATCAAGTTCAATCCAATTTAGATCAATACATTTTGGTAAACAGGAAGGTATTTTACAAAGCTTCAGACATGGCTGTGAATAAAACTATTAATACTATATACATTACAGTATAAATATTTAATGTTATGGGGAAGTTATCAGTGCAGTTTTTTATTTGGGAAGGTGATAAACTACTCAGATGTGTCTCATATCTATTGATTAGTTGGTTGATTTGTTTATTTAGTTTATGCACAAACCACAAATAGAAAATCTTTAGGGTTATATTCCCACGTCATTAAAATGTATATCATGCTATGACCTGACACTACTTGTTATATCATAATAATCATCTAGGTCTTTTTTTTTTAAAACACCAATAAATCCCTTCTTTTTCTTATCAGTCATGATGAACAGGAAGGCAGTTTCTAGAAGACTCTTTTCATCTTAAAGTTAGGTGCTAGAATCCTGCATATGGATGCAGGGCACTTACTAGTAAGATATTCATCAAGATGCAGGGAAACACTGGGAGGGGCATTATTAGTCCTGTCCTCTATTCTCTCTTGTCAGGAATTTAGCCAAGTCCAATGCGATGCTCTCAACGCCCACCATACAATCTAAGACTCTGCTGACTTATGAATTCTCCCCATCTCTCCTGCATCAGTGGGGTAGAGGTTCCTAAGAAAGGATCTCAGTACAAAAAGACATCAATTCCCCTTTTATGCCATACTCTAAAGCAGGGGTGGGGAATCTTTTTGGGTTGGGGACTGCTGACCATCAGAAAAATCAATCAGGGCCACACACAAGTGAGAAGCAAAAAACAAACAGCAAAACAAATAAACAAAGAAAAAAAACCCCAAACCCTCATTCATGTGGGCCCTGACTGAGAAGGAGAAAGACACTCCCCACATTCCCCTCGCACACCAGAGCCTAGGAAGGCCCAGGTTAGTAGATTTTGTGCACTCCTGCCCTGTGGTGGGATGGTAGGGGAGGCTGGAGTCTTGAGACTCGGGGGCCGGATTCAGGCAAACATGGGGGCTGCATCTGGCACCCAGGCCTGAGGTTCCACACCCCGGCTCTAAATGATGAGCAGTGCAATCCTGGCTCTCCTTTAACTCTGGGAACTGTTCCTTTTTATCCTTATCGGCATTGGACACAGCTGGCTTCAGCACTTACCATGGCTGCATCCCCATTCACACTGCCTGGTGGCTGTTTCCTGCCTAATCCATTTGTTAAAGCCATTCAGCCAGTTATTAGCCTCTGCATCTGACAAATGAACTTTGTGTTCCTTAAAAAAAAAAAAAACTCAGGCCTAATATATTATACTTCCTTGTGTGTGATCATGGAACCACACAGTTTGACTTTCTTTTGTTTAAATTATTGAGGGGGAACAGAAATACTGACCATGCAGACTAAATTAGGTCTAAAATCTAACCCACGAGGCATAACACTTTAATATCACACTAGTAAATGCTTTGCTTACCCTTAATAGAATGATTTTTCCAGTAAGCATTCTGACCTAAGATCAGAGTATATCTGGAGTCCTCCATATTATGCTGTTAGCTCTAAATCCATTCTTCATGTATTTCCATAATTACAATCCAACCTCCTTGCTAGCAATGGTGCTGATAATGCTAATGAAAAAAAATCTACTACTGGGCAGTGCAAAGTAGTATGTCTATATGAACACTTAGTTGGAGGCAAACTGGAATGCACAGCTCTTCCCACACTGACCACCCTGTAATGAAATTGGTTAGGGGAGGGGGGGAGGGAACAGGGGCAATGTCCAGGATTGCCAGAGGAAGGCGGTGGTGCTTTGTGGCAGGGGTGGTGGTGGAGAGAAGCAGGGTCAGAAACTGCTGCAAAATGTGGATAGTGGTCAGCTTTTCAGTGCTGACTTACCCCCGGGAATGTAAGGGTGGAAGACTTTAAAAATGCAAGTGCTAGTGCTGGAAATCCCTTTCTTTCCACAAAAAGCAGGGCAGCACCCACCTTCCTTCCCTCCGAGGAGTGATGATCAGGTAGAGTTTGAGCCTGCTGTCAGCATTGTGCCAGTTACCCTTTTTTTTTGGGGGGGGGGGGGGGTCTGGAAATGATTTTTTCCCCTCACCAGCATATTGGTTTCAGTGCAGTGAGGTTTTATTTACCTACTCCACCGTGGGGGTCAGGGAAGACTTATTACGGCGAGTGCAAAAGGTATGGCTAGGCCATATGTTGCAACTTATTTGGTAAGTGTGAGGAGGATGTTCAGGGCAGGTACTCTCTATAGAGAAGGCTTCCGCTGACCAACAAATGGTCTGCAAAGGACTTAAAAAGGAGGTGCTGGTTAAAGGGACAGAAAGCTGTGAGGTTTGGGGCTCCTCTGGTTGCAATGGTAGGGAGCCAAGCCCACCGTACTCCTCCTACAAGGGGGGAGGGTGGATGGTAAAGTCCTGGCAAGGTAAGGTTCTGTTAATTTCAGAATAAACAGAAGGTTACCTGCTCTATACACTTATCTGCTGTAGCCCCAGACATCTGCTAATAAAGTTGAGGACTAATTAAATCCAAATACTCTATTTTCTGTTTTTCTTTTGGTATGGTTGGACAATAGTCTTTTTTGCACTGAATACCTGAATTAGACCCTGCTGCCATGCTTCACAAGTTCTCTCGTGTATTTTGATCTACCCCTTCTTTAAAACAGAAACAGATTAAAGTGCAGAAGGGAACTTTTAATGCACAGTAACTGGGTCCACAAGCCATAGCTAGTGTATGATACAAATGAAGGGGTGCTAATTTGCGATAATGATTGTACAGACAAGCCCTAATATTATGACGAATCTGGTATCTACTCCATCAGAAAGCAGACAAGCCATTTTTGCAGAGAACCTGATTTCTACTGTCCTACAACACATAGCTCCAGAAGTCACTTTAGGATTAGAATCCTCCATAGTTGTAACATTGGGCTCAGCATTCTAAATTAATATTTCTAGCCATTGCTAATTAGGAATGCCACTTTGAGAGGCTTTCAGATCACAAGAGACTTACAGTTCAAAAAATCTGATTTAATTCCTGTATTACATATTTTAGAAATCATATAACCAGACTGCATTTTTATTATAAAACTGTAAAAATCACTCAATAAAATTGACTGAACAGCTCTAATCTTTTCACTTTGAATAGCACATACTTTATAAAACAGGAAAAGCTGATCTGTAGTGATTGTGTGACAGGATGTTTGATTCATTTAAGAAAAAAGTGTAAAATCACCTCAGATTCACAGAAGGAACAGAACAATTTATAAACTCACCCTGGATTATAGGGATTACCATTGTTCAACAATATTAAACTGCCTAGTTTAGTGTTCTAAAGCATACAGAGCTTGCCTTATAAACCATACAGACCTTTCTCAGATGCATTTAGCTGTCTGAGGAGACTATGTTTTAAAGCACAGATTAATAATACATTGGAACCATTTGTGCAATGCCTAAAGCACTGAACATTTTTGTTTGCTTCTTTCATGTAGTATGCTGGTGAAATACTCCCTCAGTAAAAATGAATTGAACCTCAAGGCCCAGAATTCATCAAATTTATGATTTAATGAAGGATATTATATTCAACTAATGGCTTTGCATATTAGCAGCCAATCATAAACATTAACTTGGTTAAGATTAATATAGAATTGTGTGTGTTTTCCTGCTTTGCTTCTCCATGTTTCCCCTTCCAGGCACATCTAACACCGCATTACGTCCTAACCAGTTCCCTCAGCTATCCTCAGGGTTAAGGCTGACCCCACGTAGAATGAGCAGCATCCAATATAATATTTAAAAATATGCTACCTGTGGCAGAAATTATTTTCCAAGAGAAACATGCTTTCAGAAGCTGGAAAGGAATTTTAAAGCTGTTCTATACATATACCAGACACCATTGCTAGGCTCATTTTCCAGTTGTGGATTTTGGACTTGGGGTCTATGTATCGTAATTGCCAAACTCTCAAAACACAATTTTCAGAAAAGACAAATGATGATAGGAGTCACACAGTAACAATAACTGCCAATTATTTTTAAATGTTTTTGATTCAACTCTTTCTTCAATCACACAAAAACAAGCATTTATGTGCATGTGTGGGAAGGGAGATAAAAAAAAAATCAATTCAATATAAGCTCTCAGTTGAAGCCTGAATAACACAACCTACGTATGTGTTGCCCTTTCAAATCACAGTCTATATAAACTTCAGATAGAAAGATCACTTTGATATGCTACACAAGAGACTTAAAAGATTTATTTCTTATCCATCATAGTAGTCTATTGGCTAAAAGCTGTAATCAAATGTACTCTTTTCATTACAGGGACAGGAGACAGCTCTCTCAAGCAAAGAAGGCTGTAAAATAATCTATCAAAATAGTACAATCTTTTAGAGAGACTATTAATTATGAAAAAAGTAAAATTCATCAAAAAGTTGAAACAAATATACTGTTTAGTGTCATGTTTATGTGTACCTATATGTAGAACAGGTTACTCGTAAGATACAGTAAGCCATGTTTAGAATCATAGAACACTAGAACTGGAAGGGACCTCAAGAGATCATCAAGTCCAGCCCCCTGCCCTCATGGCAGGACCAAGTACCGTCTAGACCATCCCTGATAAATGTCTATTTAACCTGAGCTTAAATATTTCCAGAGATGGAGATTCCACAACCTCCCTAGTAGAGATGCTGCATTTTTTTCTTTTTACTGAATGTTTTAGAATATAATCATTTTGTTTACGTTGTTTTATGCACACGATCAATGCCATCAACAATAAAATGCATATTTTTACAGGCTACATTCTATTCTCAGCTGCACATATACATTGATTTCAACATAAGTTCCATAACAAAAATATTCATTCAGCAGTAGAATTTGGCTTGAAAGATAGTGGGTGGCATTTTCAATACTACTTAAGTAACTCATGCGCACCAGTCCTACTGAAAGGCAGTCATTCAGGCACTTGGAAAAAGTCTATCCAGTGTACTGACTACATCTTGCAGTGTAGCAGGAGGAACTACATTTATGGTCTGTAACACCAAAATAGTAGCTCACATCTAATCTTTTAAATTTCTCAGATATTTTGTTACAAATAAGTTGCTATTACTTTTGGGATCACATTTTATTTCTCCCTTAAATCCCAAACAGTGAAGAAATCACAATTTTTAGAGCCATACGTTTTATGGGACACAAAAACACAGTGAAGTTTTTATCGAATGAGTGGATCAAAATTTGTTTTGGGGAAGCACGTCACACTAACTTATTACTGTTCTAAAAATCCCCAGTGTTAGGGATACTCTTTTATTACATGTAACCATTCACCCTCCCCATATCTAACTATAATTTGTAGGAACATTCTATGTCCATTCTCTGCCCAAAGAAAATATGTTCAATAAATAGCAGAGTCAATTATTTAAATATACCACAGACTAAAATCGCTTTAGTTCAGCACCCTCGAGACCTGATTGGTGCGGAACCAAACCACGGGAAGTCAATATTGTCTAGCAGCATTACCAACACTTTCACTGCTTTTAGGGATCTTAGAAGACATTTAGGGGTAAATTAAAGCTAAATAATAGTACAGAACACTGAGAGCCAGGGCTGGTGGCTGTAAACAAACTTTATGGGACTGTGGGAAACTTGTCCACACCCATGATGATTGGACATCAAGCTAACTAAAATGATGCTGGACCATGGATGTTGCCAGACCAGAGTGTGCTGAACTAGAGAGGTTCAACCTGTACTTGACAGAACATCCACTTACTTTTCATCCCACACGTGATCACCCCTGTGAAAGATAACCAGGTTATTTTTAGTGTCCAGAGCCAATCCAGAAACTTGGCCGAGTTTGAGGTTTACTCCAGGCCAGTCCACAGCCTCTTCTATGTGGAAATCTAAAAAGAAATTAAATGAAGTGTATTTATATAACAATATGAAATTGGTAGAAAATTAACTGCTTTATGATAGGACATGCAAATTACCTTGCATGCACTATTTCTGTTAAATGTGTTGCCATTTGATTCCAAGCAGTAATTTTCTTATGATAAATGTATATCATGCACAAGCAGTGGCATCTGAGCTATGAAAAATGGCAGAAAAATTGAGACCCTGTCTTTGATTTTCTCTTCTCCATCTTAGCATACTGCTAAAAACAGCATATTGTTTTATCATCAATTGTATATGAACCTATCTCAAATAATCAGCATGTTTAATTAAACACAATTGTATTATTCATAAATTAGTTACATTTTATTATAGGTTGTACCTCTGGAAACCAGCCTTCTCTGGTCCAGCAACATCCGTGGTCTGATAGGACCATGGATGCTCCTGGACCAGAGAGCCCAGGAGCCTAAGAGCAGAAGGGACAGCTGGGACTGGGGAAAACAGCATTGGTACTCAGCTGGAGGCAGCGGAGGACTGGAGCTGGAGCCCCCACAGTAGCGCAGGGCTGGGGCCAGAGTCCCCCGATAGTCTTACAGCAGTGTGGGGCTGGAGTCTTCTGGCAATCCCCAGGAGCATGGGGCCAGAACCCCCTGGAGTGTGGGGCTGGGACCAGAGTCCTGTGGCAGCATGGGGCTGAAGTCCCTTGGCAGCACCCAGGAACACAGGGCCAGAGCCCTGCAGCAGTCCTCTGGAGTGGGGGAACTGAGGCTGGAGCCCAGCGGCAGCCCATGGCAAACGGGGCCAGAGCACCACAGCAGGAGCCAGAGCCTGTTCTGCTCAGGGAACTGGCAGCAGCTGGGCAAGCAACCCAGCCAGTTTGGGGGGGGGGGGGGGGGAGGAGCAAGGCAGGGTGCCTGCTGGGGCAGGCTGCAAGCAGCGTGGACTTGAAGGCTGTTGGCAGACCTTCTCTGGTCTGGCAAATTCTCTAGTTCAGGACCAGTCAGGTCCCAAGGGTGCTGGACCAGAGAGGTCCAACATGTAAAATTATTTTAATAGTTTCCAGTTTAGAATGGTATAAAAATAGGTGACTGAAAAGAAACAGGGAGAGCCTATCATGCTTTTCAAAACAAGAATGTTCTATAAAAACACAGGGACGAAGGAAGCAACACAAAAGAATGAACAATGATGTGGGTCCAAACAAACTTTAAATAGTTTGCTGGATTTACTCGTCCACTTTCAGGAGTCAACCACCTCCTTTCTTATGCAGAGCCTGCATATCCTGAGATCACAAATTACATAGCCCCAAATAATTTATTAACAAAAAAAGCTACACATTATTATTAAGTAGTATCTGAAAAGACCTAAAAAGTGGAGTGGGGTAGGGAAGATCTGTACTCATTTATCTCATGACCCATTTTATTTCTGAGGACATATATATCAGTTAACTTTTACGTAACCCAGATATGATTTTCATAATGTATGTCAAAAGCATAGGAATATAATAAGAGAGCCATTCTACTAATATGAGTCCATCTCCTTATCCATGAAACCATTTATCATCATATCCAAACCAAAAAGAAAAAATAAAGCTAGGAAGTAGACATGTAAAATCTCAGGTAGGTGGTTAACTGGTTAAATGAAGTGTTCAACTGGTTACTCATGGCAGGGGGCTTTTCCAGCCTGTCAAGTCACGGTCTGCTCCAGCCTGTCTGGGATGAGCAGTGCCCACTACACCACAGTAACAAAATTATTTCAGCACTGAAGAATTTTGGGGGGGGGGCTGTTCCACCTTATTCTTCTAGCAATGAAATTAAGTGAATTCAGGGACTGCTTGGCCAAAATAAAATACTTTAGAAATGTATCTAATAGCTTTGTGTCCCAAGACCTAAAATTCAACCATCTTTTGTCCATCCCATCCAGCATGGATTTACAGTGTATTAGATTACCAAAGCCATTGGTAGCGGCAGCTATAATCTCAGTTAATCATTCTGATTTACAATCTTCCAATGGCTTCATATATACTATACTTATTTTCAAATAAAATAAAATGATGTAACATTTTCATTTTAAAATGTAAACACTATAGAGATTGAGGAGTTTTCCGTATGAACTATCACACTACTTGCAATAAGCTCGAAATATTTCTTGTGTGTGTCCCAGGCCTGAATTTCTGATCATAATCCATGTAGAAATCTGAGTTATGCCTTTCAGCTGTGAAGCAATGGAATGAACAATACTGGCTGGTCTTGTGGCCATCTTGTTTATTTGTTGATATAAACGCAGTAAGGATATTTCTGTATAACTACTGCTTGTTTAGATAAGTGTTTTTAAAATCAAAGTCTCTTTTTCCATCATATAAAAATTGAAAGTTACTTGTAAAACAAGACAATCAGGTCTATGAAACAGTATCTACTGCTTGGCTTCTCAAAGAGCATTGAGTCAGGCCTGGGGAGACACTTTGTTTTCAGAAGGCTTGAAACTGTTCCCTCTAATACTGAAGCAGGTGGTCAATAAAAATGGAAAGACTTTGAATAGTTTGTAAAATTGTGTTATGCCACAAGGGCTTGTTAAGTGGCTACTCTAAATAGCAAAAAGACTAAGGAATAGTTTGTGGCCCAGAAGGTCCAGATGTTTTAGTTCATTGCCAGATGGAGCTGACTGTTCATTTTGTTAATGGCCTCCATAGCCAGGAAGTTGGATGTCAGGGTAAGAGAAAACAATGCTCCATGCCCTTGGGAGGCACGTAGTATTGTTTTGTCAGCCTGCAGTATAGCAGCAGTATTGCCACATCATATGTGCTAGGGCCAGGAGGGCATCATGCATGAGAAAGGTGATGGTAACCTTGAGGAGATGTATGCAGGATGTCTGACAGGGAATGCTGGAGTTTCTGTATACTCTCCAATGGAATACATAGGCTCACCAGTGTATATTTAATAATGTTTTGAAAGACCATGAAATTCTCAACGTAACATGATGCGGGAAGCATGACAGTGGTGAGGTGGACAATTTGTGGGAAGGCAGTGTTTCTTCTCTTTCACCTAGCAGAAAGAGAAACCACGGGTGGCTGATGTTTCTCTAGACATGTCTTATGAGATGGGACCTTGTAAAGGTGGTTGTCATAAGGTGCTGCAATAAGCTCTCGGTGCCGGGACATAAAAGAAGAGGGTAGGACCCAAGGCCGTCCTTGCCAGGGTTGATGGGTTAATCTTCTGCTGGGAGTTTCCACCTCCAGGAGACTATAATGTGGAGGAATCTTGGTTAGACACGTCAGAATTGGAGAGGCCATCATCATACCTATCAAACGGACACATGGTGTTGGTACCAGTAGTAGAGTCAGTACTGAGGCCCAAAGAATGTCTTATTATTGTACTGGTAATGAAGGTCAATGGTGGGTTAGGTAATGACTCTACAGTGACTGGTGACCATGTCTGTACCAGAGGACAAGTATCATTGAAGGTGGCATGGTAAGAGGGTAAGCAGCTCTGGGAGGTTAGTTAATACTTGTGGAGAGTCTCTTGTTATCACTCCATAATGGTGATTCACGCTCTTCTGAAATTCAGTGGTTCTCATAGAATAAGAGCTTTTCTGGTTCTAGTTACTCTGCATAGGGACCCCAGGAGTTGCTGTAAGATGGTTACCAAAGTGCAATGGGGGTACCCTTCAGGCCTGGATACAAAAAACTGTACCCGGTGACTACTTTAGCTGGGTTTAGAGTCTTAGTTTCAAAGGCCATTCAAAGTTGTTTTCCTAATGGATTTTTGGTATGGTCATCTTAACTGGTGCCATGGTCTTGGTATTAATGGTGAGGGGAGCCCATATTGGGACAAGAAGGCTGGAATGGCAGTGGGTCTGCCCCCTCCCTTCATTCCCTTGTAGCAGCACACAAGGATGTCCAGAGCACAGGCACAGACCTGCAGATACTGCTGACTTAAATCTCTGAGGCTATGTCTACACTATCAAGTTATTTATTTCAGAATAATAACTCCTGAAATAACTATTTTGAAATAATTCCTCTTCACAAGCAGGAGTTATTTTGAAATAACAAGCCAATCATTTTGAAACAACAGGCTTGGTATGGTGGGCGCTCACCTTGTTCTTTCGAAATAAGGGGATTTAATTTAAAATAATTCCCTAGTGTAAACATGCCCTCAGAAAGAGTGCAGGATTGCATGGGCATCCTGATGTGCAGCACTCATAGGTATACTAGTTGAAGATGAATGTAATGGTACGTGGGTGCATACACATACATATGTATACAAATACACACATGGAAGTTATTTACCAATTTAGGTAAGAAAAATGTTGAGATGTAGATATTGAAAAAAACAAAAGTGAAATATAACTGAAATTAGAAACTTAAATAGAAAGTGAATCTAGTGCTAGGAAACCTTAGGCGTTTCAACTTTAAGAATCACAAACTTGACAACAGGAACTGGCAACTAAGAATGTGAAATTTGAGATTGTTTTATTTTTCCTATCTTCATCTGCAGCCATAGAACAGGATGGTACCATTATTATTTAATAAAATCTACATAAGTAAAACAATTAAATTAATTTTGCATTCAACATATCTAGTTTTTTTTCCAAACATAAGAACCCACACATATGTTAGTATGCATATTTTCCCTTCTAGAAAGTAATGTGTGACTGAAGATTTTCCACTTTATTATAATCATTTTTTTGCCAAAAGGTGGCGCTGATAACTTCCTTGTTGTCCAGAATTTCTGTGAATAAGCAGTGCTATACAGATTAAAAAGGGAAAATAAACTTCAATTTTAAAATATTTAAAGAAAAATTTTCAATTTTGCCTTTCTTGTTTCAAAAATTTGCAACCAACTCCTTTGCTTGCAAACAAAAATACTGACACCACACCACTAATGAAAACAAGCTGCTGCTTCTTTCCGTAATTAAGATTTCATACCAAATGGGACAAAAGTTTCAGAGGGGTAGCCATGTTAGTCTGTAACTGAAAATACTTAAAAAAATGAATAGTCTGCAGCAAATGGTGCAGCAAGTCAGGATTTTATTAAGTTACCTGACATTCACCCACTCAATCAGTTAAAATAGAAAGGAACTTACCCAAATATATTCTTTTCAAAATCATATTGCTTAACCTTCTGGACCTAGAGAATTAATTTTGCAGGAAAATATGTACTTCTTGGTTATAGGGCTTGATTTTCTGTGTGCTAGCAGTTGAACTTCACTGTCTTTAATAGTAATATTCCTGATTTATTAGACTTGTATACAGGAAAAGAAATTCAGGCCCATAGTAATGAATATTCCTCATCCTTTCCTCCCTGCCTTTCTGGCCAATAACTGTGGCTGTATTTTATTTAAAGCAAATAGCAACACCCAATGTTATAAGTCCACTTCTTGGGTTTTCTATTAAATTCTAAATCTTATAGATAGAGATTATTATATTGCATTTGAAGTGCATGTAAGCAGAAGTCATTACATGCTAATATTTTAAACTGCAAATAAAAAACAAATGGATGATGAATAATTTATGTTGGTAAGGAAAATGTATTTTGAATCAGCAAGCTGGCTATTTGCAACATAAAGGCAGCCAGTGCTGCTACAGCTCTGACACACACAAATGGCTGCCACACATACATAGCAGATACTTTTAAGAGATACTCTTCACATGCTGTTATATTTGCCTTTCCACATTAGCAAGACTAAACACAATCAATATCACAGAGACCACAACATAAGTAAAACAAATATGCCTTTATGGCTTTTGCTGTCATAGAAACCTGAAGGGAACGTGTTTTAATCCATGAGTTAGAGTTGCTAATCCTGGTTTGAAATACAGAAATAAATATTGACTTTCTGGAGTACTCCTCAATAATAACTACTTCCTCATTTAGGGGAAGGGAACGACAAGCAATAAAGCTTGTAAAATCTTGATGTGTGACCAGACAAGTCAGTTGAAAGAGTCAACAAGGGTGTAAAGATCACCTTCATTAATAGTCATTTCAAATGAAGCTAGTTGCATAAATGGAAAAATAAACACCTGAATTCACTGTGATATGCAATGTGCGTTTACTTCAATTTAGCAGAATGCCAAATTAACCAGTTTGTTCAACTCTCAGTGTTTCAGTTTAACAGCCCCCAAAATAAACTATTTGTATCTGATTATTTTAACTCAAATTTTCAGCAGATTATAGACTCTTTTTATAATGGGAGGGAATAGTTTATGATTTATGTAATCACCAAGATATGTCAAAATTTTAATAATTTGATATTTTTGTGAAATTATTTCAAGCATCAACTTACATTCCCTTCAGATTTTGCTAATGTGGATCACAGCTCTTACTTTGTAGTACATTACTTAAAATGAACCCCTAACCCACCTTCTGTATGTTCTTTTTCCCAACTTCCCTCACCACGCTGTAAAGAGAAATGCCTGTTTTCTGGTGGCCTCAGGGTGGATTCTAGTCTGTGAAATTTGTGAATCCTGTCTCTGGCGAGACTAGTATTGGCCCTTTCATCATGATTTGTAACCTCTCTGCCATCAAACCAGCCAAGATCCTTCTTTTGCACTACATTAGCAATCTCAGCTACAAGATCTGATTCTGCCTTTTCGGTAGGGTTATACTTATGCACATGAACAACATCTTCCCTTTCTCCTAGCAGCTTGGAAATGAGAGAATAGAAATCACCTGTACAAAAAAAGAGAAAAGATGGGGTGGGGGGGAGGAAGGAGATTATGAAAGATTATAAAGTCTTATACAGTTTAACCAAAGAAAGTATTCATACAGTCATTGGTATGGCTAGTGTAAGTGAACTGTTTTCTCTCTTTCATCAATCTGAATGAAGAGCCTATGGCAATGAAGAGATATCAACCCTTTATAATCTTTAATTTACATAATAATGCCAATTTTTTCCTGACATTTCAGAACCAAAAAAGAGCACATCACCTCTCTAAAGAGTTTCTTAGGAATAAAAGAATGCATCCATATTTCAACAAGAATTTCAATAAAAATATTTACAGAGCACTCTGCTGGATTTAAAAGCAAAAGAACTGCAGACTTATAAAAGAAAGATGAGAATTTTGTAGCCTTGTCAATTTCATCATTTCTGAAGTCAATGATAATAGGCATACATTTCAAAACATCTTTTTTGAAAAGTATTGTTGCCCCAAGCTACAAGAAAGAAAACCTAATCTGCAATAATTTCAACATAACGTGCTGCAGAAAGCAGACTCCCTATCTACAAGATATATTTACAGACAATTTTTAACTAGACATAGTAGCATTCTTCAATCCATTATTTCAGAAGACTCTTTCCTAAAAATCACTTCCCAAGCAAACAGGAAGCAATTGTACCTATAGCATTGTAACAAGTCAGCATGCAGTCTCATAATCTATCATGCCTCCAGCAAGCTCTCTCTATAATGTTGGATCAAGAACACAGAAAACGAAAAATTATTCTAAGTGTAAAATGTATATTTTCCTGCCAAAATTAGACCAGTCTGAAGTGGTTTTAACCAGCCTGATTCATGTTTAATCCTGTAAACCAGGAGTGGGGAACCTTTTTTGGATCAGGGCCACTTGTGGTAAATACATAGTGAGGAGCCCTTTATATACACCTAATGAAGAGATAAATTATGATTAAGGAATTCATTATTTAATTTTAAATTACCTTTATAGTACCATATATATATTTTAAAAGTTTTATATTAAGTAGTAAGAAGTCAGAAAGATAACTAAGCTTCACTTGTTCATGGATAATTCATCATCATTAACCTGGTATGGGGAAAATTAAGTCTTTAAAAAAACCCAAAGAGATTCTGTCATGTTTATAAACAGTCCTGGTTCAATGATTTCAACTAGGCTTCTAATCCCTGGACTTTGAAAAAGAATATCCCAGGTGAAAACTTCTGTCAGATAATGATAGATGAAGTAAGAGGGCCAATTTCAGCAAAATGAACAAAGCAAATTAGACCCAAACAAAATTTGTTATGCTATCTATGCTTGAATGCCACAGAAAAACCCATTCTAAATAGCAGCCTACTGCTAAATTCAACAAACTTGTCCAAACACAGATTCATAAACCCACTACCCCAGACATTTGTGTCCATCATATTGTATTCTGTGAAGGTGAAAAGGGCTCAAGTTGCTAGAATCTCAGGCAAACAGAAAGAAGGGCTTTATTTCTGACTAAAAGAAAAGCCCGGCGCTCCTAATAATTCTGAGTCAGATTTGAGCAGTTTTCTTTTGGTTTCTGCTCTGCAGTAGGGATTGCCTGAGGCAACAGTTCTAAGTCAGGGGTTAGGGGCCTCCTGGGTGCCCAGGAGCAGATTTCAGGGGGTCCACCAAGAAGAGCTGGCAATAAACTCACTGAGGATAAGGGCAGAATTCCAAAGTCCCTCTGACCCAAGTCTTACCACCCAGGCTTCAAGCTGAAGCCTGAGTAGCTTAGCTTCATAGAGCCCCCAGTGGTGCGGAGTCCTGGACAATTGCCCTGTTTGCTAATCCCTAATGCCAGCTCTGGCTTTTATATGCAGAAAAACAGTTGTGGGACAGGTGAGCTGTGGAGTTTTTATAGCATGTTATGGCCTCAGAAAGAAAAAGGTTGAGAAACGCTGACCTGGAGCAAGTCTACTTATGTAAGCGGGCGAATGGTCCTGCTATTGTGGGGAACTTTCCTGGCTTCTGTACTACCCTGATGAAATGTGTTGCATAAAAAAGCCTCCGCCTCAGCTCACTAGATTTATATACATAGATTTTCTAAAGCTACACCAAACTGTAAGGTCTAAGGTTTTAAAATGCAATTTAGTGTGATCCTTGCCAATCTTTGTAATCTGTGTAACTCTCAAATTTACTGTAAACTGCAACTTTGTAATCTTTGTAACATGCAGCCACTTTGCGTGTAACTTTCCCTAAACTGTATCCTTAGACTACTAATCACCTGATCAGAATAGGGCTGGTGACCATGAAATACTCAGGAAGATTAGGTAAGTTACAAAAGCAGAAACCCCAATAATAATGGGGGATTTCAACTATCCTCATATTAACTCTGAACATGTCACCTCAGGATGGGATACAGAGATAAAATTTCCAGATTTCATTAATGATTGCTTCTTGGGATCCTGGAATCCATAAGGGAAGAGACAATTTTTTATTTAGTCCTATGTGGCACACAGGGTCAGATCCAAGAGGTGAATTTAACTGAACCAATCAGAAATAACAACCATAATGTAATTAAATTCCCCACAGCAATATTTAACTTGAAAAAGAAGAACACAAAGATGAGGAGCTGAGTTAAATGGAAATTAAAAGGAACAGTCACAAGACTGAAATGCCTGCAAGCTGCATGGAAACCATACTGTACCATAATAGTGGCTCAAACTAAATGTACCCCATCTTCCCTTACCCCTAAAAGAAAGAGCAGTAAGAGGTTAAAAAAAAAAAACTATACACCCATCGTGGCAACAGAATAAGAGGCAGTTAGACACAAATTGGTATCTTAACAATTGAAAGTCAAATCCTACTAATTGAAATAGAAAAAAATATAAACGCTGGCAAATAAAGTGTAAATGTATAATTAGTCAGGCCAAAAAAAATGCATTTTAAGACCAATTAGGTAAGAAACCATTTTTTAAAGTATAGCAGAGGCAGGAAATCTGACAATCAATTGGGCCATTGGACACCCAAGGTCCTAACAAGCATGCAAGGAAGACAAGGCCATTGTGAAGACACTAAATTAATTCTCTGCATTAGTCTTCAATGAAGAAGAATGGAGCTTCCTATACCTTAGCCATTCTTTTTAGGTGACAAATCTGAAGAACTGTCTTAGATTGAGGCATCAGGAGAGGTGGTTTTGGAAAAAATGATGAATTATAAACAGTAGTAAGTAACCAGGACCAGATGGTATTCACCAAAGTAATCTGAAATTTCAGAACTATTAATTGCAGTATGTAAGCTATTGCTTAAATCAGTCTCAGTACTAGATGACTGGAGGATAACATGTAATACTGATCTTTAAAAAAGACTCCTTAGGCAATTCTGGCAATTACAAGCCAGTAAGCCTAACTTCTTTACCACACAAACTAACTGACACAATAAAGAATAGAACTATCAGACACATAGATGAACACAATATGTTGAGGAAAAATAAACATGCCTTTTGTAAAGGGAACTCATACCTCACTAATCTATTACAATCCATAGAGAGGTCATAAAGTACGGACAAGGTTGATCAAGTGGATATAATTAACTTGAGTTTCACAAAGTTTTGATAAGGTCCCTCACCAAAAGGTCTTAAGCAAAGCAGGCAGTCATGGGATAAAAAGAAAGGTTCTCTAAGTATCAGTTACTGCAGCAATTCTCAAACTGTGGGTCGCGACCCCCAAGAGGGTCACGAGCAACTTAAAGGGGGTCGCAGGACAGTCCATTTTTTGGGGGTTTTGGGACAGTCCGGTAAAAAAATTTGAGAAAATACCGGACATGTGCAATGTCCAGTATTTTCTAGTTTTCCAGCTAGGCGCCCGATGGAAGCCTGGCAGGGGCAGGGTAGGGGCTGGGAGGCAGGGCATGATCAGCGCTGAGAGCCTCTGGTTGCGTGTGATGCCTTGGGGAGGAAGGGAAGCCCTACTTGTACGTGCTCCTGAGCGCTGTTCCAGCGCGTGGTGGAGCTGAAGCAGAACTCACTTGCACGTCATCGAGACTGTGCGTGGGACGGGCAGAGCCCTGGGATCTGCATGTGCCCGGGTCAGTCCCGCTCCCTGCCGGCCAATTTGCGCTCCCTCCACCACCCTTCCGTCTGGCCGGTTCTCCCCCCACTTCTCCTCCCTATCTTCCCCGGCCAGCCCCACTGCCCCGCCAGCCCTGCTTCCGGCAGCCAGTTCTCCTCTCCTTCTCCTGATGTCCCCAGGCCAGCCCTGCTGCATGCCCTCCCCCCCCCCAGCCCTGCTTCCTGCTGGCCGGTTTTCTTGGCTAGCCCTGCTGCCCCCAACTTCCCCCTCTCCCACTAGTCCTGCTTCCCACTGGCCAGTTCCCCCGCCTGATCTCCTCCAGCCAGCCCCGCTGCCCCCAACTTCCCCTTTACTCATGGAGCAGTGGGGGGGGGGGGGGGGGGGAGGGAGTGTCACACAAATTCATTTAGAATTTTAGGGGGTCACGGTATTACAAAGTTTGAGAATACCTGAGTTACTGATTAAAAGATAGGAAAAAAAAGAATAGGAAGATGATCAATTTTCACAGTGGAGACAGGTAAATAGCAGGGTCCCCCAAAGATCTGTACTGAGATCAATGCTGATCAACAGTCAGAAATTATCTGAAAAATGGGGTAAACAGTGAGGTGGCAAAGTTTGCAGATTACTCAGAAAAATTAAGCCTAAAACTTACTGTGAAGAGTTACAAAGGGATGTCACAAAACGGGTGACTGTAACAAGATGGCAGATGAAAGTCAATATTGTTAAGCGCAAAGTAATGCACATTGGAAAATAAAATACCAAACATACATGTAAAATAGTGGGGGTCTAAATTAACCGTTACTATTTAAGCAAGAAATCTTTGAGTCACCGTGGCTATTTCTTTGAAAACATCTGCTCAATGTACAGTGGCAATCAGAAGAGCTCACCAAAAGTTAAGAACCATTAGGAAAGAAATAAATGATAAAAAGGTTTATCATGCCACTATAAAATGCATAGTGGCCTCACACTTTGAATACTGCATTCAGTTCTGGTTGTCCCATCTCAAAAAAGATATATTAGAACTGAAAAAACTATACTGCGGAGCAACAAAAATGATAAGGGTATGGGACAACTTCCATCTGGTGAGAGATTAAAAAGACTGGTACTGTTCTGCTTTGAAAAGAAAGGATTAAAAGGGGATATGAAAGAGGTCTATAAAACTGTAATTGGTGGATGTTTAGAAAGTGAATATGGAAATATTATTTATCCCTCCACAGAACACAAGAACCAGAAGTAACCCAATAAAATTAAATAGACGGCAAGTTTAAAATCACTAAGGGAATTTCTTCTCACACAGTACAGACAATCGGTAGAACTCATTACCATGGGAGGTTGCAAAGACAAAAAATATAACTATGGAACTGTTAGCAAAGAACATCAGGGATGAACCCTAATACTTGCGTGTCCTTAAGCATCTGGTTGCCAAAAGATGAAACTGGACAATAGGGGATGGATAAAATGTTCTGTTCATTCCTTCTGAAGTATCTGGCTCTCACTACCGTCAGAAGACAGGATATTTGGCTAGTTGGACCATCGGTCTGACATGGTAGGGTCATTGTTATGTTTTTCTTATGTGAAATACATAAACACCTAATAAAATGCTAATTAAATAAACTTATGAAGAAAACTAGTGCTATTAAAATGACTTTGGTCAATTGTGTAGTCATTGGAGTATCCATAATATGACAGCTAATATATTAAAGAAACTTATAAGAGAACATAAATTTCATACTGTTACCGTGTTCCCTGTGGTCACCTCGAGTTCGGGTGAGCCCACGTTCCGCTAGGGGCGTACTTGTCTAGTGACTGACCCCCTGATCGCGGTCCGAGGCTTAAAGCTCCGGCGCCCCCGGACTTCAATGGTCCTCCTATCCTGGCTTCCGGGTTCCCCGCGGCCGGACCTCTCCCGTCCGCCCGCCTTCCCGGGGGCCCGCTCTCTGCCCCGGTGCCCAGTTCAGTGCGGGGGAGCGCGGACAAGGCGCCTGCCCCGTCACACATACCTATACTCTTCCTATTCTTTTATTAAAAATGATTACAACTATTCCGCACTTCAATTCCCCCTTTTTGTATGATTAAAGACATCAATAGTAATTCATTTTAGTTAGCATAAAACACTTGTTAAATTATTCTGTTTCACAGAAGGTGTTGGAAGACCTTTCACTACCAGAGGTCATACAGTGTTTTCCCTCTACAAATTGTATTTTTGTCATATCCTTTCTGTCCTGGGAATACAGCAGTTTGTGTTAACCTTTGAGCTGAAAGATTGATTATACTGTGCCACAAAGACTACAACAGGGACAATTTTGAACAAACAGAATGAAACACATTAAGGCCTTTTCCCACAAGAGGAGAAAAGATGCTTAATAGACACTGTGGTGAATGGTATGAACAGATAATAGTGTTCTCAGTGCTATACATGTACTAATTTGTCTAAGTTACTGTAGACAAAAAAATCTGAGTAATAATTATTTGCTTTGACTTTCCCCTATGACTGGCAAAGGATATAGTACTATATTTGGTTTAGTAATGGCAGAAAGCACTCAAGACTCTGAGCATGTCTAAATCAGAATATTCACTACAGTTTTATATACACATTATCTATATACAGTAAAACTCCAATAGTCCGGTATCCAATTGTACGGCACTCCCAATAGTCCGGCATCAAAATGGCAAGAGCCTAGTGAGTGAGTTTTGGCAAAAAACGAGTCACAAGGCAGCAGCGGCAGCAGCTGAACTGAGAGAAACCGGACAGGACCGAGTCAGTCTGTCACTGGCATTGTGTGACGCTGGACAGTGCTTGGTGCGCTTGTGCGTCCACAGATGTCTCCGTTTGAACTGCAAAGAAACATGGAATTTTCTCCTGTTTTAGCACTAATTTTTGTATAATTTCTGTGTGCCCGACTGGAGCACTAACTGACAAATACAAAGAAACACATTATTTGTATCAATACAAATACTCAACAGCTATGAGTAAGAGGAAAAATCTTACCTAAAAAAGCAAAATGAGTGGGTCTGATTCTCCCTTCATTGTACCCATGTAAAATGGAATAACTCTGCTGAAGTCAATGACTCTATGATAGTGGAAAACTGGGACCCAATCAACATTTAAGAATACAACATTCCTTTTTCTAGACTTTTCAACGGGTTTGATGTCTTAAAACACAACTTCAAATGGACAAGACAACCGAGATCTGGTTTCCATAGAAACACATTAGATGAAGATGTGCACACCAAATAGTAGTCTCATAGCAAACAAGACTGCATTGCAGAGATTGTCCTTTGAAAACAACTGGAAGTATTTCAAACCCCCTCTTTCAGAACACATTTATTTTTCTTAACATTAATGAATGCTATCAAACAGAAAACAAAACAACCTTCCCAAATATTATAGTATTCATTGCTAACATAGCCATGATCAAGATATAAGTCACTTCTCAAAGTAAATCTTGGTAGGTGTTTATAACATGACTTGTTTATTTAGCATTGCACTGGAACATCAAATAAGCATGATCAGTCTGAATTTACTACTTTATAGAAATATACATCTGGAGTAGACTAATGATGCATCTGCTCTGGAGCTAGAAATGTAATTTTCAGTTTGGGTAGAAATATCCATGCTGGCTAACAGAACTTGTGTTTTAAAAATACAAGTGAATCTGCAGCAGTTCAAGTGGGAGGATGATTAAGCTGCCCAGAGTATGATCTCATCGGAAGCCCTATATATGTACAAACTTAGATGGTCAATCCATCTTGTGTCTCATGCCACTCTGGCTGTTCTGATATTTAGCACACAAGCTTCATCAGACTTATTGTGGGGATTTTTTCTTGAAGTGGAAATTACGAGGCCAGCTCCACTGTATACATACTTTAAGATGTGTTTTAAATATGCACTTGTAAAAACAGGATTTCGTAATTTAAAGTACTTTTAGTCAAGCTACTCTAAAATTTGTGATTTTATGAATTCCAATTTTTTATTTAATTGTTACTTTTAGTGATCTGAAGTATTTAATTTTACAAAAAGTGTTTTTCGTGCATGTGGTACATTCATCATTTTGGATAAGTTACTCAAAAGTCATCAGCAATTTCCTAACTCTGTGGCCAATGAAGTCAAAGGGAATTTTCACCATTGTCTTCAATGACACCAGAAAGGCTAATTCTGAGAGCAGTTTTGAAAAATCCCATCCTGTAATATGAGGTTACAATTTGCTGTAACTGACACAGGGTATGTCTACGCTACCACCCTAGTTCGAACTAGGGTGGTTAATGTAGTCAATTGAAGTTGCAAATGAAGCCCGGGATTTAAATATCCTGGGCTTCATTTGCATCTTGCCGGGCGCCGCCATTTTTAATCCCCGGTAGTTCGGACTCCGTGCCCGCGGCTACACCCTAGGGTGGTAGTGTAGACATACCCACACTTAACTCATTACAGGAATCTAGCAGTTCCACTTAGATCTTTAATGTTCGCTTCCAAGATGTAAAGACCAGCTAAGTTCAAGAAAAAATACATCAGTGAAGTTTGACATCATAGTGTCTCCTTGGGGAAAATGCAATATCAAATCAATATTCTTAACAGTTGCCCTGGTATTATATATGGTCCAAATGAACCAAAAATACCGGCAAACTGTAATATTTCTCTCAATGTCTGATGTGACATAGTATCTAATCAAATGCAATATTTACTGAGAAGAATTACAAAAGGGAAAGATTGATAGCAGCTGTACAAAGTATATCAGTATTAAGCCTTATACACTATGCTTAACTCATTACATATTGCATCAATACAAAGGTTTTCTTTCCATATTATTCCACAAAGTGTCAAATTGCTATGCCATTTTTAATTCAATTTTAAATTTTAATTTTCCTGATTTTGTTAAAATGGTTTTCTAAAAGTATATCAAATACAGATTGTGTTAATTTAATAGATATGTTCATATTAAAGATATAAAAATATAACAGAACAAATTACTGAATTATCATTCTGTAGGACAATCACCCTCTTTTGAACCCATGCTATGGCACCCTGAATAGACAGATAAATTAGAATGGCGTTAGCAAATTAAACCAGGAACAGGGAAGTCTAATGAGATTAAATTGCACTAATGAATTTTACCTGCAAGGCTGGAGACCGGTAATTGACCAATTCCTCTTGAATTATTCATTATATAAAGCACAGCAACATAGTTGTAAAGAATGCAATACAGTTTAGATGATAAAAGGAAATATACATTACAAACGTTAATTCATAACATAATCAGGATATACTTTACTCCTGATTTAAGTTAATAAATCTTTTTTTGGATATCGCTAGAGTTCATTATACATACCCTGATCTAAAACCTCTTCCTCTTCTCTTTTTGGCTGCTTCAGTGAAGAACTATCATCTGTTTTCTCTGTTTCTGAAGAAGGTTAAGAATATACCAATAACTTCTTTGTATGTGGACTGAATGTAATATTTTCCTATAATTTTTTAATGTACTCTAGATTTGCTTTCTATATGTATTGCTCAAGGAAAATAGATAAAGCACAGTACAGTAAATGAAACATATGCATGAGATTATTAAAATATATAATATATTAAGTTTCATACAACTGACCACTATAATTATTCTAAAATTAAAGCAGGAAGAACCAGTGACATTACAATATATTACTTTGCGATTGTAAGACAGATGTGTTTTAGAAAAATTAAGTTTCACAAAAACTTTCTGAGGTAGATTTTCATTACCTCAATTTTAAAAATGTGTAATTCAGAGAGACGTTAAAGTTGCTTTCCAGTTAAGACTCTGGACTAGATTTCAGACTACAATGAACTGGTAGCTTGAAACAGAATTCAGGATACCCAGCTTCTAGTCAATGTTCTAACTCAGCAGACAACACATCCTCATTTATGAACGCCTGACAGACAGTTTAGGGTGGGAGTAATGCATGAGGGAGCTCAACTGTGTGGCACAATCTTCTCTTATGTCAAGCCAGCAGTAGCTAAAAATATCATGGACATGATGTATTGTAACCCACAGAAAATGGGACAGGCAAATTACAATACGAAACACTTATTTTATCGGCAGTATAGGATATGATATTTTGGGAAGACTAAGAGACATCGTAGTTGCACAGGCCACTCAATGTAACGATAAAACTAAGGCTGCACTATGGGAGGAAGGAAACATTGCAATCCTGAATGAAGAAGTAAATAAAAGAATAATAAAGCAAACTTCCACAAGTCACTTCTTCCAACAAGTCAGCATTTACTAACAATACATCTAAGACCTATGCATTTCACGTATTTCAAAACAATCTAGATTCTTTTAAAAAAATCCTTATAAACAAATTGTATAGTTAAGCATCTCTCTCATATAGCAAGCTAAGAGTAAAACTGATCTCAGACATTATTATTTTTACCTTCATGATGTCCATGTGTCATCATGATCATATCAGATTTGACTGGAATAGGAATATTTGCCTCCTGTGGAATGTTTCTGAACATATCTGGGTTTATATTCTGGGTACAAGTCATATATGACACAGCATGTTTGGCCTCCATATAATACATAATGTAGAAATTGCACATTTCATCGCTGGCTGTGCCCCTAAAGCAAAACAATATAGAATGTATTTTAAGAGAGAGTAAAATGTGAGCTGTGCATACAGATCCTACCAAATGCAAGAAAAAACTTCTTTTAGTCTTCCAGCAACCGATAAAAAAGTTGAACTGAGGCTTTTTTTTTTATGAAATTCCCATTACAATATGCACCACAGCTTTTTAAATATATAAAGCCTCTTTCTGTTTACACTGTGGTATACCAGAATGCAGAAATTCCTTAACCATCCAAGAAAATATTTGAGAATACTTTGGTTTGTGTTTTGAATATAAACAAAATGGCATTAAGTTAGCACGTGTTTAGACAGCTCCTCTTCTCCCTGCTCTCCTTGTCTCTCTTAGCACAGTGAGTTTGTTTTGTTGAAAGGAGTTAACCAATTATCAACCACTTATTCCATACCTTAAAGATTCTTTGCTGCAGTCTCTTTCAACCTAGATGCTAAGTCTTATTTACAAACCATCACAAATAATTTATGTTTAATTTCAGTACCTAGCATTCAATGCTATTATCTTTTTCAGAATCTAATTTTTCCATTTATTGCCAAGCATGAGAGGTGTAATGCAGCACCAGAGTCAGGTTCACTACATAATAAGACACTTTCTAGACAGATAAGGTGGTACTGCAGTCTCAATGGCTTCGTCTAAACTGCATGCCTTTTTCGACAGAGGCTTTGTTGACAGATACTGTTGACAAAGCCTCTGTCGAAAAAGAGTGTCTAGATTACATTATGCGGATTGAAAAATCGATACGCTTTTTCGAAAAAGAGCATCCAGACAAAAAAAGAAGGCACCCAGAAGTGCTTTCGGCAGGGCATGGGGGCAGCCTTTATTTCCAGGTGCTGCTGCATGCCCTTTGCAGAGATGCGTGCTTAAAGGGATCCCCCTGGACAGCCATTGCTCTGCTCCTGCTTCTGGCTTGCTTACCTCCAAGAGGGAAAGCAAAGCTGCTGCAGTGCTTGCTCTGCTTATCTTGTTTCCTGACACCACAGCAGTTTATTTGCAGGTTTTTTTTGCTGCTTTTCACTGTTTTTGGCCATTGAGCCTGAGCTGCCCATGGGCAGGCGATGGCCCCACACTGCCATGCTGCAGCTTCTGCTGCATCTGTATGACTCTGTTATGAATCTCTTGCCCCATACGAACCCAGACCACACTGAGGAGACCCTTGCCCCCATACTGGAGGACTACCAGGCAAGGGCAAGCAGGAGTAGGGGATGGAGTGGCACTTGGAGGACGCTCCTCGGCCACCCCTGCACTGATGCAGGGGTGGGGGACGTCCTGACAAGGGGAGAGGTGGGTTGGGAGGGTCCCCCCGCAAGCGCTTACATAACTTAACTCCCTGGTTTCTGTCTGTCTATTTGTCTCATGCTGCAGGTGATGAAGCCATCAATGAAGAGCTGCTGAAGAGGCTAGTCTGTCTCAGGGACCTGGACAACATCTTTGCCGGGTTTGCTGCCCTTGGCTTCCCGAACTGTGAAGGAGCCCTCAATGGGACACACATCGCAATCCGTGCACCGCCCATCGAGCAGCCCAGTGTATAAACAGGAAGGGCTACTATTCTATGGTGCTGCAGGCTCTTGTCAACCACTGGGGACACTTTATGGACATTTGTGTCGGGTGGGCGGGGCGGGCACATGATGCCCACATATTCCGCAACTCCTACCTGTACTGCAGGTTGCAGGCAGGAACATTTTTCCCCCAGCGGCACCTTGCACTCGGGGATGTGCAGATGCCAGTGTGCATAGTGGCCGACATGGCCTACCCCCTGATTCAGTGGCTCATGAAGCCCTACACCTGGATGCCACCTAGATGCGACCGAGGAGCTTTTCACCATGCATCTTAGCCAGGCTTGCATCCAGGTGGAATGCGCCTTCGGCCGGCTGAAAGGGAGGTTGCCTCCTCACATGTCTGGAGATGGGCGAAAGCAACATCCCGGAGGTGGTGGCCGCATGTTGTGCCCTCCATAACCTAGTGGAGAGGAAAGGGGAGGCCTTCCTGCTGGGGTGGGGGACAGGTCCTGATGGTGAGGAGAGGCAATTTCAGCAGCCCTGGATGGCTGCCATCCGCCAGGCTCACCAGACTGGTGTCCAAATCCAAGAGGCCCTGAGGGAGAGATTCTTGGAAGGAGCCCACTGACTCTCCCCAGGGCCTCCCCGATGGGGGTTTGGCCTGCCCACACCTACCTTTCCCTCCACAACCGTCATGCTCTTCCCATTAAGAAGACATACAAGACCTGGTTTTCTTTGTAAACAGAATTTTTTTTTATTAGACACACTAGCAGTAAAGAAAATGTGTGAACTGTGTAACAAAACTTTCTTTTTTTTTTACTGTTGAACTATTTATAAACAAAGTAAATCTGTCACTCAAAAATAAAGATTTTGTAACATAACTGAAATGTCCTTTAACTGGAGTGATAGGGGACTAGAAACCTGGAGGGGGGAGGGGGCTTAAATAGGCCGCTGCTTCCCTGATCGCAGGGTCCTGCCACCTTCCTGCGTCCTGGCACCACCCCGGCCTTAGGATCGGGTGGAGCAAGAGCTAGTCCTGGCATGGACGGGGGGGATAAGGGCGGTGGGGAGGCAGCTGTTGGGCCTGTGAGGGCTCAGGAACAGGAGGGGAAGGGGAAGCTGGAGGGGCTGGAGGAGAAGGGGAGGCTGGAGGAGCAGAGGCCTGGCGTACAGGAGGAGCGGTGCCCGTGACATTGTGGCACAGATGGAAGTGTGCTGCTGGACCAGCTCGTCCAGCAGCCTGGTGCACCACTTGGCCTCTGCCTCCATCCTCTGCTGAAGGGTCCTGTTGAGGTCCTACAGGGCCACTACGTGCTCCCTCAGAAAACTTAATCACAAGTGTCTGAGAGAAAGCAGCCTGTATCGCATGAATGATGCAAAATACTATTCAACAATAAATACTACTCCTGGGCTTCAGGAAGATGTGGGCTATTCAGTATTACTACATTACTTCAAGAGAAATCCACTCATTATGAAGAGCAAGCTTTTCAGAAAAAAAAAAAAACACATTATGATTTAAATAAACGGCCTTTTGTTACATAGGCCTGATTTTTGCTTCAAGCCATACAGGCTGCTATATACTTTATTTATAGCTGCATGTTTGTAGATACATTCTTCAGTATTCCTGACAATTGAATAAGCAGGCTTTTTTAATGGGAGGTTCACAAAAGGTAGTTTACATTAAGAAACATTTTTTAATTAGCTTGCACAATTAGCCAGACAGACTACGCTCATAAAAAAGGAATGGGGGTGGACTATTAACGTTTGCAAAAGACGTCAATGCTAACTTTTCTAGTGGCATCATGAAGCATTCATTTATTCACCATAGCAACAATAACGACACCAGTCAGAGAGGAAGAGACAAGAAAAAAATATTCCAAAAGGGGAATTGGTTTCTCCATGCTTTGGAAATTTAGCGTCCTTTGGGGACCACAGATACTAGCTTCTGCCTTGGCAAGCTCCGTTTAAGCTTTTAAAAATCATTCACTTTCTCAGTGTAATTCTGATAACTGCAAGTATAATTGCCTCCTTTTAAAAACGTAAGTAAAATGGTGATGTGCAACTCAACTGAACTCTGGTTCACTTGACATATCTTGACAGTGTCAAAACAATATTTCGAAGAAATAAAATGTAATATACTGGATACTATTTAGGAAATTAAGGAAATAATTTGCTAATAGTAAGTTTTAGTTAATATACTGAATCTTACATTCAAATATTCAGACTTCTGAGAAATATTCAGTTTTATGAATGAAAGCGTTATTAACGAATACAAGAACTGATACAGAGATTCAAGGGCTTTGATTCACACTCTTGGCTTGCACAGCCAACAGTTATCAGAGGGATTTCTAGCTATAATTTTGTCAAGTGGACAGGTACAGATGTAATGAATTCATGTATTCATGATTCAATAAAGCCATCTTTAATAACATGCAGGATAGTTTTGCTATGGGCACATGAGAGTACAGCCCAAGAATGTTTTCTTGCAGGGTATCACAGGGGTCTAACATCTTTACTTACTCGATCGACATGTGCATGAAAATTAGCGGGAAGACAGTTCAGTTTGTCATTGAGATTTTGAGCTGGGGTTCATATTATGTGTGTGTTGGGATAACACAATACTGATGTAAAATGGTATTTATATCATTATTATAACTTAATATTTCCTAAATTGTTACAAAGGACTTGCACAGGAGGCATGGGAAGTGAGGATTACAAGTTAAAACTGTCTGACACAATCCATTTTAAGCTTTCATTTGTTTATATTTTTTCCAAACTTTAATTATAGTGTGCCTCAGGCTGAAGTATTTTGGAATATTTCAGCTAAAATAGGACAACAAATTTTCTCCCTGTTGGTTCTTTTGCTTCAAGGAAAAGAAGGATGTATGTAGCCTGACTAGAATGCTTAGGGAGGAAGAGGGGTCTGGGATGAGATGATGAGACTGAGACAAGGACAAATTGGAGGAAACTAGGGTCTAACCAGTGAAGTACACAGCCCTTAGAACCCAGGATTTATGAGTCAATATTGCACTGCCCTCGGCAAATAGCTTTGAAACCCACTGTATTTCAAATGTCTATCACATCTCACGCTAGTAGCTAGCCCAATAGAGGATGACAGTCTACTACTGCCATTGATTACTCTGTTAAGCGGAAAAGGTCTATGTTACGTTCCTAACTATAGACCTGTTCAAGTGATATCAATCTCGGGACAAGATCACAGAGCAGCTGAATAAAGAATTAAAGGAATTAATGCAAACCAACTTGGGTTTATGGAAAATGAACAGGAGCAAACTAACTCAATAACTTTTAAAATTAGATTACAAGTTTGGTTGATAAAGATAATAGCGTTAACATAATATTCTTAGAATTCTGTAAAGTATGAGACTTGGTAATGTGTGACTTTTTGATTAAAAAACTAGAAAGATGTAAAATTAACATGGCAAACATATTTGGGTTAAAAGCTGGATAACAAATAGATCTCAAAATGTAATCATAAACGGGAAATCATCAAACAGTTGTGTTTTTAGTAAAAGCTCTGGTCCTATGCTATTTAATACTTTTATTAATATCCTGAAAGAAAATATAAAATTATTACTGAAAGTTTGCCGATGACACAAACACTGGGGCAATGGCAAATAATGAAGAGGACAGGGCACTGATACAGAATAATCTTGATTGCTTGGTAAACTGGGCACAAGCAAATAATATACATTTTAATATGGATAACTGTAAATGTATACATACAGAAAAACCCTCTCCTCTCCCCAAAAAACAAACAAACAAACAAAGACCTGAGAAAGCATTTGGAGGATTGGTGGATAACCACCTGAACATGACCTCCCAGTGTGAAACTGTAGCTGAAAGAGCTAAGGCAAACCTGGGATGCATAAACAAGGAATCTTGAGCTGGAATAGAGAAGTTACTTTACCTGTACATCTGGCACTAGTGCTAGCACTGATGGAATAACTGTGTCAAGTTCTACTACCCACAGTTAAAGAAGGATGTTGATAAAATGCAGATGTTCAAAGAAGAGACATGAGAATTATTAAAGAACTGGAAAAAGTGCCTTAAATTAACAGATTCTAGCAGTACATCTACATGGCAAAGCCCACAGCTATGAGCCTCAGAGCCTGGGTCCACAGACTTGGGCTCATGATTCCACACTAGAAGTAAGTGTGTTCAAACTTGGGGTGGAGCTCAGGCTCTGAAACTCAACTGCCTCCCTTGGTGCCTCCTCCTGGGGAACAAATATTTAATAATGGGTTTTTCTTCTAACAGAGCAAGGAATAACACAGATCCATTGAGTGGAAGTTTGAAGCTAGAAAACTTAGACTGAACTAAGGCATATATTTTTCCGAGAGTAGTTTAGCCACTGGATTCTCCATGACTGAATGTTTTTAAATAAAAATTGGTTGGTTTTATAATAAATATGCTGAAGAAATTATTTTGGGAAAGTCCTATTATGGTCTGTATTATACAGGATGGTGATTCCCAACCTTTTTTTATACTGGGGACTGGCAAACCCATTCACCAACTTTTGGTGGACTGGTAACATTTTACTTACACATTTGCATATTAATTATGCAAATAATTAATATACAAATATGCATATAAAATGTTACCAGTCCAACAAAATGTTACCCTGCCCCCAGATATGAACTGGTGACCAAGAGTACAGGTAGTCCCCGAGTTACGCGGATCCGACTTATGTCGGATCCGTAGTTACGAACGGGGATTTTCTCGCCCCGGAGGACTCGAGCGGCGGGACGCCTGGTCCCGCCGCCCGCCTCCTCCGGGGCGAGAAAAGCTACTCCCCATCTCCCTGGTCTGCTGCGGGAGCCAGCAGACCAGGGAGACGGGGAGCAAAGCGGCGGAGGACCCGGGGCCGGACCCGCGGCCGCTTCCAGATCAGCTGGAAGCACCGCGGGTCGGGGGGGTCCTGCGCGGCTTTGCTCAGCGTCTCCCTGGCCTGCAGACCAGGGAGACGCTAAGCAAAGCGGCGCAGGACCCGAGGCCGGACCCGCGGCCATTTCCAGATCAGCTGATCTAGAAGCGCCGCGGTCCGGCCCGGGTCCTCCGTGGCTTTGCTCCGCGTCTCCCTGGTCTGCTGGGGGGCGGGGGGACGCAGCTAGTGCCCCCCCCCCAGCAGACCAGGGAGATGTGGAGCAAAGCCCGGGGCCTGTGGTAGAGCAGGTGGGGCGCTGCCGGTTGGTCCCGCAGCACCGCTCCTTGGCGCTACTGGACCAACCCGGCAGCACCCCAGCTGCTCTGCCCCAGGAGTCCTGATTCAGCTACTGCTGATCAGTTTCAGCAGTGGCTGAATCAGGACGCCTGGGGCAGAGCAGCTGGGGTGGTCCAGTAGCGCCGAGGAGCGGCCGCGCTACTGGACCAACCCAGCAGCACCCGAGCTGCTCTACCTCAGGTGTCCCCAAGTTAGCCGCTGCTGAAAATGACCAGCGGCTGACTACAGGAAGCCCAAGGCAGAGTTGCTCTGCCCCAGGCTTCCTGGAATCAGCTGCTGATCAGTTTCAGCAGCAGCTGACTTGGGGACGCCTGGGTTCTTAAGTTGAATCTGTATGTAAGTCAGAACTGGTGTCCAGATTCAGCGGCTGAATCTGGATGCCAGTTCCGACTTACATACAGATTCAACTTAAGAACAAACCTACAGTCCCTATCTTGTACATAACCCGGGGACTGCCTGTATTGTTCGGCCAAAGCGGATATCAGAAGCTGCAAAAGTCTAAATGGCATAATGCTGTATGAATGTGTGTTCCAAAGCCCATGTGGCAACTCTGCAGATTTCCTCCATTGCTGCATATGCCCTGGAGAAATGCAGTCGATGTTGCCATCGCTCTTGTGGAGAGAGCCCGTATGGTTGTTGGGGGCTCTTTCTGAAATATAGTATAGGTCAGGTGTATGCAGACAGAGATCCATTTGGATAACACTGCTCTACAGCCAAAATGCTTCTGAAATAAATGTAGTCAAACTTTACTAATTCTGGGTAACTGAGAACAAAAATGATGCTTAAAATTGTTGATTGGCTCTAGTTTTCAAGATATGCTATTGGGTCAGTATATACGACCCTTGACTTGCGAATGGCGGAGGATAAGTGAGTTATAAAGGGAAGGGATCTCAATTTAAACCAGAAATGACTAAAATACATCTTTGACTGGATCTATGAATAAATCTATGACTGGGTATGGACAGTACTTGCTTTTTAGGCAAAACAATGAACGATGCAATCTGAAGCTGGTATTGCATCATACATGATATTAATTGCATCAAGTTATTACTAGAAGTCATGGATGTTTCGCTGCATAATGGCAATGTTTTGCCATCAATTCCAGTTGGTCATACAGTCCATATGAAGAAAACCTATGACAACATGAAACAACTTTTGAGATGCATAAACTATGACCAACATCAGTGGCAGCTTTGTGGCGATTTGAAGGTTGTTGCTCTCTTGCTTGGTCTGCAGACTGGATACACAAAGTAGTGCTGTTTTCTCTGCAAATGGGATAGTTGTGCAAGAGATTCCCACTACATCAAGATAGATTGGCCACTCCGACAGTCATTGGAGCCTCGGAGGAAAAGTGTTCAGCATCCACCACTTGTTGAATCAAGGAAGACTTTGTTACCACCCTTACACATCAAGCTGGGTCTGATGAAGAACTTTGTCAAGGCCATGGACAAAACACAAGCAGCTTTCAAGTACCTCTGTGGAAAATTTCCAAGGTTAAGTGAAGCTAAGATAAAGGAAGGTGTCTTTGTTGGTCCTCAGATTCGTGAACTTCTTCGAGACGATGCATTTGACCATGCACAGCATGGCAAGGAAAAGACGGCATGGAAAGCCTTCCAGTTAGTGGCAATAAATTATCTCGGAAACAACAAGGCAGACAACTACAGGTTGTCGGTGGAAAACCTTCTCAAGGCTTACAAAAGCCTTGGTTGCAACATGTCACTAAAGATACATTTTTTGCACTCTCATCTAGATTTTTTTCCACTGAACTGCGGAGCAGTGAGCGATGAGCACGGCGAGCGATTTCATCAGGACATTGCAACAATGGAGAAACGCTATCAGGGCAAATGGAGCCCATCAATGCTTGCAGACTATTGCTGGACAGTGACAAGAGATGCTCCATTTAATGAATACAAGAGACATGCCAAGAAGCGCCAAGTAGACACTGAATAGGACTAAACTATGTACATAATAGTTTTTTGCCTTTTGTTTCATAATAAATTTTATTTATATAACCCTTTGGCTAATTTTTAAAGTGTTACATAAACAGGACAGGTGAAATATTATCATGTAAAGCAACCATAAACACATGAAAAGACCTAGGTTTACAATTTATGATTAAAACTCTACTATCTACACAATATACATAGACGTAAAATGTAAAAACTTAAATATCTTGGAAACAGTAGCCAATCAGTTGTTTTAATTGTCATATTTGAATTCAGCACATCAAAATAGATAATAAATAGCACATTTTATCTCTGAAGCAGACAACTTCTAAAAAATTGTACACCAGTGTAATCTCTGTTTTGAAATGGGAAAACCTTGAGCTCTCTCTGCAGTTGAGACAAAGCGTCTTGGAGTTCTGCAAAAGGATTTCATGTGTTGTAAGGAGAATACAATTGCCCTGTGGATGTCTAAGGTATGCAATGTAACCCCCCTGCTATCCTTGTAGGCTTTCAGGAAGAAGACAGGTAAGTATGATTTTGATGTAATGGAATGACGTAAGTACTTTGGGGAGAAACTTGGGTTGTGTACGTAGGACCACTCTGTCCTTATGAAAAATTGTATATGGGGGGAATGACATCAAGGCTCCTAGCTTGCCCACTCTTCTTGCTGAGGTAATTGCAACAAGGAAAGTAACCTTCATCGAGAGATGCAGTAGGAAGCAGGTAGCAAGGGGCTCGAAGGGCTTGCCTATTATTGCCTTGAGCCCCAGGTTTAAGTCCCATGCAGGTGTTGGATCCCTTAATGGTAGAAACATATTGTGGAGGCCCCTGAAAAATTGTTTGATAGAATGGTAAGAAAAGGCAGAGTAAACTTGTAATGGGGGATGTAGAGCTGCGATGGTGGCAAGGTGTACCTTAGAGCTAAGGGATAAACCACTCTGGTGTAGGCTTAGTAAGCAGTTGAGAATATGTGATACGCCTGTAGCTGCTGGAGTGTAGTTATGCTCCGAGCACCATACTGTAAAATTGTGCCACTTGTGCTTACATGTCTCTCTCGCTGGAGGTCTGCGACAGTTCATGACGACCTCCTGTACGGCTTCTTGAATTTGGTGTTATTCCTCGTAGAATGAGGTTTACCAAATTTGAAATAAGGGCTCCACTATTTTGAATTTATTTTGAAATAGCGGTTTGTATGTGTAGACACTATTAAAGTTAATTCGAAATAACAGCTGTTATTTCAAATTAATTTTGTAGTGTAGACATACCCTCAAAGACTAATTTATTATAATAAACAGGTGGACTATTTTCAGTTTCACAACATTTTCATTTGTTTTGAAGATGTACATTCTTTACAGTTGTTTAATTGTATTAGTAGTAACTTTCCAGATAACCAATGTAATATTCGGCAATGTTAATTATGAATCTAATTATATGATTTTCATCTAGGATTTTTTAATACTTATTACTATAGTTGTACTACTTCCTGTTTTTGCCTTCTGTGTAATTACTTAATGTGCATGTGGTTTTGCTCCAGTTTAATGGATGCCAAGTACAAACCACATAATGAATTTTTAAGTTTATGTATATTAAATATTTAGCATTAGTGTCCCAATATTTATTTCTAGCTTTCACATACAAGAAATATTCCAACGTTTTCTTGAACTGAATAACGTCCTGAATTACAATTTTTCATATGCGATATCAAAGAAATTATATAAAATGGCTACAATATCTGCTTGGACAGATGTACACAATGAGAAATAATTCCAATTCCTAAAATAAAGGAATTAGCAGAAGTTAGCATGAGATACAAATTACTCTTACTCGCTGAAAGGACATTAACACACACAGAAAATCTTCCCCCCAAAAGATATCCTCTACCATTAAAAACCATATTAATGTTCAATAATAGTCTTACAGATTATTCTATCATGGGGAACATTTTATCCATCGTGAAATTTTTACATTTCTTTTTTAAACAACATTTCAGTTTGTAGCTTACATTTGAATGTATTTGTAAAACCAATTTTAAAACATATTCCCTCTCATTTTTCCTTCACTTTCCATTACTCATATAAGTATTTTATCTACTTACTGAAAGAAATATGAATATCAAGTGCTGAACATCAAAACTATGCTAAAGTCATGGGTGCTGAGTGGTGCCCAGCACATTGAAGGATTAGTCCCTTAGACAGCTGCAATATCTAACTCTAGGGCTACGTCTACATTGGCATCCCTTTCCGGAAAAGGGATGCTAATGAGACGAGTCGGAATTGCAAATCCGCAGGGGATTTAAATATCCCTCGCGGCATTTGCATTTACATGGCTGCCGCTTTTTTCCAGCTTGGGGATAAGCCGGAGAAAAGCGCCAGTCTAGATGCGATTCTCCGGAAAAGAATCCCTACTTTCCTACTTTCAAGTAGGAATAAGAAATCCTCCGGAAAAGGGCTTATTTTCCGGAGAATTGCGTCTAGACTGGCGCTTTTCTCCGGCTTATCCCCAAGCTGGAAAAAAGCGGCAGCCATGTAAATGCAAATGCCGCAGGGGATATTTAAATCCCCCGCGGATTTGCAATTCCGACTCGTCTCATTAGCATCCCTTTTCCGGAAAGGGATGCCAATGTAGACGTAGCCTAGAAGTGGAAGATTCAACCTCTACATATTCCTTTTCCTACTATCTCACAGGATGAAGCAAGAAATAATCTTAAATAACATATATACATAGTAAAATAGACAGTTTAGAGCCCTGGCATTACTTCCTGCTGAATAGCACAACTGAAAAGCTTTTTTTTTTTTTTTTAAATACCACCCCTAGAGGGCCGCAGCAGTTAGCAGGAACGAGGCAGCCCTCACGGGGGTGGCAATAACAGTGGGATGTGAGGGCAGTTGTGGGGGGCAGGCATCACAGTGGGGGCAGAAGGGGGGGTAGGATAGGGCCAGTAGTGGGGGAGCAGGTATCGCGGAAGGGACGGGACGAGGGGTGGACTCAGGGCTGGATGGTGGATCAGGAGCGGAGGGGAGGGTAACGGTAATGGCAGGAGGGGGATCGGGAACGGGGGAGGACTCAGGGCTGGAAATTGATTCATAAAGGGTGGGATCGGGACCAAGGGCGTGAACGGGGTGGGAGGGGAGGATCAGGAAAAGGAAGGGAACCAGAGATTTGGGTAAGGTCGTGGTGAAGGTCCCTCGAGTCTGAAAAGTTGTAAATTATAAATGTGTTCAGAAAAAAAAAATTAAGTATTGTTGTCTGCCAGCTTATATATGAAAGAAATACTCAATTTTTTTTAAATCCAGCAACACTATTTTTCCTTTTTGGTACTTACAATTTCAATTGTAAACTGAAATAATAAATGTAGGTAATAATTACTCCTGGGAGAAAATATAAGAACATTCATAAGGTGTAGTTAAACATGTGCTATGTTGTCCTTAAATCATCTCGAAGGTGAAATAACAGAAAATATTTTTAACTTGCATTTTTTTAAAAAGTACTTCTGTAAAATAGTCCTTCTAGACATACTACTAAATCAGGTATTTAGCATCATGGTTTGAAGGAGAATTATTAGCCAAAGTACAGGCAATTTTGTAAGCCAGAATGGCCTTTTCCTGACTATGTTTAAATTCCTAACAGTCTTGGGAGCAAGCCAAACAAATCCAACAGAATGAAGCAGCTTGTTAGGATACCTTTGAGGGTACTGAAAACACGAATGCATGTTCTACACAAGCAGTACAATGGCAAAAGAGGTATTTTTCGAATAAAGCCAGTATAAAAACATACCCTATGTGTGTGTCTGTAGTTCTACCTTCACCAGTGAAAACACACCGAGCTGCTAAGGTATCACCAAAGCTAATGTCTACAGGGTGTTCCACAGGATAGAAGGCCTGAAAGGGAATCCAAGGAAAATGGTACAATTACAATTAGTGAACATTCTCAATTAGTGACGTCCTCTCTTTTTTTATTTTATCTGCTAAACATTTTTAATATATATAATTTCATTTTTTATATTAAAATGCATGCACACAAAAGAATGTTAAGAGTCAGAAATTCATAGAATCCTAGAATTCCAGGGCTGGAAGAGACCCCAGGAGGTTATTGAGTCCATGCCCCTGCCCAAAGCAGGACCAAGCCTAACAACATTCTTCAAATTAAAATGTTTCAAAAGTGATCTACAAAACAATTAACATAATTCTATCATGACAAACCAGTGTTAGGGAAAGTAACAAACAGAACATTAAACCCCCTTAAAAACTAAAACGACTTTAAGTGCTGCACCTATCTCTCAGTGATTCTCACTATGGGGGTCTCAGCAGAAATCATGCTAGTGACATTCATTAGCAAAAAACTTGAACACAATGTATTAGCTTACTGGTGAATAAACAATTGGTAGTTTTGTTTGTTCTACTCTCTGAGACAACTTCACAATGTTTTAAAAGGTAAAAATGTGCCAAAGGTATAAAAACAATGAATTATGAATCTTGCTCAAAAGATTGCTCCCTGCATTACTTGATATGTGCAAGGCAGTGCTGAGAAAGCAGCCTGTCAGTGCCAGAGCTCTTTTCCTTTGTGAAGAAGTGACTGAGTGGAGAAGTAAAGAGATAAAAGGGAAACTTTTCTATCATTTTTATTTCCTTTCCTGCCAGTAACACGGGATGAGGAAAGAACGGCGGCACAAGTGTCATAATAGCCAAAAGCAATCAATGTGTGTAATAAAAAAAAAAAAACACTTGAACCTCTTTAATTTGGTAACCCTGGGAGACAGAGTATGCTGGAGGTTTTGCGAGGCCAGGAAGGGCACTGAAGGGTCTGGATTTGAGGGAAGTGCTCACTCGCCACCGCACTTCTTGGGGCATACGTGGCTCTGCACCCTCCTCCACACCCTCTGATGCTATAGGAGCAGCAGGGGAAAAACCACAGGGGAAGTGCCTCACTGTGCTGCTGTTCTCCCAGCTACGGAGAGGGGGACCAGCAGCACGTAGAGATACTTCCTCCTCTGTATCGTGGGGGTTTCTGGATTAGGGGCATCCAGACTACGGTGGTTCAAATGTATTATGTTGTGATGTCTGCATCATAATATTGCAGCAAAACAAGAAAAAAAATAAACAAACCTGTGGTAGCTGCGGACTTTGTCTACCAATCAAAGTCCACTGACCATTCCTCACTCTGTATCCACTTACCACCTTACCTACAATAAACATGTATGAGTGCATGAATGTCAGCTATAAATAGTTTAGGAAAAATCAACATTTTGTATTTGTTATTTTTATTAAACATGTATTACTTAAATTAACATCATGATGTATTAAAGGAAGAAATATTTTAAACAATTATGTAAATTTTCTACTCAAGTATAAATAATGTAATAAGATATTAGATCTATATTTAATTCCAATTTTTAAACCATTTTAGCTATATTAGTTGTAAAACAGAGGCAAATACTTGATATAACAGCAGTAACAAACTCTTACCTAATCTGTGTGTATGAACTCTGTAGGCAAAGAGGTGCATTGGATACTGTTGATAACGGCAGGCGATATCTGCATCAACCACTGTTAAAACAAATAGTAATAAAACATCTGAAAATGCTCCTTATGCAACTAAGGAAAGTGATTTTTACTGTACTTCACTGAAACATACAAGTTTGGAAATAGCATACATGATCTCCCTAGCAGACAGCTCTTCTACAGGGTCCTTCTGTAAACCAGGGGTTCTCAAACTTTTTCTTTCTGAGGCCTGTCACAACATGTCCAAGGGCACACTGAGGGAGGGGGGAAAATTAGAGATCTGGGTTGACAGGGGAAGGTTAGGCATAAGTATAGCTTGACTTCTATTTTGGGTGGGCAGGAGCCAGTGGGGCTTGAGCCAATTTTCCCTGGCACAGTCTCGGAAGAAAATGCCACCTCCACCCAGATTCCCTTCACAAGGCCACCCGCCTAACTGAGCAAGGGGAGGGCACTGCAACCAAAAATTATAACACAAGGTTACAACTCCCAGCTCAAAAAGAGTCTGGCAACAGCTCAGAGTACAGAGTATCTAAGGGATATGTGCACTAAGGGGTGCAGTTCAAGGTGCAGGGAGAAGAGTAAGCAGGGGTTGTGTGCTGGCACAGGGGTAGCTCTTGATGCAGGGAGAAAGGCAGCGAGTGGCCTGCAGGCACAGGGGTAGCTCAGGGTGCAGGGAGAGAGATAGAAGAATACTGGGAGGGCTCCTGGTTCCTGTTCCCCAAGGGCTCTGCCAGCCACAGAACCAGGTCTCCCCACCCAACAGGCTCTTACTGGCTGTATGATCAAAGGAGGCTTGGAGCTGATGAGTAGCTGCAATCTAGGGCACCTGCAGGAGATGAGCCGGGGATGTCTGCTCCATGGTACCAGCCAGAGAACAGCAGCTGTTCGGCATAACCTAGTTCTGGCTTCCTGACTCTGATCTGGCTGAGAACAGGGAGCAAAGGAAATGGGAGGAGGGATCTTCCCAGGACTGCCCTGCTCTTTCATCATATTTATTTTGGGGGTAACACTGTGTATTCTCTCAACTCTGCCATGTGCTTAGTGCTTCTGCTCTGTGACAAGATTCAAGGTTTGAGGCTCCAGAATTCATCTCTGCTGCTTCAGGCTTCAGATCCACTGGGGATGCAGAAAATCAGGGCTTCAATTCCATGGCTCCTGGCTTCAGCTCTCTGGAAGTTCCTGGGACTTGGGCTCTGACAGTGGGAGCCCTTTGGCTTCAGGGTTGGTCACATTGCCGGGAGCCCAGGGGTTGGAGTGCAATGGAGCCCTGTGGCTGGGAAGGGAGTTCTGCTGGGTCTGCTGACTGATCCCAAGAGAGTCCATCAGCAGAGGAGTGGAACTGGCCTCCCTTAGTCCAGAAACTCCCCTATTCAGGACCAGTCAGGTCCTGAGGCGCTGGACAAGGGAAGTCCAACCTCTATTACATTTTTAAAGAAATAAAGTCACCTATTTTTTTATCCCAAAGAAGTAGACTTTTTATTGGTAAGTTACATGTTTGTTTTGTTAAGGGTAAGAATTAAGCTGATAAAAATATCTGTAATAGTTGCTCACTGGTTATGTAAAAATAAAATCTAAAACAACTTTCAGATTATATTACAGTGATGATTATTCTTCCACGCCATATTATTAGGCTCTCTGAACCTAATCTGATGGAACATCAATATAAATTGAAGAGTACAGGTAATTGTTTATTTATTTTAGGAATAAACTCACCTACGATTTTACAGTTCAGAGTCTCTGTGAAATTATTTTCCATGTTTGACAGTTGAACATCAGAAGATGAAAATTACAGATTACTTTATAGGTTTCTCTCTTACCTTTCTCCCCTGGTGGTATAACAGTATTCACAGACATCATAAGATACATGCCAGCAATCAAAGGTTGCCTGCAGAAAAATAATCACATTTACCTCACACCTCCATAAGCCAATTAATTGTTAAAATGGTCCTCTGCAGGCTATAATATCTATAACAATTAAAAAAGCCCCTTAGATATCAAATGTAAAATGTTGTATTACTATTAAAAAATCAGTTTCCAAGGTGGAAAAATCATAGGACTGAAAGGGACCTCAAGAGATGTTTTGTTTCAGTCCCATATTCTCAAGACAGGATTAAATATTATCTAGACCAGGGGTTTCTCAACCCTTTTTCTTTCTGAGGCCTGCACAACTTGCTAAAAAATCTCTATGGCCCAGCTGTGCCACAACTGTTTTTCTGCATGTAAAAGACAGAGCCAGCATTTAGCAAGCACAGCAATTGCGCAGGGCTCCATTCCACAAGGGGGAAAATGGTTATCTACCTTTCATAACTATTGTTCTTCAAGATGTATTGATCATTTCCATTCCATTCTAGGTGCATGGCACTCATGTGCACGGCTGTCAGAAATGTTTGCCTTGGTGGTCTCTGAAGGGCTTGCTTTAGTGCCCCCAGAATGCTGCACTCATACTGCAGTATATCAGGCGCTTCTGGCCATAGGGCCCCTCTGGTTTTTCTTGCTGACAACACCAACAGAAGGGTAGGAGAGTGAGTAATGAAATGGACATGAGCAACATATCTTGAAGAACAACCAATACAAAAGGTAGGTAACCACTTTTTCTTCTTTAAATGCGTGCTCATGTCAACTCCATTCTAAGTGACTCAAAATCAAAATCCTTGGAGGTGGGCTCAGAGTTCAAAGATTGGAGATAGGACCACTGCTCTGCCAAAGCCAGCATCATTTTGAGCTTGCTGGTCAGTGCACAGTGAGAAGCAAAAGTGTGAATGGGTGATCAGAATATGGCCTGACAGATTTCTTGGATTGGCACCTGAGCAAGGAAGGCTGCCTGCACCCTGATTGAGCAAGCCATTTCTATCCACAGTGGGACAGGCAGCTTCACTAGCTCATAAAAGTAGCAGATGCAGGCCATGATCCACAATGATAATCTTTGGGCAAACACTGGGCAACCTTTCATTCTGTTCGCAACCATCACAAATAACTTTTATCCCATGGAATTGCTTTGTTCTACCTACGTAAAAGGCCAATGCCTGTCTGACATCCAGGGTATGCAGCCTGACTTCTCCATCCTTTGTGTGAGGCTTTGTACAAAGGACCAGCAAGTATATGTCTTGACCAGTATGGAACTGGGAGATGATTTTTGGCAGAAGGGCTAGGTGTGAACACTGCTGGATCTTGTCCTTATAGAAGACTATGTAAAGCAGTTCAGATGTTCATGCTTTGATTTTGGATAGCCAACAAGTTGAAGCTGTAGTGACTTGGAAGGATACCTAACAGCAAAGCAGGAAGGAACTGATGGCTGTGGGGTGCACCTCGACCAAAGACAGCAATAGAAGCTGGAGCTTAAGGTGCAGAAAATAGTCTAGGACATTTTACAGTAGGACTTCTTCTGCATGGACATGAAGATTCATGACCCAATATGTAAATTGCTTCCATTTACCCACATAGATAACTGCAATGAAGGGCTTTCTGATGTCTAGCAGGACTTGCTGGATGCCAGCAGAACACTTGTTCACCACCATTTAGCCACACAGCAGGCAGGTTGTCACATGCAGTGCTGTTCAACAGCAGATTGTCAAGGTTCTGTATCAGATCCAGCCAAAGAGGTAGCACCAGGAGAGCAGAGAACAGACTCAACAGCATGCTCCAAACCAGCATTGACAAGGCAATACTGAGGCCACAAGGATGACCATGCCTTTGTCTTGCTTCTCTTTTAGCAGGACCCTCTGGATCCAGGGCACTGATGGAAAGGAGTACATCAGTACTCCTGACCATGGTATCAGGAAGGTATATGAGAGGGATCCATTGTCTCTGCAGAAAGCAGAATACATGGCACTTCCTGGGATGCAAAAAGGTCTACCTGGGGAGATCTCACACCTGCAGAAGATTAAGTCTAACACCTCTGGATGGGGTGACTATTCATGGTGAAATGAAGTCCTGCTGATGTGATCCACTAGGACATTTTTGGTTACTGGCTGTTGGGTGGCCATCAAATGAATGTTGTGCCACATAGAAATGTCCCAGAGGCTGAGCACTTCCTGACAAAGGGCCAAGGACCTGCTGTTCCCCTGCCTGCTGATAATCTATCATGGCCATATTGTCCATCAGGACCTGCACCACCTTGTCCTTCAGGTCAGATTAAACATTTTGAGCTCCCTGACATATATGTGAAGGGCCAGGTTGAGTTGCAACCAACTATCTTTGGTGTTAAGTTTGCCCAGGAGGGCTCCTCAGTCTAGATCTAAAGCATCCGAGACGAAGGTGAGACATGGGAATGGGGCATGAAAGGAACTCCTTGTAGTAGCAATATTAGGATATGGCTCTGTACTGTGACTGATTGGTCTAGGGGGTACCTGCTGGGAATGTAAATTGAGGCCAGGCATAGTCGTAGAGGCCTCAGATGAAGTCAAGCATGGCTGTCTACATACGTGAATACGGCCATGCGGCTTAACAGTCCCAGACTCCTGTAGGCCATGGTGAACAGGTGCGCTTTTATCTGGGAGATTAAGTCTGCCATGGCCTGAAAATGTGCTTTAGGAAGTAAGGCCCTGGACAAAGTGGCAGAGAGAACTACTCCAGTAAACAACATGCTGGCCTAACTTTAACTTGACTCTTCTGTGTTTCTTAACAGGCCAAGATCTCTGTAGGAAGAATACAACCAATCAAGATTCCTTTGCCCAGCTCCAGAGATCTTCCTTGATAAACCAATAGTCAAGATACAAAATGATCAGGACCCACTGATGTTTGCAACCAGCTACCACTGATGCTATGCATTTTATGAACACCCTTGGGGATGAGAATAGGCCAAAGGGTAATGCTATGAACTGGAAGTGGTGTTTAGCCACTGTGAAGTACCGGAACCGTCTGCGTCCTGGGAATATGGAGACATGGAAGTAAGCATCCTTTAAATCAAGAGCAGTGTACCAGTCCCCTGGATCCGGGGTGGGATGATGAAGTCCAGGGAGACCATGCAGAATTTAAATTTCTTAAGACTTGCTGAATCTAGACAGCTCCAGAAAGGGTCTGAGGCCTCCTTTGCCCTTTGGGTTAGGAAGTAGTGGGAACAGAATCCTTTCCCTACCATGTACCAAGAAACCTTCTCCACAGACCCCCAAGCCCAGAAACTTTTCAGTATCCAGAATGAGGAGCTGCTTGTGAGAACCGTCTGACATAATCCAGGAACAGGCCAAGTGGTAAGGAAAAAGGAATCAAGGAAAGGGCGGGAAGAATCTGGGCAGATGGCTGGTGCAATAAAAAGGAACTGAGAGGGTGAGGGGCTGGCAGAATCTAATACACCATGGCATGTATATGGCACTACAGAGGGGCACCACAGCTGGCCTTATGGATACCGCTAAGACAAAAGTCTCTGACAACCATTCATATGGGCAAATGAACATCTAGAATGGAATCAACATGAGAAAATACTTGCAAATGCTTTCTTGAAAAAGCCAGTTGTTCTGGCTTCAACTCAGGATGGTGGGGCTTAGGATGCAGGACTTCCGACCCATGTAGTGGGTCTTAGGCTGGAACCACTGATCTAGACCATCTCAACAGGTGTTTGCTTAACGTGCTCTTAAATATCGCCGAATACAGAGATTGCATAACCTTCCTAACCAATTTATTTCAGGGCTTAATGTCCCATTTATTATTTTTTTCCTAAAGTTCAATCTAAACCATCAATTGCTTCTTTCTACACTCTGTGGTTATAGAGGACAATTTTTCCCACTTGTCCATGTAACAATCATTTATGTACTTGAAAACTGTTATGTCTACCTCCATAGTCTTCTTTTCTCCAGACTAAACAAACCTATTTAAAAAAAAATATTGCCTCATTGTTTAGATTTTCTAGACCTTTCATCATCTTTGCTGCTCTTCTCTGGACTTTTTCCAATTTGTCCTGAACGATGTTGTCCAAAACTGGATACAAAATACTCCAGCTGAGGTGTAATTATCACAGAGTAGAACAAAAGAATTACTTCTCATGTATTACTTACGACACTCCTTTTAATACATCCCAGAATGGTGTTGCATTTTTTGCAACAGTGTCACACTTTTGTTTTGAATAGTGAACCACAAGCTAAATACAAAAGTCATAATTCAAAACGATCTGGACAAACTGGAGAAACGGTCTGAGGTAAATAGGATGAAGTTTAATAAGGACAAATGCAAAGTACTCCACTGAGGAAGGAACAATCAGTTTCACACATATAGAATGGGACGCAATTGTCTAGGAAGGAGTACTGCAGAAAGATCTAGGAGTCATAGTGGACCACAAGCTACATATAAGTCAACAGTGTGACGGTGTTGCAAAAAAAGCAAACATGATTCTGGGATGCATTAATAGGAGTGTTGTGAGCAAGACATGAGAAGTCATTCTTCGGCTCTATTCTTTGCTGATTAGGCCTCAATTGCAGTATTGTGTCTAGTTCTGGGCACCACATTTCAAGAAAGATGTGGAGAAATTGGAGAAGAGCAACAAGAATGATTAAAGGTCTAAAGAACATGAGCTATGAGAGAAGGCTGAAAGAACTGGGCTTGTTTAGTTTAGAAAAGAGAAAATTGAGAGGGGACATGATAGCACTTTTCAAGTACCTAAAAGAGTGTTCCAAAGAAAAGAGAGAAAAATTGTTCTCCTTGGCCTATGAGGATACAACAAGAAGCAATAGACTTAAACTGCAGCAAGGGAAGTTTAGGTTTGACATTAGGAAAAACTTCCTAACTGTCAGGATGGTTAAACACTGGAATAAATTGCCTAGGAAGGTTGTGGAATCTTCATTACTGGAGATATTTAATAGCAGATTAGACAGACATCTATCAGGGATGGTCTAGACAGTGCTTGGTCCTGCTGTGAGGGCAGAGGACTGGACTTAATGACCTTTTGTGGTCCCTTCCAGTGTTAGTGTTCTATGAATCTATGACCCCTAGATCTTTTCTGCAGAACTCTTTCCTAGGCAGTCATTTACCATTTTGTATGTGTGCAACTGATTCCTTCCTACGTGGAGTACTTTGCATTTGTCCTTATCGAATTTCATCCTATTTCCCTCAGACCATTTCTCCACTTTATCCAGATCATTTTGAATTCTAATCTTATCCCTCATAGCTTGGTATCATCAGAAAAGTTTATAAGCTAAATTGATGAAGATATTGAACAGAATTGGTCCCAGAATTGATCCCTGACAAACCCTGCTAGATATGCCCTTCCAGCAAGACTCAAACACTGATGACTACTCTCTGAAAATGGTTATCCAACCAGTTTTGTACTCACTTTATAGTGGCTCCATCTAAGTTGTATTTCCCTTGTTTGTTTATGAGAAGGATATGCAAGACAGCATCAAAAGCTTTACTGAAGTATAGACATACTACATCTACCTCTTCTCCCCTATCGATAAGGCTGGGATGGGAGCCTTGTTACCATTTCAAAGAAAACTATCAGGTTGATGTGACATGATTTGTTCTTGACAAATCCATGCTGACTGTTACTTATCACCCTATTATCTTCCAGGTGTTTGCAAATTGGTTGCTTAATTATTTGTTCCCTTATCTTTCGAGGTACTGAAGTTAAGCAGATTAGTTTGTAATTCCCTTGGTTGTCCTTATTTTCCTTTTTATAGATGAGCACAATATTTGTCCTATTGCAATCCTCTGGAATGTCTTCCATCTTCCCTGAGTTTCCAAAGATAATTGCTAATGGCTCAGATATCTCTTTAGTCCACTCCTTTAGCATTCTATGATGTATTTTTTCAGGTCATGGCAACCTAAAGACACTCAACTTGTTTATTTAACTTTTAGCTTTAGGTGTAGCATAAAAAGAAAATTATATAATGTAAAAGGATGACTGTTAGACAATAAATGATTCATTTTATTGTAAAACTAAAATGTCATTCAAACTCGTGTTCAAGTGTGTTCATTTCAGGCTGTGAAAAAGAATTTTGAACCTGATGACAATGAAATAAGTGAAAAATTCATATCTACTTTCATGGCAATAGGGAATCCCTAGATTAAATTTGGATAAACTGCATGAAACTTATTAAAAGTACTTACCTTTGACGTGTCAGGTGTAAAGTTACACCAGAGCAATCCTTGTGTTTATCTGCATAAAAAATGAAACAGGAGTTTAACAGCTTATTTTCAGTGATTTTAACTGAAAGTGTAAGTGTTTAGTGATTTTTACTTAGTGGATTAAAAAAGACAAAGATAAGAGACGTCTTTGCTATACATGTTATACTTATTCTCCAAGCAGTCTTCCTGATGAAACTGTATTTTCATCATAATTCTCGGAACTATGCAAATATTAGAATAATTTTATTTACTGTTCAGAACTACAGGAGCCTGAAAGTCAGAGTGCTATGCTTAGATTTTAAAGCAAAAGCAGAAGTGATCTCAAGCCTGAATCAGTAACAGGTTTTTTTTAGCAGGAATTTAAAAATGCAGAACTTTGTTGCCTTGAAATATGTGTGTGTGGTGAGGGAGAAGGCATTTTATAAAGCCCAAAAGCAGCTGTTTTGCTGCCCAACGAACTAATTTACATTTGGCAAAGACGACTGAAAATGAATAATTTTGTAGAATAGAACCTCAACTTTTTATCCATTAAAAGAGAATTCATTGACAGAAATGGCCATGGTGCCTCATTATAAAGTCACAATTTGCAGTAACATACTGTACTTGAAGAAAAATAAGTGTATATTCATAGAACTACTGAATGATTCACCATCCTATAAAAAGTCCAACATTGTTAACTTATATAATCATTGCTTAATAAGCATAACATTTCATCTAATCCCCCCCCCCCCCACTAATTTGATATCTAGTGGTTTGAGGTATTTAGCCAACTTAACTTTTGTTTTGCTTTTACAGTCATATATTCTTATCACAGAAAATGTTTTAGATAGAAACTGGCTACAGTGAGATAATGAAAGTGTCTATAGCCTTTTTTATAACTAGATTTTGCATTGCAGACAACATCTCACTATTAACTGATGAGCTTTACTTCAGGTTTATTTCACTAACATTTGAGTTTGCCTTAAATAAAATACAAAGTAAGAGAAAGTATAAAATGGACAGTGTTGAAAAGTAACTAACTCTTTTTGTAGTAATGTGTACTCAAGAATTATTAAAAATGCTACATCAGTAAAGAAAGTTGCCTAAACAATCTCTCTAGATTCTTAGTTATTCCTATCACCATGGTATATGAGCATGTATGTTTCTGTAGTTTCATTTTTCCAACAGGCATTTCTATTGCAAACTATAGCTGCAAGTCATTGGTGCTGAATCTTTAACACACAGCAACAAAGCAAAAAAACCTCTTCTGGATATGTTTAAAGGAAAAAAACTGAATGCAGCTTTCTTATCTTGATCACGCTTCTCAACCAGATAAGACCCTTTTGCTGTAGTCACATCAAATGTTCAGGAAGCCATGTCTAATGAGGCTTCTTGGAAAAAAAGTGTATTGAAGCGGAAACAGAAACATCTGAAAACTCAAGTGGCAACACAGATAAGAAAAGCAGAACCTTCCACTACAAATGGAACCTCAGACTGCATCTCATAACCAATGTGGAGAAAGACCTGAAATAGAGAGAATTCTGTAACTCCTAATGCTTGTTTAGAGTGGATGAAATAGGGTTTTAGCAGACACCACAGGTACAATTTCATTTAAAGTAACAATCCTGTAAACCACCACAACATTCTGAAAATCAGCCATTATTGTTGGTCCATCTTTCTCCATTTTACAAAGCAGGAAAACAACCTGCCAAATATGCATGGTTCAGTTTGAACAATGGGAAATGAAGACTTTTGATGGGAGGTTATTCTTTTAAAAATAGCATACACATTTATGAATCATGACTGGTTTAGTACTAATCTTTTAAACAAAGCTTTAGGTAAGATAATCATAATGCCCAGGGAGAGTAAAACAGTACTTTACCACTGAGAGACTTATAAAACAAAGGTTTTGTTATTAGGGCTGTCAGCTGATGTGTGTTAAAGCCTGCCATTAACCTAGGGAAGTATTAACGCCTTAATCACAGGCATTAATGCTGCACTACCCCTTTGAAGTGTTGCTCCAGCACTTCAAAGGCACAGTGCATTAGGAGCCTGGGATCAGCTGGCGTCCCCAGTCTGGTCCAGTGGTCCCCAGTCCAGTCCGGTCTGGCACTTCCAAGGGGCAGTGCAATGTGGAGCCGGGGATCTGCTGGGCAGTCCAGCTGATCCCCGGCTCCTAATGCACTGCCCCTTTGAGGTGCTGGGGTGGTGCCTAAAAGGAGCAGCGAAGCACGGAACCGGGGTCAGCTGGGAACTGCAGCTGATCCTGGGCTCCGGTGGGGCTGCCACTTGGAAACGCCAGGGCAGCCTTTCCAGGGGATAGCTGCACTTAGCCTGGGGTCAGCTGATCCCGGGCTTCCGCAGTGCTACCCCTTTGAAACACTGCCGCAGCGTTTCAAAGGAGCAGGGCATGCAATTAATTGTGTGATTAATCACAATTAATTTTTTTAATCGTCCAATTTATCATGATTAATTTCTTTAATCACTTGATAGCCCTACTTGTTGCAATGAAAGATGTGCTATATAATACTGATTGTAACCACATCTTATTTTCTGGGAATTGTAAAACGCAGGAAAAATACAAATCACTAGCATGTATGCTTTGAAAAGAATAGCCTTCCAAACATATTTTGAACTATTACATTATTGGATTACATGTGAATTTTAAACCTGGGTAAAACTGCTTTACTCCAGATGTTTCATATTTTATTGCAACAAGCATATTCATCAATACACTTAGAACAGGATGAGTACTGAACTACTTTGTGTATGAAGTGCATTCAAATAAGGAAGCAATACACAAATACATTCACAAATGATGAAACACTCTCTTAAAAATTAACTTGTCCTATTAAACTGAGTGATGACACATGGAAGTCTTTCCCCCGATCTACTGATCTTTTCTTTAAAAAAAAAAAAAAATCCTCCTTCCCCTCAAGATTTTGATATAAATATTGGAGGGGAGCCTCCACTGAAAGTGAGAATTTATTTTCCATATTGTTAGGTAAATCTGAACACACAATTTAGATATAAAGGCGAGACTGAAAGCTAGAGATGAGGGGAAAATGCAGTAAGCAGCTACGGGGTAGAGGTCCAGGAAAAAAAGAAGAAAAAAAAAAAAAGAAAAAGAAAAATGGTGAAGATACTTCATGTCAGAAAGAAGCAATACTTGTCAATCACAAGAAAATAAATGCTGCCTTCAAAAGAACCAAGTCAGAGATCACAAAAACACTAGGGAAGGAAAGTTACTTGATCATGTTTAGGAGAAATGAAGAAAAAATAAATAAAATAAAGGGGAGAAAGAGAGAGACAGAGAGACAGACAGAAAGATCATTTCATGTCTAGAGCATTAAAACTGTTCTATTTTTTCTGACAATCTTCAAGAGCAAGTACCTACCTTGCCTGGCCTCATCCCCTTAATTAACAGCAACTTCATTTGTCCCACAATCTCAATTTTTATGATTCAATTCTTTCTTGAAGTAGACTATTTCACCTTCCCAACTTCAAAAATTTGTGTTAAAAATCTAGCTATTTTGTTCGTCAAGGCAATGACTGAACTGCTATAATCCTCGGCTTGTACAAGGCTGAAACTGTATAATAGATTATTATGCATCAGATATAATAAAGGTTTGAAAATGTTTGTTTCCACAGAGAAAGTTTTGGATATATCCTTTGTTACACAGGGCCAAATATTCAAGTATATTTAGTAATTTTTACACTTCAGATTGGGGCTCCAACCTCAGAGACACTTTTAGGGGGTTGATTTTCAGGAAGCACCAAAAATCTTGGGAAAGCGCTATTTGTAGTTGACCCCCAAAACAGAGGTGACACAAATTACTCAGCACTTTTGAAAATCTTGGCTTTCACCTTTAAGGCACAGGTATTTTCCTATGTAAACCTGTCAAAAATATTTCAGTCTATTCACGCTCAAATGCCTTCTACCTTCGCAACTTTCAGTGTGTTGAGTCAATAGGTGAAGTTTCCCTTTAATCTCAATTTAGCAATACCTAAGTAAATTCACAACTATCAACAAACAAATTGACCTTCATACTGCCACAAGATAAAAGTGCTCATGTTACTCAACTCCCAACACCACACTGTAGATCAGTGTTTCTTAAACTGTGTTCCATGGTACACTGGTGTGACACAAGGCAGTCAGAGGTGTGCTGCGGAGAACAGAGTTCAAAATGGCTGCCCCTAAAGGGGCTGGTGATTTTTTTTTTTTGCTCAATAACTTTTCCCCGACCCCCTTCCCTTTATTTTTGTTCAATAGCTCCCCCTTCAGCCCCCTTTTTTTTCCCCTCAACAAAAAAATCCTTGGTGTTCCTCATTAAAAAAAAATTGTTTGGTGTTCCTCAGTCTTAAAAGGTTTAAGAAACACTGTTGTAGATAATAGCAAGTTGACTTACAGTGCACTACAGCAAGAGCAAATTAATATAAAGATAGGGTAGATTCCAGACTTGCACAAGTGATCATCTGGAGAGGTCTTTAATTTTTGTATTTCAATACAACCACTTGTGCTAAATAGCCTCAAAATATCTGCACAGATAAACGTTAACTGCTTTCCCTCCCCACAATGCACATCCTTGAAACTATCAAAGCTGTTGAGCGCTCAGTTCAGCACAGCTGAAAAGAATGAAGCAAATGACAGTGCGTGTCACAATCTCCAAAAGAGCTTTTCTAATAAATGCTGTTACAGCTAGGAAACTGTGGTGAAATATTGCACAAATCTAACAAAATCTTAAAATCATCTTTCCAACCTGTCACTCTGGCTAGTCTAACTCCTTTGATTTTGCTTTTCAGCTACAGAGCAAGTACACATTGCTCTAGGATAAATAAATTATTAGCTTCCATTTGCCCTATAGCAAATACAAGAAAATACATTCATCCACTTCAGAAGCAGGTTTCTTTCACGATGATTCTCTATCCTGGATTTCCCGCAGAGATCAAAACAAGAAGAATTCTGCCCCTGCTTATTTCTTTTATCAATGGTGCAGGTTGAAAATGCAACAGTATGGTTTGAAATATAAACGGAGACCATTTGCTTTATCATCACATCACAATTAATTTTCTAAAAATGTACAGTTAAAACTAAATCCAATAGCCAATGTGTGCTTAATTCAGCAAAGAAAATATATTGTGCATGATTCATGTCACCATTCACGAGGTTTTATAGAGAAATTGTTACTAAATAAGAGCTGGTTGGAAATGTTCTGATAGAAGGATATTGCTTCAGAAAACACTGATTTGTCAAAATTTAAAATATTATGAAAGGATATGTCAATGTAGGCAAAATTTCCGATAGTTTCCTGACAAGTCACTTTCCTGACCTCTTCCCTGGCTGTATACAACCAGAAGGGTTGACACAGAGCCAAAGCTCCCAGAACTTCTGGGATTGTTTTGGGGTTTTCAAAACAAAATATTGAAGAATTTCACTTCCATAAAAAAGTTAAAGTTTTTGGAATGTCATCCTGAATGAGGCTGAAAAGGTTTCCAAAATGTTATTAAAAATTTGACAAGAAATTCTGTTTCTCAGCCAAATCTACTGAATACTTAAGGAAATCCTTCCTCTAGCTCTTATCTATTGTTGGAAACAAAAAATGTCTATTTTTAGTGCATTTAGCATACACAGGTATTGGTATGAACTATGAAACCTGGCCCAAAATCTATCTTCACCATTTTCATTATTTTATTCTATGTATTTCTAATATTCACATAGGATTCAGGGAACAGTACGGGAAGTTGTAAGAGGCAATTTAATACCTATACATTTACATACATATCCTTTTTGATACACTGTTTTGGTTAATTGCCTTCTTTAGACTTCAACCTTGTCAGGACTATTTTTATTAAAAATTCTTATTTTTCTGCTTTCATAATCAGGCAGACCAGTACATTTTTAAGAGAATCATGCTCTTCATCCAAAACACTCAGCATCTACTTAAAATACTTAAAATTCATTTAAAAATAAAATTCAATATACATTTGTTTTGCATTACATTTTTCGAAAAAGAGGTTTATGAAATTCTCTATGGAATTCACTTTGAACTCAGCTGCCTTTGGATAAAATGCTTATTTTTTTCTTTGTAATTTCCAATGTGTTCCTACTTTATTCATAGTACAATTTGTGTTTTTTCTATTCAATAATTTAACAGCTATGAATTTTCTTTTATATTAGTCAAGAGAGACTCTAGCTTAGTAATGAAAATAGTTGCCTTATATTTGGATCATAGTAAGCAGAAATCCTGTAAAGTTTATATTTTTGATAAAAGCTCTTCATATTCATTTTCTCTGCATCACATCATAGTCATTTTCGGCACTTAAATTGTAGTCATACTCTGTTAAAGTAATGTTGTAAAAATGTTCAACAGATCTCATTCCTATGTGTACTCAGAGCCACATATGGTCACTACAGTGATAAAAATGTGACCATATTGGTTTTTTTCCCCTTTTTCTTTGTTTCTGTCAACTCTGCAGATTTAACACAGCTAGATCCTATTCCTTCTTATCAATCACTAACATTATTTACTTTACTTTCCCATTTTCACCTATGCAAAACAGAATTAAAGCAATTAAAGTTGCACAGGTATCTGTGAGGTCATAATTTAGCCTACAGATTTTTTTTAAGTCATGAAGATGTATGAAAAGAAGAAACCTAGCTTGATTTTAGTTACTAAGTTAAGCTTGCAAGATTGTCAGTCTTTTCATCTTGTGAGCAGAGAACATTAGATATGGAAAATAATGACATGCAAACATGAAATTCCATGATGCAATTTTACAGTCACTCTTTTGAATTTTGAATAGCATAAAACCTTAATAGTCAAAACACTACTAAATCCGAATAGACTGCACAAGTATATAATTTTTTCAACTGCTAGTCAATCATCATGAAGATTTTCGCAAGAAGCTGAGAATGTCTCTCATTTTAACCTTATCAACAAAATCAACAGATAATCTACTGTAAATTCTACAGTTACTTATGTTTTTAGTGGAAAATTATGGTAGGTCTTTGGTGCCCAAATGGCATTTCACAAACCACATGCACATCAACCAAGGACTACATCTATCTGCTGTACTTCTAAGAGTGATAGCACTGTAGTACACCATCAAACTCTTTCCATGGAAAAAAATCTACAGAATAGTGTTACACTCAAGAAGGAACGTGAACAACATAAAACATGCTGGATGTGTGAGATGGCCACTGCAAAAAGAAGCGTGTGTGGGTGTCTAGTCAATAAAGCCAGAGAATCCAAAGTAATCTCAGCTTCACAGTAGAGCCAGGTAGGAAACTATTTTCCCATTGTGTGAGTATTTTGAGAGTTCAAACGTTTTTCCTGTTTCACATCAGGATAAAACTGAGATCTCTTGATTGGTTTTTTTTATTGGGGAGAGGAAAAACCTACCACCCCATAACAGCCAGACCAGTGGTTAGGATATCATGATTAATAATCAAGAACAACAGAAAATCAAGATGGCAAACATTACATGATTAGAAGCGGTTAAACAATGTGTGTTAAAATGTATTTCTAAATGAGAAATCATGGTCAAGTGACTGTTTCTAGTGCAGTTTCACACCTTTATTAATGATTGTGAAAGAAACCATAAAGTTGTCACTGGCGATGCACTGCAGATGACAAAAAAATTGGGAGAGTGGTAAATAAGGAAGAGAGCAAGTCATTTATACAAAGAGATCTGGAGTGTTTGGTAAGCTGTGCACAGGCACACAATGTGCATTTCAATATGGTTAAATGTAAGGTCATCAATCTAGGAACAACAAATGTAAGCCATAAATACAGAATGAACAGTTCTATACTGAGAAAGTATGACTATAAAAGAGACATGAGGTCATAGTGGATAAACAAATGTCCTGGTTTCATAATGCTTGTATTTGGAATAATTGACATTCCTGTAATTTTTTTACCCTTAATTTAATCATATATACTTTCACAACCGTAACGCCACCTTAATGTATTTTTTTGCTTAGGAGCATAAATAGCATTCAAACAAAAAAACCACTCCCCTCCCCAGATTTAATTTGATAACCTTTTATTAAACATGACTGTTTTTACGTATCTTACTCTGTATAGTTAAGTTTATGCTTTTCACAGATAAACTTTATTTTTTAACCTACATGTGGTAGTCCCTAGTTTTGGTCTCTTGCCACAAAACAATAATGTTTAAAAAACAGTTACTCGTCTTTGTAACAGTTGTTGTTTGAGAAGTGTTGCTCATATGTATTCCAATTATGCATATGCATGCTGCGTGCATGGCTGCCAGAAAGTTTTACCCTCACTGCTACCTGTGGGGTGGCTGTGGAGTCCCAGGAGAGGCGCCAGAGCGACACCCTATATATGACCCTGCCAACCTGACTGCCCCTCAGTTCCTTCTTGCTAGCTACTCTGACAGTGGGAGAAGGAGAGTTGATATGGAATAAATGTGAGTAGTGGCTGTGTGCATGCCCAAGAACTTCATCGTATTACAAGAGTCCTTGAGGCTATGCAGCTGTGAGTTTATTAGGGCCATGAAGAGACCCACTCCATCAAAGGGAAGGTCCTGAATAGTTTGCTAGCCCTCAGGGGAAAGCCTGAAGGCTGTAGCCAGGCAATCCACTGCACTGCAATGCTGGAGGACAAGATGTGTGCTGTTGAATCTCCAGCGTCCAACCAAGCTTGGAGGCAAGTGCAGGAGACTGCCTTGCTATCCTGGACCAAGGCTGCAAACTCCTCCCAAGACTCCTGAGGCAGCAGGTCTTTAAACTTGAGTAGAGAGGACCAGGAGTTGTAATTATAGCGGATCAGGATAGCTTGCTGATTCACTACCCAGAGTAGCAGTCCTCCCATACAGTAGAACTTCCAGTCAAATATGTTGAGGTGCTTTGTGTTCTTAGATTTGGGTACCAGAGCATGGTGGCCCTGACACTCGTTCTTGTTCATCACCTACACCACCAGGGAGAACAGTGGAGGGTGGATAAACAGGTATTCAAAGCACTTAATAGGGACAAAGTACTTTTTTCAAACCCTCTTGGCCATTGGGGGAATAGAGGCAGGGGTCTGCCAGATGGTCCTAGTCGAGATCAGGATGGACTTAATTGGAAAGGGCACCTGGGAAAGGCCTTCAAGAGCCAGTATATCCGCCATGCTGTCATCCTGCTCTATTACTTCCTGTACCTGAAGGTTTAGACTAAAGACAACATTCTGGAGCAGGTCCTGTAAAGCCCTGTAGTCTATGGAGGGAAGGCTTGTATTGGAGGTGCCTGCCACCGCCACATCTGGTAAAGATGACTAAGAGGCCACCAGTGGGCCTGCATCATGCCTATCCCTGACTGATCCTGAGTTTGGGCCGAGGGGCTATGGAGTGCTGCAGGAGGTGTAACTGGAGATTCAGGATCTGGCCATGGAGGGTAGCTAATAGTTGCCTCTGGGTCCCTGGATTTGAAAGGAGATGAAGGAGGGCCAGCAGGCAATGTGCCCTGGGCCTGGTGAAACACCCATTGAGTCCAGAATTGCTACTGGGAAGACCACTGGGATGCCCCTCGATCACTGGGGAGATGAGGGTTTGCTGGAATGGTCCAATCTGAGACCATGGACACTTCCCTCTAGAAAGATGGCTGAGAACCTGAGCAGGAAGGTCAGGGTGGGTCTGAGCCAGAAATTGAAAGAAGTGCTCGATGACAGATTTCAACGTTCATGCAGTGCTGTTCATAGGGATCGGAATTGCTAAAGGGACCATAAAACTAGTATGGAGACCACATGGGTTGCTCAGAAGACGGAAGATGCCTGGACGTGGACAAACGCTGGCATCAATATCTGGAACAATATAGAGATAGAGACCTGGACCGGTGCTGGGAGCGGTACCAGTGTTGGGAGTGGGACCGGTGAGAAGAGCAGAACCAGTGAGATCATGAGTGGGACCGTTGCCAAAAGTGCTGAGGCAAAGGATGGTGCTGTGGCGATGCCACACTCGAAAGAACGATGCTCCATAGAGCAGTGCTGGTTTGCAGGATGGTTCAGAGAAGGGCTCTGGCTGCACTGTTGGTGCTCAAATGAACTAGAACTTCAGTGGCACTGGCATCTCTGGTGTCATGAGCTCCTTCAGCACCGGTCACTGCAGGAATGGTCAGAGTGACACAACACTGAACCAGACCAGGATTGGCTTACCACAGAAATTCCTGAGTGAGAATGGCTCTGGGAGGACCATCTGCAAGTATGACTGTGCACTGCTGGGTCTCCAAACAGAGATGTGCTGGAGCATGGGGCCCCAGCATGGTCAGAAGGGTATAGAAGGCCTGTTCCAAGGAGGAGACTGGGTCATCAAAATGAGGCCCCAAGCAGTCTTGAACGTATCCAGTGTGGACGACAGGCCTGCCTTTGACCTTGGGGAGTCTAAGGTGATTGTGCTTGGGGACAAGAGGAGCCTGGCACCCCTGTGCCTCGGGGTTGAAGACCATCAGGACCCACAGACGCAGATGACAGAGAGGCACTAACGAGGAGGCTTTGGCCATGCTGGATGACTGCACCAGGGAATGCAATCGGCATTAGGTAGAGGTCTTCGGGGACCAAGTGTACTGAGAATCCTTCATTGGTGCCAGTCCCAGGACCAACAGCAGTGCACTACAGACCGAGGCACTCAGTGACAGGTCCTGCCTCTGTAGTCTCAAAGCAGATTCCATCAGGAGCTGCTTTATTTGAAATACCCACTCCTTTCTGGTTTGAGTTTTAAAGGCCTTGCAGATCTTACGGTCGTCTGCTTGATGAGCTTTCCCCAGGCACCAAAGACATGAGTACTGAGGGTGGAGGTCACTTGTTGGCATAGATTTAAGGCAAGAACTGTGTGGCTTGAAGCCCTGGGACTTTGGCTTGCCCCTTAAGGGACACAGGTGAAAAGGGGAAATCCTTTCGCTCCTGCTGTTACACAGAAACTAATTATTAACTGTTGTTAAACTATTAATGCTAGGTATAAATGGCACTTGAAATGCAAGAATGACAGAGTTCCAACAGCCGTAAGAAGGAACTGAGGGGTGGTCAGGCTGAAAAAGTCATACATAGGGTGTCACATCAGCACCATTCAAACTGCTTTACAGCCAACCCGATGGGTAGCAGCTAGGGTAAAATTTTCCTGCAGACATCCACACCTAATTAGAAGAGATATGAACAAGCACTTGAAGAAAAAATTAAATATAGCAACATTATCATTTGGGTTTTTCTGAGCAAAGCAGCATAATTTTTTATTAATTAGTAACATGAAATCAGAAACTCTTTTATAGTTGAAAATCGGTTGAAAATTACAGTACAGGTACATACATGTATTTTGAAAGAAAAGAGTGAAAGTATAAATGGGTGCCCAATTTAATAATTACAATATGTGTCATTCATTACTACATTTAGAACCAAATATTTAATGTTTATATAGCCAGTAAAAAAGTATATTTGTAATGTCTTATATCACAGTACACTCAACTCTGAATACTGCTCCTATTATTCTCATTACTGAGAAAGCGCCAGATGACATGAATTAAATGAATACACTTCATCCTTCATGCTGAATTATGACACATTATATGTGCACTACTTTGTAAAAAAGTGCAACTATTAGAGTCTTTAAATTGGAAATCTCTCTCTTACCAGTTAAAATCTTGGCACATAGAAGACAAGTTTCTTTTGGGTCATTTCTGAAGTGCTAAATATATTTCTAAAGCTTTTCATGAAGCTCATCACTAAATCTGCTTGAAAAGAGCAATCAAGGTTTAGTAGGAATTATATCAGATTACATTTTTCCCTACTCAAAATGGGTTTATCACAAGCAAGCTAAATTAGAAGTCTTTTTTGCTCACTGAGGAAAAATTAAATATTTTGCTTGTTAAAAATAAAAGGTTGGAGCACACAGTACAAGTACTAAAGACAGAACAGATGCTACTTGGTCATACTTATTTTAATCTCTCTCTTCTAAAAACTTCAGAAGTACCCATCAATCCCATCAGCAATTGATAAAAAGTAGAGCTACTGAGGTTAACAGAAATACGGATAATCTTTCCCCCAAACATGTTCAGCTACCTTACACCAGAAATTTGAAAAAATGGGTTGTACATGTTAAATTCATTGTGGTGATGATTTATGTGACAAAGAACAGAAGAAGAACAAAAATCTTATTGTCTGGGTATGCTAAAAGGAGGACAGGAAACACCTGATATGGATTTTAACCAGACTGCAACTTTACTATATAGATGATTGGAACTATTCAACAGATAAAATGTATTGGGCAGGAAAATCAATTTTCATGCAAAACATTACCTGAGACTTCCACCAGGCCCCCTGCATTTTCCATCCAGGTCCACCCCCCAGACAATTCATGGCTAGTACCTTAATATCCACCTCCCCTTTAGGAGGGTTAAGTAGGGCTGTACGAATGCAGGAGTGTTGGCTTCCTGTGTAACAATCATAGATGTCCCCAAGCCTACTCTCTGTGCTGTTCCTTCATCAGTCCTCCCTTTTAAGTCCTTTTTAGTTCATTTATCTGCTCCCTGGATGATTTCCCTATGGAATATACGCACTGAATATCTGCCACAAGGAGGCATCTGCAATTTGCTTGGCTGCCACCTTCCTCACCAATCCAGCTGGGTTCCCAGAAATCTCCCAATGGCTTCTTGTAGAATAGCCTCAACAAGTAAAGCCCCATTCTCCCAAAAGAACCTATTGTCCCTTGCACCATGTCAGAATTGTCAAGGGGCACCAGCAGCTGTGTCGTCCATGAGCAGGAAAAGAAGAGGAACAAAAATCTTATTAAATGTGATATTAAACTAGCATATTCGTTCCCTGATTGAAGGAAGTTAAATTAGCATGTAACAGACAAGTAACTTCAGGTGTTCATTGCTTTCCATTAAAAAAACCCCACACACATGCTTTATTATTAGAAGTTTAAAAAAAATCCCACATGTGACTTGTACCTAATGCTGAAATAGAACTCTCAGCTTCCCTAAGCAATAACGAAGGGCAGACTCTCTTCAGAGGGCTGTGATTTTAATAATAAGTTCTTTTTGGCAAGTGATGATTCCCAAAGGTTTGCACTAGCTCACCTATACTGTTGGAGGTAGAAACAGATTCCTTCTGGGCACAGATAGGAAAGAGAAGACACAGTTGTGTAATATACTCTCCCATTGTCCACATAACAGTAAAACAGTTACTGCACTCTCCATTTGTGCAGACTTTTTTTTTTGTCAAGTAATTATGAGGTTTTAAATCCTTATATCCCTTCATATCACAACTATTTTTACACACACACACACACACACGCACGCACACACATGTACGTACATACGTAGAAATACTAGGAATTTACTAAATCACTGAGTACATCTCCCTGCATATGCAGAATGGTTTTCTAACACGATCTGACCAAGAGGATTATGAGGTTTTAAATCCTTATATCCCTTCATATCACAACTATTTTTACACACACACACACACACACACACGCACACACATGTACGTACATACGTAGAAATACTAGGAATTTACTAAATCACTGAGTACATCTCCCTGCATATGCAGAATGGTTTTCTATAGTACAGTTTCCAAAAGCTTTGTATACTGAAATCCATTCTTAAGTGCTAGAAGTGACAGAGTTTTCACTTTTGGGAGAATATTTGATTTTATAAGTTACTATATCTTGTTGTTAGAATTTTCCCCCATTCCTGTTGCATAAACTTTTTTTTTGTTCCTAAGCAACTAGTTTTACTCTTTTATGCTGTATGCATTTATGCAATTCACCTAATTCAAGTTTTCTGCTTTAGAACCTACAAATATTTGTATTTCCCATCTTCCCATTCATATCCATGTTCAGAATCTACATGGTAATACATCATAGCTAAAACCTAGCAGTATAATGCTGTACAGTTTGGTTTGTGCAAGGATAACAGAAGTCCATATGGCTAATGAAGCCATCCTATACTGCAAGCAGTCCTCAAGTGTGGAAAAATAAATGCATATCTGAAAGATATCAGAAGAAGGGGGTTCTTTTTGAAGTTTTGCCTTAGTTACTCTGCTACTATAGATATTTCATCTTGTCCAGAAAACAAATTAATCAGTGATTTATAAAAATGAAATCCAAATGCTTACTGATACCAGTTAACAATACATTAGCTATGCTTGAGATTACAAAAAAGAAATAATCAAAACCTTTTTTACAACTATAGTCACAGATTTTCTATTAAAAACCATATAATTGTCACCAGAAATATAATGAATGGGGAGGAGGAAGATTGCTAAGTATTCTACTGTAAAGCAAGAGGGTAACATTTCAAACTGTTTCTGAAATTGGTATTCATCTTGGCAGGTTCAAGTTAGTTTGCTTTTGATCTCATGATCCAGTACTGAAGAGTCTAAAGTCCTTGTTAATGTCATATATATACCGTATATTCCGGCGTACAAGACGACCTCTGATGTTAAAAAACATCCCCCCAAAATCGGGGGTCGTCTTGTACGCCGGATGCACCGCCGCCGGAGCCCCTCCGCGGCTTTGAAAGCCTCGGGGGAAGCCGGCGGGGGGGCATCCCAGGCGCGCATGGGCTGCCCCCCCGCCGGAGCCCCTCCGCGGCTTTGAAAGCCTCGGGGGAAGCCGGCGGCGGGGCATCCCAGGCGCGCATGGGCTGCCCCCCCGCCGGAGCCCCTCCGCGGCTTTGAAAGCCTCGGGGGAAGCCGGCGGCGGGGCATCCCAGGCGCGCATGGGCTGCCCCCCCGCCGGAGCCCCTCCGCGGCTTTGAAAGCCTCGGGGGAAGCCGGCGGCGGGGCATCCCAGGCGCGCATGGGCTGCCCCCCCGCCGGAGCCCCTCCGCGGCTTTGAAAGCCTCGGGGGAAGCCGGCGGCGGGGCAGCCCATGCGCGCCTGGGATGCCCCGCCGCCGGCTTCCCCCGAGGCTTTCAAAGCCGCGGAGGGGCTCCGGCGGGGGGGCAGCCCATGCGCGCCTGGGATGCCCCCCCGCCGGCTTCCCCCGAGGCTTTCAAAGCCTCGGAGGGGCTCCGGCGGGGGGGGGGGGGGGGGGCAGCCCAGGCGCTCCTGGCGGCTTTGCTCCCGGTGCCTCTGGTCTGCTGGGGACCATCTCCAGCAGACCAGGGACACCGGGAGCAAAGGAGGCGGAGGGGCGCTGGGGTATAAGATGAAACCCTATCTTTTAATTAAAAAGATAGGGGGTCGTCTTATACACCCAGTCGCCCTATACGCCGGAAAATACGGTATTAGCCCAATGTCTGTGACTCTGTAACACTGAAATGCTGGCTGTTCCCTCTGGGCGGCGCTGTTGCCTCCCGCTGTGGCGCTCGGCTGACTTCTGTGCCACCCAGCAGAAAGCAGTACAAGCGGCTGTCTGGGGTCCGCACTCCCCATGCAGCACAGGGCCCAAACGGCCGCTTGCTCCCATGTGGTGGCCTGGCTGAGCAGCGCAGAAGTCAGCCGAGCACCACGGTGGGAGGCAACAGCATCGCCCAGAGGGAACAGCCTGAATGAGCGTGCGTCTCTAACGTCAGGAAAGGGCACCGGATACAAAAGGAGGAAAGCGGAGCAGACACAGAGGACATGGAGAAGACAAAGGAGAACGGAGGAGGCGAAGGACAGCAAGAGAGAGAGAGAGAGAGAGAGAGAGGGAGTGAGAGAGACACAGCAGGAAGAGGAGAAAAGAAACAGAGTGAGAGGCAGTAAGGGGAGAATAGAAAGACAGAGACGGAGAGAGAGGAAGGAGGTGGATGAGAGCTGAGAGAGAGAGAGAGAGAGGATGAGGCAGTAGGAGGAGAAGAGAGAGAGAATCCGTTTTCTCCGCTTGCTCCGGTGCCGGGGCCCAGCTGAGACAGAGGAGAGCGGAAGAGAGTGAGAGGCAGGAGGGGGAGAAGAGAAAGAGAGATTGTAATGCTTCACCAAAAAGAAAAATAACTTTGATTTACCAGTTAAAAAGGGAAATCGTTCAACCTAAAGCATGTAGTTAACATAAAAAATTGACAGTTTTAAATACACGTCGATCCAATTTAGCAAAGATGAATGTTTTAAGGATTTTTAAAGTAAGCATAAATAGCACTTGACATACCCAAACAACAAAATCATGAGCCTTCCTCAAAGCTTTTATAAATAACTTACTTACTTATTGAATTTGATCGTAGCTGTACTACCTAATCAAGACCCATCGTAGCTCTGTTTTGACAAAGATTAATATTTGAATAGCTAGTTGTACTAATGCCTCACATGAATTGGGTTTTTGTGCTGTTTAGATAAGTGTATCAAAAACAGTTTACCCATTTAGGTACTGGTAAACAGGTAAGTCACTATCTGGTTTTTTGATTAGTGACTAGAGAACAAAACTCCTAATTCAGAAAAACAGGAGGCTTGCAAGGTGGGTATCTGTCTCCCATATTACATAAATTCACAAAAAGTATAACTGTAAAAAGGCCACGCTACCCAGATAGTTTGTTGGCTACCATCACTCTCTTTATTGTGCACCCCTTATGGCTATGTGCCCCCAAAATAGTCCAGTGCCTCGCCACGAAGGTCCCAGACTCCCTGTGATTTCGATGGTGACCTGGACTGCCCGTCTCTCTGGTGCGACTTGCTCTGCTCCGGCGGGTGGAGTAGGGGGGTTCGGGCTATCCCTCCCTCTCTGCGAACCCCGGCTCAGGGCCCTAAGGCAGGGACTGCTTGTCCCTGCTCAGTGGATGGGGTACTGACCCTAAACCCACCCGCTCACGGGCTCCACGACCCTGCCCTGGGCCGCTTCCTACTCCGCCCCCTCTAGGGCCGGTCCCCCCGGGTGCCCTCTCCTCACCATATGGTCCTTCCAGCACCTTGCAGTCTTCTCTCTCCTTCCTGGCTGGCAAGCTTTCCTTTTAAACCCCGCGCCGGCGGGGCTCCGGGCGTCACCGCATCTGCGACCTGGGTACCCCCCCCCCCCCCGGGGACGTCATCCACCCGTGCCGCGCTAGCCCCACCTCCCGGGACGTTCCCTGTTGGCACTCTGTGCTCCCCACATCCCGTGGGGCCGGCCCAGGGGTCCATGGCCGGCTCTCGGTTCCCCGCGATAGGCCTGCTTCTCCCCCCCCAGGGACTCGTAAGCCCCTCGCCTCGGTCCTCCTGAGTGCGGGGCGGGAGTGCCCCATCACAATAACAAATATTAATGTATCCTCCAATGTATCCTCTGTATTAATGGTCCTCCAAGTCTCATAGATGCTTATAGGATTAGTGTGTATTTTAGATCAGGGCTACTCAACATGTGGCCCACGGGCTGCATGTGGCCTGCAGTGCCTTGAGCTGCTTCCTTTGCCGCCTGCGTGCCTCACTGCTGGGGCTCCAGCAGCAGCATCAAGCCATGAACCAAGCCATGCAGCTTTGAGTCAAGACACCTTTGCATGAGCTGCCAGCCAGCAGAGGGGGTGGCAAGAGGTGGCAGCAAAGCACGCTTGCCGTGTCTGCCACAGCGGCGGTGCCTCCCCGAGCCAGGCCTTGCCAGTGCATGTCCAGAGCTGCCAGCGGTGGCTAGAGGCTGCGAGAGAGCTAGGCAGAGAGGCATGTAGCAAGGCAGTGGCAGAGGTGGGCAGTGAGAGAGCAAGGCTGCGGCGGAGCCAGGCAGTGAGGCTGGGGCGAGAAAGGTCTGCACTGGGGCTTGGGTAGGGTTACCATACGTCTGGTTTTTCCTGGACATGTCCTTGTTTTCACATGTTAAATCACCGTCAGGTTTTTTTAAAAGGCAAAAAATGTCTGGGATTTTTTGCCCTGCAAAGGGGATCAGGGTGAAGGCAGCAGCACGTGCCTTCAATAGAACGTTCGGAGTCACGTGCCCGGACCATTCATAGCAACTCTGCGCACGGGTCCCAGCGCCTAGAGGGAAAAGCGTATGGCTCCAGTGAGACCCAGGGCGTTATCCTCCATCCTGCGAGATTTATGTCCCTGGCTCTGTGAGAGGGAAAGGGCATGGAGTTAGAGTAGGAAGGCTGGTGGAGGGAAGGGACACTGGGTTGGAGCTGGGGGTACCTGGTTCTAGTGGAGAGGAAGGGCATTGGGTTGGAACGGGAAGGCTGGAGGGTGCCTGGTTCTGGAAGAGGGCAGGGGCACTGGGTTAGAGCAAAGAACTGGGTGTTAAGTCAGAAGCTTTCTTTCCTTTCCTGTAGGTGGGCAGTGGGCCTGTTGGTTAGATTTGGGGGTTCCAGTCTCTGCTCTGTGGGAGCTGGTGCTTGGTGGGGCAGGCAGGGGAAAGGAAGGGATTCTGGGAAGCAGGATTCCTGAGTTCCTTTTCTAGGCATGCCACTTCTCCCCTTGGTGCCTTTAACTTCACACTGATTGTACTTATATTTCAGTAAATACTGTATTGGCAATTTTTGTTTGATTTGTTAAAACTGTGAAGCCAAAACAAAAAAGTAATCAATATAATGATCTTCTGTTGGTATGTGTTTTAGTAGTTAAATTGCTGAACTGTCACAGCTCATTAAAAGTGCTGTCATATGGGTGGAAATTGGGTAAATATTGCATTTTATTAGTATCAGCAGAACTGACTTAAATGGGGCCCATGTGTTGTGTAGTCTTGCCTTAATCTTTGTATTCATGCCTGTCAGTGTGAATGGAACTATTTGCATATATTTGCATAAATATTTGCATACATATACAACCATACTTAAGTTGCAGCCCTCGGCATGTGCTGTGGGTATCACTGTGGCCCCTGGGGCTTCCAAAGTTGAACAGCCCTGTTTTAGATACGTACATTAGTGAAGAAAAAAACCACAACATGTTCTGACTGTGGAATATATCCACTTTCAGTAGCAAAAACAAACCAAAGAGTAATATTTATATATTTTCTTACTCCCAAAATAAGTTCACTGTTATTTCAATGCTTCTTTGAATGCTGATTAATGTATATCACTTTTTACCCAATATTCAATCCAGATACTGGGATAGCTATTTGCATTGATTTACAGCACTCATTAACAAACTGAAAAAAATCAAGATTTATGAATACAAAATGAATTCTAATATGATATATAATATATAAGTATTTTACACTAAAATATAAACTTGAAAGAGACACAAATTAAAAAAGACAGTGTTAAGTTGTTCTGAGTCTATCTTTGTTTACAAATCCAACATGAAGATGAATAAGGTTGCCAGTTGTTGTTTTCTTTGAAATTTTATTAAAAAATAACCTCGTCTATCTCCTTTCCAAACCTCTTTTGAAAACTTTAAGTCAAGCTTATATTTTAAAGTTTTTAGATGCTTACCATGTTGTCTTCTTCTATCCACACTAGTGGATGTTTGAATGGAAATAATTTAAATAGTTAACAAATGATCTTTTTTGGAACAATCAAATATTGTTTTAAAAAGGAATATTTGAAATTGTATTTGTAGACTACAATTTCCAAAACACATACCTTTGAATGCACTGATATCCCCATAATGTACTTGGAGTACAAAATATTTGCTACCTGTTTCTCCTCCAACTTTGAATCCAACACCTTAAAACAAAGAGGATGAATTAGGATTGTGGAAACAATAAATATGTTATAAACAGTCACTGGTAACACCACATCAAAGTCCAAGACTGAATGTTTAAGACTGGAAATAGAGGAGGAGGAAAATTTAACTGTAAGAGTTCAGTGAAAAAGCTACCAGTTATAAAATAAATCCAAAAATAAAATATAGCCCTTCTAGTGTCACTGAACATTAAACTTTTGATACCCATCAGTTTCAATCACAATCATCAATGAAGAGAGATGACTGATGTAGGCAAATAATTCCTTCATTCCAAGGAGCTGAATGCGTATTAGGTAAGATTATAATATACAAAGATTCACATGTTCTTTATTATCCACAGAGCATCCTGATTTAATGCTTATTTTTATTTCTCATTTTAACAGTTCAAGATATAAATGGCAATGAATTAGCGGTATGCATGAAACACTTAAATCTGAACATAAACTTAATTTTCCACCCCAAAATGTTCAACAAAGCAAAAACCATTATTTTCCTGAAACTTGTCGAAATGTGCCAGTTTCAAAGTAAAACAACAACGGGGTGACAAATTAGTAATAGATATTACAGAGGAACAAGAATGAACATAAATTACAGAGCATCAGCCTCACGGATAAGGACCTTTCCACACCTTGCCCAACAATGAAACTAGAGAGAAGCAGAAAAAGCAATCTCTGCCTATTCATCCTGTGAATCTCACTAGATTAGTAACTGCCAGTGTCAAAGCTTTTCTGTGAAGAGGGTTGCAGAATCTCTGTGCACAATCATAATATCAATAAGAAAAAAAATAAGGAAAACAAGTCTCATTTAAACATCTGCAGTTTTGAGTGGTTAAGAGACAGCAACAAATTGTTGGCCGGAGTTTGACATGTACTTAGTAGCTCTTGGCTCCCTGGATTGTACAGTTTTGTGAACTGTAGCTACAATTAACGTTTTTCATCCAAGTGAGTATTCTCAATTAATGTCCCTGCTGCTTAATATAACAAGATTTCTAGAAAAACTAGTCTCTGATATTACATACTGTTCTTAGCTATGGGAATGAAGCTGGAGGATTAAGAAGAAAGGTGATTAATTTTAAAGGGACTGCAATAAAATAAAAATATCCTTAAAGTTGCACTTTCCATACATTTATTTTCCAAAGATTGTCCTGGAATAATGTCACATAGTACAGTATACTGAAAATGTTCCACTGAAAATCTGATGGGATTTATCCAAAGGAAAATGCCATATAAAAATAAAGGCATATATTTGCTCTTCGATTGTTTGAGAACATCAAGCTGTGAAAGGGACTGGGTACAGAAAGCCTTTACAGATCTGTAAGTTTCCAACCCCAAAATACATTTAGCTGGAACCCTCACTATAACTTCTAATCAGATAGTATGTCTCTCTTTTGGTGGCTTGTCTGGTGTATCTTGTAAGGAATCAGAACTGGAATTTTAAAGATTGTCAACTCCCTGTAAAACTGTTTCCAATTTTTTCTTTTCCAAGTTAAATTCTTTTTAAGTTGTGGAAGTTTACCAAAATCTTCCTCAACCTTCTCCACTTAATCCAGAGGGAATTTTGATAGTCCTTAGGCAACACTACAAAATGAACCTATTCTCCCAAGCTTTTCCTCAGAGGTCAGGGACACAGATGAGAAAGGATGGCACAACTGGAGGAAAATAGAACTGAATCTGTAAGGGAGATTACAGCAGAAGCTATTGTTGCTGTGATGGTGTTCTCTTTTCTTTTCATTTCATAATCTTTTTAATCTGTGATTTTAAGTATGTGTAGTGCACCTAAAACATGGGAAAGAAGAATAAAAAAGAAAAGAATGACACCATGTATTTGTCACAAAGGCATGGCTGTCAATCATATCTTTATGGCTGTGACTGTCTCGAGTTTTCTGATGCCTGTCCTGGAAGGTTCCCAGTCTTATGTTCCCAGTTCTAGGCTTCCAGTTGATTTCTACAAAATAAAGTCCCAGAACTTTAGGTCTAGATCACCCACTATGGGAAATGGGGTTAGGGCTAGAAAAATCGCAGGATTTTGGAGGCAATGCAACAGAACAGATTTAGCTAGCATGCTTATATGAATCCTAAAACATTAAATGTTTCAATCATGATATTAAAAAGTAAATTTGTGAGATGTACATCAAATTCTCCAGTAAGTCCCCAGCCCACAGCTTATTTAAACAATAACAATTTAAAATGTTGCAATTACAAGATACCTCAAAGGTGCCTGGTTCAGACCACTGACCTCAGTGGCGCCATGTATACATCCCTAACAGCCCTCCTCTTACCACCCGCCCAAACGAGCATATATAGAACACTACAGAAGAATCTAGTAAGGCAAAGGGGACAGACAACAAATAAAACCAGCTGGGGACATGAAAACAACGAGTTCACAATTTCTACCTTATACAAGTACTGCTTCCAGAGGAATGCAAAAGGTGAAAGTAGACACCAGACTATTTCTCATGGACCGATCCTACTACTAGATGTGCCTATACAAAAATCTTGTAACTCTCACTTAAGAGGTGAAGGGTTTCTAACTGTGTATTTATACTCTCTTTTTTTCTTAAAAATAAAACTAAGAAACAAGCTAGTCCCTCACCCTCCCTCCATGTTGTAATGAAGTGCATTGCATTCTAGTGGAGAAGGCACTAAAGTACAAGTAAAAAAACCTGCATTCTCTTCCCAGATCCACCACTGATCTACTGTGGAACACTGGAAGTTACTTCCTCTCACTTTGCCCAGTTTCCCTTCTGTGAAATGGGTATAATGATGCTTTCACATCATTGAAATGTACTGTAGATCCATTTAGAGACCTATGTATGAAAAGTGTTGATGAAGAGCTAATGATTATATTATTCTCCTTTAGTCCTTATTTATAATCCATAATGTTTCATGGAATAAGATAATCAAATATGTTCATCAGCTCCAAAAAAGTAAGTAATGTTAATTAAGGAGACTGAAGCATGTACATTTACACCCCATTGAAATCACTAATGAAAGAGAGAAAAAGAGATTGCAAGAGGAAGCAGGGAGCTACTCCTCCTTTCCTACCCGCTCTTCCCACAAAGGGAACTCCATAAAGAGCACCGTACCTTTGGGTAGTCTGGTGGGTGGAGCATTTCTTGCCCAAGCATATAAAATGTTGGACTTGTCTGTGCACGTTCCTTCATCACAGTCCCTAAAACCACAGAGAAATGAAAATATGATTTATTACATTTTGATTTTGCCATCTGCATCTCTCTCAAGCTCCAGGTGGTCTATGTATATTGAAATGCTAATTTTACCAAACTATGTCTAATTAATCTTAAATGCAATACTCGAACAAAGAAAACTTTCCAGGCCACCTTCACAGCATACACCACAACCTCCTTTGCTCTCCTTCAGGAAAAAGACTGGGGGAACAGGAGTGTATTGCAACATGATTTGATTGTCACCAAACTGTCCATCCGAGAAATCAAGGTGAGAAGTGAGTTCCATGGCCGATGAATCCTTAAAAAGAAAGCACTCCTATGTGATTTCACCAAGAGGCTGTTAGCTCAAGTGGCAGCTAACAAAGTAGCATGTGGGGTAAGAAGCCATGAAGTTCCACATAGAAAGATGACAAATCAGAATTTCAGATTAAAACCTTAAATTTACCCCAGAAATGCACTATCAACAAGTGCAGGATGCAGACAGAAGTTTGCCTACAACATAGGGTAGGGAGTAGAAAGCAAGGGTAGGGAGTAGAAAGCAACTGATAAGAAAAATAGCAATGCATTCAAAGAATAACACTCAAAGAATAACATGAACTTACTGCCTTTTCCCTCAACCTACCTATATCATTTTTACATGTCAGGTTTATTTTAGATGACTATATGCTTTCCAGGACAGTGGCTGTATTTTATTCATTTGTGGGAGATTTCTAGCACATTTCCTGAGTTGGATAATCATTTCCAAAAAGTAGGTATCAATGGGTCAATAGTATTGGTGGGAAGGCTTATTAGGTGGGGCTCCACAGGGACCAGTTGTGTGATTGGCTCTGTTCAATATCTTCAGCAACAATTTAAATAATGGCATGGAGAGTACACTTATAAAGTTTGCAGATGATTCCAAGCTTGGAGGGGTTGCAAATACTTTGGAGGATATGATTATAATTCAAACTGATCTGGATAAAGTGGAGAAATGGTTTGAGGTAAATAAAATGAAATTCAGTAAGAAAAAGTGCAAAGCATTCCTATTAGGAAGGAAGAATTAGTTGCACACATATAAGTTAGGAAATTAACGATTAGGTAAGAGTACTGTGGAAAGGTATTGAGGGGTTATAGTGGACCACAAGCTAAATATGAGTCAACTGGTGTGACACTGATGCAGAAAAAGCAAGTATCATTCTGGGATATATTAACAAAAGTATTGTAAGCAAGACACGAGAAGTAATTCTTTTCTCTATTCTGCACAGATTAGGCCTCAACTGGAGTATTGTGTCCAGTTCTGGGTGCCACATTTCAGGAATGGTAAGGACAAATTGGATAAAGTCCAGAGAAGAGCAACAAAATGCTTAAAGGTTTAGGAAACATGAACTATGAGAGAAGATTGAAAACAAATGGATTCTTTAGTCTGGAAAACAAGACTGAGAGGGGATATAACAACAGCTTTCAAGCACCTAAAGATGGTACAAGGAGGAGGGAGAAAAATGGTTCTCCTTAACCTCTGATAATAGGACAAGAAGCAATGGGCTTACTGTGCAGCAAAGGAGGTTTAGGCTGGACATTAAGGAAAACTTCCTATTAGTGTGGCTAAACACTGGAATTAAAATGTCTTGAAAAGTTGTGGAATCTCCATTATTGGAAATTTCAAGAGCTGCTTAGTCAAACACCTGTCAGGGATGGTCTAGAATAGATCAAGGGCATAAAACTCCAGTTAGGCTTGAAGTAATTGTGTGGGCTGGAACTGTACATTCTGGCTCCCAAGCCATGCCCATTTTCACCATCACCCTGTCTTCTCATCATGGCATGCAGCTTTGGGGTTCACTGGTGGGCTGAGTGCCATGCAGCGGCAGAGGTCATGCCTCTCCACACTCCTTATAGTAGCAGGAGCCATGGGGAAAAATGGAGAGTTGCACAGTGAGTGTGCCCGCCTAATATGCTCCATTTCCCTTGTGGCTCCTGTCACAACAGGAAATGTGGGGGTGGGGAGGAAACTGTGAGGCCATGCGGTACCAGACCCCCATATCTCCGGCAATCCCCAGAAATACATGCTCAGAGGATGGGGGTACCATGACAGGGAGAGGGCAGGGTGATGATGGGAAGAGACGGGGTTTGGTAATGGATAGTCCCCCCTCTTGCCTGCAAGGAGTCCCAGGCTGAACTGAGCAATTGCTCTGGCCCAGACTGGCCCATGGGCCAGGAGTTTGAGACCCCCTGGTCTTAATGGTGCTCGATCCTACCATGAATGCAAGGGACTGGATTTGATGACCTCTTGAGGTTCCTTCCAGTTCTATTATTCTATGAAATATATAGTTGGCCACAATCCACATACTAAAGAGAGCATTATCTATACAGCCAGAATAAGCCTTATATAGAGGGTTCTTATACATGAAATAAGAGACCTAACAAGAAAGAACAAAACAGACAGTACTGTCAAGGAGAAAAACAAGTACCCATATCTCCTGGAATTCCTCAGTATGCAAAGAGCAGAATCATTAGGACACCCACATTGACCCCTGCTACAATTATACCCTACACACCCACTTTGGTCGGCATAAATCAAATACAGCTAATAGATCTAAAAGAATAAATATAATTTTGTATTTGGGTCTGATCAGGCAGCACCTGCCCAGAAAAGCAACTTAATTGAAGTTTTACAATCATAATCCAGTCAGGATGATAATGAGGTGTCAACACTGTAAAATCATTGTTAAAATAGTATGTAAAATGTTCAAACTCTCTACAATCTTAACAATATCCCTTTGTTAAAATTCTTAATTTATCTTAAAAATGTCTGTTCCTCTCCAAATAGTGTTCTATTTTCTACTTTTTTGGTCCTTCTTATGAATTTTCTGTATAAGAAGTTACTTCAGATCCTATCAGAAATCTGTAGGCCCTACAAAGCTAAAGATTACAATGCATTTTTGACATTTAGACAACAGGTAGTCTGCAATCTCTTCCATAGTTGGATATAATCCTTAGCTTTTTGTATGACAGACATAAATTGCATATATTTTTGTCCAGCAAAACTATTTTGTTATCTCTCTTTCTCTCTTACACTCTCTTACATATTCCTGGTTGGAGATCTTTTTTTGACACCTGAAGAAATCATCTTCAGCGCCATGGAGTTAACGGGATTGAACACTGCTTCCTTTCACTAGAATAGCTTTTAATTTTCTTCTTGGGCTAAAAGTCCTAGAAAGAACTTGTTCTGAAATCCCTCTAGAATTAGATTCTTGCTTGAAAAAATTATCTGAATTACATCAAAACCATCACAAAATATTTTTGTAATCCATTATCACTTCTTCAAAAATAGATAGTTTGTAGAAGTAGTGCCTAAGAGCGAGCACGTAATTTATTTTCTCAAGTGCAACAATAAAAAAATACTTCTCAATGTCGGTCCTAATAATTATAGAAATGTTTTTTCTAACAGGTGAAAAACATTTTGCAACTACCTTGCAATCCGATACATCTTGTTAGCAGCATATTGTACCCACCTCGGGGCAAATTCAAGTAACCTGATTAGCAAATTCTTCTTTAAGTGGGATCAGGCATTTATGCCCAGGAAAATTATTAATTGCATGGATAATCCAAACATATATGTCTTTTCTGTTTTCAGGCATTCAGAAATCTGTGTTTTGTGATGGAGGTGGGGGCTGGAAGAAGAAATCAGTATATAGTATGCTTTTTTCATTATATATGGGTTGCCACAAAAGTTGATATAAAAAAAATACCCAAACCTTTCATGCAGCTATGCCTTTTTACCCCGAAACCTTAATGTCAGTGGAAATTTTTGTGTAGGTGTTAGGACAACTGAGGAGTTGATTAATTGGTATTTTTTCCCCCAAGAAAATACTTGAACACATCATTAAAATAAATGCTTGTCTATACAGTTCAGCAATATACATCAGACAGATGTGATTGGTACAGTTTTCTAGCCACTATGCATACATCCTACTGGCTTGTTCTAAAAGGTGCCTACATCACATTAACATAGTCCTACAAGTCTTCACAAGGTTGCTAGAACTCTTTATGAGTCTCACCTCTCTAATGTGCTTTGCCAATGCCATGCAGATAAGCCCTAAATAACTTGCAATCTGGTGCTGAAATTGACCACTTCCTTACTCCAATTGGTGAAATTCTAAAGGGTTACACGGAACTACTATTTCAAAATACGTCACACAATAAAAATATTGATTACGTGTATCTTGCTGCTATAAATGAATTCTTCCAGTTCTTTGTACCCTGTGTTTTGTTCTACAAATAAGTATATAGATAAGATTCTATAATTATAGCTTCATGACAGCATCTCTATAGTTAAAGTTGCATTATTATATGTGTAAAATTCCCTAAAATCAACATTCTTAGATTTCTTTAAAATTTCTTGTGCCTTGATAGTGTGCAGGGCAAGGTTAGTGACCCAGATTTGGAGTCAGTTAAACCAGAAGGGATGGGGATAGAATCCCCTACTATTGAGACAGCCATTTAAATAAATGTCTAGATGTTTTTTTTTCTTCCTAGTGCTCTGATATCAAACTATTGATATGATGTGGGTCAAAATGGCCTTAATCTCTTGAGTTTTACCCAAGGTAGGCATGGCATCAATTAAATCTTTGAGGACCTCAACCTGAGAATGGTATTTTTAATAAACATCCTATTTTATACTGCACATGTACCAATACAGAAAAAGATGTCTAGGAATTTTCCATTTCTGCCATTTTACATGCTTTAAACTCAACTCTTGTAAGGTTATAAAATCCAAATGATTACTCAGATTTCTATGAAATCTGGTAGAACTTCTGGGACACATCTGTGATCCAAATTTGAAGTTTCCTGGCTTTCAAAAGTTATGTGTTTTGGTCAACTGAACATGCTGTCAGGGGATGACATTTCACCAAACAACCTTACCAATGCATTTCTCTATATATTTTTTGCCATTGAATTTACTTTGGTATGCATGTGCAACCACACATTAGCTACCTTCCTAATAATGAAAGAAAAAATATGGAGAACACAAATTTGGGAATAAATGTGTTGTTTGAGAAACTGGAAAACAACAAGAGATTGTTTTCTTTAAAAAAAGAAGAAAAATTAATATTACAGTGCCTGCAAAACAAAACAAAGTTTTCAAAACACTGACAAAAAAATCCAAGAGCTGTACTCAAAGTGTTCTCAGTTTTCTGAATTTTCTAAAGTGTGCAGATTTGTGCATATATTTTAAACTTTTGGTACACATTACACGTGGGCTTTAGAAGATCAGAAAAATGGGAGTTCCTAGCAGTTCATTCATAGAAGCTAGGTTACTATTTCAGGTTAGTCCTCATGGAATTCTCATTTAGATTGCCCTTTTCAAATATTAATGTCCCAATCAAAATTTAAAATGTGTTTCAATGCCCCCTTTTGACTTATTAATATTCATACCGTATTGATGAAAATGAATGTCTGCAACTTTAACTGTATTGAGTTCTTGAACCTTTAATATCCTCTTTGACAACCTCTTAACCACGTACTTGTAAGGGAACCATTCTATAGCATAAGTGCCTTCAGCTGGGCCAGTCACTGACTGGACAGTGCTAGACTGTCATTTTGAATTATCCTAACACCGAGGGACAGCATGTTAAAGCAGACTCTTCTTGTATTTTATTAAAATACATTCAAGTTCCAAGGTTATCCTAGAAATGTCCGAAGAGAACTAGAACAAAAATCTAATTTTTAGAACATATTTTAGCAGTGTAGAGTTCAAATGGCTATCTTTCAAATCTTTCCAAGATTACAAAATTAGAAGTATCTTCAACATCCCACTCTTAATTTTTTTTAAACTGGGGCAGTCATCTTTTATCTTTAACAAATTACTTCATAAGTAGATCTTAAGCTTTTATCTAGTCATTCTAAACTCTGGATTAATCTATCGAGCTCTGCATAGGGGACTATCACTGGAATGCACAGGCTGATAAAGGTCGGAAAGGCAGCTAAAAAGGATGATTTATTTAATAATCCTGCTGTTTAAAGATTTTTGAATGACTTTATTTGTGACTTACAATAGTATCTGGTTATTAACAAATAAACATAAATATACTATTAGGCAAACCAGAGAAAACAAATATAACATTCCAACAAGAATTCCATAATTTCTGTTCAAGTCAATGGATATTGGCACAGTTGTTTTGGAGAACTCTCAGATTTCTCTCTTTATTTTATCCAATGGCTTCTCCCCCCACCAGCTGTATTAGATACAATTCAAACAATTCAGTACGGGAAAACTTTCATTTTCTCTGCATGAAGTATGAACTGTCCTATAATTATATCCAATTTCAACTGGTGCTGACATTCAAATGCACAAATCTGAAACCCAGAATGTTATTCAAACCAAAATAAAGAGAAGTTACACATTCTATTTGGACTATTTATGTGTAAGTATGCTTCCCCAAAAATCATTTTTCAAAAAGACCTCATAACAGAAAGAAAAGCTGATCTGAATTCACACAATCCTATATATAACATGAACTAATCAGCTTCATTCTAGTATGTTGCACTCAAGGATGGCCACTTTGCAGACAAATTACAACCAGAAATAGCACCTGAAAAGGTAAATAATTCTATTTTTGTCAAGTAGTAACTATCATTGCCCTTCTAGCTATAATTGGGGCTACTGATGCTATTATTTCTGGGATTTCAACTGTTTACGGGTTTAGGATAATATTCCAATAAATCAAGAGAATAAACTTCATTTGTTTTGCCTATCTGCATCTGTCAGAGTATAGATTCATCTCAGATTAGAAGACCTGAATCTACAGTAACTGTACGTTTCTAAAAAAGCACTTTTTAGCTCAAACAGAAGTTATAGGTGGAATGCAGCAATTATTGGGTGAAATTCTATGGTCTGTATTATGAAAGTGGTCAGATGTGACAGGTGACCATAATGGCCTTCTCTGACACTGAAGTCTACGAGTCCTTGTGAACTTGTAGACTATACTTTGATTTGTACTTCTGGGATGTTCAGAAGGAGAGAAAAGACATAGGTATAGCTTCTCCTAATTTTTGTTACGGTCAACAAATGTGACTGTTTTTAAGATAAGCTTGTTACATTTTATAATAATGATCTCTGATTATGTCTCTTTCCTGACATTTGATTATTCTTAAACTTTCTTCACAGTCCACACTGTTTGGCTAAGAAATGAAAACAATACTATTCCAGAGCCCATCACCACCCATGTTCCTTAGTCATTCCTTAGTCATCAGGGGGAGAAAAGTGTTTGTTGTTTGTGGTACAGTTTCCACAGCACCTAAGAGCCCCAGGCATGGACCAGGTTCCTGTTGAGGTAGGAGCTGTTCAAACACACACCTAAAATATTGGGCCCCTGTCCCAATGAGCTTACAATCTAAGTCACAGGCATGCGCAGCACATTTCATTAGGGTGTACACCCGAAGAATTTTTTAAAAATGTACTTTGACTCCCATTGGCCATGCACCGACTCCCATTGGCCCCACCTCTAGTGGTATCACTCTCGGGGCAAGATGGACACATGACCAGAAGTAAAAGGTGTCATGTGACCCCCCCCCCTAAGGACTTTTCCCACTATCCTTCTACCAATAGGAATTTGTTTGGACCCCACCAAACCCCCCTTATTCAACTATCCTGCAGTTGCATTAACTCAATATGTGTGACATTAACTCAGGGGCAGAGAGGCTGGGGGAAGTGTTCCCTCTAAGAGTTTCCTCCCATGAGCAGAATGAACTTTCTGTTGTGCACCAGTACTGAGTTCATGTGGCTTGTTTCGATGTGCCACTGTTATTAATAAATATCTTGTAAACCGCTACCTTTTCCTTCTTCTGCCGAATCTCCCCTTGCTCCATCAGCTCCCCTCATGCCTGCTGCCCCCCAACCCCTCACCCTCCTCTGCTCTCCTGACTCCTACCCTTCTCACTGTCCTCAGCCTTCCTGAGACCTGCCCCCCTTCACCAGCCCTTCTCTGCCCCCTGTGCCCACTCCTCCAGGTCACCCCACTCTGATCATGTGAGCTATCCCTCCTCGTCCCCTCTCCTAACACCTCCCTCTACACACCGGCCCTGCCTCTCTCCTCTGGCGCTGGTCCCTCCCCTGCAGGTGTCTGCCCTTCTGCTTCATCCCCAGAATCTCCTGGCACCTGCACCTTCCCTTAGCCCTGCACCCTCCTGGTGCTCCCCCTTCCCTCACTGCCTCTTCCCCCTTTGCCCTACTTTTCCCTGATGTCCATCCCCTCACCACCCTCTGCCCCCGTTCCCCTCATGCCCCTGTGCCCTCACTTGTCTTGCTCCATCCCTGCCTTCCTCATGCCCACCCCTTCTTTCATGCCTTCTCCCAGCACCTCCCACCCCCTCAAACCCACAATGTCCTTCCCCTCTCCTCTCCCAGCATCACCCTGTCCCCCCTCCCTGAGACACCTCCCTTCCTGCCCTTTTCCTCATTGTCTGCACTTGACCCCTGGCATTTGTCCCTCCTCCACCCTGTCCCTTGGTGCCTTTCCCTTTCTTTTCCTGATCTCCCCCCTCCCCTCAGCACAGGCCTCTTCCTCCTCCACCCCTGCCTATTTTCCCCCTCTCCCTTTCCCTTACCCTTACCTTAGGCTAAGCCAGCTTCTGCCTCCCAGCTTGCCGGGCTGGAGTCAGAGCCAGCCCAAGCTGCAGGCTGGCTGGGCCCTAGCCTGGGGTGCCTCACTTTAAGGGGCACCACGTGGTGCTGCTGGATCAGGCGGGGCCAAGGACGAGGCCCCGGGTGCAGAAGGGCCACTGCGCAGTGCGGCCAGGCTGGGCCGAGCGGGGGCACCCCCAGGCGCAGAAGGGGCGCCGTGTAGTGCTGCCGGGATGGGCGGGGCCAGGGCTGTGGGCCCAGGGGCAGAAGGGGCGCCGCATGTTGCTGCTGGGCTGGGGCTGGGGCCAAGGCCGGGGTCGGGGCTGAGGACGGGGCCAGGGCTGGGATTGGAGCTGTGCCCCCAACCGCAGAAAGGGCGCCACGCGGTGCTGCCAGGCTGGGCGGGGATCGGGGCGAAAAAAAATGGCTCAAGCTGGCATCTTTGGTCCGGCCCCAGCTGCATCCGCTGTGCACACACGCTCTTTGACCCAAAGTGCCCCGTAGATGGCCGCGGGGAAAGTGACGGGCTGTAGTACCCCGTCTCAAATCCTCCTCCAGCAGCTGCTAGCCAGCCCGAGACATTAGCACACCCTGTGCGCACACCTGTGATCTAAGTGTAAGATGAGACAAGAGATAAATATAAACTGAATGACAGTGGAGTGAACAAAAAAGGAGACTATCTTGGGTAAAATGGTTAACACTGGTCCTCAGCACACCAGCTGTTCTCAAGTTTTCTGTAGGGATCATGGAAAAGGAGACTTTTAAGGAAGGATTTAATACTTTAGGTTTTATAGAAGTTCTTCCACAGCTTGAGGAAAAAAACCACAAAATTTAATAAGAGGGTAATGTAGGCTGTCATCATAGGCTTATTGGAGTTGAAACTTTCATAGTGAATCAGAGAGAAGTGGAAGAGTTAAGATAAAAGACTTTGAAAGTAAAGTCAAGTAGCTTATGTTTGATGTGATAGAGTAGGGAAAGCCAGCTGAGGGAGGCAAAAAGATGGATGACGTGGTCAAACTGGCAGGTTAAAAAAGTGGTCTTTGCCTCAACCTTCTGAGTTGACATGGGCAATACAAGGCTGTATTTCTCAATGTCAGAGAGAAGGATGTTACAGTAATTAAAGCATGACATAAGAAGTGCCTTAATTAGCGTTTCAGCTGTGAATGGATAGGAAAGACTGCTTCTTAGAAATGTTACACAAAGAATAATAAAAACTTAGGGTACGTCTACACTGCACGCTTATTTTGGAAAAACCTATTCTGGAAGATATATTCTGAAATAACTTATTTCAAAATAGAGCATCCACACTACAGAGAAGCCTCAAAATTAGTCCGAGGCAGACTCCCTTTTGTGGATGCGCTATCTTGATTTAGAGCCCAGGAAGCACTGGGAAGAAATTACTTAGAATGGTCCTGATAAGGAGCTATTTTGAAATAGCAGCAGTGGAGCATCCATACTACAGCTATTTCGAAATAGCTATTTCAGAAGAGGAGTTATTCCTTGTGAAATGAAGTTTACAGAAGTCAGAATAAGCCATCTGTTATTTCGATATTATTTCAAAATAATGGAATTTCTGTGTAGACACTCACATTGTTATTTCGGAATAACACTACTTTAGATGCACCCTTAGATGCACCACATAGCCTGCATGTGAGGAGTTTGACAGAAGTCCAAATAGATGAGGACACTCAAATTATGGGCCTGAGCACCAAGCAGCACAAGTTGTCCTTAGTGACTGAGGAAGGAAGTAACAGGAAGAAAGATTATACCTCTGTTTGAACCATGTTGAGCTTAATTGGATGGCTAGACATCCATGAGATGTCAGATACACAAGCTGAGAGTTTAGTATGGATAGGAGGTGGTTCTAAATTAGAGAGATAGAGCTTTAAGTCACCCTCAGAATTAGCAGTTGAATTTTTGTTTTCAGATGAAATTATCCAGAGAGAGGATGTAGAGGCAGAAGAAAGGGACTAAGGAAAAAGCCCTATATGCTTACCACAGGAGACTAGGAGATGGAGAAGACCTTTTGAAGGACACACTGAAAGAATGATTAGCAAGTAAGAGGAGCACCAGGAAAGGATAACTAAGAAAGCCAATGAAGGGTAAGATTTCAAGAAGAGGAAGATGGCTGATGGTAGGTAGCTGACAAGTCAAACAGGAGTCTAGGATAGAAATGGAGGACAGGGACTCCAAACATCAACTGTAAACAGTATGTTCAATGAGATTAGAATTGAAAGGCAAGGTGGTAGCTGAAGAAGCTTGTAAAGTGATTTGTCGTCTTTTAAGATGGGAGAAACTAAAACATTTTTACATTGTGAGGAGAAAGACTACAGAAGAGGAAAAGGTTAAGGAGAAGCATGAGGGGTGAGAGTTGGCACAAAATAAATCAGGGGATGGGATTAGGAGGCCAAACAAAGGCATTGGAGGAGACGAACAGATGAAAATCTCTCTTTCTCCCTTATTTCAGGCACAGAAATGTGGGAAGGGAAGCTGATGAGTGGAGTAAGATTTGTCATATTTCAATCTTCTCTTGGACACAAAATCAGCAAGTTCTTGTGTGCAGAGACAAATGGAGGCAGCAGAAGGGGAGAATATGGAGAGAGTTTCAGCCAAAGCGCCCAAAAAGGCAATTAGGACTGAGGACACAGGAATCAATTAAGCTGGAGAGGTAGAATTATTTAGCTAAAAAGCTGGCAGAACTAGATGGCAAAAAAGTTGAAAGAACAAATTTGTAGAAAGTTGGCCTGTCTTTGGAATTTTCACCAGAGCGAGCCACATCTACCCTGACTGAATTGGCCTGGTCCTACACTTGATACGTTTATTATTCTGGAATAATACTGCTGTGTAGATATACCCATAGGGTCTGAGGTGCCACAGGACTTCTCATTGTATTTTCACCAGAGACAATCCACATGCAAGAGCAGGAACAGAGGAAGTGGATACTAGAGCCAAGGGTCCTGGTTAGCAGGGCATACCTTGTGATGGGATAGAGGGGCCTAAAACTTTATATAGTTTCTCAAGCACTGCCAGATTTTTCTCTAGTGGACAAAGATTTAGGAAAAGGTATACAAATACTATTAACTGAACAAGAGCTACAAGCGATTTTCTAGTACAATAATCATATCCATAGTTTACATCGAAACAGAAAATCACTTCCTCACAGTCTATTATTTTGAACTGAGCACCAAGCCAACCTAAAAAATGACCACACAACAATATGTTAAAATACTGATAACAGGTTCATACAAATGTATGAGGTTTTCATGTATGTATATCAAACAACTAGATAAATTATTAATGCAATCTACCTGTTTTAAAAAAGACATAAAAAGCTGTAGCATGGGAAGGCACAAACTAACTGGAAATGGTGACATTTTAGGAACTCTTTCATGCTCTGTATATCTTTTCATGTAAATTTACTAACTGTAAATATATTTTAATAAAATGACTGAAGGGGCAGTTACTGAGGACAAAGAAAAGTGTTTACTGGGGCTTGGAAGAGGAATCAATGGAAATGTTGTACTTTTAAATTAATTGCTTTACCTAAGCATACGAGCACAGCAGAGCTTTATATTTTAAGACAAGAATGCAGCATTCATCATGGTTATTGGTAGAGTCGATTGATCAATGTGAACATTGGCTGAAAATGTTCTCAATGGTGGATTCTCAGTTTGGGAATTTGCTTACCTCCTCAATCCTTAAGCCTAAGAGCACATAGTTTTTGCAACATGTTCTGTTTACTTAGGCTTTTTCCAACTGTATCTTGAAAAGGGATCTGATTTTTTTTCTTGTGGTGGAGTGTATTTATTAGTGTTTGTTGATAAAAATTTAATGAATGTATCCATTAAATGTATATGACTTTATAATTATTTTGCAGTGTGTTCACTGAATGGCCATAATTGGCACTTTGTTTTATTTTTTTCAGTTTAAACAAAGTAAAATCTGAACTAAATTTTGATAATATAGGAGAAAATTGCATCCATTAATTTTAAATGGCTGAATTTATTTTCATGGGGGTTTCTTTGCTTTTCTTTCTTCCTGTACTCAACTTCACCTCATTTCTATTTATAGTTTTTGCTTAGAGGAACAGCAGCTGAATTTAATTTTAGGGGTAACTTGAAATTTTTGAAACAAACCAACCAATTTTCCAAACTATCATAATGAGGAACCTTCCAGATTAAAGGGTCACATCCTGATCTTCTTATTCCCACAGTTAAGTAACTATTTGCTATAATTCAAAGCATCTGGATGATCAGCATTTTAAAAGTGAGACCACTTAGTTAGCTGCTTAAATATGACCTCAGGAACCTAAATTTTGGGTTCACCTTTTAAAAAATCTGGTCCTCCATGCCTCACTATTGAGTTTCAGTACAGGCAGTCCCCGGGTTACATACAAGATAGGGACTGTAGGTTTGTTCTTAAGTTGAATCTGTATGTAAGTCGGAACTGGCATCCAGATTCAGCCGCTGCTGAAATTGACCAGCGGCTGATTCCAGGAAGCCCAGGGCAAAGCAACTCTGCCTCGGGCTTCCTGTAGTCAGCGCTGGTCAGTTTCAGCAGCGGCTGACTTGGGGACGCCTGGGGCAGAGCAGCTTGGGTGCTGCTGGGTTGGTCCAGTAGCGCCGCTCCTCGGCGCTACTGGACCAACCCAGCAGCACCCAAGCTGCTCTGCCCCAGGCGTCCTGAGTCAGCCGCTGCTGAAACTGACCAGCAGCGGCTGAATCAGGACGCCTGGGGCAGAGCAGCTTGGGTGCTGCTGGGTTGGTCCAGTAGCACCCAGAGCGGTGCTACGGGACCAACCGGCAGCGCCCCAGCTGCTGTACCACAGGCGTCCGGACCAAAGCCGCGGAGCACGGGGGCAGCGGGACAACCCAGACGCGCCGCGGCTGTCCCGCTGCCCCCGTGCTCCGCGGCTTTGCTCCCCGTCTCCCTGGTCTGCTGGTCTCCAGCAGACCAGGGAGGCGGAGAGCAAAGCGGAGCAAAGCCGCGGAGCATGGGGGCAGCGGGACAGCCGCGGCACGTCTGGGCTGTCGGCTGCCTGCGTGCTCCGCGTCTCCCTGGTCTGCTGGAGACCAGCAGACCAGGGAGACGGGGAGCAAAGCCTCTGAGGAAGCCGGCAGCGGGACAGCAGCGGCACGTCTGGGCTGTCCACTGCCTGTGTGCTCCCCGGCTTTGCTCCCCGTCTCCCTGGTCTGGGGAGACGGGGAGCAAAGCCGCGGAGCACGCGGGCAGGGGACAGCCCAGACGTGCCGCTGCTGTCCCGCTGCCGGCTTCCTCAGAGGCTTTGCTTCCCGTTTCCCTGGTCTGCTGGTCTCCAGCAGACCAGGGAGACGGGCAGCAAACCCCGTTCATAACTCGGGGACTCGGAGGATCCGCGTAACTCGGGGACTGCCTGTACTTCAAATTAAGGTACTCTCAGTATCTTGAATACTACACATAACAGCACAAAAAAAGGGAAAATTCAAAATCTGGGGTTGGCAAAAATTTCTTCACTGTTGAGAATCAGTAAGTCTTGTAAATGTCCCTGGACTAGAATGGAGGGGGAGGGGAGGGAAGGGAAGGGAGAGAGCAAGAGTGAGAGAGCACATACTGTGATTACAGAGAATAAATTTTAAAAATTGGTGCAAGTGCCAATACATTAACAAAAAAGATCACAAACATAAAAATTCATTATTTATCTAAAAATGTGTATTTAAATTTAAAAATAGTTTTTAAAGGTTATGCTTCACTTATATTTTCTCAGATATTTTATTTCAAGAGCTGTAATTTTAATTTCTAGTTTCACTTCATAAACATTATCTAATCCTTAGTGTCTTCTATATTTCACAAAAAGAGCAACATATTGATGTAATCTATGAAGTTCACACTATCCATCACAATGACAAAAATATTCACTCAGAATGTGATATTTTCATAGTATTGCTACTGCCCAAACATGTAAGGTTATATCTGTATCTAACATTTAATAAAAACACATTCAATAAGTTCTGGAAAGAATAAAATTGAATGTGTTTCTTCTCCATTCCCTTCTTTTTTCCTCAGTTAAAATGTGTGAAAGCCTTATAACATGTATGCATGAAGAGACGTCAGCATTAGTGCCATATTAAAGTAAAAATCAATATGAGTCTGTAACTCTTACCAGTAATTATCAGTAGAAGAAGGCACGTTACATCCAAAGAGTAACATGTGATGGACTGTATCCATGCTGGCTTGAGGCCTGAAGTCAACTGAAAGATAAATAGATAAACAACAAGCATAAATGAGAGTTTTATCCTCACTACAACAGATTGGGATTGTCAATGTGCACAGTGAAGATACTATTGTGACATCATTTGTTCATGGTATCATGAACAGGGACAATTTTTTGGTTTTTGTGTTCATGCTGATGTGGTAGCTCAAAACTGCAGTAGTGTTTAAGCAACAGAGAAGATCTATATACTGCAAACTGTGATTTTGTCAATTTCTTACTATAGGACAAATAAATTTGTTAGAAAGAACAGCTTCTTTCAAGACACATACTTCTTCAGCTTTTTCTTAAAACGTTCATTTTGTAAGCTCAATGTTTTACGAGTACAAGGGAGAACATTTTTAACATGATTTCTAACTTCATAGACTCACTTAAAAACCCAAGATGTTGTAGGGGGTCAACTGCAGAAGAACTCTGTATGTGTGAAGTATAGGGGTGGTGAGGCCTGCATTCCACCCCCTTTCCTATTCTCCCCCTCCTTCCCTAATACTGATGAGCCAGAAGCAAGCCTCTAGGAACATACTCCATTGTAGCATGAACAAATTATAGATAAGGGTGGGAACATAATCTTGTTTACCTAAATGTACTGACTATTTAAACAAAGCCAAAGGACAAGCAGTACAGCTGAGCCATACTGTAACAAGCAACGAGTAATCCCCAGAAATTTCCAAACTGCCACAAACAAGGTTGATATCGTATTTAAGGCTGCATCAGAGCACAGCAATTTGGACTTCACCAATGTGTTTTGGATACCAGCGCCTCAGAAGCGGAGACAGTTTCCCACTTCATCCACAGCCAAAACGGGGTTCCCCGGCTAGCAGAAGGGATGTAAGAACGCCACCTTTCCTATCATGTTGTTCTTTTAGTTAAGAGGCGCAGCTGTTAGCTGTCGGGAAATAAACTGCTTGTGTTTGACAGATACCTGCGTAGCATGTCTTTGTACTTTGAGAACCCAGTGTCGGATCTGAGACTTACTCTTGCCGGCAACATTTGGCGCAGCGAGCAGGGTTCTCTTGGTACAAATCACTCAGGATGTGGAAGAAGTGGAAGCAGATGGGCGAGGGAGTAGGGGAGAGCGCCAAATTCCCAGCTGGCCATGCACATCAGCCTGGGGTTCAGTTGTTCAAATCTGGTATGATGTAACACCTGCCATGCGGTTTGAGGGGGAGCTAGCTGATGGGGTTAGTCCCGCTGGTATCCAAAAGGTGCTGGAGGCGTTGGAAGTGCATAAGAAGGATAAGGGGGTATGTCAGGCCCCAATGGCTATTCCTAAATGCATTCTTCAATGTATGTGAAAAGAAGCAGTAAACTATGTTTTTAGTTTATGTTTATATTATGCAGACCTTGAAAGCAAATTGGCAAATGTTTACCAACCCTTAATCTCACTCAAAGGACTGCTGCAGTCTGGCTGTTATGAAAAACCCTGTACTGAGGAATTTTTTAAAAAACTAGCTGACTGTAAAAATGAACATTTGGATTTACCCATGTAAAGGAATCAGAAGGTACGATGGCTAATCAAGGAGCCTATCCTTCTTACTAAATTAGTAATAGACAAAACCTGTGTCCATGGAAAGGAACCATTTAGGAAAAGCAGAATTAGGTACAGACCATAAGAAGGAAAGAAGCATGTGAAAGGGGAGTAAGGAGCTTGGGGCCCCGTGTGGGCATAATAGAAAGAATAAGGAAAGCAGTAGTGCACTGGAAAGTTAAATTACTGGAAATAAGGAAAGTTTTCATTTCAGGGATAATGCAAGTGATTAAGAGTATGAGAAGGTGGGAGTTGACTTTGTGAAGTGTGGAAGGAATTAAACAATTGTTGTAATGTGTGAGAAGAAAACCTGCTATAAAAGACTCCTTGTTTCTTTGCGACCTCTTTCCTAAGCAATGCGTAAATAATACAGGCAAATAAACAATCTAATTTAAATAGTTGGCTATGGACACTTTTGTTAAATTTGCTAAAAGTAAATAAGGGAAACTGAGGCATATCACCTTTAACTTAATAAGTGAGCAGTGAAGTACTTTACCCAAACCCTCAAATGCTGGCTTACGAAAGCATAAGTAATTATTGGGTAACAGTAGGCTGATAAGAAAATCAGCAAGAATATTTGTAACAGAAAGACGCATTTTAAAATATGATGTGCCACGCCTATGGGGGTAGAAAATTGTTCTTTTGTCTTTCAGAACATTAGAAAGAGCTGGTACCAGCTGAAAAGCAACTGAAGAAAAAAAAAACATGGTTCTACTGTCGTGACATAACAGGTTGTGTTTTGTGTTCTGTCTAAGTTTGTCTTGTGGCACATGTATTGCAAATGTTGTTGTACATTAGTGATAGAAATGTAGCCGTGTTAGTCTGGTGTAGCTGAAACAAAATACAGGACTATGTAGCACTTTAAAGACTAACATGATGGTTTATTAGGTGATGAGCTTTCATGGGCCAGACCCACTTCCTCAGGTCAAATAGTGGAAGAAAATAGTCACAACCATATTTATCAAAGGATACAATTTAAAAAAATGAACACATATGAAAAGGACAAATCAAATTTCAGAACAGAAGAGGGATGCGGTGGGGAGGATAGGGGGGAAAAAGGTAAATGTCTGTGAGCTAATGGTATTAGAGGTGATAATTGGGGAAGCTATCTTTGTAATGGGTAAGATAGCTAGGGTCTTTGTTGAGACCCACGCATAGAGTGTCGAATTTTTAGCATGAATGACAGTTCAGAGGATTCCCTTTCAAGTGCAGATTTAAAAGGCTTCTGAAGCAGGATGCAGATAATTAAGTCATTGAGACAGTGTTCTTTCTGGTTGAAATGGCAAGAAACTGGTTTTTCTTTGTGATCCTGTTTAATATCTGTTTTGTAGGCATTGATCATTTGGCGAAGTGTCTGAGACGTTTGTCCAATGTACAAAGCAGACAGACACTTTCGGCACATGATAGCATAAATTATATTTCTGGATGCACAGGAATATGTATTCTTGATCTTATAACTCACTTGGTTAGGTCCAATAATGGTATCAGCAGAGTGGATATGTGGACAAAGCTGGCAACGGGGTTTGTTGCAAGGGAAGGTACCAGGGTTGGTATTAGTGTGGTATGTCCTGTGGTTGTTGGTAAGAATCATCTTAAGGTTAGGTGGTTGTCTATAGGAGACTATGGGTCTGTCTCCCAGAGCCTCTTGGAGTTTAGTATCCTGTTCCAGTATAGGCTGTAGTTTATTGATAATGTGTTGGTCAGGTTTAAGTTGGGGGCTGTAGGTGATGACAAGTGGTTTTTTTTGGGTCTGTCTTGAAGTAGATGGTTTCTAGGTATTCGTCTGGCTCTTTCAATTTGCTTTTTTATTTCTCCGGGTAGGTAGTTGAGGTTTATAAATACTTGGTAGAGATCCTGAAGTTTCTGGTCTCTGTCAGTGGGATTAGAGCAGATGCGGTTGTATCGAAAGGTTTGGCTATAGATGATGGATCGTATGGTGTGTGCTGGATGGGAGCTGGAAGCATGTAGGTAACTGTATGAGTCAGTGGGTTTTCTGTAGAGGGTGGTGTCTAATTTTCCATTGTTGATTTGTACTGTGGTGTCCAGGAAATGGATCTCTCGTGTAGAATGGTCCAGGCTGAGGTTGATGGTGGGGTGTAGGTTGTTGAAATTTCTGTGGAATGTCTCCAGTGTTTCTTGGCCATGCGTCCAGATCATAAAGATGTCATCGATGTACCGTAGGTAGAGAAGGGCTGAAAGGGGATGGGAATTGAGGAAACTTTGTTCTAGGTCAGCCATAAAGATGTTAGCATACTGTGTGGCCATGCGTGTACCCATGGCTGTGCCGCTGATCTGCAGGTATAAGTTGTTCTCAAACTGGAAATAATTGTGGGTGAGAACAAAGTTACATAGGTCTGCTACCAGGTTGGCAGTGGTGTCCTCTGGGATAGTGTTTCTAATTGCTTGTAATCCGTCTTCATGTGGGATGTTGGTGTATAGAGCTGCTACATCCATGGTGGCAAGGATGGTGTTATTGGGGAGGTTATCAATGTTTTGTAGTTTCCTTAGGAAGTCAGTAGTGTCTCGGAGATATCTGGGGGTGTTGGTTGCGTAGGGTTTGAGGAGAGAGTCTACATAGCTGGATAGACCTGTAGCGAGAGTGCCAATACCAGAGATGATGGGACGTCCGCAGTGTCCAGGTTTATGGATCTTGGGAAGCAGATAGAACAATCCTGGTCGGGGGTCAGAAGGTGTTTCTGTGTGGATTTGTTCCCGAGTAGCTGTAGGGAGGCTTTTAAGGAGACAGTGTAGTTTCTTTTGGTATTCCGAGGTGGGATCAGAGGAGAGAGGTTTGTAAAATGTGGTGTTGGAGAGTTGTCTGGTTGCCTCCTGGTTATACTCGGCCTTATTCATAATGACCACAGCACCACCTTTGTCAGCTGGTTTGTTGTACATTGTTTTTTAAATGAAAGGACATTCTAAGTAAAGCAAAAGCGTGAGCTAGAAAAAAAACTGTTCAGCAAGAGAAAAGGAAAGAAAAAGGATTGGGCCCAATCAAACAGCAACTCTAAAAAACTTAGTGGAAGGATAATAGTTTGGTAATCATTTAAGCTAGTTGAATGCTAACAATGTCTCCACAGATGAACAAAAAAAGGAACTAAAAGTTAACCACGAGACTGTTCCTGCTGCAGCTCCTGCTACCCCTATGGAGCCTGACTGAGGGAGCAAGGAGTGTGCCATTTAAAAAGAAGGACTGGGAGTGCGGTACCAACCTCCTTCCATTGGGTTTGCTTTGCTTTAATTGCCACACTAATGAAATATTTAGCTTTTGCAGAACTTTTGCACACTAACCGTGAAAGGGGCTTGGCCAGAGGTAACAATAAATCTGCAAGTGGAACATTAGAAATTTTGGGTAAAATAATGCAACAATGCTCAGAACAATAGGGAAACTAGTGACGTCACCATTGTAATAATAGCCAATTGCCCAGTTACTCTGGTTCCAGGTGCCTGATGCCTTAAAAGGCCTCAGAAATACCTGAAGAGAATCATGGAATTGCATGGGTTCCCCATTAATAATGAAAGATATTCTTAAAACATGCTGTGGTCCTCTTAGGGGGACAGTATTTGCAATTAATGCACCCAGCATCCAAATCACCTGTAAAGGAGGACAGCTGCATACTGACAGCCAAGGAAAATACAAGGCACTGGGCTACCCCTCATTTAAACACAACTGTTTTGCAATACTGTAACAACACTGGTATTGAAAGAACCACACAATCCTCTGTACTAAAACTTGAGTGTAATCTCGTAGGAAACTAACTAAACACTGAAATCAAGACATGCATTAATTACACCAGCATAGTGCCCCTGAAAGTCAGGCCTGCTGACTCCGGATGGGGCCTCCCACTTAAAGCACAGACAGAGGTCATCTCGGAAGCATGGCAAATCTTTGTGAAACAATGGCCTATGTTGAAGTGCCCTCAGCTGAGAACGATTAACCGAGTTCTCAGGAAAAAGGTAAGAATGGGGCAACCTCTAGCTATCAGCACACAAGGAATTGTAACAGACCTTTTAGATGGCCGAGTCCACTCAGCGTTATGTAAGTGGTGAGAGAAACATCTCCCCAGTACCCCTCCGTGGAAATGGGGAAACAGAGAATCCATGAAAATACAAAGGCTGATATGGATGGGCCATAGCATGATCTTTACCCTTCTAGCACCTGGCGCACAATGTGGGAGAGCACCCATGAACATCCCTCACACTCAACTAGTGAGAATGGTGACCTCCCTGTTAGTGTTAAGGCGAGGTCATGTTACCAGAATAGAAGGTGTGGCATACTCCGAAGTTGCTGGAAAGTGAATGTTGCACCCACTCCAACAAAGAGACTCTATGTACATGTCCATATAATGCTTTAATGAATCTGTCTAGGTTCGAAGTGGCAGTTACCAAGCAACTAACACATGCAAAGTTGGTCCAAATAAACGGTACCTACTGGTATGTGACTGCCCAGAACCACTCCATCGAGTTAAATAGAAAGCCCTGCCCCTCAACACACCTATCCATGTGCATGACAGTCCCTCTCAGGGCAATCCTGACTGTTGATGGGGCATGGTTCTACCGTACTCCACCAATGATGGGTAACCTAACATGGCATCTGGAAAGGCACTACGGCAGTAAGTACCTAGAGGAGAGCCTAGTGACCCTGCAGGCAAAGATCGAGGAGTTGGTGGCCAAGGGCCAGAGACACATTCAGGAAGGCCAACTGAGGTACACTCAGATATGGGAAATGGTGGACCAGGCTTATTTCAAGTATTCCAAGGCCCTAAACCAGGCAGTGGAGGTTAAAGCTACAATCATGGGCAGTGCTATCTTGGGGGATGGAATACCCTGGGAATGAACTTGGGTGTTGTTTTGCCAAATTATGTGGGGTGTATCGATTATAACATTCCTACTGGTACTAGTGCTCTACCAACGATTCCAAAGTAAGCTAAAAACATTTAAATTGCTGTATTTAACCTGGTGTGTTAAAGAACCCTAGGTTAAGAGAAGGGAATGTAGGAACAGGTTTTTAACCCACTGAAACCAGTAGCCCTTTGATATATAGGTAAAACCTAACACTATGATCTGTGGCTAAGCTGTCCTCCCCAGAAACCTGGTGTTCAGTTGGAGCAAAGAGACAAGGCTAGCAGGCCTAGCTGAAGTCAAAACAGATAATAGGGCACTTGGAAAAAACAAGTTGGACACAGAAAAGCAGCCTTGTCTGTTTATAAGCTAGGAAGCACAACACCAAACGGACAGCCATAATTGAATACCACTGTCATGAATTTCACACATATACACTCAAGTTTATGGCCCTGCGAGGTGCCCCACAGTCTGCAAGGGAGAGAGACACCCGTCTGCCCTCTTAAGGCCAACCACAAATTGTTGCTAAGGAACTAGAAATAGCGCCCCCCCCCCCCCCCTTTCTCGAGCCCAACTTGGTAATTTACCAAAGATATATTATAAACAATTGCTGCTGTGTATCTTTCTTTGTTTTGTTTTTGCTTTATACCCCTAGACAAGAAGCTATGGACCACACCTATCACCTGTCGGGAAGACACCGTTACCACTCCTATGCATTCCAATCAGAATATGGGGCCTTGTCCCAGGATCCAAGCTTGTGAGCTAATCAGGAGCTGGAGACTGACATCCAAAGAGAGGCACGCTTATGTAAACGCCCTGGAATGAATGGATGTGTCCCTTCTGGATCCTTGTAGAATAGAAATGGATACAGTGGGAGAGTGTGTTATGTGCTCACTAATCATGTGGGGTGCTTGTGTGTGGTATCTATACACCTGTCACCTGGAGTGACCAGATACCCAGTTTACCCCCCCATCCGTGAATACAGGTGCAATGCTTCTGCCCTAAGAAGCTGGAAGCCACATTTATGCCAAGCCAATGTATTAGCAACCTGAGGTTTCAGCAAAAATGTTTTCCCCAAAATGGACTCTTTCCCTTGGGCCAAAATGGTAAACAGTGTGGGATCAGATTCCATTCCCTTAATAAAATGCAACAAATAAAACACCAGGTCATCCTCCAACGGCTGACACCCTAATTAAGGGGAATACCGGGGCAAAATGTAGGGGATGGAATGTAGGGGTCAACTGTGGAAGAACTCTGTACATATGTGAAGTATAGGGGTGGCGAGGCCTGCATCCGCCCCTCCCCCCTCCCATCCTCCTTCTTCCCTACTACTAACGAGCCAGAAGCAAGGCTCTAGGAACATACACCATTGCAGCATGAACGAATTGTAGAAAAGGGTGGGAACATAATCTTGTTTACCTAAATGTACTGATCATGTAAACAAAGTCAAAGGACAAGCAGTACAGCTGAGCCATACTGTAACAAGCAATGAGTAATCCCCAGAAGTTTCCAAACTGTCACAAACAAGGTAGAGACATTGTATTTAAAGCTGCATCAGAGCACAGCAATTTGGACCTCACCGATGGGCTTTGGGTACCGGCCCCTTGGAAGCTGAAATAGTCCTCCGCTTCATCCACAGCCAAAATAGGGTTCCCCCGCTAGCAGAAGGGATGTAAGAATGCCGCTTTTCCTATCAAGTTGTTTTTTTAGCCAAGCGGCACAAGCTCATAGCTGTCAGAAAATAAACTGCTTGTGTTTGACAAATACCTGTGTAGCATGTCTTTGTACTTTGAGAACCCAGTGTCGGACCTGAGACTTACTTTTGCCGGCAACAGATGTAAACTATCTTATCCTTAATTTAATGTTATGATTTAAAGAAAGGAGTACCTTTTAGATGATTGCCCCATCTTCTTTTATAGTAATATATTAAGTACTTAACCATTTAATAACTGGGAAGGGAAAAACCAATCTCAGGTAATACTAAAACTTTGAAAATTGACATTTTAAAAGCATTGCTCCAGAGGAGTCACAAGACTGTTCAACAGCAGTTTACAGCCAGGTAGTCTCCTGGAGAAGAATGCCGGGGGCCCATTTATACTTTTAAAGCTTTGTTTAATATTACAAAATAATATTTAAATATTTTAGTTATGTTTCTGCATCGGAAAACAAAGCTATAAAGCATTCAGCAAAGGAATAACAGAAGCTGCAATTCCAAGATAACATCTGGAGTTTTACAATTCCCTCAGGATGCTACAAAATCATTTGTGCGCTGCGATACTTAATCTGACAGCACAGTAGCACCAAAACAACCCAAAGCATGAAGTAAAATGTCTACATACTTATTTTTTCCAAAGAGAAAATATTACAGTCTTGTAAGACAGTAGAAAGGGAAAGGAAGTGTTGAATATAGAATCTTTTGGTCTAACTAAATTATTTGGCAATATCTAGGGATAGATCAGTAAAATCTAACGGCCTGTAATATATAGGAAGTCAAATGAGGTAACCTGATGGATGCCTTTCAGCCTTAAACTATGAAACTAAAAATGCATCAAGGCAAGCTATACCTCAAAAATAAAGAATTAGCTTGCTTTTATGAACACTAGAATTTCTTGAGAAGCCCTGTTAACAATGTCTTTTTCGTCCATGCTGTGTCTCCCTGTATTTGCCTTTAACATCCAAACATTTTCATGGTTTCTTCCTCATTAGCCACCTGTCTTGAAAAGACTGAACACTGGTTTTGCTCTCCATGTAAGACAGTTGCTGATAATCACAATTAATTGCTACAAATCTTTATTTTCAGTAGTGGTGAGGTAAAATCTCTTGAGATCATCCCTTGACTTCAAAGCTTATTTAATCAAAACATATTTTGCCGGAAGGACCTCAATTAAATGATAAATTATTGGTAGACATTTAATGGACTTTAGAGGAAAGAGACCAGCTATTTGCTTCATTTTCTGAAAGGATAGGATATAGACTATAGTATGTATTTTCTATGAGTCACAGAAGAGGAAGGGAGAAGTTAAAGAAACCAAAATGAAACAAAACAAAAAACATCTTTTCTTACATTGGAGCTGCTTTTAAGGGTTTAGTTCATGGAGAAACAGAAATCTAAGTGCCCTTGTCAGCTCAAACACAGGTCAAATTCTCATGCTCTGGGTTCCACTCCTCCCAATTTACCAAACCTCATTCAAGTGAAATATGACTCTATGAAAAAGGTCTATTGGGCACTACATGCATATGGGAATATAGTCTAAAACTGGGATTTTTCTAAGAGACCAAAAAGAATTAAACCCAATTAAGTGCAATGGGAGTTGGGTGTCTGATGCCCTTTAAATTCTTTCAAAATCCCAGTCTAAACTCCTTTGTACTGTGATTGGGGGACTGCTAAAAATTAATATTTTCCAGACAGAATTAAGAAGCCAGAAATATATTTTTAAATATGGATCTGCCTAGTCAGTATTTGGTCCTGCCATGAGGGCAGGGGACTGGACTCGATGACCTCTTGAGGTCCCTTCCAGTCCTAGTATTCTATGATTCTATAAATAAATAGCTTTACAAAATTAGCTAAGACCATCACTCCTTGCAAAACACCAGATATATAGCTTACACTTAGCCAGAATGCTGTAAGTATTCTAGGGGGAAGGTTTCAAGACCTACAGAACATGCTCATCAGTAGGTCTAGATATACAGAATTTACTCTTTCTAAACTACTGATATGTTTAAAAGTGAATATGGCCACCTTGCCCAAGGTTTTCTGTAAATGACTGCCTCGAAACCCTGGATAGGAGTGTGAAGGTCAATGCTCAAATTTCTCCAGTCTTTGTCTAATAGCATTGTGTGTTTCCTCTTCACATTTGAAATGCTAGTGATCTCATTTAAGCCATGCATAGAGAGCATCCAGATCACAGTGTAATGGGTACATTAAAAATATGTATTCGGTGCTGTTAGTTTTATTTTTATCTATAGACCATTTGCCAGCACGACAAATGTCCAAAGCAATAACATACAATATTTTTGCCAGCAAATTTTACTCATTACATAATCATAGAACAATTCTGTATTAAAGACCTTTTTTCCTACTTTTTTATCATGGGGCTGAACAGTGAAATTATAATTAACTCTTTAATGAGGCCATGTGCCATTTATGTGGCATTCTAAACTTGGTTCATAAGCATTTTAAAGTGTTACTGATAATTAAAGGTGGTCATAAATGGTTTATAACTGTGAAACAGGATTATCTTTGTATAAACAGGATAATCTTTATTGTAGAATCTGAGGGTATGTCTACACTGCAAGGCTATTAAGGGATACCAGAGGTATCCCAAAACAGCTACTACCCCGCATCTTTTGAATGCATTCACTATTGCATAGTATAGTGGACGTGATATTTCACCATCCCTGTAAACCTCGTTCCACAAGGGATAAGGGATGTCTCGAAATACTGTGTTATTTCAAAATTTGGTGCTGTGTAGATGTACCACATTTTGAAATAGCCTATTTTATTTCGAGCTAAGGGTGCAGCGTAGACACACCCTGATATATGTAGAAAGTATAATCTGAGTAATATATAGAAAGGCCTGGGTTTAAGAACATAAAAATTAAAGGCAACATAGTTAAAAATAAAAACTAACCAAGAAACACGCATCAGACTTCTCGGTACATTTTTTTTTAACCTGGCATTTTAATTAATATCTATAATAACTACAATTAAAATTTTAAGAGATTTTTTTTAAATAGGAAAATATAACTGCAAAATCATAAAAATTAATAGGAGGTTTATGGCAAGTATAATATCTGTAATTGCTTTTAACTTTTTTTTAATTGATTAGAGTCTATCATAATTGATACCTGATTTTAAATTCTCACAATAATGAACAGTTTGAAATTGAATGTTATGTTATACACTGAAGAGAATGGTAGCGATATTGGTCTGGTACCAATAGGTGTCCTAACTACTTGCTGGTCTGATATCAATACAGGCAGTCCCCGAGTTACGCGGATCCGACTTATGTCGGATCCGCAGTTACGAACGGGGCATTTCCTCTCCCTGGTCTCCAGCAGACCAGGGAGAGGAAGCAAAGCGGCAGAACACACGGCCAGCTGACAGCCCAGACGCGTCTGGGCTGTCAGCTGGCCGCGTGCTCCGCTCTGCTCCCCCCACCCCTGGTCTGCAGACCAGGGGGAGGGGGAGCAGAGCGGAGCAGAGCAGAGCGGCAGAATGCGCAGCCAGCTGACAGCCCAGACGCGTCTGGGCTGTCAGCTGGCCGTGCGTTCCGCCGCTCTGCTCTGCTCCGCTCTGCTCTGCTCCGCTCTGCTCTGCTCCCCCTCCCCCTGGTCTGCAGACCTGGGGGACGGGGAGCAGAGCAGAGCAAAGCCGCGGAGCCCAAGGGCAGCAGGATAGCCACGGCGCGTCTGGGCTGTCCCGCTGCCCCCGTGCTCCGCGGCTTTGCTCCGGACGCCTGTGGTACAGCAGCTGGGGTGCTGCCGGTTGGTCCGGTAGCGCCGCTCTGGGCGCCACTGGACCAACCCAGCAGCACCCCAGCTGCTCTGCCCCAGGTGTCTCCAAGTCAGCAGCTGCTGAAAATGACCAGTGGCTGACTACAGGAAGCCCCTGCCCCGGGCTTCCTGGAATCAGCCGCTGATCAGTTTCAGCAGCAGCAGCTGACTTGGGGATGCCTGGGGTTCTTAAGTTGAATCTGTACGTAAGTCAGAACTGGCGTCCAGATTCAGCCACTGTTGAAACTGATCAGTTTCAGCAGCGGCTGAATCTGGACGCCAGTTCCGACTTACATACAGATTCAACTTAAGAACAAACCTACAGTCCCTATCTTGTACGTAACCCAGGGACTGCCTGTAGGACTGGAATTATTTTTTCTTTGATGTTTTGTCTCAGTCCTCTGTTGGGCATGTTTTGATTTAAGCCACAGAACCAACTATTAAAACACTTCATGCTGAGAACATTAAGTAAAAAGTTTATTTATGTCTAAAGTTGAAAATAATTGATAATTAGGTAAACATGCATATCTAGAGCAACAACCTGATACAATGTTATCTGAAGGGCTCCCATTGACCTCAATGTACTTTGGTCTGGACGTTAAGTGGATTTTCTGGCTGAAGGGGTTTATAAATTTTGCAAGCCCACCTTATGGTGAGAAAAGAATGTATAAGCCCACAAAGGAAGCTCTCTAAACTGCTGACCTGCAGTTCAGTGTTCCAGCTGCACCCTGCACTAAATCCTGGGCACTAGAAGCATGAGAAACATCAGGAAATCACCAGCCTCTACACAGATACATCTACATCTACTGCCCTTCTTTGACCTCTTGTGCATCCAATCACAGTTTTAAACCACAGATCTGCACTTTAGGCAAAATTGTTAAACATTAGTACGGCATTGCGCAAGAGGGTTTTTCTTGTGCAAGAAGGGGCAGTGTAGACACTCTTTCTTGCGCAAGAGCCTCTTCTGAAAAAAATGGTGGCTCATTAGGTATACAAATGAGGCTCGGCAATATTCCACGCTTAGCCTCATTTGCATATTACTCGCGCAAGAAGCCGCGAGTGTAGACATAGCCTTGGATAGTTTGTATAGCACAAGGAAATAGGAGCAATGATATTTGCAGATGATCACAAGATGGAGGAGGAAAACCATCACACCTATGCCTTTACCTTGCTATGATCATAAAGTCATCCTGCTAAGTTAGGTCTCTTTCCAACTCCAACCACATCACTCCTAAGCAGGCAACCCAGGGAGCTAGTTGGCTCTGGAGTGTGAAAGTCCCCAACCTCGGGCAGTCTATATGGTGGGCAGCCCCAGAGCTGAGGACCTTGGGAGATGGTACCAGGATTTCCAGGCTCCCAGCTCTTGACAGTGTCCCTTGAAGCCTCTAGAACCCTGGGTCACATAGGGAGCCTAGCAGCCCCAAGAAACTGCCATTCCAGCACAGGATCCCTGCCACGCAGCAGGAAGTCTAATGGCCTCCAGAGATATGGTTATATCTGGGCACTGGAACACCATCAGATTTCTAACCAAAGCTTGCCTATGTTTCAGAGACAGTTTTGCAAAATATGCATTAGATTCAGTGGCACATTTTGCTCCAGAGAGTGTCTTTCTTAATTTGGTTACTAAAATGACTAATAATGGGGACATATACTGAATATCTGTATTTATATAAAGAAACCGTGCCTCCTTTCCCAAAACAAAGCTCCCATCAATGGTATTATGAACTGTGAGAGACGTGGTGGAGTTGATCCTAATTGTGGCTAGTTTAACAATTTAAATAACCAATCCTTTCCTAATCTTTAAAAATATTAAATTTATAACTCTCATCCTTCATTTACATAATCTCCTACTACTACTAATTTTGGATCATATTTTTCAGGAATGTAAACAAGACTGGCCTGGATATATGAACTGTCACTGATGAATTAAAAAGGAACCTAGGTTTGTTACCTGAGCAATAAGCATATTTAAACATGCAATACTATGGTGTGAGGGAGTGAGCAGAGGGCCTGGCAGTGCAGGGGCTAAACAAAGCCTTTTTGCCCAACTAGCCCTTCCCTCTTTTACCTGCAGCCAATGCCAGGTCTGGAGAGAGGATAAAAGAGAGGAAGCTGGCTCAGCTAGGGGCTGACCAGTGAAGAGACACAAGCTGGTTCTGCTGTCTGCAGGACCTGAGCCAGAGTCGTCTGCTGGGTCAGCCACAGGAGCACGTAAGCCTACCAACCCCTCCCCGGATTCTAAGGGGGAGAACCTACGAGGAACCCTCACTGAGGAGGGGGAAATTGGACCCTTGGGGCCAGGCCTCAAAAAAGAACCTGGAATTCCCAGGCCTCAGCGGCAGGGGCTACACCCCTTTGCCACCAGGAAAGTCGGGGACCTAACCACTAGGCCCACGCCACTGCCTGGGACACCAAGCCACATATGGTAACAAATCAGCACTATTCAGGAGCTGAGTATGGACAAAAATCAGTCAGTCAAATGATTTCCATCTGCAAATAGGCTCCATCACATTTGTATAGTGCAGCTTGAGAGATAAAGGCTTACCACCAGTCAATAAGAAAAAGACATTTATTTACTGGTCAGCCATGTGAGCAAAAGAAAAGGGATGAAGATGACAGTCAAATTTCTTGGCTGAGTGGCTTGCTGTCAGACTCAATTCCTCTGAGTGTCTGTAGAATACCCTTCAGCTATGACTATAATTCAGTAGTCAAAAACAGATTGTAGCAATGCCAGCACCAGTCATGGAGTGAAGACACTTTCTATTTGTTCAGATAAAAACAATCAAGCATTTATGAAGATACTTAGAGAAAATACATATGATTTTTAAGTGTATTAGTGATAAGGATGTTAAATTGCAGTTAATTGACTAGTCAAGTGGAATTTCCATCGACTACTCGATAGGCACTTCCGCATTCCTCCTTTGAAATGTACAAGAGCCCCTTCTGCGGCTCTTGTACATTTCAAAGGAGGAATGCGGAACTCTGCAGTCAGGGCTGGATTAAGACCTTTAGAGGCCCAAAGCACTGAAAAGATTATGGTCCCCCGGCATATGTAATTCAAAATAAAAACAATACTATACCGTAAAATCTCATTTTTTGGGGGGTGTCCCTGCTTTCTTGGTGCCCTAAGCACGTGCTTAGTCTGCCTATTGGGTAATCCAACCCTGTCCGCAGGCAGCTGGGGGCCAGCAGGAAGTCCTCCTAACTCCAGGATGCATGCGGATGTGCCTGCTTTGAAATGTACAAAAGTCCCAAAGGGGGCTCTTGTGCATTTCAAAGCCACACTGCCCTCATGGAGCCTGGGGTCAGCGGGGGACTCCCGAGGTAATCCCAGGTTCCGCACGGCATTTCTCCAGAACTGGGGAAACATGCCACTTCCGTGTTTCAAAGGGGCAGTGCCGCACAGCTGATCCCCTGGCTCAACTATGTGGTGCTGCTGCTTTGAAGTACCCCTTCTTTTCCCCCCTCCCCCACATTGCTGCCTCTAGCTGATAGAGGCACCAAAACAGGGGGGAAATCGACTAGTTGACTGACTATCCGATAAGCATTTGCTTATTCGACAGTTGACTAGTCCTTAGCATCATTAAAGTGAATGTTACTTTACCCTTCAAGACAATTCTCCTCACCTGTAATTTACCTGACAAGCATTTAATTTCATTTTACATGATACATATTTTTCTCAGCTCAACATTAAAATGAATGGTAAGATTTACCCAACAAAAAGAGAAATGGGCTTTCGTCAAGATGCATGGGCCTGGAAGAGAGGTAAAGGTGGAACCTCGACAAGTACCACTAAAAATCCAAACTTGACATTTTGACTCTATTCCAAGAGCATCATACAGTAAATGGGCAGCATCTACCAGAATATACATAACTGTCCCTAAAAAAAGGCCATTAGAGTAACACTCACACCAGCCAATTACACAAACAAGCAGTTCTTAGAGATAAACAAATTTTTTAGGTCATGAACCTTTGTGGCTTTACCCATGAAATTTGTTAGTCTATAAGGTGCACAGGACTGCTCATTGTTTTTAAAGTTACAGTTAACACAGCTACTCTTCTGAGACTTTTTAGCAGCTAATTGTAAAGTTCCTCTTCTAACAGCAGCTGACGAAGAGTTAATTTATAATTGCTACTCAATATATTCTGTGGACTGGCTCTGAATCAGCTTGTTCAATTTTGATAGAGGACTCTTGTGGCTTTTATCTATGCACAACATTCTCTAGATATAGCTGCAAGTGTGACACTATTGTTTCCAAATGTTTTATTTTTAGAATGAGGCATGGTGGTGAGGTAATATCTTATCAGACCAACTTCTGTTGGTGAGAGAGACATGTTTTTGAGCTCCACAGAGCTCTTCTTTAGATCCTCGTGTCTTCCATATCCTGGGACCAACATGACTACAACACCACTGTAAATAGCAAATAGAGTATATCACATTTTGTTTTTAGAACAAACTCTTCTGCTTGTAAAATATAATATTCTATTTTGGGATCCTAAATTACGATAATTGCAGTTTGAGAATTTTATTTCTGTTGAACCATTCTCTCTTGTTCTCCTAAGTATCGATTGATAACTAGAGCAGTTTCTTTTTGGATCTATATGAGCTTTGCCTTGCCTCACACTCTATGTCACTGAGTCTATATAATATTAACTGTTGCATTATTAATAATCATCCAGAGCACCTAGTATGGAGGTAAGCAACATTCCTTCTCCAGAAAGAGCTGTGAAATATTAATCTATGAGTTATTTGGATGAACTATCTGTCTCAGGGAATGCCTATACTGCAGTTGAAGATGTGATGGCAGCAGAGGTTGGCATACCAGTTTTAGCTGTAACCTAGCCAATATGCCCAAACAAGGCAGTGAAAATATGGCACCACAGACAGTGTGGGTTGTTCAAGTATACCTGGGACATTGGGAAAGTACTCAAATGGCTAGCCAATGTTGAAGCCCATGATATTAAAATTTCAATGCTAATTTGCATAGTCTCAAATAGTGTCTAGATTGAAGGCTGGACTGCAAACATACTTTTGTCTGTTTTCCCTAGAAATAGGAATATTCCCCTAGAAATAGGAATCAGCTTGTTCAATTTTGATAGAGGACTCTTGTGGCCATTTTTTTGCACAAAGGAACATCCCCAAGATTCTGATATTAAACCGAAACCACATGTGAGGAAGAGGGAATAAAGAGTCTCTGCTCTTTGCTGTCTACTGGTAGCTAACAGAACTAAAAGGAAAGAAAAAAGTCATTTTAAGGAAAATTAGAATGACAATGTCTGTGGAGGCAAGAGCACTAGAGACCTAAGATGCCTGAAACATCAATACAGGGCAAAATATAGGAATATTGCAGGGTTGTTAAAATCTCCCATACATACTTTGACTGAAGCACAGTGAATCATTCTAAATGCTGGAAATTGGAATTTCTAACTCACCTAAAATAACTCAGCCATTACACATCCATTTGTAAATGATGTATGTTATGGAACAAGTGATACAAAGGGCTTAAACCATCTAATAGAGCAACTTCTCAGGAAACACAGATACCCAAAAAGCTATGCCTCTCCCTTTTCACAGATGGGAAGGGATTCATCTGTATTATGATTGTTGCCTTACATGAGTCACAAATACTGTGAATTCGCCTATATTTGTGGGGTGTTTTAAACCAAGCTTCTTTGGTAAGTCACTCTCAAAGGACAAACAATAAAGCATTTCACGCATATTTAATGTTGTAAATACAAAATTACAAAAAAGTACTGCACAATATAAATGATTTTAACTATACATTTCCTAAGGAAGGAAATTCTTTTAAGTACTACACATACATTTGCCTATAATGTAAGACAAGTTAATACACATCTTTCTAATCAAACTCAAGCAACACAGTCTACTACATGCACTGTATGGCAAGTAATAGATTATAAAAAAATTAACTACTCCTTTCATGGTTTTTCTTTATAGGCATTGATCTCACAGCCAAAAAATAATGCTGTGGTCATGAGCTGCTTCATTTATTGACAGTTCCTACTTTACTTTTACTTTTGCTATGGCAGTTAGAAACTTATAAGGTGAAAAATATTAGTGTACTGCTGTACTGCAGATTTGTGGATCAGTTCCTGTAGTAGGGAATGCCATATGAAAATGAATTCTAAAAATATGACACCAGCAACTATACATATTTTTCAACCAATGTACTATCACCTCAGATAGTGCACTAAGACACCTTCGGGCAAAAGGAAGTGGAAAAAGAAAGGTACTTTATCTTTGCAATTATTTTAATCTCCTGGTGCTTACAATGCATCATAAAAATGAAACCAACTTCAGTCAAATGAACCATTTGCTTGTCTCCTCCCTTTCCTGAATAACTAGATTGTTTAGAAGGAGAGTGAAATAAAATTAAAGCTACCCAAGACGACATACTGAACAGATGGTGCTTACTTCACTGAAGTACTTATTTGATTTAAACATTGATGCACTGCTGTAGTAGGTCCTGTCAATTTACTTGTCATCTAATTCATGCCAGAATATATATAAAAAAATAAAACTAAAAATGTTTTGCAGACAAGTAAAATCTTACTGTTCACATTGTTGGTGGTAAGTGCAGAGGATTTACCGCCTGTACCAGTAGGTAAATAAACAGTCTATTCAGCAGAGCGGAATTAAGTATCTAGCCACAGACAGAAAGCCAATACCTTACAAAAGGGACTGCTTGGTATTAGCTGCCATAGGCATCTGCATGCAGCTCCTTAACTACTATTACTCATGAATCTCCCCAGATACAGTTTGGTATCTTGACTCTAAGTGGCTCTCTCTAGTTTGTTTCTGCATTAGGTATGATGAATGCATTTTAGAAACTCTGACAGTAAAAGATTAAGCACTTATAAGTCAAAAGATAGCTGTGGAATGATTTAAAAAAGGTTTGATCAGGTTTTTCCACATAGCTCATACTCACCTACATAGGCTTCCTCATCCATTGGCAGATGTAATGACATGCAGAGGTAGGTATCAGACTATTAAAGAAACAAAAGAATAAAAATTATCTTAAAATTGTATCTTGTGAAAAAGAATTCTAACATTCATACTCTGCTTTATTGATACATGGGAAACAAGCAATTACCCACATTTATATCCTCAGAAACCTGGCCATAGAAATTATTTACTAAGCCTACCCCCCCCCAAAAAAAAAACAACAACCCATGCACCTAAGAATTTCAAATTGTTGCCTTCTTATTCAGCCAAAGTAAATTGAAGAAACATACCAAATAAAATGACATGTTATTGGACTTTTGAATAATTTTTCTCTATTTTCTGTAATCTATAACTTATTGTAGTTTAAAAAAAACCCACTAAGTCATGGCTGAGTACACATCTACTTGAATCAGTAATTCTTTCCTTGTTCCTAGACTTATATAAAAGTGGTCTCTTTCAGCCATGAAGCACATTAATATTGAAAACATGTGCAGCAGCAATCTAAAAACTATATGTGCTTTTTAATGCATGTGTCTCACTCCAATTAGAATGAACTGGAATTATGCCAGGGCATCAGGACAAGAACAGAAGCAGCATAAAATATTATTTGTAGTTCTCTTCACCCGTTAATTGTACGATACCATCACTTTCCAAGAGCAATTAGGTCGCTGCTCCCTTGAGACATAATGAGACTAGTCCCATGAAATGTTATAGTAAGTCCAACCATCACATGTAATTCATGGTTACCATCTTCAAGTCTCTACTGATGCTTTTGGGACTCTAAAACCTTTGTTTTAGCATTAAATGCCAATCACTTAAAAACTAAGTGCTCAAGTAGACACTTTAAAATTAAACGAACTACTAAAACTTCAGTTGCAGTCATAATGAACCCAAGATAGTGGCCAAGGTCAAATATCAGCAACTGCTTGTGCTGCTATGAGCACCTTAAGCTATATTTTCAACGTTGCTGAGTACCCACAGCTCCAAACGAATTCACTGGTAGGGAAGGATAGGGTGGAAAGAATGAACAAGAACAATGCTAAAGGAAAGTTGGGTTTTCTGTAAAAACTTAAAGCTTCCAAAAAGCACTAAAAAATTGCTTTACCTCAAAAGGACTAAAATATTAAAGGGAGTCTGCCAAATCTGCTGTTTATCCTGAGGGTTGAGATAGGACTTTAAGTGGCCTGAATTAAATGGAAATTTTTAGATTCCTGTCAATCCGATAATATCAGGATTCCATCAGTGGAATATTCCATCAAAATACCATTCCATCAGTGGAATGGGCAATAGCCTACTAATTCTGAGCATGGTGTATGCTTGCTATCACATGTGAATTATGCTAGAACACAGAATAATGATGTGATGGACTGGACTAGACCCAAAGTGAATTAAATAGTCAATCCTGTCTTTGCCTGCTGGTTATGGAACAGGTGCCATAAAAATAAAAACTGTCCATCAAAAGTCACAATTAATAGCAATGCTTTTCTGTAAGAGCTTGGCCAAAGAGACTGTATGATATATGAGTTGCTGCTATAGTAAATTAGCTTGTTACCATGATTTCTTTATATCGCAACGTATTACAGGCAGTCCCTGGGTTACGTACAAGATAGGGACTGTAGGTTTGTTCTTAAGTTGAATTTGTATGTAAGTCGGAACTGGTACATATTGTAGGGGAAACTCTAGCCAAACATTTCTCCAGAGCTCAGTTTTATTCTCCCACACCTCACTTCCCTCAGTCTTTTATTCTCAAGCTGAGGTGGTCTGCTGAGAAAAGCCGCTCCGCATCTCCCTGGTCTGCTGGAGGGGGGCGCTAGCTTCGCGTCTCCCTGGTCTGCTGGGGGGAAGCAGCTAGTGCAGGGTTGCCTCACCCCGTTTGTAAGTAGGGATCTGATGTAAGTCGGATCCATGTAACCCGGGGACTACCTGTAGTTTGTCTCTGAAGCCAGCAATATCATATTTATATTACGATATCATGGGGGGGAGGGGAAAAATACCATTCAGTACAGCACCTTAAAATGAATATTTTATAGGTCCTAATTTCTTTACAAGAGAGATCGTTGATGTTTTTATTAGAAGAGTGGCCACAAACTTCAGTAGGACAAGGCAACCATGGCGATAAGCACTGTCCAATACTTATAGAAAGATAATATGCCTATCCCAAAGAGCTTACAATATAATTTCAGACAAGATGCATTGAAAATGCTTAAATAATAATCAGATATAATTGAGGAGGGAGGACAGCTTGTAATACTGTTATATAGATCAGCTATTATATATAAGAAAAAGCAATATGCTAAGTTGCTTTGTTTTTTGCCAGGAGCTACAAAAAAGGAGAGAAGGGTGGATGATATAGCTGATATTGTGTGTAGTCATATATTCTAATTAGGTGCCTTTCTGGAGTCGATACTGAAAACACAACTTAAAAAAACGGAAAGAACAACACTTCACCTTTTTTTTCATTAAATCCTTGGGATCATTAACAGCATAGTTTAAAAAAAACCTTCAAGTCAGTTAAGAGGCAAACTTTATTCGGTGTTTTGAAAGTCAACTAGACTTTAACCAGTGAAAATTAAAGTCACACAAATTAAAATTTGAAAAAAGGCACAACATTTTAACAATGAGGGTGACTAACTGGTGCAACAAAGTACCAATGGAAGTGGTGGATTCCGTGTCTCCTGGATTCTACAAATCAACACTGGATGCTTTCCAGAAGATATGCTTTAGCCAAACACAAGTTATTGGGCTCTGTACATAGGAGAAATTCTATGGCCTGTGTTACACAGGAGGTAGTTCTAGTGGTCCCCTTCTGGATGAATATCATTGGAAATTTCGGGGCATTAAATGAGGTGGTTTGATGTGCATTTGTTTTACCTATTGCTAAATCACCAATGTGATTCTCTGCCTTGCTATTAAAGTATGTTACCAAGCAGTGCAATGTCCTGGAAAGGTTTTCGTCATTCTACACACAATGCAATCTATCACCACACACATTCACACCCACTCTTTTTGAACACTTACTCTCATAACAACAAGTATTCTATATCTTAGCATATTGCCACAAGCTCCTAAGCAGTCTGTCAGAAAGCTCAGGCTCTAACCTAATGAAAGATGACACAGTAAAGGAAGGAATTAATCACAGCCATTGCTTTAGGGTTTCCCAATCTGGTACTCTGCCAGTCCTAAAGCACCTGCCAAATTTGAAGATCTTGGAATCCTAAAACCATAGAAATGAGGGCTGGAGGGAACCTCGAGAGATCATCTCATCAGACCCCTCAAGTGATGAGTCGGACCAAGTAAACCTAGATCACCCCGACAGGTGTTTGTCCGACTTGTTATTAAAATCCGTCTACTGATGGGGTTTCCAAAACCTCCTTTGGAAGCATATTCCAGTGCTTAATTCCCCTCATAGTTAGAATCCCCTCCCACCACCACCATTTAACCTAAATCACTCCTGCTGCCGATTATGTGCATTACTTTTTATTTTACCTTCAGTGAACATGGAGAACAATGCATAATTGTCCTCTTTATAACAGGAACACCCAGTTTTTTTAATCTTCTGTCCTAAATCAGGATTTCTAAACCTTTTAATGTTTTTATTTTTCTGATCTGGACTCTTCTATTTGTCTATATCTTTCTTAATGTATGTGAAAAACTGCATACAGTATTGCATCTGAAACCTCACCAGTGCCATACAGAGCAGGACAATTACTTCCTGGGTCTCACATGAGACACTCCGGTTAATACATTTCAGAATGATACTACTTTTCTTGGCAATTTTTTACCACATTGTAAGTCTACATTGCAAAGAAAAATATTTGGCGAGGACTCTCAGAGATTGGAACAATTGACTTGGGCTTGTGGAGTTAGGGCTACAAAGCTAAAAATATCAGTGTAGATGTTTACGTTGGGGCTAGAGCCCAGGTTCCGACGCCCAACAACAGAGGAGTGTGAGAACTCAGGCACCAGCTCAAGTCTACATTTCTATAGGTGATGAGCTTTCATGGGCCAGACCCACTTCCTCAGATCAAATTGTGGGAAGTGGATCTGGCCCACGAAAGATAATAAACCATCTTGTTAGTCTTTAAAGTGCTACATAGTCCTGTTTTTTGTTTCAGCTAGACCAGACTAACACGGCTACATATCTATTACATTTCTATACTGCTCTTTTTGTTAACATTGATTCTGTTCATTATCTGATTTGCTGAAGCAAATCAGTCACGCCTCAGCCTTTTTGATGTCTTCTATGAGTAGCTCTCCTTTCATGCTAAATAGAAGACCTTAGCTTTTCTTTGCCTCTTTCTTCCAATTTATGTCAAGACTCACTTTATATAGCTTTTTTATAACCCCCTGACAGAGGAGTAACTTATTTTGTGCCTTAGCCCTTCTGATTTTTTCTCAAAATGTTTGTACTAGTCATTTGTGCTCCTCCCAGCAATCTGTCCATGTTCCTGCTCTTTGTGGGATTTTCAGGTCATTAAAGAGAGTTTCTAAAGCAGCCATAGTGCCCTCTAACTATTTTTCACATCATAATAGCTAGCAGTTTTGCATTTCATATTTTCTCCTTGAAAAACTGCCAGCTCTCCTGAACTTCTTTTTGTCTTGGGGATACTTCCCAAAACCTTACCTACCAAATCTCTAAATTTATTCAAGTCTGCTTTTTTGGAGTCCATTGTCTTTATTCTGCTGCACTCACTTTTTCCTTTCCTCAGAATCAAGATAGCTTCCATTTTATCATCATATCCAAATTACCTCCAGCATTTATATTTGCAACCAATTCCTCTTTGTTAATCGGAATCAAGTCTAAAATGACTGTCCCCTGGTTAATTTGTATTTGTTCTGAGACAAAAATGTTGTCACTGATAAGTTGCAACAAGTTCTGGAATATTTTGTGTTTTGCCAGAATATTGTACAACTTCTCTCTTTTTGCAAGATAAAGCATCACTGGGAACTGTTCGGATGAAGAATGTTTGCTGAAGATAATGTGCTGTTAGGAGCACAACCTAACATGTTCTAGGGAGATAGAATGGTACCACTGATTCTATCCCCTTATCTACTCCAGGCTCCTTCATCCCCTCCCTTCCTCTTCTCCTTAACCTCTCACTCTCCTCTAGCTCTTTTCCCAACAATGCAAACTTACTTTAGTGTCTCTCATGTTAAAAATCCTTGACCCCACTTGCCTCTCCATCTGCCATCCTACTTTTCTTCTTCCTTTTTATCTCTAAGCTCACTGAAAGCACTGTTTGCATTTGTAGACCTCTTCTGCAATTGCATACTGAACACGCTACAGTTCAGGTTCCACCCCTCACACTCAACTAGAACTGCTCTATTAAAAATCTCTAGTGGCACTTTAGTCATGTCTCACAACCAGTACTCCATCCTCATCCTCCTAGACATGTCAGCTGTCTTCAACACAGTCCACCACTACACTCTTCTTGAAATTTTGTCCTACCTTGCCTTCTGTTACTCCGTACTTTCTCAGTTTTCCTCCTTCCTCTCTAATTTCTCCATCAGTGTGCTCCTTGGATGATCCTCCTCCTCCTTTCAGCTTTCTATTTCTTTGCTCCACATATGTCCTAACAAAGCTCCAGATGTTGATATCCCATATTCTTCTCCACAAACAAAGTTGCATGGGATATTAATTTTAGGATGAACACCAATAATTCTGTCCTTTCTATGTTTGTTTCCTCTCTCTCTACTGAAGGTAGGGTGTGTGCATGCATACATGTGCCTCTCTTCTAACAAGATCTGTGAAGGATGCAGAAGGAAACTATTACTTTCATTATTTATGTATCACCAAAACAATGCAAGATGATTTACATAAATAAAAAGAAAGAGTAGCTTCTCTCAGTATCCAAAGTATAGCCAGAATGTTACCAAAAACAAACAAACAAACCCCCCACAAATCCAGGAAAGCAAAAGGCCAATAGAAGAAAGTACGAAAGTCCATATTACATAAACAATTTGGGAAAACACACTATTTTGTTCTCATTCATTTTAAAATAAATTAGACATAAAATATATTTTACTTTGCTTGTTATCTCTTTAGAAAAGAAACTTCAACTTTTACAGCCACCTCAATTTACTATTAAGATAGCAAATGTAAATCTGTGAATATTAAAGGTCATTATATTATTTGTGATACTCCATCACTATGTTCTCTTTAATGTTTCCCCCCCAATGCTGATGTGAACCCTGGGATACCATGTATTGAAAGTGTTCACAACTGTGTATTTTGCTATTAATGGGAAATACAGAATATCAAACTACAGTAAAACTCCATTAGTCTGGCATCCAATGCTCCAGGACTCCTGATGGTCCGGCACCATCAGGAACCCGGAAGTGCTGGGGCAGCCGGACAGGCTTCCCCCATTCAGCTGCTGCTGAAACTGACCAGCAGCTGAATCGGGGAAGCCGGAAGCAGAGCAGCTGGGGTGCTGCCGGGTTGGTCCCACAGCGCTGAAGGACGGCGCTGCGGGACCAACCCGGCATGAGTCCAGCTGCTCTGCCTCAGGGGTCCCCGATTCGGCTGCTGCTGAAACAGATCAGCGGCTGATTCCAGGGCAGAGCTGCTCTGACCGGGCTTCCTGGAATCAGCCGCTGATCTGTTTCAGCAGCGGCTGAATCGGGGACCCCTGGGGCAGAGCAGCTGGGGTCCTGCCGGGTTGGTCCCGCAGTGCCGTCCTTTGGCGCTGTGGGACCAACCCGGCAGCACTCCAGCTGCTCTGCCCCAGGCGTTCCCAAGAGCAGCTGGGGTGCTGCCCGGTTGGACCCGCAGCCCCAAGGGGCAGCGCTACAGGACCAACCAGGCAGTACCCCAGCTGCTCTGTCCCAGGCGTCCCCAAGAGCAGCTGGAGACCTGCTGGGTTGGTGCCATAGTGCCGCCCCTCGGCGCTGCAGGACCAACCAGGCAGCACCCCAGCTGCTCTATTGCAGGCATCCCCGATTCAGCTGCTGCTGAAACTGACTAGCAGCGGCTGAATCAGGGACTCCTGGGGCAGAGCCGGACTATCGTAAGGGGGGGCTATGAGGGGCCTGGGGTGGCATCCGCTCCCACCCCACTCCAGACCCCTCATAGCCCCCCTTCTGATAGTTCGGCATATCTGATAATCCGGCACCCCCTGGGTCCTAAAGGTGCCGGATTATCGGAAGTTTACTGTAATATGGTTTGATATACCTCTTATATTTGTTTTTAAGATGGTCATTTTTCAAGGATCTTAAAAATTCTTATTCTGACTGAAACCGTATACATTTGACTTCTAACCCAGAGTACACATTGCAAAGGAAGGAAACAGGGATGATGGAGCACAACTATTTACAATAATCTCAAAAGATTAATACACTACTAGCATGCGAAGCTAAAGTTGAACAAACTAACACACAGCTATTAGAGTCACTGGTAACCTACTTGCAGTTTCGCATACTAGATACTTTACAGACAGTCATTGGAAAATTCACTGGAAAAAAAAAACCCACACCACATCACCATAATTACATGTCTTATGTTCCACCGTAACTGTTCAGTAAAATTTATGGAGTAGGTTATGAGTGTTGAAGACACTCAGTCAGCGTCTCCATACCAATGGAGTTGGTGGGCAGCACTGATGAATTCTGATGAGAAATACTTTGTCTAATCTCAAACTAATTAATTCAGAAAATTAACATTCAGACGTGTTTCATGTTATTTGGGTTAACTGTGCATTATCTGGCTGCTTGGCTGCTACTACCTATCTCAGAAGTGGTTGACCTTCATGTATTTTATATGTAGCTAGCGTTATACTATTATAATTGGGCCTACAAATGTATCCTAATTGTGAGCTCAACACTGGGAAAATGGATGTAAGTTTACAAAATGGTTAAGTAATCTGTTACAATAAATGCTGATGATAAAAATGCAAAAGGAAGATAAAAACTGAATTAGTCCATAGTAAAAGGCCTACTGATACAACTTAACGACTCTTAAGATCATGTCTCAAACAAAAGAAGTGTGGGACTGGAAATCAATGAACCAAAATTTAAAGTCCTTAAAAGAAGAGATTGTAAGGAGAAAAATCAATGAATTGCAAGTGCAACAACTGTTGACTGAAAGAAGAAGGCACAAGCTTCATCATCATGTCTGCTACTTCTACTGTCTCTGGGATCCGCACATCTACAGTAGGTCCACTGCTCCCTGATCTAAGATTGCTTATACATTTCCAGTTATCACCTTTAGGACTGACAGGTTTTTTGTCCCAGGATCAAGCCCAGTATTCAATTATTCTGTGGTTGGGAAACCTGCTGTGCACAGATGCAGCACTCACACTATAAGAACTCCTGCAATTTGCAATTATAGTTTTTAATTAATTTACCAGGAACATAAGAATGGCCGTACTGGGTCAGACCAAAGGTCCATCTAGCCCAGTACCCTGTCTGCTGACAGTGGCCAGCACAAGGTGCCCCAGAGAGGGTGGACCGAAGACAATGATCAAGCAATTTGTCTCCTGCCATCCCTCTCCAGCCTCTGACAAACAGAGGCCAGGGACACCAATTCTATCCCCTGGCTAATAGCCTTTTATAGACCTAACCTCAATGAAATTATCTAGCTTTTCTTTAAACTATATGTTATAGTCCTAGCCTTCACAGCCTCCTTTGGCAAGGTGTTCCACAGGTTGACTACAAGCTGCGTGAAGAAGAACTTTCTTTTATTAGTTTTAAGCCTGCTACCCATTAATTTCATTTGGTGTCCTCTAGTTCTTCTACTATGGGAACAAATAAATAACGTTTCTTTATCCGCCCTCTCCACACCACTCGTGATTTTATATATCTCTATCATATCCGCCCTCAGTCTCCTCTTTTCTAAACTGAAAAGTCCCAGTCGCTTTAGCCTCTCCTCATATGGGACCCATTCCAAACCCCTAATCATTTTAGTTGCCCTTTTCTGAACCCTTTCCAAGGCCAAAATATCTTTTTTGAGGTGAGGAGACCACATCTGTACACAGTATTCAAGATCTGGGCATACCATAGTTTTATACAGGGGCAGTAAGATATTCTGTGTCTTATTTTCTATCACTTTCTTAATAATTCCTAGCATCCAATTTGCCTTTTTGACCGCCGCTGCACACTGTGCGGAAGTTTTCAGAGAACTATCCACGATAACTCCAAGATCTCTTTCCTGATTTGTCATAGCCAAATTAGTCCCCATCATACTGTACATATAGTTGGGGTTATTTTTCCCCGATGTGCATTACTTTACACTTAACCACATTAAATTTCATTTGCCATTTTGTTGCCCAATCACTCAGTTTGGTGAGATCTTTTTGGAGTCCCTCACAGTCTGCTTCTGTCTTGACTATCCTAAACAGTTTGGTATCATCCGCAAACTTTACCACCTCACTGCTTACCCCTTTCTCCAGATCATTTATGAATAAGTTGAAAAGGATTGGTCCCAGGACTGACCCTTGGGGGGCACCACTAGTTACCCATCTCCATTCTGAAAATTTACCATTTATTCCTACCCATGTAATTTACACAAGAGCCTTTGGTGATGGACCTTGTCAAAGGCTTTCTGAAAATCTAAGTATACTATATCTACTGGATTCCCCTTGTCTGCATTTTTGTTAACCCCTTCAAAGAACTCTAATAGATTAGTAAGACATGATATCCCTTTACAGAAACATGTTGACTTTTGTCCAACAAATTATGTTCTTCTACATGCCTCACAATTTTATTCTTTACTATTGTTTCGACTAATTTGCCCGGTACTGAAGTTAGACTTACCGGTCTGTAATTGCCAGGATCGCTTCAAGAGCCCTTTTTAAATATTGGTGTCACGTTGGCTAAATTCCAGTCATTAGGTACGGAAGCTGATTTAAAGGATAGGTTACAAACCACAGATAATAGTTCAGCAATTTCCCATTTGAGTTCTTTTAGAACCCTTGGATGAATGCCATCCGATCCAGGAGATCTGTTAACATTAAGTTTTTCTATTTGTTCCAAAACCTCCTCTAATGACACTTCAATCCGGGACAGTTCCTCAGATTCATCACCCACAAAGGACGGTGCAGATCTGGGAATTTCCCTAACATCCTCAGCCATGAAGACTGAAGCCAAGAAATCATTTAGTTTATAGCTTTATCATCCTTGATTGCTCCTTTTATATCTCGATTGTCTAGGGGACCCACAGGTTTTTTAGCAGGCTTCCTGCTTCTAATGTACTTAAAAAACATTTTGTTATTTCTTTTTGAGTTTTTGGCTAGCTGTTCCTCAAAATCTTATTTTGCTTTTCTTATTACATTTTTACGCTTGATTTGACAGTGTTTATGTTCCTTTCTATTTATCTCACTAGGATTGGACTTCCACTTCTTAAAAGATGCCTTTTTGTCCCTCACTGCTTCTTTTACATGGTGGTTAAGCCACGGTGACTCTTTTTAGGTCTCTTCCCTCTTCTAAATGTTTTCTACAACAAAAGACAAAGGGGACAAAGAATGTTGTTAAAATAGACTTATAAATGTGTTAACTTTCTCCCTTTCTCTTCTGAATCTTTCATATAAAGGCAAAAAGATGTTTAATGGGGTGTTTGTTATGATACTAAGCAGACTGAGGTCTCCATATACGAAACCCCAGAGAATGTTTGGAAATTTCCAGATCATGTTAACACCTTTGACTCAATGGGCCCATTTAATTAAAATTAGGATTACAATAGTTTATAAAGACATGTTAGAATAAAAGGAAATAAATAAAAAAGTAAAATATTTTAAAATGGATATTAGGTGGGCCAATAGGAAAGTGTTTCTAGTTACTACACTATAGCTGACAAGTGTCTATGTTAACAAGTACACACACATGCTTCATTCCCTGTTAGTCTGAGAAACTAAAAGTATGAATGCTCATCAAAATTGTAGAAGTGGGTGGGTAACAGGACACTCAAAGCAGAGAGAATGACATTCCAGAGATAAATTAGATATGCTCCAGAAACTGAAAATTAACTTCTATTTGGAAGAAAAAAATCTGTCATTGCTCCCACATTCCCTGCAATAACACTATTTTTAATAGTAAGCATCCAAAATATGTTTGCCAAGTTTGTGATGCATCAGATAATATGCAGTTTTGTCTGTGTAAATAATGCTTTTTTTAAATGAAGTATTTTTGTATATTACTATCATTTATGTCTGGCTTATCCAAGTGTGGATTCAAAATGGAAAATATGTTCTTGTCTTATATGAACATTTCTTATTTTGTTACTTAGTTCATGTTATGCACATTTTGCAATAAGTGAGTAAAAATAGTCAGGGAAGGAAAAACTTAAGGAATATTTCCTTACAGATTTATTTAGAAAGATATTACTAAATTCAGGTCACTACTGTCAGAAGCTGTATTAACCAGCAACTGGTCAAGTTTTCAGTTTCTCCTAAACCCATGATTAAGACTCATTTTTCTTCTACTCATGAATTCTACCCATGCTGCCAAAGAAGTTGTTATTTATCTATCGAAGTGCACTGTTAAAAATGGCTCGACTACTTTAGAGATCTCCAATAACTAAGTTGATATCTACCCACTGAGTCTTTAAATACATTATTTCCCTTTTACTAATTGATAACAAACAGTAACAGTATGATACAGTCTTAGTAAAATTCTGAGTGCATTTTAAAAACATGTTGATGATTTTTCTTACATCCAACTACAACCAGAATTTCTTTTTGGTTTAGGATTTGGATAAGATATTATTACTGCTTCAAACTGGCAAGAGTCAGATTCTGGAATATAGACTTGGTCTGTTTTTAATACTACATCACTGCTGAATGTACACCATTGGTCCGCCATCAATACAGCACTTTCTTCTGACATCCTGTGTGGGGAAGAAAGATTCCATTTTAAGAAATTGTGGACATGACTGCTTCTGAGAACGATATATTATCGGCCTAAATGAGGAATTTTAGAATTCACTGGTTAAATGAACAGAAAGATTATTTCCTTTAAGGCTGTACCACAATATGGAAACAATGGTGTCCTCCAAAAAGGAACTAAACTATTTTATTTAAGAAGTTACTCCAAAACTTGGTTCAGACTTAAAATAAAAGTAATGGGTTGGGTTCTCTGGTGGTGTAAGCTGACATAGCTTCCTTTAAACTAATGAAAGTATTTTTATTTACATCATTTTAGGACTGAGCACCAAAAAAAAAAAAAAAAAAAAGCTTCTATTAATGAAGTTGATCCATATTACCAATAAGAGCATTTTTGTAGGTGAAGCAGGAAGCCCACTTCCTGTCAGTAAAACCAGCCAATACTGGTGTTTGTTACACAATTATTTTGACAGACCAATAGAAGGGAGCCACCTTGTCTAAGTGGTGTCTGGGTGATGCTGCTGCTCCTTCCTCTGAAATGCAGCCTCCTGTACTGTGGGCCTCACCCTATAATCACACAAAATGTATGAATGCCTGTGTATTTTTGTAAGCCATCTATTTATGTCAGTTTTCTCACATGTAATACTGGTATAATATGTTTACTTCCCTGCTACCCAAGGATGTTGTAAGGATTCATTAAGTTCTAAGTTTGTGATGTACTTTGAAGAAAGTATCAATTATTACTAGCTCTAGGGCAGTGATCTGTTCTTTAAGCCCTTGAAAAGTATAACCACAAATTCAAATTAATGCTACTGTATTTTTGCCCACTTCATCAGTTCATAGTGAATAATTCAGAGAAACAGATGACTTACACTATTTCTCTTTATCCATCTTCCAGATTGTCAGTGGTTGATACTGATCTCTCAGTTAATGGAGGCACAGCTATTAATGAACAATACAGCTTCAGAAAGGCAAATGTCAATTGCCCAGCAGTCTTGTGTCATTATTTCATATTAGTTTAAAAAGAAGCATTATATGTATGTTCACAAGAGCAACAGCATCATTGGTTTGCTAAGGCTTGCTGTTAGTGTACTAACTGAACATATTTATTTCAGTATTCTCTGAATACTGAAAAACACTTTCATAAACAGCCTTCAACTTGACAGATATCATTCAAGTCACCAGGGCCTGATGAAATGCATCCTAGAATACTCAAGGAGCTGATAGGTATCTGAGGCTTTAGTTAACATCTTTGAAAAATAATGGAAGTTAGGAGAGATTCCAGAAGACTGGAATAGGGCAAATATAGTGTCCATCTATAAAAAAGGGAAATAAGAAAAACCCAGGAAATTGCAAACAAGTCAGTTTAACTTCTGTGCCAGGGAAGAAAATGGAGCAAGTAATTAAGGAATTCATCTGCAAACATCTGGAAGATAAGGTGATAGGTAATAGCCAGGATTAATTTGTAAAGAACAAATCATGTAAAACCAATCTGATAAGCTTTCTTTGATAAGATAACAGGTCTTGTGGATAAGGGGAGGCAGTGGACGCGGTATACTTAGACTTTAGTAAGGCATTTTACATGGTCTCACATGACCTTCTTATCAATAAACTAGGGAAATACAATCTAGGTGGGTGCATAACTGGCTGCATAACCATTCTTAAAGAGTAGTTATTAACAGTTCACGGTCATGCTAGAACTGCATAATAAGTGGGGTTCCGCAAGGGTCTGTTTTGGGACCAGTTCAGTTCAATATCTTCATCAATTATTTAGATGATAGCACAGAGAGTACGATTTATTAAGTTTGCAGGTGAGACCAAGCTGGGAGAGGTTGCAAATGCTTCAGAGGATAGGGTCAAAATTCAGGATAAACTGGAGAAATGGTCTTAGGTAAATAGGATGAAATTTAATAAAGTATCTCAAAGTATCCCACTTAGGAAGGAACAATCAGTTTCATACATACAGAATGGCAAATGATTGTCTAGGAAAGAGTATTGCTGAAAGGGCTTTAGGGGTTCTAGTGGACCACAAGTTAAATATGAGTCAACAGTGTGACACTGTTGCAAAAAAAGCAAACATGATTCTGGGATGCATTAACTGTACAGGAGTGTTGTGAGTAAGACACGAGAAGTGATTCTTCTGCTCTAATCTGTGCTGATTAGGCCTCAACTGGAGTACTGTGTCCAGTTCTGGGCATCACATTTCAAGAAAGATGTGGAGAAATTGGGGAAGGACCAGAAAACAGCAACAAAATTGATTAAAGGTTTAGAAATCATAACCTGTGAGGGGAAGACTGAAAGAATTGGCTTGTTTAGTTTAGAAAAGAGAAGACTGTGAGGGGACATGATAGTGGTTTTCAAGTATCTAAAAGGGTGTCAGAAGGAAGAGGAAGAAAAATAGTTCTCCTTGGCCTCTGAGGATAGGACAAGTGATGGGCTTAAATTGCAGCAAGGGAGGTTTAGGTTGGACATTAGGAAAAACTTCCTAACTGTCAGGGTGGTTAAACATTGGAATAAATTGCTTAGGGAGGTTGTAGAATCTCTATCACTGGAAATATTTAAGAGCAGGTTGGATAGACATCTATCAGGGATGATCTAGATCATGGTTTCCCAATCTATGGGTCGGGACCCAAATATGGGTTGCCATTATATTTCAAAAGGGTCGCCAGGTGTCTCCCCAGGTGGCTCTTAAGGAGCCATTCATACATTTTTTGAATTGCCCAGGGTCACCAAGTCTTCCTGAATTGTCAAAATAGGTCCCCATCTGGAAAAGGTTGGGAATCTCTGATATAGATGGTCTTGCCATGAGAGCAGGGGACTGAATTTAATGATCTCTCGAGGTCTCTTCTATTTCTAGTATTTTATGATTCTATCATTGTTTTCATCTTTCATCTTGACCAAATGTTTTAAATTCATTTTCCCTATCCATATTCACCCTCATACTTACACATCTATTTTCATTCTATATCTAAAAGCTCCACATAGCTCTTAATATATCATTTTCTTGTATTGCTACCACTTCTGTAACAATTTACTGAAGACAAAAAGATTAAAGAACAACCTCCTAAAAATTAAATAAAATGCCCAGTACGCCTCCCAGATATAACCCATTAGATATTGAACCTACAGCAGTAAGATATACTGAAGCCATTCTTTATGTTACATATTTTACTTGCACTTCTCCTCACGTAACAACTCTGCTATACAGAACTACTGGGACTAATGCCATCTGAGAGTTTTGATATAGTGAGTAATAAATACCAGCAGAGATTTATATACTATGGGGGTTTATTTTCTGTACATATTTCAGTTAATGTACTACTCAATGTCTCCTATTAAATTTCTTGTTACAATGATATAGAAATTATACCATTTCACGTTTATTTAACAAACAAATTATTCTATTTCATTTTCTTCCACATTTATATTGCCTGACTTTGTATTTCAATGACCCTGTTCATAAGAACTGCTTGGAACTATTCCATTTGAATATTGCATTCTTTACACAAAAGTGCAGATGATGCTCTTCCAACTCAAAGACTGCTTTTCACAGTTAATATACTTTCCTTAAATCACACATAAATGGACAGTTCTGAGTGATTCAATAAGGAACATTTGTAGTTCTAGTATGTAAAAAAGGTCACCATATTCAATAATCCAGAAAAAAATTGAAAACATTATTTAAAAGATGGCACTTCAGATACTGCAGGGCTGCACTCTCTCAATTGCCAATATGTTACATAAATTTTCTTGCTCTTATTCTTGGTATTCAGTTAAAACAAATGTAGGTTTATCATGGTAACCTTTGCTTTACATAGCATAAATAGCACTTTTAAAATACAAAATACCTTTTTTCTTAAATGATTTGTCACACCAAATTCTAGTACATAACATTAATTTATGTTTTGAAAAGGTGACCCACAAAATTTACCTTAAAAACCATCAGAAAGATTATAGTTGTATGCATCCAGTGGACAGCCACAAGAAGCAGATATTCAGATATAACTTTAGCTATATTTTTAAGACTGGGTCTCTAGAAGAAACACCTGCTGGCTTCTACTATATTGCAACATGCTAGTGTAGCACCAACAGGGAGAACTGAACCTAGGACCTCTGGAACACAGTGTATGAGCCACTACCTCATGAGCTAAAAGCCAGCTGATTCTCAGCAAAGGCTGTAAAGCAAACTAATTCTCTCTCTCTCTGTACCTGGTCCAAGTGCCACTAGATCAGGGGTGGCCAATAATTTTAAAAAGAGAGTCACTTGAGAAATTTCTGAAGTGGTCCTGGCCCACCCCAAAAGGGGTACAGCCTTGGATAAAAGGAGCAGGGCCAGGAGACTTCTTGTGCTCCCCCCCCCACCTTGATTGGCCTGGAGTAGGACAAGAAGTCTTCTTCTTTTTCCCCCACCCTTCCCCCAATTGTGGCCTCTTGTGCAGCAGCAGGGAGCCTGGGGAGGTCTCTCTGGAGGGAGAGGCCAAGGGTGCCGCTATTTCAGTGATTCTCAACCTTTCTGACCTGTGGACCGCCTGGCAAAATGTAAACCTTTCCACAGACCACCAGTTGCTAATTGAAACTCACCATTAATTACATAATTACACCTGAGCCATTTTGCTAGTGCTGCAGCTGGGGAGAATGGTTTAATCTAAATTATTAAACAGATTAAGCATTTTAACTCAAATGTTATTTATCAAACTTCATTTTAAATAATGTAAAATCTTAATTTATGTCCAACACAAAAGGTTTCAATGTTTTCTTTCTTTATGGCAGGTGTGGGGAACATTTTTGGGGTTGGGGGCCACTGACCCACAAAAAAAAATCAGTGGGGAACCACACAAGTGAAAGCAAAAAAACTCCTCCCAAAACCCCCAAATCTCACTGAGGTGGCCCCCAACTGAGACACTTCATTCCTCTGGTGCTCCAGCCCCAAGGGGTGAGGGGAAGTGACATGGATGAGGTTAAGGTCTTTGCATAGGTCAGATTTACTTTTCTGGTGGATTTTATAGATCACCCCTTAAATTCTGCAGTGAGGACAAAAATGAGGGGTTCAGTGTGTGGGACAAGGCTGCCAGTGAGTGGGATAGGGATGGGGTGCAGGATCTGGGAGGGAGGTGGGGGTAGAAGCGGGAGAGGTTGCAAGGTCTGGGTAGGAGGTAGGGTGCAGAAGCAGACTGGGAGTAGTTATCTGGCCAGGGGGAGTGAGCAGGAGCATGGGAGGGTGCAGTGTGTGGTCAGGAGGGAGGGTGCAGGAGCAACTGTGGATGCAGGAACAGGGTGGAGGTAGGGTGTCTGGCCAGGAGGGAGGGGTCATAGTCTTGCCAGGAGGAAGGATGCAGGAGCAGACTGGAAGCAGGGGTTGGACTTCCCTGGTCCATCACCCTCAGAACCTGACTGGTCATGGATGACAGAAGATCAGGGGAGAGCATTTCAGGCCCCCTGATCTCGCCCTACCTCCCCCTGGGCTTCCTGGTGCCATGCCCAGTAGCCCAGCTGAGCCAAGTGGGTCCACGATATACTAACATCTAGACTAGACAGTTTCTACACGTAAGAGTAAACTGAAAGTCAGTAAAATACTATATGAAAGCTAGACATAAAAAACTCAAGTCAGTTCACAACATATGTAGTTGAGGTAAGTTTAACATGTTGAACTCACCTACACATCTAACACAGTAAATGCACTCCAGAAGGCAGGTGGTGAAAACTGATAAGTAGCAGCATCTTTTCCAGAGGTTCAAGAAAAAGCCCACATAACACACTGCCACAGGCAAAGCCAGTTGAGGGGAAAGAATCTGATTAGCAGGACTCTGTAAAATTAGCCCTCCAAAAGAGACAACATAACTCAACACAAACTTGAAAGTAAAGGTCTTAATTAAAGACACTCTTTTTTTCCAGAAATGGTTGTTCATTGCTGGTCTCCAAGAAGACTGTCACAGTAATTTACTGAACTCTTATTGAATGAAAAGCTAGTGAAACCTAACCAAAATGCCATAGAAGTATGTAAAACATGATAGAATTTCTGCTTTTATCAGACATTGTGTTTCCCCTCAAAGTGCCCCCCCTACACCTAAAACAAGTGACACAGTAAGTGAATGTCTGAGGGCAAGCGAACCCAGCAGTATTCTCACAAAGATGGGACATGTGCAAAAATCTTTGCACCTCATCTGCTCCTGCTTTCCAAAACTGCTAAATCAGATGTGTGTGTGACTCCAAAACCACTCTGAGTGTATATCTGGTATCTGCTTTGACCATACTTTACTCCCAATACACAAAATTCCCGCAGAAACAAAAGCTCCTTTCCAAAAGGTTCTCATTGATATAAACCTGATTCTGGTAATCCTCATCATCCCCCTTAAATTCCTCAGAAAATTTAAGATTACATTTCCCATATATACTCTTTTACAGGGGGGAAAATATTTGACTGGGAAAGTGATGAAAGGGGAGAAACATGTGTCCAAGTTACTCTAACAAGGCATTTCAAAGCTCAGAATTTTTTTGAAGTGCTTTTCTCTATGAAAACAGTTGTGGTTTTTTAGAATGTTGTTTGACCTATAAGCTGTAATTAGTTTTAGTCATTTGATTTCAATATTTGTGTCTATATGGAAATTTTAAGAGAAACTGGGATTTCAAACTTCCTTTCAACCTTATATACCCTATGGGCTGGAACCTGAGCACTTTTCATCACAGGCTAGCAGAGTTTAAAATTTTGTCAGTGGTCTGTCAAAATGTTTGTTGATCATGAGATGCTGTCAAACGAATTCAAGAGATCTCCTGGCTTTGGTAGAATTTCAGTAGCTCAAAATACAGAGGCTATTGTCTAAATCCAAGGTCCTATTTGTAGGAAGAAAACAAATAGGTCAAATTGAAAATGTGAGGTATAGGATACTACAGAGCAGTGACTTCTAAAAATCACCAGGGATCACAATACATAACCAACTGAATATGACTTCCCATTATGGCAAAAAGGGCTAACACCATCTTTGGATGTACAAATAGATGAATATCAAACAAGAACAGGAACCTATTTATATAGCATTGATGATTTTACTACTAGAATACAATGCCCTGTTCTGGTGTCAAAAAGGAGGCTAACATTGGAAAGCATTCAAAGCAGCACTAGAGAAAATACCTGATAGTGAGAAACTTAAGTCACTCATTCATTTAGCTTATCAAAGGGCATGAGGCAACTTGAACATATATATAAGTAACTAGAAGCAGTGAAAAGATTTCTAGATTTCTCAGCGAGATCACAGAATCGTAACAAATGCTGGGTGCTGAAACTAAAAACAAACACACACAAAAACCCTAACATGAAATAAAGAGAAAAACTTAAAAAATAAAATAAAGACAGTGAAGGTAAATGATCATTTTAACAGTGTTGAATGGTATAGTAGATTTTCCATTACTTGATGTATTCAGATGAAAAAGGATGCCTTCCTGAGATTTGTTTTAGTTCAAACACAAATTATCAAGTTCAAAACAGGAATTGGTGGGTGAAATTCAACAAGATGAGTCATGCAGGAAGTCAGATTAGATCATCATAACAGTCCCTTCTGGAATTATAATCCATGCATATTTGATTTAAACACCACAATGTCTTGTGCTTAATTAACATGTATTGTTTTTTAATTCCACACCTGTAGTTATAGCAAAATATTCTACTACAAGAAGATGCAGTAACTTTGTATTTATAAATTCTTCTAAAAACATATAAATGAAAAATCTTTAGGATGTAGAGGAGAAATTATCAGGTTGATTTTTAATCAAGAGGAAGGGGTTTTTTTCCTACTTTTACAAATTAGATTTCTTTAGCTTTTAAAACCAGTTTAATTTCCAATAATCAAAATGCCGTTGTCTTATTTCTTTGTCATTGACACTAGGTGTATATAGCTGCTCATCTATTACCCAGAACTATGTTCTCAAATTATACTGCACTTACTGGTTAGGACTATGAACTTTTATGTTTCTTTGCATCAGTATTACAACAATATAATGTGACAACACATTTTTCTTTGAAGAGAAAAGCGAGACTCAGAAACAGAATGTATGCACTCTACCACTTCTCTAAAGTAACTAACTTGCTCTCCTGAATCTCAGCACTTTTTTTTTTTTTTTTTTTTAAAGTCCAACAGTTATGGTTGGGGAAAAAAAGCCCTCAAAAATGTAAACTCTATGTAACCAAATCAGGGACAAGACAAAGAGCTCATAACAATGGCTCTTAAGAAATGTGAACCATACCTATAATGCCTATAATAACTTAAATAATTAACCATGTTGACATTTTAATTCCCCGTGTAAGAAGAAAGATGGTGAATCAGAATATCATAGAGTTTACTGCAAGTTAAGCCCCATTTTGGCATACTAGAGGAGTTCGAGTGGTATCACTACTTATTTTTTCTTCTTGATCAAGGACTATCTGCACAATCTACTAAGAATAGCATCTCACTTTGGCAACTCATATGGGCAGAGCTTTGAAAAAGCACCACTTTTTCTCTTCCTACTTTGACCCAAAGGATGGGAAATAATGATGCTTTTAACGTTGCAGATTAAATTATCCAGCAAGATTAATGACTTTAATAGAGAGGTCTCCAGTACAGCCATGTTTAAAAAGCATACATCAGCAACACCAAGAGCAAGTGTCTCCTGGCACTTGGAGGACAGAGATCATAAGGCAGCAAAGAGACTCCCTTTCCCACACATATGCAATGAATAGACTTCTACCCTCCACCAGTGTTCTGCCCTGTTATGATAGCTAAGCATTCTGGAGTTAAGATGCAGCTCACCATCCCACATAGTTACCTTGAGAAGATGGGAACTAACATCTCAGTCTGGGGAAGACTTATGAAGTTTATCTATGATATTCTGATCAAAGACAAAGGCTAAGTTTCCTTTCCAAACTGTAAAGGATTTGTTTACAGGCAGTCTCCGGGTTACATGGATCCGACTTACATCGGATCCCTACTTACAAACGGGGTGAGGCAACCCTGCACTAGCTGCTTCCCCCCAGCAGACCAGGAAGATGCGGAGCGGCTTTTCTCAGCAGACACCTCAGCTTGAGAATAAAGGACTGAGGGAAGTGAGGTGTGGGAGAATAAAACTGAGCACTGGAGAAATGTTTGGCTAGAGTTTCCCCTACAATATGTACCAGTTCCGACTTACATACAAATTCAACTTAAGAACAAACCTACAGTCCCTGTCTTGTACGTAACCCGGGGACTGCCTGTATTTTAGATTTAGTTATGGTAAGCATCTTTGCTTTTTTCATGTATGGGAATTGGGCAAGGTTCTCTCTCTCTCTTTTTTTTTGGCTTAAATTTTACATTGAAATTATATTTTTAATAAATGCCTAAAGGCTCTTGTAGATGGGCATGAAATAATATAGCTGGACTGCCCTATCTCAGCACTGTCGAGACCTGACTGATCCTTAAAGGAATTTGCATTACAAGAGGAGGTGAATGCTGGCCCAACTGCAGCCATCAGCCTGCCACTCAGGTTCTCCTTCCGCCACCAGCCACAGCTCTTACTTTTCCCTCCTGGCCACCAACCCCGCTGTTGGCCCTAGCCAGGCTCTGCACCCAGCCCTAACTGGGCTCCCAACTATTGGCCCCCCTGCTTCCAGGCCAGCTACCCCTCAAACTTGGCCAGCCTCCCAGCTGCTGGCCCGCTGGCCAGTGACTCAACTCCATTCCCAGATCTTGGTTCCTCTGACTCCCAGCCATTCTCCACTCCCAGATATCAGGGCTCTCTGATCCAGCTGGATCATGACTATTGCCAGACCAGAGAGTCCTGAACCAGGGAGGTTTAATGATGATCATTAAGGGTACAGCCTTGTCACAGAATCCATGACTTTCTGGGACTTCCAGGACTTCTTACAGGGCAGAGCAGGAGCAGCTCTCAGTCCTTGGGACAGCTGGAGCAATGGCTGTAGTCTCAACCAGCAGCCAGGGTTGGGTTAGTCTCCTCTATCACCACCTACCCCTCCCAGATTATTTTAAGTAAAAATCAGGTGTAAGTTGTGCGCTTCTGTGAATTTGTTTTTATTGCTCACAATCTATCCCTCACTTCTACTAAAAATACCCGTGACAGAATCTTAAACTTAATTATCATCATTCTTTCTCCATTAACACTAATGGATTTTACATGAGTAAAGTAGAAACAGCTAAACAGAGTTAGTCACATCTTCGACTAATGGGTCTTGTGTTTCAATAGCAAATACCTGCAAAATTCCATACACACAGCTCAGAATTCCAAAAGAAGTTTTTAAAATATTTTGATGCAGTCACAAACTCCAAAAAAGCAACAATTTTATTTCTATTTTGCAATCATTATAATGCTACAGCTGGCTCAAAATTATATGCCCAAAGGAGTGCTCCCTGATAATTTAAATTCTTATATTTCCTCAATAGTTTTTCTAGAAGTGCTATCTGCAACAATGAGTCATCTACTGCAGCACAACATCCTATTCTTTTCATGCCTCTGCAGCCCTTTAAAAGGAAAAGTACTATTTTTTTAATAAAAGACATAATTCCAGGCATTGCATGGCTTCAAACAATAATTAATCACAGTTTATCATGCTTAATTAAACTAAATGTATATGAGACAGTAGAAAGTTTGGCTATTTTATATGCATCTTAAAAATAAAGTACTTTCTGAAGATGTATACATTAACTTGCTTAGCATTCCCTGTCAACAATCTATCATACTATCTTTGCCCAGGAAATGGAAAGAAAACCATGCTGTGAAAACTATACAATGAACTACATTCGAATAGTTTTCCTGAACTAACTTTAGTGTTGTCAGTCTCAGAGGGGTAGCCGTGTTAGTCTCTAACTGTAAAAGCAACGAGTGGCACCTTTGAGACTAACAAATTTATTAGGCCATGAGCATTCTTGGATAAAATCCACTTCATCAGATGAGCTGGAGTGGAAATTACAGAGTCTGGGGTATATGCAACAGCAAAAACTTCCCAGTCAATAGTAGGACCAGTGTTAATGAAGCTAATTAAGTCAGGGTAGGTGTGTCTCATTCACATAATTTTGAGTGGAAATGTGAATATCAAAGGTGGGGAAATTGCTTTTGTAATGTGTTAACCAGTTAGGATATTTATTCAAGCGTAAGTTGATAGTGTTGAAGTTATATAAGCTACAATATCAGGGGCTCATATACATGCACATCCACTAATTCGATATTTGCCATCAAGTGCCATCAATGCTCCTCTACTATATACAGTAAAACTCCAATAGTCCAGCATCCAATTGTCCAGCACTCTCGATAGTCCGGCATCAAAATGGCAAGAGCCTAGTGCAGGGGTGGCCAACCCGAGGCTCCTGAAGGAAAAAAACTGCAGTTCCTGACAGAACCGGGACAGAACCCAGAATCTCTCAGGTCAGCCACTCTCATGGCCGAGCCGCTGTGAGCCTCATGCGTGCTCACGGCCCACACCTTTCCACTCACGGCCCCCAGCGCACTGCGTCGTACCCTGCACATGCATGGCAGGTTGCACACAACGTTCCAGCCTGCACATGCTAGCAGCCAGCCGCTGAGCGCAGGCAGCTGCTTCAGGACCTGGACATAAGGTTGGTGGGGAATGATGCCTGGCTCTGGAGAAGGAGAGGGGCACCAGGGGAGAGGAGAGAGAGGAGCAGTGTGCATGGCTTCCCAGATGCGGCGCAGCAGTTCTGGTTCCGGAACCCGAGCATAAGGTTGGGAGGGGGATTTGGTTACAGCAGGGAGGGGAGGTGTTTGGCTCTGGGGATGGGAACGGGGGGAGGGGAAGGGAATTGGGTTGCACATGGCATCTCAGCCAGCTCATGCTCAAAGCCAGCCTGGCGCTCAGCGCACGTGCCCCAATGCCTGGAGGGAGACACAGGGCTGTACCGGCAGCTCCAGGACCGAAGAATTAGGTTAGAGCAGAGGGAGGGGGATTGGGTTGGGAGTATGCCCCCTTATAGTACCTCCTGATAATCTGGCATATCCAATAATCTGGCATCACCTACATCCCAAAGGTGCCGGGTTATCGGAAGTCTACTGTATATTGGCTAAAGCGGACAGTCTCCTTTCAAAGGATAAATGGACACAAATCAGACATCAGGAATGGTCAAACACACAAATCTGTAGGGGAACATTTTTAACCTGCCTGAACACTCAATAATGGATTTAAAAGTAGCCATCCTTCTACAACAGAATTTTATCACCAGATTACAGAAGGAGACAGCTGAACTGGAGTTCATTTACAAGTTCAACATTATCAATTTAGGTTGAATAAAGATCTTAACTGGTCAACACACTACAAAGGTAATTTCTCTGTCTTTGATAGTCACATCTCAAGATCAAATGCTGTAAATGAGACACATCCAACCCTGATTTAATTAGCTTCATTAACACAGGTCCTATAATTGACAGGAAACTTCTTTTGCTGATATATATACCCCACATTCTGTAATTTCCACTTGGCTCATCTGATGAAGAGGATTTTACTCGTGAAAGTGTATGACCTGTTAGTCTGAGGTGCCACAGGACTTTTCATTGTTTTTAGTGTCATAAATATTGCAACGTAAATAGGGGTTTGTGCACTGCATGCATTCTACTTCCTTTCTGTTTGGCATTGGTACAATTGCTTGAAATAGCAATTCAAGGGCTAGATCTTTGTAATGTGAGCCTCCTGAACAACCTTTCCTCCCTCACTGGAGCAAATGGGTATATCTTGATGTATCCAATTGTAGCCTATATAAACTAATGTGTTAAGGCACAGGTGAAGTTTTAATTTTAAGAGTGTCATTTTCCTTATGTGAATTTCCTTATTCACAAACGCACCACTGTGAATATTTTACTATTGAAAACAGAAAACAATTAGGCTTCAAGAATTCAGTATATAAAACAAATATAATCTAAATAACATTAATCAGATAACACAATTTAATGTAATTTTAAAGTTATAATCACTTATTTTGCTCAATATTTTAGACTCTTCCTGTAGGAGTCTATGGCTCTGTCTGTTTTCAGAGGAGGAGAAAATTTTACCTGTTTTTTTTTTTATAAAATTAGTAATGTTATAATAAAAATTAATTTTCTCTGTGTGTATTGTGCAAATGGACAGGGACAATACATTATTCTCACCTGCTTAGGAGTCACCCCAGGCATGCGAATATCCAGTGCAACATCTGTTAGACCAAGCGAAATCACTGGCCTGTTGTTTCCAAGGCATTCACTGGAAAAAGATCTAGTAGTATCTTTATACCTTAACAAAAAAAAAAAAATCCCAATTTACTGATCAAGAATTTGTATTTTTATATTACCGTAAAAAGTTGTTTCCATAAACGAGAACTATCAGTAGTTAGTAAGGGAACTAGACACCCAGTTTCTCTGCATGTAATTTGGGAGTCTAATTCCCTTATGATAGTTTGAAAAATGTTAGTGAATATATTGAAGGTTTTCATGGGACTTAAAATAAACTGAACTATGAAGTACTAGCAAAAAAAAAGTTTACTGCTAAAATAAGCGTTTCATATTAAGTACAGTTTAAGGTAGACATACATGGTTATTTTTCCTTAATAGGCCAAAATATATGTTCTCAGCTGAGGGAAAATGGTAACTTTTTTTAAGTTCATATTTTATATAGAATTCAATTTATACAAGATTTTAAAAACTTTCTGATTTTAGATTCCAGAGATATTATTTGATTATAATTAAATACGTCTCATATCTCCCCTAGGTATCTTCCAACTACATACCAGCAAAGTAACTTAGTATATAGGGGTTAGGGGGTTTGCAGTGAGTGCTACACATAACCAAAGAAATAAAATAAATATTCAGCTTGTTATTAACAGGATTGCATGTCAAAAACATTAAATGTAAAGTAAATTCTAAATACATCAATTCATAAATGAGATCTGGTAAGCTGTGTACTCCTCCCCCCCATATAAAATGCTATGTTTTCTGATGTGCTAAGACTGTGGATTTTCCCCATATACAAGATCCCTAGTTACAAATTAGTTGAAACTATTTATGAAGTAGTAGCCGATTAGCTAGTAAGCTCATGGAGTCATGTACAACATATATAGCATTAAGTGCACTAGTGGAACTATACACAAATCTGTTATTTTTTTATTATTATTTAATCACATCGTATTGCTAAGGAAATACTAAATTGTTCTTTGAAATAGTGTCATATTTCAAAGAGCAATATAATGGTTCACCCACAGGTTCTTTTTCAATACTCCAAAATACAACAAAAGAATGTCTTTCCAAACTAGGCAAAGGATCTCATTTAAAAGGAGGCTAGCTACATAAAAATGTGTCTTCTCTGTAAATAATTTTAGCTAATACATACTTTTTAATCTTTATAGCACTTGCATCAAAGTGAAAGCATCACTAAGCGACATGCATTGAAAATACCAAACAATGTTTTCTGCTTAACCCACCTCTTAAAGACAGAAAGTGGGTTTCTAAAACCCAAACAGCTATTTTGAAAAACAAGCATCAGTATTAGCAGGTTATTAATGAGGCCAGCCATGTCCACCCTGCTGTTCCTGGACCGATTAAGGGAGCAGAAAAAGGGTAGTGCAGCTCTGTCGGTTGTGTTCTTGACAGTCAGGCAGCAGCAGCTCACTTCGTTATTTTGTGTTCTGCAGGCATCTTACAGCTTTTGACACATCATCTGTCTTGGAAGGTAAACCAGGAAGGTGGATGATGTTAGGCTGTCTTTATTATTAGTTGCAAAAAATAAATCAGTCGAAGACTCTCCCTTAGCATAGAGGCTAAATTGTACTTTTGTCCAGTTAGGAGGTGAAGCAAGTGGTATTTCTGATGCTTTCCTCCTGATGTATTGTTAAACCTGCAGGTTACTTATCAGTCCACAGTGACAGAGGCTCTGAGAGGCATCACACAAACCAACGTCAGTCATCCTTCAGAACCTGTAAAAATAGAAGCAGATAAAGGATGACTAACACATTACAGCATTAGACCTCAGCAAATCCCTGTTGAAGCTTTTTAATACATTAGTACTTTCATAAGCTTTAGCCCAACCCAGTGAAGAATGCACCAAGTCTCTTACAGCCCTTCAATCATCATAAATGCACAAAACCTCTTACAATTCCTACATGATATATTGGGAAAGTTATTCAAATGTAAGATGGCTAAGTAGCACATGAGAAGAGAAATAAATAGTGCTTAGGACCCAGCAGTATATGAGATAAGGAAGATACCTTTAAAGGACAAAGCATGTTTACACACACACAAATACATTCAGTATATTGGGGGGAAATATAAATGACATACATCAAGGCTTGCAAGTAATACTGTAAATGAAGAAGAAATTATTTATTATAATGAAAAAAATGCATCTATTTTAAAATTCAAATAATAAAATTATTCAAACTTCAATAAAATATTTTTATACAATTATAGCAAAATGGCATATTGTTTATTCAATATATCATTGAAATAATATCCATACAGAAGTACACATTACTTAAGTGTTTATACTTCAGGTACTGTAATTAACAATTACCTATGAATAGAGACAGAATTTTAATTGAAAATCATTTAAAGGAAATAATTTAACAAGCATGTGATAGCAGAACATGATATTTCAACTACAGTTTGCACCTCTGAAAACTGGCATTCTCTGGTCTTTCGTCTCTGGACCATAGATGCTCCTGGACCAGAGAGCCCAGGAGCATAATTGCAGGAAGGCCAGCAGGCTCTGGGGGATGCAGGGGCTGGCTGGCAGACTGGCTGGAGGCAGTGCAGGGCCTGGGTTTGAACTCCATAGCAGCTCACGGCAACATGGGGCTGGAGGCCCATGACAACCTTCAACAGTGCGGGGCTGAAGCCAGAGTCTACATCACTCCGGCTAGCACATTCTCTCATTTGGGACCGTTCTGGTCCCGAGGGTGCTGGACCTGTGAGGTTCAACCTATACTAAATAGGTATTTCAGCCTTTTGTAAATTAGAGAAACTTAAGCTATTATTACCTTTCACTGCTCTAAAACTATTGGAAGACCCAAAGTAAATAGATTTTAAAAAGAATCAGGGGAGTTTATGGAGGACAGATCCAGAAATGGCTATTACCTAGGATGGTCATGGATGCAACCATGCTCAGAGTATCCATAAGCTTCTGACTGACTGCCAGATGCTGGGACTGCATGATGGGATCGATCACTTGATGACTGCCCTGTTCTGTACATTCCCTTTGAAGCACCTGACACCAGCTGCTTTAGAAAGACAGGATATTGGGCTAGACAGATCATTGGTCTGCCGCAGTGTGGCCACTCTTATGTTCTTATGAGACTATACAATTTACAAAACAAAAAAAACCCAAATTACTTAACAGAGACTGGGTAATATCATATTGGGGAAAGAATGAATTTTTCCTTGCAGCTGAATACCCTATAAAGTTATAGCCACAATACAACAGGCTACTGAAACTTAACAGTTAATTGTGTCTCCCATTACTGAGACACTCAGCAAACTGAAATGTTCAATTCTGCTACATTCTGTAGCTTTCCGTGTTCATTGCACAATTATGTATAGTCATAGGCTATGCAAATCAGAATAACTTTACTTTTCAAGAAAATATGCACTAAAAGTCAGATGATTCACTTCCGGTAGTAGAGCACCCACAAGATCTAGAAAGATAATCTACTGCTCTCTGACAAAGCTAACAAATTAAATGAAAGATGACCTGAGACAATTACATCTGCAGCCAACTATTATGTATTTCTACTTAAAGAAAAGTGAAGAACCTGCAAAAACTGTAACCCTTGCAGTAACCGTACTCACAAATGTCATAACTGCACATGCAAACTGCATGTACTTTATATTTAATATCAGGCCTTGGCTGAATTACACCAATAAATTACTAGGTTTTAAAAAATATATACAGTGCCAAAGCATATTATATACTTTAAAGAGCAAAAAGGATATGCCCAATCCTGTGAAGATTTCAGTTTAATTTCAGAGATGATTCAATGAGTGAATACAAGACAGTAAGGGAGAGAAAAGTGAGAACAAGTGACACGAAGGTAAGATTATACTGTAAGTTAGGTTCATTATGTGCACATCTTGATAACTGTGGTTTTGCTTTCAAATTGCAGTGGGTGCTCCAGAGGGCACAAGGGAAAAGAAATAAAAGGATGGAAATAATATTAGTGAAACTAGAATCCAGGGATAAAAAGGAAAAATAATATATTTAGGGCAGGAGGGGAAATGTGAGAAAACGAAAGAACAGTCATGAGAATAGGGTTACCAGTCATATGATCCAAAAGGGACCCTGGTAGTCCCGGTCAGCACCGCTGACCAAACCTTTAAAAGTCCAGTTGGCAACACAGTGAGCTTAAAGCAGGCTCCCTGACTACCCTAGCTCTGCGTGGCTCCCAGAGGTAGCCAGCATGACCATGAGGCACTGGTTCTGCAGCTCCCATTGGCTAGGAACCAAAGACAATAGAAGCTGAGGGGACAGTGCTTATGGGTGAGGGCAGCACACAGAGCCCTCTGGCTGCTCCTGGCCACTTCTAGGAGCTACCTGAGGTAAGCACTACCAACAGCCCACCCCCTGAGACCTCTCCTGCACCCTATACTCCTCATCCCTAACCCTACACCAGAGCCCACCTCCACCCATACCAACACCCTGCCCCACCCCGTTGAAAATGAACACATGAGGATGTGGGGTGAGTGAGTGATGGAAGGAGGAGGGATGGAGTAAGTGGGGGCAGGACCTTGAAGAATGGATGGGTCAGGGGTGAGTCTAGTATGCTCAGTTTTCTGCAACCCAAAATTTGGCAACCCTAGAGAAGGAAGAGAATCCCGATAGATTAAGTTGAAAAAGTGTCCAAGAAGCTAGAATTCCATAATGATAAAATACACAGCAGATTAACTATTTTATCAGATTGCAAGTTTATAAGGATCCAAAACAAGCAGTTCAAAGGAGCAACAAGTAAGGAATAAATGATCAATGCTGAAAAATAGAAGAGCAGATGGGAACTCTCTCACCCCAGTAGTTCAGTGTCAACTACAAGAACACATCTGAAAAAAATTGTGTCTGGTGGTCTCAATTTAGACCATAAAACCATTCGCCCACAACACAAAACCACCAAACAATTCAGCACAACTACTAAGCTCTTCTTTGACAAGGATACAAAGAAAAGCAGATTATCACAGTCAATGCTTTTCAGTAAACTGATAAATCTTTATATGAGTAGTTTACATAGCGCCGTTTCCACTTCTTAATACTATTTATTGGTCTTCTTGTTTCATAACTATTAAATGCACACAACTGAGTAATACCATTTGGATTCTTTTTGCTGCTCCACCACAAACTGGATGTATGATCTTCGACAAAATATTTAACCTGTGCAACTCACACTGCTGCATCAGTAAAATGTGAGTATTGAATGACACTTGCCTACTACACCGGGAGCATATGAAATTAAGGAACTTTATAAAACATAATATGATAGTTAAATAGCAGAATGGCTAGTTGCAAAGCATTCATCTGCATCTGTATCTCAGGCCATCACATACAATTTTTTCTATTTGGGGGTGGGGAAGCAAAGGCATTCTTTCTGCTCTTTCAGAGCTTTTTCATCTGTCAAAACTGGATGATATTTTGCAAAGCACAGCATTTTCCATTTCTCAAATCTCTCTTTGAATTTTAGCCAACAGGAGCAGCTAACCGGAGTTTGGCAAGGGAATTCTTCAGGTGAAGAAGAAGTGATTATGTGGCTCTTGGGGTAAATGGCTGTCTGTAGCATGTAGGGATGTTAGCAAGCAGTCGACTGGAGAACTGACAACTATTTGCTTCCCCCCCCACACACCCCCTTGCTGCCTCTATGAGAGGCAATGGGGGGGGAGGGTGGGGAGGGAAGGACAGGAGCCAGTGCTGGGGGGGGGTAGCCAATTTCAAAGCTGGTCCCCCCCAGCACTGGCTCTGTGTTGCCACCTCTTCCCCTGCTGCCTCTATTAGCGGGGGACGAGGGAGGCTGAATGAGGGAGGCTGCTCCGGCAGCAGCCCCTGCCTGCGGGGGGGGGGGGGGGTCTCCATCTGGAGCAGCCTCTGTTCGTGGCAGATGGGACTGGCCTCCACCAACAAAGGCTGCTCTTACTAATTTTAAAATGCAGAGCAGCAGTGTGGGTGGCTTCTGGGGCCAACATGAACCGGGACTGTTCAATCCTGTCTTGAGTCAGCTACTGTAGCAACTACTACTACAGCTCTGTAGAGCAGTCCTTATCAACCAATTGTGTAGTTGATACAAACTCTATAAAAATACACGATTAGTCATATAACCGCAATTTAACATCCCTAGGAGTGTGTGTGTGTGTGTTTGTGGTGTGCTTACAGCTAGCCTGAGCTTGTCTGTTTGGAGACCTGTGTGCTGAGGCTAGCAGCATGCTAGGCAAGGCTGTGAGCTTCTTAACAAGGCTTTGATACCTAATCCCTTTTACACCCATCAAGCCTTAACCAGGAGACAGAGTTACTCAGGAATGCCAGGGCTTTAAAAAGCCCTCTTCTATGTGACCAAAGGCACTGACAAACAGGAGCAGCTAACAGGGGAATTTGTCCACGAAGTTTAGAGGAGTTTGAAGGGGGGTAGGTACACTTTACATTCTTTAAACTTATGTAAACTTATGATCTTTATAATAAAAAAAATAAAATCAAGAAGGGAATTAGCTCTAGGAGTAAAAAGAGAATGCAGGGAGAAGCCCAGCAGCAGAGAGGAGGCAATCCAATGCACCGTGCATGATTACCGACCCTATGGACAGATGGCGTACGTGTGCCTTTGGTACAAGGAGCTTCTCGCGTTTAAAGATCACATTACACAGATAAGACTTTTCAGGACAAAGTAGAACGGTCTCTGCCCCCCCCCCCCTCGCCAAGTCAGACAGTATCTGTGCAGTTGAGAAGGGCAAAAGGCTCAGGGAAGGAAAATATCCAACTGAAGCAGAGGGAAATGATCCTGTAGTTGGGACTCTCCTCTCAAATGATAGTGGTATCTTCTCATACTGAGGATACCTCTCTCGGGGAGAGAACTCCAGTCATTAGGAAAAGGCAGGTGTTAGTAATGGGGGATTTGATCATTAGAAACATAGGCAGTTGGGTTTCCGATGCCTAGGAGAACTATATGGTGACCTGACTGCCTTTTGCAAAGGTTGTGCAACTCTCGAGACATCTAGATAGACTTATATGTAGTTCTGGGAGGATCTGGTGGTCGTAGTAAATGTAGAATAGTGATAGAAATGTAGCCGTGTTAGTCTGGGGTAGTTGAAGCAAAATGCAGGACAATGTAGCACTTTAAAGACTAACAAGATGGTTTATTAGATGATGAGCTTTCGTGGGCCAGACCCACTTCCTCAGATCAAATAGTGGAAGAAAGTAGTCACAACCATATATACCAAAGGATACAATTAAAAAAATGAACAAATATGAAAAGGACAAATCACACTGCAGAACAGAAGGGGGATGCGGGGGGGGGGGAGGGGGAGGAAGGAAGGTAAGTGTCTGTGAATTGATGATATTAAAGGTAGGGAGAGTGGGATGTTTGTGAGTTAATGGTATTACAGGTGATAATTGGGGAAACTGTCTTGGTAATGGGTGAGATAGTTCAAATTCTTGTTAAGTCCTTGTTGGCAAGTGTCGAATTTTAACATGAATGACAGTTCAGAGGATTCCCTTTCAAGTGCAGATGTAAAAGGTCTTTGTAGCAGAATGCAGGTGGCTAAGTCATTTAGAGAGTGTCCTTTCTGGTTAAAGTGGCAAGAAACTGTTTTCTCTTTGTGATCTTGTCTGATATCTGTTTTGTGGGCATTAATCCTTTGGCGAAGTGTCTGAGATGTTTGTCCAATGTACATAGCAGACGGACACTTTACTAGTAGTAAATGTAGATACTAATGACACAGGAAAGAATAGGAGAGAGATCCTGGGAGCCATATTTAGGTTGTTAGGAAAGAAACTGAAACCCAGGACCTCAATGGTAGCGTTCTCTGAAGTGCTTCCAGTCTTATGTACAGGGCCAGGTAAACAAGCAGAACTGCAGGGTCTCAATGCGTGCAAGAGACAATAGCGTAAGGAGGAGGGATTTAGATTGATTAAGAAGTGGGGAAACTTTTGGGAAAGGGAGAACCTATACAGGAAGGATGGGTTCCAACTAAACCAAAATGGAACCAGATTGCCGGGACTTAAAATTAAAAAGGTCATAGAGGCATTTTTAAACAAAGGGCTGGGGGGAAGCTGACAGGTACAGAGAAGTACATGGATCAGACAGAGCTATCCCTTAGGGGAAGGTCAATTAATATAGATTCTCTATGTCCTAATAAAGGGAAGAGGATGATAAGATTTGGGTAAGATCTGATAAGAAACAGTCAAATAAAAAAAGAATCCCATTCAATCACATCATGTAACGGCAGATAGCTAAATAATGACAAGTTTTTCAAGTGCTTATATACAAATAGTAGAAGACTAACTACTGAAATGGATGAACTAGAGTGCCTTATATTAAAAATGAGGACATTGATATAATAGGCATCACAGAAACTTGGTGGAATGCAGATAATCAATGAGACAGAGTAATACAAGGGTACAAAATATACCAGAGCAGATTGTGCTGGTGGGGGAGTGGCACTGTATATGAAAGTGTAGAATCAAATGAATTAAAAATCTTAAATGAACCAAACTGTTCCATAGAAACTCTGTGGACAATAATTCCCTACTTGAATATAAACACAGTAGTAGGGATATATTACCAACCACCTGACCAGGATGGTGATAGTGACTGTGATATGCTAAGGAAGATTAGAGAGGCTATAAAAATAAAAACTCAATAATGTATAGAATGATTGGGAACTAAATTATCTGTTACCACTGAAGAGAGATCTTAAGTCATTGCGGATAGTTCTCTGAAAACATCCACTCAGTGCACAGCAGCAGTAGAAAAAGCAAACAATGTTAGGAATCACTTTCAAGGGGACAGAGAATAAGGATAGAGAGACTATCTATATTTATCTATAGAAATCCCTGGTACTCCCTCATAACACATCTATATCTTTCTATACCTATATAAAGTCTATTTTACCAGTGATACATTTCAATGAATTTGGTGTTCAAAGCTGGGTTTTTTTTACTTTTGTGTTATCAAAACACATTTTTTCCTGAAAACTTTAATGCTTGACCAACATTATCAGATGTTCTTCTACTTCACACCATATGTAAAAAGTTCAATATTTGTGGGTTATACCCAAGATGACACAATCTTTTTAGCAGCATGCATCATATCTTACTTTTAAATCATGAGTTTGCATTCTACAATCCTCAAGAGAATTTCATACTGCACTGGAAAGCATTTACTGGTTGATGATAGTGCAACAGACTTCTCAGGTACACTATCCAGTTATGTCCTGTTCTAAAGCTACTCCATTTTACCTAGGGTTGCCAGGTGTCTGATATTGACCTGGACAGTCCAGCATTGACCCAGACAGTCCAGTATTTTCGCCTCCTGTCCGGTAAAAAAAAATTCAGAAGATACCGGACACCTAAAATGTCCGGTATTGTCTGATTTTTTCCTGGCCAGGAGGCAAAAATCCTGGGTGCTTACTGGGTTCCGCAGGGGAGCTGTCCAGCCTGGAGCAGGGAGACAAGATGGCAGACGGCCTCCAGCAGCCTGTTAGGTAAAAAAAAGCCTCAAAAGCATTTTTTAAGGGGCGACACTGTTTTTTTATTTTTTTGTTCAACAACTCTCAGGGTCCTTCTTTTCCTCCCCTTCCCCCCCCCAACAACTTTGGTCTCCCCTCTTTTTTCCTCAACAGATTTTTTTCCCCAATGGCTTTTTGTAGTTGTTGGATTTTTTTTTTTGAGGGGGGTTGGTATTTTTGGTTACATCATCTGGCAACCCTAATTTTCCCACCAGGAAACATGCAATAAATGCTCCATTTAACAAATAGTACAAACATGATTAACAAGTGAAGCAACATCCCGAAAGAGAATCTATAATTCCAGATGTCCACATTTAAGAGGAAGAAAATCACAAGAAAATTATGTGCAAAGAGCACAGCTCACCATGAATTTTCTTTCACTTGATCATTCCAGCCCAACTGGCAAATGGGTTCTAAAAAGTATATGTATTATGCAGCTCACACATTTTGAAATAATGTGTAAAAAATCTGCACATTTAGAAATGCAGTCCCCAGCTGGGGATTTGCTTTAATATATGTGCAGAAAAGATGAAAATAAAATGAAATATCTTATAAAATTAGAATTCTTACATGCTTTAGAGTGAGTTATACATACTGTTGTACTACCTCTAACCAAATGTGTAGCAGTTTTTCCCACAGCATCAGACTTTTATTTCAAAGACAGATAATGCTTATACTTTGTAGACTACCATTACAAAGCACTGTCATAAAAAAAAAAAGCTAGGAACGGTTTCTAGTACTGTGGAAAACATGCTGTCCTCTTCTAATCTTAAGGGCTTACAATCGGTTTTTTAAAAAAACACAAAACTATTTCTCTCCTCTATTTCTGAATGTTAAGAGAAAAAAAATAATAAAAAAAATTACCACAGGGAAAACCACCAGAGGGTACAAACCCTGCACCAGGCAAAAAAAGAATTCAAGAGCAGCTGGGGCTTAGGCAGCCTGCCTGATCTCACTTGTGTAAAATGCCAGTCTTGGAGGAAGACCCTTAGGAAGACAAAAGTCCAGTTAAGAAGAGTCTAGCCCGGGGAGGTGGACAGACCTCTTTCATCCACGGCTCACAGAAAGGCACCAGCAGAGATCCAAACTTCATTTGGTTTCTGGGAAGCACAGAGAGGTAGGGCAAAGGAGCTAATGCTACTCTTTCTTTCTGTTAATTTAGTTTCCTCTGCTTTATTACCTTGAAAACTGGGGCTAAGGGTCTGACTCTAGGGTAGACTCCCAATAAGAATGTGCGCCCATGAGAACAAGGAAGGAGGTAGGAACTTAGGAAATAGACTAACGAAGAAGCCAAAAGTATGATGAGACAGAACTTAACCACCTCATCTCTGGGATGGAACACAGGGTGGAGGAAAGAACTGGGATTTGTCTACAACCTTACTGTGAGGACAATAAACAGGAAAAACAGGAAGTATTAGCACATAAAATAGATTATGACTTAACTGGCATCACAGAGACATTGTTATTGTTTTTCCCTCTTCATTGAATAACAGGCCTATTCTGTCGATGGTTGTCCTCTTGCTTCTAATGTATTTGTAGAACGTTTCTCATTATTCTTTATATCTTCAGCTAGTTTCATCTCATTTTGTGCCTTGACCTTTCTAATTTTGCCCCTACATACTTGTAATATGCATTTATCTTTGTCCTTTGTAATCTGACCAAGTTTCCATTTTTAATATGGCTCTTTTTTGATGTTTAGATTATTGAAAGTATCCTGGTTAACCCAGAGAATTATCTTGCATACTTCCTATCTTTTCTATGCATAAGTGCCAACTATTTTGATGCAACAGAGAAATATGAAGAAAGTGAGAGAGCAATATGGGTCTACTAAGAGCTCTTTAATGACCTCAGAATTATAAAGGAATCATATAAAAAGTGGAAACATGAACAAACTGCTGAAGAGGATCACAAAAGAACAGCTCAAGCACAGAGGGACGAACCAGAAGGTCTAAGGCACAAAATGAGTAACACATAGCAAGGGAAAGGCCTGCTATATGACAGTGAAGAAGAGCTAATAGCTAACAACAACAAGAAAGCTGAGATGTTTTATATCTTTTATACCTAAAATCTGCACTAAAAATATTAATAGTGGCTGGATACTCAACATAATTAATATTAAGAACAAGGAGAAGGAAACGCAAGCCAAAACAGGGAAACATCAGGTTAATGAATAGATAAATTAGCTGTCTTCAAGTTGACATGGCCTTAACAAATCCATTCTAGGGTACTTGAACTAGCTGAAGTAATCACTTTCAGGAACTCATGGAGGACAGGTGAGGTAGAAGAGGTTTGGAGAAGGGCAAATATAGTACCTATCTTTAAAAAGGGAACATGAGAAATTAGAGACCAGTCAGCCTAACATTGATCCCTAGGGGTATGTCTACACTACCCCGCTAGTTCGAACTAGCGGGGTAATGTATGCATACCGCACTTGCTAATGAAGCCCGGGATTTGAATTTCCCGGGCTTCATTAGCATAAGCGGGGAGCCGCCATTTTTAAATCCCCGCTGCTTCGAACCCCGTGTAGCGCGGCTACACGGGGCTCGAACTAGGTAGTTCGGACTAGGGTACCTATTCCGAACTACCGGTACTCCTCGTTTCACACCTCGTTTCACGAGGAGTACCGGTAGTTCGGAGTAGGTACCCTAGTCCGAACTACCTAGTTCGAGCCCCGTGTAGCCGCGCTACACGGGGTTCGAAGCAGCGGGGATTTAAAAATGGCGGCTCCCCGCTTATGCTAATGAAGCCCGGGAAATTCAAATCCCGGGCTTCATTAGCAAGTGCGGTATGCATACATTACCCCGCTAGTTCGAACTAGCGGGGTAGTGTAGACATACCCTAGAAAGGTACTGGAACAAATTATTAAAAGTCAATTTGTAAGAATGTAAAGGATCTAAATGATGCCAAACTAACCTCTTTTCAGGACTAGTGGATGAAGAGGAAACAACAGAAGTGATCTATTGATTTTAGTAAGGCTTTTGACACAGCCCCACATTCCCACATGACATTCTCAAAGCAAACGAGGAAAATATGGTCTAGATGAAATTGCTTTAACGTGGGGCAAAGCTGGCTGTACTCAAAGAACAGTTAGTTATCAATTCTTCATTGTCAAACTAGGAGTGCATATCCAGTGAGGTGTCACAGAGGTCAGTCCTGCATCCAGTACTATTCAATATTTTCGTTAGTGACTTGGATAGTGGAGTGGAGAGTATGCTTATTAAATCTTCAGATCTCCCATGCTGGGCGGGATTGCTAGAACTTTGAAGGGCTGTATAAGAATTCAAAACAAGTTTGACAAACTGGAGAATTATTCTGAAATCAACAAGATGAAATTCAATAAAGCAAAATGCAAAAAGAAAAAATCAGATGCACAAATACAAAACAGGGAATAACTGACTAAGTTATAGTGAATCACAAATCGAACACAAGGCAACAACGTAATGCAGCTGAGAAAATATCATTGTGGGATATATTAAAAAATGTATCACGTAAGGCCCAGGAGGTAGCAGTTCTGCACTTCTTGGCAATGGTGAGGCCTCAGCTGGAATTGTATGCCCAGTTTTAGGTACCACACTTTAAGGAAGATGTGGACAAATTGGAGGTATTAGAAGAAAACAACAACAACAACGAAAATTATTTAGAAAACTTGAGGCAAGGTCAAAAGAACTGAGCATGTTCAGTCTCCAGAAAAGCAGACTGAGGGAGTTCCTGATAACCATCTTTAAGATACATTTACGGGCTTTTATATAGAGGATCATGATCATTTGTATGCCATGTCCATGAAAGTAATTGGCTCCATATGCAGTAAAGGAGAGTGAGGAACAGATACAAAGAAGGGCCACTAGGATGATCCGAGAAATGGAAAACTTGCCTTATGAAAGGACACTTAAGGAGCTTGGCTTGTTTACCTTAACCAAAAGAAGGCTGAGGGGGCACATGATTGCACTCTTTAAATATATTAGAGGGATAAATACCAGGGAGGGAGAGGAATTATTTAAGCTTAATACCAACGTGGACACAAGAACAAATGGATATAAGCTGGCTAGTAGGAAGTTTAGACTTCAGATTAGATGAAGGTTTCTAACCATTAGAGGAGTGAAGTTCTGGAACAGCCTTCCAAGGGAAGTAGTGGGGGCAAAAGATCTATCTGGTTTCAAGATTAAGCTAGATGGGTTTATGAAGGGGATGGTTTGATGAGATAACATGATCTTGGTAACTAATTGACCATTCATTATCAGTGGGAAATAGGTCAATGGAGGGATGATAGGAGTTACTATAGAGAACTTTCTGGGTGTCTGGCTGGTGAGTCTTGCCCACATGCTCAGGGTTTAGCTGATCGCCATATTTGGGGTCGGGAAGGAATTTTCCTCCAGGGTAGATTGGCAGAGATCCTGGAGGTTTTTCGCCTTCCTCTGTAGCATGGGGTACAGATCACAGCTGGAGGATCTCTGCATCTTGGGGTCTTCAAAGTATTTGAAGGCTTCAATATCTGAGATATAGGTGAGAGGATTACTCTAGGAGGGGTGGGTGAGATTCTGTGGCCTGTACTGTGCAGGGGTCAGACTAGATGATCATAATGGTCCCTTCTGACCTTAAAGTCTATGAGTCTATATTAGGAGGGGAAAACCACTCTTCTTTATTTAGAAGAGTAATTAAGCCCTGGAATGTGCTTTCAAGATTATGGAATCCCCATCAATTGAGATTTCTAAAAACAGGCTGGATAAATATCATGACACTCTATGTTTACTTGATCTGCCTCAGTGCAGGAGCTGGAGTCAACTTCTTAAGGTCTCTTTCAGCCATACATTTTTGATGCTACAGGAGAACTGGCCTCTACTCCTGACTGAGATTCCTATGCAATATTATGCAAGCAACTTAAACCAAAATTGTAACTAGTATCTACTCACTGTGATTCCTTGTTTCCTAGCTGCCCAACTTAAGATGCCTAGGGCTAGATTTTTTAATGCTGAGCACTTGCAACTGAAACACAGTTTAATAGGAATCATGGATATATAGTACTTCTGAAGCATGTCTAGGTGAAACTGTAACAGGTGCAAAATCAGCAGGCCCTAAGTTCTAATCATGAGTTTGCCACTAAATCACTGTACAGGCTCAGGCAAATAACTTGGTCTTTTTTCGCAATTTTTCCCCATCCGATAAATGTGCCTCTCTTTTTGTCCTGGAGCAGTTATAAAGATAAAATCGTTAGTACTTATGAAGTACTTAGATATGACAATGATGAGTGCCATGGAAAACCCCAGGAGAAAATCAATTCTACATTCAGTTTTGAATTTCGATGGTGTGCAGCAATAAAGGAATGGTTACCCATTAAATGAGGCAGGTGAATAGAAATATTGAACTACATATAATACACAAAAACAATGTGTTACCCTATACAGCACATAGCATAGCCAAGAGCAAAGACAATGACTGAAATAAATGCTTCTTTCAGAGAGTCATGTGGATGTGAATAGATTTGGAGTCTAAAAACTACTAGAACAAGCAATTCACCTCGCGCAGTATCTGGATTTCTTTGAGATGTGTGAAACAAAGTGTAATGGTTAGAAACAGTATAAACCAAGGTCTCTGTTGCAGATCTGCAGAGTACATCCTTGATAAAGACAGAGATCTAGAAGAAGGTGCAGTCACTTGTTGAAAATGTTGGGCATGAGCCAAAAGGTACTAACATACCCAGTTCTATTTAGTGTATCTTTGCTTGGAGTAGGTCCCTTGGACCTATCTACAATAGACATACAAAGTCCAAGGGACTTTCTAAATAGTCTGGTTTTGTCCAAAGAAAAGCCTAGAGCTTTCCTGATGTCAAATATATGGAAGTCTTCCTGTATAGTCTGATGCAACTTTATAAAGAAAACTGAAAGAAGAATAGTCTGATTAATATGAAACTCAGAAGAAAAGTTGCATAAAAAATTGGGATATGGTCTCAGCAATACCTTCTCCCCAGAGAATGCAGTGAATAGAGGTACTGCCGTTAAACCACAAGATCACTACCCCTTTGAGAAGCAATGGCCATCAAAAAGGATCTCTTAATTGACACTCTTAATAGATAAATGTAACAGCGAGCACACAGTTGGTGGCTCAAACAGCTGTTCCATAAGACAATGAAGAACAAGATTGTCATCTCTAATTTGCAGAAAGATTCGTAAGTCCTTTCAGGAACCTTGCTATAGTTGGATATATGAAAAAAAAAAATCAAGAAAACTACTAGTGAGCACTATTTTTGATCTATGTGAACCTTGATGGAATTCCCAGACAGCTCTCTGATGTCCTCAGTTTCAACAAGTAATATAAGATTGTGAAAACCATGACTGTACCAGGTGAAAGTTGAAGACAATTACACCGGAGATGAAATTGTTTCCATTTCTGGATGTTAAATTAGTTGCCAGGAGATATCTCTCAGTGATGGTCCATACGGGTAAAGGGAGCTGTTTAGTCCACAAAGTGATGCAAGGTTCCACTGTTCAATCTTGTTCAATATTAAAACTTTCAATGGAAAACCATCACAGGCGACCACAAACAATCAAACCACTTCAAGTTTAAAAAGAAAAGAAGAAGAAGAAGGAATTCTACAACAAGACTGTATCCCTTCTCCCTACCTCCTCCAGGTCACATCTCCCTCCCAGACCCTGCACCCCCTTCTACAACCCTCCCAAAAGCCAGAATCCTCTCCTACATCCATAACCCCTCCTGGATCCTGCACCCCAAACCCCTTACCCAGATCATAACCTCCTCCTTCAGAAAATGGCCCTTCTAAAATACCGTGTGTTGGGGTGAGGTGGAGGGGGGGGAGGAAACCAGACATCAGAGGACTGCTTCAAAGAGATTCCTGGCCTGGCACGTACAACTTGAAGACAGGACAAGCACAGCCCAGAAGAGAGTGCTGAAATGGATAAAAGGCTGGTGGTATTAGGGGGTTGGATATCCAACTAAATACAGACAACTACCTCACACTAGAGGCCAGGGAAAACAAGGTGATGCACAACCCAGAATGCCATGAGAATGATCACAGAACTCTCTTACAAGAAGGACACAGTTTTTATAGGAAAAGTAGTTTAGGTAAATTTAAAATAGGTATTACCACCAGAATAGGCATTCCTAGAGCATATTGCATTGCCATCCCCAATATGTCAAATACTTTGATACTCATTAAAGGCAGATAGCATTTGCATTTTTAAAATGTCTTAAGTATGCATTTATAAAATTAAAATCATATGATGGGAGCATTTATAAATATTACATATATTTTAGAGAGTTTGTTTCTGAGTATCTGTCTGTGAGTTTAGAGTGTTTAGAGTGTCTGTCTGTGAGTTCACCTGTCTGCAAGTCCACTTATTCAAGAACTTCGCCTAAATGGTAAGAGCTACAGCCACGATTTTTGATATGCTGCCTCCTGTTATCCTGACTTAAAGCAAGGTCAGGAGTTGGTTGTGTCATGAAAATGGGAAGTGTCTAGCATGGGACAGTTTTCCCATAACGTGCAAAGGGAGGGGGCTGATCAGGGGAACAGCTAGACTGCAGAGAGATCATGGGGGCAGCAAGCATGGGAGTCAGGTATATTGCAGAGTGACCACATGGGACAGCCACACCAGCAAGAGAGTGTCAAGCTGCGGATGGGGCTTTCCACAGTGCTGGCCACTGAACTGGATACATGGCTCCCATTATCCACACATTGCCCCTGCCACAGGAGAGGTTGGGAATTGAAGCCCACCCTGTCCCAATACCCGCTGGAGAACATGGGGGGCAGCTGCAGCTCCTGGAGCCATGTCCCACCCTGCACCCACTGGAGGGCAGGGGAGAGCAAGAGGCCAGGGCCAAGCCCCCCGCCCAAGACAAGCTGGAGGACAAGACTCGCCCATGCAGTCCCTCCCCTGGGAGAAGCTGCCAGTGGGGAGTACAACCCTGGGCTCCCAGGAGGAGCCACCACTTGAGCAGTGACAAACTCCCGATGCTACGGACAGCCTCAGTAAGCCCCCCTGCCATGAGCCCATCCCTGAGCTCCCCACTTTTCCCAGAGCACCTCACCCCCTGCCCTGAATCCTTCACCCCACTTCCAGTTCTCAGCCCCCCCAACCCCTGCACTGAGCCCCCCCCCACACAAACCTTCCACCCCCTGCCGTGAATTCTGAGCCTCTGCCCACCCATTGCCTGATTCCTGTACTTCCTCCACCTTCCCTGAGCCCTGTCAACTCTCTCCTCACCCCCAAACCTCACTGCTACACCTCCACCCCCTCATATCCCTGGTCCTGATACTCTCCTAACTCTCAACCTCCTGCCCTGAATCCGACACCCAACACCCCTTTGACTGACTCCTGTACCCCCATTACCCTAATGCCTCCACCTCTTGCCCTGACTCAGTACACCCCCTGCCCTGAGCTCCCCACTTTTCTCAGAGCACCCCATCCCCTGCCCTGACTCTGGCACCTTCCAGCCCCCTGCCCTGACTCCTCCCTCTCTCAATGTCTGGACCCCGCCCCCTCAATCCCTACCCTGACTCCTCCACCCCACGTCTAGTCCTCAGCCCCCCCCACACACACCTTACACTCCCTGCCTTGAGTTCTGAGCCTCCCATCTCCTGCCCTGAGCCAATCATTTAAACAAAGCATGTACATTTTCCTTTTAATTTAAAAAAAAATTAAGATAGTTAAGGACCTGAGTAACACCAGGTACATCTGCTAGCTTTATATAATTAGAGCTTTGCAGCACAATTGAGTGCAGGATTCCAAATATTCAGTAACTGGAACATCTTGTCATATTGTCCTTAGGTATTCTATTATCAGTATACTTTGTACTACTTTTTCCATCAAGAGCCTACGCTATACTTGAATTATCAATTTATACCTTCACTCCTCTGTATCATTCTGGATCAAAGAATTTTCCCCTGGTTAAAAAGCCGATAATATTCTTTGATTTTGTGCAACACCATTCATGATTTAAATTCTTAACTTGTCATATTCAACCAGTTGTTTCTTGTTCTGAAAAGTTATATTTCAGGCCAATATTAGTAAAGAAATTTTAATTTAAAATATGTCGCACATATGCACTTGATTTATTCTTGCAAAAAGCATTTTCCTTTCAACATTGCTCTTTTACATAGCTAGAAACTAAGTCCACTCAAAGAGACATTCTAGTCCATAAGAAGAGTTCATACATGTGTGCCTCACATCTAGCACTTTGGAAACCAGAATACAGGTGTGTCCTCTAATTATTTCCAGTTACTTTCAAACTCCATATGCAGACTTAAATCTAAGATTCATAAAGAAGGGTATTAAGCACTGAACTGAAAAGACAATACATTAAGAGAAGTAAACATATACTATTAAATAAACGGTCTCCTTCATGATACAAGAGTTCTGAAAATCCCCACTATAGACAAACCAAGAGTAACAGTCCACAGGTGGATGACTTGGGTGTATTATAATTAAAGGCAGAAAAGGCAGGAAAATGGATCCACCACTCCGGGCTCAACTTTGAGAGAATTCTTCATGAGTCTGAAATGAACTTCAGACATCAGCTTTACAGATTTCAATTATGCAAAACTGGTAATTACAAGTTGCAAAACTATGCCATCACAACAGTAGAACAGTTTCTAAAATCTACCAGTAAGGAAGAACATCATAGTCATAACACAAAAGAATGCATAATTTACTTAAGTTTAGTCTAGTCCTGGATCTGAAATATCTTTGGCCCTTAATCTTTGTATCAAAAGTAACAAATAAATAGAAGACTTCTCTAACAACTTGATTCCATCTAGCTAACAACTATTTGCTCATTTAACAACCAAGATATAACCACATTGCCTCTAAAAGGCAATACAAATACAGATACAAATACAGACAAACTAACAGATTTATATGCAATTTGGAAAGTATAATTGTCAAGAATTTCTGGACGAGGTCAATGTTGGTCAACTTTTGTAAGTGAATATCATACATAATCTTTTCTTGGGTCCTGAGTCATACCACTACATGACAATCTCAGGTTTCGTTTAAAATACATGAAATTTCTAGCCTTCATGATTGTGGGGATAAATTTGAAAATATAAATCCTAGAGGCACAAACAACAAATAGCAAATAAAACACAAGGTGTATTTGTAAAATCTCATGCTTTATTTATGATTTTTGAATTCTTAAACTTAACAGCACAGTTGGGTCTAAAAGCAGTATTATCCTTAAGAGTTTTTTAAAAATGTTCAACAAAGCCTAACACTCACAAAATGTCTGATGTTACAGAACCCAAGAAATTAACCTTGACTCTTAAGACAGAACAAGAACGAAGCTCAGAGAAAGCCATCATGAGTCTTGTTAGGAATAGATTTAATCCCACAGATTATAAATTTACAAATTTGAGGAAATATATACAAATAGTAATATTAAAGAACGAGGAGAACCAAGCCTCGTCAATGGATACAGTAGACAGAGATGGCTAATAAGTGTGCTTTTTCAGCCATAAGCAAAGATAATCCCAAGTGCACCAAGGATATGGAAAAAAATAATTTAAAAAGTTGAATACTCTTCTACTTAAAATATGTGAATGATGAGTGGAAGGGATCTATATTCCTAAAACAAAGATCTGACTTCTCAGAGAAATGCAAAATTTGCTCAAATAACTCAGAAACTGGACTATCAAATAAACATCTATTAAACTGGCAAGAGTTCCTTCTGAGACAATAGTTTTGTGCTTAGGAGAATAAAGGGCATGCCCTTATAAAGGGGAAGTTGTTCTACAAATGTGATCTTTAGACCAGATGTTAGAAAAAGAATTTTTATACTAGTAATTCAGCACAAAAAGATTTTGGGATCAGTGCAAGACTCACTGGACTAACAAGAAAGAAAGGAATTGGGAATATTGATGGCATGATGCTTTCATGTGCTCACTTCCCAGAATGTTTTACCTCATGGTTAGTGCCTCTACCCCCTATTGAATACTTTGCCAAGTGTTCCAAGGCACAAAAAGCAAGGCACAAAAAGCAGGGCAAGAGACTGCTCCACCACAGATCTGCAGTAATAAGGTCACAAAGAAGCAACAATTCTTGTTGAGGTTATACTAACCATTCTATAGCCAGTGGATACAGATTGCAAGGGTGAAGTTTATGTTGTGCCCTTCGCCTTTGCCAATTAATAGGTTCATGATGTATTTTGGATGTTCCTAGCTAGCATAAAGGACAAGAATTCCAAATTGGCTCTGAAACATGTCCTACCCACATGCTATTACTCAGCATGCCATCAGGCACTGATTGGCCTTATTTGTTCTTATATTTTTATAAAAGGAATATAAAATGCATAGCATCCTTACAAAAATCATCATTACACCAAAAGCAGTCTGAAAAAAACAGAGGTTAAATGAAATAAATAGTTATAGCACATCAAATATTTTCATCCTCTGCACAAACAAAGACAACTGCTTCCAATGGAATTTAGATAAGATTTTTTATTCCCCCCTCTATTTAGTACAGGCAGTCCCCGACTTACGCGGATCCGACTTACGTCAGATCCGCACTTACGAACGGGGCTCTCTCGCCCCGGAGCTCACAGGCAGCCGTCAGCCACCTTGACCTCCGGGGCAAGAAAAGCTGCTCCCGGTGCCCCTGGTCTGCTGGGGACCGTCTCCAGCAGACCAGGGGCATCGGGAGCAAAACTGCAGCCCCGGCGGGTTTGCTCGCGGTGCCCCTGGTCTGCTGGAGACGGTCCCCAGCAGACCAGGGGCACCGCGAGCAAACCCGCAGCCGTGGCGGGGTCCCCGCGCCTCTGAGGCTTTGCCAGAGCAAAGCCTCAGAAGCGGGGGAATCCTCCGCAGCTGCGGGTTTGTTCGCGGTGCCCCTGGTCTGCTGGGGACCGTCTCCAGCAGACCAGGGACACCGCGAACAAACCCGCAGCCGCGGGGGGTCCCGCGCTTCTGAGGCTTTGCTCTGGCAAAGCCTCAGAAGCGTGGGGACCCCGCCACGGCTGCAGGTTTACTCCCGGTGCCCCTGGTCTGCTGGGGACTGTCTCCAGCAAACCAGGGGCACCGGGAGCAAAGCGGTCCGGCGCCAAAGCAAAGCCTCAGAGGCGAGGCACCCCCCGCTGCCGCTTTGCTCCCTGTGTCCCTGGTCTGCTGGGGGAGGCGCAGCTAGTGTGCCCCCCCCCCCAGCAGACCAGGCTTTTGTTGTGGACCCTGGGGCAGAGCAGCTGGGGCGCTGCCGGTTGGTCCCGCAGCGCCACTCTGGGCACTACTGGACCAACCCGGCAGTACCCCAGCTGCTCTGCCCCAGACGTCCCCAAGTCAGCTGTTGCTGAAACTGACCAGCGCTGACTACAGGAAGCCCGAGGCACAGTTGCTCTGCCCCGGGGCTTCCTGGAATCAGCTGCTGATCAGTTTCAGCAGCAGCTGACTTGGGGTTCTTAAGTTGAATCTGTATGTAAGTCAGAAATGGCGGTCAGTTTCAGCAGCGGCTGAATCTGGACGCCAGTTCCGACTTACATACAGATTCAACTTAAGAACAAACCTACAGTCCCTATCTTGTACGTAACCCGGGGACTGCCTGTAGTCTATAAAGGTAGTAGACTTTTTTTTTAAAACAGAAACGCACAAGAAATTTTCCCTTAGATAAATGGGAAGATATAGTAAACAGGGATACACACAACAGACATAGTATAACAAATTCTTATTTTCAGGTTTGTGCTGTATGTTTATATAGAACTACTACCATATTCTTGCATTTAAACCTTACTACATTTAAACCCTACTACATCCTCACCCTGCCACCCTTTTGGTATGAACACAAAGCATTCTGGGCATTTTGTTTTGCCTTATCTGTTTGGATCATGAGTGACAAAATGACAAAGTGGAAAAAATTTACAAGTGGGTCATAAAGATCTTAGTAAACAAAAAAAAATAATGAACTAGACAGGAAGGAATTGATATCACTAAATTTTTATGATGGTAACTAATTTTAAAATAATAGGTCAAGACTGAATTTGGAAGGGTAAAAATTCTAAGAGGTTCTAATGCAAATTCCTAAAACAAAGCATGACTGACTGGCTTATCAAAGAAACACTTATAATCAGACACATAGGTAACTGCATACCAATGCTCAAAAGACAGCAAGCTACATTTCTGAGAAAGGAAGAAATACAATAGTAGTGCTTTGAGATAAAATCTAATCTTAGTTTTAGAAACCTAAGTGGATTTAAATTTACTGAATTCCTAAAGAATAACAGACTATAGAATAGTTGACTATAGGTCTTAAAATGCTACTATGATGCTATATGGTTTTCCAGGTCTGCTATAGTTATAAATGATATACTTAGATCTCCAACTTTCTAATGTTAGGTAAGTTGTTCTGTTTTTATTTTAATAAAAGCAAAAGAGAGTTATCTATTGAATTATTTAAGGAATTAAGCTGTCACTGCATTTCCATTACCTAGTTAATCAATGGTCTTCTGTATCACAGATATAAGATTAGCTCTTACATATCCACAGAGGTTCTCAAATTCACTGAAGATCATTCCCTGAAATTGTGAATCAGATTAAAATAATACTACCCAGTTGTACAGCCATATTCTCAGAAAGGATACATTTTATCCTTCTCTTCTTCACTGTTAACCACCAAGGCAGACTGTTCAATGCACAGGTGTTTTTTTTGGGTGGGTGTTCTTTGCCTCTCACACCTTTTCGAGCAGCAGTGAGCCCCTGGGGGAGAGGGAGGGAGTAGGGGGAACAGGCCTTAGAGCAGACTGGGGGCAGGGTCTTGGAGCGTGACCACAATAGATTAACCTGGCCCTGTGGGTAATGTGCTACCTCTATTTTTCTCAGCTGTCGGTGCCTATGTTTCTTTGGTAAATAACTTCAATGAACTAAATGCTGAGTGTTTTCTTTTTCCATATGAAACCTCTGTGAATTCTATGTGCATATAATGAAGTCCCTAGATGAACAGAATCACTGGGCTGCACATGAAGTACAGAAGCTGGGGGGAAATACATGGATATTAATCACATTAACTACCAAGGAATGAGGGAGGTAGCTTATTTCATCTGGATAATGGGATTTAAACAGAGCTTGGTATCAGACCCAAATTTGAAGAAATGAAACTTTTTTTCTATGGAGGATAGAAAAGTCTTCACAAATCACTTCAATAACTGCTCAAATGAGATCTAATTTTCCACTGCATAAACACAAGAGGCAGAAAAACTCTGACTTAAGACTGAGGCTTTCCTATAACTATTCTCTAGTTAAGTACATTGCACAGTAATGTTCAATCTTCTGAGGTGAGAAATATTATTTTCTGATTGTCCTTATTCCTTGTATTTTCTCAGATATAAGACCTTAAGTAAGGACAAGAGGCCACTCTACTTTCTACTTTGCTCAATGGAAGTAAGCCAGATACTAATATATTAGCCCCCACATACCAAGGCCAACAACACAGTAGAAAGTTTAATGGAAGAAACCACACCATCCTCAAATACTACTCTAAAGCATGTAATGCATTTAATTCAGCTTGATTTTTAGAAAACTCTAAAAATTAAGGCTAATCCTAGTATTAAAAGTCAGTTTTTAAGGTTCCTTCCATGATGAAAATGAATATATTTTCATGCCAACTGCTACAGCTGAAATGTTTCCCTGCAGTCACAGGTCATGTAAAACTTCCATCACAGGCAATCTGTGGCCTACTATTACTTGATATTTAGGAGTTCCAAATGTACATTACTTATCCTATGCACAAAATTCACTGGGCCAAAATTTTGAAGTAGGCCTAGTGTTGGGATTACAATGGACAGGAATCAGTTAACTCAGATCAAAAGTAAACATCTCCAAACTAAAGATTAGCATTGTCTTTTAAAGGAAGTCTACCTTCTATAACTGTGGTGTCCAACCAGTTCTGAAGCAGTAGCCACTATAGGGCCTACTGCTATAGCGAACTAGCCACACTCAACTGTCCAAATAGCCACATTGTTCAAGCCAACTAGGCACACCTCAACCGGCCAAACAGCCACATGTGGCTAGCGGCTAGAGAGCTGGACACCATGCTTCTATAAAACACTTAAATCCATGGAAACAAAATGTAATGAGTGACTTTGGCCTGGAATGGTTTTACATTATGAAAGGAAAAAGGTACAGGAAAAACCTGCTCAGAGGAGTAGATGAGCACAAAGTGTTAATGCACATTCACTCTATCAAAAGAAAATTACTCGTAGTTCATTTCAGTTCCTGATGGATATATGGTTGACATCAAATAAATAACTCCCATGGCAACACAGACAACAACCTCTATTTTTGACTGGTCTGGAACTGCAGTTAGCACAAGTGTAGGGAAGACAAATCAGCGTAGATTCACTTGAAGAGCTACATGTACAATTTTGTATAGCATATTCTAAAGCTTTTGTCATATGACGACAGAATTCTTAGAGCAATTTGCATCATGATACAGCTTTTTTCCTGCAAGATGTACAGAAAACTCTTTCTTCGTGTGAATATGAGACAAGCTTCTTCACTGTGACACTCAAGATGTTTGTGGAGTCAATGAGGTTGTACTGGGCAAGTGCAATAGCATGGAGTTCAACTTTCTGGTAATATTTTTAATTAATTCTTCTTTATACATATCACATGAAGTGGACTTTGTCATAGGTTCAGTATTTTCTCTGCAGTGTCATCATGAGGTGTCCAGCTAAACATCAGTAGATATTAACAGTTTCTGGTTTGTCGAGAGCTTGTACCTCAGCCATGCCATCTCTGACAACTATGCTGAAAGGCCTTGCTAGCATAAGATACCAGCCACATTATCAGTAGGTGCTGGCTTAGGCAAAACTTGTAAAATATGCATTAGTTTCCTTTTCACCTGGCATATATGCACTTTTCTATCACACTCAAACATCGATTTTGGTACTACAGAGCACTCACATTTTCCCCAAGTTTCATGTAGCTTAACATCATTCTGAGATCTGTAAACAACAAAGGCTGTGTCTAGACTACAACCATCTTTGGACAAAGGGATGTAAATTAGACACTTCAAAAGTACAAATGAAGCAGGGATTTGAATTTCCCGTGCTTCATTTGCATAATCGCGTTTTAAAAAAGCGCCATTTTGAAAGTAAAATTATGGTCTAGACGCGGTTCTTTCAAAAATGAAAGGCTTTTTCAAAAGATCCTGTACCCCCGAGCCATAATGCAATTATGCAAATGAAGCACAGGAAATTCAAATCCCCACTTCATTTGCACTTTCGAAGTGTCTAATTTACATCCCTCTGTCGAAAGAAGGATGTAGTCAGGACACAGCCAAAGAGACAAACAGTGATATGTCTGCATTTCCATAATAATTTAGCAGCTGCAAAGTGTTTGCATATTACTGTTGACATCAGCTCTTTACTCCAATTTTGATAACTCCACATCTTTTGGCGCTTTTAAGGAGATACACTGTGACTCATTTCTGCAGCTAGGATTATTAAAAACTACATTCATATCCCATACTTCGTCTTCAGTAAGTGCTTTAAGAGCTATCTGCTAAGAATTTGCTTCTCTTCATTCCTGTTCAAAGCACTCATTTCCCTGTACTTAGCCTCCGTGTGAGCCATTGCCACAACTTTTCCAGCCATTAGAGCATCTACAAAGTAAATTATGAATTCCAGCTGAGTCTCACGTACTGCAGAAGTAAAATCAGTATTTGTTCCTATTGCTTTTCAATGCGGCAGCACTGCATGGAGCAGCTGACCCCAGGTTCCATGCAGCCCTGCTGCTTTGAAGTATACCTTTCTTCTCCCCCCCTTGCTGCCTCTGATAGAGGCAGCGAGGGGGTGAGGAAGCAACTAGACGACTATCCTGTCGACTGTCTGATAAGCATTTGCTTATCTGATAGTCGACTAGTCCTTAACATCCCTATTGAGAACCACTGATATACGCTTACAGTTCTGGCAGTCTCCTGTATTTCTTTGCCATGGAATGGCAGTAGATCAGCCACTGTCCTAGTCACCTGTCTTCTATTTGTGAGAAAGGTCTAAGTCCACTCAACCAAGATTCTGACCAGTTGCGTACTATAATGTGCACTCATTTATCCCACAAGGAGTACAAGGAGAAACACACCTTCTGTCATTGTTCTATGTTTTCCACCAAGTTGGGGAGGAGAGATGAGTGAGCAGGAACTGTTACCAATAAATATGTGAAAGGCAGTGGACATTACCTACTCCACACTGCAAGAGAGTTTGTAGAGCAGTTGTGGGCAATCTGCATGACTTCCTTCCCCATGCACCTCTTGTACATCAGTGCACTGGAGTTCCACACTTCCTATGCCTTTCTCTCCCTTCCAGCCCTTTTGGAGCATGCAAGTCAGTTGATCCATGCTCCATCCCTACTCCTCTCCCTCCCTCCCAGAGTAGAAACATGTCAAACAGCTGATTCATGTTGTTCCAGGTCTGGGAGAGAGGAGCAGGAGTAGGGACAGAGTGTGAATTAGGCAATTTGTGCCCTGAGAAAGTGCTAGGAGGGCGGGGGAAGGAGTAGGAAGTGAGGCTCTGGTGCCCCAATGTGCAAGAGGCCACAGGTGGATCTCCAGTGTGTCATGGGCTGCTGCAGCCCACTGAGGTGAAGAAGAGCTGGTCATGTAACCCACCCATTATTTGTGGTTTGTCTTCCAAGGCTAGAGTGCCCTGTAATGCACAGGGCTGCACACTATCCCTGAAGTGCTAATGCCAAATGCACATACAAAAAAGAGGCAGAGTGCCCATAGATATACAGCTTGTACTCATGTTTAGCACAACACATGTGGAAACACCATGGATATGGGAGTAAATGCATGAGTACAGGCAGTCCCCGGGTTACATGGATCCGACTTACATCGGTTCCCTACTTACAAACGGGGTGAGGCAACCCCGCACTAGCTGCTTCCCCCCAGCAGACCAGGGAAACGCGAAGCTAGTACCCCCCTCCAGCAGACCAGGGAGATGAGGAGCAGCTTTTCTCAGCAGTCACCTCAGCTTGAGAATAAAGGACTGAGGGAAGTGAGGTGTGGGAGAATAAAACTGAGCTCTGGAGAAATGTTTGGCTAGAGTTTCCCCTACAATATGTACCAGTTCCGACTTACATACAAATTCAACTTAAGAACAAACCTACAGTCCCTATCTTGTATGTAACCCGGGGACTGCCTGTATATAATATGTACAAATGTATGCACATCCATTTAGATGTAGCCTATGACATCACTGAAGATGCTCTGCACTTAACAGCTTTACTACTGTTTGTGAACTACAATAAAAGTTTATTATGTATCTCAGCTTGTCCATTTTATCTTTCCCCTGCATAATCTATTCTTCAATTTTTAAGTCTTGATTATATTTTATTTTGCCAATAACCATCAACAGCACAGACACAGCACGAGTTCAACACTGGAAAAATGAGCACATCTTTTTTTTTTCCTGCCAGTAAGTCCTATCTACCACTACAACCAGTTTGCTAATGTTTACTAACAATAACATTCTATTTTACTGTGATAAATTATCCCAAAATAATTCATGTAAACTATGCCCTTTTCATAGGAGAAGTTCTACAGGTAATCTGCAGTAAAGGTACATATTTTTGCTGGGCTATCACTACTAGAATATTTAAAATACAAAATCCTTGAACTCCAACTTTGTAGTACTGTGATGAAATTAAACACAACATTTTATTATACTCAAGAGCCTATAATTTTCCACTTTTACAATTAAAATCCTTACAGAAATGAAAAAAATGTGTTGAGATTACAAAGTGTCCTTGATCACTTGCTTGTAACAACATCACAGATAGATAAATGTACTATTCATGAACAGTACTACATCTTTGAAAAAAGCTCAGACATGTCAGACTAGCAAACTCTCTGCAGAAGTTTATACAAACAGAAAATTCCTTTGTATTTAGTATACAAAGAGAAAGATTACTATATAACAAATTACTTTTCCAACAAGCAGTGCTATTAAATACACTAGAGGATCTGACATTAGAATGCATGAGTTCCTAACTCCCATTTCCATGCTCGGATGGAATCAATGTAGAGCAGGTACTAACAGACACTTTGATCCTGCAACACAAAATAAATGGGAATAAAACATGACAATTTTGCATATGTATAATAGGTTTCACCTGAATATCTTGATGTAATTCATGATAACTAATCCCCAAAACACTCCTGTATGGTAAGGAAGTGTATCCGACTTTTACATACAAGAAAACTGAGGTACAGGCAAAATAAGTGAGATGCGTAAGTCATACAGCCATATGAAAACTCAGTTCTGCATCTTTAAGCACAAGACAACCCCTTCCTTAGGGTTTGTCTACACTGGCACATTTTGTCACCAAAAACTACCTTTTGGTGATAAAACAGTGAGAGTATTTACACTGCAATGCAACTTTTGTTGGGAAAAATGCCCAGTTACGGCGACAAAAAATTTCCAGCTCTCTGAGAGACTTTTGTCTTTCCCCCTCCCTTTATTGTAGGCAAACAGCCTTGCATTACCAATTCCCCCTTTTTTCTCATTTCTTGTGTTCGAGAACTAGTTTCCAAGTAATATTCCAAATAGATTTACTACCATTTTGCTTTTTTGGACACTACAAGAAATGGTACAAACACTTATAAATTTAGTCAGTAGTAAGCAGGAAACAAGGAGGAGGATTTTAAATGTCTTCCTTGGTAACTATCTAAAATGAGCTGTTTCTGAAATCTTCTCCACCAAGATTTCAGACATTTGCTGTGATCACTATGCATAAGACCAATGTATGACCAAATGACTGCAGATTAGATCATGAATCATGTCTACAATCATACAAATTTGAGTATAGGTTGGTCCTCCCTGGTCCGGCACCCTCGGGACCTGCCATGCCCCTTAGCTAGGGCTTCTGCCTGGTCTCACTGCTGCCTCAGCTTCCTGGGGCTCTCCAGCTGCCATCGGTCCCACTGCTGCCTGGGCTGGAGCTCCCTCGCTGGGACCAGAGCTCCCCAGCCGCTGGGGCCAGAACTCCCTGCATTGACATCCGTGTGCCCCCTGCTCTAACATGGGGCTCCTTGCTAAGTCACAGGCTCCCTCGCACCAAGCTCCCATCCTGCTGCCAGACTCCCTATTCCTGGGCTCTCTGGTGCAAGTGTACCACAGATGTTGCCGGACAACAGAGTCCCAGTTTAGGGAACTACAATCTGCAGCTGCAAACTAATTCTTCCTCACTGGTCTCACCAACACTATTGTATTGATCTAGATAGAATATAGAACCCCAAACATGCTAACAACTCAAGTATCTGTCCAACTTTAAACAGTGTTAAACAAGATCTGGGTGTTGGTGTACAGAGATGTCAGCCTGCTCAAAGCCATAGCAAACATATCATTAAAAGTCAGTTTATCTTTTTATAAAAGATTAAAAAAACTGGTGAAGTGTTTGAAATGTAAAATGTTAAATTAAGGTTTCATTTTAACAACACACCTACTTTCCTTTCCCTTTTTCTGGAGAAAATTTTAGGAAAGAGAAAGGAAAACCCCCTTGTTTGACAGTTTGTAACTGTCCTTCAGTGAAAAAGACAATAAGTTAGTTGGATAACTTGAGCTAATTGTGTTGCTATTGCTGTTTAAATCCATTCCTGCTTTGTTCCAGATATTATAATTAGGGATGTTAAATATCGGTTAATTGAATAGTCAAGTAACCTCGTGAATTCTTAACAGGTAGTCAACTATTCTATAGTCCCTGGGGGCAGGGCCAATAGCCAGTGCGCCTCACTCCCAATGAGCCCCCTGCCACTCCATGCTGTTGCCTCTCTGTGCTGTTGTATCAAACGCAGCAGCGCAGGGTGCCAGGCAGGAGCTGGTCTGTGAGGTGAGCCAGTTTAAAAAAAAACAGCTCCCCTTGTGGACCGGCTGCAAGGGTGATTGCAGCTCCCGTTGGCTACGGATCACTACTGCCAGACAATGGGACCTGCAGGACATGGTGTAGACTGGGATACTGCTTCCCTTAGCTCCCATCAGCCAGGAATGATGATCCGCAGCCAACCAGAGCCACAATCTACTGGACCTATCGAGGAGCTGGTAAATACAAAAGTGGCGGCCCACCAAGGGCTAACCCTGGGGAACTGGATCCAGCCTGTGGGTCAGTATCTGCCCACCCCATATTAAGCTAACCTCCTCATTTATAGCCCTCCTAAATATCAACTTACTCCTAAATCCATTTAATCCAAAATTTGACAAATTGATCCAAAATTTGCAAAATACGTTGGTTGTCCTAAATCTGCATTTTCTGGAGGGAAAAAAAATTCACTTTTCTGTGTGACTTATTTAAATTTTTCAAAACAAAGGGACCCCTGTCTCATCTAACCCAGAAGTGCAAAACAGAAAATACAATATTTTCATAGACTTGTCACCACAAAATTGGAATTCTTCTTATAAACAGTTATTAATACCTTTTTTTGGTTACTTCCTTTACAAGTTAGGGTAAGGAGATGGGGAAGTGCAAAACTGAGGTATTCTATTAACCTGATCCAATTACAAAGGACCAGATTTCAGAAGTGCTCAACACCCCCAGTGGTGGCCAGATTTTTTAGAAGAATTCAGCTTCCATTTCCTCACCAAATGCAAGCAGTCACATTTGCAGAAGAGTTGAATAGTGGATACAGAATATTTAAAAATACAGTCACTGAGCCTAATCCAACAAACACTTGACTTTCCCCACATGAATAGTCCCTTGAATTTAGTAGAATTGTTTGTGTGCTCAAATACTTGAAAACCTAAATCCTGGTCCAAGTTCTGTAATGATCAGAAAAAGATGCACACAAATGTGCATCTGACTATTTGAAAACCAGAAACAATATATCATAATCAAATTACTAATTATGTTTATTTCATATTATAACTGTAAGAACAAGAAGGTTAAGTTAGCGTGAAAACATTTTCTGTCACTAATATTAGTTCAAGAAATCTAAATTTTTAGTAATGGAAAAAATGCAGTGCTTTCATATAAAATTTACTCATTTATTATTGTAACTATATTTGTATCTTAAAATATACATGCTCAATATACAAGATATTTAAATAAAACAGCTGTTTCTGAAATAACTTTGCAAAAGGCTTTTGTTCGCAGAGTTTCGGGGGGGGGGACGTGTTTTATTTTTTTTCCCCTGTAATTGGCCTATAGAACATTGAAGTTTCCCATCCAACATCAGCACATGAAAAACTTTGTTCTTAAATAGAATTAAGTATTAAAAGCAGGCTAATCTTTATTTAAAGACAACCTACATATTTTTTGATAATGGAAAACTGATTTACTAAAACACAAATCTAGATGTGGAAACAAATGTAGGTATGGATGTGAAAATACTAGTTAAATCTATGCAAAATTCACATATTTTCTGAGAATTTCAAACAAGTTTTCACCATTATACTTCATATCCCTTCAAGTTAAACTATTTCAAATGTGTACAAATAGCTATTTCCCATAAAAATACAGATTTTTTTTCCTGCTGCTAAAGTCTTTTTGGCTCAAATACAGAGTCATTTTTACAGAAATAATTCAAAATGTAAAATTTTTACTAAAATTGACATTGTAAATAAGTGAACAACATCTTGATTATTTTTGCACTTATTACAAATCTTACCAACCTCTAGCTCTAAACAAAAGAAAAAATGTTCTATAACTTTTTAGTACAGAAATATTACTCTTACTTTAAAAGCTCTGTGTGTAGTTTGTTGCTACAAAAATAAATTATTCAAAATAATCTTCTCAAGAGTCTACATATATTTATGCAAGAAGTTGAAAGTGTGCAGATTTAAAAACAGGTATTGGGAAATGTAAAACATTAGAAGAGCTAAGTTTTTAGGACAGCCTCGAAAGATGTGCATATGTAACTTTCACATTGGTATTTGTGTTCTCTTGCTTAAACATTAAAAAATGTCAAATATATTTACCTATTTGTTTCACTTGAAAAACATTACTAAATTATCATGATTCTGCAGTAAATGATTTATTTTGGTTTATTACTTGAACAACCTACAACAAATAGCCAACCAGTTTGGGGCATACTGTAGGAAACAGGGTCAAATTCCTCCCTATCACAGTTTTTTGAGAAGCATAAATATTCTTGTAATATCACTTTCCAAAATATGTGATTGCTTTATTTTCTGAAGAATTGATTAATAATAGATCTAATCCCCTAATATAATTAGATGTAATTTGTTTAGAAGAAAAAATAAATATATATTTCATACAGTTCATTTTAATGCAAGTTGCAATAGCATTAAGATACTATTTACCAACATTTGGAAAATTTAAAGGCACCACACAAGTACACAGACTAGAAGACCGGGAGAGAGAGAAGGAAAAGTGCAGGTGAGAGGCACCGAAGAAATACAGAGAGCTGAATAATGCTGGCCCATTCTGACTCCCCACTTGTGCTTCATGAGCAAAGCCTTGGGTAGCATATTTGAATCTAACTTCTTCCCTGATGCTGCAGTGATCCTTATAGAAGTTCATGGACACAAGGTCTATACGCTTAAGAAGCAGCTCATTGGCTCATGATTTGTGAGAAAGTAAGTACTGATCACACAACACCACCGACAGATTCTCTAACCTGAGCAGTATGATACCTAAATGCACCCCAAAAGTGAAAACAAAGAGAAAGGAGACAGAAAGAATAGAGAAAGAGAAAGAAGATCCATAGTACTTTGTCATAGTAGGGTGGAAGGGATTATTGGTGATAAGGAAGAGGTAGGTGCATGTCCATCTGCCTATTAAAATAAACAGCTCCAACAACACATTGTTCCTCAGAATTATAGGTTGAAAACCTCAGTATTTACCTCCCCCATTACATGCAATGCCTCACCATCGCAGATCACACTTCCAATCTCCAAATCCCTCCTGACACCCTACTTTTCTAGTTTTCCTTGTATGGTGGATTAGTAGTGAAAGAGTGCCTTAATTATTTAAAACTACACTACTTTGTGACAGATACTACAGATCACCTAGTGCTTGGTTTCTGCCCTGTATTGTCTAACAAGACTAAAGTATTTGAGAGAGAAAACTCTGTTCTATACAGAAGAGAGCTCATACATTACTCACCCATGAAACATGAGCTGCAGCTATAATAAATTCTTCTGAGATATTTTAATATTAAATACATTTGAATATGTTTTCAAAAAGAAAAAGAGCAAACATCAAAGAAACACACAATTTTGTCACTGCTTTAAAGATACCAAAATAATCTAATTCATATTTTGAACCAAACAACAATTGTGTTCTTAATAGTTTTTTGTTTCTGTGGGTAATGCAGAGAAGTGATATTCCAGAACCTATCCCTCCTGACCAAGTCGCTTCCCAATAAATCCAGCAACAAAAAGACACCACCAAACACAGAAAATGTCTATTAATACATTTCCATTCAGTTTCTTCTACTCTTATTGTATGTAAAAGTTGGAATGCTTTAAGTTGAATTATATATGCACAGTTATTAAAGAACATCAAAATCTTTATTATACTGTTTTTCACAGCTCTAAGCCCTAAACATTCAGATGGCTTACCAGCTGTGCTTAAGCAGAATTTGACTAACCATAGTTTAAATGGATCTATGATGGCACATATAAACCTCACACTAGAACTGATGGATTAAGGAACAATTCTGGGCTCCTCTCACCACACCTGCAGTGCATGCTCCAACTGGAGGAGGAGTTTAAAAAAGGGAGACAAAGAAGCTAAATGGGGCAGACAGGACTGGAAGACAGACCTTGAGAGCTCCTCAACAACCATGTCACAGAAATCTTTACTAAAAGGAAGGTAGTTAGCCTCTGAAGTTCCAAATTTGTCTTTGTATTTTTTGTTGTTGCTGTCTTATGTTAGAGTTTGAGACTGGGAAGAGGACAACAGTCGGAAGGGGCCACAGGAGGCAGCCTTGGGGCACTCCTCAACACCTCATATTGTTGCCTCTCATTGAGCGAGGGGCCACAGTCAAGGCCCAATCTTGACTACCAGCCATCCTTATTATTGAAGAGAGAGAAACTTTTCCCACTTTTCCGTTCAAGAGTGAGGAGAGAATAAAGAGGACAAGAAAATCCTAGGATGAGGATCAGCCATGCTACTTTGGACTTTGTTATCTTAGAAGAGAGAGACCACATTGGTGACCCAGCCAAGGGATAAAAATCAGCATGCACCATAGGCCATCATAATACTGCAGGAGCTGCCACCAAGATGGAAAAAGTAAAGGTTCTACTTAGACGTGCCACTGATAAATACACCCAAGTCCTCCATAACAGGTTCCAAATCCAAACTGGAATAGTAACTGATCAGTTTTCTTTCAGTAATGAAAATAATTATTTGTCTTTGCCTTCTCAAACATCTTTGATCAATGGAGAGAGAATGTCTGTTTTGTCTTTTAAATTGAGCTTTATTTAAACTTAGAGAACACTGAAAATAAAATATCCTCTATTAACTTAGATTCTGTCTGCAAATCTTGCTCTCCATATCCAAGGCATCCCATAACAGTTTTACAGTGCAAGATACCTGAAGTAGCAGCACTGGAAACTATTTTTAATTATTAGTAATTTATTATAATTATTTTATATTATATTTATTTACAAGAAAGCAGCAAAACTTGCACTGGCAAAATGTCAAGAACCTACATGTAAATTGCATGAGATTTACAGAGGATTTCAATTATAATAGATATAGCCCTTACATAAAAATGTGTGCATGTAAGTATATAAAGCCCATTTCTAAATGCAGATATACTTTGAGAGTCATAGGGGAAGGACTATCAAAAGTATGAATGGCACTGTTTTTCAGAAACCAGCTTCCTGATATCTGATTACCCTTGCTAGAGTAAAATTAACTATTTGAGACAAGTGAAAAGTGGCTCTTTTGATTTGGCAGAGATTTACCATTCTCACCTATAGTCAGATGTCTTTCACATCACATTAGTTTCATTCCTCTACCAAGTCAGTGCTTCTTATACAGTCCTATTCCACAAACCTGTTTCAAAATGTGTAATTATATTTTATAGAAAATAAATGGATTCAAACAAATATACCACCCAGGCTGTAGATAATGAAAAGTAATTTTATTTAGCTAACAGGGCTTTTGTACATCTTATATGTAACTAGTAGTCAGGAAACAGTCTGAACCTTTCTTTTACGTGTCAATCATTGTGTAAAACTTTCCAAGAAGCACAGGATTACCAGCCAGATCAAGAGATTAATTTATATTTTTATACGGATTTACTAATACTGTTACCTTTCAAAAGGTCAGACACAAAAAAATGGGCAATCTTACATGTATCTCAAAAACATTCTTTAGCAAGATGAACAGACAGTTCACATGATAATCTCACTTGGAGGATTAAGATAAAAATCAAATATTGCTTCTGGTTATAGATTTGAGTTTTCCCATTGCCAACACAGGCTATTTTAAAAAACATTCTTTAAATATTTTCAATTGTTGTACCTAGACATTTCCAGTCCCATTAACCAGGAGGTCTTTCACATCTTAACTTATAAAATATAAACATTACTTAAATTTTAATGTAAGTTTTATGATTTTGGCTATCTGGAAGAAAAAAACCTTGCCTCATATTTAATTTATAAAAGTAACCAGGAGAGCCAGTCTCCATCTTCCAAACTTTATTATTCATAATACAGAGACGTCTGAGACACACTTTCTTACTGTAGTAGCATTAGAAGTAATGTCTCCTTTCTATCTAATCAAATTAAGGTTAAAGCCAACTCTTAGATTCCTACCTATAAACCTGAACAAATAAATCCAACATTCTTAGAATAAACTGGGCTGACATGGTAGCCATCATGCTGAATATGTGCTAGTGGTACCATTGAGATTATAGTGTTTTATGAGAAAACACTCCAGTGGAGATAGGTTTCCTCCTACTTTCTGTGAAACAAAGCTTTGGGAAGAATTTGAAAGGCAGACAAAAGTGATATCTGAAACACAGGCAGACAAGATTACAGCTATTTTTAATGCCTACAATTTATCAATAAGCTCTCAAAACAGACAGAAGGAAAGAACAACGAGAAGTCCTGTGGCAACTTACAGACTAACAGATTTATTGGAGCATAAGCTTTCGTGGGCAAAGACCCACTTCGTCAGATGCATGTCATGAAAATTTCAGAGGTATAAGAAAAGAGTTCCAATCAAGAGTAAGACTAAAGATAATGAGGTCAATTCTGTCAGGGAGACTGAGGCCCACTTCTAGCAGCTGATGTGGAGGTGTGAACACCAAGAGAGGAGAAACTGCTTTTGTAGTTGGCTAGCCATTCACAGTCTTTGTTTAATCCTAAAACGATAGTATTAAATTTGCAGATGAATTGTAGCTCTGCAGTTTCTCTTTGAAGTCTGTTCTTGAAGTTTTTTTGTTGCAGGATGGCTACTTTTAAATCTGCTACTGTGCATCCAGGGAGAATGAAGTGTGCTCCTACAGGTTTTTGTGTATTACCATTCCTGATATGTAAAAGAATAAATGGACACAAATCAGGTAAGGACTGTCCAGTTTGGCCAATGTACATGGCAGAGGGGCATTGCTGGCACATGATTGCATATATTACATTGGTAGATGTGCAAGTAAATGAGCCCGTAATGGTGTGACTGATGTGGTTAGGTCCTGTGATGGTGTCGCTGGTGTAGCTATGAGGGCAGAATTGGCACCAAGGTTTGTTGCATGGATTGGTTCCTGACTTAGAGTTACTGTGGTGAGGTGTATAGTTGCTGGTGAGAATTTGCTTCAGGTTGGTGGGTTGTCTGTGGGCGAGGACTGGCCTACCTCCCAAGATCTGTGGGAGTGGAGAATTACTGTCCAGGATGGGTTGTATATCACTGATGATGCGTTGGAGAGGTTTTAGCTGGGGACTGTAGGTGATGGCCAGTAGTGTTCTGATATTTTCTTTGTTGGGCCTATCTTGTAGCAGGAGGCTTCTGGAAATACGTCTGGCTCTGTTGATCGGTTTCCTCACTTCCTCAGGTGGGTATTGTAGTTTCAAGAATGCTTGGTGTAGATCTTATAGGTGTTTGTCTCTGTCGGAAGGGTTGGAGCAAATGCTGTTATACCTTAGTGCTTGGCTGTAAACAATGGATAGTGTGGTGTGTCCTGGATGGAAGCTGGAGACATGTAGGTAGGCACAGCGGTCTGTAGATTTTCGGTATAGGGTGAAGTTTAGGTCACCATCACTTATTTGTACTCTAGTGTCCAGGAAGTGGATCTTTTGTGTAGACTGGTCCAGGCTGAGGTTGATGGTGGGGTAGAAATTGTTGAAATCATGGTGAAATTCTTCCAGAGCCTCCTTCCTGTGAGTCCAGATGATGAAGATGTCATCAATGTAGCATAAGTAGAGGAGGGGCGTTAGTGGCCAAGAGCTGAGGAAGTGTCAAATTGTCCCCAAATCTGAAACAGTTGTGTGTGAGGATAAAGTCACAGAGTTCGGCCACCAATTATGCCATGCCATCATCAAGGATACTGTTCCTGACAACTTGTATTCCATCTACGTGTGGGATGTTGGTGTAGAGAGACTCTACATTCATGGTGGCTAGAATGGGGTTTTCTGGAAGATCATCAGTGCATTGTAGTTTTCTCAGAAAGTCCATGGTGTCTTGGAGATAGGTGGGGATGCTGGTGGAGTAGAGAGTCCACATATCCAGAAAATCCTGCAGTGAGAGTGCCAGTGCCTGAGATGGTGGGGCATCCAAGATTTCCAGGTTTATGGATCTTGGGTAGTAGATAGAATAACCTTGGTCAGGGCTCTAGGGGTGTGTCTGTGTAGATTTGTTCCTGTGCTTGTGTAGAGAGTATCTTGAGCAGATGGTGCAGTTTCTTAGTGTATTCCGCAGTGAGCTCTGAGGAAAGAGGCCTGTCGAATGTTATATTGGAGAGTTGTCTGGTAGCCTCCTTTTGGTAGTCTGACCTATTCATGATGACAACAGCACCTCCTTTGTTAGCCTCTTTGATTATGATGTCAGAGTTGTTTCTGAGGGTGTGGATGGCACTGCGTTCCACACAGCTGAGGTTATGGGGCAAGCGATGCTGTTTTCCCACAATCTCTGCCTGTGCATGTCGGCGAAAGCATTCTATGTATAGGTCCAGTCTGTCATTTCAACCCTCAGGAGGAGTCCATGCAGAAATTTTCTTGTACTGTTGGTGGGAGGGTATCTGTCTGTCAGTGCGCTGCTCAGTATAGTGTTAAAAGTATTCCTTGACGGCGAAAGCAGGCTTCCAGATCACCACAGAACTATATCATGTTTGTGGGAGTGGTGGGGCAAAAAGAAAGTCCCTGAGATAGGACAGACTCTTCTGCTGGGCTGACGGCATACTTGGATAGATTGAAGATATTGCTGGGTGAGTTGAGGGTAACACTATCGTGGCCCCATGTGGCAAGTAGGAGCTTAGATAACTTCAATCTCTCTGGACACACACAGCAGCAGATTTAAAAGTAGCCATTCTGCAACAAAAAAACTTCAAGAACAGACTTCAAAGAGAAACTGCAGAGCTACAATTCATCTGCAAATTTGATACTATCGTTTTAGGATTAAACAAAGACTGTGAATGGCTAGCCAGCTACAAAAGCAGTTTCTCCTCTCTTGGTGTTCACACCTCCACATCAGCTGCTAGAAGTGGGCCTCATCCTCCCTGACTGAATTGATTTCGTTATCTCTAGCCTTACTCTTGATTGGAACTCTTTTCTTATGCCTATATATTTATACCTGCCTCTGGAATTTTCACTACATGCATCTGATGAAGTGGGTCTTTTCCCAGGAAAGCTTATGCTCCAATAAATCTGTTAGTCTATAAGTTGCCACAGGACTTCTCTTTGTTCTTGCAGATTCAGACTAACATGGCTGGCTCTCTGATACTTGTCACCATGCATGACAGAATGAAGGTCAATATATTTTCTACTCTTCCCATATTTAAAAATTACAATAATCTGTCTCAAACTAAGGAAGGAAATATTTAATTATCTCTGGAAAATAAATCAGATTATGGAGATAGATATGTTTTCTTGCTCTTCTGAATAATCACGTCAAAGAATGAACAACCAAAATGGGGCAGTAACTTAGAAAATAAAGGTAGAAGACAGAGTTAAATTAGTTCTCTTAACAATATAAAGACAGACTTGTAATTCATAAAGCACGTTGCTAATCTTGGAACAGATTTAATTTCCCTATTCTAAGACAAGAGATTTAACATAAGAGTACCAATTCTAAACATACGTGTCACAAGTCTTTAGCTAGGAAGTTCAGATGTAAACATAATACAACAGAAAAAAACCAAACTATAATGCTTATTCCCCACTGTCTCAATACAGCTAGAGAAGTAACAAACTGCTGTACACTGACCACACTGCCCTAGGGTATGTCTAGACTACATGCCTCTGGCGACAGAGGCATGTAGATTAGACTACCCGGCATAGGAAAATGAAGCGGCGATTTAAATAAATCGCCGCTTCATTTAAATTTACATGGCTGCCGCTCTGAGCCGATCAGCTGTTTGTCGGCTCAGCGCGGTAGTCTGGACATTCCGCGGTCGACATCAAAGGCATTTGTCGACCTCCCAGGTATGCCTCATCCCAGGAGGTCGACATACCCAGGCATACCTGGGAGGTCGACAAATGCCTTTGATGTCGACCGCGGAACGTCCAGACTACCGCGCTGAGCCGACAAACAGCTGATCGGCTCAGAGCGGCAGCCATGTAAATTTAAATGAAGCGGCGATTATTTAAATCGCCGCTTCATTTTCCTATGCCGGGTAGTCTAATCTACATGCCTCTGTCGCCAGAGGCATGTAGTCTAGATATACCCTTAGTAAGCTTGATAGACTCCACATACCCAACTATGGACAGAATGAATCCGTATGCCTTACAGCCATCCATTAACATTCTCCCGGTACTAGAGATGTAATAGTGTAGTCCATCAACCAATTAGCAAAAGCTTATAGGTTAATGGGATAGACTACATGCATTTCATCTCCCCCACTGCTGCTGATACAGAGGCAGCAGCGTGGAGTGGCAGGGAGCTCCTTCGGAGCAGGGCTGGAGTGAACTGGCTGTTGGCCCCACCCCCATGGACTATAGAATAGTCAAGTAACCGATAAGAATTAATGAAGTTAATTGATTAGTTAACCGGTACTCATGTAAGTAAATGCAGACCAACTCCAGAGAGATTGCATCTAGTGCTGGAGGCTATGAACATACCAATACAACTCATGCTCAAAACTGATACATCTAAAAACACCAACACAAATTATTTCCATCAGGTGCTAGAAAATAATCATCCAATTATATCAATGTAACTTCTGACCCATACACTGATCCAAAAACAGACTGAGAAGACTTGAGGAAATCCAAGGATACTATGTTCTGCCACAGATGCTTTAAGCAAGGGAAAAAAGGTTGATTTGACAGCCTCACATTCCTTCCCTGTCAGTGACTTTCAGTGACTTCTAGATCATCAGTGATGTTGATTTCTCACTTCCCCCCAACCGTTGTATTCCCCACTGATATGGTTTGTTAATTCTCTTAATGATTCACTTTATACCATCCTTAACTCTCTTGCCCTTTCTCCCACCTCAAGATAAGCCCTGCCAACCCACAACCCTCACTCATCCCTAAAATCTGCTTTTTCAGTTCCAGCTTTCTCACTGCAGATTATCTCTGGTGAAATGCCCATCTCTTGTCCATCTTACTCTGCTACAATTCATCCTCTCTTCCTTAAGTTTTGCAATCTTCCTAAATAAACAACTCTCCTCCTCCAACTTCACTGAATCTCACAGCCACAATCCTAGATAGATTTTGCCACCCAAGATACTCCTCAGATATCCCCTCTTCCTCCATTTCTCTGCACAAGATCTCACCAATTTCTTCCACAGAAAGGTTATTATATATGTAGCCTCCCCCCTCCCTTTATTTTGACTTACCTTCCCCGCCTAGAATTTTCTCCTCCTCCTTCCTGTCAGTTGGTCGGCTTTGCTCCTCTAATCTCTCTACTGCTTGTGCCAGCCACCTCATCCCACCCTATCTCCTGATTTCCCTCGTATCCAGCTAAATTCCATTTGAGACCATTTCCAATCCATCTTATTTTTCCCGTGATTGTTTTCTTAAGGTTTCCATGAGCCAGCCCATTTTAATAAAAGAAAAAGAAGAATATATACTCACATAGTCGCTAATTTTTTTGAATTATAGTAAACCTTGATATCATTTGTAATTATAAAGGACACAACATTTTCAGATGTGAGACCTTCCTATTGGTGAAACCCCTTTAATTGTCATCTTTGTCGATACTGCAATCTTGAACTCTCTAGTTTTTCAACATCTTTGATACACTCATGAAGGAGATGGATAGTTAGCTGAAATGGGAAGGCTAAAATTAGCTCATGTGATTATCATAAAAATTCTACTGAGACCACCTGATGTAAACAGACTGAAGACAGATGGTGCCTATGTGTTCCACATAGACTAATGCTGACCACAGTATCTGACAATCAAACATTTGCGAAAGAAATGGGCTCCATCTGTATTTTAATTACCACAGCAAAACCATTCACTCTAAGGGCCACAGCACCATATTTTCACACTTTTGGAAAAGTGGCTCAAACTTTTTTCAATTCAATTACTGTGTTCAGTGTTTCTGGTAAAAATAAGATTTAAAATTGACAAAAAAAATTAAGTTATTGATTACCTTATTTAAGGTAAAACAGCTTTTTGAAAGTGTTAATATTTTCTGTAAATGCCACACATTAAAAGAGAGGTTTAAACAAAAGTTTTTACTTATTTTCATATTTTCCATCAAAATAAACTGAAAGGAAATAATATGCTTGCAAAAAAGATTTATTTTTTGTATCCTATACTTGGAAAATTCTACTCTTAATTCAGCATAAAACTTCTAAATACTTAGTAACAGTGAACACTACTGTGCTGTGTCCTATATGTATGAGCATAACTATATATAAAAAAAAAACAAAAAAAAAACAGAAAAAAGTTGATCAGTTTTCATTAGATGGAACAGAAAAGCTGCATGCTTGGGAAAAAACACACACATGACAAAGCACCAAAGTAACAATTACAACCTTGTGTATCAATAAAAAAAATCTACTGTATGTCTACTGTTATCACAGTTACAAAATTATTCCTAGAGAACAGTGCAGAAGGATTAGATTAAAAGAGGTACATTTTCACTTATAAAACAAAAGCTTTGTTTCTGTTTCATTGTGTATCTAGGTAGTTTGTGTTATCACTAATATCTCGGTTTCTCACAGTCATTAACAGATTTTATCATTAACACCTCTGTGATTTTTGAAAGCACTGTCTTCATTTTACAGATTGGGAAGTGAGTCACCATGTAAACTAAGTAACATGCAAGGTACCTTGCAGCTGAACTGAGAACTGAAGACAGGTTTCATGAATCCCAGTGTAGTGACATACTGTTTAAGTCATCTTACTTACTCCTAGATAGTCACTTATCAATACTACAGTGGCAAACAAATAATGTAATTAATTTGGAAAGTGTTTCACCTTTTTCTGAACATGTATAATTGAACTATAAGAAACAGCTTATAGTTTTCACAAATAGTTTAAAAATAAAGTTGCAGATACTATGCATATGTATTACCAGAAGAATGAAAAATATACATTTTAACAATTCATACTTGCTCGTATAGTGTATCACTAATTTCCATTAATAACTGGAGGAGGATTTCACAAACTATTTAATTTTTACTCTTATGGTGTCTATTCACAAAGGGTAAACAGGAACAAGCCTGATGTTACTCTACTTTTTCGTTTGTTTAAAAATTAAGTATTTCTGTTACGAAGGATGGACATGAAATACAGTGCTTATCAATTTAGCTAATACCTCAGTTTCACATATAGCATAGTATAATTTTTATGATATTAATTGCTTGTTTATTGAAAAGATTTTGTTTTGTTGAGAATGGAAATCATGTTCAAATCAAAAGGGCAGAGGGACACAGACACACACACAGGAAGGAAAAGAGAGAGAGAGAGAGAGAGAGGCAGGAATTAAATGATATACAGGCAGTCCCCGGGTTACATGGATCCAACTTACATCGGATCCCTACTTACAAACGGGGTGAGGCAACCCTGCACCAGCTGCTTCCCCCCAGCAGACCAGGGAGACGCGAAGCTAGCGCCCCCCCAGCAGACCAGGGAGATGCGGAGCGGCTTTTCTCAGCAGACGCCTCAGCTTGAGAATAAAGGACTGAGGGAAGTGAGGTGTGGGAGAATAAAACTGAGCTCTGCAGAAATGTTCGGCTAGAGTTTCCCCTACAATATGTACCAGTTCCGACTTACATACAAATTCAACTTAAGAACAAACCTACAGTCCCTATCTTGTACATAACCCGGAGACTGCCTGTAGTTATCAAGCTTACTCCCTTGCTCCTGAACCCAACCCTACTTTCAATACTGTTTCTAAATTGAAAGTATACAATGTCTCTGCAAATGGCAATACATCGACTACAAAATATAGTCAAGTAAATCTTCATTCAAAACATTTAGTTATCTCAAGAAACCCTCCTTTGAAATATACCTACTTCCTTGTGGAAAAATCTTGTATTGAACTTTATTTATTTAAAAAAAATATAAACACAAGATAAATCCTTGTCCATAGTATGCCTGTTGAATTGCAAACCCCTGAATATTCTAGTTTTAGAACAGGAAAATAGCATTATGACATTGACTTGCGCTATGTAAAGGAACATCAGCCAGCAATCAATATATACTAGAAGCACTATCAATCATTAGCACTATCAAAACCACTTGTAAAATCTGTTCTAGGTTTGTATTAGATCATCATTCTGCTACAAACTAATCTGGCGAAAAGCCAGCATGAAAGAAACACAATTAAACAAAAAACTCCAAATCCCACAACTTTGGATATACTGCCCCCATTCCACCATGCTAGGTCCCAAACTTTCATTTAAACAGTGGGGAGATGTGGAACCATTTTCTGAATTATGAAAAGATAAAAACACATTTTCATATTAATTTCTAATCCAATGACCCTTCCAATAGGCCCCAATCATTCAAGATTTATGCATTCGTTTACCTTTAAGTACAAGTCATCTCACTGACTTTAAATAGAACAATATACATTAAGTGTATGCATCTGTGCAAGACTGGGACCTAATTCCTTTATCTATTGACTCTTAAAAAAAGCGAGCTGCAAATTTCAGTCCCCTGACTCCAAGTTAAAACAATCAGTTAGGTGGACAAGCAAACATCTTTAAAATAAACTGAAGATTGAACAATTTCTCCATTGTAATTAATCTAGTAGAGAGAAGGCCCATACAATGTACATTTTTAAATTTTTTTTTAAGAGAGAGATGGCAAAATATTTATCTCTGTCCATTCTCCTTTAGTTCGTCTGTGTAAAACAGTCTTAACACACTTAGGCAGCCTTTTGAAGAATGGATTATAATACAGCAATTTTTTTTAAAATTGGGTGTTTGAAGTCTTTGTCGTTGACAGGTCTTCTTTCCTATCCTTGCTGGTTAGAGGCTATGATAAATTATATCATCAGGTTTAAAGAGGTAAGTCTTCTAGCATAATGTTTCTATTTTGAACCAGCAACAGTTGTGCTTCACTGATTTAAGTACTCATGTACTATAAACCTTAAGTAATGTTTGCGAATTATTTAGAAGTAAAATATTTGCGTTCTGCCAACAAAGCATTTTAACCCAAAGGTTCAAGAATAATGTTCAATCAGTCAGTAATTGAAAAGTTCTCAAAACTGTTAAATTACTGATTTACATACAACTGGATTGGCAAAACTGAAGTATCTATACTGAAAATCCATAGTTCCATATGGTTACCAAAATTGCCAACTTAGGTATGAGAGATTTTAGGATAACTTTTCTATCATATGATGATTTAAGAATAAAGTTACTATGATTTTTTTGATAAATTAACATTCTGAGACTATATTTAGTATAAGATTTTTGTTTGTAGCAACCTGGATCTTTACTTCTTGGTAATATTTTACTGTTAGCCTTCATTCATTAAAGCGGGGGCTACTCCAGTCTGGTGTAAGGAGGATGAATTCAAACTGGAACAGGTACAAAGAAGGTGTGTTGTAAGCAAAACTTGTGAAGTCATTCTACCGCTCTACTCTGCACTAGTTAGGCCTCAGCTGGAGTACTGTGTCCAGTTCTGGGCGCCACATTTCAAGAAAGATGTGGAAAAATTGGAAAGGGTACAGAGAAGAGCGACAAGAATGATTAAAGGTCTAGAGAATATGACCTATGAAGCCAGGCTTCATGAACTGGGCTTGTTTAGTTTGGAAAAAAGAAGATTAAGGGGGGACATGATAGCGGTTTTCAAATATCTAAAAGGGTGTCACAAGGAGGAAGGAGAAAATTTGTTCCTCTTGGTTTCTTAGGACAGGACAAGGAGTAATGGGCTTAAAGTGCAGCAAGGGAGGTTTAGATTGGACATTAGGAAAAAATTCCTAACTGTCAGGGTGGTCAAATATTGGAATAAATTGCCAAGGGAGGTGGTAGAATTTCCCTCTCTGGAGATATTTAAGAACAGGTTAGATAGACATCTGTCAGGGATGGTGTAGACAGAGCTTGGTCCTGCCTTGAGGGCGGGGGGCTGGACTCGATGACCTCTCGAGGTCCCTTCCAGTCCTATGATTCTATAAGGGCCATTAGGATTATCCGAGGAATGGAAAACCTGTCTTATGAAAGGAGACTCAAGGAACTTGGCTTGTTTACCTTAACCAAAAGAAGGCTGAAGGGAGATATGATTGCTCTCTTTAAATATATTAGAGGGATAAATGTCAGGGAGGGAATTATTTAAGCTCAATATCAATGTGGACACAAGAACAAATGGATATAAGCTGGCTATTAGGAAGTTTAGACTCGAAATTAGGCAAAGGTTTCTAACCATCCGAGGAGTGAAGTTCTGGAACAGCCTTCCAAGGGAAGTAGTGGGGGAAAAAGACCTATCTGGCTTCAAGATTATGAAGGAGATGATTTGATGAGATAACATTATTTTGGCAATTAATTGACCTTTCACTATCAGTGGTAAATAGGCCAAAGCTGGGAAGATAGGAGTTACTATAGAGAACTTTCTTCCTGGGTGTCTGGTTGGTGAGTCTTGCTCACATGGTTCAGCTGATTGCCAAATTTGGGGTCGGGAAGGCATTTTCCTCCAGGGTAGATTGGCAGAGGAACTGGAAGGTATTTTGCCTTCCTCTGTAGCATGGGGAACGGGTCACTTGCGGGAGGATTCTCTGCATCTTGGGGTCTTTAAAACATCGTTTGAGGACTTCAATATCTGAGATATAGCTGAGAGGATTATTCTAGCAGTGGGTGGGTGAGATTCTGTGGCCTGCACTGAGCAGGGGGTCAGACTAGGTGATCATAATAGTCCCTTCTGACCTTAAAATCTATGAGTCTATGGTGCGTTGGAACAGCCCTCCTGCCTGCCCCCCATTTAATCAGTTAATGTTTAATTGGTTAATTAAATGGGATTCTACATCCCTAATTTATATCATACCAACTATCTGACACAGTCTACACAGAATGAGAGAGAGAGACTGAATAGTATATATTGATTTTCACTTGGATCTGCATTTTTTCAAAAATATCTTACCAGTTTGGCTTTAAGAATTTATTTCCAATAATCCAAAGGACAATCCTGTCTGTATTGAAATCAACATCAATTAATTTCAGAAGGAGGTGACCAAATCCTAGACCTTTATATACACAACACTTGATAAGCATTTCCACATTTTTTGTAATATGGAACTCCATTAAGTAAGCTTTGCTCCGATCTTACTGGATATAGAAACAAATGTAATCTTTGGTCTGCATATGCAAAACACATCCACATCCTTAATTAGTTACATGCATAGATATAATAGAACACAATTTTAAAAGGAGCTTGAGTGGAAAATGTGCACAAAATGAAATTCTCAAACACAGAACTCCTCTGCCTTTTCCATGAGGACCAGGAAAAAACAGAAAGTGCAGAAGAAGGGGATCTTAATTTGGGGTTGCTACAAATTTTTCCTGTATTCAAAAGCAACAGTGAGAAATAATTCTTCTCATACTTTATTTTCCTTTTTTAAATAACAAGAAAAATTTATAGACGTGTTAATACAATACCAAGCTAACACTTTCAATCACAAAGTCATGAACACAGGTGAACGTTATTTTTCAAAATTCTGTGTTTTTAAAAATACCCTACTCTAATCGTGGAGGACAACAGTTAATGTTCCAATAGCTACTTAAACTCATTTTGCATACATGTTAGTATTTGGCATAATCTACTTTTCAGGGAACAAGTACAGGTTGGTATATCTTTCCATTTAATAGGATCATAAAGTCACTGAACATACAAAAAGTGTAATGAACCAAGCTTTATGTTGTTTTCTTCATTTAACAAAAAGTCAAAGAGATTAAGGCTATGAAAAAACTGAATTGCAATCTTATTTTTTGCCTTTAAAGGAGACTGGATTGTTCGCTGCATCATTATCATCTAACAAAGGACTAGATTTTCCATGGGAGAATAAGCAGACACACCATACTTACTTTTATGAAAGAAAGATCCTCTCTGCATTCATTTAAAAAACTGAAAGGGATATGGAAACAACTGTCTTTAAACCAAGATATCATCTCTAGTGTCATTTTAATATGGTTTGCATCTCTCAACTTTTAATGTGTATGAGAAGGGGTGGCTGTGTTCCTTTATTGTTCATATACCATCCTAAATATACTAGAAGGAAAAAGATGGCAACTTTCACATGGTCCTCCCTGTTAAGGGCTTCATCATGACCAATGTCATCAACATGGCAACTAAATGCTAATCAACCGCCTAGTGATCTATAAGCGACTAAGTGACAAACAAATAAAATCATCTTTTACAGGGCAAACATACATTGAAAGAGACCCATCTCTCTCTGTATGCCAACTCAACAAAGAAAGCCTCATCACTACAAAATACAATTACTTGACCAAGCTGCTATACTAACGGAAGATGGATGTTCTCATGCATTGGCATTGCCATTATCTTCTACACAAATGGAACTTGAAAGACATCTCAAAATGCAAATATGGAAAAGAAATCCAAACCATGCAACCCTAGTGACACCGTACCCTCTAAAGTCCTTCTCCAGAGGGACAGTCTTTATTCACTGTGTGTCAATGGAAACCATCGAATAGGTGACTATCTTGGATGTCTACCTTTAATGTGGTTTTTCACACTGCCATATGAAAGAAAAACAAGCAGCATACTAGGCACTTTATAATAAAAGATGCAGACAGGCACAAGTCCCTGTACTAAAATATTTACGATTAAACAGACCAATGGAAGTTGTAGAATGAAAAATATTATACATTTATCAAAATAATGAGTACAGGAGAGATTTTTTTTTCATCCTTCACATCAAATTAAAGTAAAAACATATGAAGATTTTTTTTAATGAAGGGGAAAAAACACATAGCTACCCAGATTCACATATGGTAATATGCAACATCCTCTGTTCAAGTTTGTTACATTTCAGCTTTTAAAAAGTTAAAGTTTCTACAATGTAAAAACCATTAACATTTTAATAACTATAATATACACAAAAATTCACAGAATACTTCAGGGCAAAGAAATGGAAGAGAATACATCAAACTAAAAAATTACAAAAAGCTACAGTCTTTTAAAAATAAAAGGAGAGGAAGATGGTACTGATGGTACTCATTTCATGAGGCATACCGGAGCGGTCAACAAAGACTTCCCTTGTCAACTGCGGTGCATCCAGACTGCCTCGCTGTGCCACCAAACAGCTGATTCGCACAGCGCGGCAGCCATTTCTTCTGTCTAGTAAACTCATCTACATGGCTCCGTCAATGGAGCCATGTATTCTAGATATACCCAAACCGTCCCTGCTCACCTGAGGTTCCGTCTCTCCCTTTGAAACATAGCAAGAGGCCCTCCCCCTTCCCCCCCCCCCCCCGGTCTCTTGCTATATATCAAAGGGAGAGGCAATGCGGGTAACCCAGGGGGAGCAGGGATTCAAGCAGGGGACTAAATCCCACAGGGCTCTTGCTACATTTCAAAAGGAGAGGTATAGCAGTGAGACTGGCACAAGTTGGGGCTGCTTCAGTCCCTGCTCATGCCACTTCCCTGCTGCACCTCTACTTTTTCTGCCCACACACACCCACCCCCAGAGACGGTGCTGGGGAGGAAAACCGGCTTTTAAGCAGGTTCCCCCCAAGCACTGGCTCCTGATCCCCTGCTTGCTGCCTCTCTCTGATAGAAGCAGCAAGTGGGGAGGGGGAACCACTAGTTAAGTCACTACTCGACTACCCGATAAGCATATGCTTTATCAGGTAGTCGACTAGTCAACTAGTCACTTACATCCCTATTTAGAAGTCATTCAAATGCCTCCTCAGAGGAGTAGAGCTAACATTTTGTACATTTTGTTCAAGATGAGCTCCTCTAACATTTTGTTCAAGTGTTGCCCTAGGCAGAGATCCAAAATGGAGTCTTAAGGAGCCCTTCTCCCTCAAACAGCTTTTCCCGCCAAAACCTGCAGGGAAGAAGGCTTTGCACTCATCCCTGTCACCTACGCACACGGCTCCAGGCCTTTGCACCCCGCACTACGTCATGCGTGTGCATCTTTTCTCTGCACCCGACCCTCTTTTCTTGTGCACACCGCTCACTCTAGTTGCACCCATCTCACTAACCCACTTTCTCGCCTCGACTTCTTTATAAGCCTCCCCCGGAGGAGCATTCATGTTGCTTGGCTCTCCTTCGTCCATCTGTGTTCTGTGTGCATCGCTGTCTTCCCCGAGGAGTCCAACCATCCACTGTCATGTGACCTGATCAAGACTATCCTTATCTGGAAGTGTCATCTTTAGGGGTGAGGGAAGCCTCCTCCCATTCAACACTTTGGATTTTGGGATTACCATCACTAGTTCACTCATATGGACATTCAGACAAGGACTGGTGTCTAACTGACTCTGAGCATCAGCACGTGGAGGATGACGATCCAGACAGCTCCGACCAGCATACCGTCGAGGGATCTCCCTGTAGTCCTCCCTTGAGGCTTTCAAATAGCCGAAAGGTAGTAGGTCACAGCCATCAATCGCCAATCTATTGTAAAGTATAGCCTTTTGTTTACGGGACCTTTTCTATCTTCTCTTTCTCTTCTGGGTTAGGGTGGGACAATTACTGTTGTTGACTGTGTTGATGATGCATGTTTATTCCTTTTAAAAATATATGGTTTGGCCCTAAATTTGTGGCCTGTTTATGAACCTTTCTACTGGTGATAGATACGGGATACCAGGTCGAATTTGGCTTCTGTGGGGGAGGCGCATTAGGCTCTAATTAATTTCCCACAGCAATAGTTTACCTCTGCCTTCCGGGTAACACAAGGTACACAATAAAAATATTTCTGTTCATCAGGACAAGTATAACAGCTTTCAGTAATAACTTTCACTCAGATAGGAAGGCTGGAGTTAATATAAAAATGGCAAAAAAAGAGAGAAAGTATATGAAAGAATCTCTTATTTCCTGACAGAGACAAGCCTTTGAGTCACGAAGAGCTCTTCTTCAGGGACACTTATTAAAAAAATATGTCTACTCAGCAGAGAAAAACACAAAGCTGGCCCATGCCAGTCAGCTTGGGCTCAAGCTTTTTCTCTTCTGTGTACATTTCTGAGCTTGAGCTGGACCCTGGGCTCCAGGACCCCATGGGGCAGGAAGACCCTAGAGCCCAGGCTTCATCCTGACGTCAGAAGTCTCTGCAGCAGGGGTGGGCAGTAATTTATGGTGAGGTACCACTCCAAGATTTTGGAAAGTAGTCAAGGCCCACGCTTTTCTGTGGAGTGGGTGTGGGGACTAGGATGGAGGTTGGGCACAGAAGGGCACATGGGGTAAGGGACTGGAGTGCAGGAGAGGGTGCGAGATCTGAGAGGGCGTTTCGGCAATGGAGGGGTTGTAACTGGGGTCATGAGACTAAAATGTAGGGTTAAGGAGGGGGAATGGGTTCAGCAGAGGTTTCTGGCCTGGAGGAGGGGCACTAGGAGAGGGTTCAAAGTCTGGGAGGAAGCTGTGACCTGGAAGAAAGGGAAAAGGGGGTGCCAACTGCAGAGGGTATGGGTGGTAACTTGGGGCAGGTGAATAGGGTGCAGAGTCTGGGAAGGTGTTTGGGTGTAGGAGAGGATTCTGGGCTGGGGAAGGGGGTCTAAGAGAGGGTATAGTCAGGGAGGGAGTTGTGACCTGGGGCGGGGGGGGGGGGGGAGGCAGAGGGTTTGAAAGGTGACTGGGGGACGGGGGGAGTTGGGATACAGGAGGGGTTAGGATGCCCGGGGCAGGCTCTGGCTGGGAGGTGCTTACCTAAGCCTGCAGCACCCCCAAGGCATGCTGGGCTCCCTGCCTACTGCAGCCCTACTCCCTTCACGTGGCTCTCAGCTCTGGGAAGGGAAAAGAGATTTGTGCTGCTCCCATCCCCCCAGGCCAATCTCTCAGCTCCTATTGGCTGGCTATTTCCAGCCAATAGGAGCTGAGAGATTGGCTGGGGTCAGTTCCTACTGGCGAGTAGTTTCTGTCCTAGAAGAGCCGAGAATTGGGTAGGGGACGGGGAGATTCCACAAAGCTTCCCCTTTCCTGCAGAGCAGAGAGCTCCACAGACTGTGCTTTAAACGGCGCAGCTGCGTGCCAGAAGGTGCCAGTAGGGTGGTCCACAGGCTGGATGCAGTGGCTTGATGGTCCGGATCCAGCCCCCGGACTGTATTTTGCCCAGCCCTATTTTAAGGTGTGCAGGTCTCCATTAAGGATGAAGACTAAGAGGTCAAATATAAAGCGATCACTTTGGAAAAATCTCAGCTGTGTCAGTCTGCAACTTTAAAAAAACAACAAATAGTCCTGTAGCATCTTAGATTCGAGAGAGAGAGAGAGAGAGAGAGAGAGAAAAATCATGAGCTTACATGGGCAAAACCCACTTCCTAATATTAAGAAACACAAGCTGGATATCAGATATGGTGTGTCCATTAATCTGAGGAAGTGGTTTTGTCCACGAAAACTCATGATACTACATATATATTTTGTGTTCGTCTCTAAGGTGCTAAAGGACTTCACTTTGGAAAAACGTTTATTATCCACACATGGTGCTTTGTGTTATCATTTTCTTGTGCAAATTCATTCAAGAGCACAGTGATCGTCTGGTTTCTCTCACATAGCTGCTATCACGGCATGTCAAGCACTGGGTGTGGTATACCACATGTTGTGATAGCCTGCAGATTTTGCATCTGTTAATTTGGCAGGATCTGGTACTGCTTTGAGTTTGTGTGTGCTGCTCTGTGGGGAGTTTGATTTGGATTATCAACTTGGAGAGGTTAGGGGGTTGTTTGAAGGCCAGAAAAGGGAGTTCAGGAAAGATTTCTTTAAGGGTGGCATCGAAGTTGTTTGACTATAGTTGTCTGATGAGAGCCAATATGAAAATCTAGGATACATGCATGTATCAGCTACTTAAGCCAAATAATCCGTTCTACCCTACATTTAGCTATGACATGCTGAAGTTCTCCAGACCTGAAGAATCGCTCTGCAAAAAATTGAAAACCTGTCTTTTAACAACAGAAGTTCTTCTCTCACAAATATCCTAGGACCAACACAGCTACATCATCACTGTATAAAACAAACGAGGCATGCATGTACAGCTTAAGGATGAAATCACCCTCAATGAATTATATCTACCAATATGATGCTACATAAACTCATGAATTGTATAACATTTTTTTACGACTGGGATTTTATAAATGAAACCATGTTAACCACTTTTGGATGAATTTATTCTCAATCTGTTAAGAATAAAAACATAAGAATGGCCATACTGGGTCAGACCAAAGGTCCGTCTAGCCCAGTATCCTGTCTTCCAACAGTGGCCAATACCAGATGCCCCAGAGGGAGTGAACAGAACAGGTAACTGTCATGTGATCCTTCTCCTGTCATCCATTTCCAGAATCTGACAAACAGAGGTTAGGGACACCATTTCTACTCATCCTAATGAATAGCCGTTGATGGACCTAACCTCCATGAATGTATCTAGTTCTTTTTTGGACCCTAATAGAGCCCTGGTCTTCACAACATCCTCTGGCAAGGAGTTTCACAGGTTGACTGTGCACTGCATGAAGAAAAGCTTCCTTTTGTTTGTTTTAAACCTGATACCTATTAATTTCATTTGGTGATCCCTTGTTCTTATATTATGGGAACAAGTAAATAACTTTTCCTCATTCACTTTTTCTACACCAGTCATGATTTAATAGACCTCTATCATATTCCCACTTCAACTCCTCTTTTCTAAGATTAAAAGTTCCAGTCTTTTTAATCTCTCTTCAAATGGGACCCGTTCCAAACCCCTACTCATTTTTGTTGTCCTTTTCTGAACCTTTTCCGATGCCAACATATCTTTTTTTAAATTGAGGAGAACTCATCTGTACGCAGTATTCAAAATGTGGGCGTACCATGGTTTTATATAGTGGCAATAAGATAATCTCTATGGGTATGTCTACACTACCCCGCTAGTGTGAACTAGCGGGGTAATGTATGCATACTGAATGTGCAAATGAAGCCCGGGATTTGAATTTCCCGGGCTTTATTTGCATAAGCTGGCCGGCGCCATTTTTAAATGCCGGCTTGTTCGAACCCCGTGCCGCGCGCCTACACGCGGCACGGGCTAGATAGTTCGGACTAGCTAGCCATTCCGAACTATCTGTACACCTCGTTTCACTGAGGTGCCGAGCAAGGAGGTGAGGGGCAGAGCTGCAAGACCAACCTGGCAGCACCTCAGCTACTCTGCTCCGCGCCACTTCCCCAAGTCTGCCACTGCTGAAACTGACGAGTGGCAGACTTGGGGAAGCTGCAGAGCAGACCAGCTCGGGTACTACCGGGTTTGTCCTGCAGCATTGCCCATCACTCCCCTGCTCGGGTATAACTACAGCAGTCTGAGGGGTGGGGAGCCCGCTCCCCTCCCTTCCCAGAAACTCTCGGCTTCCCCCGCCTTCCTGCAAAACAGCAGACAGTTCTCCCCTTGCCACGCTGTTCCCCACCCAGCCCGCAGACGCAGTGTGGGTCCGGCAGACCCATCACAGCCCCCCCGCCAGAGTACCTCCCGATACTCCCACATATCCAATAATCCGGCACCACCTAGGTCCCAAAGGTGCCGGATTATCAGAAGTCTACTGTACATTATATTCACTGGATCCCCTTTGTCTACATGTTTGTTGACCACCTCAGAGAACTCTGGCAGATTAGGAAGGCATGATTTCCCTTTACAGAAACCACGTTGAACATAATTAACTGGGGAAAAGTCATCTATGTTCAAAATGGCAAATGAAATTTAATGTGGATAAGTGTAAAGTAATGCACATTGGGAAAAATAACCCCAACTATGATGGGGGCTAATTTGGCTATGACAAATCAGGAAAGAGATCTTGGAGTTATCGGGGATAGTTCTCTGGAAACTTCCACACAGTGTGCAGCGGCGGTCAAAAAGGCAAATTGGATGCTAGGAATTATTAAGAAAGTGATAGAAAATAAGACACAGAATATCTTACTGCCCCTGTATAAAACTATGGTACGCCCACATCTTGAATACTGTATACAGATGTGGTCTCCTCACCTCAAAAAAGATATTTTGACCTTGGAAAGGGTTCAGAAAAGGGAAACTAAAATGATTAGGGGTTTGGAACGGGTCCCATATGAGGAGAGGTTAAAGCGACTGGGACTTTTCAGTTTAGAAAAGAGGAGACTGAGGGGGGATATGATAGAGGTATATAAAATCATGAGTGGTGTGGAGAGGGCAGATAAAGAAAAGTTATTTATTAGTTCCCATAATAGAAGAATTAGAGGACAACAAAGGAAATTAATGGGTAGCAGGTTTAGAACTAGTAAAAGAAAGTTCTTCTTCACACAGCGTGTAGTCAGCCTGTGGAACTCCTTGCCAGAGGAGGCTGTGAAGGCTAGGATTATAACAGCGTTTAAAGAGAAGCTAGATAATTTCATTGAGGTTAGGTCCATAAAAGGCTATTAGCCAGGGGATAGAATTGGGCTGTGTCCAGACTCGAGGGTTTTTTCAAAAAAAGTAGCCTTTTTTCGAAAAAACTTCTCCTGCGTCTAGACTACAGCTGCGTTCTTTCGAAATTAAATCGAAAGAACGCGGCTTTTCTTTTGACGGTGGAAAACCTAATTTCACGAGGAAGAATGCCTTTTTTCGAAAGTGCTCTTTCGAAGAAAGGCCTTCTTGAATGCAAACAGGGCTTTTTCCAAAAGAGAACGTCCAGACTGCCTGGGTGCTCTCTTTCGAAAAAGCGGCTTGATTTTTCGAAAGTACTGCTTGCAGTCTAGACGCTCTTTTTCAAAAGAGGCTTTTTCGAAAGTATCTTTCGAAAAAGCCTCTTTCGAAAGAGGCTTGCAGTCTAGACGTAGCCTTGGTATCCCTGGCCTCTGTTTGTCAGAGGTTGGAGAGGGATGACAGGAGACAAATCGCTTGATCATTGTCTTCCGTCCACCCTCTCTGGGGCACCTGGTGCTGGCCACTGTCAGCAGACAGGATACTGGACTAGATGGACCTTTGGTCTGACCCAGTATGGCCATTCTTATGTTCTAATCTGATCATTTTATTCTTTCAACTAATTTGTTCAGTATTGACATTAGATTTACCTGTCTGTAATTGTCAGGATCACCTCTAAAGCCCTTTTTAAATATTGGCATCACATTAGCTATCTTCCAGTCATTAGGTACACAGATTATTTAAAGGATAGATTACAAAGCACAGTTGTTAGTTCTGCAATTTTACATTCCAGAATTCTTGGGTGAATGCCATTTAGTCCCAGTAACTTGTTACTGTTAAGTTTATCAATTTGTTCCAAAAACTCCTCTAATGACACTTCAATTCAAATAATTGCTATCATGAACAGGAGGAGTGCTGACCAGCACCCAATGACTAACGAGTTAACTCAGGTACCTAGCAAAGGTGTCGGTCAGGGGACCTACAGAACCAATGGGGCATACGGTGTTGAAATTTGAATTGGATATAGGTTCTCTGCTGCCTTCGTGTGGGAGAGTTACACAAGGAGCTGACAGACACAGAATGGTTTAAACCTAGGCATGACTACCATGCCCCCCGCCACGGAATCCAGGGCATGGGAGTGGACTGAACAAAGACAAAATTAGAAGTGAGTACCAGGGAATGAGAGTCTCATAGTGTTCAGGGTAATTTTTCTTTATTTTGTGGTTTGGTTTGAACTGCTCTATGTGAATCTATACCTCCTCTCCCCATTTAATACCATCTAAGCATTGCACCAAGACTTTTTTCTCTGGTTTTTAATTTGTTTTCCTTAGTTGTTCTGTACATCTAACAACCAAATATGCTTTATCAAGTTTATCTTTTGTTTTATAATAAACATCATTTTTTTAAGGAGACAGTTTGATTCTTGTGTCCTGGAACGTCTGCGTATCTGCATACCTCTGACTGAGGGGTCAGCTTCCAGTGACTGCAGCTTATTTTTCTCTTTTCTTTTTCAAGCTCTTTTGGGGCAAAAGTGCTTGGGGTACCCCTTGAGGTGGTTTCAAGTGTTCACCCCTGTTTTAGGGATCAAAAGCACTTGATGGGGGCAGCAAATTCCCCAAAATAGGATTTTTGGGGGAAGTTTTTGTAACCAGTGCCTGTAGAGGCAAGCTTTTGACGCTCTCTTCGCAGGCTCCCATCTTGTGCATTCGGAGTGCAAGAGTGGGGAAAAACCTTGACAATTGCCTTGAAGAATCTGTTATTGTAACTGAAACCCCTTTTAAACTTTGTACTGCCTTAACTCTGTTTAAAGTTGGGGAGGGGGTCCTGTAATCTCATTTAAACGTGTAAATGTGGGTGTGTGGGCTATGGGATCTGTCCCAACCTAGGTCTCAATGACCAGCTGCCAGCCCCACCTTGACAGATAAAGAACAATGGGAATGAGCCCTGCAAAGGAACCCACCCAAGAGAACGACAAAAGCTTCATCAAGAAAAGATTGAAAGTCTGTTGTTAATTGATGACTCATTCTCATATAGTGCCCTGGGGAAGTGGGACAGAAAAGGTTCTATGGACAAAAAAATATAAAAAGATGGGTGTTATAACTATAGGGTTATGTCTTTTGGTTCTCTGATCATCCTCCAGGAGCTTCTCCTATCATCCTGCAGGAGCATCAGCGTGCACTGACACAACCCAGTTCCCCTCCTCATATCTAGTCCCTAGCCAGTGGACTAGCATGAGCAGTTGAGGCTCGTAATTATATCCCATCCATAGAACTCTGTATTTGAGCGTGTGTGGTGGATAACTTTAGAAGCTAGGGATAGTAAATGAATTCTGCATTGACAACAGAAGTGGCATATTGCCTTATCCCCCAAATAAGATTCTGCTAGTTCTATTCCTCTTAGTTTGACATTTAGAAAGTCTGTACAGAAAGTAGGCAGGTGTTTAAAGAAAACATCACATGTTTATGTTTTTTCAGGTTTTAAAACCAGAAATCTAACCAATGTGCAATCTTGATTTTTACAATCTACAGGAAAGTTATCACGAGTCTACAGGGAGCATCTAAGCATCCCCATTAAACTTAAAAACTTTTATTGGGAGAGGGGAGGTTCTGCCTGAACATGCAGTAATAGAGTTATGTTTAAGATTTTGTTTGTAAACAGTGTGCTTTTGTTGCTTATGAATACACAGACTGTCCTAAAAGCAGAACTTTATATCAAATGTTTGCATTTATTGTAACCACTAAACAAAATGAAGTCAACGAGGATTATTTTTTTTAATATTTGCTTACTACCTGGGGTGCAGACAAATTTCCAACTTTAAGCTTGTTTTTAGTTTGCATTCCTGTACCTTTTATAAAGGTTATGAAAGCTTTGCTAAGTTTAAGTGCTGGTTCTAGGAAACTGGTTCAATTACCACAGACAGACACAGTCTGAATTTAAACTAATGATGCAATGAGAAAAACTATTCTCCTACTTCACACAGCATAAAGATATTTTAAATGGTTAAATATGAAGCAGAATCCACTTACCTTCCAAGCTTATGAATTTCCAGAATGATGCTAGAAGATACAGCATATGGAGTGGGGCTTATGATCTTTCACGAGGGGTGAATCATCTTCATGTAGATGCTCTGAATAACCCCTGTATGCACACTGACATCATCAGTAAAGACTTGGAGGCACAGGATACTATGGTAACCATGCAATGTGCTGAGAGAGAGAACCCTTTAATTGCTTTAACAACTTCCTGGGGCTCTAGCTACCAGGCTTCAATTTGCTAAGTAGGAAATGAAGGTTGTCACAGAGGCACTGTATGTGACACTGAGAGGAAAGAACTCAATGAATCCTGAATCTATTAATTGTGATGTGATTTTTAATGATAGGAGACATAGCTTGAAGCAATTACTGATATTCTTCCAACACCTAGTAAAGTCACAGGTCAAGTAAAAATACTGTCAGATATCCATTTCATAAAACATTCCAGTATTGTTTTCTCAGTTAGTACATATCACTATTATTACATCAAGGCAGATGTCCTTTTCTACAAGTGAAGGCACTGTTGTAATAGGATGAATATGTATGTTTTTGAGGGTCAAGCATACTGGTAGCAACAGAAAATGAATCTCTCAGTTACTTATAGGTCAGGTATTCTCTAAGCTTCTATGTGCTGTTACATTATATTTATCCTACATTCACATCTAAGCTTTGATGACTAATCTGCCAATACGTTACCCTGGAAGGACAAAGCTCAAGTTAACAGAGAGAAATGCATCATGACATGATATCAAAAGAAGCCTATGCAACAAGGTTTCTTTGGTAGACATTTCTAGTGAATCCATTAATGTCACTTCACATCATACCACAAAGAATTCAACCTGATTTTCAGGAGTTTTGTTTAAAACTCCCATGGGTGTACATGCGCACACTGCACACACACAAAGTATTTTAGGTGGTCTGTGCTGGACAGCTTGCTTTAGTTTCTTAGAAAAATAAGCTTTGTCTAAATTGTGACACAGTTTGATCTAAAATCAGTTTTATTATCTTCTGACTATTAAAATAGGGCACATTTACCCAAAAGGTCTACACTCGAAATAAGCCACACAACTTAAGCTACGCAATTAGCTATGACATAATAAGCTATTTCGACTTTTGGTGCTGTCTACACAATAGTTATTTCAAGATAGAGCACTCTTCCCCTGACTTCCCTTACTCCTCATATAATCAGGGTTACAGGAGTCAGAGTAAGGAGTCCTTCAGCTCAACTTTATTTTGACATGTCAAAATAATTGCTTGTGCGTAGAAGAGGACTATGTTATTTCAGAATAATATTAGTTATTCCAAAATAATGTTGCTGTATAGACATAGCCATACTGATCTAAAAACAATAATGACAGTTTACATAAATCTTTTAATTATTTACTCTATGTGAGGCACTCACACATGCTCCCTCCCATGCTACTTCGTAAACTACTGCTCTGCTTGAGCACAAGTAAACAATTCAAAATCCCTTTCTATTTCTATTTTTAACATAAAAACTTGGATCTGTGTTTGTTTTTAATTCAATCTGCAAACTGAAGGCCAAATATATTTTTACACTATTTACATATTTCTAGTTTTAGCAACTATGACATAATTCACTTTTTAATATTAATCCATGTTTAAGTGGTACATTTTCAAAATCTACCTATTTATTAATAGTAAAGTAGCTGTTTGCACCAGTATTTTTGCGCCAAGCAAATTACATTTAATCTAACATTATTTTAAATTAACATTTTCTCTTAATGTTAAACAGGGTTTCAACAGTTCTGAAACCTAAATTTCTCCCCACTACAAGTGTTATGAGACCATAGAGAAGAGCAAGAGACTACACAAATGTTTTTTTAAAGAAGATCTTCAACATGATATATGCCTGACCAACATAACCATTTAGATAGCGGCAGTCCACAGTGCCAGATGTTCATGACCATAACATACAGCTTTATTTCAGCTTCACAAAGTTATTAACTTAGCTGCAGTAGATCAGTAGTCACAAGTGGAAGCACAAGTGCCATCAGTATGTGACAAGCCAATGTTCCCCTCCTGACCTAAATCCAGAGTTCGAGCTCATGGATAAGCATGTCTAACAGTTGAAGATCACATTACTGAATTCTCTCACACCTCTCTGTTTATAATTCCTTCACAAGATACATTTGACAATTCTTGCTGAAGACAATTTATTGATCATATTTATTTATTAAATAGGTTTGTGAATTTTACAGCAAATACCCAAAGATATACTCCTCGTTGCCTTCCTGTCATATTAATTACCCTCCCTGTTTCTCCCACTGTAGAAGCAATACTGGTTGGCACAAGTTGAAGAACTTCAGTAGAGTAGATTGCATACTAAATGTTCAACTCTTCAGTTTAAAGACTGAATCAAATGGCTTTGTAAAAAACCAAACATTTGTCATAATGAGCCCTAAAATTGTTGACCATTCCAATTCCAAAAGGGGGAGGTTTAAAAGACATGTGTATTGTACCCTATATGCACAGACTTTCAAAGCCAACTTATTTCCTCCAATGCAATTGCCAGGGAGAACTAGTAAGAAAAAAATTTTAGTTCCAGCTTTCTCAAAGATTGTTAAATACAGTGAATATAGGAAATACCTGTGCTACCATTAAAAAAATATAAGAGCTCTGATAATAAATGGAATTTATATTAGAGATGACAACATCATCTTCTGTTGCAGGATACAGAATATGCATTGCTGTTTTAGGGTTTTTATACTAGATTAGCAAGTTATAAAACAGCTTTGGAATTTTGCTAATTTCACTATTACACCAATATAAGTTTAAGAATGTATTTCTACATCAATAAATTAGTTTACAGAGTTTCCTAAGATTAAATTATGTTTTAAATAAGAACTGCCAGGAATTACATTTTCATCTCCTACAAGGGAATACACAGATTAAAAACCAAGAATTTCAAATCATGCATTATTTTTGTTTAAATATGTAGTCAATTGAGAAATGGACTGAAAAATGAAGTCACAAAGCACTAAAATGTCTTTATCAATCAGTACTTAGAGCATAGCTCTTTCTTTATACCCTGAAAGTCTTTAAAATGGGGAACAACAATACACATTCACCAATATAGTGCTATAATTTTGCAGTTGATACTTTGGCAGCTGACAACACATTCAAGGTTCTTGTCTTCACTGTCAAAGCCTTTCATAACTCTGCCCCACTACTTTTCTTATTTAACTCCCACCATGTTTTCTCACACTTCCTATTCCACCAACAATAATCTCAACAGCCCTTTTTTCACCTAATGACTATGGTCTTTATTCCATCTTCCATACCGTCCTTTGTATGGTATGATCTTTCCTGAAACGATCCTCAAAGCTACCAGTTTCCTGCTCAAGACCCACTTCTGTTGTAATGCTTATGGAAAATCAGCCCCATGGATGATGCCTGGGTTGAAAAAGAATTGAAAGTTACTTAAAATTATTGTATCTATTTAGAGTTAAAAAATACAAATCTATATCTATATATGATTGTATCCTTATGTTCTTTCCCTTTAATACTGCTTGTCTTAGATTATAATGTTTCTGGGGTAAGGAACCTATATTCCTGCAGCACCTTGTAAAATGGGTCCTGATCATTAAAATAAAGTTATAAAATATTCATACTGTAGTCTGCTGTAGCCAATAATACCAAAAGTTCCAAAAGCATCAATATAAGTATGCATTTTAGATTACAACTGTGCATCTAGCATGTAGCAATCCTCCAATATATGACTCCTTCTCTGTAGTATCTGAGTACCTGCCAAATATCTATGGATTCATCTTCACAAGATCTCTTAGAATTAATTAAATATTGGAAAACAGAAGCACAGGGAAATTAATTTTCAAAAGATCACAACTGAAGTCTGGTAGGGCTGAAACCGGTTAACTGATTGAACAGGGGCGGGGGCGCTCCAGCTTAACTTCCTCCTCTCCTTCCACCCCCCTTCCTCCCACATGCCACAGACAGGGGCTGTTCTAGCCTGGTTACTTCCAGTGCCAGCATTCCTGTGCTCGGGCCCAGCAAAGTGGGAGCAGCGGGGAGAGGGAGGGAGGAAGGAAGGAAAGGACTGCTTCCTGGTTATCAGTTAACCATTACCTGGTAAGCATCACCTATTAAGAATTAAGGTGGTAATCTAATTCATTAACGGTGATGCTTACCATTTAAATAGTTACCCATTAGCATCATCCCTAGAAGGAACAGAATACATTTCTCCTAAATCCCAATAAAGCATCTTAAACATAAGATCAATATTTCTTCCTTGAATGGTCCAGCAATAAACTGTCCCTTGAAAATATCTAATAAACATAGAAATCCTTTCCAACCATCATCTGCTTGCCACAGCCTTCTTCCATATGAAATGATCACATACACTTCCTATAGAATATTGTTAACACAAAAGACTCAGCATACAGCACTTTCCCAGAGGTACTGCAATTCTGTACAGCTTGTCTCAAACTTGGAGAATATATGTAGGGATAAAGGCCTAATCATCTATTGTTGGGAACCCAGGAGAGAGAGAGGAGGAGGGCTCTGAAACACAAACCAAAGGAGTAGAAATAAGACTAAAGAAATGAAATCAAAGGTTTCTGCATAATTTCACATCTAAAATTTCAATCTAAACACGGAGGAAACAAAATCTGTATAGCTATAGCAAAAGGTAAAATGTTAATTTCATTGAAAACAATCACTCTCAGTTACTCATGTTCAGTTTTTTTATGACTCTCAGTATCAGATTCATATCACGTTAGCACTGATCAAATCTCATTCCTTTTTTAGAACTATAGGACATCAGCAGCGACCTTTGCCAAATGCATTCCTTTAAAATTGAGGGAATCAAGTCCCAATTTTAGTATCTCACACTAAATTCTAATAGCTTAACTATCCTTAAATCTTTGATTATAATACCAAATTTATGTACAGAAGTGAAACAAATAAGACACTTTTTGAAGTATTTCTAGATAAAATGTTTAAAATAATATACAAGACAGAGAAAATAAAGTAAGCCTTTAAGCCAGATAAATACATCTCTCTGGACATAAGGACCCTATGCATGTTGACAAACACAAGGAGGTGCTAAGGAAAGTCCTACCAACCCCAAAAAGCTAAGAGCTGCAAACATATGACAGTGTTACTAGCTAAATGTTTAAGAACCTACATTTTTCTTACAAAATGGATCTGTACAGGCATTCTATATATTTTAGTCAAGTTACAAAAGCATCTTAGGGTTGAGATGATTAAGAAATCTGCCTTAATTGAGTTAACTTGGAAATCAGACAGTTTTCAAATGCCACTCCTAGAGCTAGGGAAAACACAAGATTTCCAGTTAATAGATAATTATACTCACATCTTTGGCTAAAAGTAGTATCTAATAAATACTACACCCATGTGTTGTGGTTCCCTTCATTATCATCTTATACATTTCTTCTCATCGTTACTACTAGGGATATAAAATCCTAGTTAAAAAGTTAACCAGTTAAACAATGTTTAAACCTAACATTTAACTGGCTAACCTTGATCCCACGGCAGAGGGCTGCTCCAGCCTGTAGGTTACCCCTGTAAGCATGACAGTAAGGGGCATGCTTACGGAGTATTTGGTTAACCCTTTACATTCTTTCTTACTACAGGTGCAGCATTGTTTGTCAAACTACATACCTGACACTTGAATTGTTGTTCAAACTTTATTATAGCTTATACTACTGCTGCTAAATATTCTGCTGTATAGACATTTCCTGATATATCACTTATTTAAGACAGAGAATCCCACATTTTTTTGTCAAACAAGCACATTACTGAATCATTGTGTACATTGCTATACTTATCAAGACTAACAAATTTCTCGTCAACTTTTTGTGCACACTACCTAATTTCCTTCTCACGTTCTATCAACCTTCTAACCATGTCTGCTAAGCTGGGTGAAGTGTTGGCTGGTCATAATGATTGAACCATGTCAATGAAATGTTTTCTCTGAACAAGACAAAAGGGCGAATTTGTTGCAAAAACAAACCAAGTATTCTTTCATCTATAGAATGTGGATGAAATATACATAAGAATGGCCATACTGGGTCCATCTAGACCAGTCTCTTTTCTTCCAACAATGACCAGTTCCAGCTGCTTCAGAACTGAAAGTGCTTTCAGTAGTGAAAGCAACAAGGCAATTAAGTGACCCCATCCAACCTTCCAGTCCTAGCTCCTGGCAGTCAGATGTTTAGGGACTGTGAGGACAGAGGATAGCATTCCCAACCACCTTGGGAATAGTTACTTATTTGCCATGAACTTCTGTAATTCTTTTTTGGCCTTCAAGGTATATCATAGCAACAAGTTCCACGGACTGTAAATAAGTCAAAGCTGTTATGTAAAGAATTATTTTCTTATATTCATTTTAAACTTGTTGCCTATTAATTTCATAGGATGATCTCTGGTTCTTGTGTTCTGTGAAGGAGTAAATTGCACCTCCTTATGTATATTCTCCACACTATACATGAATAATTAAATTGATTCTCCACAAAGCAAGCATGTTTTGCATTAACTAGTTGGACGTCTCTAAGTCTCAAAGAGGCTAAGGCAAAAGGCAAAACGCCAAAGTCAGTAAAGGCTGATTTAATTTTAAACATGTTACACTGTACATAATTTGGAATTGGTAGCTGTAGTCTGTGAAGTAACAGTATTCCACTGAATCACTGGCAGTGGTAGTTATTCTGGGAAAATTCTATGGCCTGTGATATTCAGGAAGTCAGATGAGATGATCACAATGGTCCCTTCTGGCTTTGGACCCTATGGGCACGTCTTAAGCTATGTCAATTGCGTAGCTTAAGTTGAAATAACCAATTCAGCATTTGGCACGGTCTACACAGAAGGAAACGTGAGAAAGAACACTCTTCTTCCAACTTCCCTTCCTCCTTCTAAAATGAGGGTCCATCTCATTTTAAGAAGTCCTCCCTCTCAACATTATTTTGACATTATGTCAAAATAACTGCTCATAATGTAGATGTGGACTATTATTCGTCGTTATTCCGAAATAACACACTGTGTAGACGTACCCTATGAATCAGTGCCTTAGCATTCCAAGAGCCTACTATCAGTCACTTTTTTTAATCTAGAAGAGTAGTTATGCATTGCAACTGTTTCTATTACACTGCATATAAACATTGGGAAGTGATATGGGATGCAACAATTCCTCTATCATAGCAATACCCCACTTAAAATAATGCTCACATTTAAAAGCATTGTGGGTAGCCTCCCACATACAAACATCCCATATTCAAAGTTCACTGTTGGCCTAACTACTAAATCTGAACTCTGCTCTTTTCGTTAAATGCAATTAATCAGATTTCTTACACTGTCCAAGAACAAATTCTAACAGATCTGATTCACCACAAAAAGTTTACAATATCTTGAATGGTTAAAAATAGAAAGGCTTCTTAAGTTTGCAGATAAAAGTGAGAATTCTTCTCCATGTAGTCATGTAGCATTTGTGCATATCATGACATGATGTTTTTGTAGTTCTTTGCTGGAATGCTTCCCTCGTGAATCCAGGTAACAAAATTCAGTACTTTGCCACACACACACACACACACGACAACTTTTCACTGAACACTATGTATACTTATAAATTATTTGCAATAATGGAGCAGAATTCAGTGCTATACCTTTAATATCACATTTGATATTTCATAATTAGAACAAAGTTACAACACTATCACATGCACTAATCTCTTAAAAAAGATATGTGTATATAAACACAAAGAGACATAAAGGTCATTTACATTGAAAAAAGTTAATCTACATGCCCTACAAGAAGTTTAGCAGGTATACTGCACAAACTACATGGTATGTCATTAAGTAGCTCATTCAAGGCTTTCTCTCCAGCATGTAAACAGCATCTTTGTGTGCAGAGAACAAACTGTTGTAGTGTCTGCACTACTGCTTTGGAAATGGCCCCCACCATACCACATTCCAGCAGCACAGTTTGGGATTCACTTTACCTCATCATTCAAGATTAACATATCTATTAAGTGTCTGAAGGAGACAACAAGTCTATGGAGGACAGAATAATCTTGATCACTATCACAATTTTAGCCAATCACATAGGAAATCATGAACACACGGGAGATTTATCTGCATGTAAAACCACAAAAGATTTCTGTAGAAATGGATATAATTATAATTCTGTAAGATTTTGAACATTATTGAAATACTTACAATAAGAACATGGTTTGTTTTTCAAAAAAAAAAAAAAAAAAGAATCACGTCAATAGCTAATTTGGAGAATCTAAAGGGATCGTTAAAGCTAGGAATTATTGTATTCTGCCATACAGAAAGTGCTACGCAACATGTTCCATATTCAGAACTAAACATTGATGTAAAAGGACAAAATATATTTGCCACCTCATGAGAATATAAAAGACATTTATAAAACTTATCTTACCTATTATATAAACTGGGATGAATCAAGCAACGGCTGGGCTAAAGAAAAAAAACTAAAACATGAGACTGCATGTTAATTCTGATGTATTCTTCAACTGAAGGGTTTCCTCAATGAACTGCTAAGTGATAGGGTACTAGAGTTGCAGTCTTTATAAATGTCAGTGCAATAGTTCAAAAAAAAAATCACTTATAACGTAGGTATGGAAAAGTAGTGTCCCATTCCTGCATAAATACCTAAGTATGTCTTGTGTCATGAAAGATATGTGCATGTGGACTACATGCCCAATCACTTAAAAGTAGCACATATATTTCATTTACCTGGTCTGGACCTATAGTGCCAAACATTTGCCTTTTTCCTTTAAAAAGAATAGGCTCTGCTAGACAGACCTTTGCCAATGTAATTTGACAACAGTGCTCCTAAGCCTCTTCAGGGCCAGTACCAGATTTAAATGGGCAGTACTTCCACTTCTTCCTGCACATACCAATGTTGCATAGATGTTCCACAATTGTGAAACACACATTCAACCCTGGAAATATTATTTCATTGTTCTTTCTTAACTCAAAGTAACCTCTTTGTGAAAGCCTTCACCTAACAGAACACAATCGGATAATTCACCTACAATACTAGAAACAAAGCCTTCCTCAAAGCATGATCAAATATCCCAAATCACACCAGTTAATATGATGCGATTTTCATTCAGTTATTCCAATCCTTAGTTTATCATTTTATAGTTCACACCTGTGGATCAACTTTTGGGTGAAGGAAGTATCTGGGGGAGGGAAGAGTCTGTATTTTTTTGATTTTTCAAAATATGCACCACTTCAGTTAGGATCTGTAGGTGGCTTGTGTCTCTCCTCAATAGCTAAGAGAGTGGCGGGGGGAGGTAGACAAAAAGCAAACGATCTGAATTAATACTTTTGCTTCTAAAGTGAAGTTGTTTAGTTTTTCCTACCATCTGGCTGAAACTTGGAAGGCGGACAACTATCTAAAGCTCACAACAGAACAAAAAGGGAATACTGGTGAGCTTTAGGGAAAACCAGAGGGAAGGGCAAAAATGAGTATTTGCTCCTTTCAATATACCCACTTTGTTCAAGTTCATATTCTAAGGTAGATCTAGGCAAAATACCCTCTGTGGGCTGGATCCAGTCTGTCAAGCCTGCCAAGCTGCCAGAGATCCAGCCCACAGATGCAGCGGGAAATCTCATGCAGACTCCCTGCCTGCCTCCCACACTGAGAATTGTGGCCATTGTGGGGTTCTGTTTGAACAGCTGTGAGCCCAGGGGAGGGAGGAAGTAGGTTCACTGCTGCTCCTGCCATCAGCACAATCCTACTGGTTGGTTTCCAGCCAATGGGAGTGGCCTGTTGTCAGCAGGCAGCTTGGGAAGCATTCTACTCTCAGGCTCATAGGTGTTCACAAACCACATGACTCCTGTAAGCAGACAGGTGTGGGGCAGGCAGGGAGTCTGCTTGATAAGGCTGCTGGCTAGGAGTCAAGCAAGTAAGTCTCCCAGCCAGAGCCTGCCTCTGGCACCCCAACCCTTTGTCCCCTACCCCACATAACCAAAAGCCTCTCCCCAGTTCTGCCCCATAACCCCTCCCAGATCCTGCTCTCCAATCCCTTGCTCCAGATCACAATCCAAACCTTCTGCTCCCCGCTACTGCAACCATATGCCCTTCCAGATCCTACACCCTAATCCCCTGCCCCAGGCCATAATCCAAACCCCTGCACTCTAGTCCCCTAACCCAAGTCACAACTGCCTCCTTCTCCCAACCTTCAACGCAGATCGCGCACCTCCTCCATTAATATGGAAGAGTGTGGCCCTTGACCACGTTCCAAATTTTTGAAGTGGCTTCTCCATCAAAAATTATTGCCCACTCTTGTTCTGAGGGCTTCTGTTGAATTCCCTACTGCTTCTGGAGATTCAAAGAAGTGTCAGTGGCCAAGAGTGCTTTTTATATCTACATTTAGCAGGGAGGTTGAGAACTTTCCCCCAGGGTGCAGCAGACCTTCTCTTCATTATCCATTCCTCTAGACACCTCCGGATTTTATTTCTGCAGAGATTTAAAATTCATTTGCGACAGAGTACAGATACACTAATGTCTAACCTCTTCTTAATTCATACTCATACTCCAGGGAGGGGTTATAACAGCTGCTCCAAGAACAAGTAAGGAGAGACTGCTTGAGATAAGGCCATTTTCTAAGCCCATAAGCTGTTGCTGTAGGGAAGAAACCCAAACTAAAGAGTATTTTGTGTCAAATTTTAATGTCTGTTAACTGTTTCCTAAGACCAAGAGATACCATTCCCAAAGATCATTGTAAAAGGCAATCAGATCATATGACATGTTTTTTTTTTTAAATGTCAAAACTCTTTACTGGTTTACAGTGTTTTATAAATAGTGCAGTGTTTCATACATGGAGCATGTTGTACCTGTCCATGCATTTACTACCGAATAACTTCCATCTGTAAATTACAAGGGTTAGTTTTGATCAATAGAGGACTTTATTATTTGATTCCTAGGCATCTTGCAGCCTAGATTAGCAGGGTGGCAACAGTCTATAGATTTCTTCACCTGAAACAGGCAGCTCCCAATGAAGGGTGCTCAACTCTGGAAATTGCTTCCTCATTTTGATCCAACATGACCTAAGTTTGATCACTTTCAAAATGTACTGAAGGGACTATTTTCTTGGGTTTTTATTAGAAAGGATGTTTCAAGATGCCCAAATTTTGTTTGCTTGTTTTGCTGAAACAAAAAAACCTTGCCCATCCTCCCTTTAATTAATTCAAATAAAATGTATGTGTTTAAATAAGTGAGATTGGAGTTAGAAAAATTGATGTTCCAAGGATAAGTAGTATCACCACAAATGCACCTTAAAAATAGAATTATCACCTCAAAAATATTTGAACTGGGATTTTTTTCCCCATCAAAAATAAATAAATCTGGAAGTGGGGACATTTGACCAGCACAGCGCGTGAGTCAAGACACGGATCAGTTGACAAGGGAAGCCTTTGTCGACCGCTCCATTATGCCTCGTGAAACGAGGTTCACAGGAGCTGTCAACAAAGGCTTCCCCTGTCGACCGGTCCGCGTCTTGACTCGCACGCTGTGCCAACGATCAACTGAGCTGGCACAGCACGGCGGCCATTTTTATTTTAATGAAGCTGAGGATATTTAAATCCCAGCTTCATTGACTATATCGGGTAGCCTATTTTACATGCCTCTGTCGGCAGAGACGTGTAATCTAGACACACCCTCACAGTCAGAGAATCTACAAGAAAATGCTCTGTACAAATCATTCCAAATGTTGCTGTTTTTTCCTTCATTTTGCTTCTCTATCTGCTCTGCTGATACTTCTAGGTATTTTCAGTGTTGGAATGTGAGAAAACACACTTTAATTTGTTTTCAAAACAAGAATAACTTGACTCTGAAAGCTGTCTCACTAAAATACACAAACAATTAATGGTCAACAACAAAAATGTAGATAGTGTTATGAGCTTTTGTGGGCACATCCCACTTCTTCAGATGAATGGAGCAAAGGGTCCAGGGGTACAAATAAATAGCAGAAAAAGAGGGGATAGAGAGGGATGCTATTTATTTGTACCTCTGGACCCTTTTGCCTCATTCATCTGAAGAAGTGGGATGTGCCCACAAAAGCTCATGATACCATCTACATTTTTCTTAGTCTATAAGGTGCTACAGGACCATTCATTGTTTTTTTTAAAAGTTTTTTCAGTTACAGACTAATATGGCTACCCCTCTGAGACACTACAATACGATTCATGTACAAACAGATTATATTAAGTTGATTTAAATATGCCAAGATATCCACATCAAAAGCAAGATCACACACCCAGTCTGAATTCTTTAATTCAGGGAAATCATTATCTTTCCCCAGCATCTACACAAGTGCTAATTTCATTTCTAAGATCCCACATTAGTGGCAATACCATTAGTGGCAATTGCTGAGGGGGAGGGGGAGCGGGACATTGGATGGGCAGAGTGGGTAAAAAAACCCATCTCACTTCCTGGCTGGAGTACCAGAACAGGGTAGTGCAGCTCAAGGGCTGGATTAAAAGCTCTGATGGGTTGAAAATGGTCCATAGTTAACCCACCCTCACCTTAAACACTCCAACCTGACAAACTGGACTTCTGTGATGAAAGCTTAAATTCTTCCAGTCTCCCAGGGACCAGTTACTCACCCAGATCAATGGTTGTTCAAACACTTACACCACAGACAATGATGTAGCCAATGATTAAGTAAACGTACTAAAGATTTATTAACTAAGAAAAAGAAGTAGGAGCTACTAAAAGGTTAAAGCAAATAAAACAATACTGGTAGATCAAAGTATATAGTCCAAAATGATAGCAGGAATATTAAACCTGCTTGTTTCCCATTAAGTCTCTCTGGTTTGCCCAAATAATTTTGGTGGACCTCAAACTATCTGCAATTTCCCCTTGCCAGAATTCACCAATCTAGAGATGGGGCTGGAAAGAGGAGGCAAGGAGCCTTTGTTTCCCCTTTTTACACCTAGAATCATAGAATCATAGAATAATAGGACTGGAAGGGACCTCGAGAGGTCATCGAGTCCAGCCCCCCGCCCTCAAGGCAGGATCAAGCTCCGTCTACACCATCCCTGACAGATGTCTATCTAACCTGTTCTTAAATATCTCCAGAGAGGGAGATTCCACCACCTCCCTTGGCAATTTATTCCAATATTTGACCACCCTGACAGTTAGGAATTTTTTCCTAATGTCCAATCTAAACCTCCCCTGCTGCACTTTAAGCCCATTACTCCTTGTCCTGTCCGCAGAAACCAAGAGGAACAAATTTTCGCCTTCCTCCTTGTGACACCCTTTTAGATATTTGAAAACCGCTATCATGTCCCCCCTTAATCTTCTTTTTTCCAAACTAAACAAGCCCAGTTCATGAAGCCTGGCTTCATAGGTCATGTTCTCTAGACCTTTAATCATTCTTGTCGCTCTTCTCTGTACCCTTTCCAATTTCTCCACATCTTTCTTGAAATGTGGCGCCCAGAACTGAACACAGTACTCCAGCTGAGGCCTAACTAGTGCAGAATAGAGCGGCAGAATGACTTCACGAGTTTTGCTTACAACACACCTGTTGATACAACCTAGAATCATATTTGCTTTTTTTGCAACAGCATCACACTGTTGACTCATATTCAACTTGTGGTCCACTATGACCCCTAGATCCCTTTCCGCCATGCTCCTTCCTAGACAGTCGCTTCCCATCTTGTATGTATGGAACTGATTGTTCCTTCCTAAGTGGAGCACTTTGCATTTCTCTTTATTAAACCTCATCCTGTTTACCTCTGACCATTTCTCTAACTTGCTAAGGTCATTTTGAATTATGTCCCTATCCTCCAAAGAAGTCGCAACCCCACCCAGTTTGGTATCATCTGCAAACTTAATAAGAGTACTCTCTATCCCAATATCTACATCATTGATGAAGATATTGAATAGTACGGGTCCCAAAACAGACCCTTGAGGAACTCCACTTGTTATCCCTTTCCAGCAGGATTTAGAACCGTTAACAACAACTCTCTGACTACGGTTATCCAGCCAATTATGCACCCGCCTTATCGTGGCCCTATCTAAGTTATATTTGCCTAGTTTATCAATAAGAATATCATGCGAGACCGTATCAAATGCCTTACTAAAGTCTAGGTATATGACATCCACCGCTTCTCCCTTATCCACAAGGCTCGTTATCTTATCAAAGAAAGCTATCAGATTAGTTTGGCATGACTTGTTCTTCACACACCCATGCTGGCTATTCCCTATCACTTTATTACTTTCCAAGTGTTTGCATACGATTTCCTTAATTACCTGCTCCATTATCTTCCCTGGGACAGACGTTAAACTGACCGGTCTATAATTTCCTGGGTTGTTCTTATTCCCCTTTTTATAGATGGGCACAATATTTGCCCTTTTCCAGTCTTCTGGAATCTCCCCTGTCTGCCATGATTTTTCAAAGATCATAGCTAAAGGCTCAGATACCTCCTCTATCAGCTCCTTGAGTATCCTGGGATGCATTTCATCAGGACCTGGTGACTTGCTGACATCTAACTTTCCTAAGTGATTTTTAACTTGTTCTTTGTGTATCCTATCTTCTAAACTTACCCTCTCTCTGCTTGTATTCACTACGTTAGGCACACCTCCAGACTTCTCGGTGAAGACCGAAACAAAGAAGTCATTGAGCATCTCCGCCATTTCCAAGTTCCCTGTTACTGCTTCTCCCTCCTCGCTAAGCAGTGGGCCTACCCTGTCCTTGGTCTTCCTCTTGCTTTTAATGTATTTATAAAAGGTCTTCTTGTTTCCCTTTATGCCTGTAGCTAGTTTGATCTCATTTTGTGCCTTTGCCTTTCTAATCTTGCCCCTGCATTCCCGTGTTGCTTGCCTATATTCATCCTTTGTTAGTTGTCCTAGTTTCCATTTTTTATATGACTCCTTTTTTATTTTGAGATCATGCAAGATCTCCTTGTTAAGCCAAGCTGGTCTTTTGCCATATTTTCTATCTTTCCTACACAGCGGAATTGTTTGCTTTTGGGCCCTTAACAACGTCCCTTTGAAATACTTCCAACTCTCCTCAGTTGTTTTTCCCTTCAGTCTTGCTTCCCATGGGACCTTACCTACAAGTTCTCTGAGCTTATCTGCCCATTTTTGCTGGAAAATACCAACTGTGTCATGGGTCAAGCCATGGCTTTCATACTCGGCCATTAGTCCTTTCTATGAATTGTAGTTTGCACTTTTGCATAGGTGCTCTGAGGTGTCTTGGATGATGTGCAGATGCCCTTGCTTCCACTTCTTTTGTTATTTCTGAAAAGCTAACCTGTGGGTGTTTCCCAGACTCACACTATGTTTGAATCACAAAATATAAGGAAACATTTCATAACTCCTCATGGAATATCCATACACGTTATAAAAATAATACTCAGGATATAATTTTCAGAATGATACCTCATGAGGCATACTTTGTACAAGATTTATAACAATTTTGGTGTGCCAAATTAGCATAGACAGTCATCTTCCCCATTTGACTGTTGTGATGCTGTCTTTCTTGAAAATTCTTGGAATTGCCTTTTGAGAAAAAAAAAAATCTATAATCTGGGAAATGAACTCCAGAAGATAGCAGACTGGTAGGTAATGCCTAACTTGCAGACTCAAGCAAGACTAAAGGAGTCCTTTCTAAATAACTTATTATCGGGAAGAGAAAGAAATGTATTTGCTTTCCTTATTTCATGTGCTGTAAAACAAAGAGTATCTAGGCCAACTAATCAGTCTATTTTCTTCCCTCTCTCCTCTCCTTCATGTTTTTGTCAAACTGTGCCAAAATGTATTTTGCTTTTACAGCAAGATTAACTAAAGGATTTATTTCAATGGAAGTATGTACAGCATACATTTTGTATCCACTATCTATACTCAACTTTTGAGGATAAGAAAGAAACTGATAGCTCATGCACTGCAAAAGAGACCCAGAAGATTAAGATATCTAAGGGTGTGTGTCTAGACTACAGGGTTTTGTCGACAAAAGTGAACTTTTGTCGAGAAAACTATACCTGCGTCTACACTTCCGCCGAGTTCTGTCAACATAATGTCGACTGAACTCAGCAGTTTTGTCGATGGCTGTAAACCTCATTCTACGAAGAGTAACGCCTTTTGTAGATGCGTTATTGCATCTACACTGTCCTTTCCGTCTACACTCTCATGTCGACAAAGCGGCTTGCTTTGTCGACAGAACTGGATGTAGTCTAGACGCCCTTGTCGACAGAAGCTTTGTCAACAAAACTTCTGTCGACAAAAGCCTGTAGTCTAGACGTACTCTAAGAAACTAGAATGTTCGGAGATGCTACCCTGTTAGCTTATTTGCAAGATCTACATTAGTGTCCTCTTTTCTAGTGGATATATTAAATTCAAGATGACACATCTAAGTACACACAAATATAATATATATTTTAATCCCCAGATGAGCAATTCCATTATTCAGGTTAAATGGAAGATGACAAGAGCTGCTAGGGTGGAAGTAACTACCTATTCACCTACACTGGATATTTTGGCCAACATACTTTTTCTTTTAAAGCAATTTCCTCTGTTCTCAGATTGACACTGGATCAACATGATGAATCACACCTCCAAAGTATACAGTTGACTGCAGTTATACATCAGAAGCAAGAACGCAACCCGTGGGCAAAGCACTGATTGGTACCACTGGCAGCCACTTAAACAAATAACTGCTAACTTATGGGTGTACAATGGTTAATAGTCCTGTGGACAGGTATACAAGCAGTTCTATACAACTCAGAAATGGACCAGCTGATTAATTTGCCACTCTTAAAAACTTGAAGGAAAAGAGAAAATTCTCAGTAAGTTAAAAAAAAAAATCAAACAGCCAGCTAGTTTTTTAGTAAATAACCTCAACAGCGGGGTGCATTTACTAGCAACACATGGATTACTGACACACAGTAAAATACTGACCCACAAAATTTAAAAAAAAAGTTAAAGGAAGTTATGGAATACTAGCAGGTGAGGCTAGTCATTGACTGGGCAAAGTCATTTTGCATAGATTACATTGAGGAAAGTTCAAGAAATTAAATATTTTTTATTAATGTGCTTGCAAAAGGGAAGTAAAAGAACAATATTAAATTTGTAGGATTTTAAATTCAAACATTATTCATTTTATTGAATAATTACCATACACAGTAAATTTGAATCAGAAACTCGTAAATGACTGTTGAATAGGTGACTCAATTTTAATTTTTGTTTAGCAAATATTTTTTATGATCTCTAATCATACTATTCATGACTTTCTTCCAATGAAAAACAAAAGTCCGTGGACCCACTCTGAGAAAGCTGCTTCCGGGCCCCTCTGGTTTGTTTACTTACCAGCTCTGCAGCCACGGAGTCTAGCAGCTCCCACTGGTGTGGTTTGCAAAAAGTGGACCACACTGATTTAAACCTTTCACCCAGCATATCCCAGTTTAAAAAAAAGTAGTGCATTCAGCTAATTTAAGTGGAAGGATTGTTTATGCAAAATTTGGTATCTGTAGATAATTGCAACGTATGACTTTATTTTGCACATATAATCCACATATAAACAAATGCTTCAGAATATAAAACAGAACTGAATACCTGCTTGCAAGGCAGGTCTTCACCTAAAAGAATGCATCAACACCGATGCAACTATTCCACTGAAGCACTTAAGTGAAGACACTCCTGTGTTGGTAGAGCTTCTCCAGTTAGTGTACTTAATAGGGATATAAGACATTGTGTAATTGAATAGTCATGTAACTGCATGAAATATTAGCAGTTACACAACTATTCAATAGTCCCTGGGGGCTCGCAGTACTGCTTCTGTATCAGGTGGCAGGCTGGAGGGGAGGGAGTTTAAAAATCAGTTTCCTGTGCAAACCGGTTCCAGCCTGCCACCCCGCACTGCTGCCTCAAATAAAGAAGCAGCAGCACAGAGCAGCAGCCGCCCCTGTCCACTGAGGCAGAGGCTGATCTGCAGCAGGCTCTCCCCTCCCCCCCGCAGCACTGCTGCCTCTGACAGAGACAGCAGTGTGCAGTGAGGGGGCAGGCTGCACCATGGAGCTGGTGCTGGGGGGGAACAGGCTTTTAAGGAGGATCTCCCCAGCATGGGCTCCTGCCTGCCCCCACCCCTCTGTAGGAGGCAACAAGGGAGGGGGCTGGGCAAGTCCATGGATCCAGCACACGCAAGGGAGCCTGCCTGAAAGCTGACTCCCCATGCGTATCGGCTCCAGATTGCCCTCTTCATTCTCCACACTGAGGCAGCAGCGTGGGAGTGGGGGCAGGTGGATCTAATCCTCAGGGGATACCTGCTTAAAGCCAGCTCCTCATGGGTACCAGCTCCCCGGCTCTCCCCCTGGCTGCCTCGGATACACATTGACATTGACATCTCTACTACTTAATCAGACTCTGTGAGAAGCAGTAGCTACGTCAATGGGAGGCATTCTCCTAGCAAAATAGCATTGTTCTACACCAGGAGCTAGGCTAGTATAATTACATCATTTGGGTGTAGATTTTTCACTCCCCCACCGAGCAATACAATTTTACTGACGCACATTGGTGGTATAGACCTGGCCTTAGCTAGTGGAAATAATGCTATGTCAGTCTAACTCTCTGCAACACAAATTTAAACAAACAGACAGAAAGATATCACCAAGACATGTCCACATTGATCTATCAGTGTGTCAGGCAATCAATAAACTTTCTTGAGTTCACTGAACAACAAAACTACATTTAAGCAATCTAACTTCAGAAGTGACATTAATCAAACAGTCTTTTTTGTGAAATTTGAGAAGTACCACAATTTTAAAATCAATAGGTATAACAATCCTTGACAAAATTCCCAGCCCTCTATAAAAGCGTATGCAATGAAGATTCGAATCTAATGAAAGCTAATATACCAAATTACAACAGCTTTTAATACTGTAGGATTTCAGGCCTAAAATAATTAAGGTATTATCACAGTGCTCAGCTGATGTTTTCAATTGTCTTATTCAATTCAAGTTTTTGAACTGCCAGCATGTTCAACCACAAACTGACCTAGATACCAGGCAGGTCAGGTTAGTCTTCATATGCACGAAAGAAAGGTAACAATGGAAGTATAAATCACTGTTTAACACAACCAATGTTATCATGTTAGAACCCAGAGAATCCAATGTTGAAAAGTCTCCTCTGAAGAAAGACCTTTACCTCATCTAAGAACTTAAGCTTACTGTTCTACTGGAAATTCATAGTAATTATAGGGAGAGAGTCTTGTCCTGCCTACAAATCTCTCAACAGCGCTGAGTCTTACATGCCATCATGAAGCATGTACCATTCTATACTAATCTGATCTGTGATTAATAACTTCAGTCAAGCAGACTTCATCTAATAAAAATATGATTCAGAAAAAGAATACATGGTTTAAGGTAAGTAATAAAGTGGAGAAACTTGCATTCTGAGATAGAAGGTTTCTAAATCCCAATAAAGCAACACTTCAGTGTTGACTTCCCTAATTTGCTTAAGTAACTGAAAATCATTAACAGTCAATTAGGCATACTAAAAGCCATGTGACAAAAGTAAATCTAATACAAGAAAAGGTGCAGAAATCACAAATGATCGTCCATTGGAAACTCAATTTAAAAAATACACTTGTAGGAAAATGCTCAGATATAAAAGAGCCAACTATAAACAAGCACCGGTAGGTAATTCATATTTTGATGATATGGCTACAGGGGGGGGCGTTATAAAAAAGGAGAAAATTAAGCTACCAAGGTAAAATGAGATTCTCAACGGTTTTTTTTTAATTAATGACTCATGGTGCTGGTGATACCACATATTAATGGTCCCTCCAGGGGTCCTCCAGGGAGACAGATCAGCACTGAATATTGCTAACAGTGTTGCAAGCATCACAGGGCATTTTGGGGAAGGGTCAAAGGTGTGAGTGTGGAGTGAATGAAGGATTCCTTTGCAGGTCGCGAGAGGCCGGAGGGGGGGGGGGGGGGCGGAGAGGGATGGGATGAAGAGAGCAGTGAATGAGTAACTCCACACTTCTGCTAGGCCCAAAGATAAGATGTTGACTCTAGACAGCTCAAGACTACAGCACACATCTGACTCTTGGCTGCCAGCCAAGAAAGAGGAGGGCCTGGAATCCACCAACCAGCCATAAGACAGACAGATTCTACAGAACAAATCTGCAGTGCCAGCCCATAACAAGCAAGAAAAGCAAAGGCCAGCACGGAGGAAAGCAAAGAGAACAACAAAGTCTAGCTACTGTATTTTGGGAAAGTCAAGGAGACCACAGAAAGCAGGTCTGGACTGTCACAAAGAGCACCAGGATGAGAGGTCGTGGAATAGAACACCCCCAAAAGAGCCCAGGACTTAAAACTCTCCTGAGAGCTGGAGTAATTCGGAGAGAACTCAGCGGACCCTGGACGACCAGAACGCACAGGACTAAACTACCATCCACCCTTCCCCCTCTTCTTCTTTAGTTACACCCAGACCTGGCCAGCCTCGGGTAGTGAGTATGAGAGAATGAAAGTGGATTAGGGCTCAGGATGCTAACATTTTCTTCCTTCCTCTGAGTGACGTGGGAAGCACCCATCACTCTCCGCTGTTATTTTATTATTTTATCAATAAAGCTTTAAAATTTAGACACTTGGTGTGTTCCATCATCTCCTTCCCTAACAATCCTGTGGCCTCAGCCCAATCACCTGACACTCCAGGCAGATTGGTAACAAAAATCTGTCACAGTCTGATACTTCCCACTATAAAAAAAGTGGTCTGTTTTCAGTTATAAAACTTTATCATACTTTAACAATTTGGGATGAAGTGAATTTGTTTGAAAACATTTCATCCAAAACTGTTAAGCCATTTCCAAGAACAAAGCTAGAGAAAAATGTGTTTTTCCTGACATAAAAAAATGTTAGCAACCATTCCTTTTTCCTTTGAACAATTCTCATTCCCCAATGTTTTAGAAAAGAAACTAGAAATGTGGCAGATGCAATGCCCCCATGAAAGTGAGCCCCAATTTGGCTAAATTATAAGCCGTTAGGGGGGAAATAATGAAAGTTCACACATGCTTAGTAGACACCACTTGGACTACTATATTCCGTGTAGATTCTTTCATATTGGGCATGCTGAATCCCACAGCTGAGAAGGCATTCTCCTGCACTTTGGTGGGCTCTGCTGGATCTGGTCCAGACAGCTGATATTATAGAATCATAGAATATCAGAACTGGAAGGGACCTCGAGAGATCATCAAGTTCAGTCCCCTGCCCTCACAGCAGGACCAAGCACCATCTAGATCATCCCTGATGTCTATCCACCCTGCTCTTAAATATCTCTAGTGATGGAGATTCCACAACTTCCCTAGGCAATTTATTCCAGTGTTCAACCACCCTGAGGGTACAGCTAGACTTACTTTCACTTTCGAAAGAAGATATGCAAATTTGGTGGTAATTTGCATATCTTCTTCCAATTGCTTTTTTGAAATAATTTTTTTGAAAAAGCAAACAGTTTAGATGCGGTTCTTAAAAAAAATATCCCTTTTTCCAAAATAACCTTCTTCCTCAAAAATTGGAGTTTACAGGTTCTTTTGAAAAAAGGGTTATTTTTTTTCAAAAGAACTGCGTCTAAACTGCTTGCTTTTTAGAAAAAAAAACTTTTGAAAAAGCGATCAGAAGAAGATATGCAAATTATCACCAAATTTGCATATCTTCTTTCAAAAGTGAAAGTAAGTCTAGATGTACCCTGACAGGAAGTTTTTCCTCATGTCCAACCTAAACCTCCCTTGCTATAGTTTAAACCCATTGCTTCTTATCCTGTCATCAGAGGCCAAAGAGAACAATTTTTCTGCCTTCTCCTCCTCGTAACACCCTTTTAGATAACTGAAAATTGCTATCATGTCCCCTCTCACTCTTCTTTTTTATACATTAAACAAGCCCATTTCTTTCAGTCTTCCCTCATATGCCAAGTTTTCTAGACCTTTAAACATTTTTGTTGCTCTTCTCTGGACCTTCTACAATTTCTCCCAATCTTTCTCAAAATGTGGTGCCCAGAACTGGAAACCATACTCCAATTAAGGCCTAATCAGCACAGAGTAGAGAGGAAGAATTACTTCTCGTGTCTTGCTCACAACACTCCAGTTAATGAGAAATGAAAGCAGGTATTCTCTCCTGTGTTCTCAGTGACCTCTTTGCTGGGTTGAGGAAACATTGAGGAGGAATGGTTTAAATGTAGGTGGGACAAAAGAAGAAAGCAGACGGAGACCAAAAGTCTAGGAAGGAGCCTAGAGGGTGACGAGATTGGAAATTGGGGTGATAAGGAGAGTTTGGGATCCAGAAAGGGAAATGCAGGAGGAAGAACAGAAATCTGAAATCAGGCAAGAAACTGAGGTCAAATTGGGAATGAATACCACCGAGACAGGGAAGATAAATCTAATGAACAGTTAAGGTGAAGGAGGTTGTCTTGCCTTGGCTGGTCAAAGAGACTGAGACCAAGTGTCTGAGAGCCCCACACTGTGATTGAATGAGGAGCCCAGGAAGAAAAACTGGGACAGAGAGCAAGAGAAGAAAAGAAACATGAGCAAGCAGTCGTTGTGTAACTACATCCAACAGGCTGCTCTAACTTGAGTTGGATAAGGCTCTGATAGGGACAAAAATATGGGAAGCCAAAAGGTGACAAAACCACATTTTCTCCCCCCCCCCCCCTCCCCCACACTCCATCCCCGGCCCCGCATTTGCAAACTCGTCTCAGCAATTGACAAATTTCATCTTTTCAAACTGAATCTGCCACCCTCCAAAGGAACAATATAAACATTTCCTCAGGTTGACATTACATTGAACTGAAGAACTTTAACAATATTTTAAATATGTGATATCAGGTTAAAAATAATTATCTTGCTACTTGCTTTCAATATCAACACACATAATATAGAGGTTCAGAATGCAATCTGAATAAAAATGATTGCAAAGAGTTTCTAACTGTTTCAACCTCACTATTTATAGATGCAAAAATCTGCAACTCGACTCAAGATGACAGTAAACTACACTCATAAAAATAAAGAGTTGGCTTCAAGGTTAATGAAATCACTAAGCCTGCCTGCTGTAACTTATTTTCAAAAGACAAATACTTCAGCTTGGCTTGAGGAAAGTACCACATGTTAGTTATTCCATACAGGTCATCCTGAATGTTTAAGAGGATTTACATTTGTTCAACATTGCTTTATATTTATAAAATAAAAACAAATCTTAAGAGAAAAATGACTTAAATATTTATTTTTTTCCAAGTTGTGTTACCATTTGTTTCAGTTCATCTCCTAATGATGACTAATTTTAAAAACTCACTAAGGCCATTACCCACACTCTGCTTTCCTAGCTTTACCTTTTACTGCCCTATAGAATTCCTAAGCAGCAGTGGCACATTTTAGTAGTCCAAGGAGCGTCACAGCTTTGTGGCGTCCTTTTACACTACTAAATTGATGGAAGTACTTGAGATATAGAAAGCAAGATGCTTGTTGCTTTGCTAGTGCTACAAAACGTAAATGTGACCTAAAAGACACTTGCTAACTGTAACTATGTTCGCTGGCATACCTATAGCTTCTAGTGAGCTATACCTTCACAGGTTCCTGGTAGTTGATTTTTCAACATCTGCAATCACCCTGTTGGGGAAAGTGCCAGCCCAACAGAGCTCCTTGCCTATATATCAACATGAACCCTGTTTCTTCAACTATGTGAACTTTGATAAAAAGGCTGATGTGAGCAATTATGAACATGAGAGCCTTGAAATAAAATGTAATGTCAGTATTTAACATAATTTAATTTGTCAACTTTTAATGTATTTCCCATCAGTTTGCCTGATGTAAATAGTCATAGTTATCATAAATGTGGACGTTTCTCTTCTGAAAAGTGAACCTATTAATCAGTTATTTGATAACTATTTCTACGGAGCTAAACAAAGCCATTTCTAAGTTGGAGGAAGAGGGGAGGAAAATAAAGACCATCCGACACTCCATGAAATTTGAATCTACTAAACAAAAAAATCCAAATCTCCTTCCAACTTAAATTACTGAAGAGATTAACTTTGAATTATATGTATTTTGAACCCTAAAAATACATATTCTTTCTTGTGATGATGCACACTTATTTTCATTCTCAAGAAACATTAAAACCTAATGTTAGTGGGGGCAGGAGTGAATGCAATCTTATTTATTGACCCACTAACAATATTCCAAATGATTTACCAATTATAGGATAAAGCATAATTGAAATTAAGAAAGTTGTTATGGGCTCATCAGAGAAAGTGTTGCATAGTTATCAAATTTTAGACCAAAATAGATAAAAATTAAAATGTAGTTTTTGTAAATGACTGACACACTGATAAAGCCAAAAAATGAACTGACTGAATAAGTGTCTGAAATTCTTTTCCCACATAAGTTAAATCAAACTAGAGCACTAAAATATTTATGAACAGGCAAAAATCAATATTATTTTTATGTACTGAATGCTTTACTATTAAAAACACAATTAGATAGGTAAGAAACACTCCAATAACAAAAATAGCAGTAGTATCTTAAGCACCATTCAACCTACAAAATAAAGTAGGTTTTATTGGTCACATTTCTCTCCTCGTTCTGATAGACTAACACAGATCTCCAGTTGTGGGCTCCCTTATAGCTCTGGTACCACCTCTCCAAATAAGGTGAGCAGACAGCACCATCAAGTGGTGGTCTGAGGACGAGCACAGATCTGGAAAGGCCAACATACCTTCAGAGTAACAAGTTGCATCAGATAGGCTGGATTCAGCTTTTTTTTGTCTTTGCACTTCCACAAATCGTATTTGCAATTCACTCATTTTTCTACTGGCAGTCAGTGCAAAAAATGTTCACAAATGGTCATGTTAATGACTAAACGAATTGCCATATTCTGTCAGTGATGTAGATGTCCTGCTGGTGGCTCACACCAGAAGGAGTTTCATGGCAAAATCCTGCATGACAAGAACTACATATACCACTGTGAGGAAGAATACTGACAGGTTACAAGTCTCATAGAAACATTCTGACTTCCTCACAAAACTGATGGGCAAGCAGTTAACCTTAATCTTAGCCAAGAACCACCTCCAAATTATCAACACATTACAAGATCTGGTTGTATCCTACACACACAAAGACAAATCCAGAACACATCATTTCACTTCTACCTTGATTAGGCTCAACAGTCAGCTCTGACTAATTTAGTTCAAATTTCCATCCACATAGGCTCCTTGCCCTATAGACTGCTACGTATTGTGAGCATAACAGCAATTAGACAGCTTGATGAAATTAGTCAATGAAACTAACTCCTTGGCTTCAATCATTTTGCCCAAAGGTTTCACTTAACATCGAACAACATGAGTAGGGAAATTACATAATTCTGCATCATATCACAAGACAACATTTGGGATGTAGACTCAAACTGACCCCTTGTCACTTTTTTAAATCCATTTTTAAAGTATCATCTGGATTGGTAAAAAAAAAAAAAAAAAAAAAAAAAAAACACAAAAAACACAAACCTGTGGATTCCCTTGTGACTGTTCTCATTCTGATCAGTTTAAAGCTCATTTAAAACTCACCTTTTATAATGGGGAAAAGAAGATCTGGCAAGCCCTATGTATCTCAAATGAGAAACGAGGATTGATATCACTCTTCTCAGGCCAGGAAGAGAAGAAAAAGATGATCCATAAACTCAAACAGGATGTTCTTACCTGACTAATCTTCTCTACACAGAAAGCCAAAAAATTCTTAGAGATACACTCTATCCAGGTTTTTCTATTAGGCTTACCACATGGTATATTGTCACCTGTCTGATTTACAGTAGGTTTGTCTGAAGCTAGAGATATTTCAGCTACATCTGATTTACCGTCGCACATCATCTATGGCTAACTACTTGCTGTACCTATTTCTAGTCTCAAGAACAGTGCTCATAGAAGCTTGCATAAATGATGTCTATAAAGACATCTGCCTAATTTTCAAAAGATCGTATGCCATCTCCTCTTGCACCTCTGGTTCGGATATTTTAAATGCAAGTTATTATTTAACCATGAGATCTTCTGTATTGATAAAGACAAGCTATGGACAAAAGCCAGAAAGTCAAGCACTTCAGACAATGTGATATAATAGCCTTCAACTAGTTTATTGACAACCTAGCCCTGGGCAGAACTACATCAGTTGCATAACAAATGTTAAAATATTCAAAATGTAAATCCTGTGTTACATCTGTGCACTGTACACCTGAAATATTTACTACTTATGTACACTGCACTTGCAACTTCTTACCTGCTTTTTTTAAAAAAAGAAGAAAAGATACCTAAGAATATGAAAGACTGTAAATTTCCTCTCCTAATTGCCAGGTTTCCTTTGTCTTCGCTTTGCTGTTCTAGGATTGCATATTTTTAGATATTTTCAAATTTTTATTTGCTTTATGTATTCTTGAGTGTCTTATTTTTAATAAACTTAAAAAATAAAAAAATAGTATGGTAGCACTTTAAAAACTAACAAAACATGTAGATACTCTGATACTTGAAAACATGTGGATGGTGTTTTCAAGTATCAGAGTATCTACATATTTTGTTAGTCTTTAAAGTTCTACCATACTACTTGTTATTTTTTAAGTTAGTCTGTACAGGATAAACTCAGCTACCCCTCTGAATCTTTTATTTTTAATACTATTGTATACACTGTTAAGAATATTTTTAATCAGTAATTTAAACTTAAATATTGAGACAAACATTACTTCTGGACAGAATACATCTTCACATGAAAAGTTAAGATTTTACTCAAAAGAAGAACTGAAACCTGCCTTACGCAGCAACTTGATGGGCACAAACAAAACAAACCCAACAGCAGCAAAAGGGCATCCTCCAGAAAAGGTGAATTATAAAACTATCCACTACATTTAGGGATAGCTTGAGGATGTTTCTCAAGAGTTTTAACGTTCCGGGTAGCTTCACCATTATCCCTTTCTGGTCTCCCCCAGTGCACACAGGTATCAGACCTTTAGTATCGTAGGATAAAATTTAGAAATTCTCCAATGCTTGAGTACCCTCGGTATCAATAATTCCTATCCAGAAGGTCTGGCTGTTTTTGCAAACCTGATGTTTTTCCCCTCAAGAGTTTGTGACCAGTGGTGTACCATGACCTGAAAATAATAATATTGATTATTTAGCTGAAGGGAAAAACCATTTCAAGAAAAAGGATTTTAAAATACACAGCTTACACTTGTCTATCTTACCTAAAACCTTACCATCCCCTAATAATTTAGCCAGCCTGAACTTTTTCAGACATCCATCCCATGCCTCAGCCTGACTCTCCAGAAAAATACCTTCCCTACTGTGTTTCCCTCAAGCCTGCCCCAGTTCTTCTAATCACTTGCATTGTAGAGCCTTTTTCTGTACCGTTTAAGCCAGTTTTGTCAGTAATCTGCAGAGAAGGGAAAGATTTCCATAGCCAATAGTCCTAGCATTGTCCCATAACAGCTTACAGATGCAAAGAGGTAGCTTCTTTTGAGCTTTCCATTCTTGCCTGTTTTCCCCCCCAAAAGTCTCTTGTACTAAAACAGAACAGTCATCTCAATAACCATGTGAACATACAATATTAATAAATTACAAAGCTGCTCCATGCACATCACAAAGAAGATCTGCAAGTGCAGTCCACTGTTACAGGTTTTACTGCACCATATCTGGAATAAACAGTAAAACACTGAATACATTTTATTCACCAACTTTAAGAAAATATAACTAGGATTCAAATGAACAAGTGATCTCAGTCTATGTTCAGAAAAGACTGATGTTGCACAGACATTTCTCTCCTACCCCAGCAACATCAAGTGATCATTCTGCATCCACTGCTGTGAATTACTGACCACTTAGAGAGAAATACAGATTGTTCTCACCAGAAGAGTTATTATTTTTCATATGATCTATAACTTTAACACACCTTTGGCATGATAACCTTATTAAGCTCCTTCACAGAAGGCAGAGACCATAATAACTCACTGCTACCATCATCATAGCTTGAGAGTTATGGATAATATGAAAGATAACTGCCCTTCCCAAGTAAATTATATGGGCATTTTTATTAAGAAATTAAAGGGTACTGTTACATTAATCATGGTGCCTTATTAATAAACAATTTAAACACACTTTAGATTTGTGTTTGTGTCATAAAGGAAATCTTTTCATATCTGTGACACATCAGAAATGGCACATTCATTAATCTATTCATACAGGTTGGGGCCTTTATTGCGTAGCACAAGAGACAATCAAAGCTGTCAATCACTGGCAGACCACTTGAAGAGGACCCACCATTTCTTTCCATTTCCAGAATTGCAACTAGGTTAGTATTAATAATTATAATTTAAAATAATTTTAGAATAAAATTACTGACTACTTCTTATTTCTTAACTAATGTATTCAGCAAGAATACCACCTCTTTAAAGAGATCAGAATGTTAAAGGGACCCTGAACTGATGAACATGCGCTCTCTCTTTCTATTAAAAAAAGAGTCAAGAAAGCCAGAAATGCACGTTTGACTTTCGCTCAATTAATACACACGAACTTGTCACCCAAGGACATACTGAGCAATGCTTGTGTACTTTATATCATACAAGTAGTGGAGAGAGAAAGCCTCTCCACAGTTAAATGTTGCAAATAGTCCCTTTTTTTCAGATGCAGTAACATGGAATAGAAGAACAACCTTTAATATTGGAACAAGTTATCTAGACACCGTTTTCCTATATGAACACACATAAGGAAAAAGCAAATATCAAGTATGTATTATTAGAGGTATAAGAAAAATGTATTTAATACCTAAAACATCAAACCTCGCAGTGATATTGCTAACCTCCAGCTTGCACCACAGTGAGAAGAGTTCTGATTCCAATTCTAGTCGGCATCTCAGACTTCAAAGGGTACATGTGTGTGCAAAGATAAAACCAACTGGGGTAAAACTGACTTCAAACAAAGACACCTCAATTTCAAAAAGCCCGCTGGAGACAGGAAGTATATACTTAAAGCCAGTTAGTAGCATAGATTTTAAATAAATATAAATATCTAAGTTATCTAGAAGTCGCCAGTCATTTAATTCACTGTCCTTATGCTTTGTAAACTCATTTAGGCATATATTTACTCCATACGCATATCATGATTGTAAAAGTAAGGCTTCATGAAAACTAAGCCCAAACCCCAACCCAATAAAAAACCCCACGGCTGTGTCTACACTGGGCCACTTTTATTCCGGAAAAGCGGCTGATTTTCCGGAATAAGCTGCGAGCTATCTACACTGGCCCTTGAATTTCCGGAAAAGCAACGATGCTCTACTGTACAAAATCAGCCGCTATTCCGGAAAAACTATTCTGCTCCCGCTCGGGCATAAGTCCTTATTCCGGAACACTGTTCCGGTAAAGGGCCAGTGTAGACATCCCAGTAGTCTTTTCCGGAAAAAAGCCCCGATCGCGAAAATGGCGATTGGGGCTCTTTTCCGGAAAAGCGCGTCTACATTGGCCACAGACGCTTTTCCAGGAAAAGGGCTTTTCCGGAAAAGCAGTCTGCCAATGTAGATGCTCCTTTTCCGGAAAAACGGAAAACAGAATAGTATTCTGTTTTAAGCATTTCCGGAAATTCATGCCAGTGTAGACAAAGCCCACTTGTTTATAGTAAATTCCTGCTACTGAAGCATTTGAATCTATAGCATTGTGATAGTGTTGGAGATACTAAAACTAATTAGTCTTCCCTGTCAGAGTTGTTGAGTGAAAACAATAAACTGAACAGAATAAGTAGCAAAACCAGATTTTAAAGTACAGTTTAATAATGTATGGTGTTTTAGTACAATACATGAGGATTTTTTTAACACCTAAGATTCTTAATCTGACATTTATTGAACTCACTCACTGCATGAACATTTTGAAAGTCCTGGAGTTAAGAATTCCTCCCTCTCTTCTAATTCCTTAACCAGTACTTCCTGGTCCAGCATGGACCACAGATGTTCCTGGACCACAGAGCCCAGGAACAGGGAGGTTTGGCAGCAGGTAGGGGGTACCAGCAACCAAGTACAGTAAAACTCCGATGGTCCAGCATCTGATGGTCCGGCACCATCAGGAACCCGGAAGTGCTCCGGTCAGCCGGACCATTGGAGCTACTCTGCCCCCAGCTTACCCGATTCAGCCTCTGCTAAAACTGAACAGCGGCTGAATCGGGGACGCCTAGGGCAGAGCAGCTGGAGTGCTGCCGGGTAGGTCCCGTAGCGTTGCCCCTTGGGGCTACGGGACCCAACCCAACAGCACCCCAACTGTCCCCAATTCAGCCGCTGCTGAAACTGACCAGTGGCTGAGTCCAGGAAGCCCGAGGCAGAACAGCTCTGCTCCAGGCTTCCTGGAATCAGCCCCTGATCAGTTTCAGCAGCAGCTGACTTGGGTACACCTGGGACAGAGCAGCTGGGGTGCTCCTGGGTTGGTCTCACAGCGCCAAGGGTTGGTGCTACCAGACCAACCCGGCAGCCCCCCAGCTGCTCTGCCTCAGGCGTCCTGATTCAGCCGCTGCTGAAACTGACCAGCGGCTGACTTGGGGACACCTGGGGCAGAGCAGCTGGAGGGCTGCCGGGTTGGTCCAGTAGCGCCGAGGAGTGGCGCTGCGGGACCAACCTGGCAGCACCCCAGCTGCTCTGCCCCAGGTGTCCCCAAGAGCGGCTGGGGTGCTGCAGGGTTGGTCTCGCCGCACCAAGGGTCGGCGCTACCTGACCAACCAGGCAGCACTCCAACTGCTGCTGAAACTGACCAGCAGTGGCTGAATCAGGGATAGATCCGGACTATCAGGGCAGAGCCGGACTATCGGAAGGGAGGGCTATGAAGGGTCTGGAGTGGCATCCCCCCCCCCACCCCAGACCCCTCATAGCCCCCCCTTCCGATTGTCCGGCAAATCTGATACTCTAGCACCCCCTGGGTCCTAAAAGTGCCGGATTATCGGAAGTTTACTGTATCCATATTGAGGGGGGAATGGACTGTACAGCACAGAGTTCTGGCCCCAGCAGTGGCTAGGGTTGCCATGTGTCTGGTATTCACCTGGACGGTCTGGTATTTTCGCCTCCTGTCCGGTAAAAAAATTAAGAGACTACCGGACACCTAAAATGTCCGATATTTTCTGATATTTTCCCCGGCCAGGAGGCAAAAATGCTGGGCATCTGGCAACCCTATAAACAATAAATGTCCCCCTCTTCCCCCCGAACCTCCCAACACCCCCAGCCACCCAATCCCAGCCCCCATGCTTACCTGGTTCCACAAGGCTGCCAGCACAAAATGGCTGTGGACCAAGGGGAAGCAATAGTGCTCAACCACTCGCCCTGTTCCTATCCCTGCACTCACTCTTAAAGGGGACATGACGCTTTATTGTAATTTTTTTTTCTTAATAAGTCTTGGAGTCCTTTTTTTTTTTTTTCTTTTCCTCAACAACTTTGGTCTCTCCCCGCCCTCCCTTTTTTTCCTTCAACAGAATTTTTTCCCGATGCTTTTTTGGGGGGGGCATGAGAGGGGAAGAGGCATTCAGTATTTTTGTTTCAACCATCTGGCAACCCTAGCAGTGGCTGTGGAGGTCTGGCTCCAGCAGCAGCCAGGAAGCTCTGTTCCTGGTCACAGAGGTCCGGCCCCAGACCCAGACCCAGTCCTCTGTCCCAGCCCAGGCTGCACAGCTAGGCAGCTGCTGAGCTCTGCCCCTGCTGCACAGATCCAGTTGCAGAGCCAGGCAGCATCTGAGTTCCGCCTCAGCTGCAGAGCTCCGGCCCTGGCCACGGAGCCAGGAAGCTGCTGAGCTGTGCCCAGGCTACGCAACTCCAGCTGTGGCACTCTGCCCCAGCAGCACAGTGGCCAGCAGCATCTAGCAAGTCCTGGAGAGCTGGGGCAGCAGCAGGCCAGGCTGGAGCTCTAACCAGGTGGCAGGAGGGGACGGATATTCCCTGGTCCAGTAAATTCCCTCGTTTGGTACCAGTCAGGTCCTGAGGGTGCTAGACCAGCGAGGTCCAACTGTACTATTTTACAGATAATTTTGCTTTTGTCTGGCTTGTCATTGAACCTCTCAAACTGATTTTACTCAGAATACTTGGAAGACCCGTGCTTTCATTGATGCGAATTATCTTGCCACCAATGCAGATCACAATTTTTCCGCACCGTCCTGTTTTGTGTGGTTCTTGTCCATGTCCTTCCAGAAATCCTCCATAAAGGATCCATCCAACATGCTGGGGGCCTTCCTCTTGTTCTTTTCATGTCTCATGGATACCAATGGAGTATACGCGCTATCCATCTTTTGTCTCTCAATCTTACTACATAGCCAGCCCATCTCCTTTTACAATCATACATAACTTGGATGATATGATAGGCACCACTTCTTGCATGCAAATAGTCAATGGTAACATGCTGTAGCCTACTTACACCCACCATGCGTCCTTCCATTGCTCTTTGGGTGGTTTGCAGCTAGGATTCTTCTGTAAGTTTTTGCAGCCAAACAGCAATACTGGGAGGATACAGGCAGTCCCCGGGTTACGTACAAGATAGGGACTGTAGGTTTGTTCTTAAGTTGAATCTGTATGTAAGTCGGAACTGGCGTCCAGATTCAGACACTGCTGAAACTGACCGCCAGTTCTGACTTACATAGAGAATCAACTTAAGAACCCCAGGCGTCCCAAGTCAGCTGCTGCTGAAACTGATCAGCAGCTGATTCCAGGAAGCCCGGGGCAGAGCAACTCTGCCTCGGGCTTCCTGTAGTCAGCGCTGGTCAGTTTCAGCAGAAGCTGACTTGGGGACGCCTGGGGCAGAGCAGCTGGGGTGCTACTGGACCAACCCGGCAGCACCCCAGCTGCTCTGCCCCAGACGTCCTGATTCAGCCGCTGCTGAAACTGACCAGCAGCGGCTGAATCAGGACCTGGGGCAGAGCAGCTGGGGTGCTGCCGGGTTGGTCCAGTAGTGCCCACGGGCGCTGCAGGACCAATCGGCAGCGCCCCAGCTGCTCTGCCCCAGAGTCCAAAACAAAAGCCTGGTCTGCAGGGGGGGGGGCACACTAGCTGCGCCCCCCCCCAGCAGACCAGGGACACGGGGAGCAGAGCCGCAGCGGCAGCGGGGTGCCGCGCCTCTGAGGCTTTGCTCTGGCAAAGCCTCAGAGGCGCGGGACCCCCCCGCGGCTGCGGCTTCAGTCAGGGTGCCTGTGGTCTGCTGGGGACCGTCCCCAGCAGACCACAGGCACCCAGACTGGAGCGGCAGCAGCGGCGGTTCCCCGCGCCTCTGAGGCTTTGCTCTGGCAAAGCCTCAGAAGCGCGGGAACCCCCGCTGCTGCCGCATGAGACCCGGTGCCTGTGGTCTGCTGGGGACCGTCCCCAGCAGACCACAGGCACCGGGTCTCATGCGGCAGCAGCGGGGGTTCCCGCGCTTCTGAGGCTTTGCTCTGGCACCCAAGTGCCACAGGCACCGGCACCACAGGCACCACAGGCACCACTTGGCACCACAGGCACCGGCACCCAAGTGGCAGCAGCAGCGGTTCCCGCGCTTCCGAGGCTTTGCTCTGGCAAAGCCTCAGAAGCGCGGGAACCCGCCCGGTGCCCCTGGTCTGCTGGAGACGGTCTCCAGCAGACCAGGGGCGCCGGAGCAGCTTACGAACGGGGCTTTCTCGCCCCGACTTCCGGGGCGAGAAAGCTCCGTTCGTAAGTGCGGATCCGACATAAGTCGGATCTGCGTAAGTCGGGGACTGCCTGTACTGTTGTTAAAGAGATGGGCTTTCGCGGTGGTGGAAAGTTTGCAATCAGCAAAAACATTGCACAGATTCCCAAAGAAAATCCAACTTGACCGCCTCCTCCCGCTCAGCTCCAGGCCCAATTCATAGTCCATCTGCAATGCTTGTCCAAAATATACATATTGAGCCACCAGCTCAACGGACTGTCCATCCATCCGCATGACATACTCTGACCAATATGCATTTTTCATTCACTTTGTTTTTCCAGTGTGGATGGTCAGGCCAATCTCCTTCGCATCCTTACTGATGTCACCGAGGAGGATATAATTGCATTGAAAGCCAAAACATGACAAAACTATGTCATTGGCAAAATGACATCAATCTGAAATCTATCTTTCACTTCAATCCTCTGCAGAACGACTTCCAGGACACTGGCAAACAATTCTGGCAAACAACGTCCCCCTGCTTTACACCTCGCTTACATTCAATGATCAAGGAATCATCAGAATGTGTAATTTCTGTAGCTGCGTCCATTATAGCAATAGGAGAGCATTTAGAGCTGTATTTTGTTCCACCACGTTTTTTTTTAAAGTAAATAAACAACAAACATTGTGGGATCTTGTATCCTTTCAGTTATCTGCTTGATCACAAAAATGAAGTCCACTGTGGAGAATCTCCTATGAAAGCCTGCCTGTTCCCTTCTTATGTTTTCCTCAAGGACACCCTCAATATGGGCACAGATCATTCCCATAAAGACCTTATAAAGATGAGAAAGCAGGCAAATGGGTCGATAGTTGTGAATGTCTTCTTAGTCGCCTTTTTTTGGCAGAAGAACAGTTTGCAATCTCTTCCAATTTTTCAGAATTCTCCCCTCTTTAGTATCTTAAGAATCTCTCACTAAGTGCTTTTAGGAATGCATTATTACCCCAAAAATATTCTCACTAGAGACCACCCAGGGTTACACTAGAATGGGTTTATTGCCACTAGGTAAAACTAAAGAGGAGAGAGCAGCCACCAAAGATAGAGCTATCTCTCTCACACACACACAGACAAGCACACACACCCTCCATTCATTCACACACATTCATTCCTGCCCTCAGGCACTCACACACTTACACAGGCATACAGGTTGCAGAAGGAGCCAAGGCATCTGGATCCTGGAAGGTCTGTCTGCTCATCATGGCTGGGGAAGCTGGTCAGGAGGAGAGACACTGGAGAGGAGTTTCTCAGGAGCAGGGGAAGAAAGATTCTCAGGAGCAGGGGAAGAAAGAGAGAGTCTCACATGTGCTCCCTCTCTTTATATAGTGAACGGCTCCCGTGACTCCTTCACCTTGTCATCAGGGAGCATGCCCAGACTCCTCTTTATCCAGCAAAAGCAACAGTCTGTGATGACTCATCGCCATGTGCTCCACTGTTCCCAGTCTTCTGCAAACACAAACACACTCAGACTCAGGGGAGAATGCAATTTAGATAAAGTTACAAGCAAGGTAGCTGAGAGTTACAAAAGATTACAAAGTTGCATCTTACAGTAAGTTTCTGAGAGTTACAAAGATTACAAAGTTTGACAAAGATCACGAGTTGCAAGGTTTAACAAAGATCACAATGAGTTGTAGTTTAAGACCTTAATGTTTAGCGTACTTTCAGAAAACGCATGTGTATAAATCAAATAAGCTCAGGCAGAGGCTTTCTTATGCAACATGTATCGCCTCCTGTGCAAAGTTCTTCTACATATACTTGATCTAATCCTGCCTCTCTTCCCAACTCATCTTCTGAAGGGTTCTGCCACTTCTTTGTGGAGCACATCAGATTCAGGAGTGATGGAGCCCAGGTAAAATGGTTCCACTGCTGTTGCTGATGAAAATAGTTTGATGTAAAAGCGCTAGCAAATCTGTTCCCTTACTCGTCTGTTTGTCATTCTTCTATCATCTTCATCAGCAAATGTTCTTGGAAGAGTTTGACTTTGCAGAGAGCTCGGCATAAAATTCAGATAACTCATTTTTTCTTCAATTACCTTTTCCTGGTCTGCACGGCAATACTACTCATAATCTTCTATCATCTTCCTTCTCAACATTTTACACACAAGCTTACACCCCAGGCTGGTATCGCCCTTAGCTGCCATGTTGCTCCACTTGGCAAGAAGATCGAGGATTTGTTCAGTAAGACAATTTCTGGAGTCCTTTTGGCTTCTTCGCAGTGGCAGCAATTTTACATCTGTCAACTTCGCTAGAAAACAGTAGTGACTGGAATCAATATCTTCGGTTTTATCCATTTCCCATGACTCAGAGTTGACTACATACTTAAACAGATCTAAGAGGAACTGTTGTACCTGCATGCACTGCCTAATTGTCACCTGTATCCTTTCTTCCCATATGATGTTCATTTTGATTCTCGCTCTAACCTCTCAATGATTTGACTGTATACAGACGGCCAATTCTGAAATGAGTGTTACATCTGTAACCAGCCGCTTCTTGTCAACCAAGACATGACTGATTTAATTTCCTATTATGTCATTCAATGCTCACCAAACCCATCGCCTTCCAACCCTCTTCTTGAAGAATGTGTTCTTAATATGTAGACGTGAGGCTTCTGTATAACTGATTAGCCTTTCGCCTCTTTCATTTCTCATACCTGAAGCATATTGTCCTATGTTGTTTTCTCAATCTTCCCCTGTACCCACCATGGCACTGAAGTTGCCAAGCACCACTGTGCATGTTTTTTTCATCTGAAGAATTCTATCAAGTTCTTCATAGACCCTTTCCACTTCTTCATCTTCTGCAGTGGATGTCGGTGCGTAGGCTACAATTATTTTCATGGTGGTCCATTTGCTTATGCTCATCATGAGCACTCCGAAACGAAATGATAAAATTATCCATGAAATGATGTTTCCTGCCACCTTTGGGTGTACAATAAATCCAATGCCACCGACTTTTCCTTCCATTGCTCCCAGGAGAACTTGTGATCCATCCTTCCACTTTGCCATGGCTTCCTTTTTCCTTCTGGTTTCAGTATGGCAAGAATATCAATGTGAATATGATGCAAAGCTTCTAGTAATGTATCGACTTGTTCATCACTTGAGAGGGGTTGCACATTAAGTGTGCCCAACCTATAAATTGTACAAATGGACAGTCTCAATACTGTGAGATTCTTAGCACTCTCTGCCCCCACATCTACCACCATCACAATCACTGCCTAAGTGAGAAGGAATTGCATAGGACTGACTGCATAGAACTGATTTTATGCAAACGAAAACAAGGAGCATTTCAATATACTTATTTATATGAACTTTAAAAACAGAAATAAGATACACGAAGCTTTGCAACCAAGTCATTTCATTTAACAGACTACTTAAATTTGTCAGTTGCCAAAACATGTCAGGTAAAACACAGAATAAAGTAACAGAAACAAACTACAAGTTGTCTACATGTATTTTTTCCTCTGAGGACTATATCTCCGTTACCTAGACCTGTGGATTAATCTAATTTAATATCCTTATATAACAATATTGAAGCAAATCAATGCTAAGGAAGGAAAAGATAGTGAGCTATAGTTATCAGACATTATTATAGCCACCAGGGTCTATAACTTGACACCTGCTGTGAAGAGAAAGCTCTTCTAAACTGACAACTGCAGAGCCTTTTCCTTAGACAGAGGCCAAGCATCTTATTTCTATTCACTGTTATGAAAAAGAAAGATTCTAATAGAAGGCTTTTTGCACATTATCTACTTGCATCCTTTTAGAAACAATTTACAAATTATTTATCTGCACAGAGTACCTTACTAGACCACAATCCAAAACAATATTAAAATAGAATTAAAAGAATGTAGAATAGAGATTTGAAAAAACTAAGCAGAAATATTTGACACTGAACAAAACTGGCCAGAAATAGCCTTACATGCAACCAAGTGATGAACAAGCTGCTTCAACTCCTCTCATTGTAAGGAAAACTGACCACTGATAAACTCCACTCAAAATCCTATGTTTTGAGAACATTCATATCCAAAATATGAGGTTAGCCATTTAGTAGGTACTTAAAGACAAAATTGTAAATCCACTTCCTGTACTACAATGCAAATAAGTGATGGTCACATAAGTACCATCATACACCAGAAACCTACTGAGAGCTGTAGTTAACTACATACCTTCAGCTTACATACAGAACACATTATATGATCCATTGCTGACAGCCAATCCCTAATAAACAACTACATTTGCTCCTATCTCTCAACTAGAGGCAAAGAATCCCAGGGATCTTTATGAAGCATTCTTAAAACTTGAAGAAACAGGTTGAAAGAGCCAGACGGGTACCCAGAAGTCACCTAGCACAGGACAGGCCCCAAAAAAGCATATCATCAAGGAGTTACAACAGGGGTGGGCAAAAGCCACTCAGCGGCCGCATCCAACCCACCTACGGCTTTGATCTGGCCCGTGTGTCTGTTCCAGGCCCTGCCCCCTAGTGTGTTGCCTGGGAGCGGGAGCCATGAAAACTCTTTCAACTGCTTCTGTTTTAAGGGCTTGTGCCTTCTCTGTGGCTGGCAGGCAACACCCCCATGGAAGGCGCAAACCCTTTAAACACAAGCAGTTGAAAGAGCTCATGTGTCCCCAGCTCCCAGGAAACATGGTAGCAGTGAGCCCAGGATCAGAGAGCCCTTTAAATAGCAGGAACTGAAAGGGCTTGCAGCTCCTGTCTCTGGCTAACATGATGCCTGGGAGCAGCCGGGGAGAAGCAAGCCCTTTCAACTCCCTCTATTTAAAGGACCCACCCTTTCTGGGGCACCCCTCGACCACTTGAAACATTTTTAAGTGGCCCCCACTCAAAAATTATTGCCCACTCCTGGTCTACAACTTATCCTTGAAGTGTGATCCTTCATTCTCATAGAAGGCAGATCAATTCTTGTTTACAGGCAGCCCTCCAACATGAAATAATGCTTGACCTTCTGCTCAGAAACAGGGAGGAACTAATAGGGGAAGTAGCAGTGGGTGACAACCTCGGAAGCAGTGATCATGAGATGGTGGATTTCAGGATCCTGACCAAAGGAAGAAAAGAGAGTAGTAAAATATACACCTTGGACTTCAGAAAAGCAAAATTTGACTCCCTCAGAGACCTGATGGGCAGGATTCCCTGGGATGCTTACATGAAGGGGAAAGGAGTCCAGCAGAGCTGGAAGTATTTTAAAGAAGCCTTATTGAAGGCACAGGAAGAAACTATCCTGAGGCATAGCAAGAGAAGCAAATATGGTAGGAGACCGGATTGGCTTACAGGGGAAATCCTTGGTGAACTTAAGCACAAGAAGGGAGTTTACAAAAAGTTGAAACTTGGACAAATGACCAGACAAGAAAGGTTTCTACAGGCATGTTAGAAAGAAGAAGGTGATCAGAGAGGGTGTGGGACCCCTAGTGGATGAAGGAGGTAACCTAGTGGCAGATGATGTGGGGAAAGCTGAAGTACTCAATGCTTTCTTTGCCTCTGTATTCATGGACAAGGTGGGCTTCCAGAGTAATGTGCTAAGAGACACAAGATGGGATGAAGATGGAAAGCCCTTGGTGAGTAAAGAACAGATTAGGAACTATTTAGAAAAGCTAAACATACATAAATCCATAGGTCCGGACTTAATGCATCCAAGGGTACTGAGGGAGTTGGCAAATGTCATTGAGGAGCCTTTGGCCATTATTTTTTAAAAGTCATGGAAATCGGGAGAGATCCTGGATAACTGGAAAAAGGCAAATGTAGTGCCCATCTTCAAAAAAGGGAAGAAGGACACTAAGCTAGGGGGAGAGGTAGATACACTTCAGGGCAGAGATAGGGTCAGAGAGGAGCATTGACAGCAGATCCAAAGCTAGGATTATTCCCCTTTATTTGGCTCTGGTGAGGCCCTACAAAAAGGATGTAGATGCATTGGAGAGGGTCCAGTGGAGGGAAACCAAAATGATTAGGGGGCTGAAGCATATGACCTACAAGGAGAGACTGAGGGAGTTGGATCTGTTTAGTCTGCAGAAGAGAAGAGTGAGGGGGGATTTGACAGCAGCTTTCAACTTCCTGAAGGGAGGTTCCAAAGAGGCTGAAGAAAGGCTGTTCTCAGTAGTGACAGACTGCAGAACAAGGAGCAATGGTCTCAAGTTGTGGTGGGAGAGGTCCAGGTTGGATATTAGCAAAAACTATTTCACTAGAAGAGTGGTGAAGCACTGGAATGGGTTACCTAGGGAATTAGTGGAGTCTCCATCCCTAGAGATTTTTAAGTCTCAGCTAGACAAACCCCTGGCTGGGTTGATTTAGTTGGGATTGCTCCTGCCTAGGGCAGGGGGCTGGACTTGATGACCTTCTAAGGTCTCTTCCAGCTCTGTGGTTCTATGATTCTAAATACTCACCAGCAACTACACACTGCATAACAGAAACATAAAACCCATGGCCAATTCTGTCCACATGTATCTATACAAATTACACCATCACAGGACCTAACCATAGAAGCCACACCATCATGGGGCTCATTCACCTGCACATTGACTAATTAACATATGCCATTATGTGCCAGCAATGGCCTTCAACCAGGTACCCTGGCCAAATCGGACTGTCTCTATGCAAAAGAATAAATGGACACAAAATTAGACATCATGAATGGTAATATTCAAAAACCAGTAAGAGAGGACTTAAATCTCCCTGGACACTCAGTAACAGACTTGAAAGTTGCCATACTTCAGCAAACAACCCTTCAAAAAACAGACTGCAGCATACATCTGCAGAAGTGGAATTCATATGCAAACTTGACACTATCAGACTGGAGCCATGTCTATGCTGGAAAGTTACTGTGCAGTAAATCAACTCGCAGGATTGTAACTTCTGAGATATCCACACTGGCAAGGCACTTAATGCACACTAGCTTTGCAGTTGCTGTGCTCCAGGAAAACCGCCTCAATGAGAAGCATAGCGCTCACTGTTCTCTGGATACAAAGCTCGGGTGCCAGCGCAGACACCGTGGTGTTGTACTGCATTCTAACTGGCCCCTAATCTTGTATCTTATGTGCACTCACCCCCGAGCAACCAGTCAGTGCTAGGTTTGTGAACAGTACGTGTGTTTAATATGGGTTGTGGTAGTGCTGTGTCTAGTGTTAACAATGGACCCTGTGTAACATGTTGCAATTTGCCTTCAGAGACTTAATCTTGGGATGGCAGTCACTGATATCACCTGCTAAGAAGGCTGTGCAGGACCAGAAAACGGCCTTGATGTAGTTGAAGAGTTTGCGTGATATCATGAGTCAGGCTGCTGCTGAAAAAAAGAATTGAAGGAGTGGAGGAATACTGAAAGGAAGAAGAACACGGAGTGTCTCCTAAACATTATGGCGTGCCAAGCGCATAGCACTTCAGACAGAGCAGCTATTGACTGACCTGTCCCCTTCGGCCAGTGTCCCAAAACTGTTTTCCATAGATCTCCCCCATCACCGCCACCCAATTTGGCAACTGCCCTCACCCTGGGTTGCACCTACCATCCTCAGACTACATCCATGCAGACTCCCACAGGCACCCGATAAACTCAACACCCATCCCCGTGCAGTTTAGCTCTGATTAACTGCAGTTCCCATTACACAGCAAAGGAGATGGCAGGGTTACATATGAAATCTGGACCTACACAAATCTGCCAAGCTTTCGGGGTCTACCTCACCTTCTGTCTTCTTCCCTCCCTCCTATCCCTCACCATGACTCTCTTCCTTTCATCCACCAAGTGCAGATGTGTCATGCTTCATGTGTATTCAATACCTGTTACTTTTAATACATTAAATCCTTTTGTTTCATTAAATCCTTTTGTTTCAAAACAATCTGTTTTTCCATGACATGAAAGCAAACAAGCAAGCAAGCAAGCAAAACCCAACAAAGCAAAGGCACTTTCACACTAAATGCATTGCACAGACCAATCAGAGTAACCTACAGCAATGCAGTCACTGTACTCGCGTGCATGGCAACAAATATTACTGACTTTCAGCCTCAAATTGCTGCCTCAAAGCATCCCTGAAATGTATGGCCCCATGCTGTGCTCCTCTAATGGCCCTGGTCTCAGGCTGTTCACACTCAGCTTTCAGGATCTGTGTAACGGTGGTCCAGCCCTGAGTGAAGCTTTCATCCTTTACTTCACAAATATTAAGGTGGGTACAGCATGCAGCTATAACCATAAGATTGTTATCACCGACCAGGTCCAGCTTCCCAAACGCCTTCTAATAGCCAAAAGCACAAGCATCACAATTAGGGGTGTAAGATATGGTGTAACTAAATAGTTGTGTAACTGCATGAAATCTTATCAGTTACATGACTATCTCATAGTTCCCAGGGGTGGAGCCGGCAGCTAGTGCACTCCCAGCCCCACTCCTGAGGAGACTTCTGCCACCATGCGCTGCTGCATCTGTAGCAGGCAGAATCCTGTCTGCAAGGGGAGCCAGTTTAAAAAACAGCTCCCCACACAGACCGGCTGCCTGTTGCCCCACGCTCGTATCTCTGATACAGAGGGAGCAGCACAGGGTGGCAGTAGCCCCTGTCCATTGGGGGGTCTGAGCTCCCCGAGGCCAGAGGCGGCTGAGGGAGGGGGCAGGCCTCAGACAGAGGCTGGTCTGCAGCAGCACCCGTCTGTGGGGGGGTCAAGTTCCCCACAGACAGAGGCTGGTCCAGCAGCAGCCTCTGTCTGCAGGGGGTCTGAGCTCCCCACAGACAGAGGTTACTCCACCTCACACAGAGCAGCCTCTGTCCGCAGCAAGCCTGGGCCAGCCATGGACAGAGACTAGTCCAATAGCAGCTCCGTGAGGGGTGAAGGTCCGAGCTCTCCACAGCATTCACAAGCTTTACAGCAGCTTTTCCCGCCCCACCCTCCTCCATGCTACTGCCTCTAATAGAGGCTGCAGTGTGGGAGGGGGAGGTGGCACCAGGGAGCTGGTGCTGGGGGGAGCCAGCTTTTAATACATACTTGCCAAACTGAAGTTTCCATGTCATGCATATGGCCAGGGCTCGCCGAACCGCGGTGAGCCCCGCTCGCCAGCTGCACTGTCCGGCAATCTGCACATGCACAGATCGCCCTGCGCATGCACAGATCGCCCGAACCCGGCTCTTTCAGGTTACGATCTACTTGCCCGTGGCAAGGAGATTGTATTTGTCAATCCCTGCATATGACAAAGTGGGTTCCAGTCCACAAAAGCTTATATCCAAAACTTGAAGCCTGTCATCCTAAAAGTTAGATATTGGCTTTAACCTGATCTTAAATTCATCTGGATCTGTCCAGAGCAGACTTCTGGTAAACTTTTTCAAATCTACAAAGCAGAAGCCCAGAGCCTTGAAGCCCCGAGTTTCTGGGAAATATACAGTGAGAATTTATGTCATGGATTTATGTTATCCCTGAGGAATGAAGTGTTTCAGGTCCCAAGTTTTGTCTACATTATCAGTTATATCTTTAGATATATTTGTTATCAATATAACAATTGACAACAAATCCCTTTATGAATTTTAGTAAATCCAATCCCTCTGTGAAGCTTAGTAGTTCAACGAGTTCTAATGATATCCTGTGAGAATGTGTTTCACTGTCCAATTACGTGTTAACAGAAAATATTTTCTTCATTTACAATTTTGAATTTGCTACCCTTCAGTTTTTGCACTGTATTACAACAACAACCTGAGATATTATAACCTGTTGTTTTCCTTTGAGTCCTAACAGGACTTAACAAGGAATGTATAGTCTAACCATAAATGGCCAAGATCCACCCTTACATGCTTGGGTATAATTTTTTGAACCATGATAACTACAGATGCTTATTCGAGACCAAACTTTGTTTCTGTCTAAACACCATGATACACATTCAGCATGCTGAAGTCACTCCCAAAATAATAGATGAAGTAAACTGTGTCAGATTAAACCCCTTTTTCCAATCCCGTGGTTTGAATCTCAATCTCTTGCTTCATAAACCAATTTAACAGACTAATAAATACAATTTAAGGCCTTGTTTTTGCAAGTTGATCTGTGGATTTGGATTCCAGAACTAATTAGTTCTGTGCAAGTCTCCACCTGCAGGAGCAAGACACGGTTATTACACACTTGCTGGAGAGTGGGACATGGTGTGTGTATGTGTGCGTTCGTAACTCATTATTTAGCATGTGCGCTATTAGCCTTTTCCCTAAAATTTCTCATCTTTTCATGACTGGTGTAACTTCTATGGTGGGAGCACCTAAGAAGGGATGGTGCCAGGTAGCCAGGAATGTTTTAATCACCATATCCTCTAACCTGGAGGTCTTTTTTGAGTTTATTATCTAGGAATTAGATAATTAATTATGATATTAACAAGGTGATATGATTAGTCATTTATAATTTATTTTGTATTGTGAATTTTAAATTATCAGGTAGGAATTTTGTAGTTTGTTTTTAAATAAGTCTAAATTGACCAAAAAGTGCTAATTGTGGTTAAAATTTCTGGGAAGTCAGCACTTGGCTTCTGGAAGCTTGGAGCATAGAAGATTAGTTATATTTTATGCATTACACTACCCGCCAGGAGATGTAAAGAATGGCCATGGGTAGATAAGAATGGTGGAGGCTTGTTTGAGATCTAGCAGTGCTGGAAGGATTCAGAATACCAAGCTATATGTGGTTTTGTGGGGGGAGATTTGTTTTGAATAAGCAGATTTGATAATGAGCATTTCCATTTTAATGCCTATTGTTGAGTTAAACTGCAGATTAAATTTTGTAATGTAAACTATGCTTTGCTGGAGAGTGGGAGTTGGTGTGGGCATTTGTAACTCATTATTTAGCATGTGAGCATCTTTATGTCCTCATATTATCTCTAGTTATCCAAAATATGGATGCAAAATGTTACAGGGATAGCTTCAATTTGCATTTTGGCCTAATGTTTATGTTTTGCAAAACAAACTTCCATAAAATCTAAAACCAGAAGATTTCTACTTCTTCATGATTTACATGAAGAATGTGGATTAAAAAAAACAAACCCAAACACACACACACGTATCCTGCAGTACTGACAGAATGCAAAACACAGTAGTGCTTGGGCAGCTTACAGTGAAAGGAGCTATAATCAAAAGCATACATTTCATCTGATTTTCATTGCTCGATTTATAGGTGCAAAAAAGTCAGAGCATAAACGATTTCAAATATGTAAAGTGTGAGAACGAAAAGCACTTTAATTAGCGGATAAATCAGTTCCAGGATAAACAAAACGGCATTACTCACAACTTCAATTCAAGAAGGTGCACCGCCCACCACCTTTAAAATATCTAACTGCGAAGGATTCCTCTTCCTCTCATCCCAAAACAAGTACTACGAGGTTTGTTGTGTTACCATCACCTTACAGATATACTGTGTGAGACTATAAAGCAATGCAGCACAGGAAACTTTGGGAAAAGGGAAGCCTAAGTATTTCCCAGGCAAGGAAGAACGAACACGATATCCAGGGACAGCTCGAGGATGAGAAACGCGCACTTGTCAAGCAGCGCCGCTCCAGAGACAGGAAGGGGTGTGAGTCGTCCATTAAACGGGAAGCCACAAAACGACTTTCTAAGCCCCGAAGCAGCCAGGAAAATACAAACATGGTCACTTCTTCCGCGCTACATGCGTAGGAGCCACAACCCGCGAAGCAAGAGGGACGACAATGGAGACCCCCCCCCCCCCCCCCAACTGAACTGCCACCTCCGCCAGCACGAGCAGAAGGAGCCGGAGCCGTGGAGAGGGGAAGGAGGGGTGGCGAGGAGGAGCCTCCTCCTGCCCCACTGACCCTCGGCCCGGAAACCAGCTGGGAAGCCCTAGCCCGGGACAGAGCGAAGCAGCCGGTGGTTTCCGAGCCTCGGGGGCGACTCTCGCTCTCCCCGCGTCCACGCCGAGCCCGGGGCCGCTGCCAGGCGCTCGGGAGGCAGCACCCGGGAAAAGTTGCGCCCATGCAGTAGCCCAGGCGGGGCGCGGGGCAAGTGCCCCCTTCCCTGCCGTCAGCAAACACGTGCCCGGGGCACCTGGGCAGGGGCGCTTGTGCCCGGCAGCGGGGGAGGACGCCGCAGATGCCCGGGGCAGGGAGGACGGGGGTGGCCGCGCCCAGCCCCGGGAAAGGAGGAAACGACACAAGTCCCCGAGGCCCGCAGCCCCGCGCACTCACCCGCTGCTCGCGGCGGCTCCGACATTGGCGGCTCCTCCTGGCCGCGGCCGCTGCTTTGCCCGACGCGTCCCCCCTGCCTGACGCTGAGCCCTTCCCTCCTCTAGGCAGAGCCACCCGCCCCGGCCGCGGCTCCGCCTCTCGGCCCGCCCCTCAGCGCCGAGCTCTGGAGCCACCCGCCCGCGGAGCCGCCTTCCCAGAGGCCGGACGAGCCGCCTCTCACGTCTCCCGGAGAACCCCGCCCGCCCGGGGCAGCCTGGGCTGAGAGACTCCGTGGGGCGGGCAGCGTCCTCGCACCCGGCTGAGCGGTGGGGTGGGCAGCCGTGTCCCCACGCGGGGCTGTGGGGTGGCTTAGCGGGGGCAGCCGTGTCCCCACGCGGGGCTGTGGGGTGGCTTAGCGGGGGCAGCGTGTCCCCACGCGGGGCTGTGGGGTGGCTTAGCGGGGGCAGCGTGTCCCCACGCGGGGCTGTGGGGTGGCTTAGCGGGGGCAGCGTGTCCCCACGCGGGGCTGTGGGGTGGCTTAGCGGGGGCAGCGTGTCCCCACGCGGGGCTGTGGGGTGGCTTAGCGGGGGCAGCGTGTCCCCACGCGGGGCTGTGGGGTGGCTTAGCGGGGGCAGCGTGTCCCTACGCGGCGCTGTGGGGTGGCTTAGCGGGGGCAGCGTGTCCCTACGCGGCGCTGTGGGGTAGATGAGGAGGGACAGTGTCCCCATGCCGAGTAGTGTGGTTGGTGCGGGGCACTGTGTCCCCACGCGGGGCTGTAGGGTGCGCAGTGTCCGCGCCCCGAGCTACAGGGTGAGTTGGGGGGAGTAGAGTGTCCCCACGCGGTACTGCGAGGTAGGTTTCGGGAGGGCGGAGTGCTTGAAACGGGGGAGGGGAGTGGACAACATATGCAATAAAAAAACACCCCGTGTGTTGGGGCACGAGTGTTTCTCTAGGGAAGAACCAGTAACCACCAGTGTTGGTGGGAAGGGTGCATTTATCGGGGAAATCCTTCTGAGCTGTCATAGGAGATGAGAGAGAGAAAGAGAGTTTGCTAGGGGGAAGATGTACTTGAAGGCGTAAGCCTCTCTGTCTTTGATTTTTTTGGAAGAGTTTTCTTCAGATACCCCGTCTGAGAGGAGGAGGAGGACGAATTTTCTTTTCAGATACCCGGTCTGTAGCAGGCAGGATACAACCAGTGAAGAGAGTCCTTTTTCTGTCTCTGAAAATCCTGCCCGACCATTTAGTGCTTTTGCAGGAGGAATTCTCATTGTAAACAGACTAGAGAAAAAGGGGACAAATTACACTAGAGGCAAAGAAAGAACATTGCTCTCACAGGAAGAGCGCCTGGACAGTTAACAGCGTCAATCACTGAAAGCAGATTTGTTATGGCAACATGCAAAGAAGAGCTAGAGATCCTCTAGATGCTGGCTCTGATGTCATGCATTTAGAATAAAATTAACTGTAATTTTCAAATCTTACAGAGAAAAGTAGCTTTGGTTGGTAATTGGCAAGCTGATGGGGAAGACTGTCTAGAGGGATGATCCAGCTGTTACTCAGAATGGTTTTAACTGGGTGAGACATTCTACTAAATCCCTTATGAGGGTTTTTTTAAAAAAAGCAGATTTAAATGTAATGCAAACAGCTAGATTTTGCAAACCTTATACTGGGTGAATACTTACCTAAATTGTGCTATGAAATTAAATAGGCATAATATTAGTAAGTGCTCACCAGTATGAGTTAAGTGTTGCACAATTTCAACCCAAATGGGTTATAGTTCTCACCAAATAAGTAAATGTTGGCAGGTCTGAGATTACTTTTGGATTTTGCTGTAGTGTAGAATAGATTGTAAGCCAATCCACACAAAATAAGAATAATGTGCCTTTGGGTAATAAATGGGGAGGGAGGGGCAGTGCACACTTAATTCTTAAATCATTTCTAATGAATTGCTGATAATTCAAACTAAAATTTCAGAAATGTGTTGCTTAAATTTATCTCAGAGGCTTGCTGAAGTAGAATACAGTCACTGTACTAGAGAATACAGATATTAATTTCAAAAGGTCTTTTCAGAGTAGTAAAGTTATGCACATGCATAAGTGTTTGCATTTAGCATGTATTTTAAAATGAAATTGCTTTAGTTTGCCACACAAAGCAATAAGTAGGTGAGTGGCTAACGCCTTAATCCTGAAAGTGGTTCATACAAGCAGACCTTTACACCTGTGTGAAGCCTCACTACAATTCTGTAGGGGTCCATCTTCATATTTGGAGGATTGGAATCTATGTTTCCATTACATCCCAGAGATATTCTAGTGCAGTGTGCATGCCCTGTGTGAAACTGTTTTATGCCATTTAAAATTGTACTTTTTTTGGTATTTCTGGAGCATCATTCCTTAAATTCAGTACCTTACATTGAGTAGTTCCTAACTCCATATGTAGCCCTCTTGACTTCAGTGTGTGTGAAGGTTGCATAATGAATATTTCAATGACTCTACAGAGAGCAGTTATATTATCATTACTAAGGGACTTATTCATCTAAAATTCTTGGCTCCCTAGGTACCAGCTGTTCAGACTCCATGAATTGACACTTCTAGAGCCTAATCATAATTCATGTTTCAATGATTAAGGTATATTGATAGACTTTTTTGTTTTAAATTTTGCATCCCCTTTCTTTGGAAGGTGAAGATCTGAATAAATAAACCTGATGCAGCAAATAAAAATTAATCCATGCTAAGGGTGTATTTGTTTTTAATTATAAGAAACAAATACTATGGAGGTCCAAGTACAACAATAACAAATCAGGCAGAGTGTTGAATGTGTGTGCAAGGATTCATTTATATGCAATTTACTCTCCACTACAGGCAGTCGCCGAGTTACGCGGATCCGACTTATGTCGGATCCGCAGTTACGAACAGGTATTTTCTCGCCCCGGAGGACTGGAGCGGCGGGATGCCTGGTCCTGCCGCCCGCCTCCTCCGGGGCGAGAAAAGCTGCTCCCCGTCTCCCTGGTCTGCTGGGAGAGCCAGCAGACCAGGGAGACGGGGAGCAAAGCGGTGGAGGACCCGGGCCGGACCGCGGCGCTTCCAGCTGATCTGAAAGCGCCGCGGGTCCGGCCCGGGTCCTCCGCCGCTTTGCTCCGCGTCTCCCTGGTCGTCTGGGGGGGGGACGCAGCTAGTGCCCCCCCGCCAGCAGACCAGGGAGACGCGGAGCAAAGCCCGGGGCCTGTGGTAGAGCAGGTGGGGCGCTGCCGGTTGGTCCCGCAGCACCACTCCTTGGCGCTACTGGACCAACCCGGCACCCCAACCCAGCACCCCAGCTGCTCTGCCCCAGGAGTCCTGATTCAGCCGCTTCTGATCAGTTTCAGCAGCGGCTGAATCAGGACGCCTGGGGCAGAGCAGCTGGGGTGCTGCTGGGTTGGTCCGGTAGCGCCGAGGAGCGGCCGTGCTACTGGACCAACCCAGCAGCACCCGAGCTGCTCTGCCCCAGGGGTCCCCAAGTCAGCCGCTGCTGAAACTGACCAGCGGCTGACTACAGAGTAACCCGGGGACTGCCTGTATTACAAACAATTCAGACATACCATGAAAATTAGCTTGGCTGCTACAAAACCAAGTTACGCAATCTACCATCGTTTTGTTGAGCTAACACAAAATGGAAGATCATAAATCATTACAAATTAATAGAAGTTGAAATAATTTAATCAGAGTCTCTGTTACAAGATTCCTACAAGTAATACTCTCAAGCTAATACCCTATATGAGGGTTGGGCAATACTTTTTCCAGGGGGGCCACTTAATGAATTTTGCTATGTGGACATGGGCCAGCTCCACCCCCAGAAGGGGTGGAGCCTGTGGTAGAAGGGACAGGGCTGGGGACAAGTCTCCCCCCAGAGTTGTCTGGGGCTGGAGTCTTTAAATTAAAAACACAGTAAAGGGCTCCTGACTCCTGGCCCTACCACTACCGCATTGCCTAGCAGCTGCTGGGGTTGCTGCAGCTATTTAAAAGGTATGTGGCTCTGGCCCCTGCCGTGTAGCCCCGCGACTGGGAGCCATTTAAATAGGATCCTACTGCCTGAGCCACTGCCTGGAAATTTGGTGGCACAGGCAGCAGGATATAAATAGAAAGCACCCAGATGAAGTCTGTGGGCCAGATCCAACTGTTAGGCAGGCAGGATCCAGCTCCTGAGCTGCATGTTGTCCAGCACTGCACTACATAGTAGAAAAAAGAGACATAATTTCTTCTGTGATGTCTGAGATCTAAAATCAAAACAATAAGGACAGCTAGGATCTCTTAATTTTCTCTAAATATGCCATTAATGAAAAGGAAAACATTCTGTTCTGAAATAGAAATTGCTGCTGCTGGTGAAAGTTTAACAAAAATGTTTACACCAAAATTGTAATCAAAATTTAATTCTACCATTTTATTAACATTAATATTTTCGTTTACAGTTTTAATGAGGACAGTACCTTGAACCTGATTTTGCAATGTTGTCTTGCACAACAAGCTCATTGTCACACGAGCTGTTCAAATGGTCCTGCTGATTTGAATGAAGGTTGCTGGATTATGCCCTTTTACTGTATTTTAGGATCTCTCCGAAAGAAGGGGGTGATTTTCCTCATTTTTGATTACATATATTTCAGCTCAGCTGTCTCAGAAATAATACCAAAGTGTGTTCTATTGATCATGTGTATATTTTTTTAAAAAGGTGTCTAAAAGGTGTCTGTGTTTAGGCTTCTAAATAAATGGACTGGTTTTCAAAAGTACTGAGACCCCAGTAGCTCCCATTATTATACAAGCCCATCCAAATCTGATGAGATTGACTCTCCAAGAGTCCTTCACTGAAGAAATCGTATGCCCAACAGATGGTGACAACCCCACTAACCTATAATGAGGAAACTGATTTCAAGTGTCCAATAAGTATAAACAAAAATGACTGTAAAATTATGAAGCCTCAAAATCTTGTTCTTTTACACAAAACTATATTGAATAATTAACTAGATGTCCTGCTTTTCAAGATTAGGGTGTACCCAGTAGCTCCTGCTGACTTTCAGAGGCAACACAGTATTTATTTTAGAGCTGCTTATCATTGAGTGACCCTGTAGAACAGTGTTTTGTTATGCTCCCCCAGTATAACTTATCTAATGCCTGGCAGAGAGAGAGAGAGAGAGAGAAGTGTTTCTTTGGAATAGGTTCCAAATTTAACTGACTCAAAAGTGCTTGTATGAAGTGGTAATCATTATATCTTCCCTGCCAATTCCTGCTGCACAAGCAGAGCCCAACTACTTTTCAACATAATTGGGTTACATCAGTTTACGTTTTCAAGGCAATCTTGCTAAGAAACATTAAAAAACATTAGACTAGAAACATTAAAAAAGCTACAATTTTGTTTTAACATTTCGAACTTCCTCATATTAGGGGAACCCCTTTCTAATGGAGATTGTGGGGATGAAAAGGCCATGCTTGTGAGTACAGGCAGTCCCCGGGTTACGTACAAGATAGGGACTGTAGGTTTGTTCTTAAGTTGAATCTGTATGTAAGTCGGAACTGGCGTCCAGATTCAGCCACTGCTGAAACTGATCAGTTTCAACAGCGGCTGAATCTGGAGGCCAGTTCTGACTTACATACAGATTCAACTTAAGAACCCCAGGCATCCCCAAGTCAGCTGCTGCTGAAACTGATCAGCAGCTGATTCCAGGAAGCCCGGGGCAGGGGCTTCCTGTAGTCAGCCACTGGTCAGTTTCAGCAGCAGCTGACTTGGGGACACCTGGGGCAGAGCAGCTGGGGTGCTGCTGGGTTGGTCCAGTGGCGCCCAGAGCGGTGCTACGGGACCAACCGGCAGCGCCCCAGCTGCTCTACCACGCGTCCGGAGCAAAGCAGCGGAGCACGGGGGCAGCGGGACAGCCCAAACGCGCCGTGGCTATCCTGCTGCCCTCGGGCTCCGTGGCTTTGCTCTGCTTTGCTCTCCGTCCCCCTGGTCTGCAGACCAGGGGGACGGGGAGCAGAACAGAGCAGAGCAGAGCAAAGCGGCGGAACACACGGCCAGCTGACAGCCCAGACGCGTCTGCAGACCAGGGGGACGGGAAGCAGAGCAGAGCAGAGCAAAGTTGCGGAGCACGCGGCCAGCTGACAGCCCAGACTGCAGACCAGGGGGACGGGGAGCAGAGCAGAGCAGAGCCGCGTGTTCCGCCGCTTTGCTCTGTTCTGTTACTTAAGTCTAATTTACCCCTATATCTTTTAAGAGCCCAGTAAGCAGTGGAAGTGTTGGTAATGTTGCTAGGCAATATTGACCTCCCATGGTTTGTCAAATTCCCTGGTTGGACACCAGTCGGGTCCCAAAGGTCAAGACAGGTTCAACCAGTACATAATTAATTAAAAACATGGATTTTTCAAAAAGATTTAGCAAAACAAGGTACTGTAGATCAAGATTTACATTTAGCAAGTAATGATATAGTCTCTTTAAAATTTTGTTCATTTCAAAATAATCTTGACTTCATGGACAGAGAAAAAAATCTTACATTTTTGCTATGGTTCAGTAGTAATGAAGATATTAATCAGTTGCTTTCTTTATTTTTCTTCTATTACAGTAGACATTTACTTGCTTTTATATTTAACACTGTTCCGTCTTGTACTGTATTTATATCCACCTAATGGTTTCTGTTATTCTGAGTGTTTGAAGGTTCTCTTGAAATTTATTTCACTTTCTTTTCATCTGGTGATCTGCGAGCTAAGTGATCACACACCAATTCACAAACCCAATGAAAATGGACAGATATATAGGTGGAGTTTAATTTACATCTGCTGCTCCTTTGCCCTTCTCACATCAGACTTATGTAAGAAGATAATAATGGCAGCATAACCTGGCAGTTCCTTGTGTAGCACAGTTAAAGGAAACTCGGTTCATTTATTATTAAGCTGTAGCCTCTTGGCATAAAGTATGGAAAAATAAATACACCTGAGTTGCTGAGCACCTTCTGCAAAACAGGCTTTACTAAGGGATTTGGCATCTTGCATGATCCCTGGTTTAATGAGTATCTGTAAGAATGAAGTGTTTCTTCATGTTCTTTTTCATAACAAGATGATTCATCTAAGGGTATGGCCTTTATACAAAAACATTAAAGTGTTATGAAGGAGGGAGAAGGTGGGCGTTTTTAGTATTATTTTTGGAAAATCACTTTTAACTCTACAAACTGCTGTTAACTCTTAATACAGTAAGGTACAGTAAAACTCCATTGGTCCGGCATCTGACGGTCCGGCACTCCTGACGGTCCGGCACCATCAGGAACCCAGAAGTGCTCCGCAGCCGGACCATTGGAGCTGCTCTGCCTCCAGCTTTCCCTATTCAGCCGCTGCTAAAACTGACCAGCGGCTGAATCGGGGAAGCCGGAGGCAGAACAGCTGAGGCGCTGCAGGGTAGGTCCCCTAGCGCTGCCCCTGGGGGCTGCGGGACCAACCCGGCAGCACCCCAGGCGTCCCCGATTCAGCCGCTGCTGAAATTGACCAGCGGCTGATTCCGGGAAGCCCGGGGCAGAGCTGCTCTGCCTCAGGCTTCCTGGAGTCAGCTCTTCGTCAAGTTCAGCAGCGGCTGACTTGGGGACGCTTGGGGCAGAGCAGCTGGGGTGCTGCTGGGTTGGCCCCTCACTGCCGCTCCTCGGCGCTACGGGATCAACCCGGCAGCACCCCAGCTGCTCTGCCCCAGGCGTCCCCAAGTCAGCCGCTGCTGAAATTGACCAAGAGCTGACTCCAGGAAGCCCGGGGTAGAGCAGCTCTGCTTCGGGCTTCCTGGAGTCAGCTGCTGATCAGTATCAGCAACGTCTGACTTGGGGACTCCTGAGGCAGAGCAGCTGGGGTGCTGCTGGGTTGATCCAGTAGCGCCAAGGAGCGGCGCTGCAGGACCAACCCAGCAGCACCCCAGCTGCTCTGCCCCAGGTGTTCCCAAGATCAGCTGGGGTGCTGCCTGGTTGGTCTCACCGCGCCAAGGGTCGGCATTACCCCGACCAACCCGGCAGCACTCCAGCTGCTCTGCCCCAGACGTGTCCGATTCAGCCGCTGCTGTTCAGTTTCAGCAGCGGCTGAATCAGGGACGCTTGGGGCAGAGTCAGACTATCGGAAGAAGGGGCTATGAGGGGTCTGGGGTGGCACCTCCCCCACCCAGACCTCTCATAGGTCCCCCTTCCGATAGTCCGGCATATCTGATAATCCGGCACCGCATGGGTTCCAAAGGTGCCGAATTATTGGAAGTTTAATGTATATAAGAACTGGGACAAATAACATTCTTGAAATTAGGCACATTCTTAGGTACTCTGTTAAACTGGGGGACTTAGAAATGAAACAGTTGATTATTTTAAATATTGAATTCAAATGTTTGTTAGGGCTGGTATTCAGATCTAGTAATACAGTAAAGCACTATATTGTTGTGTAGCAAACAGAGGCTCAGTTTCCAGTCCCATGCTCTCATTTTATGGTATTTGCTCATATACTTTGAAGATTTTGCTCTCACTACCCATGCAGTTGTCACTAGCTGTTTTCAGACAGAATTAAAAGCATTTTGTGCACTCGATAAATAGCTTTTGGATCACATCCTTCTGTTGCTTGCACATAGTTGCACAATACAATAGAACCTTCACTGGCAGGCCACTTATATATAGCACTATTTCAAAACACTTGCAGATTCTTGGGTAACTAAATATTTGAAAAGATATTTTGTAAGCCTTTTGACTCCTTGCTTATTTGAAATGTGTATCATTTGCTCCTGACAGTTATTTCGGTTTTTTGTTTCATAGGCTAAGCTGAATGCTAGCCTTCCCTTTTCCTCTAGTGTGTAGAAAGCAAAGTCTGCATCTGGAGATATGCATGGGGATTTTACTTTGCAAATGGAAAAGCATGCTGGCAGGATAAAGGATAAAAGTCTTTGAAGAGCTCTTTTGAAAATGGAAATCAGCCCATTAACTCCTTTAGGCTGCAATCTTATTCATCATTATTTCCAAGTATTTTTCTCACCCATTCACCAAAATACATTCCAAGTTAAAAAATAGTCTCAGTAAGCTGTGTATATTGGTATGTAATGTATATCTACAGTAATTAATACTTAAACATTTTATACATAAAAATGCAGCAGAACAGATATATTAAAAATCAAATTGGTGGTCTTAGTAAACAGAGGATTAAATAAATACAGTTACCAATACTGGCATTCTTATCATTGAATGCAATAGACTTTACTTTATTTCCTCAGTACTGTAGAAGTGATCTTTGCATCATGAGTGAGATAAAATCGTGGGGAAGTTTGAGAGAAGCTTGCATTGTTCTTGCCTGTGCAATGTTTTGCATTTTTGTTGCCTATGCAATACTTTTTTCATGCATCTTCAACTCTCAATCCAATGCAAAATTCACTTAAAAATTAATAAATAACATTGAATCCATATTATAAGGGTATGTTATACTTTACCAGTATATTGTTTGAAGATATACCATGTTCAATTACATCTGATAATGAATTCCAATAATGTATAATATCAAAACAGTAAATATTTGTTTCACATTCACGATGTCTTGTATGTACATTGGTCTTACAGTATAAAAGAAATGTATACTGTTTTAAACCTTAACTTCATTTCTTCATTTACATAAACTAAACAACAAATAGGAGAGCATTTTGGGATCCAAATCCAGATCAGTTAGTTATGGGTTTATTATATGTGCCAACCCAAACAGAACTCTTTCTGGGAAATTATCTATCTTAGACTTAAGAATTTGAAGTGTAAAAAATAAGTAGACTATTGACCCACTGAACAGAATTATATTAATAGTGACTACTGTTATGAACCCAGCTCATTGTTCAATTCTGCAGCCCTTACACAAACAACCTATGAGTAAGAGCTGCAGGGCAGAATCATAGGTTACTATATACACATCGGGTTTATTTTTAATAGTCCTAGACTTGTTTATGAAAAAGGAAGATTTTTTTAAAAACTTTTAATGATCTTTTATTGTTCTTTTACAGGCCTGAGCATCTGCTACAGTTAGGCCTCATCTACAATGGCAGCAGTGGTAGCGTGAAAGGTGCAAACACTCTGCCCGTATACACACACATACACACACACACACACACACACACACACATCTTGGAACTTGGAAATGGCGGAGATGCTCAATGACTTCTTTGTTTCGGTCTTCACCGAGAAGTCTGGAGGTGTGCCTAACGTAGTGAATACAAGCAGAGAGAGGGTAAGTTTAGAAGATAGGATACAAAAAGAACAAGTTAAAAATCACTTAGGAAAGTTAGATGTCAGCAAGTCACCAGGTCCTGATGAAATGCATCCCAGGATACTCAAGGAGCTGATAGAGGAGGTATCTGAGCCTTTAGCTATGATCTTTGAAAAATCATGGCAGACAGGGGAGATTCCAGAAGACTGGAAAAGGGCAAATATTGTGCCCATCTATAAAAAGGGGAATAAGAACAACCCAGGAAACTACAGACCGGTCAGTTTAATGTCTGTCCCAGGGAAGATAATGGAGCAGGTAATTAAGGAAATCCTATGCAAACACTTGGAAGGTAATAAAGTAATAGGGAATAGCCAGCATGGGTTTATGAAGAACAAGTCATGCCAAACTAATCTGATAGCTTTCTTTGATAGGATAACGAGCCTTGTGGATAAGGGAGAAGCAGTGGATGTCATATACCTAGACTTTAGTAAGGCATTTGATATGGTCTCGCATGATATTCTTATTGATAAACTAGGCAAATATAACTTAGATAGGGCCACGATAAGGTGGGTGCATAATTGGCTGGATAACCGTAGTCAGAGTTTTGTTGTTAATGGTTCTAAATCCTGCTGGAAAGGGATAACAAGTGGAGTTCCTCAAGGGTCTGTTTTGGGACCTGTACTGTTCAATATCTTCATCAATGATGTAGATATTGGGATAGAGAGTACGCTTATTAAGTTTGCAGATGATACCAAACCGGGTGGGGTTGCGACTTCTTTGGAGGATAGGGACATAATTCAAAATGACCTTAGCAAGTTAGAGAAATGGTCAGAGGTAAACAGGATGAGGTTTAATAAAGAGAAATGCAAAGTGCTCCACTTAGGAAGGAACAATCAGTTCCATACATACAAGATGGGAAGCGACTGTCTAGGAAGGAGCATGGCGGAAAGGGATCTAGGGGTCATAGTGGACCACAAGTTGAATATGAGTCAACAGTGTGATGCTGTTGCAAAAAAAGCAAATATGATTCTAGGTTGTATCAACAGGTGTGTTGTAAGCAAAACTCGTGAAGTCATTCTGCCGCTCTACTCTGCGCTAGTTAGGCCTCAGCTGGAGTACTGTGTCCAGTTCTGGGCGCCACATTTCAAGAAAGATGTGGAGAAATTGGAAAGGGTGCAGAGAAGAGCGACAAGAATGATTAAAGGTTTAGAGAACATGACCTATGAAGCCAGGCTTCATGAACTGGGCTTGTTTAGTTTGGAAAAAAGAAGATTAAGGGGGGACATGATAGCGGTTTTCAAATATCTAAAAGGGTGTCACAAGGAGGAAGGAGAAAATTTGTTCCTCTTGGTTTCTGAGGACAGGACAAGGAGTAATGGGCTTAAAGTGCAGCAGGGGAGGTTTAGATTGGACATTAGGAAAAAATTCCTAACTGTCAGGGTGGTCAAATATTGGAATAAATTGCCAAGGGAGGTGGTGGAATCTCCCTCTCTGGAGATATTTAAGAACAGGTTTGATAGACATCTGTCAGGGATGGTGTAGACGGAGCTTGGTCCTGCCTTGAGGGCGGGGGGCTGGACTCGATGACCTCTTGAGGTCCCTTCCAGTCCTATTATTCTATGATTCTATGATTCTATCTACCCGTCACAGCATAGAGCGAAGTATGTCTATATTGTACTGCGTAGCAGTGAAAGACATTAGCAGGGGAAATGTGGTGAGGAAAGGCTCAGTTAGCAGGGAGGCAGCAGGACACGGCACTGCTAAAAAAGATAGTGTAGATGGGGAAGATATTGGTTGGGTGTGTAGAAAGCAGTGTAGGGTACATACCCTGTAGTTCAGGCATGGCTTTAGTTGCCTAAGCAGTATGGCATTGTAAAATTCTATTTATATGCACACTGGGGTATGTAGTGTATGTCCAGTACATGCTGATTCCTGCCATAAGGAGTGTACATGTACCTTTTGGCTACGTCTAGATTGGCATGATTTTCCGGAAATGCTTTTAACGGAAAAGTTTTCCATTAAAAGCATTTTCGGAAAGCGTGTCTAGATTGGCAGGACGCTTTTCCACGAAAGCACTTTTTGCAGAAAAGTGTCTGTGGCCAATCTAGACGCGCTTTTCCGCAAAAAAGCCCCGATAGCCATTTTCGCGATCAGGGCTTTTTTGCGGAAAACAAATCTCTGCTGTCTACACTGGCCCTCTTGCGCAAAAGTTTTTTGGAAAAAGACTTTTGCCCGAACAGGAGCAGCATAGTATTTCCGCAAAAACACTGACAATCTTAAATGAGATCGTCAGTGCTTTTGCGGAAATTCAAGCTGCCAGTGTAGACAGCTGGCAAGTTTTTCCACAAAAACAGATGATTTTGCAGAAAAACTTGCCAGTCTAGACACAGCCTTTGGCTACGTCTACACTGGCCCCTTTTCCGGAAGGGGCATGTAAATTTCACTAGTCGTCGTAGGGAAATCCGCGGGGTATATTTAAATATCCCCCGCGGCATTTAAATAAAAATGTCCGCCGCTTTTTTCCGGCTTTTAAAAAAGCCGGAAAAGAGCGTCTAGACTGGCCCCGATCCTCCGGAAAAAGTGCCCTTTTCCGGAGGCTCTTATTCTTACTTTGAAGTAAGAATAAGGCTCTTATTCTTATTCTTTGAAGTAAGAATAAGAGCCTCCGGAAAAGGGCACTTTTTCCGGAGGATCGGGGCCAGTCTAGACGCTCTTTTCCGGCTTTTTTAAAAGCCGGAAAAAAGCGGCGGACATTTTTATTTAAATGCCGCGGGGGATATTTAAATCCCCCGCGGATTTCCCTACGACGACTAGTGAAATTTACATGCCCCTTCCGGAAGAGGGGCCAGTGTAGACGTAGCCTTTTGTGTTTAGGGTTTCTCTGTCAGTGAGTGTCATGAGGAAAGCCCTGAGTATATTATATTTCAATGGAGTAACCACCTGCACCCATCACAGAGTGGAGAGCAGAGTAGACTCCTTTACAAAGTCTTGACTCAAGAGTGAAAAGCTATGTTAGTGTTTGCCCAGATTCATGGATGAAGGAGATAGAAGAGAGGCAAAACTGAGAACTTTGAATAGCTTGTTTCAAGGTTAGAGTTCATAGCTCAACATTCAGATCCATCAGCAAAAAAAACAACCAGAAGTAAAATATTGTATAGAAAGTTTGCTATGGATGTAAAACTTTTTTATAATCTCAAAATTATAAGTAGAGAGCCAGTGCAATAAAGTCTATACCACTCCTCCAAGCTGAAGCCAGCACATAAGGGGAAGTCAGGACTTCCTTTTGCTCCAGCTCCAGTTACAATCTCTTGGGCCCAGTTGTGTCTGAGGCTATGTCTACACTACACTTCTTTTTTTGGAAAAACAAATTGCAGTCTACAATGGGCCAAATTTCAGAAAAACCTCCTCTTTCCGAAGAGCCCTTCTTCCTCGTGTAAACAAGGTTTACAGGGATTCCGAAAGAGCGCATCTGCTCTTCCACAAAAAATGTGAGAAGAGCAGACATGTTCCCAGACTCCATAGTATAGACATAGCCCATGTAGGCTGCTTTCCCACAAGTCCTCCTGGGTTGCAGTTTGTGATTCTTGGGCCTGAATCTCCACTCCACTCCACTCCACAGTGGTTTTCTGCTGGTGTGGCTCCTGTGACTTCAAAAATGGTGTAATGGAGCGCAGAATTACTTTCAGGATCAGAGTTGTTGTTTCTACCCACAGGTATCAGATATCCCCAAATGCAAGTGATTAAGCCCATAAAATAACATACATGCATGTTCCTCTCCAGCCTTCAATTCACCTCAACTTTTTAATTACACTACAATGTAATTGGAATTTTAGGAACAATAATATTAATGCTGTGAAAACCACCCCTTCTAAGAGTGCACCTATTTGGTATGGCACAGTAATAGAGTTCCAAAATAATCAGTCCCTTTGTGAGCTAGATGCTATATATCTTAAAACACCAAAGTGGCTAACAGCAGGGGTGGAGTAACATAATTAAAACAAGCTATCATTAAACTCTCCATTTTAACAGCAGGGGAAGGGCAGTGGGAAATATGTTGTAGAATGGATATTATTATTCATAGCCAACAATTATGCCAGCTAGCATATGTGAAATAGAGCAAAAGAAACTCATCTATTGTTGACTCTCATATATTCTAGTGTCTTCATTACACAATTTTTCAATCCAGAACTAGTCCTCAGAAAGTTAAAACAAACCCCAGAGAATAGAGGGGAAGAAACATTGTAAAGCGTAATTACTGACAATGTTCTGGCAAATATGAAATCCTTGAAATTATTTTTGAACAGTATTACATTTGTGAATCCTTACCAAATGCTGAACCACCTTCCTCCACAAGATCTTTGGAGGAAAAATCTTTGGCTAAGTCTACACTGCATGGACACTCTGGCATAAGAAATATCTGATGGCTATTCTGTGAATGGCAATCAGAGCACCTGTGCTTTTTCGGATAGGCTCTTTTTGCCCAAGAAATCCCTGCATAGCATCCACACATGCCTTTTTGTGCAAGAGCTGTAGCACAAAAAGGAGTTATGCCTCGTAAAAGGAGGTATACTTACACCACAAAAAGCCCTCTGTTCTGTCGATTGACTGTAGATTTTCTTGCACAAAAACACGCTTGAGGTGTGGACACTCCATGGGTTTTTGCACAAAAACGGCCATTTTTGCACAAAAACCTTGTAGTTTAGATGTAGCCTTTCTGAAGATCTTTAAGGTTCTTGAGTTTTTCATAAAGGCGGGGAACATACTTTCTTCATATAAAATGGGCAGCAGTTCTATTTCCAGACTGCCCTTGCTGTTCACTGAAAATGTGACTCCACTAGAATTGCATTGTCATTGATTTCTGAGTTGTTTGATGTTGCCAGAAGTCTCTTTTCAGACTACTTCTAATGAGCTCACCATTGGGACTACACAGTTCACAATCTATTAATGCCTCTAGGTCAAACTTGCAAAAGAAACATATATGTACACAGCCCCCCGCAATCATATTTCAAATTTTGCTATGTCATCATATATATAACTTTGCACCAAACTAGACAGTCTTTTGTTCAGCACTGTTACAAAAGTGCAGTTTGGGGAACACAGTTCCTTTGAAGCACATTGCAAAATTAAGTTATGAACACCAACATGATTAATAGAAGACTTCAATTTGAAACTTTTTTAAATATAACTTTCACTAGCAAAGAGTGGGAAAGATTTCTGCAAACACTTCAACCTTGATCTAAGCTACGGCTTTATTTAGAAATAACCCCTCAGGTTGAATTAATAAGCAGAGTGTCCACACTACCAAACCCATTATTTTGAAATAAGAGGCTGGTTATTTTGAAATCTGTACTCCTGCTTTCCTTGGGGAATAATACTAATTTCAAAATAGTTATTTCAAAATAGCAATAGTGTGAACGCTTCAGTGCCACTATTTTGAAATAACTACTCCCCAAAGCAATTTGAACTAATTACTCCCCAGTGCTTCCTAGGATTCTAAGTCAAGATAGCGTATCCACATTAATGGAGCCTGCCTCGGACTAAGTTTGAGGTTTCCCCAAGTGTGGACCTGCTATTTTGATTTTTTGTTACTTTGAGTTATTAAATCAATTTTAGTTATTTCAAAATAGTTTTCTAATGCAGACATACCCTCAGAATTTAGCTGGAGAAAGACTAGTTCAAAATTGTATATTGGATTTGTTAAAACATAGCCTTTCTGAAGATGATCTACAACAGAGGACTGGGCAGATGTTTCTGGTATTGGGCATGTGCTGTGGATATACCTGATAATATAGGTTATTTGGCATAAAATAGTACAGATAATGGAAATAGTAGTAGGAACAGTAATTTCTCAGCCTAGAAAACTAAGGATCCAACTGTGAAATCCTTGCTCATGCAAGTTCTTTTGTTCACTACAACAGGGATACTAACACAAGGAAAATTAAAGATTCCAACATTTTTTACTAATACTCCTGCTTGATTTCACTGAAATTCAGAACAAATCACAACTGAAGTGAAATGCAGGCAGTGATATAGAGCCAGACCCTGAGCAAGTGTAAAGTGAGGGTATGTCTACACTATGCACTTATTTTGAAATAAGCTATTTCATAATGAAAATTCCAGAAATAGCTATTTTGAAATAGAGAGACCATACTGATTGGAGACTGAACAGCATTTAATTCAGTCAGGAAGCACTTCAGTCAGGGCATCAATCACTTTTTGTAACTGCTGCCTCAGGCTATCTGAGGCTCATGCTAAAAGGGACCCCCCCCCCTGCATAATTGTGTCTCAGACTCTTCACCTTTGCCTACCTTCTTTAGGGACAGTAAACTCATTTCATTGCATGCGCTGGTTACCCTTGCAGATGCCGCAGCACTCCCAGGCATGGAGCCAGACCTTAGACATGCTGTTGCACCTCCTGGTGCAGTTACTGCAGTCTGCCCTCATGGCTCTGCAGGAACAGGAGCCGCTGCTCCCTGCAGGGCACTTCCTCTCCTCTCTCCATGTGCTGCTCATGCAGCACAGCTCCTCCCACTCTCCCCTGCACATTGTGCACCACCACTTCTGGTGAGAGAACATCAGTTCCAACTGGATCATCATGGAGCAGTGGAATGACCATCAGTGGCTCCAGAACTTCTTCATGTGCACACACCTTCCTGGAGCTGTATGAGTGACTCACCCCTACCCTCAGGTGATGGGTCACCTATATGTGACTTGCCACCCCTCTCCAGAAGCAGGTAGCCCTCGCACTTTGGAATCTTGCCATGCCGGACAGCTACCAGTCTGTTGGAAACCAGTTTGGGGTGGGGAGATTGACCATCGGGGCCATGCTTATGCAGGTATGACTCTCTTGCTATTGTCCTAGGAGGGTGGTGAACTACAGGAATGGGGTTCCCTAAGGAAGTGGGGGTGGAAGCTTTTTCAGTCCTGTCTTCACAAAGTCCTGCCAGGGGATGGGGTAAGTAGGGGTTGGTCCTGGGTGTGGGAAGGAAGGTTGGACTTGGGGGCATCCCGAGGGCTCTAGCAACCCTGTGATTCTCTGTCGTCTTCTACAATGGTGAGGGCTATCATCCTGGGCAACGTAGACCCCATTGTCTCTGGCTTTGCCACCATGGGCTTCCCCAATTGTGGGGGGCATTGATGGCACCCACATCTCCATCCGGGCCCCCAACCACCAGGCATTGGATTATATCAACCAGAAGGGGTACTTTTCCATGGTCCTGCAGGTTGTCGTGGACCACTGAGGCCGGTTTACCAACATCATCATCAGGTGCTTGGGGAAGGTGCACAACACCCACATATTCTGCAACTCCAGCTTCTTCCAAAGGATGCACAATGACACTTTGTCCCTGACCGCACCATCAGGGCCAGGGATGTGGTCATGCCCATGTGCATTGTGGGGGACACAGCCTACTCTCTGCTCCCCTGGCTTATGAAGCCCTACACTGGACACCTTGACCACAGCAAAGAACTTTTAAATGCCAGGCTCAGCAGGGCCTGCAAAGGAAGGTTTCGTTGTCTCCTCATCTGGCTGGACCTCAGCAAGTGTAATATCCCCCAAGTAGTGGTGGGATTCGTGCCAGGGGAAGGGGGGGGGGAGCTTGCAAGGCCTTTTCAACAGCTGTGCATGGCTGCCATACAACAGACCCATCAGGGGGCTGTGTGCATCTGAGAGGCTCTTAGGGTGAGTTTCAGACAAGGACATCTATGACACTTTCCCTCGGGCCTCCCCACAAAGGATCTCTGCCGTGCCCCAATGGGCCTTTCCTCCCACAACACTCCCTTCCCCTGACCTTCCTTCCCACCTTTCTCCCTGCCCCCCTCCACTGCTGATAAAATAAACAAGACCTTTTTCTGTTGAAAGAATGAACTGTCTGGTTTTTATTTGGGAAATCTAGAACTGGGGAAGGACTGGGGAAAGAGAGGAAGGGGAAGGTGGGGCTCAGGGATGGGGCTGGGACTGGTGCCTGCCTTGGGTGGCCCTATAGCCTCATTTGCAGAGCCCTCAGTGGCCATGGTGGAGGGCCCAGCCAAAGAGTGTGTGGGGCCCAAGGCAGCATGCTGAGCTGTGCATCTCATGGCTGGGTGGGCGGGGCCGGGAGCTAGGCAGCACAGAGCCCTCAATGTACGGAGTGGTAGGGCCCTGAATGCACAGGGCCCAAGGTGATCACCTCGCTCACTTTGCCCAAAGGCCAGGCCTGGTGGAGGGCTAGGGTGAACATAAGAATGGCCATACTGGGTCACACCAAAGGTCCATCTAGCCCAGTATCCTGTCTGCCAACAGTGGCCAATGCCAGATGCCCCAGAGGGAGGGAACACAGCTCCCTCTCCTCTCATCAGGGAAAATTCAGAGGAGCAGGAATGGGTGTGGGGGAGGGACTTGGGAAGGAGCAGGTGCAAGGGGGTGGCCACTGACCCATTTAATCATGGTGACTAGGCAGTTGGTGGTACTATATATAGCACACATGCTCTGGGCCTCCTGGGACAGCTCCTGCCATGTGGTGCAGCGCAGCTCCCAGTCAGCAGGGTGCTCCTCCAGGTCCATGTCCAACCTATGGTCCTGCTGTTCCAGAGACCACTATAGGGAATGGAGGTGGGCTATATGTTTGAGGTCATTGCGGGGTCTGCAACGCCTGTGGGTCTTGCAGGGTCGGGAGGCTGGCGTGGCAGATGTGGCTTGTGCCCCACCTGCAGCTGGTCAAGGTTTGAAGAACAGAGATAAGGACAGTCATCCCAGGAGAAAACTGTGTCTGAAGCCTAGCCCTCATCTCTGAGCCAACACTAAAAGATCTTGGGTCAGATGAAGGTGATGTGCTTCGAGCAAGGCCATCTGAGGCCTGGACAGTGGGCCCTTTCCTGCAGGGGCACAGATGTCCCGTGGGGAGCCTCGCTAGCTCTGTGCACAAGGGGTAAGCGGGCTAGAGTTCCAAAAGACGCGGGCATTGTGTGCTGTGCCCAACCACCTGACAAAAATGTCTGTGCAATGTCTATGGTGGTCAACCATAGCCTGCAGCACCATGGAGAAGTAGCCGTTTTGATTAATATACTGGGCCACTTGATGCTCAGGTGTGAGGATCGGTATGTGGGTCCCATCTATGGCTCCATCGCAGTTTGGGAACCCCAGGACAACAAATTCAGCCACGATTGGTCCACATCTCCTGTTCTGCCTTCTGTCACTACTGAGAACAGCTCTCTCCATCCTCTCTGGAACCTCCTTTCAGGAAGTTGAAGGCTGCTATCAAATCTCGCCCCCCCCTTCTCTGCGCTCCAGCCCCCTAATCATTTTGGTTGCCCTCCGCTGGACCCTCTCCAATGTGTCCACATCCTTTCTGTAATGGGGGGCCCAGAACTGGATGCAATACTTCAGGTGTGGCCTTACCAGTGCTAAACAAAGGAGAATAATAGCTTTTCTAGATCTGCTCCTCCTAATGCACCCTAATCTGCCATTAGCCTTCTTGGCTACACGGGCACACTGTTGACTCATATTCAGCTTCTCATCCTCTGTAGTCCCCAGGTCCTTTTCTGCTAAACCACTACTTAGCCAGTTGGTCCCCAGCCCATAACAGTGCTTGGGATTCTTCTGTCCCAAGTGCAGGACTCTGCACTTGTCCTTTTTGAACTTCATCAGATTTATTTTGGCCCAGTCCTCCAATTTGTCTAAATCATTCTGGACCCTATCCCTACCCTCCAACATCTCTCTATCTCCCCCACCCCCATTATAATGTCATCCACAAACTTGCTGAGGGTATTATCCATTCCCTCATCCAGGTAATTAATAAAGATGTTGAACAAAACCTGCCCTAGAACTGATTCTTGGGGCACTCCACTTGAAACTAGTCACCAACCAGACATAAAACCATTGATCACTACCCGTTGGGCCTGACGATCTAGCCAGCTTTCTATCCACCTTACGGTATATTTATCCAATCCATACTTTCTTAACTTGCTGGCAAGAATATTGTGGGAGACGGTAACAAAAGCTTTGCTAAAGTCAAGGTATATCACATCCACCGACTTCCCATATCCACAGAGCCAGTTACCTCATCATAGAAGCTAATCAGGTTGGTCAGGCATGACTTGTCCTTGGTGAATCAGTGTTGACTATTCCTGATCACTTTCCCCTCTTCCAAGTGTTTCAAAATGGATTCCTTGAGGATCCCCTCCATGATTTTTCTGGGAACTGAGGTAAGGCTGACTTGTCTATAGTTCCCTGGATTATCCTTCCCTTTTAAAAGATGTGCACTACATTTGTCTTTTCCAATCATCTGGTACCTCTCCTGATCTCCATGAGTTTTCAAAGATAATGGCCAAAGGCTCTGCAATGACATTTGCAAACTCCCTCAGTACTCTTGGATGCATTAAATCTGGTCCCATGGATTTGTGTATGTCTAGCTTTTCTAAATAGTTCTTAACCTGTTCTTTCTCCACTAAGGGCTGCCACCTCCTTTCCATATTGTGTTGCCTAGCTCAGTAGTCTGGAAGCTGACCTTGTCTGTGAAGACAGGGGCAAAAAAAGCATTGAGTACTTCAGCATTTCCTGCATCATATGTCACTAGGGGTATGTCTAAACTACATGCCTCTGCCAACAGAGGCATGTAAAATAGACTACCTGACATAGTCAATGAATCAGGGATTTAAATATCCCCAGCTTCTTTAAAATAAAAATGGCCGCCGCGCTGTGCCAGCTCAGCTGATTGTTGGCACAGCGCGGCACTTAAGACACGGATCGGTCGACAAGGGAAGCCTTTGTCGACCGCTCCCTTATGCCTTGTGAAATGAGGTTTACAGGAGCAGTTGACAAAGGCTTCCCCTGTCGACTGATCCACATCTTGAGTACCGCGCTGTGCCGACAATCAGCTGAGCTGGCACAGCACGGTGGCCATTTTTATTTTAATGAAGCCGGGAATATTTAAATCCCCGCTTCATTGACTATATCAGGTAGCCTATTTTATATGCCTGTGTTGGCAGAGGCATGTAGTCTAGACCTACCCTAAGTTGCCTCCCTCATCCAGTAAGGGCCCCACACCTTGTCTGATCACCCTCCTATTGCTAACATGCCTGTAGAAACCTTTCTTGTTATCCTTCACATACTTTGATAGCTGCTTTGGAATTACTAGCTGCAATACCAATTGTGCTTTCGCCTTCCTGATTGCTCCCCTGCATTCTCGAGCAATATAATATTTATACTCCTCCCTAGTCATCTGTCCAAGTTTCCACATCTTGTAAGCTTCCTTTTTGTGTTTAAGATCACCAAGGATTTCCCTGGTAAGCCAATCTGGTCACCTACCATTTTTGCTTTTCTTACTGCACGTTGGGATGGTTTGTTCCTGTGCCTTTAATAAGGCGTCTTTTAAATACTGCCAACACTATGCTGCAGTGTAGACAAGCTCTCCTGTCCTCAGTGGAGCTGCATTGTTTTAGAGGTGCTATAATTCTGGTCCATAATGGGTGAAAAACATTTACTATGGAAATAGTGAAATCTAGATCTACCAATATTAAAGATTTGTTTCAGTGCATAGAGAAATAACTTATTTTGAGATGCTGATACATCAGTTTAATGGTTTCAGGAGCTATAGAAGAATTTTTGGAAGTATGTGGGGAAAATGCATGTATTATAACTGTAAGGAAGTTTTGCATAATTCAAACATCCATTTCTTTTTTACTTTTTCCTAACTCCATATAGTTTTCGCTTTTCAATGAATTATTTTCTATCTCTGGGTTTTTAACTTTTTTTCCTGTTTCATTGTCCAAGTGACTTGCATGTTTGTAAATACAAATAAAATTCTCAATAAAAATAAAAGAAAAAAAATACAACTGGAATGTTCACAGATACAGGTTGGCAGAGGTAAAACACTTTCTGCAATCAAAGTCCTAAGCCCTCTCCTAAATAAGTGGAAATATAATTTTCACTCCAGTGCAAAATGAAAAGACAAAATACTCCCTACAGAGAGGCAAAGTGTACCTCCAATAATACAATAAGAAACATGAAGCACCAAACAGAAATAATGGCACGGGAAAATGAACCTTTCTGTTAAACAGCCTGGCTACATCTACACTGCAGGCTTCTTGTGCAAGAACAGCCGTTCTTGCACAAAAACTTGCGGAGTGTCTGCATTGCCCATGCGTTCTTGCACAAGTAAATTTACAGTAAAGCGTCGGAAGAGAAGGCTTCTTGTACAAGAGTTATTCCTCTCCCCATGAGGAATAAGCCCTCTTGCACAAGAACTCTTGTGCAAGAAGGCAGTGTGGACAGGCAACAGGGGTTTCTTGCTCAAGAAACCCCTCTGGATAAAATGGCCATCAAAGCTGTCTTGCACAAGAGAGCATCCACACTGCCATGGACACTCTTGTGCAAAAGCACATCTCTTACACAAAAGCACATGGGCAGTGTGGATACACTCTTGCGCAAGACCTTTTGCACAAGAACTCTTGTGCTAAACAGTTCTTGCACAAGAAGCCTGCAGTGTGGACATACTCCATAAGTCTACTACCAACCTCTTGTTTGCTCACCACATCACCCCATCTTTTACATTTTCTTACATTTCACCTCGCATCTTTATTTCCCCCCCAATAATTGTTCATTCCTACATATCCCATTTCAGATTTTTCATCAGTTCCTACACACCATTTCTCAATTTCTACTTCACCAGTTAATAAAAAATCTAATAGTTGTTTGTATTTGAACCGACTTTCTGATTTCTAGTTAGGAAAGTGTATAGGTGAGATAATTCAGTTAAAGTTTAATTCTAGAATGAAGTGGGTTTTTTTTGGCTGAATGATGACTGTTCTAGATTCAAATAGAATGTGTCTTACCATTAAAACTGGACTTGGGAGGTCCAATGGTAATTTTGGATTCAATTATTTTAATGCAGCTAACAAAATGACAAATAATGGTGAATCCAGGAATAAGAAAAATGTTTCTATCATTCATAATGCCATTCTTTATAATCATAAAAAAATCCCAGTCTTTTGAATAAATGTTCTTAATGCTTTATGATTCCCCAAACATAATTGTGGTTTTTATTCTAACTACAACTGTGCTAGTTATTCATTTTGTTGCACCAACACAGACTAATGCCCCATATGTAGTCAAATATAGGAGATTTTTTCTCAAGTTTCATCAACAAAATATGAGCTTTTGTTTTTAATTTAATTTCCCAGGAAATGTGCTAAGAAAAGCACATCTTTACTTTGCCACATTAGCAGGCAGAAATACTAATAGCATAATTGACATGCAAGCACAGGATGCTAGAGGCTTGAATGTGTGTAGTTCGAAATGCAAATATTTAGGCAAGTGCAAGAGGACAGAAGCTATCTGAAATTTAAAGGAACAGAAATAAGCAGTAACTTTTGAGAGTGACAAATGAGTCCAGAGCAAACCTGCACCCATGAGAGCCTTTCTACCTTCACAAGAGCTTGTTTGGAGTCCCCTTAGGACTGGCCCTAGTAAGCAGCCTACGAAAGCTACACATGCAATTTCCTGCTGGTATAAATAGAGACCATACACTGCACCTTGAAAGGTGAAACTTCTTGTTTCCAATTCTTTTTGCCTGGTGTGAAGATATTTTCTCCTATAAAACAGGCAAACAGATCTGGGGGACTTAGTCTCCTTGAGAAGTTGAACATTGACCTGAATAGGCCTAAAAGCTTCTCAGAGAATTAAGGCCATGACAGAACCAAAGAACAGCAGCCTGCGTTGATTAAAACCGCTAGATTATGGTGTACAAGACCAAAATTCAAACTACTCATGAACCTGAACTAGGATTAAATAGTCCTTTTATCATTTCAGCTGGGAATATTTCTGCTTTTGGAATTTTGCCAGTTGTACACCAGTGAACAGCTCTGTTAGTTGAGAAGAAACTGCTTCTACATAGGAGTTTAATTGAAGCATGGATAAGTAGATTTCTACAGTTTTGTAGTGATTTTTCACACCTGGTGACTTTATTTGGAAATGACATTTTGTTTCCTAAAGATCAGGCACATTTATTTTAGAATCAAAGGGACAATGTGCTTGTTTTCTGAAATCTACATCTAAAAATAACTGAAATGGCAAAACAGTGAAAAAGCTGTTGTCTTCCTTCAATATAAGTGAGCGCAAAAAAAATGCATTTTTGGAAATGACTCAGCGATATCAATTTTGGTTATGCCATTAACATTTTGGGCTACAATGTGCCAGGAAGTACTAGAGAAGCAAGTTAACTTGATTATATTTTGTTTGCAACATTTTACATCTTAGGGGCTAGCATTAGAATGCTCAGTCTTAAATTGGCTTATTGTTCCAAATTAAAACTGGGGACTACAACAGCAGAGCCCACAGCATTATGTACAGTACAGGCAGTCCCCGGGTTACATGGATCCGACTTACATCGGATCCCTACTTACAAACGGGGTGAGGCAACTCCGCACTAGCTGCTTCCCCCCAGCAGACCAGGGAGACGCGAAGCTAGCGCCCCCGTCAGTAGATCAGGGAGATGAGGAGCGGCTTTTCTCAGCAGACACCTCAGCTTGAGAATAAAGGACGGAGGGAAGTGAGGTGTGGGAGAATAAAACTGAGCTCTGGAGAAATGTTTGGCTAGAGTTTCCCCTACAATATGTACCAGTTCCGACTTACATACAAATTCAACTTAAGAACAAACCTACAGTCCCTATCTTGTATGTAACCCGGGGACTGCCTGTACTAGATATCTACTTTGTTTTGTCCATCCTCCTCCCCCGACTCCCTCATTAGCTCTATATTTATATCATGCATAGCCCTAGCCCTGATCTGAGTCGTAGAGTACTATGATTTATGAATGTTAAATAATAAGCTTAATCAGCATTAACAAGGGATCCAGGGATGAAATTAAATTACCTAATTTTATCTTCTTTCCTTCACCACAGCTGATTCATTGCAATTGGAAAATCTTGAATGAAACATACCACAAGACTGGGAGGAGCCTGATCACAAACAGTGATTTCATAGATGTATACAAAAGACTTGGTCATGAACAAAATACAGTGATCTGCTCTATATTTCTGAGGCTAATATGAAACCAATGATTCTTTTGAGTATTTTTCAGTATAGTAAAACTTCATAAGATAGGGGGGTTTTCTGTTTCACCCCTCAAATACATTTGCACATGGCACATTGACTAACAAGCAATGTATTTTGTATTTACAAGATATCAAATTAGAAAATGCAAATTTTAAAAATATGTTTTACTAGATGGACTCATCATCTGCTTTCATTCTGGAACTGAAATGGCTATTGCTTATGATAGACAATTCAATATGCCTACAAAGCTGTGTATATTAATGTTAAAATCTTTGGAGCTTGTTTGGATGTAGCTCCTGCTCCCATTAGTGTGAATAGAAGGTTTTCCATTTATTGAAACTGGTGCAGTTCTGGAGTGCTGATTTTCATACCACAGCTTTTCAGGATATAACTTCTTAAAGGAATGCAGGATTTTCAACTGTTTGTGAAGGAGTGAGCAGAGGGCCTAGCAGTGCAGGGGCTATACAAGGCCTTTTTACCCAGCTAGCCCTGCCCCACTTTACCTGCAGCCAATGCCAGACCTGGAGGGAGATTAAAAAGAAGGGGCCTGTCTCAGTTGGGGCTGACTAGTGATGAGACAGAAGTGGGTTTTACTGTCTGCAGGACCTGAGCAAGAACCTGCCAGAGCACATAAGCTTCCAACCCTACTCCCTGGGGCAATGGAGGGGAAACTTATGAGGAACCCTTGTGAAGGAGGGGGAAATTAGGACCCTTGGGGCCATTCCCCAAAGTTAAGAACTATACCCAGATAAAAGGCTGGAGTTCCCAGGCCTGGGGCAACAACAGCAGGGAGCTGCACCTCTTTCCCCCCTTCTAAATTGGGGGCCTAACAACTAGGCCACCTCATGGTCAGGGAGGCCTGGCCACACTGCTCTTTAGTAGAGTACATGCAGTTGAGAAAAACAATACCTTTTATTGAAAAGGAAGAACAATAGGAAAATGTGGGCAAGTGTTAAATGTACCACATCTGCACAGTGGTTTTGAAACTACGGGTTGCGACCCATTACTGGGTCATGGGCTGTTGGGCACTGGGTTTCATTGCTGCAGAGGTATGAGGTGACCAGTGGGGGTTCTAAGGCAAGCTACCTGCCTGTTCTGGCATCACAGACTGTGTTACACCCAAGAAGTGGCCAGCAACAGTCCCAGCTTCTAGGTAGGATGGGGGGAGAGTGCATAGGGGTCTGCACACTGCCCCTACTCTGGAAACTAGCTCCACACTCCCATGGCTTCTGGAGCACAGCGTGATCTGCTGTGCCAGGAGAGGCCGGAAGCCTGCCTTAGCACCCTGCTGCACTGCTAATTGGGAGCCTACTCAAGGTAAGCCCTTCTTGCCCCAGCCCTGGCCCCCCTGCAAAGCTCTTATTCTCAGCCCCACCCCAGAGCCCACACTCTAGTCAAATTATGTTGGGTCATGGGCATCAACCATTTTCTTCAACTGGGTCATGAGAAAAAGAGTTTGAAAACCATTGCACTAGCCCATGTTATGGTACACTGTCCTGTTACAGGAAGGTGAATGGAGTATAAGGGCAGACTTAAAGTTGGCATTTGGATGGTAATATGATGCTAGATTCTCAGAAAATTTGAAGTTTAACCTTTAACAAATATTCTATTAACATTGATTTTAAGGAGAATACATTCTCAACCTTAATGATATAATCACAAAGTTATATGTATTGCAATATATGAATACTCAGCAGATTTACTCACTGAGGCCAGGTCTACACTGGTGGAGAAAATCAATGCAAGATACGCAACTCCAGCAATATGGTGGCCAGGAGAAATGCTCCCATCAACTTCCCTTACTTCTCATGGCAGCAAGAAGTAGCAGTGCCAACAGGGACACCCTCAGCATTCAATTTAGCGAGTCTTTACTAGACCCGCTAAATCAAACCCCGAAGGATTGATCCTACATGTGAGGTTTAGTTCTATAAAAATGTAATAGCTTTTATAGTGAACGCTCTATTATCTGGTACTTGAATATCCAGAAAACTTTGTTAACTGGCATTATCCCCAGCCAATATACCCCCACATCTTCAGGTATACATGCCTGACTGCTGCCTGTCTAGTCAGCCAGCTTGATACCTCTGGCCATTGTGGGGCTTCTGACAGCCGGCACTGCCATCTGCTGTCATCATCAGGTGCTTTCTTCCCCCTAGCCTGTCTCAAGCTGATAGGAGCCATATCTATTGGAGGGCTCCTGGGCAGCTGGCCACTCTTCTGCCAGCCTCTTAGGATGGCTCTGTGGCAAGGGGAAGAGTCACCAGATATTCCCAAGGGGTAGGGAGCAGGGGCACAGCAATAAGCTTGAGTACCTAGTATCACCAGTCCCCATGGCTATGTGTACACTCGTGGCTTCTTGCGCACATACAGGCATTCTTGCGCAAGAATCTGCAGAGCATCCACACTGCCCGCCTGCTCTTGTGCAAGGAAATTTACAGTATGGCATGGTAAGAGAGGGCTTCTTGCGCAAGCGCTACACTCTTTTTTATCAGGTGTAAGCCCTCTTTCGCAGGAACTCTTGCACAAGAGGGCAGTGTGTGTTGTACCAAATAAAAGCAAGCAGGATCTTATGAGGGGGATAAGGCAAAAAGCCACATTTATTGTAAAGATAATAATAAAAAATAAAGAAAAGATAGAAGCAAACAACGTTGTTTAACTACTTATTCCTAACACTACTTAACCCTTATACACTTATATATATATATATATAAACCATTCATTCATACATCCATTCATTCAAGTTCTGTGTATAGTTACCAGCCTGGAAGTTGCTTGTGACAGGATACTGGCCAGGTACTCTGTACACAAGTGATGGTAGTGGGGAGCGAAGTCCTGATCAGATGCGCATCTGAAGCTCCTGGTGGGCTGGCAGCAGAACCTTGGACTCTGATTCCATTGTTTTTTAGTCCAGTTCTTATAGGAATTTCTTCCTATGCCAGTCTATGGAAATTGCTGTATCATGCTGATGTCTCCAGGGTGGCTGCCAGGTGCTCATCAGTGATCTCATCGGGTGGACCTCCAGTTTCTCCACTTGACACCTTTTGGTTGCACTGGCACCTGACGCCTTCTTCAGCCCTTTGTTGCTGTATTCTCAGGCTGGCACCTCTTAGAACCATTCACTCATCATCCAAGCACTCTCTCTCTCTTACATACATTCCTCAATGTTTCCCATACAATGTTTTTGTATAATAATAACTTTACATATATCAGAGTTGTAGTTACAGAAAGTTTCTGGGTGGTATTGCTTAAAACATTCTCTGAGTGCTGAATAAAGTTACAATGTTTTAAAGAGAACAGGCCTCAATTAAGTAACAATGGCCTTAGTCAATTACAGGGCTTGGCTCCCATAGCAGAGTTAGTGGCTTGACAATGCATTGTTACAATGTATCTCTGCAATGTCAATTTCAAGCAGCCCCTTGCACAAGCTTGAGCATGCCCTGGAGCACAGAGAGAGGGGGGGGGGGGGGCTGTTTCTGGTTACATAGGATTATATTTTTAACAGTTCTAAGTTACATTACCTAATACATTATATTCTAAAGGAACAATAATAATAATAATAAATCTAAACATTTAACAATCTTAACAAATAATAATAATAATAAGAAGAATTAATAATAAATCTAAACACTTTAAGTTGTGGGGAACAAATTATGGGGGGTCACTTCCATTTGGGGAATCATTTTCAATACATTAATATGTTATCCCTACATGTGGATGTTCGGCAGGGTTTCTTGCACAAGAAAGCCCAGTGGCTAAAATGGCCATCAGAGCTTTCTTGCACAAGAGAGCGTTCACATGGCTATGGGCGCTCTTGCGCAAAAGCACAGCTCGCACGTGGCAGTGTGGACGTGTTCTCGCACGAGACTTCTTGCACAAGAACATCTTGCGCAAGAAGCTGCCAGTGTAGATATAGCCCATTGAGTGCAACCCCCATTTCCCAGGAGTGCCAGTATCTGGCAATCCCCATTTCCCATGAATACCAGTTAAAGCTTTCACTGTCTTTACTACTATTATTTAAATGGATTTTATCATATGGGAGCATAGTTTGATTAATCTAGAAAAGTGATTGGTATAATACATACATTTGCATCCCAAGTAATTATGTCCCTGTAATATTGTTGGTATGCCTGTAGGCTGTGTCTACATTGGCGTGATCTTGTGCCAAAGCGGCTGCTTTTGTGCAAAAACATGCTGCCTGTCTAAACTGGCGGGGAGTTCTTGTGCAAGAACACTGACATTCTAATGTGTGAAATCAGTGCTTCTTGCGCAAGAACTATGATGCTTGCGCTCAGGAAGAAGCCCTTTTGCGCAACTGATCTTGCGCAAGAGACCAGTGTAGACAGGCAACATGAATTTCTTGCGCAAGAAAGCCCAATGGCTAAAATGGCCATCAGAGCTTTCTTGCGCAAGAGAGCATCTACACCGGCATGGATGCTCTTGTGCAAAGCACATCTCTTGCGCAAAGGCACATGCTAGTGTAGACGCTCTCTTGCACAAATACTTTAACGCAAGAACTCTTGCGTTAAAGAGTTTTTGTGCAAGATCATGCCAATGTAGACACAGCCATAGTGTTTGGAAAGGGATTCTAATTTTAAAAACCTCTGGTCTCCTAATATATATCAGGGATTCAGAAATAACTTGAAATTAATCATTGCTGAAACTGCACAATATTTAGTGACAGATTGCAGCCAAAAAGCAAATTAAAACCTTACTTCAACCATCAAATATTACCTCGTTTTCAGTGGGACAAAGCCCATTGTATCAACCAAATTAGAGCTTGTGGCCAGTATGACAAAGAGGGCTGCCCTCAAGAGGACTGCAAATGTTGCAGTTATACCAGCTTGTGTGCAAGGCATTGATCTCCAGAGAAATCAGGAGTCATTTCTCGTTCTGGACACTGACAATGAGAATCATATCAGTACATTGCTTCTAGGGATCAGTCCAAACCACATGCTGCTATAGAACAAAACAAAGACTGTTCTAAGGGGCGGGGGTCTGGGGTGGGGAGAGTAATAAGAGATGAAAAATTAAAAGAAACATAAGAATTAAAGAAGAGTCACAAGTAAGGTTTTAATAAATGAAGTTAGAACTGAACAGGATCCTCATAGAATGCAGATGGGATGGAAATTAGGGTGCTAGCCAGCCAACACATTTTCCAAGCTGTGGAATTGGAGCATTTTTTGTTTTCCAAGTAATTTTACACATATATGTTAAGCAGTAGCATTTATCCACAGGCCTGAGGAGGGTGCAATAGAGAGCTGCACTGCCCTCTAAAAAAGCTCAGAGAAGGATGGTGCTGTGAGTCCCTGTGCAAAGGGACACTAGGTAGACTGCAGCAGCAGAATGGTGGTCCTGGCAAGGTCAGGGCCCAGGCTCTTCTGACCCCTTTTGGTCATGTAATGGTTGGGAGTACATTGAAGTCTCTGCATTTTCTTGAGCCCACAGTTAGACTTCCAAGAGCCCAGCTGTGACAGCTTTTTTATGGGCACCAAGGAGCACCAAAAGTGAAGAGAGACCTGTGTTCTTTCTCCTCACCCCCATGCCCCTGCATAAGGACCTATCAATAGTTACCTAGTCCTAGACGAAGAAGTGTCTCAAGATAGTAATATCATAGATATAAACAGCTATATCAAATAAAATCTATACATTATCAGATGGAACATGCCCTTATGTGTACATGGAGCAGTGGGTCCAAAAAATGTCATCCATATAAAACATCGCTAAAATTACATTTTATTTGTGTTTCTTACACTTGGTATGTATACCAGAATATGTGAACCAGTATGCTTTGTTTTGCATCCTCCATCATTGCTATTGGTAGCAGCAGAGACTGTTGTAATGTGAAAAAAGTTAGATGACACTGATTCATACAGCCACCACTGACCTACAGGATGAAGTTGGGGAGACACTGAGGTATAAAGATTTTCTGACAATTTTACTCTGGTGTTTTAATATATGGAGATGGAAGTTATTCTTGTCGTCCTGCTTTTGTTATTTAAATGTTTTATTAGTTTTTTGTACCATATTAAAAAAAGTGTCTGAGACAAGACCCGTCTTCCATTTACTTTCTGATGTTGTCATGACATTGCTCCCCCTTACATTTTAGAAGTCTACAGCAAACAATTCCAGCTTCTTCCTTTTCAAACTTGACACCCAGTTAGATTTCTGTCATACATGATTCACCCATCCCTAGTAATTATACCTCTAGGTGAAGCTGACAAAATTACCTAATCTTTTTATTTATTTATTATTACAATTATTTATTTATTATTACTAGTAAAAAAAAAAGCCACATTTGCAAAATTAAAAGCAATGGAGAATTTCAGAGGAGGCGATAAATTAGGCCATCTAATAATAGCGAAAAACAGCCAAGAAAAACTCAGTGGTACCTTCTGCTAGTCACAGATATGAAGGGTTATGTCACGCGAAGTAACATGCACCAAGACTGGTGAAGTCGGGGGCCAAATCACTCTTTCCTTATCACATAGGATACTCTTAACTGATCATTTCTAACTTGATAATTTGTCTGGGTTTTCTCAAATCCCCCCTCTCTTTCCCTTAAATGCTATTTATGACAGCTGCTATGCATTGTTCTAAATCCAATAACATTTCCTGTAATCAAATAAATGGAACCAAATATAGAGTCCTATGGAAAGCCCACATCAGCAGAGTTGGACAGAAATATTTTACTATTAGGAGACCAACTTTGAAAAATACAAGTACAACCCTCTGCAGGATTTCTTGCTTTATTCACAGCGTGAATGACCTAAAAATAAAGTGTAGCGCTGTGCAGTCATGGGCTATATTCCCTATACAGTTTTACCAAAATCTAGAAGTGAAGCAAAGAAAAAAAAATCTGTCCACAGTTCAATTTCCTGGAACTGTCTGAGCTTTCTATTTCTTTTTACCCCTTCTCAGATATCTCTTTTAGAGTTTACCTTAATTGATCTGTTTAATTAAGGCAGTACTATTGCCTATCCTAAATGAATGGTTTAATCAGGAGTCTAAATGTTTTTCTCCTCACACAAGACAAAAGGAGAATTACCCATAACACCTACTCTCCAGGAGTTCTGCCTTCAAAAGATTTGTCTAGCATCCAAATCAGGATTTAATACAAGAATTCAAGAGCCCCGGGCATCAATAGTTGGTTAGGGTAGCTTGCAAAACCTGAACAACATTTATAAGGATGTGAGGACATGCCCTAGTAGAGAGGATGACATGCTTCTGTGCAGAGATGGCTTTCCCATCAAGATCTGGAGGGCTCCTTTATGAATTAAAAGGGCAGGAGGAAACCAAATGAGCAAGCCTTTGTTAAATATAAAATAATTATATAATACAGGGGTATGGTCTCATTATTTTATGTGGTCATTTCCAGTGTTTAATTGGTGCTATCGTGCCAACGGCAGGTGGAAGTGTGTGTGCATTAATGTTCATAGGATTCTTTTTGACAGCGTAGCCTGTCATCTTCAATTTACATAGTATAATGCTCATCAGTCAAAGTCAGGAAGTATAGCAGCACCTTCTGGAAGATTAGTTACCATATTTACTTACTGCACAGTATATGATTTTTTTGTCATTTTCTGTTGTGAGTATATAGACAGTATCATAAGGTAGTAATGACATTCTCAGTGGTATTAATGAGCCGTGAATAAAGGATGCAAAACAGGGGTCTTTATAGAATCTTAGCTGAGGAACAATGCATGAAAGCCAGTAGGGGTTAATTTTTTTCAAAATATTGACAACTGCTCTTACATCAACGTATGTTTGCATGTTTTTTCTTTTAAATTTATCCTTGAATGCTATTTAAAGAAGACATTCAAAAGAGAAACATATGCCCTTTATTGCCTAACCCCTAAGATGAGAAATCAGACTTCCTTTTATCCTTTGTGCCCTGGCCCAATGCAAAGCTCACTTCTTGTACCCGGGAGGTGGGCAGACACATGAAAGCAGGCTCAGTACCACTATTTCCTTGCACACCCCAGTCCATTTCCACCTGTTTTCTCTTGTCTTAGACCTTAATCTAGGCAAAGGACTTTCTATGTTTATACAGCCCCTAGCACAATGAGGTACTGGTATATGACTTGAGCTCCTACATGGTTCAATAATACTTCTTCTACTAATAACAGTTAATAAGGTCTGATGCTGAAAGGAGGAAGGTTAAATGGGTGGCCTTGTGGGTCACACATGCATGCAGCCAGCTGCAATCAGTGTCACTATTTGGATGCCTGGCAGCTCTCTTTGTGCAGGTGATCAGGGAAAAACACTGACTTTCATAAAACAGACATTAAAGGACAATCATGATGATCAGAGACACATGCTGATCCTAGGTAAGCCCCTTACTTACATTATCTTACTTGGTTAGTCTGACCCAGAATCTCACACTACATTTCTGTACTTTTTGTCTCAAAGCGGCATGCAAAAAGCATCTTTGTCACACTGCTACTGTTTTATTCTTATTCAAGTTGGCTGCCACTAAAAAAGGGCCTGTGTATTGCTGGATGTTTTCACCTTCAGTTTTATACTTCTAAGCTCTGGCTCAACAACTTACAGAGAAGTTTCTGGAAACAGGATTTATTACTTTTTTGAATGGTTTGTCCCTTCATCACAATCATTCTCTTCCATCTTAGTTGTGTTTTGCTCTGCACATCTGATTATTTATTCAGCAGGTTTTTTGTTTTGTTTTTTTTAATAAAGCCAATCTGCATACATTTAAAACTTTGGCTCAAGCTTTGCTGTGATGTGACATGAGGACATTGTCATGTAGGAAACAGTCACAGCTGCTGATGTATTTGTATATAAAGTGTCTGCTCGCTTCAGAGAAGAATTATTTTAGCCCCATATAGTAAAAAATATGCTTTATAAGAGATGGGTTTATGAGTAACTGCCCAGTTTTCAGTGGTGTTGTGGTATTACTCTTTTGAAAGCTACAAAACTCAAAACAAGGAGTTAACAAATCTTCAGAGGAAACTTTAGCATCTGGATTACAATTCTACATACGTTTCATCCTGTTAAAAACTGTTTTCTTATGAAAAGGCACTCCTCTGTTTTCCACTACAGCTCTGAAAACTGCTCCATACAGACAGAGTCCCAATTCTGTGTATTTCAGTGGCTATTCAGTCAGGTGCAAATCCAACCACTCTTAGTATTTTGGAGAATCTGATTTGTAATTTGCGTACAAGTTTTGAGCACCTTGTTCTTAAATCTTTATGTCTGTCTTGGTCAACTATATTTTGCAAAGATTTTGCATTTTTCAAAAGGTTACTTTTCAATGCTCTTATTAAAGCTCCAGTTATCCTGATAAAATATACAGAATATGCCACGAATGATAGCTTGTTTTCTTGCACTGTTATTTCAACATTGGCTCTCTTTAGCAGGGTAATAAAACCAGAACTTCAAAACTTTAGAGATATGACACGTCTGTTCTGTTAACTTCATAAAAATTCAATACAGATTCAAACTTATTTTAAAATTTCAGTGCCAGTAGTTTCTGAAATGTCACTCCCTGTGCTCTGGCAGTCATGTGTTGATCCATTTACTTTTTGTTATGCAAATATGTTTATTATGCACAAAGTGTTACAGATGCTGTATTTTGGGTATTGCAGAATACATGCCAGACCCTGGCTCTCTATGAAGCAAGAACCATTTCAGTCTTGTAGAGCACAAAAATATGATAGAAAATGTAGCACAAATGCCAAATACTGTATATGGAACTTTTCACTTAATGAAATATATTCCAGAGAACATAGGAAGAGACTGCCCAACAGGGAATTAAAATCATTTCACAATCCCAATTTCCAAATAAGAAGGCTCAACTATAAAGGGCAAGACATTTAATATCACACTGACTTACAGCAGATCATTCTGCAGCAAAATAAAGATTACAGCCAATACCAGAATTCAAGTGGCTTGCTTTTTTTTCATAGCACAATCTGAGAGGCTATCCTTATAAAATTACAAAGATTTACTGTGACATTACAAATACCAACTCTAGTATACACAGACTGGACTAAATTTCATGATAGCCTCTCAGGTTAGATCAACAACATAACATACAAGGCAGCAACTTAACATTAATATAAAGATACAGAACCATCTACTGGTGCAGATGCTCTCTAATCATTACACTACTAAATCACCAGTATAATTCACAGATGCAAAAGGTCAAAGAGAAGAAGGAAAGAGAATTTTCCCTTTTTAAGAGTTTAAGAACATGGCCTTGTTAGAAAATAGAAGAAACATTTATGAATGAGCTGGGGTTGAACCAGCGGTATGTGTGTCTCTGCTTTCTGAGAACACAGTTTCTCTAAAATACACTTTTGTAGATTGGGGAGAAGGGCGGCACACACAGAGAGGGGAATAACAAAGGTCTACTCTAAATGACTGATTCTGTACAATGAAAGCATCCAGACAGCTAAAGGGAATTCTGTCCAGTTCACCACACAGTCTCAGTGTAATTAAATAGAAACATAGTCCTACTGATGTAAAAAAATCACAGCCTTTAATTATTAAATTTTAAAAAATATGTAATATTTTGTTATATATGTAATATTTTATGTAATATGTAAAATATGAATTGACTCCTTCAACTGGTTTGATTTTTACTTGAATGGTATTGAGCACATTGTTGGTATTTAACTAACGAAAAGTGTAACCACATCTCTAATATTTACAGTTCTGTCCCAGAATTTACAAATTCTAATGTAAAATATGGGTTAGAGTATTTGGATGCTGTCTTTTCTTCAGTTTTTCCAAACACCTGATCAGAGTCACTACACTCAACCTTTTAAAAACATTAATGAATCTAGTATGCTAATGAAAGCAACAAAATCATGACCCTTAAAAATGCAATTTTGGCACCACTCTCTTTCCTCTCTACCTCTTTATGGCTACATCTAGACTGCAGGCTTCTTTCAGAAGAAACTTTTCCGGAAGAGATCTTCTGGAAAAGCTTATTTCAAAAGAGAGCATTCACACAGCAAAAGTGCAACAAAAAATTATGCGCTTTTTTGAAAGATAGCATCCACACTGATTGGATGCTCTTTCACATGTAAGTTGTGATTAGTATGGACAGAGTAGCCACCAAGGCACCTGTGTTATTTCCTGGAGCCCTCTTCTTTCAAAAGAACTCCCTCTTTTGCGTCCACACATGCCTTTTTCAGAAAAATATTTTTCAGAAAAAGGCTTCTTCCACATAGAAAGAGGTTTACCGCTGTTGGAAAAACCTCTCCGTTCTTTTGACTTTCTATCGAAAGAACTCAATGGCAGTGTGGATGCAAGTATTGTTTTTCTGGAAAAATTGCCATTTTTACAGAAAAATTCTGCAGTGCAGTGCAATTTAGCCAAAATCACATTCAGAACAAGTGCATAAGGCATGATTTCACTCTGACTCTGATTCTGATGCTTCATTGCAGCAGCTTTCTTGTATCTATAGCTGTATGTATGTCTAGATCTCAGGCAACAGCTACAAATGAAATTATGGTCCTTACTAATGATATTTACAGAATGGACATTGAAGGTCAATAAAAAAAAAAGGTTGCCACTGGATACCACAGATACTGAAACAGTTTGCATAAGTGCAGCCACAATTTTGCATGGAAAACAAGATATTTTTACACATAGCCATTTATACACCAATGTGGTTGCTTTGTGTATATAATTGTGCTTAATGCAAACAGACTGGCAGGCGTATGTTTGCATATGGACATGGCCCTCTCTACGTTTTGAAATTTTATCTGGAAAGGATTAAATCAATAAATGATTAAAGAAACCACTTGGCCACTTAAAATTGATACCGGAGAGTTTATAAGCAGGAGATAATGTAATGGCAGAGTTGTTCAACAGTTGCTTTAGTCTCTATTTACAGAGTAACACAGTACAGATCAGCGCAAGTCAGAGATCAGTTTACTAGTAATGACAGTGGAAGAACTAGACCATGTAGAGATTAGAGAATTGGTTCTTAAAAGCTTAGGTACACTTAGTACAGACAAAGCACCCCATTCAGATGGCACAAATCCATGGCTACGTCTAGACTGGCCACAAATTCCGGAAAAGGGATGCAAATCAGGTAAGTCAGCATAGGGAAACCCGTGGGGGATTTAAATATCCCCCGCAGATTTAAATAAACATGTCTGCCGCTTTTTTACCGGCTTGGGGAAAAGCCGGAAAAAAAGCGTCTAGACTGGCATGATCCTCCGAAATAAAGCCCTTTTCCGGAGGATCTCTTATTCCTAATTTCAAGTAGGAATAAGAGATCCTCCGGAAAAGGGCTTTATTTCGGAGGATCATGCCAGTCTAGACGCTTTTTTCCGGCTTTTCCCCCAGCCGGAAAAAAAGCGGCGGACATGTTTATTTAAATCTGCGGGGGATATTTAAATCCCCCACGGGTTTCCCTATGCTGACTTACCTGATTTGCATCCCTTTTCCGGAATTTGTGGCCAGTCTAGACGTAGCCCATGAGTGTTTAAGGACATAACCAGAGAAATAAGCAAAGCTTTAACTGACATTTTTAAAAGTTCATTTGCTATGGGATTTGTTCCAGAGGATAGGAAAGTAGAACACATTACTCCATGATTTTAAAAAGACTCAAGTGAAAGAGTAGGAAAGCGCAGAAGAGTTACTTAAAGATGTGTTCTGAGGAAAATCTTGGACACTATCTTAAAGGACACAAAGAAGCATAAAGAAAGGACACTTGTAAAAATGAATGCAGAGTGCTCATACTTAGCCTACTACTGTACTCTGAATATAATACAGCACTTATAAAGCATTTGGGAATTCAGTGTGTTTGAAAAACTATTCAAAATAAAATTGGGTTGTATTATACTATTTCAGTAATGGATAAGGATAAATCAGTAAATGTTATGTAGATAGTGTTTGACTCTCTCACCCTAGATTTGCACAAAAGGGCATCCTTATATTTGGAGCCCTCACTTCCTATGTGGAAGGGGTCCGCTGACTCATCCCCCACCCTCTGCAACCTCAACTGATTTTGCAGCTGATCCTAAAACTCACCAGTTCTTACACCCGGGAATAATATTGCCAGTTCTGAGGCATGGAAGAAAACATGGAATTGACTAGTAAAAGTTGCAAAGCTGATCTATTCAAAGTAATGTTCAGAGAGGGGTCAGTTGAATGGAATGGAACATGAAGGAGGATGAAAATTACTGTTTTGTTGCTGAATGACGGGGGTTGGAGAGTGTTGCACTTTGGCTGCAATCTGCTGCTTTTATTTTTATTGCCATGCTCTTAAATTATTCTAATAGGGTATGTCTACACTACCCTCCTAATTCGAAATAGGAGGGTAATGTAGTCATACCGCAATTGCAAGTGAAGCCCGGGATTTGAATTTCCCGGGCTTCATTTGCATAAAGCCGGCCGGCGCCATTTTTAAATGCCGGCAGTTCGAACCCCGTGCCGCGCAGCTACACGCGGCACGGAGTAGCTAGTTCGGATTAGGCTTCCTAATCCGAACTAGCTGTATTCCTTGTGGAGTACCGTAGGTCACAAACAAGTAGATCAGGATCTACCGGTAGATCTTGGAGCCTCTGACAGGTGATCCTGACTGGTCTGTTTGGGAGGCTATCAATACCAGCCCTTCAAATTCCTGCCCCTGGGAGCCTCCTGCTTGTTGTGCAGGGTGGGGCAGATTGAGGTAGGGGGCACTGATGTCACTCTGTCCCCCTCTCCTGTACTCATCTTCGCACAGTGAGGAGGGCAGGGCCTCGGTGAAGGGGTGGAACAGGGACCGGGCCTTGGAGAAGGGGTAGGACAGGAGTATTTGGGCTTGAGGTAGATCCTGCACTGACTTAAATTAAAAAAGTGATCTTGTGCTTAAAAAGGTTAGAGACCACTGGTGTAGGATCTTCTACAGCTTGAGCTATAAAACCAACTGGCTCTCACCTTAGGCTGGAGAGCTCCCTTGTTCTTATCACTCACTGTAAGTGGTGTAAGTACCATACACAGGACAGTGAACCACACTAGAAGTACATCTACACTGCACACTTACTTCAAAATAAGCTATTCCAGAAGAAATACTCTGAATAGCTTATTTCAAAGTAGCACATCTACACTACAGGGAAGCCTCAAAATTAATTCAAAGCAGGCTTTCCTAATGTGGATGTGCCTTGATTTAGAGTCTCAGAAGGCACTGGGGAGTAATTAGTTTGAATGTTCCTAGGGAGGAGTTATTTCAAAATAGCAGCAATGGAGAGTCCACACTACAGCTATTTCGAAATACCTGTTTCGGAATAGGTGTTATTCCTCATGGAATGAGCGTGATGGGGCCGTGGGTATAGCAGCAGCGGCCACTGCAGAGTTCCCCAAGCCCCGCACTCCCAGAAACCACAGCGAGGTATTTTCTGGGGAAGGCGCAGCCTCTCGGCGGCCATGCGCCGCTTGTTCTGCCCCAGAAGTGACGCAGGGAAGCGCGCTGACATCAGGGGGATGCCAGAAAGGAGGTGGGAAGTACAAAAGAGGGTCAGAAGGGCCCAGGAGAGATGGGAGAGGAAGTCGGAAGGGAAACGAGAGAAGAAGAAGGAGGGGAAACAAACAGGAGAGAGAAAGATAGGGGCTGCGGAAGGAGGAGCAGAAGCTGTTGGTGGGGAGAGATGGAAACCAGAAAGACCGGAGGGTTGCCGGGAGTCTGGCTAGTCGGGTGATGCATCAGAGGGAGGAAGTGACCCAGGAATGAGTGCTGGAGCCGACAGGCAGCTCGAGTTACGGCATCAGCCCCACCAACCGAACAGGGAGATACATCCCTGTCCTTAGGGTCCTGGGTCGGGACGTGGAGTCAGGGTGGGCCCAGGTATCCCTCCCATCCGTGGGGCGATATCTCGGGGGCAGAAGCCCTACTGACAGGGTTAACCCAGGACATTTAATGGCAGGTAGTGTTGAGACTGGATAAGTAAGGACTGGGACATGGGAAAGAGGGAGCACTCGGGTGGTAGGTCACGCCTCTAACCCCAATGATGACACACATGGCTGTAAGCCTGAGGGGAGGTGCGGATCATGACAATGAGGTTTACAGAAGTTGGAATAAGCTGTCTGTTATTTTTAATGTATTTCAAAATAATGGAACTGCTGTGTAGACAATCATATTGTTGTTTCGAAATAATTGTGTAGATGCGCTCCTTAGACATGTGGATTACACAAGGAGGATGAGGACACTAGTATACTCTTGGGCTGTGTCTAGAACGGCAAGTTTTTCCGTAAAATCATTTGATTTTGCGGAAAAACTTGCCAGCTGTCTACACTGGCCATTTGAATTTCCGGAAAAGCACTGACGATCTCATGTAAGATCGTCAGTGATTTTTCCGGAAAAACTATGCTGCTCCCATTTGGGCAAAATTCTTTTTCCAAAAGACTTTTGCCCAAAAGGGCCAGTGTAGACAGCATAGTACTGTTTTCCTCAAAAAAGCCCTGATCGCGAAAATGGCGATGGGGGCTTTTTTGCAGAAAACCGCATCTAGATTGGCCATGGACACTTTTCCGCAAAAAGTGCTTTTGCAGAAAAACATCCCGCCAATCTAGACGTGCTTTTCCGAAAATGCTTTTAACGGAAAACTTTTCCGTTAAAAGCATTTTCGGAAATTCATGCCAGTCTAGACGTAGCCTTAAAGTTATAGTTTACAATTCCAGCCCAAGGGTGTGTCTACACTGCAGGGCTTAACTCGAAATAAGCTATGCAAATTTAGCTACGTCAATTGCGTATCTTAAGGTTATTTTGAAATAGGGAGTGTCTACAAAGCACTTATTTCGAAATAGAGCATTGTTCCTCTAACTTCCCTTATTCCTCATACAATGAGGGTTACAGGAGTCAGAGTAAGAAGTCCTCCAGCTTGACAGTATTTTGACTTTATTTCGAAATAACTGCCTTCTGTGTACATGCGGACTAAGTTATTTCGGAATAGTGCTAGTTATTTCAAAATAGTGTTGCAGTGTAGACGTACCTCAATAGTCCTCAATACCCCACAAAGTACAGCAGAAACAAATGGATCTTATATAAGATGTAAGATGTGAAAACATAAGTAATTCAGACAATACTAGATATGGGCTTACCTTAGTTAACAGTAATGTAGGGCTTTACTTAGTCACCATTCTTTCTGTTTTAGATAATTCAGGTAATTGTTTAGACCATTTCTGTTTGTTGCTGTGTAGTATGACATAACGTGGTCTGATTGACTGGATCTTTAATAATACTTACACTGTAGAGACAAGAGTAATTCAAATGTCAGTCAAGGTAAGTGCAGAAGAAAGAACCTATTATATATTTCTGTCATAATCCTAGGTCTGTTTTGCATGAAAGCAGCTAGCTATCATAAATAAACTTGTATAAGTCTATAGAATTGTATAAAAACTGCCAAGATCATTTTTATTCGTTGTCTCACTCCCATAGCTGGTCCTCTCATCTTCCCTTCTTCCTTCCTCCTTGATTCCTTCATCCACTCTTTCAGAAATAAAGTCCTTATCTTCTTCCTGAGTGATGACATAATCTGATGTGACCCCTGATGAATCAGAAATGAGTAGACATTTGAATATGAGCCTAAGCTGGGTCAGTCACTTTGGCATATGGAAGTAGTGTGGCCAAGCTGTCTATTCATTCACCCTGTGTTGCAATGCTTGCAGGCAGAGTGAATTTCAGGCCTAATAGTCCATTATCCCTGGGGGTATGTCTACACTACAAAGTTAGTTCGAACTAACGGACGTTAGTTCGAACTAACTTTAATAGGCGCTACACTAGCGCTCTGCTAGTTCGAATTTGAATCGAACTAGCGGAGCACTTAGTTCGAACTAGGAAAACCTCATTTTACGAGGATTAAGCCTAGTTCGAACTAGCTAGTTCGAATTAAGGGGTGTGTAGCCCCTTAATTCGAACTAGTGGGAGGCTAGCCCTCCCCAGGTTTCCCTGGTGGCCACTCTGGCCAACACCAGGGAAACTCTATGCCCCCTTCCCGGCCCCGGACCCCTTAAAGGGGCATGGGCTGGCTATGGTGCCCGTGCCAGGTGCAAGCCTGCCAGCACCCAGCTAGCAGACCCTGTACCTGGCACGGCTCGAGCCACCCACCCGATGTCCCCCAGCCCACCCCCTCTTCCCGGGACCAGGCTGGCGGCTCCCGGGAACTTGCCCTGGACTGCAAGAGGCAGGCACCTGCCTGGGCTAGTGCGGACATCGTGGACCTCGTCCACGATCTCCGCACTAGGCACAGGAAAGTGGCCGTCTAGGGCAGGAGAGCTGCCAGCCTGGCCACCCAGGAGCAGGTGTGCATGAAAATCAAGGGGGTCCACTGAGACCCCCGACCCTGAGCCCCGAGCTTACAATGGCCGTCCTGGGTCAGACCAAAGGTCCATCTAGCCCAGTAGCCTGTCTGCCAACAGCGGCCAACCCTAGGGACCCTGGAGGGGATGGACCGAAGACAGTGACCAAGCCATTTGTCTCGTGCCATCCCTCTCCAGCCTTCCACAAACTTTGGGCAGGGACACCACTCCTACCCCCTGGCTAAGACTACTCCATGGACCCAACCTCCATGACTTGATCTTACTTCCCTTTCAACTCTGTTCTAGTTGTAGCCTTCACAGCCTCCTGCAGCAAGGAGTTCCGCAGGTTAACTATTTGCTTTGGGAAGAAGAACAACTTTCTCTTACTAGTTTCAAGCCTGCTACCCATTCCTTTCCTTTGGTGTCCTCTAGTCCTTCTTTATGGGAACTCAGGAAGAACTTTTATGAATGCACCCTCTCCACCCTGCTTTTAGAGACCTCTATTCTGTCCCCGCTCCATCTCCTCTTTTCTAAGCTGAACAGTCCCAGTCTCTGTAGCCGCTCTTCATCTGGGACCTGTTCCCAACCCCTGATCATGTTAGTTGCCCTCCCCTCTCCCAGCCTTTCTCTTCCCCTCTCCCACCTCCTTTTCCCAGTCTCCCCCAGTTTTGTTCAATAAAGACAGAGTCAATGTTGGAAGAAACGTTATCTTTATTTTGTACATCAATAAGAAGGGGGGCTAGGGAAGGGTAAGTGGAAGGAGGTGAGGGAGGAATGGGGTACGAGCCCCTCATGGGGAGGACTGGGCTGGCTCTGCGGGCTTCTGGGGGTGGAAGCTCTCCTGCAGCCCCCCAATTGCCCCCTCTCCCCAGATGGCAGCCTGCGGCAAGTGCAGCCGGGCTGATGGCCGAGTGGTGTGATGTGCCCAGTGTGGGTACTCCGGGCACTCCAAGCCAGAACTTCTTTGCAAGCGGGGCACCCCTTAGAACTGTGTGTCCGGGGTGGGGGTCGGGACCCTTTAAGCACAGCCCTCGGCTAGCCTGAGACAGCATCTCCATGCTCTAAGTCCTCCTCTTATGCCCTGCCGGCACTGCTTCAGGCCATCCTTAAGCCCTGTTCAGAGTCCACTCAATGTGGACTTGCTAGTTCGAATTAGCAAAACGCTAATTCGAACTAGTTTTTAGTTCTAGACGCGTTAGTTCGAATTAGCTTAGTTCAAATTAACTAATTCGAACTAAGTTAGTTCGAACTAGCGCTGTAGTGTAGACGTACCCTGGGATACTTAGCCATTCTGTTATCAGTTTCACCTACAATGAAAGGCTACAGTGGTTTACAAAAACTGGTACATAATATTGGGTTTTGTTGTTTTGAGACATCTGGATAAGCCCTGAGACTCAGGGATGTTCCAGCTCTTCAGAGATACAGGAATTGTATGAAAGTAGAAAAGTGTTCAGTGATGACCTGGTTCATTTCCTCCTTCCCCAACCTGCATTTGCTATCTAGCCCTACAAGTAACTCATTGTGTGGTGGTGTGATTGTAATAAGCACACACATACATACACTTAGGCCCTGATCCTACAGCTGGATCTGCTGGACTCCATGCAGTGCAGGGGTTTCCCCATGCAATCCAATTGTAAGATATAGATATAAGTTTCCTTCATGGTAACCTTGTGAATTTTCCTTGGTTCATGTACATGGTATAGGGCTTTGGGTGTACAGTACTGTAACAGGGTCATGACTCACTAATGTACTGCTTCCTGCTGGTCACTTGAGGAAATCCTCTCAGCACCTCTGTTGGCTGGTGTCTCACCTTCAGCTACTTATTTGTTACACTGGTGCAGGCATTGTGTTCCTTCCTGTCCACAGAGTTCTTTCCTCTGGGTACTGGTCTACAATGCCCTTGCACTCTGGCGTCCTCCCCTCCCAGGGAACCACAGCACCCTATACCCACCTTGCCTCAACTGGAGCATTGTGTCCAGTTCTGGATACCACATTTCAGGAAACGTGAACAAATTAGAGACTCCAGAGAAGAGCAACAAAAGTGATTAATGGTCTAGAAAACAAGGCCTATGAGGGAAGATTGAAAGAATTGGGGTTGTTTAGTCTGAAAAGCAGAAGATTGAGAGGGGACATGATAACAGTTTCCAGAAGCTAAAAGTTTGTTATAAGGAGCAGGGAGAAAAATTATTCTCCTTAATCTCTGATAAAAGGAGAAGCAGCAATGGGCTTAAATTGCACAAAAGGAGCTTTACATTGGACATTAGGAAACTAGGACAATTAGGTTGACTGTGCACTGAGTGAAGAAAAATTTACTTTTGTTTGTTTTAAATCTGCTGCCTATCAATTTCATTTGGTGACCCCTAGTTCTTATATTGTGGGAATGAGTAAATAACTTTTCCTTATTTACTTTTTCCAGTCATGATTTTATAGACCTCTATCATATCGCACCTTAGTCTCCTCTTTTCTAAGATGAAAAGTTCCAGTCTTTTTAATCTTTCTTCATATGATACCCGTTCCAAGCCCCTAATAATTTTTGTTGCCCTTTTCTGAACCTTTTCCAATGCCAATATATCTTTTTTGAGATGAGGTGGCCACATCTGTATGCAGTATTCAAGATGTGGGTATACCATGGTTTTATATAGAGGCAATAAGATATTTTCTGTCTTATTCTCTGTCCCTTTTTTAATGACTCCTAACAGTCTATTTGTTTTTTTCACTGTCGCTGCACACTGAGTGGATGTTTTCAGAGAACTATCCACAATGACTCCAAGATCTCTCTCTTGAGTGGTTGTAGCCAAATTAGTCACCATCGTATTGTATATATAGTTGGGATTATGTTTTCCAATGTGCATGTCAGTACAAAGACAAGTTAATGGCTAAATAGTAATTCTTCTACCTTGGCCTCTTCAGCCAGGGAAGGGCTATAGATACATATATTAGTATGCATTAAACACCAAAGAATAATTCAATAAGATATCTATTTAACAAGAAAACAAGAATAGAAATTGCAGATGTTAGCTAAGGCCAAACTAAGCTCAGTACTGCTCAGGAGGAGGGACAAAACAGAAGAGATGTATTCCACTTTTTCAGATTTCTGGATCCTGTGGTCAGCTAGGGTATGTCTACACTAGCTCGTTAGTTCGAGCTAGGTAGGCAAATGAGGGCAACCGGAATTGCAAATGAAGCCCGGGATTTAAATATTTGCATGTTCCCGGGCGCCGCCATTTTTAAATCCCTCTTAGTCCAAACTCCGTGCCCGCAGCTACACGCAGCACAGAGTAGGTAGTTTGAATTAGGATCTCTAATTCGAACTACCTACTCCGTGCTGCGTGTAGCCACAGGCACAGAGTTCGGACTAAGGGGGATTTAAAAATGGTGGCGCCCGGGAACATGCAAATGAAGCCCGGAATATTTAAATCCTGGGCTTCCTTTGCAACTCCAGTTGCCCTCATTTGCCTGCCTAGCTCAAACTAGCGAGCTAGTGTAGACATACCCCATGGGACTTAAACTAGAGCAGCCTGAGAGCTACTGTAAATTGTGCTTGGCTGAAAAGGCTTCACAGTCCAGTTATATCAGACAAGAATGGCTGGAATGTGGAGGTGCTCTGCCCACATCCCTAACCCCAGCCATGCCTCAAACAGACCTTTATCCTTGAACCTGCAAGGGAAATCTCATATGAAAAAGACTGGTTTAGTAAGCTTTACACCCTGGTTGTGGTGAAGCACATGTAAAAGATTCATCTGGAACCCAGAACTGGGGAGAAGCTGAATGAAATGAGAGAATTTTTCCATTGCTGAAGAAATCATAATTTTTACCATTCGTCTTTGCTATTATTTCAGTGACCAATGTAATAATTCTGCACTACAGTCAACTTAACTAATGTGTTTCAGAGATAAAGAATGGTCTTGTGGTTAAGGCACTGGACTTGACACCGAAGAACTACATTCAGTTCCTAGCTCTGCTATGGATTTTTGCTGTGACCTTTTCTCTCTATCTTGTTGCCTCATTTGTAAAATTGTGATATTTTCTCTCTCTCTGTCTTTGTTTATCATGTCTCTTTAAACTACAGCTACTGCTGGGTAAAAATAATCTTTTACTATGTGTTTGTATAACATCTAGTACAATGGAGGTGTGATTTTGGTTGGGGCTTCTAAGTGTTACCATGGTATATTTAAATAAATACACATATCCATAAAATAATAAGTTATGTGGATTCTAACTCAGAATATTTATAACTGTATTGAAGTTGACCTTTATATAAAGCTCTGTTTCAGTTGGGCCAACAATGATCAGTAATTGATATAAAACTAGAGTAGAAGCAAGCTTTTTGTTTTTTGAATAAATTGAAATAAACCAATAAAGTTTAATACTGTTTTTTTTTAACAAGGGGTTAGTCTTTGTTAGCAAACAGAGTGGAATAGATGAGCTTTTCACAGTATTTAAATATACTGGACCATACCCCAAAATGGCAATATTATCTGTAGGGTTGCTGGGTTCTAGTTGTGATTCTTGCTGAGTATTACGAATTTTTCCTTCATAATATGCTTGCCCTGTTTGCACTAGGAAAGTTTTGTGTGTGACAGCTTTATATACTCATGAGATTTTTCCTTAACTTGGCATCTTGCTTTTTTTCAGTAGAACATGGAGCCTAATTTTACAGGTAGCTTGGACTCTAGGAACATGCCTGGTTTGGCTGCCCATGTGTTTACTTATCACTCAGGAGTAGGAGGCAGTTCCATATGTACAATATCTATGAACAATATTATTATACGAAACCCACTATGCTGTAAGTTACCCAACTTGCTGCCTCACATTATAGAATGCGTCTGGACTCACTGAGCCATGTGACACAAATTTTTAAAATGCCAAATGTGTGCTACAGAATAGTCCCTGGAGGCAGAGGGAGTGACATTTCTGCTGCTGTGCTGGTATCAGCCTGGGAAGAAGACTATATCTGGCATCACATTTAGTCTGATAAATATGATGATAAGATAAAATTTCCTTAAGCATTGGCAGCATGCATTTATTACTTCAACCCCATCAAGGCTGTCAGGTTGCATAAAATTTCAGTAACAGAAGACAGTTGCAAGGAGATGATTATGTAACAAAGTCAAGCCAATGAAAGTCTGGCATCCAATAGTACTTCTTCTAACAGTGTACGCTTCTTAGCCACAGAATTCTTTCTTCCCCTTATCCATGAACATATACTGTATCACCTTTGGCAGCTGAAAGAACTACCTGCATATAAGGGCAAAACTAGGCACAGCAGGCTGATAGCCAAGGAACAAATAGGCTTTCTTGCAAATAGCAAAACTTCATAGCTAAAGCTGACAAGTTCAGTTCCTGACATTCACAAAAACCTACAACACAAAGTGACTCTCATCCTGACAAAAATGAGTAACTGATTTTTAAAACAGTCTGAGAAAATGATGCAAGTAAAGAAGGCATTGGACATCAAAGCAGGAAACTCTTATGTGTAAATTGGTAGGTTTTCAATTGATTTAATTTTGTAATTTGACACCACTAACATAAATATATGGGCATCTGCCAGACTGCTTCTTTTAAGGATCTGTCTGTGTTTTTGTTTTCAAGCACATTTTTCTGAAGTTAATAACTTGTCTATAAAAATTCTCTGCAAGCAGAAACTTGATTTTGATGCTCAGAAGTGTATATTCTTTATTCATTTTTAGACGAGGGCATTAGACAATGCAGTGGATTAATACTTTGCCTTTCATTTCTGGAAACTTTCACAATGATTTTTTCCATCCAAATATGTAAAAACATTTCATAAACATAATGCCAAAATTTTCAAAAAATGTGTCTGGATGCAAATGGTCATTTGAAGAGACATCTGGGGGGTAAGAAGGGGATGACCATACTGAGGATCTTCAAATAGGGTAGCGTTGGGCATCTAGGTTTCCGTATCACTCTTGGGCTTGAATGCTCTGAGCGGCTGAGTGGAAGCTGTGGTCTGGTTGATGGTCTGATTTAAAGTTTTTTTTTTCAGGCGTGTGGTGGAAATGGGATAAACAGGTAGATCCTGCTGCCCTCAGTTTAGCAGTAATTAAAGCATAGCAAAGTTAAGAAGTGCAAGTGAAGCTTGTCAGTGAGCAGCCTTCCATTGACTTCTCTACATGTTTGTCATAATTCAAAAGAAGCTGGGCTAAGGACCCATCCACCCTCATCTCTTTATTGTGCCTCTAATTTTGTTTCTGGGTGAAGTTTTTAAGGTTACAGAGCCTTCAGAAATCCATTGTTCCAGCATGGCCCCTATCTCCTGAGAAAAAAAGATTTTCTCTGTTGTCTAAAAACAGGTGATCTCCCTCTGTTGGTGTATAATGGCAGGGGGTGTCATCTACCTGGATACCTCCAGTGATTATTTCAAAGAGTATTTGACACTCTGGCCAGGCATTTGTTTGTTAGGGACAGACTCAGATCTGTGTTGTCCAGTGCTGTATCTGTTTGATATACCGTTTTCCCCATAAGGTATCTAGAGAAAGAGTGCTGGCATGAGGGCCTTACCTGTCTTGCTTTCTACCGTGCATTCGCCACCTCTGCCCTCACAAATAGAATGCTGCTGCAGGTGGAATGTGCTGTTCTCCATGACTAGGAGAGCTCCATGTCCTGAAAAGCTGAGGTGCTGTGGCTTCTCATGGACAGGAGCAAAGGATGTTTTTAGAATATGTATTCAAAAAGTAACACTGTGGGGTCATTCTAGAAATAACTGCCTACAACAACAAGGCAAATACTTGACAATGCAGTAATTCACCATACCACACAAACAGAATTCATTAGCTTCACTTCCTCTTATTGGGGATTTCTTTCATGGCAGTTGCCATTGTGGTCCTTGGCAGGCTACACTCGGCTAAAGACAACCTGTGAGAAGGGTGTTGTAGTGCTTGAAATCAGAAAGAAGTGTGAGTGTAATATTTAGTGAAAGGGGATAAAAGCATGGTCAGTAGAACATGGAGTTGTACAAGAGTAGCCTCTGGATGGGAGCTGGGCAGCCAGCAATGACGTCCAATCCACATCCGCACATAAAAATTGAACACATTTTTTAAAAACATGGACTGTTGGTGTGTTGTTTAAATGTCTCAGCAAAACAGTGTGAGGGTTTGTGATTAGAACCCAGAATTCCCGATGCCTGGTGGCAATGTTAGTCACAATTTCAACCTCCTTCCCAGAAATAAATCTGGTCATTTTAATATAGTGCGTAATGCTGTGGCCAGTAAAACAAACCTATTAACACATGTATGATTGGAACAGGACTGGCTTTAGTATGGAACTAGGTCTGGTCAGAAAATGTTAATCAAAACAGCTTTCCTGTGGAAAATGCTGTTTTGACTAAACTGAAAGAATCTGGGGCGGGGGGGGGGGCGGAATCTTGAAATTTTTCTTGGGGCAGAAAATCCATTTTCCAGTCAGCTCTGGAAGCAGCTAACAGTGAATACAGGTAATAAATGAGATGAACTGACAAGTATGTCGACTTGGCGGGGAGGGAACTACAGACACCATCTGGCCAAAGACTCCATCTAGTAGAAGCTAGGGCAGCCACAGCAGGGATCTGTGAAAAAGATTTCTAGTCACAATGGTTTCAGATACGCTCACCATCAGAAATAAACATTTTTAATACATAAAATTCTTCAGGTCTTTACTACTAATAAAAGGACATGAACAGACCCTTTCATGAACCAGTCCCCAAAATGCTTAGGCATGTGAAGTTGAGCAGTAAAGTTAAGCATATGCCTAGGGGTTCATCTAGACCAGGGGTCTCCAAACTATGGCCCGCGGGCCGGATGCGGCCCGCGAGGCCCTCTCATCCGGCCCGTGGAGACCGTCCCTGGGGCGCCGCCGAATGGGCCCTTCTTGCCGCGGGGGGGGGGGGGGGGGGGCTGTCAGGGGTGTGCGGCGTGTACTCACGCCGCGCCGGGGCAGGAGAAGCGGGCCGCTCTGCTGACAAGCGGCCGCGCGGCAGCAAACGGCGCAGGGGGCGGGGGTTAGCACGGGCGGCGTTCCCCCGCCCAGACTGACAGGGCAGCCGGCCAATCAGGGGGCAGGATGGGCGGTGGTGGTAACGCCCGCCCGGCGACGTGCGGGGGAACGTGAACCCCGGCGGGAACTTTAAAAAGGTGACCCCTTCCGCCCGGGGGGGGGAAGGAGTGAGCGGTGGCAAGCAGGAGGGGAGGACAGCGTGCAGAGGAAGGGGAGAGCAGGGGGAAAAGCCCCCCCCTTCCGGGAGAAATGGATTCGCAAAGCCAGAAATGTCTGCTATTTTGGCATCCAGGAAACAATTTCACCATTCACACTAATACAGGTGTTCATGTGTAATGTATCAATGTGTTATTAAATAATAACTGAATAAAATAATATTAAATAAATAATTAAAAACAACATCCATGTTTTGATTGTTTTTTATTTGGACCTCAAGTGTGTAGTAGGCCCCCGAACTGCTATTTGATAGTTAATGCGGCCCTCGGGCTGAAAAGTTTGGAGACCCCTGATCTAGACTATGCTGAAGTTTCAAAGAGTTTGCATATCTTCTTCTGATCTCACTTTCGCAGCTTTTTGAAAAAAAAGGGGGGGTGCCAAAAAACCCGCGTCCAAACTACTTTTGCTTTCGTTAGCTCTGCTTTCAAAAGTGAGATCGGAAGAAGATATGCAAAATCCTCTTTCAAAACTTTAGCATAGTCTAGACATAGCCTAAGTCTTTGCAAGGTAGAGGCGTTAGTAATTAACATTTTAAATTGAATACCAAATGTTTACATTTTAAATAAATGTTTTAATTAAATACTGGAATAAGATGTTCCATGCTAAGTAAGACCGAAGCAAATTTAGATGCTAAGTAGGTGGCATCCCCACACACCACAGTTATGTCTCCACTACAGAGTTTTTGTGGGATGAAAAACTCTGCCGTGTCCAGGGAACACATCCAATTTTCCGGAACAGTTACCGAAAAAGTGGGCACGTTCTTTTGGAAACCCCGTATTCCTCATTTTATGAAGAATAAGGGATCTTCCAAAAGAGGAGGTTTTCCTCACAGTTGAGCCCATGTAGACTGGCTAAATGTCAGAAAAGCCTCTTCTGAAAAAAAAAAACCCAGAAAAAAGTACATAAATTGCAATTCGCAATTTGCGTATCTTTTTCCAAAAAAAGAATGCACTGTACACATAGCCCAAGTGACATGATCCCACAGACCTCACATTCCATTTACCTAGCTAACTTTATCACAGCAGGTGAAAAAAGGAACATATGTATTTTTGTAGACTTCTCAGCTCAGACATCATGTAAAAGAACTAGATTTACAATTGAATAGGCAAAAACAAATTAATCAGGAAGCACAAATATGATTCTTTGGCTTCAAACGAAAACCACATAAGAACCAAAAACAGTCTAAGAGTCAGATTTATGCTAGCAGAGAAATAAAGCATATGATAAAATATTTGATTTCTAAAAATAAAATATCAGAACAATTTCCCAATGAAAAGTGATCTTTTTGAAAAATAAAAAAAAATAGTTTTGCTGAAAAAATTCTATTTTCATTTGGGAAAAAACCAAAATGATAGATCCTCAGCTGCTTTCCTGGAAGACTGTTGCCAATTTCATGGTTCGCCAGTGAAATTGACAAAAGTTTTCCTAAATGTTGCCAAGGCTGCTTAGCCTCCTGACTATCCCTCTCAGCCTCTCTGGCTCTGGAGAAAGAAAACTGGCTCTGAGCTGAGCTGTGAGGTACTCTCCCTCTCCAGAAAGAGGGATAGAACTACTTTATTAATTTCACCCATGAAATGGAATGTTTCTTGAAAACCCTTCCTATGCAGTTTTAATGGTTCAACCAAGTTTGGAGCAGGGTTTTTTTTTTAAATACTAATATTTCTCAGAAGTTATTTCCATTTTCTAGCCAACTCTACAGTTTACCGACAAATACTTCTCACATCATACTTGCTCAACTATCTTTGAGGATCTCAAAAGGCTATAATCTGTGGTTTAGGCCTCACTGCACTGCCAGATAGTGGTTACAAATACTGAAATGGACTACACAGAGAGTATATCTAGACTACATGCCTCTGCCGACACAGGCATGTAAAATAGGCTACCCGACATAGTCAATGAAGCCGGGCTTTAAATATCCCCGGCTTCATTAAAATAAAAATGGCTGCAACCCTGTGCTGGCCCAGCTGATCGATGCGGATCGGTCGACAAGGGAAGCCTTTGTCGACCGTCCCTGAAAACCTCGTTTCATGAGGCATAAGGGAGCGGTCAACAAAGGCTTCCCTTATCCACTGATCCACGTCTTGACTCACACGCTGTGCCAGTGATCAGCTGAGTCGGTACAGCGCGGCAGCCATTTTTATTTTAATGAAGCTGGGGATATTTAAATCCCGGCTTCATTGACTATGTCGGGTAGCCTATTTTACATGCCTTTGTCGGCAGAGGCATGTAGTCTCTAGACATACCCCTGGAATGTGGAAATAGTTACTCTGTCACAAAATCCCTGGAAGCCAGGTGCATTTTAGGGAGAGGACTGAGTTGGGAGGGGTGAAATCACAGGGATAGCAGCTGTCCTGAGGCAGCATCTCCCTTTCATGACCCTGCTTGAGCTGTGAGGCATAAGATAATGAGGATTCTTGTCTCTCCTTTTTTTTAGCAAACTGCAGCAAAGGATTTTGAAGATAAGTATGTGTGTGGGGGAGGAGGAGGAAAGGTAGCATGGGAGCATGGCTTTTGAGGGACCACTCTGCCATGGGAGAAAAAGAGTGTCTCAAGGAATTTTGCAGATCTGATACAAGATGTGTGTACTGCACCATGTGTATGGTTATAGGAATTTGCACAGGTTTGGCGGGCTTGATTACTAGTTGAAAACAATATGCTCACCTGATACAGTGACCCAACAATAGCAGAATAGCTGAAGATATAACCCCAATTTATTCTCTTCTTTTCCCTTCCTTGTGGCATGTCTGTTAAACAGTAACTCAATGGAAGACTAACTGACAAACCTCTGTTTTGTAAGCCGTAAAGAAAGGGAAGTTACTGAAAATTGTAGTGTTTTTTTGGAAAGACCTGTAAGAGCTTGTGAGGAAAATCTTGATATGTTGCAACAGAAGACTTTGCACAACCACCACCTAAGAAACAGTATTTCATCTCTTTTTGTGTGGTCCTTGCTTCATGCAATATAATTTCTCATTCAGTGTATAATACATTTGTGACTTTCAAGGATTCTAGAGTTAGGAGGCCAATAGATGGCAAAAAGATACTCACCTGCTCTTTTGGATCACCTTAAAGCATTATAAAGAGGTAAGACAATGATTAAGTGAACTTACCTCATGTAAAATGGTAATGGCCTAAGTGTATTTCGTCAGGTATTTAATGGGTCGTATATATCACATAATCGCTAACAAAAGATAAGCAAGTGGATAACCAATATAATTAATACAATGATTGGCTTAATTTTTAGGATGGCCTTCAAATAACTCTTTGAATGCCATTTGACATATTAGGCTTTGACTCACTAAGTATCAGGGTGTTCAATTTTTGAAATGTCCTTGGTTTTGGGTACAAGGTAAGGATGAAGTCAGAGATTATGATGAAATTCCCAATATAATCAAGATACACAAAGAAAGTCTGCAGAGTCCCTGTCAGATATTAAAATTGACAGTTCTGTTATTGTTTATAAACAAGTTATACAAACTGGTATATAATAGAGAATCTTATATTTGGTCAGAAACCATTAGAATTATTATGGTGTAAAAATCAAAGGAGTGGAGTTTGATTAAAAAAAAAAAGCAAGGTGTACAGAGACATGGATTTCAATGCTGGAGTTGGCAGTGTCCCCCCCTACTCCACAAAGCAATCAGTGGTTGTCTGCTTTTCCAGACTCACAAGATATTCTGTGGGCCAGTAGGTTACCTGAAAACATGGTATAATGTATTATTTCTACAAGGGTTCTCTTTTAGGCAGATGTAGTTGATTTGCTGATTTTTAGGAGTTTGTTAATACTTCTTTGGCAATTGCTTTGACATCCTAACAGCTGGATTCCTCAAGTGAATTATTTTTCCTCTTTCCACTTGGAGAATAAAACAAGCAAAATGACTAAAGAGTAAACACACTCCTGAGTCATGTCATAACCTCTAAAATTATCAAGTGTTTATTCATACACCTCATTTTTGGGGTGAAACAAATGGACCCATCATAATTCCTAGGGTGTGGGTGTTGTTTTTTTTTTTGTTTTTTTGCTGAAAGTGAGTTCTGAAGTTCAGAATAAACCTTCTAGCAGAGAATTAGAAATGGACCTAGCAGATATTTCATTTTCAGTGATTAATTGTTTAAAAGGTGTATATATATAATTACATTTTAAAAAGTCTGCATTTGAAGGACATTTGGACTGCAAAGTCAAGCACTCAAAAGTTGTGTGTCAGAATTAAGATTGTGTAATTTTAATTCTATCCCTGGCTGTGTCTGCACTGGCCATGAGTTCTTGCACAAGAACACTGACGTTCTAATGTATGAAATCAGTGCTTCTTGCGCAAGAATTCTGACGCTTGCACTCAGGAAGAAGCCCTCTTGTGCAACTGTTCTTGTGCAAGAGGCCAGTGTAGACAGGCAGCCAAGAGATTTTGCACAGGAGCCATCCAAACGGAAAAAAGCCCTATCTGCCACTTGGACGTTCCATACGCACAGGCAGCTCCGGACTTCCTGGTAACCCGAGCCCCCTTAAAGGCAGGCGCAGCCTGCAGAGACCATGAGGCAGAAGCACTTTTGGCACCTCTGCCACCCAGCTCAGCTGCACGGCTCTGCTCCCTCCAACAGCCACCAGACCACCCGGGATGGCTGCTCCAGTGGGGGAACAATCTGCACTCCCAGTGCAGGAGGCCCCAAGAGGCACAAAGTAGTGCACCCCTTCCTGGTTCCTAGGGGAGATAGAGGCCCTCCTGGACCTCTGGGCTGATGAAGAGGCCCTCCACAGTGTCTGTGCCCATCGGCGGAACGCAGACATCTTCTGCCAAATGGCCCAGGTGCTCTCCGACCAGGGTCATCCAGCCCAGACCCTAGAACAGGTCCGGGCTAAGGTCAAGGAGCTATCCCTGGGCTATGTGCGGGCCAGCGAGGGCCAGGGGGAACAGCTGCCCCCATTACCAGGGCTCCATGCCATCCTGGGCGAGGCAGCACCCCAGGGACCATTGGTGCCAGTTGACACAAGCAGGCGCCCCCTCACCAGGCCCAGCGAGGTGGGGGATGACCCAGAGCTACCTAGTGGGTCAGAGGAGGACAATGACCAGGGCAGCACCATGACCCTGCAGCCTGAGGTCCTCTCAGGCAGCCCGGATGTCTCCTGTGCGTCATTGGAGGCCGGGGAAGGATCCACTTGTGAGTGTTGCACTTTGCACTCACAAGGACAGGGGGGAGCCAGGTGCCCGAGGGGGAGGGAGTGTCACTCAGGCTGCATGAGCTACACGTTGTGTAGCATTACCAGTAAGCAGCATGTGCAATCATGTGCAGCCTGGTAACCGAGCGGCATGTGGCCACAGCAGGCAGCTCCAGGGCACGCCTGGGACCGTGTTGCTCACACACATCCGGTGGGACTGGGGGGGAAGGGTGGATGCCGGCTGGAACCAGCCAGGGCCCCAGGGGCTCAGGCCAGAGCCTACACCTCCCGGGAAAGGGTGTAGCACACAGAACAGCACACTGTTCCATGCCAGGCTGTGTGGCACAGCCAGCCAGCTGCTCCTGGGAAAACCGCAGCTACACACCCACTGAGCCCCTCACCTGCTCCTAGTGCCTTGGCTGGCCCCCTGAGAGAAGTCCCCACCGTGGCCACACATGTCCCCGGCCTATGTGTGTGAGGGCTAGCGAAGGGAGGAAGCGCTCGGGCCAGCCCTAGGGCCACCTGAGTTTTGCTGCAAGGATGGTACACTCCCCAGTCACCCCCGGTTCCGACCAGGAGACATCCCACGTGATGGGGATCTGAGGCCCAGATCACGTCTACCAGATGTCCTCCCAGGCACCGTTGTGGGGATTCATCTTGCTCCCTGTCAAACACCATTGATTAGCCCAAAGCCTCACAGCCTCCCCCAGCAGGGAGTTCCACAGGTTAACACAACACACGTGCCCTTCCCCCCAGCCCCTCAAGGGGCCAGGACACAGACCGGTGGTTACAATACATGGAGAAGCACCCTTCTCCGGGGGCGGTCCTGTATGCAAATATACAGTGGGGGGAGTGGGAAGAGAACAAGTGGGCTCAAGCCACAGTACTGTGGTGTCACCTGGGCTCAGGGGTGGAGGGCATGGGGATAGTGGCCGGGCTGCCTGACTGACCCATACTTTCCTCTGTTTCATGCAGTGGGACCAAGCAGGAGTGGGGGACCCTCCAGCCCTGCGACAGCGGCAACACCCTCAACCGCCCAGGCACCAAGCCGGCGGGTCCAGCAGTGGGACCAACTGCTTCAGTGGCACGTCCAGGCCATTGAACTCATTGAGGTGGCCATCACACACCAGGTGGAGGCGGACCTGGAGTGGCGCCAGCAGGCCTGGGGCTGCTTCCAGGCCCAGTGTGGGCGCATGGTAGATGCCATCACTGCCCTCACCGCACACATTGGGCACATGGTGCATTATGGCATGGCATTGCCCCGTGCACCCACCATCCCTTTCATGGCAATGCCCAGGCCCCCTCCTGCTCCCGCAATGTCCCCTCCTGCCTACTTCCTCGTGCCCCAATGCAGCCTGACCCACACGTCCTGGTCTCCCCCCGCAGAGGCAGTCGCAGGGGCCACCCCCCCAGCATTAGCTCCCCCCACTCTCAGTTCAGAGCCTCCTCCCACCCTACGTCCCCCCCCCATTGTAAATAAAGTTCCAAACATTGTTTTCCCAAAAAAACTGTGTTGGTTGTTTATTGGGAGATAAGGGGAGGGGAGAAGGGAAGGGTTGGGGAATGGGAGAGAGATGTCAAGGGAGACAGAGGTGACCCTACTGTGGGGCCTGGGAGAACATCTCCTTCAGGGCCTCCCAGATGCGCACCCGGCGGATGGCAGCTGTACAGGGATATTCGAAGGCCTGGCCTTTGCCTACCACCCATGCCGGGAGGAAGGCCTCCCCCTTCCGCTCCACAATGTTGTGGAGCACGCAGCGCGTGGCCACTACCTTGGGGACATTCCGCTCACCCATCTCCAGATGGGTGAGCAAACAGCAAAACTGGGCTTTCAGGGGGCTGAAGGCACACTCCACCTGGTTGCGGGCCTGGTTGAGGTGGTTGTTGAAACGTGCCCAGTTGTGGTCTGTCTGCCCTGTGTAGGGCCACATTAACCAGGGCAGCAGGGGGTAGGCTACGTCCCCCACAACACACGTCCCCGACAGTAAATTCCCACTGAGGGAAGTAAGTGCCTGCCTCCAGCCTGCCAAACAGGCCAGAGTTTCATAGAATGCGGGTGTCATGTGCCCTGCTGGACCAGCCCGCATAAATGTCCAGGAAGCGGCCACGGTGGTCCATGAGGGCCTGGAGTACAATGGAGAAGTACCCCTTTCGGTTTATAAAATGGGCCACTCGATGCTCCGGGGCACAGACGGGGATGTGGGTTGCATCCAGGGCTCCCCCGCAGTTGGGGTACCCCAGGGCAGCGAAGCCGGCCACTGTAGCCTCCATGTCCTGCAGGCGGATGACTCGCTGGAGCAGGATGTCGTTGATGGCACAGACAATCTGCAGAAGGGTGCACAGAAACACAGGGGAACGCATCAAATAAGGCAAGGTGAGTGCGTGCTCCCATGGGGGGTTTCCCCCCTCCCCGTGATGTCCTCTGTCCTCACACTTACACACACCAGGGCCTCCTCACCCTACAGCCCTCCCCCCCACCAACAAGCCTGTGCAAGGGACGGATGGCCCAAACCCCTGGGTGACGGGGCATTCCCCATCACCCCAGGCTGGAGTCTTGCCTGCCCCTGGGCATGGAATGCATTAACCAGGGGTTGGACACCACAGCCTTGCGCCTTAGTGCCATTAGCTAATTTTTTGACCTCAACTCTCCTCTTGTGCCATGGAGCCAGCGTCCCGCCAATGTAGATGCTCTCTTGTGCGAAAGCGCATTGTTATTACAATGAGTCCTGGTTAATATAGAGGCTCTCTTGCGCAACTATTTTAACGCAAGAACTCTCGCATTAAAGAGCATTTGCACAAGATCACGTCAATGTAGACGTAGCCCCCCATGCATGTGCAAGGGCGAAACTAGGGGGCACGCAGGACATGCAGTGCTTGCAGGCGTATGGCCACAGGGAAGCTCAGATGCAACTGCTCCCAGGGCTCTCCCGCAGGCTACTGGGGAGAGCCTGCCCACTCCTGAGCTGCCCCAGCCTCTAGACCCTCCCCCCCTTTACATGAAGCTGCAGCCTAGCCCACCTTCCCTAGCCAGAACTCTGCTGCTCTTCTTCCCCAAACTATCAACGAGAGAGCAAGGGCAAGTGTGCAGTGTGCGCGCCTTCCTCTTGCTTCTGGCTACCCAGCCGAGTGGCAGAGTAGACTTCATACAAGCTGCACACTCCCTGTTGTTCCCTGATCAGGAAGTGCAGCAACATCCTGGTGTATGTGGTTGCACTCCTCCCTAAAATACTACTCTTGCTGCCCCCCCCCATACTCAGTCTCAGATCCCTGCCCCTGATCCTTGAACCCTAAATCCCCCTTCCCTGAGCCTCCAGCCACCCTGCCCCTATTCCTGATCCTCCCAAACCTTTCTGCCCTGAGTCTAGGCACAATTAAAACTACACAGGCTTATTTAATCACTCTTTAATACACTGAGAAGATGAAGAAAAATAATTACCATTAGCTAAGTAGTAATGCTCAAGAGGTGAGCAATGACGGGGAGGGGGAGGGTCTGGTCCAAAATGATCTTTCATTCCTCCCGCCCAAACAGCTAGTTGCATCCCTGCGTGTGCATGTGCATTATTTACATGGTGTTTCATTACTTGATTATGTTCTATTTTTATTTGTGTGTATGCAAAGATGGTGCTAATCAATGGAGCTGCTCTAATTTAAGATGGCTGAAATGGAGCTGGAGGCATTCCTCCTCTTTGTGCACCCTTGTAATGCCTCATGGTCAAGCACTTCTGTAAAAAATGCAACTATTGGACCTACCAGTGCTTTTTTCGTTTAAAAAAAAAAAGGTTCTGGTACTCCAAGGGAAAAGTTGCTGAGCTCTGACTGGAAGTGCCGGTACTGCGTACCAGGCAGCAACATCATAAAAAAAAGCACTGGGTACTACCAACCCTCCTGTCACAGACTGAGTCATGGCTCTACCACCCAATCTGCCTCTGCCAGCTAACCTGAGATAGTCATGGCATTTTGGAAAAGGGTGACTGTTTTCAATTTCTGCTTCTGAAGCTGGCAATTTATTATAAAACCTTTAGCCTGAAAAGTCTGGACATTATACAATGATAAATTTAAAGTATTACTCATCTTGTATAAAATAAAGTATAAAAGTACGTTGGACCACACTTTCTACAGAACTCACCTTGTGTCAGCTTTGTGCCAGTTGTCTATTTTCTTGTTCAGCCCCAATTTCAGATATAGGGTAAAGCAGCCTCGGGGCTGATGTAATATGCATCAGCTAATGGTGAGAATAACCAGAGCGCAAGACACTCCATACATGCTGCCTGTACAGCCCTCCTAATCCACAGAACGCTTCCTTATGCCTGCTGGCAAGGTGATGGTACTGGGACCAAGTTCTCAGCCTTCTGGGGATGCTGAGGGAATTCTGAGCTAGATCTGCCCTATAATCCTTCCATCACTGGTGACCAAGCAGCTACACTGTTAGAAGTTGTTTCATGCTGAAGCTATGTTGGAATTTTCTTTCAGTCAGTCATGTGAGTTCCAGAACTTCTGTCAATCTGGCGTAGACATTGGACTGATTAATCCTCATAATGAGCTGATGCTACTTACACCGCTCTCAAGTACAGTGCCTGTTAGTACTCTGCCTGTGTGTGTCTCCATACTAATCTAGCACTAATTCGTTCTGGCAACCTCATCCTAAAAGCACAGTCTAGTTCTCTAGACTCCTCCTATGTTGCTTAGTACTGCATCCTGCATACACAAGCACTGGTTTCAAAGGGTGCATCTACACAGCAGCCTTAGCTCAATATAAGCTACGCAATTTAAGCTACTCAAATAATGTAGCTTATTTCAAGTGTATTTCAAAATAGCTTACTTCCTAGTTTGGCACTGTCTACACAGTGCCAAATTTCAAAATAACTCGCTCTTCTAAAATTCCTGGTAACCCTTGTTCCATGAGGGTTAAGAGGATGTCAGAATAAGCTGCCTGTTATTTCAAAATCTTTTTTGAAATAACAGGCTGCTCAGTAGATGGAGAATAGCTATTTCAGGTTTTCCAAAATAGCTCCACAGTGTAGATGTACCCATAGTTTTCCATTTCTTATGTGCTCAATACTCTCTGAAGACATTGAGAGAGATGGCTGGAAAAGGAAAGGAAGATCAGGCCCTGAGCATGCATGCTAGCTCAACAAAAGACAATGAAATGATTTGTTCAGTAAAAAGGTCAAATAGTGAAACAATATTGTTTCTGACTTGAAATATCCCATTGCTCCTATGGGCCAAAGCAATGTGTTTACATATAAAATGCAGAATAAGACTTAGCTGTACAAACAACCTTGTGAAAAGAAAATCCTGCTGAAATTAAATACTCAAAGGAGCTAGGTGGGTGGCTATTTTATGAAGTAAACAGTGATTGAGGACAGAAGAGAAAACAGCAGGGCTCTGCATGAAGCAAATTAATTGGTGCTGGAGTTTTTTACTCTTCAAGAAATTAAATTGCCCACTTCCTAATCAGCACAGCTTTCTGGTATGTTTTTTTCTCTTGTACTCTTTTTTTAGCACGATTTGTTGTGTGTGAAAACCCCATCATTTATTTTGTTATTCTATTTTTAAACTATTCTGTATGAATCTGCACTTGTTTATAATGCTTTTTGGAATTGCATGTCGTCTTATGTTATTGAGAAAGTCAGCTTGGTTTCTGCAGATAGAAATATAGAAACAGTCTTTACTCTTCATAAAGGTAAGTTATGGGGCTGTGTCACATCTCTTTGATATCTCTTTTGCTATAAATATATAAAAGTAATATTAGATATTGACCCAAATAACACACTCATTGCCCAAGCCATTGAACTATGTGGCCTTCAGGTGCAGATCCACAGACTGATTTGAACTTCATGGGTCTTGTAACCAAGGGCTGTGTCTAGACTGGCAAGCTTTTCCGGAAAATCAGCTGCTTTTCCGGAAAAACTTGCCAGCTGTCTACACTGGCCGCTTGAATTTCCGGAAAAGCACCGACAATCTCATGTAAGATTGTCAGTGCTTTTCCAGAAATACTATGCTGCTCCCGTTCGGGCAAAAGTCTTTTTCTGAAAGACTTTTGTGCAAAAGAGCCAGTGTAGACAGCACAGTACTGTTTTCTGCAAAAAAGCCCCGATCGCAAAAATGGCGACCGGGGCTTTTTTGCGGAAAAGCATGTCTAGATTGGCCACAGACGCTTTTCCACAGAAAGTGCTTTTGCAGAAAAGCATCCTGCCAATCTAGACGCGCTTTTCCAAAAATGCTTTTAATGGAAAACTTTTCCGTTAAAAGCATTTTTGGAAAATCATGCCAGTGTAGACGTAGCCAAGGAGCTTGGAATGGCAACTGGCCCAGTGATTGGAGAGCTTGACTTCCTGCCCCTATGGTTGAGGTCTTTCCAGTCTTTAAGGCAGTGGTGGGATATGGGTCTGACTCATCACCCTGGCACCTCCAGGCGGCAGTCCTGGGAATTAGCTCATCTTCCTTGCTGAGTGCCTCCCTCTAGGTGGTGTCTCCCCTTGTTTCTCTTGTCCACTGCATCCTCCTCAGGACACTGCCCTCTGGCTGTGCCCACTCAGGTCTCTCTGCATCCCCTTCTAGAGGGTGTTTATTCTTCCCAGGGAACACCCAGTTACCCTGCACCCACCTCACCTCAGTGATTCACTGCCAGTCTTCATTTAGCCCCTACCTCTGGGGCAAGCTGCAGTCTGTAATGGCCACTCATCACTGGCAAGAGGGTATGGACCTGATGCCCCTGCCTACCATAGCCACCCCTCACAGCCCCAGTAGCTTCAGGCCTTTCTTCAAGTTCTGCAGCCTGGGAGCTTGCCTGGCCAGAGCTGCTGTGCTGGCCTTCCTTTGCACTGCTCTAACTCCAAGAAGCCACCTGCTTCCCTAGCAGTCAGGTCCCTACTACTCTGTCCAGAGCAGCATTCAGTTCTCGTCCCCTCCAGAAGTCTTTTATATAGTCCCCAGCTGTGCCCTCATTAGCAGAACTGCCTCAGCTGGGGCTTTGCTCTCAGCCCTTGCTCAGGGCTGGGGTTTTGTCCTTAAATGGCCAGTGCAGGGCAAACATCCAGTCACAGGGTCCCAGCCCAAAGGCTTTGTGTAAGTCAATCTCCCTGCTGGGAACTCCCCTGATCAGAATCTAGATCCACTGCTGTGGGCTATTTCCTATTGTTGCCCTTTCAGTTTTGGGGCACAGACCTATAGTCCTAGAAACAAGCTACCACAGGAAGAGAAGTGCCCCCTTATGGATCCTGGGGGCCATAACTTTGAAGGGGTCAGAACCCTGCAATGTCTTTATGCTTCAGTCACACCTGTTCCTCTTAGGCTGGGTGCCCCTCAGCCCTTTTTGGCCTGGAAGACAGTGCTTGGTTCCCGGCAGATGTCTTGGCAGGCAGGCTAGCGATGGGGTGGGGCTAGCTGGGCCCCAAAGCTCTTTCTAATGCCTTCTATGCTGATGGGCAGTTTTTGTGCTTTATCACAGGCTTCTTCCTGTAACAGGCTGACCACCACTACCAAATCCAAACACTCCTTCATTTGAAAAAATTGGATTTGGATCTAAATCCAGATTTCAAATTTGCAACTACCTGTAATTAATATAAAATTATTATGGTTGGTGTCATTAAATATTATTCTTCATTCAGATGATTTCAGAAGTAAGGCAGCATAAGCATGTAACCTGCCACTTGGGTCAAGTGGGTCAGAAATTAGTCTAAAGGTTGGGGATGTTTGACAGGGGGGCACCTTTCCACCTCTATTCTGCATGATCTGATGGGGCACAGGTCCATAGCTCTATCTGGGTATAAACCTTTCCACCACTGATCCCTCCCAGCTGGAGAACTGAATTGACCAAGTTGGATGGGGCTGCTCCAGTGTTTTTCACTTCAGGGGAGAGTGCTGGTCCCATCCATGTTCTAGTATTGGTTAAACATACTGAGCCTGCCCCTGGAAACTGCTGGTGCTCTGAGCTGCCTCCTGGGAAAGGGCAGACAGGGCATGGTCTGCATGTGCAGCCAGGTACATCTCCAGGCACTTTATTACAGTGCAGCTAGTCCAGAGCAGAGGGTGCTGATGCCTGACTTTCTCAATCAAGGGCTCCATTATAACTGGCAGCTCTTATCTCCATGTAAGAGGCTGTAGCCAGACACAAACCCCATCTTGTTTTTCCACTAACCCCATCTTGTTTCCCCCCTCCCCAGAGAGCAAGAGAAAGGCAGTCAGCCTTTGATGCCCTGGGAACGCAGGTGTGGTGCCTGTCCCTGACTCTACCATAAACAGAAACCAGACTGTAAATGGGCTAGCTGACGATTGGGAGGCCTCCCATCGCCGTGATGGCTAGTATCAGTAGTTGACACGCCTGCACTGTCTCAGGAGAGGAATCTTTGCCCATCACATACCAGAGGTGCCCATTGTCTGCATCTTCCCAGGTGTGAATTATGCTTTGCACCCTTCGTGGGAAACTTGGCATTCAAAGCCATTTTTCCTAATTTGCCACTTGAGACCAGGAAGAAGCCCATGTGACCCAAGGGGTATAAAGAGGGTTTAGTTGCCCACCCCATTTGAGCTCCAATCACCTACACCTGCTGGCAGGTATTGATTGTCTCCTGAGGTCCGTGGGATGCCCAACCTCGCCCTACTTCTTCCCGGGGGATTGAGAGAAAGACGCTGGCCACACCAAGTCTGGAATGCAGGGGTGAGAATTGTACCTGCAATGTGTTTTCTTTATGTGTACATTTTAATTGTCTCTCTGTTATAAGTTTAGTTACTTTATTATAGTTTCTTAAGGCAAACTGCTTCATTCCTATTGTAAACTGCCTTTGGTAAGGTGATTTAGCTATAAACTTTGGGAATAAGTGGGATGCCCTCATTCACTTATAAAATATATATATATATTGAACCAAGTTTCTTTTATTTTATTTTCTCTTTCTTTCTCCTATAATAAGCCAGTGAGTGTCAAGCTTCTGACTTGAACCCATGCTGCTGTACCTGAACCGAACACAAACAAAAGAACTTCAGCTGGTCAAAGGGACAGGTATAGGGAGAGCTTGGGTGTTTTGGATTGTGTCACTCCCCGGTGGCAGATCCATTGGGGCACTTCTCAGTCTTTCCCTAAGGCTGCCCGCTGCGAAGGAATCTTGGATTCTAGCAGCTAAAATCTGAGGTGTTATAAGCTCTCCCTATAAACTTATTGGGGTACCCATCAACCTCCTCCAGGTTGCCCACTGCAAGGGACCCCGGTCTCAGCAGTTGAAGTCTCGGGTGTATAGCGCACACACACACCGGGGCGCCTGAGAGCCTGTTGGCTGCCCTCTGCGACGGGACCCCGGTCCTAGCAGTAAAGTCACAGACGTTAAACTATTTTTCGGGGCGCCCTCCAGCCTCCTAGGCTGCCCACTGAAACGAGACTTTGCGTCTCAGCAGTTGAAGACTTGGGTGTAACACACACACACACACTGCCCTGACCATTTCGGCTGACAGAGGCCTTCCCCCAAACTCTCCAAATTGCTTGTCTACTATCAGGACTTCCTCAGGATCTGCAAGCTAGCTCCATGATTGATTCCATAGCAGCTACCGAGGACAACGATCTTGCAGAATCCCTGTTACATAATCCATAGCTTAGTATGCAGGTGGTGGCGTCCCCCTTGGTATGGCAGAGAATGGTCCTGCCTGGTGTCACCAGAGTTGGCAAGCTCCTAAACTATGATCAGAGGGACTGGGCAGGCTCTACAGTGGTTGGCCAGCTCATGGGGCTGCCCATCCTGGGCATCCCCTTCATGTGCTCTAGGAGGTGAGGGCAACCCTTCTTCTCTTGCTTTCTTAAAGAGGATACTGCAGGGAGGGTGGTCCCCATTGATCCTTATCTGGGCCCTCCAGACCACCTTACCCATGGCCCATGAGCTTCTCTGCTCACATAATAGTTGGCAGCTTCTCTAAGGAGCTATAAGCATGACTGTGTATCTGACATAGTCCACAAACTCCCCAGACACCTGTTCCTTCAGTGGTGAGATGGAGATCCCGAAGCCCATCTCTGCAGGGTGCATTAGGTTGCAGTCCCTCTTACAGTTCCACTACAATCCCTAACTAAGGTTCTGGCTCCGTTTCTTCCCTCACTTTCTCATTTAGGCATACCCTGTCAGCAGCCCCACAAAGTCACAATATCTAGGAATCAACCTCCTCCTGGTGCTGGCCAAGCTAGACATCCTTCACTCCAGGAGGAGGAAGCTGGATGGCAGTTGCTCTATGACTGTGATGCCTATTTCGGGTCCTTTGTCCAATCAATACTTCATGGAGAGTTCCTCTGGATAGTGTTCCTGGACTCTTTAGATGGTTTTGAGGCGGGATAGGTGCTGTTGGGATTCTCTGCTGTGTGTTCCCCTCTGGAATCCTGATTTTAAACCTTTGATCTTAATCCTGTCTCTTTTTCTTTCATTATCCCCAGAATTTAGTCGTGGCCTGAGTCTAATGTGGCCTGAGTCTAATGGCTCCTTCCCCTTAGTTTGAGAGGATGGACCTTTAGCTTTGGGTGGGCCTAGATCCACATGGCCCAGTATCTGCAAATAATGCAAGCATATTACGTGCAGTCTATCACAACCACAGATAGAAAATGTGAATACTCAGTATAAGGTATGAAGAAACTTGGGGATAAGTTACAATACTTTGGAAATGCCATTAATATCAGTAGGTCTCTGAGCTACAATATAAGCATTATGCTGTACACAGTTCTTTCACTCTGATTGTTCAGCAGTCTCAAAATAAATTGTTACACTTGTCCTCGTTACCTTGCATAAATTACCATGTTCATTATCCATTATTCAGAAGCTAGCATGAAAGATATAAATCTTTCTATAGACAGCAGATACTATTTGTGTGTATCTATCAAAAACCACTAAAACATAGGAAGCCTCTGGATTGTTTTTCCCTTATCAGGCCATTACTCAGCAAAGCACTTAAGCACATGCTTACATCCATTTCTATTCAGAAAAAACACAAACTCAAATGCATGTTTTCACTTAAGTATTTGTTTAAATTCTTCGTTGATGCAGGGACAAAGCTCTGAGCAAACTTAAACCTCTTCGCTGTTTGATGGGAATACACTTCTTATGCAGCACTTATGTTTGACTGAACTTTTGAGATTTTCACTGGCTGTTTTTTTTAGCTGAAATCTTGTGACAACAGCTTCCCAGATTTATGTGCCTATGAATCTTACCATATCCATATTTGGCCACAAGCCCAAACAGTAAGCCTCATTTTAAACCTGATCCAGGTCTATATCTGGACACGTCCCTGCTTCATCTTGGATAATAACATATAGAAACTGAATAATCTTTTAACACAGAGAGGTGGTTCATGCAGGACAGGTTTGACGTATTTTGTGGCACATTGTTTCGTGGAAAACAAAATCTGTCTGCAGAGCCATCATGACTGCATCTTCACCAACACTCATTTAAAAAAAATGTTGCATTGCTAGCCTCAAAGACTCCGTATCAAAAATGCGAAATACATGATTAATTGGTTAGATTAATTTTCAACTCAAATGTTATAGTAAATCTGAAATTCTCTAAGATGTATTCAGGCTATTGCTAACACAAGTGACTTTTGCTAAGGGCTGGAACAGTGTTTGCAGTTTTTTCTTCAGCTATTTCACCTCAAACATTTTCCTCACGTAAACCGTGTTTTATTTTTCTCAGTGAACTGCAACTGCATTCACTACTTACCCCCTTTCTGCAGAAGGAGACTACATGAGAAGGTGAATTTGCATGCTGGTACTTCTGGGGGAATTCTGCATCATTGTGCCTGTGCAGAATTTATGGCCACCACAGATATATTTGCTTTGCTTCAGAAAAATGACTTTTGATAGGAAGTAAAGGGAAACCACGAGAGTGATTAGTAATCCCTCCCCAGCAGTGCAGGAAGGTTGGCTTGGGCACTGAGAGCAGGCAACAAATGTAAAATCACTGCCAGGGCAGAAAGGCTGGGCAGCCTTGTATGTGTGTGAGAGAAAGAGAAACTATGCTTGCAACATGTTTGCTGTGGAGGGACAGGGCTTTCGGGTATTTCTGAGGCAGCAGGCACAGGGCACATTGTCCCCTCAGGCAGAGTAGAATGTAGCAGCCTGCTTGCTTAGTGAATTATTCCCATTGTTCTTAGTGAAGAGTATAAAACATGCCAGCCAACACCAGTTTCCCCAGGGATGCAGCAGGCTCTGGTATTAGGAAGGCAGGATAAGGGATGTCCTGACTAAAGGAAGCTGTGATGAGTTCTGGAATGGCCTATGGATTGGACATTTGCCTGGGGATTTTAAGGTGGTGGGTTGGAGTCCTGTTTATTCTCTTCCCTTTCCTTCCCCTCCCCCCCCAAATCCCTTGTGTTCCTGTGTAGCAGCCAGTCAGCCAACACCAGTTTTTCCAGTGATGGAACAGGATCTGGAATTAGGAAGGCGGGATACCTAGGAGATGGGATGTTAAGGCTCCATTACATTGCCAGAGTGATGTAAAGGACAGCATGATCTTATAAATTGCTTAATGTATTAGAACTAGTCTAATTTTTAGGCTGAAAAATATGGTCCATGAACTGTTGGCTAACCAACCTTTCTGTAGATGGTCAGTAGTCAATATAAATTGTGAGTCTGAGCTTCCAGTCCTCATTTTCTCCACAGTTGACTATGATATAACACTGAGCATATGGCTGCATATATTTGGAGACTCATAACTGAAGTCAATACTAGCTACAGTACTATCAGACAGAGGGGCAGGCTTTGGGGATTTCTACCAATGTTCTCCAATCCCATTCTCCATCCGTTGTACTGTGGTTTAAATAAATTATCAAAATAATTGAAGCCAGCATGATTATATTGTGTTATTTTAAGAAATAAAATATGCAGAATTTTGCAAAATTTTAAAATATTGTGTTGAATTGTGTGTGTATGCAGAATTCCCCAAGGAGTAATACTAGAGACACCATGTCTCTTTGCTTCATTCTTCTTGGCTACATCTACACTGCAGTACTATTTCGGGATACCGGAGTTCCACTGAAAGGAAAGGAGAATGGACCTGCAACATTTGAAGAAAACTTATCAACATGTTTTTGAATTTAACCTGATTTGAAAATTATCCTTTGTCTAATATTTCATTATTTCTCTCTAGCTAAGGTAACTTGCTTTTCACTACCATTTAAGCTTTCCATGTTTTTAAATCTCCAGGAATACTCATGAACCATTTATATTTAAAGAAAATAGATGCTATTTAGTTAAACTTTATTAATTTTATCTTGCATGGGAAATTTGATGTCCACTTCCACCCACTGATTTCAGTAGGAATGCCTCCACTAATGTCAAACAGAGACTTTTGCCATTGACTTAAGTGGTAGCATGGCTGACTGCACTAGCAGTAAAGGCACAGTAAAGCTGTGTCTACACTGGCATGAATTTCCGGAAATGCTTAAAACGGAATACTATTCCGTTTTCAGTTTTTCCGGAAAAGGAGCGTCTACATTGGCAGGCTGCTTTTCCGGAAAAGCCCTTTTTCCGGAAAAGCGTCTGTGGCCAATGTAGACGCGTTTTTCCGGAAAAGAGCCCCGATGGCCATTTTCGCGATCGGGGCTTTTTTCCAGAAAAGACTACTGGGCTGTTTACACTGGCCCTTTTCTGGAACAGTGTTCCGGAATAAGGACTTATGCCCGAGCGGGAGCAGAATAGTTTTTCCGGATAGCGTCTGATTTTGTACAGTAGAGCATCGTTGCTTTTCCGGAAATTCAAGGGCCAGTGTAGACAGCTCACAGCTTATTCCGGAAAAACGGCTGATTTTCCGGAATAAGTGGCCCAGTGAAGACACAGCCTAACTCAGGTTAGCAGCTTGAGTTACAGCAGTACAGGGCTGGGAACTCAAAGAGCTTAATGGTCTAGTAGTTAGAATACTTGACTTCCAGCCTCTTGTCTCCATGGGAGAGGAACTGTAGAGGTTAGGCCAGTAGTGTTTTGACCTCTAGCTGCATCTAGGGCTTTGTCTTTAAGGGAGCTTTTGGGATACCTTCTGAGACCTTTCCCCTTGGCTTGTCCTCTTAATCACCAGTTCTGGAAAAGCACTTTATCCAGTTCTCTGGGATCCTGAAAACTCAGTTTGACTCCAGCTAGTCACTCAAGATATTTTCTTAAGCATGTAATAGCTCTTTGCCCATGCTGGACAGGCCCAGTTGCAGGGGGCTGAGTACTCGGTGATACCACATTTCTAGATCATGTCACACACAACACTGTTTACATACCTAGCTACTAACATCCATACTTCTTACCTGTGAAGACCAATTGCTTTGCAGAGTGCATATAGACAAATCACTTTTGCAGATTGGGTAAGGCAAGCTTATTCATTCAGGGTGTTTCTTGCCTACTTTACTATAACATATCCACATACTTAGTTTAATTAGACTCTCTCTCCCTTATTTACTATCATCATATTCACAATGAGTTTGAAGTTGGTTCAGTACAAGATATTACCCCACCCTCCTTGTCCATCTGATATTCACAATAAATAGTTATTTGACCAATTACTTCTTCTGACTTGTTCAGCAATTCCTTGTTCAGGAATGGCTTGTTGCTAAGCACTATAGGGCTACGTCTACACTGGCATGATTTTCTGAAAATGCTTTTAATGGAAAAGTTTTTCATTAAAAGCATTTTCGGAAAAGCACGTCTAGATTGGCAGGATGCTTTTCCGCAAAAGCACTTTTTGCGGAAAAGTGTCCGTGGCCAATCTAGACGCAGTTTTCCGCAAAAAAAGCCCCGATCGCCATTTTCGCAATCGGGGCTTTTTTGTGGAAAACACTACTGTGCTGTTTAAACTGGCCCTTTTGCGCAAAAGTCTTTCGGAAAAAGACTTTTGCCCAAATGGGAGCAGCATAGTATTTCCGGAAAAGCACTGACGATCTTACATGAGATCGTCAGTGCTTTCCCAGAAATTCAAGAGGCCAGTGTAGACAGCTGGCAAGTTTTTCTGCAAAATCAAATGATTTTGTGGAAAAACTTGCCAGTCTACACACAGCCTAAAGGTATAGTGAGGGGAGCCAGGTCCTCCTTTTCCACAAAGTCCCATCCCAAGGCCCTGAATAGAGCTTAAATCTGCCACCTTTGGCCACTTCCTAGCTATGCGCTTCTCTAGTTTCTGACATGGCCCTTATAGCTTAAACAGTCAATAGCTTGCCAAAATATCCAACTGAGCAAAGCCCTACAGGACCAGCTGATTCTCAAAGGAGTAGTGTTTGAAGAAGGTACTGCTGTGGACTATACCTGCTCTGTGGTCCTTTCTCAGGTTCAACCTTCTGACTGGCTTCCTAGAGAAGGGATTCATCTTTCCTGTAGTCCGCTCAGAACCCTTTGGTTGAGTCTCAAGAGCTTCTGTTAACTTGTTTCCTTGCTAGAGCATCCTCAGAAAGGAGGACTACCTGAGCACAGTATTGCTCTTCAGGTATAGCATGGAAGTTGTGTATTCCATCACAGATCCACAGTCACACACTCACAACCTTGTGAAGTCGAATGGGAGTTCTTCCAATGATTTCAATAGACTTTGGATCAGATTCCTACAAGAAACTCCCATGACAGCAATAGACTTTAAACAAGTACCTGTGTGTGTACAGAGGATTCAAGTTACCTGCTATTGTCTGATTGTGCTTAGAAAACAAAAATTCTCTTTTTAAGGGTTTGAGGACAAGGATTGTCTTTTTGTTCTGTGTTTGTATAGTGCCTCGCACAGTGGGGTCCTGATCTATGAATGGGTCTCTTAGGCTATGTCTACACAGCAGCTATTCCAAAATAACAAAGAGTGCATCTGCACATCAAGCCACTATTTTGAAATAATGGCGAGCTGGATGACTTCTTACTCCGACTCCTTTAATCCTCATTTCACAAGGAGTAAAGAAAGTCAAAAGAAGAGTGTTCTTCCTTTGACTTCCTGATGCGTAGACAGTGCCAAAAGTCAAGTTAAGCTATTTCGACTTCAGCTACACAATTGATGTAGCTGAAGTTATGTGCTTAATCTGACTTTTGCCCTGCTGTGTAGACGTGCCCTTTGGTGCTCCTGAAGTATAAATACAATTGAATGAGGAACAGCATTTAAGTGATTTGCCAAAAGTTACATAGGAAGTTGGTGGCAGAACCAGAATCAGAATCTTGATCTGACATGTTCATTCCTCATCCACCAAGGCATAGTGTGTCTCACTGAAAATTGTTTCGGATATCTGTACTTGTTAAACCAGTTGTAAAACTGAGCTAATGATATTGACTTTTGTTTGTAAAGTGCTTTGAGTTCTGAAGATGAAAAACACTGCAGTATGTGTGACACATTAACAGCTAAATTTTTAGTTTATTTTAGCAGTGCTTTTTCCATTTGCTGAGCTGGACACACGTGTGGCTAAGTTGGCCATGTAGTGATTATACATATATTGTCAGAGGCATATTGAACAAGGCAGAGCTCATCAGGAGACATTATTGGATTTGGTCAGCACAATTCATTTCTCTAATTTAACAAGTTAATGATCCGTTAATCCCATTTATTCCAAATTTTAACACTGTCATCATTTACCTACACAAAGGGAAATATGTAAATAAACAGCTATAGACCATCCCACCCCCAAAAGATGTGTTTAAAAATGAGTTAATGGTACACATTGACAACAATGTATTTACCTTTTACATCATTTAGAAAGTCCAAGCACTTAAGAGCAAGGAAATGAATATTAAATCCTATGCTACCCACATAATAAACATAAACACATTATTTCCATCAAGTATAAAGAAATGCATATTTCATCAGAATGACCCAAAGGATTCCATAGAATGCTGTTGCAGATCAATCTTTCCACATCTTAGAGGATAAGCATCTTGGCTTGACCTCAGCAACATTTGTCCATAAATATTTTGGCACTCTCCTAGAACAATATTCTGTTCCATTATTTATTCTTAACAAAGTGCTGCTATAAAAGTGGCCAGCAGCGGAGGTTGGACATACACCAGATATAATGCACTCAGCCTCCGGGGAAGTAGTTGGGATGGAGTGTCTTTCTTTGGTTAATTGCAAACCTTCTGGATGATTAAGAAGCAGTATTGCCAGGGACCAGTTGTTCTTTGCCAAAGGAACGGTGGCTGCAATATGAGACCTTGGAGTCAAAGTGTATTGCTGCATTTTTAATAATTTTGAGGACAAAGAGAGTTTCAGTTTCAAGGATGTGCTTTTATTTAATAATTACATCATTCGGCAACACAGCGAATGAAATAAAATTCTGTGACTTAATCACAGAGCTCCTGGATTCTTCCTGTCTCGAGGCCTCTCTTTAGCCTCTTTCATAGTCTTCATATTAAATATTTGCAGTGTGTGCAAGATGGCACTAGGCCAGATAGAACAATAGGAAGAAACTGGGCAACATTTTGAGCAGAAGTAAATATAAAGAAGGTAGGAATTCTAAATTTAATTTTGAGAAATATTTTAATAAATTGTACGTAAACTTAGAGAATTCCTGCAGTACATTCTTGTTCAAAATAAAAATAATTACAAAAAGGACATTGTTTTTGTTTCTATCTCCATTTCTTCTGTAAGCATGTAATATTTCTAATATGTCTTTTATCAAAAAGAACATTTATTTTTGTAAGACATTGACAACATATAATGGTTATGGAATACAGCTAGTGCAGAAAGACTGCTGTTTTCCACCCTTGAAATGGATCCATTTTAGTGATGAGTTAGTGATTCATATGTAATGAACTTTGGAATCATTGGAATCATTCACTAGAATATGTACAATGCAGGTTGTTGCTATTATTACTTGTGCTTTGATGTAGTCCCATTCAAAATGATATGCTTTTATGGTATGTATGTAATCTCTGTGTAACAGGTCTCCAGAACTCTGCATACAGAAAACACTCTTACTCTTGCATTGTTTTAGCACAGGCTTATTTGTGAGCTAGACTGAATCATCATCCTCTCTTAACAGTCTGACTAATACATTCTTTTGTTATTCAGAAGAAACTCTGGAGCTGGTCCAGAAAACTGGAGAGAAAATATACTCAGCATTAACCTCCTCCCCAATGTCACAATATTGGGCTAATTTATCACCCAACTTCATACATTTGGCCCAGTTCTATAAATAAGAATTAAGAGCCCCTTAATGCAGGGAGGCACATTCTTAAAAATTAGGCTCTATTTTTGGAGTGGAAGGCACAAATTTTTGGCTAGTATGTTAGCGAGTAGGTCCCATAGACCTCCTAAAGGAGAGGATTTAGTGTCCCTAGAATAACAGCTTTGAAAAGGTGTTGTAAGAGTGGCTGATGATAGCCTAGTTTTCAGAGATACAAGTTTCATTACTGCATTGCAGAATCCACTTTTCTTCTTCTTGTCTTAATTAAAAAATCGCCCTTACTATTCTGTATGTGCTACTTAATTTTGTCACTAGATATTTGAAGTCATAAATGATTGTCAAGGCAATGGTATGCTTGCTTACAGTCTAGAGAGGTAGAATGGGAGCTTATGTTAATTTATGACTCTATTAAAATGTGTTTTTATTTAGAGACAGGAATGTGAGAGCTGGCTATGGAAAGGAGGGAAGAGAGTTGACTCAGTATGCCAATAGGATCTGTTGCTGCAAAAGTGTTTTAAAATTTGTATAGCTTTGTGTACTTGTATAATTAAAAGACTACTGAAAAGCATTGGAAGACTTAATCTTTGACAAGTTAAAAACAGAATTAAATTTTAGTTATGATCTATATATTCTATGAAAACATGACTCTGTGGAAGAAATGCTGACAGTTCCAATTTGTTTATTAATGAATGATTTATAGAGAAGGCCTGCACCTGCAAGACAAAATATTGTTAATGACACCAAACCATGGAAACATTCCGAATGCCTTTAGTGACAGAGATCATTTAAAAAATTAAGCTCAATAGAGTGCTCAATGAAAATGCTGATGGATTTCAGCGTAAGTATTATGTGTATATAAAATTCATTGTTGGGGAAAGAAGGATAATGAGATATTGCTTCCATGTGGAAGATTAGTTACTAGCAGGAGTTGCGGGGGGAGGTTAAATGTATCTTCCACTTCATTTCCACTGATTAGGTAAGGCTCACCCCATAACATAAGAACTAGGGGTCACCAAATGAAATTAATAGGTAGCACATTTAAAACAGACAAAAGGGAGTTCTTCTTCATGGAGCACCCAGTCAACCTGTAGAACTCCCTGCCAGAGGATATTGTGAAGACCAAGACATTAACAAGGTTCAAAAAAGAACTAGATAAATTCATGGAAGTTAGGTCTATCAATACTTATTAGCCAGAATGAGTAGGCATGATGTCCCTAGCCTCTGTTGTCAGAGGATGGAAATGGATGACAGGAAAGGGATCAGTTGATGATTACCTGTTAACTCCCTCTAGGGCATTCTAGCATTGGTCACTGTCGGAAGACAGGATACTGGGCTAGACAAACCTTTGGTCTGACCCAGTATGGCTGTTCTTACGTTCTTACAGGGGTTAGATTGGCACAACCATTGTCATCAATTTCTTGTGATCGCAGAAGGCAGGATCTGGTGAACTGTTGTCCTTTGTAGCTAACTCTTTGAAGGCTTGTGCTATCTATGTAAAACTTAGCATGTTGGCTGTATTTGAAGAGTGTCCTCAGTGCATGCTTGATTGTTTGAAAGATTCTTGTAAAAGAGTACTTTGGGCTAAAATTGTGAATGGAGACACAGCACATGTGGCTTCTCTTTCCAGTTCTCCCCATGTCTTATGTAACAAAGGGTGAAGTGTTGACATTATTATGATCTTTCTTTCGCTTAGGGGCTAGTGCCCTATTGTGCCAAATAAATATCTAACACTAAAAGTCCCTTGCTGCAAAGAACTTGCAATGTAAGTATTAACTGATCTGTGCTTCCTCCTCTATAAAATTCAGTGAGTGGAGGTTTCAAAAATGTCAGCGAATTACTTTGAAGACCAATGGGATTTGTGCTCCTAACTTGCTCAGACATTTCTAAAAATCCCACCAGTTTCTTTATCGGTACATTTAAGATAAGACTGCATTTACAAACTGTTATCCTCATGCTCTGAATGTTCATTGAGAGATTAATGAAAGGCACATTATGCAACATGCTGTCATGCTGCCCCAGGAGCAGTCCAGATGGTGACTTGGAATCACAATCTGCTTCTCAGTTTCCCACTGCTCTTTGGGGGATGTACTTTTCATGAGGGCCTATAGCTGGAGTAGGATACTCCTCCCTGTATAGCTAGTCAATGTGTTTGGGGACAGGGAGTGGTGCCTTGCATATGTAGATGGGGATGGATGCAGCAGCCCTGCAAAGGCTTCTCTCATCCCCAATGTTAGTGCACCCAATTCAAATAATTAGCTCAATACAGTTAAGCTCATGCAGCATTGCCACAATGTTATCATGAGTCCACAGAGCCCCAGTGCTTGGAATCCTGTGATTATGTGAGGATATCAGATTCCATCTTTTAAAAATAGTAACTTTCTAACTCTCATACTTGTGGAGAAAAGCAAGAAAACCTGGTACCCTAAAAGCTCCATGCCTAAACAACAAAAAGGGACATTGGTTTGTTTTCAATTTCACAATTTGAAAGTCAAACTCATGATTTTTTAATACTTTGGGTTAACATTACTGCTAATACTCCATTACTGTTTTGTACTGCTGCTTAAGTGAGGTCCCAATCCTGCTCTGCATACATTAGTAAATAATAACAACTATTGCCATTGAAGGAACTAGAGGTCTGTGGCTGTTTGCAGAAGTGAGAGTTTAGATTGGCAAGCTGTGCAGGCAGGGGTACTGAAACAATCGTGATAGTGGCATGCTGATGAGGGAAACAATGTATTTGGGTTTGTTATTATTTCTTCAAACCAGGGGGTGTGGCAATAGTCCCAGTATCCCTATTTCCAACACTACTGTATGGAAGCAAGTATCTACACGTTTCTGGCCACATTTCTTGCATGAATAAAGACTGAGTTTATACATAAGGGATTTGTGTGTGTACCACCTCCTGGGTGTGTGTCATGAAATTCATTAATTTCTTTAAAGAGACTGAAAATCTTTGAAAGAAAGGTACAATATTAGTGTAAAGTATTATTACATTTATCATGTATTTCTGATCATTTAAACTGAGATACGGTTTAAGTTAGAAAAACCAAACATTGCTAAATGAAGCTCCAGTCCTACAACTAGAGGGACACTAGCTACGGCTGAAGGTGTCAAAATACTGATGAGAGTTCTCTCAGGAATTTTAAAACAGGAGATAGTAAACCAGCAGGATGGTAAATCAAGGTAATATTTTCATTAGAATTAATGTGTGCACTGAAGGCATCAAGAAGTGAGTACAGTTAATTAAACCTTCTTTGGTTTCAGCTGTTACCGAATGGATATTATATAAGCTTTGTGAGGTAGTGGCCCACACTGATGTGATCTACTTAAAGGACAACCACTTAAACCAAATTGTCTCGAAGAGACCATGTGCAGTAGAAGGTTTAGGTATTTCCAGAATACAAAATATGGGTAGTGACCAGGTTTTATGGATATCTCTTTGCCTGTTTTACTGGAAAATTTGGCAATATCTAGTGAAATACTTTACTTTCATTTAGTTAATATACATTATTTGTATCTTCCTGACTGGAAAAAATGGAGAAGTGTATCTGAGGAAATGCTGATGAGGCTTGACTACATCAAAATTGTATGGAGTACAAAGTGCACTCATTTAAATGCTGTAATTTTATAGCTTGTTAAAAAACCTTCTGAGGAATCATTATTCATCATCAGGGTTCAGAAATCACTGCATATTAGAAATGTGCATTAGCCTGACTACCTACACTATAGATTTCCTTTTTTGTATGTGAATAATATCTAACCCTAATTTAGTAACTCTCTTATTCAGTAAGAATGATGGATTGTCAGTTTAACTGCACCTTTTTAAATGCATAATTTAAAATAATATCTATATTCTTCTTTCAAGTACCTTTTGGTAATTAGCATCTTGATTTTTTTTATTAAGCAAATTTCAGTTCACTTTTTAAATTGAAATAATAAACAGGGTGTCTAAATACCCCTATTGTTTATAAACTGTAATTAAGCTGTCTATTTAAAAACAGTTTGCACGTATATCTGTTTAATGTTTCAATAGTATATAATTTTAATGTGGTATAGCTCTCTTGCAGGGAATTCAGCCTGCCGCTGGATGTTTAAATTTTCAGTGTCTGTTGTCATGGCAACTAGAACTGACTCTGGTACCCACTGTATTCACCATACATTAATTGAAAGTCATAGCATTTTGAAACATTTTTTTAAAAATCTGACTTGCTTCAGATTTCTATACAGTTAAAATAGATATATTTGAAATATCATTTAAATACATTTATTTTGGGCTAATTATTAGTTAAATTGAAGGATTCAGTCATTTGAAAATAATAAATAATGTATGCAGGGAGATTGCTTCCTGAATTTCTTGTAGAATTACAACTTCCAAATAATCTGAGGCATATATCATTCATTTGATATTTTGAACTCTTGTGTTGGTAGATTAGAGTACAAGTACCATAAATTTGTTATGTTAGATTTTGTTACCAAATGAGATGTTAATCCTTATGTTTTCCCTCAAATGTATTAGGTCCTCTGAAGCACTATCTTCCTTAAATGAAAACAATACCATAGTTAAATCATATCTTACATGTTCAGTTATTCTTTATGAAAGTGAGGTTTTAAAATATATATCTAAAGAAAATAATCCTAGGCATTTTAATGTTTCACGTGTGAGATCTCTTGGGGTTCTCTTGCTTTCTAAAAGGATTAAGAAGGGAATATTAAATGTCTGTACTGAGGGAGGGGATGTTGTTCCAGTGGGTGTAATAATGCTATTTTTTCTCTCCATATTTGTAAACAGAGTACATTTATTCACTAATTTAATTTTCCCCTCACACATTTGCAGAAAAGAACATCTTATGAAATAGATAGAGCCACTGTTTAGCATGCCTTGATGCTGGGAGATTGTCAATGATAGTATTTTGCATATCACACAGTACTGCTGTCTTTTGAAAATCTCTTAGCTTAACCATTCCTCTACTAGCTTGTCCAGTATTTTTCCTACTGATATGCTTGTTGAAATGTGGCTATTTAAAAACTACATTTCAATTTTATTTTACTTTTAAAAGATGGATTTTTATGATGTGAGTGAATAAAAGGTAGTCCCTTCAAAAGTCTAGACTTCTTTTTTTCTGTAGAAAATAATATTTTGAAACAATCAAAATGAGGCTTTCCTGGGTAATCAAGGATTCATTTTAATGTTTGTTCTGGAAACCTTTAAACATAATTCCAGTTTATGGTAATTTTAATATGGTGAAGTTCCACAAATTGAGCCTCACATAATGGAATACATTGTTATAATGCAATAAAAGTAATATTTCATTTTAGAGTGAGAAAGCACACTGTGTATTAAATATTTAGAGCACCAAATATTATTGCTGAACTTCAAATGTTAATGTATCTTTGTCAGTGCTATTTTCTCTCTGTGTCTGGTAGTTATAACCTTGCTGTATTGACACACACTTCAAGGAGGCATTTAAGAAAACAAGAATCTACTGCAACTCTGCATGACTCATGTGAACCAACTGCACATATTCATTAATAACCTAGCAAAGAGAAAACATCAGAATACTAGAGTTCCTGTGGGGATTTGTTTTGCAACATTTTCTACAAAAACATTTGAAAACTTTGTTTATTTGGATTAAGTCATCCAAACCCTTCTATTATTTAATGAGCATGCTGTCACTCAGTATGTTAAATCTTTAACACTCTTCAGAGGAGAAGGCTCTGATAGATACTTCAGTATGTCACAGATGATACAAGTGAAGTCTAATAAATGACTTTATTCATAGACCGTTCAATATGAAATAAAAATGAAATCTAACCGTGTATGTTGTGTGGATTCTTTGTTTTCAGTTCAGTAAGCAGTGATCACAGGGAAGTTCACAGGAACAGTACTGTGTACTATCAGAGTACTCTTTATGTAAAGACATTGATAAAATTCATGCAAGTGAACATGTGTATGTTTGGGTTGACTGAATGATACTTCGTTAATTACAAAGAGCTGAATAGCTCACTTCACAAACCACACAGTCAAGGGTTGAATACAAAAAGCTGTACTTTTGGCCTATGTGAAATGAATTATCTCCCACCAGTTTCTAATGGTCAGGTGCCTATATAACAAATACCAGAACAATTAAGTCTAATGACACCCTTGTTGCCTGTCTTGTGGTTTAGGATTAAATAGACTATGGAGGAGGAACTAACCTCTCCACGTTTTCCAGGAGCCTGGTTATCACCTCCCATTGACTTCAATAGATTTTGGAATAACTCTAAACCTCATTAATGGGACAATATGTGGGGAGTTTGCACTGCCACTGGCTACCTGTTTTGTGTCTCAGATGATCATTTTTGCTAGGGCTGTCAATTACACACCTTTCCCTTTGAAATTATTTGACTGGTGTTTTCCAATGGCACTCTACCATTGTTCTTCTGCCTGACCCTATTCCTACTTTTTGTTGTTCTTGCATTTAGTTGATTGCTGAGTATATGGCTCCTCCCATTTTCTTTCTTCACACGTGTGCTTAGTTGACCATAGATTTGCTTGGTATTTCCCCAGGGTGGGACGAGTTACTGTACTCACTGGGCATTACCAGTTCCTCTCTTGAGGTCAAATAGACTGACACCTTTCATTAACACTAAATTCACATTTAAAACGTCCACACACTTGCAATCCTGGCTCTATATCTGATATACTTTCTCCATGCCTGACCTTCTACCCTCTTGTTGCAGTAAATATACAGGAAGTGCCCTTTTGAGCACGGCTGGATTAATTTCATTTAATTTAAGCTCTGATTTTGTTATTCACTTATTTGTGTTATTGTAAGCAAACTATATATCATTAACACAAGCGTGCTAAAGAAGCAAGAAGAAATCAAGGCTACTGATGATACTATTTTAACATTCATTTCTTTGTAAAACTGAGGCTTTTCCAAAGCTTAGATCAATTAATTGTTCGGTTTTTAAATCTGTGGCCAAAGGCTGTGAACATAATTTAGACTCTTCAGAGATGTTTGCATTACACTGGTCTACCATTGTGAAAGAAAGAAAATTACACTCTAATAAATCTTGACATTATAGTTTTAGCTCATCATTACCGAAATCTTTATATTCTTAGCTTCATTCACAATAATCAAGAACATTTTACCTTTAATTATTATTTAACACCATTTTTTCTAGCATTTGAAACACCTCAGTTTAAGTGAATAGGGCAGCCCAAATTCAGACACAAGACAGCCAATTTATTTGCAACAAATGAACTAGTATGCCTGCCAGCTTCTGTAATATTTCTGGGGAAATTCTTTAAATGGTGTCAGTTTCTACTGTACTCTGGTTCCTGGGCATTCAACAGTTATTATTTTGTCTAATAACACATCTTAGCTACATTCATAAAAATTCTCTATTACCTTGAATTGTCATTTTTGTCCCGTCTGGACATTCAGGCAAGTTAATAATAACTATTAATATTTGCTATTTCTTTTGTATTTTGAATTTGCATGAGAAGGGGGAAATGTCATACTGGATTCAGTATGTATTCTTCCCTCGCTTTTAGAGTGTCTGGTGTGATTTCCATTTTTTCAACAGTGCAGTTAAGAATGCATTTAGTGCCTTGATGACTTAAATAGTCTGAGGATACTAGATCTGAGTTTTTGTATCTAAAATATATGTAACAGAAAGATCTTAGCTATAGGAATAATAGACCTATAGACCTGGGACCTGCTTATCAGTTTTAAGACTAATTGGTAAGTTTCAATGATACCTGACTCATGTTCAAAGTTGGCCTCCTATGCATTGTCTATTGACTAAATGTCACATTTGACCTTTCTCTTTTCTATAGTATTAGCATTTATTTCAGAAAAATGCACTTCATTTTCTTCATATTGTGCTCATTTTACTCTGTTTTCTTTGAACACAATGAGTCTGATTCTCATTTACAGTGAAGACCCTTTATCTCACTCAGAAAATTTACCCCAATATTAAGGCTTCTTTACACTGCCAGCATAACATAAAGGGGCCATAGTCAGAGTCCTGTGTGGATACAATATTTTGTATCCACATCTGTATGTGCAAAAATGAGCTGAGGATATAAAGCACATAAAGCAGATAGCTGCAAATTTGCAGGGTTATAGATACAAAATTTGTATCCACATCCATAACCGTGAAAATGAACCATGGATATCTGCATTCACATCTGCAGATGTGGATACCTGAAAATATAAAGCAGATTTCTGCGGGTTTGCAGGGATCTAGTTATAGTGTAAATAAGATTCAGGCCAATTCAGTTTTTCTATTAGTCTTTACATTCTTCAAACAAATCACAGTTATTGAGGGTAGAAAGAAAAGAATGTTCCCATTAGCATCTTTACTTTTTTCCTTCACAACTTTTGTCTTTTGCAATCACTGTTCAAGACACAAAATTAGATTCAATATTATCCCTTAAAAATTACCTTAGTAGTTAACATTTGAGCATGATAAAAAATGATACATTATAAAAAATCTATTTTTTTCAGAATCAGGCTCCAAGTGTGGACCAATCTTGCTTTAGTGAGACCCAATTGTACATTTCCTAATGCATTCTCCAGTCCAATTTTAAATGTCTAATAGAATGCAGCTTCAAATGTTTCCATAGGAAGATTATTTCACAGCCTTATAAATCTCACCGTTATAAAGTTTTTCTAGTAATTTTCTGAAATTTATAATTTGTTTGTGCTCTGGCATTGCAAACATTTTCATTGTCTTGAAATTGATTGATCTATAAGAATTATAAAAGACTGTTTATTTTTATAAAACCCTGCTTTAATTGACATTTAAAGAAAACATGAAATATCATTGGTCAGTATTTTCAAAGATGGCTAAGGGCAATTCCCATAACTATTCTATTATTTTGGTATTCTATCAAAGGAAACTGAGGGCCTCAATATCTTAGACATCTTTGACAATACCAGCCCATAATAGTGTTTAGAAACAGATAATTTGTCTTTTTGTTCAACAGTGTTCCTGCTGCAGTGTTCCCTTTTGTGTTGGGGTTTTACATTCTTTAATATACAAATAGACACATTTTTTCATACCAGTTGAAACTGGTGTCCACCAATTAGATTCTTGAATACTTAGGCATATTTACAGATTAAAAGTGTAATCACATACAAGAGCACAGCCTCTTGGAAAAAATCTGACTTGTATATTTTTTCAAAAAGTGTGATAACCATAAGCTTTATAACATATGGAGATATACCATCTCATAGAGCTGGAAAGGACCTTGAGAGATCATTAAGTCCAGTGCCATCACAACAAGACCAAGGACCAGCCCTGACAGATTTTCCCCAGCTCCCTAAATAGCCCCCTCAAGGATTGAACTCACAACCCTAGAACTAACAGGCCAATGCTCAAACCACTGAGCTATCCCTCTGTTTACTTAGGGCATGTCTATACTAGTGAGAAGATCAACCCTCTGGAGGTCAATTTTCTAGCATTCAATTCAGCAGGTTTACTGTAGCCCTGTAAATCGAATGCTGAGGGCAACCCCTGCTGGTGTCCAGTACTCCTCATTCTTCAAGGAGTAAGGGAAGCTGACAGGAGCATATGCTCCCATTGTCTTCCTACTGTGTGGATGCCATCACAGCTCGGCTTAAGGTAAGCCAACTCTAGCTACTCATTTTGCGTAGCTGGAGTTGCATACCTTAAACCGACCTTCCTGGTCTAGTATAGACCAGGCCCCAGAGTGCAGCTTTACTTACAAGGAGCTTTACTTACAAGTAAGCTTTACTTACAAGGAGTCAGTAAGCTCCTTGGGGACAGGGATTGTATTTTCTGTATTTATGCAGCACTTAATATAATTAGCCACTAGTCCATTACTGGGGTTTCTAGGTGCTACAATAATACAAATAACTGCTAATAATATGGGTCTGTTTCTGAATGGACAATGTATAAAACATGTTTCAATGATAACTGGGAATTGTTTCAGAACATTTTAGGTGACCCAAAAGCCATTGTGTTAGAACACAATCAGGTGACCCGAAAGCCAGAATCTTATAACTGAAGAAGAAGGCATAACATTGAAAAAAAAGTGGAAGCTGATAGTAATGAAGATATATCACAAAGTGGGAATTATAGAAAATTGGTAAGTAAAGCAAGGAGATGCAATGAAATCTATTTTCAGCAGACTTAAGAAAGAAGTTTAAGTATATTAGGGAAAAAAGAACCCTAACGATAATATCGGTCCATTACTCGATGTAAATGGTAGAATTATCAATTATAATGTAGAAAAGGCAGAAGCGTTCAATACATTATTTCTGTTGTGTATTTTGGAAAAAAAATGATGCTGTTATATCATGACAATACTCTTTCCATTTCACTAGTATCTCAGGAGTTGTTAAGCAGCTACTACGATTAGAGATTTTTAATAAAGAAATTGGGATAACTTGACTTCAAAAATTTTAAAATACTATCTGAGGAGCTTCCTGAATCTTTAATGTTGATTTTCAACAAGCCTTGGTATACTTAGCGATGTTCCAGAAGACCTGAATAAAGCTAATGTTGTGCCAATATTTTAAAAAGGGTAAAGGGATGACCCGAGTAATTATAGAACTGTACTGCCACTCCATTATCTTGACTGGGATCATATATGACTCAATCAATAAAGAAGGAAAGGAGGGAAATGTAAGTAATGCCAGTCAGAAAGGTTGTATTTCAAGTAGAATGTCAGATTAATTTGATATCTTTTTTTATGTGATTACAAGTTTTGAAAATAAAAGTAATAGGGATGTAATTTTCTTTTCTTTCTGCAAGGCATTTGTTTTGGTACTACATGACACTGATTAAAAAACTCTAAAATGTATGTAAAATTAGTATGGCACACATTAAACGTTAGTTAATAGATAGTGTTTCTACAGGGGTCACACAGGGATCAATTCTTGGCCATATGCTATTTACCATTTTTATTAATGACCTGGAAGAAAACATAAAAATCCTCACTAACAAAGTTTTCAGATGGTAAATAGCAAAGAGGACAGGTCACTTAAAGAGTGATCTTAATTACTTGGTAAACTAGTATGACTTCTCCTGGAATACTGTGTCTATATCTGGTTTCTACATTTGGAGAAGGCTCAGAAAAGAGACACATGAAAGATTAAAGGATTAGAAAACATGCCTTGTAGTGATAAACTCAAGGAGCTCAATCTATTTAGCTTAACAAAGAGAAGGCTATGGGGTGACTTGATTATAGTCTATAAGTATGCACATGGGCTCTTCATTCTAGTGATAGTGGCGAAAGCTATAACACGATCTAATGGATGGAAGTTGAAGCTAGACACATTTGTACTGCAAAGAAGGTATATACTTTTAACAGCGAGAATAATTAACCATTGGAACAACTTATTGGACCTGGTAGGTTCTCCATTAGTAACAATTTTCAAAGTTAAGATTTTCTGTCTTTCTAAAAAATACACTCTAGGAATTATTTTGGGATAGTGCTATGGCCCGCGTAGGCTAGAGGTCAAATCAGATCATCAAAATAGTCCCTTCTGGCCTTGAAATCTGTTTGTTCTTTAAACACATTAGAATGAAGCTTCTTAATATTAGTATGAGAAGGATTGTTTCCCGTAGTTCCATGTATGGCAATGTCCATTAGTGACACTGGTCCTCACTATACTGATCCCAGTATAAGTTCTTCAATGGTTCTAGGAATTTGACCCAACTCAGGAAAACATCCCCTATTCAGGACAGCACCTAGAAGCATTTAAAAAGCTTAAAGTTCATCATATGCTTAAGTGATTTTCTGAACTGGAGTCTTTGTTTATAATGAGTGGAAGGGAAGAGGACGATGACAGGTTGGACAGAATTGCAGAGACATGACTTGTGTACCTCATGACACTCAACAGGAACATAAGCATTCTGCTGAGATAAAAACAGCCCAGGTCCTACCACCTTTTCAGTGGATCCTTTCTACATAGTAGAATCATTCACGAAGGGGTCCAGAGCTGCAGTCTTTGTGCAAATGAACCTGGCCTTTAACAAACCATGAGGCTTGGAGTCAGACCTTTTCTTAGGGAGGGGAGAGGCAATTGCATAATGCTCTGATGAAAGAATGTGAGGAATTCTCCTGTGGATTTTACCATGGGAAGACACAGACTGGTCCATGATAAACAACTGTCACTATGATGCATCCATATTCACTGATCTAGCCTATTTTCTGAGCTCCTGCTGTAACAGAAACATTGAAATGGACTGATATCCTAAGGAAAAATGTCTCGAAGTTTGGAAGATTTTGCCTCTCAGTGTTTATGTTCAGTAAATGCATTTGGCTTTTTGGCATCATCCAGCAACAGGAGACTTATCCCGGAACAGAGTTATAGTCCAGTGACATTATCTCTTAATTAAAATAGCAGATAGATTCTAATGGTGAACACTGTGTCTGTCTTATTTCCAAGCTGAACTGCATGGCTGACTCTGTAATTCAAAACAGCAGTATCTGCAGATCACCACGGCAATCTGCTCCTCCCTGGACATTTTATAACTCACTAAGGGTATGTCTACACTACCCTCCTAGTTCGAACTAGGAGGGTAATGTATGCATACCGCACTTGCTAATGAAGCCCGGGATTTGAATTTCCCGGGCTTCATTAGCATAAGCGGGGAGCCGCCATTTTTAAATCCCCGCTGCTTCGAACCCCGTGTAGCGCGGCTACACGGGGCTCGAACTAGGTAGTTCGGACTAGGGTGCCTATTCCGAACTACCGGTACACCTCGTTTCACGAGGACTAACGGTAGTTCGGAATAGGACCCTAGTCCGAACTACCTAGTTCGAGCCCCGTGTAGCCGCGCTACACGGGGTTCGAAGCAGCGGGGATTTAAAAATGGCGGCTCCCCGCTTATGCTAATGAAGCCCGGGAAATTCAAATCCCGGGCTTCATTAGCAAGTGCGGTATGCATACATTACCCCGCTAGTTCGAACTAGCGGGGTAGTGTAGACATACCCTCTGACACAATGGATCCAATCCTGTTCTAATAGAAGGCAATAGCAAAGTTCCCATTGATTTCAATAGGAACAGAATTAAATCTAACTCAGAATTCAGTACAGGGTATTGAATTATTTCTTTTGTACTTTTATACTGTTTTGGATAATATATATAGTGCTTTGGCAGAGAATTAACAATCAATCAGTCTATTGATTTTTTTATCTAGATGCAATAAATACATTGCATTCTGCTAGCTATTTGATTATGAGAATTGCAATTAGCTTTTTTGTTCCCAGTGGAACTTTAAATAGTGAGAATTATGTTCCTGTTCTGTTAAGCAAACCAAGTAACACAATATTTATTGTGGATTCAATGACAAGAGAGATTGCATTATCTAAAATGATTGCATCACTGCATCTGGCTTGACCCACTGGATTAAAAATGGTCTTATTTGCAATATAAATTTTCTTTATTGCATTTTGACCTAATGCTATCACACAAAGCATTATCCTCCAAAATCCATTCAAAGCTGTTTTAGACAAAGGCCACTCTTAAAGAGCTTTTAAGAACAGACATTTCACCAGAGACCAATAGGAAAAAACGTGTTTTCAATTCAAAAGTTGATATAAATCAGATAACCTCTTTTGTTTTCTCTCTTCCACACCTTAGAATCCATTGTCATATACAGAAAGAAATGCAAGATACAACTGAGCATTGCATTGGATGATACCTTCAATATAGATATCCCAAAGTATCTTTGAGAAATATTATTTATTCATGCAAATGATGACTTGCACACACATTAAAAGAGAGTTAAAGCACTATAATATTTCTGTGTAGTTTTGCTTAGTTATTATGGCTATCTGTTGCCTAAAACTAATACCTGCATTGCTTCTTTAGGGAATGATACGGTAAAACTCGTCAGACATCTGAAGCCTTTTGAATCTTCTGACAATCTCTTGGCATTTACTATTCTCTTCTACTCTCTCACGCTGAGTGTTTTGTTTCCCAGGAGCCACTTGGAAGATCAGCCACAAATACTCCCTTTCCCAGTGAGAGTCATTCTATCATCTTATCCAGGAAACCAATTTGGAGGGCCTCCTCTGAGCCACTTTATTTCATGTAGGCCGATACTTTTAGGGCTTTGTCTAAACTTAAGCTGTAATATAAAGCTATGTGGCTAATTAGCTGTTTTGGTTCACTGCTCAAAGTAGGAAAGGTCAACCCAAAACAAAATATTTCATTTTGGTTTCAGGCATTTTAATTGATTCTTTATTTTAAAAGCAACAGAGATCTGGAAATGCCATTCATAAAAGAGAAGGGAGAGGTTCCCTGGTCCTGTAGCCCTGTGGTTAGTGCCCTCAGATCCTCTCTCTGTGATTCAGAGGAGGGACTTATACTTGAGCCTCCTACATTGCAAATGAGTGCACAAACTAAAGAATGTCTCTTGTTGATGCTGTTCCACTTTGTATTAATTACATGTTAATTGGAGCAGGGACTGGAACTCAGATAAGCCACCTAACCACCATGTTATAATAATTTTCCAATACTACTTCTGTCTGGGCTAAAGAATATTTCATTACTTATAAAATCCACAGGTTCACTAAAAGAGATTAAGAAAGATGAACACTTCTCTGGGACATGGAAGATCTAACTGCAAGTCCTTGCTCTAATGTTGGGGCTTGAATCCCTGGTCTCTCACATATAGGTAAGTACTTTAATTATGGGGCTAGGAGTTGCAAGGGCAACAGCTTGGCACTACCACCACTGCTATCATGAACAGTGTCTAAGTCGCTTTGTGAATGAATCCCCTCACATTTTTTTTGGCTAAAACTATTCAGTGTGTCAATTCATGTATAGTTTCAGGTCAGTCATATATAGCATTTTTCAGAGAACATATTTATCTGAAATTTCCCCCATCGTACTGTAATATAGTATAGAAAAGGTAGAACTGGATGGCTGAAAGGCATTTCCTGAAAAGGGAGCTAGCTTGTAGCTACAAGAATAAAGGGATACTCCTCACCATTTTTAATTTGAGGTTAAACAGAATTATTCCCTTGTAGACTCACTAAAAATCTTTCTGAAAATAATACCTATGAATAATAGAAACCATTCAGGGGAGATGTTCCTTGATAAACTTTATATTTAGAAAATGTTGTGTTTAAAATATTAGCTATTGACAATAGTGTAACCTGATTTGTCTCTCATACCAGTTTTAAACCACTAAAATCTCATCGGCTACGTCTACAGTGGCATGATTTTCCGGAAATGCTTTTCTTTTTTACTGGATCCAAGGCTCACTATGATGCTAATTCATCCATACTGTACTACACAGATCTTCTGACTGAGGTCCTGAGCTATACATGTTTCAGAATGACAGGACGTGAACAAGAGTGTTAGTGGGATACTGGCTTAGAACTATTCCCCATGAATGGGCCTTGGATTTGTGAGCTAGTGCTTGTTGATGAGCCAAGTCACACAGATTTGTATATGGACAGTAGTGAGGCTTAAGCTCACACCTGAGACAGAATTTGGGTTTACACTAAATATAGACATACCCGATCGACTTCAAAGAGGGTTTTCACCAGTATAGCTGTCAGGAAAATGATGTCCCTAAACTCTATTGCACATAGCTGAGCACACTATTAGTAGACAATGGTGCACATACACATCAGCTTGTTTATTATTACTGCATTATCAGAAATAAAGCATGTGGGGAGACAGGCTCCCTTCACAACCTGCTCTAGGAACACTGCATATGCACTGTGGTATCGAAACTCATCCCCTTTCTCGGTTTGCCTTTATTAACCAAGAACTCATCGCTAAAATATTTTACATTAGCCTTCCTTCCATGTTCGGGATTTCTCAACCCATAGGCTATGTCTACGCTGGCATGAGTTTGCGCAAATACTTTTAACGCAAGTGTTTTTGTGTTAAAAGTATTTGTGCAAGAGAGCGTCTATACTGGCATGTGCCTTTGCGCAAAAGCATCCATGCCAGTGTGGACGCTTTCTTGCACAAGAAAGCTCCAATGGCCATTTTAGCCATCGGGCTTTCTTGCGCAAGAAATTGATGTTACCTATCTACACTGGCCTCTTCCTCAAGAACACTTGCGCAAGAGGACTTATCTCTGAGCAGGAGCATCAGAGTATTTGAGCAAGAAGCACTGATTTCATACAGTAGAAAGTGCACTTGCACAAATACTTGCGGCCAGTGTAGACAGACAGGTGACTGCTTTTGCGCTAAATCTTGCCAATGTAGACACAGCCCTAGGCTCTTTATCTGTAGAGAAACTCCCACCTCTAGTATATGCTAATATGGCATCAGGGAAACTGAATCACACAATCCTTTCACAAAGGATCAGTACCTGTTAAATACTGTATACCCAATGGGATTTTAGTGGTATAAAACATGTGAGATGAAAAGCAGGTTACACAATGATTAACAGAGAACATTTAAACAACATTTTCTAAAGATTTTTCAGAGAAGTCTAGGATTTAATCAGGTTTCCATTGTTCATAAGTATTATTTTCAGAAAGATTTGTAGTGATTCTTGAAGGTAGAAATTTTGTTTAGCCAGCATAGCCACCTTATCACAGAGGAGATTCCAACAGTTTGCGGTGTGGATAAGCCCTGAATGTTTGGATGGTTATTTTCAGCAACTGAAATCTTCCTTGTTTCACCATCAGCTCCTTCTCCACATCCTGTTTTCCTCCCTTCTCCTTTTTATGTGACCATTTCCTTCTCTTTTCCTGACCTCTAACAGTATCTTTCTCTCTCTATCTTCCCTTCTGACTCAGAACAGGCATCTATTTTCCTATGTAAGTGCTACTGTCTCAGAAGGTTTGTATGTCTCAAAGAGCTGCCATTTTACCCAAACCTGTGACTGAGAGACATCTTAGGAGACAAGTGCAAAATGTATCCATGCCACTAGTCCAAACTAATCCTTATCAGGCTTGCTTAAATTCTCTCTAAAGGACTCCTTTCTCCCTCCCCCCACCACTTTCTTCAGCCTTACAGCCGTCTGGCTTTATACAAGCTGCAACAATTTCCTCACAGGTGAGCTTCTACCTAATCAGTCAGTGCCTTCCATTCAGCCTAAATTTCCTCCATTTGCAGCTTAATGGGCTGATTGGGTTGGCCTGACCTAATTCAACACTTTCAGGGCCAGTGTGAGGAATACATCCCCCTCACAGTCATATAACAACATATTCTACTACTGAGGTTTCCTTTAATACACATTAAATATCATGCGTGACAGTTCTTAACTTAAAGAGGTTTGAGTTCCTGGTTGTTGTTGGTTCTTAGGTTTTTGCCTCCAGTTTACTTATCTAATGTTTAGACGTACTGGTTTAATAAAACTTACTGTTTTCAAAGTCCATTCCTTCCCAATGATTTGCTTTGAAAGCTTATTTGTTTTCATTTTTAAATAAACGTGTTTTAATTAATTTCCCAAATCTATGGGCTTAAGAAATAGTTTTGACTTTGATGTTTTGTTGGATGAGCATTTCCAAATTATTAAAACTAAATGATGCCATCTTGTGGTCAGTAAAGTAAATACAAAAATTAACCAGAACCCTTTAAACACATCTTCACTGGGATAATCTGCTCAGTACATGTGTTGGTTGTTTTGCATTGGACTAGTACTGTTTCTATATAGTTCAGAACCTAGCAAGATTTTGTAAAAATATTTATATAGCAAGAGACAAAAATATACACAAGGGACTAAAATCAACAATCTGCAATAGTTGATCACATTAAAATTGGACACATAGAACAGTTCATTCAATTTACCAAGCAGGCTAAAGAACATATTGACTCCAGCATTAATAAACTAAATGCAAACATAAAATTATGGATACATACTGTAGAATCATTAGCATTGAAGAAAGGTTGGCAAAGTTACATTGGGAGTAAATTTTAATGTAAACATTGCAAACAATCTTGATACAAGCTTGAAGTTCAATTGCCCCAGACACACATCGGCTATGTCTAGACTGGCATGATTTTCCGGAAATGCTTTTCTCAGGTATTCAAAAGCTGAGTTAAATTTTATAGTTCTCCAACTACATCATCAGATTATGAAGGTGGTAGATTCCTCATTTTTTCCTTTGGATTTAAGGTGGTTAATTTTCATATACTATAATGATTTTCATGTGGCAATGAGATGTCCTCATATAAAATACACCTTTCCTTCAAAAGGCAGCTTAGAGTCTGAAGAATGCAGAAATGTTACCTAGGTCCTAATTCTGGAATGGGCTCTCTTCTCCTCACAGTGGAACTCACAAGAGAGCATAAGGTGCAGAATACTTCAGGGAACCTTGTAAACTTTTATCCCAGTAAATATGTCTTCAGGGGAAAGATTTGCCCAGCCACAGAACAGTCTGAAGGAACCATTTTCATACCCAAGGGATCCTCCTGGGGAGCAGCATGAACTCTGGCCTTTCTGCATTCAGGTCTTTCCTTCCTTGCTGGCTCAAAACATCCTGCCCGATTGTTCAGCTTCAGTATAGTTGCATTGCCAGGTTCTCCTGTTGCTAAAACTGCCACAGGGCTCTCCCTCTAAAGAGGCAATCTTATCATATCGTTCCCTCCATAACTTATCATGGTCAATCGATCAAGCCAGTAATATGATTTTTTTGTCTCCACTAAGCCTCTTGGAAGGTTGCTCCAGAACATCACTCCTCAGATGGTTTAAAATCTTCATCTTTCAAGCCTAAACTTGTTGATGGCCAGAATATATCCTGTTCTTGTGTCCACATTGGTGTTTAACTTAAATAACTCCTGTCACTTACTGGCATTTATCACTCTAATGTATTTTTAGTAAGTTGTCATACTTTCCATCAGCCTTCTTATGGTTAGAATAAACAAGCCAAGCTCTTTGAATCTCTTCTCACAAGATACATTTTCCATTCTCAGATCATTTAGTAACCCTTCTCTGCACTTTTTCCAGTTAAAATCCATCTTTCTTAAACATGGGAAACCAGAGTTGCACTCAGAATTCCAGATGAGCTCATACCAGTACTTCATACAGGTGGTCTCCGAGTTACGAACACATCGACTTACAACCATTCGTACTTACCACCAACCTCCTATTAAGCTCATTACAGCTGGTCCCCGAGTTACGAATGTGCAATCCGCGCTTACAAACAGGGTGGTCACATTTAAATGAATGGAGTCCAACTTACGAATGGAGTCCAACTTACAGGGGTGGATGATCATTTTGCAGGGCCCAGGGCAGTGCCGTGGTTGCCCGGGGCGGCACAATTTCACGCATGTGCCTTGGCAGCAGCTGACCGGAAGTAATGTTTTGCGCATACACCTTGGCAGCAGCTGACCGTAAGTAGTGTGCGCGGGGCATGTGCGCGGGGCCTATTGAAGCGCGGGGCCCTGGGCAGCTGCCCCACTCGCCCTGCCCTATATCCACCGCTGCTACTGGATACATTTCACCTGTTGCAGCTGAGTACTGCATTAATTTTTTTCATGTCTGCATCACATTGGCAGCTCACAGTTATCTTTTGATCTACCAATACATAGAGGTCTTCCCTCCTTTGTCTCTTCCAACTGATACCTCCTGATCCTGTACTCCTTCTCTGGCTTACTGTTCCCTCTCACTCCTTCCTGCAGATCCCTAGAGCAGAGGAGAAGTCTCTGTGTACTCCCCCTTCCCTCTCCCTCCTTTGCTGCCTCTATCTGATAGAGGCAGCGGGCGGGGGGGGGGGGGGGGGGGGATAAGCATTTGCTTATTGGATAGTTGACTAGTCCTTAACATCCTTACTTTGCATGCAGTCATGTGCGTCTTTGATCCACCTCCCTCCACTTTGTGAAGCAGCAGCAAAACATTTAATGTAAACAGAAGGGCTGCGTCTAGACTGGCATGATTTTGCGCAAATACTTTTAACGGCAAAGTTTTTCTGTTAAAAGTATTTGCGCAAGAGAGCGTCTAGATTGGTCCCGGAGTCATCATTAGAACAATGCACTTTTGCGCAAAAGCGCGTCTATATTGGTGGGACGCTTTTGCGCAAAAGCAGAAGCCCGGAACCATTTTGAAGAGGGCAAAAGGGCACCAGCCCTTTCCGGGGGTGGGGGCTAGAGCTCCTTTGAGACACATGCTTAAAGGGATCTCCCTGGACAGCCGTTTCTCTCCTGCTGCGTGCTATAGGACCTCTTGCAGGGACTGACAGCCGTAGCAGTTTTTGTGGTTACCCTCTGCCTTTTTGGACACCACTGCCTTGTGCCTTTTAGTGCCTTTGCCTATTTTTTTTTATCTACTTTGTTTTTTATGCCATGGAGCCAGGGGTGGCCATGTGCCTGCTCTAGCCCCTTCCGGCCATTTTGGAGTGCCTGCAGCTGGTGCTCCAGGCTGCTGCATTCCTGGAGGTGCAGATCACTCTGGACACCCTCACCAGGGAGGCCATGGCACCCCTGTGGCATCTCCACCCCAGCGTGGAGAGGCCACAGCGGAGACTGGACGCCAGTACGAACTGGTGGGACTGGCTGGTCCTGGGGCAATAGGATGACCACCAATGGCTCCGGAACTTTTGCATGCGAAAGCGGACATTCCTGGAGCTATGTGCCTGGCTTACCCCTGTGCTCCAGAGAATCACCACTTGGCTGCGGGCACCCATCCCCGTCGACAAGAAGGTCGCCATCGTGCTGTGGCAGCTGGCCACCCCCGACTGCTACTGATGGATGGCACACCAGTTCGGGGTGGGCAAATCAACCGTTGGTGCCGTCGTGTTAGAGGTAAGCCCCAGAGGAAGTGGGGAATGGGGTGGGGAGAGGGTGCTGCACTCCACGCTCAGGGACAGGCAAGACTCCAGGCTGGGTCACCCAGGGGTTTGGGCCGTCCCTCCCTTGCACAGGCCTGCTGGTGGGCGGTGGGCCGTGGGGTGAGGGGACCCTGGTGTGCGTGAGGACAGAGGGCATCACGGGAGGGCGGGGGCCAAGGGAGCACACACTCACCCCTCCTTATGTGATGTGTTCCCCTGTGTTTTTATACACCTTTCTGCAGGTCCTCCATGCCATCAATGACGTCCTGCTCCCGAGAGTCATCCGCCTGCACAACGTGGAGGCTACAGTGGCCGGCTTCACTGCCCTCGGGTTCCTCCACTGTGGGGGAGCCCTGGATGCAACCCACATCCCCATCCGTGCCCCGAAGCATCAAGCGGCCCATTTTATTAACCGAAAGGGGTACTTCTCCATTGTACTCCAGGCCCTCATGGACCACCGTAGCCGCTTCCTGGACGTTTATGCGGGCATGTCCGGCAGGGCATATGACGCCCGCATCCTCCGCAACTCCCGCCTGTTTCTCAGGCTGGAGGCTGGCACTTACTTCCCCTGATGGGAATTTACTGTCGGGGACGTGCCCATGCCCACCTGTGTTGTGGGGGACATGGCCTACCCCCTGCTGCCCTGGCTAATGTGGCCCTACATGGGTTGGGGACCACAATGGGGCCTGGTTCAATGACAGCCTCAACCGGGCCCGCAACCAAGTCAAGTGTGCCTTCGGGCAGTAGAAAGCCCAGTTCCGTTGCTTGCTCACCCATCTTGAGATGGGTGAGCGGAATGTCCCGGAGGTAGTGGCCACGTGCTGTGTGCTCCACAATCTTGGGGTATGTCTACACTACCCCGCTAGTTCGAACTAGCGGGGTAATGTATGCATACCGCACTTGCTAATGAAGCCCGGGATTTGAATTTCCCGGGCTTCATTAGCATAAGCGGGGAGCCGCCATTTTTAAATCCCCGCTGCTTCGAACCCCGTGTAGCGCGGCTACACGGGGCTCGAACTAGGTAGTTCGGACTAGGGTGCCTATTCCGAACTACCGGTACACCTCGTTTCACGAGGAGTAACGGTAGTTCGGAATAGGACCCTAGTCCGAACTACCTAGTTCGAGCCCCGTGTAGCCGCGCTACACGGGGTTCGAAGCAGTGGGGATTTAAAAATGGCGGCTCCCTGCTTATGCTAATGAAGCCCGGGAAATTCAAATCCCGGGCTTCATTAGCAAGTGCGGTATGCATACATTACCCCGCTAGTTCGAACTAGCGGGGTAGTGTAGACATACCCTTGTGGAGCAGAGGGGGGAAGCCTTCCTACTGGCATGGATGGCAAGTGAGGGCCAGGCCTACGAACAGCCCTGCACAGCTGCCATCCGCCGCATCCGGGAGGCTCTGACGGACATGTTCTCCCAGGCCCCATAGTAGGCCTCTGTCTCTGTCTCCCTTTACAACTCCCTCCCATCTCCTTCCTTTCCTCCTCCCCTCCCCTTACCTCCCAATAAAATACAACACAGTTTTTTTTAAACACAAACTTGGAATGTTTTATTTACAATGGCGAGGGGGGAGATGTAGGATGCCTACTGTGTTCTTGCGCAAGAACTTGCAGCCAGTGTAGACAGGCAGCAAGTTTTGGCGCAAAAGAGACCACTTTTGCGCAAGATCACACCAATTTAGACACAGCCTGAAATGGAACACTTCCCCCAGCCTCTCCGCCCCTGAGGTTAATGTCACACACATTGGATTAATGCAATTGCAGGATAGTCGCATGAGGGGGGATTTCGTAGGAGGATGGTGGGAAAAGTCCTTTGGTGGGGGGGTTTCACATGACACCTTTTACTTTTGGTCATGTGTCCATCTTGCCCCAAGAGTGCTGCCTCCAGAGGCGTGGCTAACGGGGGTCAGAGGTGTGGCTAATGGGGGGGGGGGGGGTCAAAGAGTACATTTAAAAAAAATTCTTTGGGTGCACACCCTAATGAAATGTGCTGTGCATGCCTATGACAGGAAGCAGTAGAGCAGTAGAGCATGTAGGGCTGGGTCCTAGAGAGCTGAATGCACTGCCTGCAGCACAATCCGAGGGAAGGGATTGGCTGCTGGGGTTTCTGGGAAGGGGAGGGAGTAGGGATGGAAGAGCAAGTCAGTCATAGGGGCACCAGTTTAATAATCATAGGGCACCATAAATCCTAAGGACGGCCCTGATTGCAGGAGGGGCAGGGGCAGGAGGGGGCATGGGCAGTGCTAGGGGAGGGATGGCGGGTGCATAGGGCAAGGCCATGCCAAAGTGAATGGCATGGCCAATGTGTGTGATAAGCATGGATATGGCATCCGCCATGCACACACATTGGGCCTGGAAGGCGCCCCAGGCCTCCTGGCACCACTCCAGGTCCGCCTCCACCCGCCACGTGATGGCTGCCTCCACGCGTTCGACGGCCTGCATGTGGTGCCGAAGGAGCTGGTCCCACTGCTGGACCCGCCACCTTGGTGGTTGGGTGGCTGGGGGGTGCTGCTGCTGCTGCTGCCGCAAGGCTAGAGGGTCTCCCACTTGTGCTTGGTCCCGCTGCAGGGAACAGAAGAAAAGATGGGTCAGTCAGGCAGCCCGGCCACTGTCCCCACACCCCGTGCCCTCCCCCCTGAGCCCAGGTGACACCACGGTAGTGTGGCTTGGGCCCACTCAGTTACCCTCCTCCCTCCCCCGTGTTGTATGTTTGCATACAGGACTGCCCCTGCAGTAGGGACCTCCTCCATGTATTGTAAGCACCGGTCTGTGTCCTGGCCCCATGGAGGGTGGGAGGGCACTTGTGTTGTGTTAACCTGTGGAACTCCCTGCCGGTAGAGGCTGTGAGGCTTTGGGCTAATCAATGGTGTTTGACAGGAAGCGAGATGAATCCCCACACAGTGCCTGGGAGCACATCTGGCAGACATGGTCTGGGCTCTCAGATCCCCATCACGTGGGATGTCTCCTGGATGGAACCAGGAGAGTGACTGGGGAGTGTACCATCCTTGCAGCAAAACTCAGGTGGCCCTAGGGCCGGCCTGAGCATTTCCCTTCTCCCCCTCCCACTGGCCACCACACACAGTAGCCCTAGGACATGTGTGGCTGCAGTGGGGACTTCCCTTAGGGGGCCAGCCAAAGCACTGGGAGCAGTCGAGGGTCTCAGTGGGGGCCATGCTCACAGGGCTGTGATACTGCGGTTTTCCCAGGAGCAGCTGGCTGTGCCTCACAGTCAGGCATGGGACAGTGTGCCGTTCTGTGTGTTGCACCCTTGCGGAGGTGCGGGCTCTGGCCTGAGCCCCTGGGGCCCTGGCTGGTTCCAGCAGGCATCTACCCTTCCCCCCTGGTCCCACCAGATGTGTGTGAGCAGCATGGTCCCAGGCATGCCCTGGAGGTGCCTGCCATGGCCACATGCCGCTTGGTCTCCAGGCTGCACGTGGTTGCATGTGCTGCATACTGGTAATGATACACAGCGTTCAGCTCACATGGCCTGAGTGACGCGCTATCTCCCTCCCCCCTCCGGGTGCCTGGCTCCCCCCCACCCTTGTGAGTGCAAAGTGCCAAACTCACTGGTGGATCCTTCCCCAGCCTCCGAGGATGCATGGGAGACGTCAAGGCTGCCGGAGGGGGCCTCCACATGGAGGGTCCTGGTGCTGGCCTCATCCTCCAACCTGCTGGCAGTGTCTCCTTCTTCCCCCGCCTCGCTGGTCCTGGTGACGGGGGAGGGGGGGCGCATGCTGGTGCCCACAGGGATGGACGGTCCCTGAGGTTCTGGCTGGCCCAGGATGTGGTAGAGCTTCCGGTAGTGGGGGCAGGTGTCGGCTCCTGCCCCCTGGCCCTTGCTGGCCCGGACATAGCCGAGGCGCAGTTCTTTTACCTTAGCCCGGACTTGCTTGTGGGTCCGGGCTGGATGGCCCTGGTGGGCAAGCGCCTGGGCCATGCGGTGGAAAATGTCTGCATTGCGGCGACGTGAGTGGGTGACGTGGAGGGTCTCCTCTTCTTCCCAGAGGTCCAAAAGGGCCTCCAGCTCCCCCAGGGACCAGGACAGGGCCCTCCATTTTTGGCCCCTTGGGACCTCCTGGGCTGGGAGTGCGGGTGGCTGTTCCCCCCCGGAGCTGCCATCGTGCTCTGGGGTGGCTGTTGGGGTGGGGGCGTGTGGCAGAGCTCTCTGCAGGCCTCTCGTGGCCTCTGCAGGTTGCGTCTGCCTTTAAGGGGTCTCGGGTTACCAGGAAGTCAGGAGCTGGCTTGCAGGTACGGAGCATCCAAGTGGCCACTAGGCTTTTTTCCATTTAGCCTGCTTTTGCGCAAAATGTCTTAGCTGCCTGTCTACACTGGCCCTCTTGCGCAAGAACACTTGCGCAAGAGGGCTTATTCCTGAGCAGGAGCGTCAGAGTATTTGCGCAAGAAGCCCTGATTTCATACATTAGAACGTTAATGCTCTTGCGCAAATACTCACGGCTAGTGTAGACAGGCGGCAACTTTTTGTGCAAAAACACTTGCTTTTGCGCAAAATCTTGCCAGTCTAGACGCAGCCAGGTACAGGGTAGATTTGTTCTCATGAAAACAGTAGAAATATATATTTTATTGAAGTTTGGGCTATGTATCCTAAACCATTTACAATATGTTCTTCCATGACTCCCCATGTAATAATAATTCACTGAAAATATATCTACAAGTTGCATGTAAAATTTTAGCTCACCTTTTTCAAAAAACTTGAAGATGAAAAAACAAATGTGTAGCAAGATCAATGGAACATTCAGAAAAAAAAGTCAAAACCAGAAAGTCTATAAGACTTGTGTCTCCAATAACACATAAATACTCCTGATAATAAACTCAGGATGGAGAGGAAAAGACATTGAACATCAAGAGAGTAAAAGTAATCACTGGGATTGTATGGTCTAGTGCAGTGTTTCTGAAAGTATTCTGCAGAATCACTCTCAGAAACACATTAATTGGCCGCCCTGGTTTGTTTATTTACCGGTGCAGCGGCCACAGAGCCTCGTGGCTCCCATTGGCTCCATTTTGTCCCTTGCAGCCAAGGGAAGCCGCAGGAAGTGGCGTGGGCTGGGATTTCAGAATTGTTTATTGTGGGGTTTTACATCTTCTGAAGCAGCTGGTACTAGATGCTATCAGAGACTGGTCTGATCTGGTATGTGTATTGCTATATTCTTGGAATATAGTCACTACAACTTTTGAGGCACTAAAATTTCAAGGAAGATAGAATACCTCTGTTCTGGAATTATGAACTACCCTATTCTTCATCTGCTGTGATCTATGTACAGAAACTGGTAGGAGGTTGCATTCAATATGACTCTGATCAGGATGATTTATTAATGAACATATTTGGCTCTGTAGCCCCTCAACTTTGCTTACATCAAATGTTTCAAGTGACAAATCTTAAAGGTTGATTCTGAGTGGGTTCACCTATGAGTTATTTACTATCTTATATTATTCATTACATGTATTACAACAGTACCTAGAGTCCCCCAATCAATCTAAGGACCCCACTGTGCTAGGTGCTGTACATACTCATACACTATAACAGCACTTCCCAATATCACAGGGGTATTGTGAGGACAAATACATTAAGAATTGTGAGCTGCTCGGACACTCCCATGTATCCTAAATGAAGATTTCAAATTATATCCAGCAGAAAAGCCTTATAACTGGGTAGTAATGCAGCCTGTTCCTTACTGTATTGTAAATACACAAAACAAAGGAACTTACTTGAAATCCACAATGAACTGAGCTTCTGCCTCCTGCCCATTGTAGATAACTATGCCTCCAAGAATTATGTCCCTTCAGTTTACTGCAGATTTACTCAGACCTCCCATATCTGTTGTCAGATTTTGATATAATTTGTAGGCACCTGCCTTAATGAAGGGATATTGCTGTTTCATATTTGCCCATAAAGCATTGTGCACACCTGCAACACTATTTAAATCAGTGCTTCTGAATCAGAAATACCCCATTCCTTGGGGTATGTATAGGTCTTCCAGGGAGTACATCAACTCATTTATATATTTGCCTAATTTTACGGCAGGCTACCTAAAAAGCACTGGAGAACTCAGTATAAACTAAAATTTCACACAGAAAAGTGCTCTATACACTGAAAAGTAAATAAGATATTTATATCATAATTAATTTATATTATGCGATAAAAATTAAAAAGTAAGCAATTTTTCAGGAATAGTAGGCTTGACACTTTTGTATTTTTATGTCTGATTTTTGTAAGCAAGTAGTTTTAAAATGAGATGAAATGTGGGGTTATGCAAGACAAATCAGATTCTTGAAAGGGTAGAGTAGTCTGAAAAAGTCAAGGGCCACAGAGGCTAGGTCTACACTGCAATGCTAAATTGGAAAAAGAAATGCAAAAAATGAGGAGTTCAGGATCTGCTGAAAAAGCTCTCTGCTGTTGGCAGAGCCGCGGGTACACTTTACTTTCACTTTCAAAGGGGCGCGTAATCAGCACAGCGCCCAAACGTGAGTATGCAAATGAAGCCCGGGATATTTAAATCCCGGGCTTATTTGCACTTCTGAAGTGCTTGATTTGCATCCCTCTGTGGGCAGAGAGATGCAGTCTAGACATGGCCTGGGAGCTGTGTGGCTTCATGCCTGAAAACATTCAGGTAAACAAACTGGAACTCTGCCAACGGCTAATCCACATGCAGCCAACCCGCTGGAGGTGCACTACCTATAATTTAATTATTTATGTGAAATGGAACAGCTCGGCTACGTCTACACTGGCCCCTTTTCCGAAAGGGGCATGCTAATTTTAAACTTCGTAATAGGGAAATCCGCGGGGGATTTAAATATCCCCCGCGGGATTTAAATAAAGATGTCCGCCGCTTTTTTCCGGCTTGTCGAAGTAGGAATAAGAGATCCTCCGGAATAGGGCTTTATTCCTGAGGATCGGGCCGGTCTAGACGCTCTTTTCCGGCTTTTCTACAAGCCGGAAAAAAGCGGCGGACATCTTTATTTAAATCCCGCAGGGGATATTTAAATCCCCCGCGGATTTCCCTATTACGAAGTTTAAAATTAGCATGCCCCTTTCGGAAAAGGGGCCACTGTAGACGTAGCCCTCCAGTAAGGGACATTAAGAGCATCTCCACCTCAAACTGCTCTAACCAACAGGCTATTGGTCTCATCTGGGATGCTGGGACCCAGCTTCATGTCATTGCTCAGAGTTAAGCAAACTGTCCCAACCAGCAGGCTATTAGCTATTCTTGGGTGGATTTGGTGTGTTTCTTTCCTTGCTCCCTCCTTCGTAAAGTTCCATCTTTGACCTGAGAAAATGCTTTCATTGACTCTCAGAAAACTTCCCTTTTGAGAACTTGATCTTTTCCTGACAAAAAAAGGTTGAAATATTTCACAACAGTTCCATGACAGAGTCTTAATTATAGAAACTATTCTTAAACTCTCCTTCTTCTTTTTCTACTTCCTCATTGGAAACCCTAAACTGAGCTAAATTTGTATGATACTGTTTTAGTAAAAAGTTTGAAAATTGCATTGCTTTGTACCTTTTTTGTGCCTGGTATTTATAAGATTATCCTTTTTGTCTGTATTTATATAATTGCTCTGTGGTTTGGGAAGCAGATACACTTGGCTGCTGTTGGATTTTTTTTAGTGCACTCTGTTTCCTTTTCCAGATATTCACCTAACTCGCTATTCCTGTGACTGTGATGTAACAGATTACTCAGTGTGTTAAAATATTTTTTAGAGTAAAATGAACAAAGTTATAACATGAGCCTGTAAACAGACACGACACACTCCAAAAGTTGCAGTCTTATCCAGGTTTTGCTTAAGTCAATGGGGTTATGTCTAGACTACACCGGTCTATTGCAAAAAGGTACACAAATTGTGCTTTTTCAGAAGAGGCTTTCTGAAATTTGGCCTGTCTACACTGGGCCAAAGTTTGGAAAAGCCTCCTCTTTCAGAAGAGCCCTTCTTCCTCATGGAAGGAAGAAAACAGGGTTTCAGAAAGAACGCACTGCTCTTCTGCAAGAGAAAAAGTGGAAGAGCAGACGCATTCCCTTGATGCAGCGCAGTTTTTCTGGGATACCTCCGATCCTAGTGTAGACATAGCCTGGGAATTGGATTGGGACCTATATGCATAAAAATTCTTCTGCTAGATCTTATAAAACATATTTATTTGAAAAGTTTAGATAAAGAGAAGTAGAACAAGAAGTTTTAATGCAGGCATTAAGCTAACTAAATTAAAGATTATTTGTATATTAATTTCATCGTGGTTTGGTTTAGAAAAATAATTTAAGTGCTATCAGGGAAAATTCTAAAAGCTTGTTTGCCTTGTAACTAATTTTTATCTGAATCTGAAATATTTAATCAGGATCTAAAAGAATAGTGTTTCATTTCTGCATGGACTGTAACCTCTACTATTCATTACCAAGAAACAGATTCCCACACATACACCCACCACTAGCTATATGACTCATTATACTGAAGCTTCCTGTGGACCTTCTTCTCTCTTGCAGTTATCAGAATATAGATGCCTATGAGATGATGGAGACTTTCAAAGAGAGACCAATGAAATGGCTATGATTATAAAACCATCACTGAAGTGCTCACAGAATTTTTACTCTCTCATATATAGATATAGACTCATTGTGTAGAACACAACTGTAAAAATTGCATCCCCGTTGTTCTCACCTATCCCATTATAAAAGGAAAAAGTCCAAGGAGATAGATAATCTTTTGTAAGTAGATTTGCCTATATGAAAGAAGTGGGATTTTTTAAAACAGTAGTCTTAGGGTGTGTCTAGACTACCTAGTTTTGTCGACAAAAGTGGACTTTTGTCGACAAAACTATACCAGCGTCTACACTACCGCTGAGTTCTGTCGACATAACGTCGACAGAACTCAGCAGTTTTGTCGACGCTGGTATTCCTCATTTTACGAGGCATAACAACTTCTGTCGACAGAACTCTGTAACATTGCGTCCAGACTACGGAGTTCTGTCGACAAGGCAGCTTGCTTTGTTGACAGAACTCAATGTGTCTGGACGCTCTTTGTCGACGGAAGTTTTGTCGACAGTATCTGTTGACAAAACTTCCGTCAACAAAATGCGGTAGTCTAGACGTACCCTTATTTATGTCTTTCAAAAGAGAAAAATCCAAGTATCATCTGGGCAAATATTGAAGACACAGTTATATTCTTTAACACCTCACTGACATGCTTTCTAAACATTTCATGAGCCTAAAAGTGATCAATGATTGGAAAGCTCATTCTGTCATAAAGATATTTTCCTGTACACACCTTCCTACCTTTATTTTAGAAAAAAGAAAATCAGTAGAGTAACACAAATTAGAAACAATTATGTACTCAACATACAACCAGGATAAAAATGTCATGCTTAATACCTGATGATTACATACACCACATTATTGGTTCTGGAGATTGGAATCACTCATTCTGGCATATAGAGCTGCAACTTACACTTTTCCGTGTTCCCTTGATCTCTCTCCAGTAAGGAGAAGGGTGATGAATGTGGGGAATTGACACTGAGGGAAGGTGGAAAGTGGTATCGCTGCAACACCTCAGATGGGGGGAGGCGGCTATAAATTTCACTAGAGGCCTCAGATGGAAGAGGCTTGTGTAGTAACTGTACTAACAAGGGGCTTTCATAATAGTACCAGTTACTACTATTCTATTAGGACATAGGGGAGTACTCAAGAGAAATAAAAGTTATACCTGTCTTTTTTGCCCCTCGTTTTTTGATACTTACTGAATATTCCTTCTGTGAGTAGTATGGCCAGGAGATCTTATTGCATTAAGTTTAAAGAGCTGTGGAGTCCATTGTATTAACAATTAAACAGTTGTGTATTCTTGCAGGATTGTATGTAGCTTCTCCAGGAGCTACATTTACAGACTGGGAAGTGTTACAATCTTCCGATGACTATTTTACAGCAAGTGCCAAGAAATCTCTAGGGGGAGATCTGTGCAAATATATCCCTCCTCTCTCTTTGGTTATGCAAAAACTCAGCCTCTTGAAGCTTCACCCTGAGGAGGGGACCTTTATTTTCTAATCACCTGTGACATGAGGACAAATAAAAGGCCCAAATTGTGTATAAGAAAAAATGAATGATTCATGGGTGTTCCTGTTGTGAGCTAACTGTAATGAACCTGTAACCATAGAAAAGTCCCTTGGTGGTCAGTACTGAGTTTACTGTAGCACATTGGGAAGGGGATCATAATGTCTCAGGCTTTGGGGATAGGGTGGGGGGCAAAGAGCTCCTCTGAACATAGGACTGTGGTGGGGGGCAGAGTGCCTGCTATGCACCTGGGGCTGGAGAAGCTCCCTTCCCCTGCCACTGCTCTGAAACCAGAGGATTACTCTCTCCCTACCATAGCCTCTAGGTCAGAGAAGTGCTGAGCCTCAGTTGCAGCAGAAGAACTATTAGCCCTCCACCACAGTGAGCAGGGCTGGAGGTGGGATTCAGGGACCATGTTTGTTCCCCATGGGAGCCCTCAAAAGGCTAATCTGGCTCTTTTGATGGGATTTGAAGGATTGATCACATGCCAGAAAGGAAGGGTGTGTATGTGTGTGTGTGAGAGAGAGAATGTCTGCAAGTTCTTTAATTATTTTAAAATGGCTTTCTCTGTAATTCTTTCACTTTAAGAATATGTGTTTGCTTAGAAAGGGCTGAACAGTAATTGCTAACTGTGGGCAATTAAGCTGTTTATAGGTATAGCCTCAGAGGAGAAAGCAGGCCTCTTTGTACAGGTTACCTTGCTGAGGAACTCACTGTAGGCAGGAAATTTTGCAGCCCTTGAAAAATCCTGGTCAGGAGACAGAGACAGAGACAAAGCGAGACAGAGAGAGAGAGAGAGAGAGAGAGAGAGAGAGAGAGATGTGAGCCTCCACCTAAAGAAGGCAATGCCTGGGGTGTGGGAATCTAAAACTGCATTCCCTTGTTGGGCCAGAAAGAGGGAATACAGGTGCAGTTGTCCTGAACTGGGCCACCCTGCATTTCTCACCATTGTATTATATTTTTCCAGCAATAAAGTAATGCAGTGATTCACTGACTATTCAGGAATGATGCCACAGCAACAGCATTTGTGTGAATCCTGTGAGACAAAGAATACCCTTCAGCAGAGAGGCTGACATTTGATCTGTAACCACTGACAATGAGACTATATAAAGTCAGTCACTTCACTCTCCTGGGAATGGTCATTTATAATGGTATTTCAGCAAAAACTTCCAGAAATTTTACAACTACATTCTTTCCCATCATTCTAACTTTGCTTTCATATTGACATTGTCTATTTTCAAATGTGTACACAGCACATGAGATTAATCTCTTATCCCTCTCATTTCTCATTATTCCTCCATGGGATTCTTGTTTCAGAGATCAAGTAGTTTGAATCCAGCAGCAACTGAGATAAAAATTCTTGTTAGCTAATAAAGAATATGGCTGCTATGAAGAATATGTGACAGTGCTTTTATCAAAATTATTAGTTCACGGGTACTGCAGCCATACTGCAAAAGAAAGATTAATGAAAAACACCACCAAATCAATGCACAGTTCAGTTGCAATATTTAAACATAAGCTAAACATGAGATAAGTTAAAAGCACAGGTTTACTTATATCTCATTTTTTAAGCTTCTATTTTGAAGAGTATTGGCAGATTCTACATTATTAGCATTCAAGAAAAATGGCAGCTGATCATCCTACCATTACAGACAATGCCAAAAATCAGGACTGGTAAAAAAAATCTGTTGAAATTGGGTTTTGATAGAAAATGAGTTTTTGATTACATATCTTTTTACAGTGGCTGCTTTTTGTTGACATATTTTTGGCCAAAAAATTGAGAAATAATTATTTTTGATCAGCTTGAGCAAAAAGGCCAAGGAATTAAATGGGAACAAGATCAAACATTGAAGTTCTAACAATATTTTAAGATTTAAATTGAATATTTAATTATAAAGAATTTTTGTAATGCACTTGGTTCAAAGAAATTCAGAGTCTGAAATGATTTTTGTTCAAGCAGTTTGGAGTGGGGTCTACCTTCTTCTAGGTCAGAAAGCAGAGATCATCAGCTAGAATCATATAGAGGAATAAAACACAAACAAACATTTTCATTTGGTTGTAGGGGCAGACATTGAGGGACTCTTTCCAACTTTTTCTACATTTCTGCTTTTTATCCAGGTAGACATGTGAACTCCTCTGCTTGTGTAATTTCACTGTTTGGAAAAGTTGCATAATCAATCATAAATTTTCTTAGGCAGAAATTTGCTGTTTTCAAATGAAAATATTTTCTTCTTTCTAAAACCAACTTTAAATAAGCCACTTAAATTAGAAACTGCTCATCCATACCTCAACATTTAAAATAAAAGGACTAATGTAGAAAGCCATACTCCATTTAAGGAATCCTTTCCCTCCAAATCCCTTTACAAAACAGTGACATTTCTCATCCAACCATCATTTCTCTCTGACTGAGAATCCTTTTCCTAGCACCCAGGCAAATAAATAAGCCTCACTGCCTACTGAGAAGGTCAACACATTGGAGGTATGATGAACCAGAAGCAAGTGGAAGAGTCAATTTTATTACTGAGGCCCAAATTACATTCAGAAAGAAAGAAAAAAAACCTCCAAAACATGTGGTGGCGCTCTTTCAAGCTCTGCCCACTAAATTAACTGTGCCCATGTCAGTTACCAAAACAAGACAGTATTCACAGCAGATTGTGTAGATGTCCAAAATATTATTGTGCAGCTCTGAGATCCTTTGGGCTTCCTGAACTTGACTCCTTTCAAAAGCGATAAGGAGTCCTGGGGCACTTTATAGACTAACAGATGAATTGGAGCACAAGCTTTCATGGGCAAAGACCCACTTTGTCTGATACTACACTCCTTTCAGTAGTTCTTTCTTGAGCATACTCAGACTTTTCTGAACTCAGCTCCTTCTTGACAGAAGAGGGGAAAGACTGCTATCATTTCCCAATTACTATCCATTTTAGGTAACCAAGTGAGACATCACTCATAGTAAATCTTGCCGATCTGTAATCCTGTCCTTTCTGATACAAGTAATAAAATAGTTAATACTGACATTTACATGATCAACACTGAGGGTGTGTCTAGACTACATGGCTCTGTCACCATACCAGAGAGGTTGACAAATGCCTTTGATGTCGACCGCAGAGCGTCCAGACTACAGTACTGAGCCGACAAACAGCTGATTGGCACAGCGCGGCAGCCATTTTAATTTAAATGAAGTGGCAATTATTTAAATTTCGGCTTCATTTGGGTATGTCTAATAAACTAATCTACATGGCTCTGGCGACAGAGCCATGTAGTCTAGACATACCCTGAGCTCTTTTCAAACTCACATAGACATCCCTGCACTAATTACACCATAGGTTCACATCTTCTGATTTTCTTCACAGCTTCAGAGCAGCCTCAGAAGTACTGGTGCAGAGGGTGGACATATATCAGCCTTGTCTGAACCCTGATGGTGGCATTGATAACTATAAAAAATTTACCTTTAAAATAAATTTCACTCTTTTCACCAAGCACATGGAAAAAAGCTGCCTTGCCTACAACTGATGTCTGCATGTACAGGAGTAGCTTAGTACTGGGCATGAATCACAGTCAAAGAGGTTGATGAATTCTCTGATTTTTCTCCTGATGATTGTATCAATCTAACATATTTATCTTCATTTTGTCTAGATTGGACCTCCACTAGCTGTCATCCAAGTCCCAATCCCAGCCAGATTCTGATCAGATGAGCTAGAAATTTAGAATGTCAACAGCCTAATAAAGACAATGCCATCAGATCTCATTAACTCTAACAGGTTCCTGTGTAGATTAAACAAAAGGAATGATTGTGACACTCAGGATTCCTGGCAAAGAATCCCCTATTCTTTGTAACAAAACAAACAAACAAACAAACAAACAAAAAAAACCCCCCAACCCTCTCACTTCAGACTTGACAAACTCACTACAAATACATTTTGTAGAATATTTATCTATAAATGGTAACATGTAAGATGTCTACAGAAAATTTATCAAGACTCATAATCATTGTGAGATATACATATGGTTAATATTTAACGAATAATATATTTGTATTAAAAGTATGCTTTATGGACTTAGAGTCAGCCATGAAAGGCTAATAGGTCTTGGTGATGGCTCAGTCACACAGGTTAGTGAACCAATGCTAAACTCAACCATCTAGCCTTGCTTCATGCCAAAACTTTCAATGGAAAACCATCAGAGACAATTGCAAACAACTGAAACCACTTAGAGGTTGGAAAAAAAAAGTTTATAACAGACAAGTTTTGTCCTGCCTATGAATAGATTGTTTCAGTATAACAGAGACTTGGAAAAGATACTGTGATCTGGTTCACTGGGGATCACGAGGTTCTCATAAAAATTAGACCCAGGTGCATGTAAGCCAGCTAGCTCTACAATAGATTCAGGTTTCTGGGGAAAATTTGTTTTATTTGATAGGAAAGATAAATATTAATACATTTAGAACTAGCGTTGAGTTTTATGATTTGGTTTTGTAATGTAACCAGTTGTTTCCAACATTCTCTCATTTCTAGAGAAATGTACTCTTGCTTAAATAAACCTGTTTTTGTTTTATTCTAATTGCTCATCACTGTTGTGTGATTTTACAGAATCAGTAATTTAAAGTCAAACTAGTAAACTGGTATATATTGCTCCTTTGGGGCACATAATCTGGGTTATCCTGTGAACAGCTAGGGTATGTCTAGACTACATGGCTCCATCGACAGAGCCATGTAGATGAGGTTTCTAGACATACGGAAATGAAGCGGCGATTTAAATAATCGCCGCTTCATTTACATCAAAATGGCTGCCACGCTGTTCCGATCAACTCTTTGGCAGCACAGCGCGGTAGTCTGGACGCTCCGCGGTCGACAAGGGAAGCTCTTATCGACCGCCCCATTATGCTATAACTACTCAAAGAGAGAGATCGTGGAGTCATTTTGGATAGTTCATCCACTCAATGTGCAGTGGTAGTCAAAAAAGCAAACAGAATATTAGGAATCATTAAAAAGGGATAGAGAATAAGGCAGAGAATATCGTATTGCCTCTATATAAACCCACGGTATGCCCACATTTTGAATACTGTGTACAGATGTGGTTGCCTCATCTCAAAAAAGATATCTTGACATTGGAAAAGGTTCAGAAAAGGGCAACAGAAATGATTAGGGGTTTGGAAAGGATGCCATATGAAGAGAGATTAAAAAGATTTGGACTTTTCAGCTTATAAAAGAGGAAAACAAGGTGGAATATGAGAAACATCATGACAGGTATGGAGAAAGTGAATAAGGAAAAGTTATGTAGTTGTTCCCATAACATAAGAACTAGGAGTCACCAAATGAAATTAATAGTAGCATGTTTAAAAGAAACAAAAGGATGTTTTTCTTCATGCAGAGCACAGTCTACCTGTGGAACTCCTTGCCAGAGGAGCTTGTAAAGTTCAGGATTTTAACAGGATTCAAAAAAGAACTAGATAAATTCATGGAGGTTAGGTCCATTGATACTTATTAGCCAGACTAGGTAGGAATGGGGTCCCTAGCCTCTGTTTGTCAGGGGCTGGAAATGTGTGACAGAAGAGGGGATCACTTGATGATTACCTATTTTTATTCACTCCCTCTGGGGCACCTGGCATTGGCCACTGTCAGAATACTGGATACTGGGCTAGATGGTCCTTTGATTTGACCCAATATGGCTGTTCTTATGTTGGTTAAAATATGGCTCATTAAAACTTGGATCATTGTCTTATGGCTGGGGGGACTCACTTGACAAGAGACAAGGGCAAATACATAAGGGGGAAAGATGAAAGTAAAATAAAGATCTTGAATGTGGTTAGGTGACAAGGGAACCAGCAGAGAGATTCTAAAAAGGGCGATGTGGTGACAGTATTTAATAAGAACTGGAAGTCAGTGGGGCCAGGAGGAGATTACAATAATCATAATGGGAATAAGGGCCTGACTGAAAGTTTGAATTGTATGGTTAGAAGGATTCAGGCCGATATGGCAGAAGAAGAACAAACAATTTGGAAACACCCCAGCCATGTTTATCAAAAAGGAAGGAAGAAACAAAAATGACCTTCAGATGAAAGACTTGAATCACTGGGTGGACAGTGGTATTAATAGTAATCAGAAATGGAGGAACAGAGAAGGTTTGGGAAGGAACACAAGAAGTTTGATTTTGGGCTTGTTATGTTTAAATTAATGGTGAAAAATGCAGGAAATGTCAGAGAGACAGGCTGAAATGCAGGAATGGTATATATTTTTTAAATTCTGAAGATAAAATGTTTGTTTTAGATAAAACACATTTGGGCCTGTAATGCTTGTTTTTACTTCAGAATAACTTAATTTATGGAGGACTGAATTGCATTAGACATAATTCTCCTAGCAACCAAAAAGAAGCAGGTGGTAATGTCGAGAATCATTAACTAGTAAAATATTAATATTTTTCACTTCTTATTTTAATAAAATACTTTTTAAAAGGAAGTGGCAGCTAGATGGAAGATTTCAAATTGTGAAATGTGTGAATATTTTTTCACTTCCTACATTGCTGTTTATTTTACATTCTATTTTCATCTTTCCCCACTCAGTTTCCACTGTAGGAGTTGATGAGTGGAAATTCCAACATTACCAAATGTCAAGCTAGATTAAGTAAGGCTTCCCTAGCTATTTGGCTCCAAAAACCAAGATATTTGTTCTTCTGAATTTGTGTAGTATGATATTATACATTACAAAGGACAGGTACTGCTAAATATAAAGTTTTATCTCTATGCAAATGATTCATCTTCTAACTCAGGTTGGCAGTCTATGTCCAGAGTAGATACCTCATTTCAACAGTCTACATCAATAGTCATAACTGGCATTAGTTAATCATTTTACAGGAGAGGTTAAGGGGTGAGCAGTCATGGCAAATAATTTCGCCTTGGAAATGTTCTTTTGAAGTCAGGGTTGAGGCATATTAATGGCTAGTTTTTTATTGATTCTACATCTACTATATCTTTTCTATGGATATTGAATCCCATTCTTTAGACTTGTCACTTGAATATTTTGTGACTGAGATGGTTATTTAAAATCAATAAATTAAAAGAAGGTATGTTGTGGACCACATTGAAATGGTTACATTAAACTGCTGTACTTTATTTTACTTGTTAAACCAAGTTAGAGGTCAAATGAATTTTATAGGCTTGTTTAATATATTCACACTACTAGCATTATATAATAAGCATACCCTTTAAAGAACTCAGTTGATGCATCACCCAGATTATTGATCTGTGTATCATTAAGAAAACAAAGGCAGACTAGTCCTTTCATTTTACAAAAGGATATATTTTCCAGTTGTGTGACATGAGGACTTGGAGTTATTTAAACCGCCATGGGAGAAACAGCTAATGTAAATATTATGTCTTGATTGAATTATATTGGTTTACATCAGCAAAAGTATCTGGTTTGTTTCCTTTAAATTTTTTAAATAATTATTTTAACTGGTTGCCAACCATTAATAACTTAGTTCTAAAACAGTATTCCTAACAGTGGTTTTGAATTTGGTATTTACTAGCTGTTTCTGGTTGCTATCCAAGTAGGTTTCTGTGGACTAATTCTGGATAAATTGGAGGAGAGATAAACAGCATTTCCTGTAGTTTAAAGCCAACATAAATCAGACAATATCTCTGAGAGCAGCTGTGGAACTTAGGAGGAAGAGCAGCATGTGACTTGCTTGGGCTCTAAAGGATTTAATGTGATTCAAATCTAGAAAAGAGGGAGAAATAGTAGTAAAAACTTCAGTTTTCTGTTTGGTAAATTAAAAAAATCTTGAATAAATATTCTATTAAAAAAATAGTATGAGAGTTATTGTAACCCTGAAAGAAGGACAGGAGACATTTGACATGGATTTAATTAGGCTACAACTTTATTATTAGACATCTGGGACTACCTGGCACATAAAGTGTATAAGCAGTGCAGGTAATACCATGTTTATTCCAAAATTTCGGGGGAGGGGAAAGAGATTTTACTAGAACCCCCTCTTTTTTCAACCATCTCTCCAGCAAATTTTTTGCTAGAACCACGTATTATTTTTATTCAATAAAACATGGTTTCTATCACAAAATTTACTACTATTGAAACTTAAATACTATTAGAATTACAGTACTATGAAAATAAAATCAGCACATTTCAGAGTGTTTCTAAAGGATTTTTAAAAGAGCATTGATAAACAACCCAGCACATGAACGTGGACGTTTAAGGAATAAAATATATGCATTGTTTGTGTAAAACTTAGAAGAAATTTGTCTTCATGTGGCTACTGTTGCTTTGTTTTACAGTAAACTGTAGTCATTACCCAAAGCAGTTCTTAAAGAAGTTGCCACTATCATATTTGGAAACTGACTAAGACCAAGACTCTGTCTGGACCTGCCAGAGGATTGAGGAGTGGCAGAATAAGGAAGAAATGGTACGATGAGCCTTCCCTTACAGCACACCTGCATGTGAACCCTGACAAAATTTCTCCTAGTCCACAACTTCTCCTATCAGGGCATGGAATGATGGGTAAAGAGTGAGGCAATAGCCTCCCTCCCCCATATATACCTCTGTAGCTTGCTAAGCAAAACAAGGGAGCAGATACTGTTTATTTAGAAAGCAGGAATATTGCATTCATTTCAGAAATCATATGGACTGTGTCTTTAAAAGACACAATAGAGGTCTATACCAGGAACCACAACTGGCTGTATCTGGACGGGGTGCATGAAATATACTCTAAAAGAACTTCAGTAGAGGTCTATTGGAACCTCCTTATGTCATGTCTCTCTGGGTATGTCTACACATCAAAATTAATTCAAAATAACAGCCGTTATTTTGAATTAACTTTCCTAGCATCTACACAGGCAAACTGCTATTTCAATATAAAATCGAAATAGTGGGGCAGTTATTTCGAATTTGGTAAACCTCATTCTACGAGGAATAACGCCAAATTCGAAATAGCTAATGCGAAATAAGTGCTGACTAGATGCTAATTTCGAAATAGGGGGCCTCCAGCCCTTCCCAGTTTCCCCTGGTGGCCACTCTGGGCCAAACCAGGAAAACTCCTCTCCTCTCCCCCAGCCCTGGAGCCCTTAAAGGGGTAGACTCTGGCCACAGTGCATGTACTAGTTACAGGCCTGCCAACACAGAGCCAGCAGTCACTGACCCTGACCCAGTGGTCCCAGTATGAGCCAGGCAGCCAGTGCCAGCCAGCTGTCCACCGCCCAGTCCCCCAGCTCCCAGGAGCCAGCCAGGGGCCGGAGATGGCAGGCGCCCTCCTGAACTAGTGCGGAGATCAAGGAATTCATTGAGGTTTGGGGGGAAGCCTCCAATGTCCATAGTCTCCGCACTAGATGGAGGAACGCAGCCATGTACAGCCGCATAGCTGCCACCATGGCCACCACAGGCCACATGCGCACCCAGGGGCAGGTGCGCATGAAAATTAAAGAGCTGTGGCAGGCATACGCCAGGGCCACACGAGGCAGCTCCCCAAAACAGGGGCAGACACCTGTCCCCATTTTGACACCCTGGACCGCATAATGGGGGGCAGGACGGTCTGTGCCACCCCAGGGGGCAATGATCCGGGAGCAGAGGGTCCTGACCAGGGCATGGAGGAGGAGCTGCAGGAGCCACCACGGAGGGTGCCATGCCGCCAGGACCCCTGAGCTGTCCCTGCAGCTGAGTCACCAGGGTCATCCGGGGAGGCCATAACATGTGAGTGACATCACTGTCCTCTTCTGGAGTAGGAGGGCAAGGGCAGGGAGGGAGACCAGGGACAATGTGCATCGGCCTTGCTTACCACGGATCACGCAGCAACCTGTGCATGTGTAAGCACGTGTCGTGCCACCCCTGGGCAGGTGGCTCCAGCTGCCTGCCACACAGGGGCCTTGGCCTGATAGCTACATGCATGTGTGAAGAAACATGACATGCTCCTGACCCCGGGGTGGGACACAGCAGGATGTCCTTGGTTCACAAGCCCCCTCTACGCAGAAGCAGGGGACATCTGCCCCCCACCTCAGCTGCACTATACTCAACACAGGGGCATGGGTGCGGTCTCGTGGCAGCTCCCACTTCCGGGGATAGCCGAATATTCTGACCATGACCTCTGTGCAAGCACATCAGCTCTGACGGTGCAGGGCACGGTCATCCTCACCTAGCAGAGGTGGGCTGGGATTCACCCACTGTGTCCCTAGGGAGAATTGACCACTTCTCTTGTTTCTCCACAGCCACACCAGCTGCGTGTGCAGGGTGCACCACTCTGCCCGGGACATCCTCCCGCACCCGAGGGCTCTGCAGGTCCACCCGAACACTGCAGGGGTATCGACAGCAGCACCTGAGGGCCCTGTGAGCCCTGCACTGCACCTTGGAGCTCTGGGTGCAAGACGATTGGGAGTTCCGGCAGTGTAGTAAAGCAGGCCTTTTCTGATCATGGCCTTCATGTATCGCCCATCCTGCCACACTAGGCCCCTCACTGAAAACAGACCGTAAGATACTCAGAAAAGCATGAGAAGCACAATGCAGCTTTCTGTAAATAGAATTTGGCCTTGTAGGCATCATAGAACAGGGTGGTGAGCATGAAAAAATAGAACACAGCTACAAGAGATAAATAAGACTCTCTTGACCAGTCCTTGAAGGCAGGGAGGTACGCAGGCATAGGGATATAAGATGCAATTGCCATGCACACTAACCATGCCCACACCCAGCACTGTCCACGGGGCCATCAGGCGGTCATCATAAAAAATCCTATAGGGCAGTATTTCACGTTACCTCATTACCAGCCTATCAGGCCCGGCCAGGGAACTGACCCTAATAAGGTACTGGATATCAGGTTATGTTATAAAAGACCCTCAACCCCTTTGTTCGGGGAGGTTCCGTGTATTGAGGGCACGTGGGTTTTTTTTTTCCCAGCTGAAGGATTGATCACCCTGAGGCTGCCTTCCTCACCCTTTGAGTCAAAGATAGGGGTGCGCGAGTCCTGAGCATGATCCGAGTTTTTGTGTGTCTTCATGTTGTTATCATTGCTGGATTTGTAAGTATTACTTAAATCTATCAATTGTTAGCTTAGTCAGTAGTTAAGTTGTATTAATCATGTCTTGTAATCTTGTGAGGTATAAGCAAGTTGCATTGTATAGATAGTGTAATTTTGTGCTGTGCGATAGTGTTATGTTTTAGTCTAAGTACAAGTGTTAGAAGAAAAACCTAGGAGTTGTTAACCTGTAACAGCAAAAAATCAATGACTAACTCTGCCAGCTGTCCTAAAGTAACATTGGAAGGATTGGCTGTAGGTGGCCTTTTTATTGTTATTATTTTAGCTTTGTTTTTTGTATTTTTTGTTTGTATGCTGCGCTGCATTAAGCGAATTAGGGATAGTGATTTAATATAAGTAAATTGTAATCTAGGAATTGTAATCAGTTATGTATAGTTGTGTTCAAGTTTTCTACCCTGTAAAAGCATTGGGCAATTGTTAGTTAAAAAAACCATTTTCTAATTGTTGGTTTTGATAAAAGAATCATTCCACTTAATAAAGATCATTTGTTTTACACCATCATCCAGTAGTTTTCACTGGGTAGTCGGCTTTAACCCTTGAGGCTTCCACCACATCACCGAACCAAAGTGTAACAGGCAGGAGCTGCTTTCCCAGGGTTGTGCCATCTGCCAACATCTGCAGATCCTGGTGCAGAGCATGCTGCCTCGTGCAGCTCCAGCACCTGCTGCCTCCCCAGCTACCACTCATCCTCCCACTCCTTCTCCTCTTCCCGCCTCTCCCTCCACACCCTCCTCAGCCTCCACACCCTCCTCCCCATGCCTCGGGGACATCGAGGCCCCCGAACCCGCTGTGCTCGGAGACAGTTGGCCTGGCGAGACCCCCACCGCTACCCCGAGCTTCCCCTTGCTCCTCTTGCTTCCCCCTTCCAGCTCCCTCCTCCCAGGTTTCCCCCTCCCCTCCTCTCTTCTCCCCTCTCCGGTTTCCTTTCCACAGTCTCCCCAGAGTTTCATCTCCCCCCCCTCAGTTTTGTTAAATTTTTGAATATACGTGTTTTTTATTTGACATTAGGAAGAAGGGTTGGGGGGAGTATGGGTAAGTGGAAGGATGTGAGGGAGGAATGAGGCACAAGCCCCGAGTGGGGAAAACCAGGGAGGCTCTGAGTGCTCCTCAGGGTGGATGCTCTCTTGCAGGGCCTCCTGGATACTGACAGCCCCCCGATGGACCTCCCAGATGGCAGCCTGCAGCAAGTGCAGCCATGCTGACAGCAACGCGTCCACAAGAAGCACCAGAGTGTCCACAGGAAGCTTTGTCTCCATGTTGCAGAGTGCTGTGGTGTCCTGAGTGAGGGCAACCAGAGCACACAGACACACAAATGCTTTGCTCTCCCTCAGTGAGGGTATGTCTACACTACAAAGTTAATTCGAACTAAGCTAATTCGAACTAACGCATCCAGACTAAAAAACTAGTTGGAATTAGCGTTTTGCTAATTCGAACTAGCATGTCCACACAGAGTGGAACCTGAACCGGGGTTAAGGATGGAAGCAGTGCCGGCAGGGCATCAGATGAGGACTTAGAGCGTGGAGCTGCTGTCTCAGGCTAGCCAAGGGCTGTGCTTAAAGGGACCCGACCCCCACCCCGAACAGACAGTTCTCAGGGATTCCCCGCTTGCAAAGCAGTCCTGGCTTGGAGTGCCCGGAGTACCCACACTGGGCACATCACAGCACTCAGCCATCAGACCGGCTGCACTTGCCGCATGCTGCCATCTGGGGAGAGGAGGCAATTGGGGGGCTGCAGGAGAGGTTCCACCCCCAGAAGCCCGCAGAGCCAGCCCAGTCCTCCCCATCGGGGGCTTGTACCCCATTCCTCCCTCATCTCCTTCCACTTACCGCTCCCTAACCCCCCTTCCTGATGTACAAAATAAAGGACAATTGTGTTCAAAAATAGAATCTCTCTTTATTGAACAAAACTGGGGGAGACTGGGAAAAGGAGGTGGGAGAGGGGAAGAGAGAGGGTGGGAGAGGGGAGGGCAACTACAAGGATGAGGGGTTTGGAACAGGTCTCATATGAAGAGAGGCTAAAGAGACTGGGACTTTTCAGCTTAGAAAAGAGGAGATGGAGGGGGGATATGATAGAGGTCTCTAAAAGCATGAGTGGGGTGGAGAGGTGCATACAGAAAAGTTCTTCATTAGTTCCCATAATAGAAGGACTAGGGGACACCAAAGGAAAGGAATGGGTAGCAGGCTTCAAACTAACAACAGAAAGTACTTTTTCACAAAGCAAATAGTCAACCTGTGGAACTCCTTGCTGCAGGAGGCTGTGAAGGCTAGAACTAGAACAGAGTTTAAAGAGAAGTGAGATGAATTCATGGAGGTTGGGTCCATGGAGTGGTATTAGCCAGGGGTAGGAGTGGTGTCCCTGCCCGAAGTTTGTGGAAGGCTGGAGAGGGATGGCACGAGACAAATGGCTTGGTCACTGTCTTTGGTCCATCCCCTCCAGGGTCCCTAGGGTTGGCCGCTGTCGTCAGACAGGCTACTGGGCTAGATGGACCTTTGGTCTGACCCAGTACGGCCATTCTAAGCTCAGGGCACAGGGTCGGGGGTCTCAGTGGACCACCTTGATTTTCATGCTCTCCTGCCCTAGATGGCCGCTTTCCTGTGCCTAGTGCGGAAGTCGTGGACGAGGTCCACGATATCTGCACTGGACCAGGCGGGTACCCGCCTCTTGTGGTCCTGGGCAAGCTCCCGGGAGCCGCCAGCCTGGTCCCGGAAAGAGGGGGAGGGCTGGGGGGCATCAGGTGGCTGGCTCGAGCTGTGCCAGGTACAGGGTCTGCTGGCTGGGTGCTGGCAGGCTTGCACCTGGCATGGGCACCGTAGCCAGCCCATGCCCCTTTAAGGAGTCCGGGGCCGGGAGGGGGGCAATAGAGTTTCCCTGGTGTTGGCCAGAGTGGCCACTAGGGAAAGCTGGGGAGGGCTAGCCTCCCACTGGTTCGAATTTAGGGGCTACACACCCCTTAATTCAAACTAGTAAGTTCGAACTAGGCTTAGTCCTCGTAAAATGAGGTTTACCTAGTTCGAAGTAAGCGCTCCGCTAGTTCGAATTAAATTCGAACTAGCGGAGCGCTAGTGTAGTGCCTATCAAAGTTAATTCCAACTAACGTCCGTTAGTTCGAATTAACTTTGTAGTGTAGACATACCCTGAGGCAGGCAATCAAACAGGGACACCTGAGAACTGGCTTCCTGGGGGCGGGGAATGTGTCCCTTTAAACACAGGCCTCAGCCACACAAAGACACTCCTGACCTGATATCCTACCCCTGACCTGGTTCCAGCCGGCCTAAAATCCGAATCAGTGTCCACTCCATGTGGACGCGGTATTTCAAAATAGAAAAAGGCTATTTCAAACTGCATTTTGTGTGTAGACGTGCTATTTTGAAATATCTTATTTCAAATTAACTATTTTGAATTAAGATATTTCAAATTAACACTGTAGTGTAGACATACCTTATGTATGCTGCCTCTGTCCAGTACCAAAACCAAGGACATTACACTGCTTATGCACCAGAGAAATCTGGAAAAATTATTTCTCAAGGCTCAGTGTCTTCTGAAATGAATTGGAACAAGACACCACTAAACAGAAGGGCTATGTCTAGACTGGCATGATTTTCCGCAAATGCTTTTAACGGAAAAGTTTTCCGTTAAAGGCATTTGCAGAAAAGAGCATCTATATTGGCACAGATGCTTTTCCGCAAAAGCACTTTTTGCGGAAAAGCGTCTGTGCCAATCTAGAAGCGCTTTTGCGCAAAAAAGCCCCGATTGCCATTTTAGCCATCGGGGCTTTTTTGCGCAAAACAGTACTGTGCTGTCTACACTGGCCCTCTTGTACAAATGATTTGCACAAGAGGGCTTTTGCCTGAACGGGAGAAGCATAGTATTTCCGCAAGAAGCACTGATTTCTTACAGTAGGAAGTCAGTGTTCTTGCGGAAATTCAAGGGGCCAGTGTAGACAGCTGGCAAGTTTTTCCATAAAAGCAGCTGATTTTGAGGAAAAACTTGCCAGTCTAGACACAGCCAAGATGTATCAGAAAAAGACAATGGCAGAAAAGGAGCAGAAGCAGTGTTTCCTTCCCCATAATTGGCTCTCTGAAAAAGTTTAATTTAACATGTCCCTTTCCAAAAGAGTCGCTGAAGGCCAGGTGGTTGCTTCTGTCTATGGTTAGGACGCAGAGGGTACATCTACAGTGCAAACCTATTTTGGGATACCATAGTATCCCAAAATAGCTATCCTGTGTCTTAACAGCAAACCTGTTATTTTGGGCTCACTATTCCAAAGTCCCTGTAAACCTCATTCTGCAAGGAGTAAGAGACATTTTGGAATAGCGCTTTATTTCAAAATTTGGCGCTGTGTAGACTATTTCAAAATAGCATCGAAATAAGATACGCAATTTGCATAGCTCAAATTGCATATCTTATTCCAAGTTATGGTACAGTTTAGACGCACCCTGAATGATAGAATTGTATAGGTAAACTGTTACTCACAAGGGTTCAGTCATGCTGCTAACTCATTATAGTAGGACTTAATTCCAGAAATGTGATCTTAAAAAGGTGGCACTTTTGTGAATTATACTGTAAAATACATCAGATACAATTCAATCATTAAATAAAGATACTACAAGTTGTACCTCCCAAAACTGGGAGTTTCTTGTCTGGCAACATCCATGGTCTGCCAGGACCATGGGTGTTCTTGGACCAGAGAGCTACATGGGGAGAGGGACAGGGAGTGTCCAGCAGCATGGGGTTGGGAATCTCACAGGCCGGAGGCAGGAGGTGCTGGCCGGGACTAGAAGTGGAGCCAATGGTGGGCTGTGGGGCTAGTGGTAAGAGACCACCCCTGCTCCAGCAAATTCCCTCATTTGGGACCAGTCAGATCCCCAGGGTGCGTTAGCGACGGGGCTGGATGCTGCAAGCCCTTTCAATTGCTTCTATTCAAAGGGCTCACGCCTGCCTAAATTAGTAAGAAAAAGACAACTTGAACCTCGGTCCCCCAAATCCCACATGACTGAGCTAATCACAGCGCTATTGGCCATTTTGGGCTAAAAAGAAGTGCGTCTGCTTTAACATTATATTTTTTAAAGGTCTGAGTTGGTCCACATCAGAACAGAACAAAACTGATTTTTGTGAGTGAAATTTAATCAAACTTAAGGCCATTAGCTATTATTTTTGAACCACAAAACACTTAAAATATAATACCTGTTATCCATTCCAGAAATGTGACAGTTGCTTTATTCTTTGTTTAGACATTTTAAATGGTTGGGGTTACCATACCTGAACGTTCAAAAAAGAGGACACCTTTGAGAGGGAGTGTATTTGTATCAGTATCTACCAACTTACATTATTAATTATAATTATATTATATTATATTATATTATATTATATAACACATTAATACAATGTGAGTTGGTAGATACTGATACAGATACACTCCCTCTCAAAGGTGTCCTCTTTTTTGAAAGTTCAAATATGGTAGCCCTAAAATGGTGGTTAATAAAACTCAGAGATTTTAAAGGCATAATTGGGGAATCTTTTTTGGGTCGGGGGAATCCACTGACTGAGAAGGAGAAAGACACTCCTCACATTTCCCTCGTGCACCAGTTCATGGGGGGAGGAGGGCATCCTAGTAGATTTTGTGTGCTCCAGCCCTGTGGTGGAGGGCTGGAGTGCCAGCACATGCTCCCCAGTACTGGGGGTGGAGAGAACCCTGAGCGTTGGGGGCCACTTCCAGGCAAGTCGGGGGCTGCATCCTGTCCATAGACCTAAGGTCTTCCACCCCTGTTTTAAGACCAGAGGGGACCATCTAATGTAAGCACCTACAAGTTGCAGGCCACAGAACCTCACTCACTCACTACTAAGATGACCAGAAACATCCTGACTAGTGGAAAGCAAGAATTCCAGTTAAAAAAAAAATGCAATTTCATTCAACAGCAAAACAAAAAGTATAACCTTTCAAAATTTTTCATGAAAACAAGATATCAACCCATTTCAGAATAGCCTCTCACCTGGATGTTAGAAATCCAGATTCCAGTCCTTGGTCTAAATCAGTAATAGAACTTGAAGCTGGGTCTACCACAGATCAGGTCTTAACTACTTCGATATGGGCCTCTCCCTGGGTTTGACCTGAAATTCCATTCTGGAACATCAAAACAAATAGATTTCCACAAACTTTTGGTTTTGACAAGCTGGGTTATTTGGATGAAAAACATGTCAAAATATTTTGAACTGGCTCTGCTGTAATCTGTTTCTGCTTCTGTAAGCTACTCTATATTTATCTGTATCTCTCCTCTACCTGTTATTGCTTTTCAGGCATATACCATTGGTGATATTCCCTTTCAACCAGATGATTGGATACTTTTACTGAAAAGTATTGAACTACCTGAACGTGGAGTCATTGTGCTCAAAATTTGTTTGTTGTACGGTGCAATCCTGGCTCAGTAATGTCAATGGCAGAACTGCCATTAATATCAGCAGGAATAGGATTTCACCATAAGCACATTCTAAGCTTTGTTTTAATTCCCTGACTTTTAAAATAAGCTCCTTCAATGGTACCTAATTCTGCCATGTTTAAAGTGAGGATCACTGTTTGTAATTGTACCCAAGAAGCTATATACCTCCCTTTGCCCTCTTATTTTTTGCATATTTGGATTGGCTAATTTCAACACCTCTTTAGGAACACAGTAGGTCCTAACTCTTAAGTAAATATAACTGTACACTTTCAGTTTCATATGACTGCCCAGAAGTGGATTTTGATTTTTTTCTTTTTTCTTCATATATACATGGCTTCATCATCTATATGCAACAGAATTGATCGGTTTCTCTGATGCCTTTAAAAAGTTGGACGAATGTTCTATGGAAAATTTGTGTTGAAACATTATTTCAAATGTCAGTTGAAGATGAAATGTATAAACATTTTTTAAATTACCTCAATATCAGCTACCAAATTCATGAGCTCACAGCAAGGAAGCATAAAACAACCATAGAATCTTTGCTAGTAATATCCTCAGCAACCATGTTCTCTGTGAAAAACAGAAAATTGATTTAAAACATACCCTCAAATTTCTTGTATCCCATCAGGGACAAGCTGCGTTGCCCATTTTTGAGATAGTCTGTATCTTGAATCTGTTTCCAGCATTCACTTATCTGAAATGCTTCGTGGTTTGTTTAGTTTCTTTTCAAACTTTCACTCAGAATGACTAGAAACTTTCTATTAAAAAGTGCACTCTGGCCAGTTTCTTGAGTTGGTTTTTCACTTCTTCCATCTAGGGACCTAATACTATGGAAAACCCATTCATTTAGGCAGAAATATACCCTTATTCAGAGGGCTAGGACAGAAAGAACTCTTTTAAGAGTTCTGTTCCCGTCCTAAACTGAGCACAACTCTTACCCTGGACTTTGATCTTTCTTTGTGTAACCCTTCTGCTGGGTAGGCCTGGCAGTTACCAGGGCTGGGTTCAATATCTAGGGGTCCATCTCACACAGAATCGGCTCGAGCCCCCACCCAGTAATCTGGGAAATTCACACACCCTTGGGTGCCTCTGAGAGGCAATGCTTTCCCACTTGCAAGCACTGAGTCTAAGTGTAGGAAAGAAACATTTAATGAAACAGAGAGAAGTCATACGGCATTAACTTGGTGGAAACACCACAAACAGAGTTTATAACCTAAACATGAGCTAAGCCCCCCACCAGCCAAGAATCACCTGAAGTCCAAAGAGTCCCACACCCCAAAAGTCTCTATCCCTGGTCCGTGCCACCCAGAGTCCCAAAGTTCACCCGCAGGGTTTTACCTCCCAACCTGGGTAGAAATAGGGGTGGCGGAATAGATAGGGGGCACCTTACGACACTCCTCCACGCTCCACCAGTTGTCTCATCCCGCACCACCAGACGCTCCACTGGTTGCCTGCCGCTGCTCCTCGTCTGCTGTTGCCGCTCCTCGCCTGCCACCGCTCCACGCAACGCCACTGGTCGCTACTCCACACCGCTGGTCGCCGCTCCTCGCCTGCTGCTGCTTCGTGCCATGTTACGCCACCAGCCAGTGATTCCCACCAGCCACTCTACTGGTCGCCGCCACTCCACTGGCTGCAATGGGTCTGGCTCTCAGCCAAACCAGTGATTTCAGCTTTCCAAGATTTCAACTCTTTAGCCACCAGCTGGACTGGCAAAGGAATCCAGCTTCCACTAGACTATCAAAAGAAAAGACTCCTCAGGGAGTCTGCTTTAGGTCTATCCTTAAAACAAAGGGCCTGTGTCTAGACTGGCATGATTTTCCGGAAATGCTTTTAAAGGAAAAGTTTTCCGTTAAAAGCATTTTCAGAAAAGAGCATCTAGATTGGCACGGACGCTTTTCCACGAAAGCACTTTTTGCGGAAAAGCGTCCGTGCCAATCTAGACGCGCTTTTCCGCAAAAAAGCCCCGATTGCCATTTTCGCAATCAGGGCTTTTTTGCGGAAAACAAATCTGAGCTGTCTACACTGGCCCTTTTGCGCAAAAGTTTGGTGTAAAAGGACTTTTGCCTGAACGGGAGCAGCATAGTATTTCCGCAAGAAGCACTGATTTCTTACAGTAGGAAGTCAGTGCTTTCACAGAAATTCAAGCGGCCAATGTAGACAGCTGGCAAGTTTTTCCGGAAAAGTGGCTGATTTTCCAGAAAAACTGGCCAGTCTAGACACAGCCAGGGGGAAAAGGGGCAGGTTGGGCCAGTCTTATAGCTCACACCTAGCAGGTGTGAAGCAGGCTGACTCAAGCCCTTTAACCTTTCCCCCCAGCTCAGTTCACTCAACTCTGGAAAGGGAGAGGCTTGTTCCTCCGAGACCTCTTACCATGATGGTAGTGTCTCTCCTACAAGCACTGGTGGCATGTTTTACAGTTCCTACATATATGGGTAGCATGATTAGTGACCCCCACAACAGTCCCAAATTATTTACAATTCTCCACATTCCATTCCAACACTGACTCTCCATCAGCCCTAGCTGAATGGGATTTACATAGCCACAACTGGTATTCTCTCCTGAGCTATATTTACATATCAACAGTTAGTTACCTTGCAGAGCTAAACAATTGTAGTGGGCACACCCACCCCTCCTTTTAGCTGGCTGATAGCAAGCAGCAGTTCAGCCCCTGCTTACATCTGCTTTCCCCTTGTTCATGGGGTAGCTGTGTCCCCTCAGAGGGAGGGTTAACTTATTTCATATGTATCACCATGTGGGGCTTCTCTCCAGTTCCAAAGCATACCCAGGCTATACCTAGTTTTTACAAGAAGGTTTGTTTCCTTGACTGAGGAAAGCAAACAAACAAGGAAAAGAGCCTTAATACATTCCTTAGCCTCAGGCTTCTGGGCCACCACTCCTGGGGTCTCTGGCTATGTCTACACTACAGAGTTTTTCCAAAAAAACTTCACTTATGTCCACACTGCAATCATGTTATTTAAAAAAAAAATCAAAAGAACAGAGGGGGTTTTCTGACATTGGTAAACCTCTTTCTACAAGGAAGAAGCTTTTTTCCGAAAGAGCTCTGTCAGAAAAAGATATGCATGGCTAGGGAAGAGGGAGTTCTTTCAAAAGAAGAAGAAAAAAGAAAATGCACAGGTCCCCATTCAGTGTGGACGCTATATTTCGAAAAAGCAGATCACTTTTTTGATACGCTTTGGCAGTGTGGACACTCACTTTCAGAAGAAGTTTTTTCAAAAGATCTCTTCTTGAAAAACTTCAGAAAGAAACCTTCTCTCTAGACGTAGTCTCAGTCAGCTCTTCTTTCTTCTTGGAACAATAGTCCCGGGACTGCTTCTCTGAGCTCCTGGCCCCTTGCTCCAGAAACTACCACAGGAGCCAGCTCCACTGTCTCGTTTTCCCTTCCTGGGGCACAGGCTATGTCAGCTCCACCCTCAGCTGCTCGTTAGCAGCTCTTTAATTGGTTGGATTGGAATCATCTGCTTTGGTCCAGGTTCAGCATATTCACAGGGACCAGTTACCCTATGAAGTACTCTCCCCTCACATAACCAGGGCTGCCCCAATAAGTTGCTCTCACATTGGCTTCCTTTAAGCCCCTTTTTGGTTGGCCGGGGCTTTTCCCTCCAGCCTGTTTTAATCCCCTCTGGATAGAGTGGGGCAGGTGCCTCACTACAATAATTCCAGGGATTTCAACAACTTCCACCTCATCATCAACCTTAGCCTGGACCAGTCCACACTAGCGATCCACTTCCTTAAACTACAGTACAATTAAACAACGGCCACATTTCCACCACCTTATACCAGAAACCTACTAACCATAACATTTAACTATATGCTTCTAGCTTCTATCCTGGACACATTTCCCAATCAATTGTTTACAGCCAGGCCCTAAGATACAACTGGATTTGCTCCAATCCCACAGACAGAGACAAACACATATAGGACCTCCAGGACTAAAGGGTGGGCTAGCTGGGCAGCTGCCTAGGGTGTCAACCTATGGGTGGCACCTGGCTCCCAGTGGGCTGCAGTGGCTGCCCGGGGTGGGGACTGTGTTAACCCCCGCAGCACCAGCCAGCAGCGCCCTTTCCCCTGCAGTCGCAGAGCCCTGCACAGCCAGGCACAGCCTGCTCAGGGCGGCCCCGGGCTGTGCACCATCAGCGGTGGTCGGGCCGATTGGGCAGCGCATGCGCCATGCGTCCACCCACACGCCCTGGGGGAGGGCCCGCACATGAGTCCAAAGGTGGGGCCGTGCACCCCAGGGACGGTGCCGCGTGCCTGGGGCCCATGGCACCAAAATGGCTCAGGCTGGCCCTGAGGACCTCTATCAGGCATTCTTAAAACTTAAATACCCACCCAGGGAAGTGAAAAAACAGATTGACAGAACCAGACAAGTACCCAGGCATCAGCTTCCTCAAGAGAGGCCCAATAGAGGAAACAAAGAACACCATTGGTCGTCAACTACAGTCCTGAACTTCAACCCCTCCAGCACATCATTAACAATCTACAACATATCCTGGAAAATTATTCCTCACTCTCAAGGGCCTTGGAGGACACTTGGATCTAAAAGTGACTATATCACAAAGCAATTTAAAAAACACTGCTTGAGAGAGAAGCTGCAGAACCTGGTTTCATTTACAAGTTTGACACCTGTAATCAAAGTCTGAACAAAGACCTGACCTGGATGGGCCACTACATTACATACCATTATGATATAAAAAGTTAAGCTCTGGGGACAAATAGCTAGCCTCATTTAGCACAGACACTGTAACTGACAATATTTTTCCTTCTCTTTCCCTTCCCATCCCCTTTCTTTCTCTGCTATTTATTTGTACCCTGGACCCCTTACTCCATATATTGAAGAAGTAGGTTGTGCCCACGAAAGCTCATAATACCATCTACATTTTTGTTAGTCTCTAAGGTGCTGCAGAACTATTCATTGTTTTTGAAGTTTGTGCAGCTACAGACTAACACGGCTACCCCTCTGAGACACTGCAGTAATGTTGATAAATACTCAGATCTGTAATATCTTAACTACATTATGTGAAAAATATGGATGCAGTGTCCTCTATAGAAGGCCATCAGGTTTGGTTCATTTCCATTGCATTTGGACCTCTTTTTCCACATTGAAAGCATCTTCTTTAAGTTAACAGCGTGTCTTAGTAATGTGACCTCCTTGTAAAAGTAGAAGTTCTTCCTTCCTAGTGCAAAACAAACATCTAAACAACATAAATCCAAACCAGGAAGGAAACTACAAATTCACCTTTCTGTTTAAAATAAAAACATTATTAAGACTGAAAAATCAATCATTCTTAAAAAAAAAAAAAAAAAAAAAAGCCAGAATTAAGGTTCCCTATGCAACTTTTCTCATATAATCAAGTCCCTTATTTTATGATACTGTACATTAACTAAATGATATAAAGTCATACATTGTAAGTCTCCTGCTAGTATCATTTTCTTTCTAGTTTTAAAGGGTGCATCTACACTGCACACTTAGCTAGAAATAAGTAGCAGAAATAAGTAGCAATTGTGTAGCAGATTTTGTAATTTGAAGCTGCCTACACAGTGCCAAATTTCAAAATAAACTGCTATTCCAAAACGTCCCTTAATCCTTGTGGAACGAGGTATAGAGGGATGTTGGAATAGTGCGCCTGTTATTTTGAGAAATATTTTGAAATAACAGACGTGCTGTCAAGATGCGGAATAGCTATTTTGTGATACTGGAAATATTCTGAAATAGCACTGCAGTGTAGATGTACCCAAATTGAAGGTAGACTGTCAGATTAAAAACAGCCTATTTCTTTATCTGCCTTATAAACACCACTTTAAACACTAAGGACTCTTCCAAAACATACTTATTGTTGCTTACACTGGTTCAGCTACATCAGCTTAAGCAATGTTGATAGCAGTAGTACATATGGTTTTCTCTGTCTTTTACGCGCTTCTGGAAGACAACATTTTCCTATACAAACACAAAGTTTTTAATTAATTTTGTTTCACACACATGCAGCATCATGACTCAGCAAGAGCAAAATTGATTCAAGGAATATTAATATAAACAAATGTTGCTTTCTTTTGGACAGGGGGGCAACAGTAAATGTCAGACTTACATCAGTAAGATAAATATGAGATTTGCATGTATTAGGAAAGCTGGAAAACCCCTCAAAAACCCAGTTACTCTCTATGCTGATTAAAAATAAGAACAGCTGTGAATTTCACCTTATTAGTTAGTTATAGGACAACAAATTAATGCAGAACATCTGAATATTTTGAGTGAAAAACATTTACTATGTGAATGAAGTTGCAGTTGGAAGTGGTCAAGCAATACATCTCCTCAAAGAAATCCAGCACAAACACAGCAGTAAACTCAGTTTCTTCAATTTTATCTAAATAAATTTCTACTTACAACTAAGCATCGAACACATGATGGTTATAAATGTGAATATATGTAACTATCCAGAATACGTTGTCAAAGTTAGGGAGTTGCAAGGAATAAGAAGTCAGATAACTTGCAGGATTAGTAGAGAAATCACTATATAACCATTGCATTCTATGATTGGTCTACGCTTAACGTTTAGATCAATCTAGCTAAGTCATTCAAGAGTGTGAAAAATTCACATCCCTGAATACAATAGGTAAGCTGACTTTGCCCATCTTGTAGTCACACCTACATTGATGGAAGCATGCTTCCACTGATTTTACTTCCACTGCTCGTGGAAGTAGATTACCCCACGAGCAGTGGGAAAACCCCTTCCATTGATGTTGAAAATATCTGTGTGATAGTGATGTATTAGAACTACAGCCAGTGATAGCTACAGAACTGTAGCTATGCTGCTGTAGCATAGATATGATAATGAGATAAATAGATACTTATAGTATAGATATGACTTCAGTTTGACAGATTCATTCTATTTTGAAATTACAGGCAGTCCCTGGGTTACGTACAAGATAGGGACTGTAGGTTTGTTCTTAAGTTGAATTTGTATGTAAGTCGGAACTGGTACATATTGTAGGGGAAACTCTAGCCAAACATTTCTCCAGAGCTCAGTTTTATTCTCCCACACCTCACTTCCCTCAGTACTTTATTCTCAAGCTGAGGTGTCTGCTGAGAAAAGCCGCTCCGCGTCTCCCTGGTCTGCTGGGGGGAAGCAGCTAGTGCGGGGTTGCCTCACCCCGTTAATAAATAGGGATCCGATGTAAGTTGGATCCATGTAACCCGGGGACTGCCTGTATGTTTTTCCTAATTCACAAAACCAGTGCTCTGGTTTGCAGGATCCAGGTCTGTAAAATAAGATAAAACTATCCATAGATCCTGTAATTTTGAAGGCAGCAATTATAATATAGTCACATTCCTACATCCATGCTTCTGTCTAATGAGGAATGGAGTGCCCCATAGCATAGGGGTGCGTCTAGACTGGCATGATTTTGCACAAAAGCAGCAGCTTTTGCGCAAAAACCTTGTCGCCTGTCTACACTGGCTGCAAGTTTTTGCGCAAAAACACTGACTTTGTAATGTACAAAATCAGTGGTTCTTGCGCAAATATTCCGACGCTCCCGCTCAGGGATAAGCCCTCTTGTGCAAGTATTCTTGCGCAAGAGGCCCAATGTAGACAGCCACGTTAATTTCTTGCGCAAGAAAGCCCAATGGCTAAAATGGCCATTGGAGCTTTCTTGAGCAAGAGATGCAAATCTTTTGTGCAAAGGCACATGCCAGTATAGATGCTCTCTTGCGCAAATACTTTTAATGGAAAAACTTTTCCGTTAAAAGTATTTGCGCAAAATCATGCCGGTCTAGACGCAGCCCAGCTGTTTCATCATCAACCACTAGATGTCACATATCTGCAGGTGAAACAAATTACTGTTGTCCTGAACCATCACTTATTGTTTGATCAGACTGTGAACAGAAACAAATAAACAAAATAATGAACACTGCCCAACCCTAGTGAAGACAGTGTATGTGCATGCATCTATGTTATAATAACCAATTACCTTCAAGAAGGAGAGAAGGCAATTAACTCTTCTGTACAAACTTGTTTAATAGATTCACAATCTCAAAGACAAATATATCATTGAACTCTTTCTATAAATAAATAATCAAAGACTATGTTAAGTGAATTTGGTTCTTTCTAGTTAGTAATGAACTGATATACAGATCACAGCAAAGACCACCATCCTTTATATAAACTGAAATGCTGGCAGACTTGGCTGAGAAGTTAAAAAGCTGAATGGACAGGGAACCTGAATAATCGCCTAAAAATGCTCAAAATCAAGGTTGAGGCACACTTGTATGCCTGCTACTCATACTGTACCTGTTCTGTGAATACATGCAGAACTTCATTTTTCAGGACTGCCAACGTGGCACCTTTTAGTGAATACTAAATGTCACACACAAAAACAAACAAGTAAATGTTGTAAAAAATAGTATGCTATTGTGAAGAACAACAGATGTCTCCTACATAGGCACGAAAAGTACACAAAGAGGAAGAAGAGAGTATCCAGCACTATCTTGAAATAAAAGAATAAACTAAAAATAATTGCATTACCATGGTTAACCATGGGAAAAACCAAGTAGTCCTGTGGCATCACTGTGTTGGATCACTATAGCTAACACAATTAGGTTGTAGGGCTGTTGTAAGGACCTCCCTGCCCTGGTGAATGGAGACCTCTAAACTAGACTTGCAGCCAGCTCTGTGCACATGATGCAGAGATTGTTCTGAAGTGGGAAGGATGGAGAAGAGAGGAGGCATGTCGGGAACTGTCCCCTATGATGATCCCCTGGCAGTGCCTAAAGAAGGGAGGCAGAGGACAACTGTCCTCAGTCTCTGCCTTGATGTGGTTTTTAATTACACAATCACATACTATTTGTCAAATAATAGGTTTTTTAACCTTAGATACATAGGTGTAGCATTCGTTTATATGTGATGTGACAGGGTCTGGCTGAAGGAGTACAGAAGGGTGATAGAAGGGAAATATATTAGCTGTAGATTAAATAGGTCCCTGTTTCCAGGGTAAACTAACAAGAATTAATCCAGAACTAACAGGAACCTTCTAGAATTAATCAGGGCTATCAGGCCAATTAACACATTTGAAGGCCATTAGGAGGCTTTCAGCTTCAAGGGAGCCAGACTACTCAGGACATCTGGAGCCAATGAAGAACCAGTTGAGACAGGTTAGAAAGGCCTCCCCCTTCTGTTTGTTCAGTGTGTGAGCAAGGAGAGAAAGTGCTGTGGTGGGTCTGGGAGAGAAAGCATAAGCTGCTATAAGGAGGAAGAGCCTGTGATAAGGAAGTTGCTAGGGTAGGGTGTGGGGAACTGGCCTTGCGGAGTGTAGCTGTCATGTAGCTGGAGACATTGCAGGCAGCTGCTATTTCACAGTGCCCCTGGGCTGGAACTTGGTGTAGAGGGTGGACCCAGGTTTCCTCTCCCCTACAACTTTCCATTTCAGCACCAGAAAAGCCAGTGCTTTGGGTAAGTAGCCTCTCTACTATAATGCACTTCCCCTGGTGCTTGGCTGCAGTACCGGTTGGAGAGCAGCCCTGCCAACATGGCCCTACTGGGAGCACTGCTAGGACCAGACAACAAAGCTCGCAGTGCTGGCAGGCAGCACAGCCTCAGCCTCCTCCCCTCCGACTGAGGAGATGTGGGCCAGGGCCAGGGCCAGGCAGTGCCTCCTGCCTTCCTCAGGAAAAGCTGTGGGCTGGGCCACGGGGCCCTGCCCCCTTAAGGAGAAACAATGGACTAGATCTGGGCCACAGTCTTCCCCCTCAAGGAGAAACACCAAACCTTCTAGCCCTCAGCCCATATTGCTACACTCCCTACCCTTTGCACTGAGTCCCCAATAGGGGACTGAGCAGAGCTGGGTAAATCCTCTAGTAAAATATAAACTCTACATTGGCCAGGTACTGCACGGGAAATGAGCTCCCAGTGCTATAACTCCTGAGGTATTCACATTGACAAGGGATTTAGTGTGCACAAACTCTGAAGTTGCTGCACTCTAGGTAAACCAACTTGATAAGAAGCATAGAGCTTATTACACTCTGGATACAGCAGTAGAGGGCCAGTGTGGACACTTACATTGTATGTTGTGTTCTGACTGGTCTCTGGAAATAACCCATAATCCCTCAAGTCCCCTCTGCTCTTTTGAGTTCAGCTCTCTGCTCTGCAGGCATGAGCATATCCCCTTTCAGAGCTCCATTTTGGAAAAATTCATTCCTCTGTACAATTCTTAGAAAGTATTTGCACAAACATATTGCTCAAAACACAACAGAAGATTAGTGTTACAAGCTTTGTTGTGTTTCCTCCATAAACATTTAAAATACAAAATAGCTTCACATTTTTGGTAAAATATCTCAAAATATAAGTAACAAAACAAACAAACATAAATACAGGCAGTCCCCGAGTTACGCGGATCCGACTTACGTTGGATCCGCAGTTACGAACGGGGCCGTTCCTTTCCCTGGTCTCCAGCAGACCAGGGAGAGGAAGCAAAGTGGCGGAACACGTGGGCAGCGGACAGGGCTGTCCGCTGCCCACGCGCTCCAAGGCTTGGCTCTGCTTTGCCCCCCCCGTCCCCCGGGTCTGCAGACCAGGGGGACGGGGGGAGGCAAAGCAGAGCCAAGCCGCGGAGCGCGCGGTCAGCTGACAGCTGTCAGCTGGCTGCGTCCTCCGTGGCTTGGCTCTGCTTTGCCCCCCCCCTCTTCCCCTGGTCTGCAGACCAGGGGGACGGGGGGGGGGCAAAGCAGAGCAAAGTCGTGGAGCCCGAGGGCAGCAGGAAAGCCACGGCGCGTCTGGGTTGTCCCGCTGCCCCTGTGCTCCATGGATTTGGTCCGGGCACCTGTGGTACAGCAGCTGGGGCGCTGCCAGTTGGTCCCGTAGCGCCGCTCTGGGCGCTACTGGACCAACCGGGCAGCACCCCAGCTGTTCTGCCCCAGGCGTCCTGATTCAGCCACTGCTGGTCAGATTCAGCAGCGGCTGAATCAGGGCGCCTGGGTCAGAGCAGCTTGGGTGCTGCTGGGTTGGTCCAGTAGCGCCGAGGAGCGGCGGCGCTACTGGACCAACCCAGCAGCACCCCAGCTGCTCTGCCCCAGGCGTCCCCAAGTCATCCGCTGCTGAAACTGACCAGTGGCTGACTACAGGAAGCCTCTGCCCCGGGCTTCCTGGAATCAGCCGCTGATCAGTTTCAGCAGCAGCTGACTTGGGGATGCCTGGGGTTCTTAAGTTGAATCTGTATGTAAGTCAGAACTGGCGTCCAGATTCAGCCGCTGTTGAAACTGATCAGTTTCAGCAGTGGCTGAATCTGGACGCCAGTTCCGACTTACATACAGATTCAACTTAAGAACAAACCTACAGTCCCTATCTTGTACGTAACCCGGGGACTGCCTGTAAAACAAAACAGAAGAAGGAAAAGAGAAAAAGAAGGAATATAGAAAAGGAGAATAGCTATAACAGGATATGGAGAAGTGCAAGGGTATTGAAAGAAGATATGACTGATGTTAGTAAATCATATGCAGGATTGTTATAAACCTATTAGTCCCAGGATAAGAGAGGCAATGTGGGTGAGATAATATCTTTTACTAAGTTGCCACTACTGGAAAGCAATCCAGGCAGGCCATTCTCAGCTCTGGGGAGGAGTCCCATGGGAAATCAACCACTCACTTCATCTGTGAAGCTATGTGTACATTACAGATTTTTTTCAGAAAAACGTTTGTTTTTCTGAAAAAATTCATGGAGCATCCACACCTCAAGCACATTCTTGTCCAAAAAAATCAAAAGAACAGAGGGGTTTTTCCGGCATAGGTTTCCTTATTCTACAAGGAAGAACGCTTTTTTGCAAAAGAGTTCTTTTGCAAAAAGTTGTGTGTGGATGTGGAAGAGGGTTTTTTTTTGGTGCAAAAAGAGGAAAAAGCACAGGTGCCCTGATGGCCATTCTGTGCATAGCAATCAGAGCTTACTTTTGAGAGTGTCCAGGCAATCTGGATACTCTTTTTCACAAAAGCGCATCGCTTTTTTGATGCATTTTTGCAGTGTGGATGTGCTCTTGTGCAAGAAGTTTTTGTGGAAGAGCTCTTCCAATAAAAGCTTCTTGCACAAGAAGCCTGCAGTCTAGGCGTAGCCTGAGTGTAGACATCCAGTTCCCTTTGTAAGATAAAGGGCTAAATCTGCAAGAAGCGCTAGTAGTTGTATAATATCTTGTATGAGATCCCTGGTAAAATGGAATAAAATCTGATAATTTCTATCTGATGTAGCTTTTTCTACTATAAATACATTGATCCACTATTTCTATTTATTGAGAGAAGAGCAATGACAAAAAAGAATGCTTTTAAAGAGAGGTAGCACTGTTAAAACTAGCTTTGAAAGATAATTTGGAATGGTTGTATGCACATCTCAATCCAGAAACTGAAAATGATGTGGAGAAATGTACTGCAGCAGAGATAAAATTGCATAAGCTATATCTATCATAGTCCTAAAGTAAAGGAGATAAATTTGTAGAAGAACATTGATGTGTGAAACTGAGCAGAAATTGAAAGTCTGCCTGAAAAATGTCTAGCAGGAAACTGGTAATATCTTTTCAGGATCTTATTTCGTGGTAGATGGAGAGACAGTAGATGGAGATGGAGAGTAGATGGAGAGACTGAATTTATTAACAATAAATTATGCCAAATGCTTATTGAACTTTAGGAAGGGTGAGATTTAGATCTGTATTCCATTTGATTCTAGAAGAAGGAAGACAGCGAATAGACAAGTGTATTTGTTCAATCTGACAGTATCTCATCCTCTCTAAAAAGTTTGTGTCTTCCCCCAAATCCTACCCTAAAGGCCAATACAAAACAGTGATTTAGCTTCTCCATAGCTGTCCTATTCTCCTTACCTACTCACTGTACTACCTGAAAGTCACTGAAATGAGGCTATCCAGTGACTGTGGGTAGCAGATTGAGGCCATATGTGATGATATGTAGCAAACAGGCACAAATGCAGAGGGATGTGTAGCTGATCCTGAGTGCAGAAGGTGAAGGGATTTCTTTTCATAATATAAGAATCTACCTTAGTCTGGTAATGGGATGGTGACATCATCTACCAACTGTCACACTCAACCACTATGGAACAGTTTGACTCCAACATTCCATCAAATTTCTAAAAATGGTGCTTGCTCTAACATTTTCCTTCTGTTTCATAATCCACTTCTCTAGAATAGTTAGGTTTTCTTTTAAAGCAAACATGATTATGTTATTTTACTGCATTGTATTGTCATAAATCTTCTCAATTTTATATTGTATGTCCTGCTATGTGCTCCCTGAGTAGCTAGGACTATTTGAAACTCCAGTCTGCTCTCTTAAGAGGAAAAAAAAATCCTTGTTGGGGAGTCAGATGTATGCCTTGAGACTTATCCAAGGCCACTGCTAATGCATGTTGGTTCAATTTTTATTCTTTCCAATGAGTCTAAGCTGTTTTGGACTCATAAAAGGGGATGGAGAATCCAGTGGGACAAATTTGTGATGAGCACTTGCTGGTGATGTTGATTTCTGCATTCCTTCCAAAATGTACTTGTTCGGAGAAGTAAGACAATTAACTCCTTATCTTGGTAAAACAAAATACAGGACTATGTAGCATTTTAAAGACTAACAAGATGGTTTATTAGATGATGAGCTTTCGTGGGCCAGATCCACTTCCTCAGATCAAATAGTGGAAGAAAATAGTCACAACCATATATACCAAAGGATACAATTAAAAAAAGTGAACACATATGAAAAGGACAAATCACATTTCAGAACAGAAGGGGGATGCGGGGGGGGGGGGGGGGGGAAGGAAGGTAAATGTCTGTGAGTTAATGATATTAGAGGTGGGGAAAGGTGGATGTCTGTGAGCTAATTAACTCACAGACATTTACCTTCCTTCCCCCCCCCCCACCGCATCCTCCTTCTGTTCTGAAATGTGATTTGTCCTTTTCATATGTGTTCACTTTTTTTTAATTGTATCCTTTGGTATATATGGCTGTGACTATTTTCTTCCACTATTTGATCTGAGGAAGTGGGTCTGGCCCTCAAAAGCTCATCATCTAATAAACCATCTTGTTAGTCTTGAAAATGCTACATAGTCCTGTATTTTGTGTCAGCTACACCAGACTAACATGGCTACATTTCTATCACTATCTTGGTAAAGAAACTGAAACTACCACTAACCACTGGATGAACATTCATACTTCACACCACCAGAAAAGTTTTAATACCTCTTCCTTGTTGCTCCAACACACAACCAGCCTCTGTAAGTCAACACAGGAATAACTGTTGTCAGAGACAACTTTTGGAATTGTTTTTGGGGGGGGAGAGGTTCAGAAATTGTCTTAGTGGTTCAGGATGGGTTTCATTCCATCTAACTTTCTCCTCACAAAGAAGACCAGCATCTGTATTAACTATTCTCTGGGTTTTTCCATTAGCAACATTTAATGTTGTGAAAGTTTCTGTTCTGGGGAGAGACTTTCAGAGGGGAATTCTTCCAGGTACTCAATTTTTAAAAATTCTATGGGCTTTCTATTTAGCCATCTAACATCTGAGGTAATAGTTGTTTGCAACAATGCCAGTTGGTCCCAGCCACACCCCCTGGTGGTTGTGGAGCTTATACCAGCCATCCAAGGAGCCAAAGCTGGTCACATTTCCACCCTGGCTGTTTTTCCCCTTGACTTCATGAACTCCTTTGACACCTTAATTGCATAAACCACCCTGATTCTAGTATCTTGGAGGAGAGCTGGGTATTGAGGCATAACTGTGTATTAGCAAAATCTTAAAAACCAAGGACTAGTCTAGCAGCACCTTAAAGACTAATAAAACATGTAGATAGGATCATGAGCTTTCCTGGGCAAAACCCGCTTCTACAGATGACACTAGTGTGTTGTACTCAAGAAAGCTCATGATCCCATGTACATGTTTTGTTAGTCTGGAAGGTGCTGCTAGACTATTCCTTGGTTTTTAAGTTTTTCCTGTTACAGACTAAGTCGGGGACTCCTCTGCAGAGTGTGTATTTGCAAAAGCTTCCCGTGGCGGGGTGTTATTTTCCCGGCTTCTTCCTTGAGCGATGCCTTAGCAGGGAGAAACGCAGCCGACCGAAGGGGGGGGGGGGGGGGAAGCAGCTTGAAAAAGTTTCCCTTCGAAGGCGGAGGACGCTGGCGAACGGCCGGGCTGGGTTGGGCAGGGGCAGCCGTCGGGTGGCGCTGCGAGGGCGGGAGGCCCCTCCCCTCCCCTCCTCTGTGGCGGCTGCGGCGGCAGCTTGACCAAAGCCGCGTTGGGCAGGTGACTGGTAGCAGCCGCCGCCGCCGCTCAGCGAAACCTCCCGAGCGGTCCCACGAGAAGCAGCTGCCGCCTGCCCCACGTATCTGGCGGTCCCGGTCCCGAGCGCTACCTCTGACTGGAGGGCGGGGGTTGAGCGCGGCCGCCGGCAGCGCCATGGAGCGGGACGGCATCGACAACCCGGCTTTCGAGCCCTCCACCCCCGACCTCCGTTTCCAGAGCAGGACGAGCGCCGCCCGCCCGCATCCGGCCCCCGGCCGCTCCCCGCGGGTGTACGAGGAGGGGCCCTGCGGGTGGGGCAGCTTCTCCCCTAGGGCTCTGCAGCTCTGCAACAACCCCGAGGGCTACCTGAGCGTCTACAGCCTGCTGGCCGTCTTCCAAGGTAACCCTGGCCGGAGCGGGCCCGCCGGATGGGGGCGACCCCTGCGAGACGCAGCCCGACCTCGCCCCTTAGGAAGTAGGGAAGGTGGAGCAGAAGGGCCCGAGGGCATTGTGAGCTGGGAAGGCTGCCAAAGGGATGGGAGAGGAATTGCGGGTCGGCTGGTGTCAGTCTAAAATGTGACAATCTTGTGACTTCACCAGGATCCATGTTAGCATGGGCAGGCTCCTAGCTCAAAAGTGCTGGGACAGTTTGTATAGCTGGGGTGCAAGGAGCCGTTACCAAACCGTATCCCTTTCTATAACGAGAACCACTTCCAGCCAGGGGGTGCTGCAGCCCAAAGTGGCACAGATAATGCCAGACTCTCTTTAGGTGCTTGTTCCCTCCTCTTTCCTCCCCTCCACCCCTGTTAATTACTCACAAACCTTCCTCTCTAGTCAGTACTCTTTCCTGTGCTACTTCACTACTACCTATAAGTTAGGCCGGATCGACTAGTCCCAAAAGGTCTGCTTAAAGTAAGCAAGTCTAGCTACATAAATAGCGTAGCTGGAGTTTAAGTACCTTAACCCAAGCTTGGCACAGTCTCCATGGTGGGAGGTTGATGGAAGCAAATGCTCCCATCGACTTTCCGTATTCCTTGCAAATCAAGGAGTATTGGTGCTGATAGGGGGTGCCCTCAGCATTCAGTTTAGTGGGTCCTTACTAACCTACTCAATAGAGTACCAGAAGATTGATCTCTGGCATGGTAAGTATAGACGTGACCTTAGGGAGTCTAGATGTTGAGACTGAATCTTACTTGGAAGCGTAGGGCCTGAAAGTTAGGCACTGCAATGATGAGCCATAGTGCCCTGTGTGAATCCAGCCCCTACTACTTATAATGAACTAGTAGAGGAAAAAAATTGATAGTGAGTCTTTCAAATAAAAATTGGCAGTGGATATATTTTACTCAGCATCAGAAAATAAGAAGGTAAATAAAGAATATCAGGGAAGAACACTTCAGCAATTTCCGATTATATATTAAACTTGTATCTGTGAACTGAGGTTCTGATCCTTTAAATAATTTAAGCATATGCTTATTTTTAAGCATATATTTATAGTGATAGTTGGGGCCTGAGGCAGTCTTGTAATGAAGGCACTGAACTAGGACTCAAAAGTTTTATAGTTTTGCAACAGGCCTTGCATAATTCACTAATGTCTTGATCCTGATATCGGAGATCCAGATGGGTAGAAATGTGCAGAAATGTTTTGAAGCTTGCCTACACAGATCTGACTGCATGATTGGATTTTTATCTTGTGGTTAAAGAGTGATGAGCACTGTTGCGCCAAACCTTCTTCTAGATACAGTAATCCTCAACTTTTATCTCATCAGAACATACAACATTTTTATATGAAGAATAAAATGACAAAAAAAGAAAATTATGAATAATTATTTATATATATCACAACTTTAACTGAGGTGCTACGTTGGTCAAACTTAGGACTCCATTAACTAAGAAGATTTTGTACTTTCATAGCTGGCCTTAAAAAGATGATAGTGTAATAGATAATAATTGATAGATTCCTCAGTAGTTCAAGTAGAGCTGTCTGGAAAACTGATTTTTTTTTTTTTTACTTGTCATTTCAAGTTCAGATGAGGCCTATATTTCTAGAGTATAATCATTATGTATAGCAAATAGTAAAATGACTAACTTGATATCTGATTTATATTGATCAAAGGCCACATAAATGTGCATAATTGCATCCTAGGATGCATGTCTGAGTCACCATAAATTATAACAAGAGATGCTACAGTTCATAACTCTGGGAGGGAGTAACAGCTTTTTAAAGTTGAGTCACAGAATATGTAAACAATGTCGTCATTATTGTTTCCAAATAAAATGCTGCCACTTTTGAGAGCTAGTACTTTTCCTGGGCAAATGGAGGGAATGCTATTTTCACACTGTAGCTGGGACTATGATTGATGCTAGGAGTAAACAGCAAAGATTAAAATAATACATCCAAGTCTGCATGTGGCTTTGATGAGCTTTTGTGACCAGACCTAACATAATACAAATATTATTCTTCAATGTTTGTAAATTATTTTGAGGTACTTGGGTGAATGATTAAAGTTCAGGATAATATTTTTATTAAACTGTAACTGGTTAGAAAAATCGTCAAAGCCACATACTGGTAGTAAAGGTTTAAGTAGACAATGACATGACACCAATCACATCTGAGACCTTTGAGGGAAAGAGAAAAAAAATCTGTTTAGCTACAATGCTACATGACTGGGTAAAAAGTGAAAAGTAGTAATGATTAGCTTTAGTAAAGTAAGTCAAAGACTAATGACTTGCTAATTACCATTCTAGTTTATTGGTGCAGTACTCTTTGTGAACCACACTGTGTCCATTCCTTCACATACTGCAGAAATGCGAGTAATTGAAACAAACTGTTCCTTGGCTAATATTTACTCGGGTGCCAAGAGCTCCTTGAGTAAGATCTAGGAGTTGCTGACAGTAATGGATTAACAGGCTTCCATTTCTGATAAAACAACTTCTTTCCTTCTTTTGTAATAAGGAGGTATTGAAAAATATCTTGCCAGCAATTGCATTTATTATTAAATTGTTATCTAAATTCTTATAAGTGAAGTTCAATTACCAATTGAATTGTAATGAATTTGCTTATGTGTCTTTAATCTGTGAGCTGAACATTGGTAACTAAATTTAAGACAAATTACAAGAATGTTTAACAGTTTTGTAATCAGTTACTGACTTGCTTCATTTTTGTGGTGTACAGGTATTTAACTCTTGTGAGCCAGCTTCCAAATACTTCCTGTTTTCTACTTGATATGAGTGCTCAGGAACCTAATTATATATTTGATGTCCAGTGCTTTTTTTGTGACTGTACTGCTGGGTACGCAGTACCGGAACCTCCAGATGCAGTACTAGAACCTCCAGTCAGAGCTCAACAACTTTTCTCCTGGAGTACCAGCACCTTTTTTTTTTTTTTAACAAAAAAAGCACTGGATGTACCATATATATGCCGACAAATGACAGAAGCAGAAAATGAGCTAGACACTTGCTCATGTCTTTTTAGGTTATTAGTGTCTTTACTCATCACTGAGAGTTTTTTCCAAGTTAAAAACAACCCAACATAACAGTCCATCATAGTAACATTTGATACTATAATTCTTTTCTCACATTTTCTCCATACCCAATATTCCATAATATGAATTAAGTGTACTAGATTGGACATAACAGTTCATAGGGTGAGCCCTTTTCCACTCTTTTATGCTAGGTGTATGAATTAAGGTGCTTTTAAAGCCTAGTGCTGGGCCAGTGCAAAAACTGTTTTCCTTCTCTTGATAATCACATTTCCAAATCAGTTGCTTGAATTAACCACTTTCACCATGACTTGATAAGCTTCATTTACACAAGTAACTGCTTTCTTTTGTTGTTCTTGTATATATACCCATGCCTTTGTAAATTGCACTCCAATTCATCTGATTAAGGGGGGTTTACCTACAGAAACTCATGCCTTAATAAATGTGTTAGGCCATGTCCACAGTATGAAGTTAGGTCAGATCTAATATGGTTGATTTCCTATCACCTGATTTTGCAAAGTCGAAGCAAAATTAAAAGGACTTTTTTTTTCTTCCAAGCACCGTCTCCTCTTGTGCCATTCATCTGAGCTTGTGTTCATTTCAGATTAACTGGTACAGAGCATCTCACTGGGAGAAATCCTTGGATCTCTTTGTCTTCATTATTTTTATTAAAATATAATTAGGAAAACCCTTCTAAATGAGCTACCAACATGTCCTCGCTGCAGGGAAGAAGTGAATATTGTCCAAAGTAATATGTCCCCATTATGGAGCTTACTGTCAGCTCAGAGAGCAATGCACCTTGGGTAGCTTTGTATTCTGGGCTATGCTCCTGGGGCCCGCTGGGACCAAAATTCTGCAGTGGGTGGTTATGGGTTCATGTTGTCATGTAATCCTGGGAGTGGAAGCAGCGGGGCTGAGGGAGGAGGGACTGGTGTTGTCATTGGGGCAGGCAGGGTTCTTGGAGGAGTCCCTCTCCAAACATGCAGCCAGGGGCTCCATCACAGCTGTCAGGGAGGCAAAGATGGTCTCAACTGCTCCCTGGCAGATTGGGAGCAGATGCTGTTTGAATATGGCCAGAAACCTGGGCCTTATGCTGCAATACTTTGTGGTTCAATGATGCTAGACCACTGCTGGTTTGGTATTGGAAAGTATCCTGCCATGGAGGACAGAATAAAGTCCTGCCATGGAAGACAGTTGAGATTCCAGAAGACTGGAAAAGGGCAAATATTGTGCCCATCTATAAAAAGGGGAATAAGACCAACCCAGGAAACTATAGACCGGTCAGTTTAACGTCTGTCCCAGGAAAGATAATGGAGCAGGTAATTAAGGAAATCATATGCAAACACTTGGAAGGTAATAAAGTGATAGGGAATAGCCAGCATGGGTTTGAGAAGAACAAGTCATGCCAAACTAATCTGATAGCTTTCTTTGATAGGATAACGAGCCTTGTGGATAAGGGAGAAGCGGTGGATGTCATATACCTAGACTTTAGTAAGGCATTTAATACGGTCTTGCATGATATTCTTATTGATAAACTAGGCAAATATAACTTAGATAGGGCCACGATAAGGTGGGTGCATAATTGGCTGGATAACCGTAGTCAGAGAGTTGTTGTTAACGGTTCTAAATCCTGCTGGAAAGGGATAACAAGTGGAGTTCCGCAAGGGTCTGTTTTGGGACCTGTACTGTTCAATATCTTCATCAATGATGTAGATATGGGGATAGAGAGTACGCTTATTAAGTTTGCAGATGATACCAAACTGGGTGGGGTTGCAACTTCTTTGGAGAATAGGGACATAATTCAAAATGACCGTAGCAAGTTAGAGAAATGGTCAGAGGTAAACAGGATGAAGTTTAATAAAGAGAAATGCAAAGTGCTCCACTTAGGAAGGAACAATCAGTTCCATACATACAAGATGGGAAGCGACTGTCTAGGAAGGAGCATGGCGGAAAGGGATCTAGGGGTCATAGTGGACCACTAGTTGAATATGAGTCAACAGCGTGATGCTGTTGCAAAAAAAGCAAATATGATTCTAGGTTGTATCAACAGGTGTGTTGTAAGCAAAACTCGTGAAGTCATTCTGCCGCTCTACTCTGCACTAGTTAGGCCTCAGCTGGAGTACTGTGTCCAGTTCTGGGCGCCACATTTCAAGAAAGATGTGGAGAAATTGGAAAGGGTACAGAGAAGAGTGACAAGAATGATTAAAGGTCTAGAGAACATGACCTATGAAGCCAGGCTTCATGAACTGGGCTTGTTTAGTTTGGAAAAAAGAAGATTAAGGGGGAACATGATAGCGGTTTTCAAATATCTAAAAGGGAGTCACAAGGAGAAAGGAGAAAATTTGTTCCTCTTGGTTTCTGAGGACAGGACAAGGAGTAATGGGCTTAAAGTGCAGCGAGGGAGGTTTAGATTGGACATTAGGAAAAAATTCCTAACTGTCAGGGTGGTTAAATATTGGAATAAATTGCCAAGGGAGGTAGTGGAATCTCCCTCTCTGGAGATATTTAAGAACAGGTTAGATAGACATCTGTCAGGGATGGTGTAGTTGGAGCTTGGTCCTGCCTTGAGGGCGGGAGGCTGGACTCGATGACCTCTTGAGGTCCCTTCCAGTCCTATGATTCTATGATTGTAAGTTGCTCCTCCTCCCCAATTAAAAAAAAACAAACCTCGTGAGAAGGATGAAAGAGTTTCTAGCGGAGAGTTTCCTGGAGATGTACAGGCACGACTCCTGCTCCATCTGGAGACACATTAACAAGTTGTTCTCAGCCCCCATGCTGTGTAGTAACAGGGCACACCAAACATCGCATCCTATTGCCTTAACCTGCTTGTAGAAGAAAAAATATTATGAATTCATCAGAAGTGCCGCCCTGGGTCAGTGCTCGACTGGGAGACATCCTGGGAGAAGGGGACTGGTTCCAGCATTGTGAGCAGATCTTGGTTCTCATCAATCGCAGGCTGGCCAGTCTCCTCATCCTCACTCTCTGCCACCATGCTGTCCTCCACAGTGATGCCTGGAGTATCTTGGCTGGACTTCACATTCAGACTGATTAGCCTGTTGGTGGCCCCTCTTTCCATGAATAGCACCCAGATTCTCATAGAAGCAGCATCTGTGAGGTGCTGCACCAGATCATCAGTTAGTCTCCTTCGCCTTGTGGAAGTACTGTCTCAGCTCCTTGATTTTAACTCTGCGCTGCTGGACATGCTTAGAATAGCTTTTAGCCTCCTGGCAGCTTGTGATCTTTGCATAAATGTCAACATTTTGCTTGCTGGTTCCGAGCTCAGAGAGAATGGATTCATCTCCACACCTTGATGAGGTCCAAGATCTCCTGGACATTCCATACTGGTGCTTTTCTGCACCTCTGGGAACTGGAGCCTGTGGGAGCAGAAGTATTTGAAGTCATTACCGTATTCGAATTGGACAAAGTCATGTCCACGTGTGCTGCCATGTGCTGCTCGTAATGCTGGCCATACAGGAAATGAAATTCAAATTTACCTGGGGCTTTTTTTGTTTACCTGGAAGGCAGTAGAGGCACAAGTTCTGGCCAGAGCAGTCAGAGCGGGGAACTGTGGGATGCCTCCTGGAGGCCAATAGTCTCAACTTTTGCCAACGCTGTGTCTATACTATCTTAAAGTCGGCTACGAAAGTTAAGGAATAGTATTATTTCTTGTAAAATTAGGAGTAACCAACATTGACTTTAGTGGCTGTTATGGTTGATGCGACAGGGTTGGTAGCATGAACACATGGTTTAGAAAATTAACCTTATGCAGCTAAGTTTGATTTAAACTAGTATAGACCAGGCCTTAATCTCTAAGATGCCACAGGACTTCCTGTTTTTGTCTACCATGCTGTTTTAAACAGTGTTAAGGGCTCCATCAAGACACTACACTGCTATGCATAGCCACACAAGGCAGTATGGATGCAGCTTGCCTTTCACTGAAACATGGAGCGACACAAACTATACACTGCTGCACGTAGTGACAAGACTTTAAGCAGTCAGAGTTTCTGCAGCTCCAGATGAAGAGGACACAAAGGTTGCTTGAATTTGGGTCTCCCACATCCTGGATGAGTGTTCTAAAAGTTAGGCTAAAAGTTATGTAAACTGTTCATCTGGAAAAAAAATTGCTCCATGCTAATGTCTGGATTAAATTTTTTGCTATCATAATCACTAAATTCTCTATCAAGAGTTGAGTGATTAAATGCAAGATGGAATTTGAACTTTCAGATGATACTGTAATAAAATTACATAGTAATTGGTCAAGAAAATAATACATATTTGGTTTGTCTAATCATGTCTCTTTTTTTTTTTTTTGGTAGGTATCATTGTGAATGGCCTAATAAACGTTAGTATTTCCACCATTGAAAAGCGTTTTGAGCTGAACAGTTCCCTTGCTGGCGTCATCTCTGCAAGCTATGACATTTCTTTTTGTGTATTGTCCCTGTTTGTATCTTTCTTTGGAGAAAGAGGGCACAAACCAAGATGGCTTGCCTTTTCATCATTTATGATAGGATTGGGCTCACTTGTGTTTGCCTTGCCACACTTTTCTGTTGGAATATATCAGTATGGATCTAAACTTGAAGGTAAGTTTATATTTTAGTATTTTTGGTATTTTCCTAACAAAATGAATAAGAGAGATGAATATGCATAGAGTTGTGTTTTAAATAAAAACCTATACATTTGGATATGAAAGTACATTATCTGGATTAAGGATGTTAAATTGCAGTTAAATAACTAGTCAAGTAGTCCATGGAATTTCCATAAACTACTTGACTAGTTGATAGGCACTTCTGCATTCTTCCTTTGAAATGTACAAGAGCACCTGCTGGGGCACCTGCTGTAAATTTCAAAATAGGAATGTGGAACTCCGCGTGCAGCCCGGGACGAGCAGGAAGCCCCAGGCATGCCTACTTTGAAATGTACGTGAGTCCTCAGCAGGGGCTCTTGTGCATTTCAAAGCCATGCAGCCTGGAGTCAACGAGGGACTCAGAATGCCCCGCTGACCCTGGATTCCATGCTGCCCTGAATCTCGGGTTCTGGGGAAATGATGCACGGAACCCAGGGTCAGATGGGGAGTCCCCGGCATTGCCCTTTTGAAATGCTGAGGCAGCATTTCAAAGGCGCAGCGCTGCATGCTACCTTGGCATTTCAAAGGGGCATGCCGGGGACTCCCCAGCTGATCCCTGGCTCAGCTGTGCATCAGCTTCCCCTTTAAAATGACCCCTCAGCATTTCATAGGGGCAGCACCGTGGAACCAGGGGTAGCTGCAGACTCCCTAGCTGATACTGGGCTCTGCATGACATTTCAGCCATTCCCTGGGTTCTGGGGAAATGCTGCTTGGAACCCACAGTTAGCTGGGGAGTCCCCAGCTGACCCCAGGCTCCACAGTGCTTCAGTGTTTTAAAGGGGTAGCACTGCACAGCTGAGCCGCGGATCAAATGTGCAGCGTCTGTCCCTTTGAAATGCTGCCTTGGGGTTTCAAAGTGGCAGTGTCGCACAGCTGATCCCTAGCTCAGCTGTGCGAAACTGCTGCTTTGAAGTACCCTTTTTTCCCCCCCTATCTGATAGAGGCAGCAAAGGGGGAGGGGAATTGATTAGATGACTGACTAATTATCTCATAAGCAAATGCTTATCGGATAAATAGTCGACTAGTCCTTAACATCCTTAATCTGGATTAGGGTATCAAGATCAAGTGTACAGGAAGATGTGGGATGTGTTCACTCTCCCTGTAGTTTTACTTACTGAGGCGTTGGGTGTGCTACAGTTGTATGCATCTCATATATCATATCTATATCACAAGTTTTTTTTTGGCTTGTTAAGGTCCAGGGCAGATTTTGGGCTTCCTACTGATGCAGATTCATGATTTCAGTGTGCTACAAAGTATCAAGTGCTTTTAAATGGCTGATGGTGTCTTCTCCATTAAGGTCTCAACTTGATATTAAACTTCACTAACTGCTACCCTATCTCAATTTTCTGTGTTTTTAGTAAAGGCTGCTGCAAAAGCTGAGATGAAGGGGGTTACTCAATAGTTAGTCAACCTATCTGAGGTCACTTAAATTGCAATCTTTCTGGTGGAGGACTGTCTTTGTTCTATGTCTCTGCAGCACCTAGCACAACGGGGTTCTGGACCATAGCAAGGTGCTAAGTTACAATTCTGGAAACACTCACTTTATATCTAAGGATCTGCATATTTGCAGGACTCTACTTACACCATCTCCTTTGATGTTTTGGAAGGAGAAAGGTCACAGAATATGGCATTATCTTTTCTTGTAAAATATTTTTGTTTTCCACCTTTCTAAGCCTTTTTTTCCCTTATGCCTTGACTTTTGTGTGTTAGAACTTCTTATGTCTTGATGGCCTTTTTGTTTCTAGGAAAGTTTTAGTGATTCTAATAAACTCAAATGTAACACAAATGAGTTATTAAGAATTTGGAATCTGTTCCATAGAGTATTGAAATCTAGTTGTATATCAATACTACTTTTAAATATTCATTGTATGTGGATAGCTTACATGTTTTATAGGGTTGCCAGCTTTTGAGGTACTTTAAAATCAATAAGATGCTATTTATTTGTATTTTAAACAAATACAATCACGCACTCCTTGAAATTAACCAGTTCCCAATGGCTGATATTAAGAAACTGATTGTAATTTCATATGCAAGACAGTATTCATATCTTGACTGCTCAGGACATTTTTTCTTTTTAGTGGACCTTGAGCATCTGAGTGTGGTTGGGTCTCCCTGGCAGCAGGGTGGCCTAGAGGTTAGGACCCCGATTTAGCAGCGGGACAAGGAGGGTAGCTCCCTGCTGCTTTTCCCTGGGCCTGGGAATTCTGGCCTTTTATTGGGGTATAGTCGTTAAGTTTGGGGTGTCGCCCCAAGAGTCCAAACTTCCCCCTCCTTCATGAAGGTTCCTTATAGGTTTTCCCCCTCCTTTGCCCCAGGATGGAGTGGGGTGGGGTGGGGTAGGATTGAAGGCTCATGTACTCTGGTGGTTAGCCAAGTAGACGGATTCTGGCTCAGGTCCTGCAGACAGCAGAACCAGCTCCCGTCTCCTTGCTGGTCAGCTCCAACTGAGCCAGGCTCCTTTTTCTTATCCTCCCTCCAGGTCTGGCATTGGCTGCAGGTAAAGCGGGGTGGGGCTAGTGGGAAAAAAGGCTTTATTTAGCCCCTGTACTGCCAGACCCTCCTCTCCCTCCCTCCCACTGAGGTTAGAATAGAATCTTGGTTTAAGCAACATATATAAGACCTGGCTTGTGTTGACTAACTACCATAGCACTTACATCTTGTTTAGAATTCTACCTACGCTTTTTTCTTAGGGTACGTCTAGACTACATGCCTCTGTCGCCAGAGGCATGTAGATTAGACTACCAGGCACAGGAAAATGAAGTGGCGATTTAAATAATTGCCGCTTCATTTAAATTTACATGGCTGCCGCGCTGAGCCGACAAATAGCTGATCAGAATTCTACCTACGCTTTTTTCTTAGGGTACGTCTAGACTACATGCCTCTGTCGCCAGAGGCATGTAGATTAGGCTACCAGGCATAGGAAAATGAAGCGGCGATTTAAATAATTGCCGCTTCATTTAAATTTACATGGCTGCCGCGCTGAGCCGACAAACAGCTGATTAGCAGCCATGTAAATTTAAATGAAGCGGCGATTGTTTAAATCGCCGCTTCATTTTCCTATGCCTGGTAGCCTAATCTACATGCCTCTGGCGACAGAGGCATGTAGTCTAGACGTACCCTAAGAAAAAAGCGTAGGTAGAATTCTGATCAGCTATTTGTCGGCTCAGCGCGGCAGCCATGTAAATTTAAATGAAGCGGCAATTATTTAAATCGCCACTTCATTTTCCTGTGCCTGGTAGCCTAATCTACATGCCTCTGGCGACAGAGGCATGTAGTCTAGACGTACCCTTAGTTACTAAAAACATGAAGGGGGGAAAACAAACACTGAATACAAACAAAGAACCCAAACTGATAAATTGAAGGGATTCAGAAAACTATGATGATTAAAAGCAATGTTTGTCTAATCAGGAAATACAACACTTAAAGCAGAGAGGCACTGAATATGATTAACTTTGGGTAAATAATCTTATTGTATATTTTAGAAATGTGCATCTGTTAGTCTGTGAGTCTGTTTGTTCAAGAATTTCTCCTAAAGGGTAAAGGCTAAGGCCACCAAATTTCATATGCTGCTCCCTCTAATCTTAACTTAAAGCAAGGCAAGGGTTTGGTTGTGCCAGGACAATGGGATGTGCCTGGAATTCAATTTTATCATAAAATGGAAAGGGGGGCCTGATTGCAGGGACAGTAATACTGTAGATTGATCACAGGGGGGCAGCAAGGACCAAAGAGGGGGACTGGGACAGCTATAACCCCATTGGGACAGCAGAGGGCAGGAGAAAGGGACAGCTGTTTACTATATATTTTAGAGTGTCTATTTGTTTGTCTGTCTCCCTGCTGGGGGTCATGCACCACTGTGACTGCTGTGGTTGTAGCAGCCAGGGAGAAGTGCTTCTCACCTGGCCCCAAGCTGCTGAGGTGAGAGAAGGCTGGGGTTGTCCTCTTTACCTGGGGCAGTCTGCACACTGAACTCCCTCATTCCCAATCTCATCCCAGAACAATGGTTTAACTGAGGAAACATTGAGTGAAATTATTTATATACGAACTTGCTAGAGAATGCTGGGATCATGTCTCAGTAACACATCACTAAAAACTGGTAAGAAGAAATAATGGGTTAATGTAAGGTCAGTTCTGCCCTACTGAAAAGGGATGAACATATGCCTTAATTTTCCTTTCTAGTTTGATATCTGTACTAAGAAATAGATATGCTATTATTCAGAGTTGTTGACTCAAGTCTCGCAACTTGAACTCGAGTCCGACTTAGTCCCCTAGGTGACTCAACTTGAGACTCGACTCGGGTTCATTGTTTGTGACTTGAGACTCGACTTGAGACTTGCTAATTTTGTTAAATTGATTTGGCGAAAAATTGTCCGAAAATGCCAATATTGATAGTATGTACAAAAGTGACTTGACATTTTTTAGAACATAAGAATGGCCGTACTGGGTCAGACCAAAGGTCTATCTAGCCCAGTATCCTGTCTACCGACAGTGGCCAGCACCAGGTGCCCCAGAGAGGGTGGACCGAAGACAATGATCAAGCGATTTGTCTCCTGCCATCCCTCTCCAGCCTCTGACAAACAGAGGCCAAGGACACCATTTTATCCCCTGGCTAATAGCCTTTTATGGACCTAACCTCCATGAATTTATCCAGCTTCTCTTTAAACTCTATTAAAGTCCTAGCCTTCACAGCCTCCTCTGGCAAGGAGTTCCACAGGTTGACAACATGCTGTGTGAAGAAGAACTTCCTTTTATTAGTTTTAAACCTGCTACCCATTAATTTCATTTGGTGTTCTCTAGTTCTTCTATTATGGGAACTAATAAATAACTTTTCTTTATTAGCCCTCTCCACACCACTCATGATTTTATAGACCTCTATCATATCCCCCCTCAGTCTCCTCTTTTCTAAACTGAAAAGTCCCAGTCTCTTTAGCCTCTCCTCATATGGGACCCGTTCCAAACCCCTAATCATTTTAGTTGCCCTTTTCTGAACCCTTTCCAAGGCCAAAATATCTTTTTTGAGGTGAGGAGACCACATCTGTACACAGTATTCAAGATGTGGGCGTACCATAGTTTTATACAGGGGCTGTAAGATATTCTGGGTCTTATTTTCTATCCCTTTCCTAATAATTCCTAGCTTCCTATTTGCCTTTTTGACCGCCGCTGCACTCTGGAAGTTTTCAGAGAACTGTCCACGATAACTCCAAGATCTCTTTCCTGATTGGTCGTAGCCAAATTAGCCCCCATCATACTGTACGTATATTTGGGGTTATTTTTCCCAATGTGCATTACTTTACACTTATCCACATTAAATTTCATTTGCCATTTTGTTGCCCAATCACTCAGTTTGGTGAGATTTTCTTGGAGTCCCTCACAGTCTGCTTCTGTCTTAACTATCCTAAATAGTTTGGTATCATCTGCAAACTTTACTACCTTACTGCTTACCCCTTTCTCCAGATTATTTATGAATAAGTTGAAAAGTATTGGTCCCAGGACTGACCCTTGGGGTACACCACTAGTTACCCCTCTCCAATCTGAAAATTTACCATTTATTCCTACCCTTTGTTTCCTGTCTTTTAACCAGTTCTTAATCCAAGAAAGGACCTTCCCTCTTATCCCATGGCCATGTAATTTACACAAGAGCCTTTGGTGAGGGACCTTGTCAAAGGCTTTCTGAAAATCGAAGTATACTATATCTACTGGATTCCCCTTGTCCGCATGTTTGTTAACCCCTTCAAAGAACTCTAATAGATTAGTAAGACAGGATTTCCCTTTACAGAAACGATGTTGACTTTTGTCCAACAAATTATGTTCTTCTACATGCTTCACAATTTTATTCTTTACTATTGTTTCGACTAATTTGCCTGGTACTGAAGTTAGACTTACCGGTCTGTAATTGCCAGGATTGCCTCTAGAGCCCTTTTAAAATATTGGTGTCACGTTGGCTACCTTCCAGTCATTAGGTACGGAAGCCGATTTAAAGGATAGGTTACAAACCACAGATAATAGCTCAGCAATTTCCCATTTGAGTTCTTTTAGAACCCTTGGATGAATGCCATCCGGTCCCGGAGATTTGTTAACATTAAGTTTTTCTATTTGTTCCAAAACCTCCTCTAATGACACTTCAATCTGGGACAGTTCCTCAGATTCATCACCCACAAAGGACGGTGCAGATTCAAGAATCTCCCCAACGTCCTCAGCCGTGAAGACTGAAGCAAAGAAATCATTTAGTTTCTCCGCAATGGCTTTATTGTCCTTGATTGCTCCTTTTATAGCTCGATCATCTAGGGGACCCACAGGTTTTTTAGCAGGCTTCCTGCTTCTAATGTACTTAAAAAACATTTTGTTATTTCTTTTTGAGTTTTTGGCTAGCTGTTCCTCAAAATCTTTTTCTGCTTTTCTTATTACATGTTTACACTTGATTTGACAGTGTTTATGTTCCTTTCTATTTATCTCACTAGGATTGGACTTCCACTTCTTAAAAGATACCTTTTTGTCCCTCACTGCTTCTTTTACATGGTGGTTAAGCCACAGTGACTCTTTTTTAGGTCTCTTGCTATGTTTTTTAATTTGGGGTATACATTTAAGTTGGGCCTCTATTATGGTGTCTTTAAAAAGTTTCCATGCAGGGGATTTGGCTCTAGTCACTGTGCCTTTTAATTTCTGTTTAACCTCCTCATTTTTGCGTAATTCCCCTTTTTGAAATTAAATGCCAGGGTGCTGGACTGCTGAGGTGTTCTTCCCACCACAGGAATGTTGAATGTTATTATATTATGGTCACTATTCCATATTTTAAATTAAGACTTGAGACTCGACTTGGGACTTGACTGGAAAGTGACTTTAGGGACTCGAGAATCAACTTGAGACTTGAACTGTAGTGACTTGAGACTCGACTTGGACTAGACAATGACAACTTGAAGACAACACTGCTATGACTCATTGTCATAATGTCTGTCTTTTTTGTAGTTTCTAATTTCTAGTTTCGGAAATTGTGTGGTATTTCAGAGTCAGTCTTGGCTTTGTTTCTTTCATTGTTCTGTGATCCCAAATTATACTTCTAGTGATGGGTGTGCAATTCCATTACCTTTATTGAGGTTGCAAATCTATAATTAAATGTATTACAGTTGAGCCTGGCGTATCCAGTTGAAATGGGGGCATTGCTATGCAAGACGTTATATTATTATACAAATTCATACTGAAACAGTCCCTGCTCCACAGAGCTTACCAGCTGTTTGGAAAAGACAGAAGAAATCAGAGAAATGACTGATAATCATCAGAGCAGGGAATGGAATCCATCTCTTCTGCGAAACCTCTTTCTTAGATCCTGCTGTCCACTTGGTAAACAGATCTTTAAAATGCAAGGGATAGAATCTAGCACCTTCCCTGGCTGTTCTGTTAGCACTGCAGAGATCTCAAGAGTAAATGCACTAAATATAAGTTTTGTGGAAGATGATAGGCTATGAGTGCATATGATCTCTGGGAGCATAGCTGTTATTCTTGGGAAAAATGAATGGTTATCGAGAGTGGAATTTATATTGATGAGATTGCTTTCTGGCCCATAGCTATGGAACTTTTCTCTGAAAGATGTGAACATCCTGATATTCATAATCACCTTTTGAGCAAAATGTATACCATCTTTCTATTTGGGTTTTGCTCAAGAATGCTTCCAAAATCGCTATTTGAAAAAGGATCTTCCTACAGAATAGTGGGGGAAAAGTGAGTTACTTTCATGTTAATGAGTACTAGAAATGTGGCCACTGATTAATAAGAGCATAAATATTTGAGAAAAGGGATTCAATTCACAGTTACTTTTCAAAGTAGAAATATACTATGCAGTGATTTTCTTACTGTTGTCTTTTTGTTTTTGTTTAAAACTATTGCCAGGTTCAGTGAACATTCTTAATGAATTACTTAACTCTCTTTAGAAATTTCAGAACTTCCTCTAAAATGTTGATTTTAAAGGTGTTTGTACAAAGAGGAAACTATTAACTTCTTCTTTTTGTTGCATACACTTCTGAGAACTCTTGAGTATTCATCTCTGTGGCAGCATTTAACTCTGCATTCTTCAATATGAAGCATAAGGGTAACTATGAGGGGGGGTCATGACCATGTCCCCCAATAATCATTGGGTGCATAGAACTTCTCAGGTCCTGGGGCCATGGAGGCAGAGAAGGAGGACTTGCTGGTATAGGGGAGTGTCACAAGGTGGGGGCGTGGTCAGACGCCCCGACCTGTTGATAGTCAGATTTGCATAGATCGCCGCCCAGCTCTGAGCTTTCCGGGCGGAGTGGGGGGTCTGGGCCCGCCCTCCCTCCGGACCCCGACCCAGGGCCTTAACACTGAGAGTGCGACTCTCAGTGGTAGCAGGGGGGTTGCTAACCCCAAACACACCTGCTCCCGGGTTCCACAGCCTGCCCTGGGTCCTACTCCACTCCGCCGGCCATTGGCCGCACCAATCACCCTCTGGTCCCCGCGGGCTCCTTGTCTCCTCCGCCTCCCCCTTGCCCGCGCCTCTCGCTCACCTCCCCTCTGTCCTTGCCTTCGGATTCCTCCGGCTCCGATCCCCCTGCCTCGGCCGCTTCCACGCCTTTTATTCTCTCCTCTCCCTTCCGGGTTCCCCCCTCCTTTTCCGGCGTCGTGCCCGTGACGTCATCGAGGGCGTACCCAGGCGCCGCGTGATGACGCGCCCCATCCCCCTCGCTCAGACCTCCCTGAGCCGGGCGGCCTGCCGCGCTCGCTGTCTCCCCGCCGGCTGCCCCGTGCGGCGTTAACAAGTGACGGGGTTGCTCTACCCCATCACAGGGAGGGAAGGGCATACTTTCAGCCAGGGCTGGGGTGAGGGGCAGCAAAGTGAGGGTAAGCTCCTTGGGTGGGGATAAATTAAATTCCTTCACATGCCCCTTCTAACCACTGTACTTATGTTGACTATCCAGCCTTTATAATCCACAGTGTGATGTGCAGTTAATTGTATGAGCATGAGTACAACTGTCTGTCAAACTGATGTTTCAGGGCCATCATAGCTTTTATTATAGTAATTCATAAACTATAAGCATGTCAAGTATGGAGAAATAGCCTATTGCCTTGACATTTTTATTAGCAATTGGTCTGCTGCAACCCAGAGCTGAGCAGGACTTTTTGTAATGACAATTCTGAGCTGCTGTGAGCTGGGCCTAGAGATGAGACCAAGAAGTTTCTTGCCCTTGTACTCATTCCACTCTCTCCATCCCATTACTGTGTAGCATGATCAATAGAGGAGGAGTTGTGGGCGACTGTTTGTGATGGAATGCCGGGGAAATGGGGAATTTGTGGAGTTGAATTGGAGCTGACTCGTGACACACAGAACCATCAAGATGTTTTAATAAAGTTTCTCTTGCTCAATTTAAATCAATAGACAGCTTCAATCTTTGTAGATGACACAGGCAGTCTGGCGGAGAAAACTGCCTGCTTCTAACACAGAAGGGGCGAGAGATGGAGTAGATTGGGGCTGAGAGATGGACAGAGATGGGAGTATATGTGTGCAGGGAGTGAGAGTAGGTCTTGTTGGACAAGGAAGCTACCCTGGGATGAGCAGCTTGAGGACTGGAATCTGGGTTAGGCAAAGTGAAGGGAATTGTACTAGAAGGAGTAGACAGGAGTGGAGGATGAGACGACAACAGTGACAGCTGTGATGAGATGTAGCAGAAAAGTGAAGGGTCCCTGTGATGGGGCACCTTCGTCTTGCACTTGGAGAAACCCCGGGCCGCGGAGCACGGGGGCGGGGGGGAGGCCGAGTGGAGACGGCGGCGCGCCGGAAAGCCCCAGCTGGGAAGCAGCTGGGGTGAGTACGGGCGGCAGAATGGGAGACTCAGCAAGCCCGCCACCGGAGTTGCCCGCTGAGGGCGCCATGGGGTGCGGATGGGGAGGTGAGCGAAAGGCCGTCACTCGATGCACCGGCGTGGAATTTAAAAGGATGTGAGGAACCAGGGGAGGAGGGAGAGAAGAGGAAAGAAGGCGAAGAGAGAAGAGGAGAAGGAGAGGCGACTGGCGAAGAAGGAGAGGAGGCATTGGAGAGGAACGCCCGATGAGAGGACTTGGACCAGGGGACAACAACGGTGAGTCCTGCCCCCAACCCAGCGAGCCGGAGTTAGACACGGAGATGGGGAAGAGGTGGCCCAGGGCAGGGCCGTGGAACCCATGAGTGGAGGGGTTTAGGGGCTACGGCCCCCTCCACTAAGCAGGGGCTAAGCTCCCTGCCTTAGGGCCTGGACCGGGGCTCGGAGAGAAGGAGGGCCTGAGCCTCCTTCCCCCATCGCTGAGACAAGTTGATAAACACACCAAGGGCGAGGCCACAGGGCATTTTGCCCGTCTGACCAGACAGGAGCGGTGCAAGAGTGAACACAAACATGGACTGGTAGGACCGGAGCCCGCGGCAAGCGGCCTCGCGGAACAGCTGAACCTTGGGGAGAGGGGAGACTGATAACACGGGGGAGACTTGTACCAGTCCCTCTGTAATGGGGAACAGTTAGTGTGCTATCATCCACAGCCTGGAATAGACCTAGATTCCTGAGTCTCACTGTTTCTTGGTCAGCAAATAGCTGTGAAATCATGTGGCATAGGGATTAATTTACTAATTGAGTATTCGATGGAATTTCCTATGCTTATCGGGTAGTTGACTACTCAACTAGTCGCTTACATCCCTAATGTGGCAAAGTGTGTTATTCCCTTTTCTGGTTTGCATCAAGGCTACTGCTGATATAATTTGCTTTATCATCTCATGTGTCAGAGGTTAGTGTATTCAAAATAAAAGGTTCCTATTCTGCTGATGAACTATGTGTGTGTCAATATGATATACCACAGGGTGGAATTTGTTTGTTTTTAGAAAGAGCCATCTAGGAAATCTCTCACACATTGCATCTAAAGAATCTTAAGGCAGAAAAATAAGATTCAAAATGTTAGAAAATGGTAACTTTTATGCTTCCTTGGGCAACTTATTACAGTCAGCTTGTGTGTAAAGGCTGTTTCATAAGGCATATACATGAGCTCACACTCCTAGAACTTTTCAGTATATAAAATTAATGATATTCACTTATTTTATTCTCCTAGTGCGGTGTTTGGTTCCATGCCTAATTTATGACACACTTAGGGCCACTGATTGGGGGGAGGGATCAAAGGGGGCAGGTGGCTTGGGTCTTGGTGAGTTAAAAGTGACTAAGGCTGCTGTCATTGGCTGGAACTCCAGGGCATTTAAATTGCCATCTGTGCCCTAGGCAGTGCAGTCTGGGGGTGTGTCTAGACTACATGCCTCCTTCGACGGAGGCATGTAGATTAGCCAGATCGGAAGAGGGAAATGAAGCCGCGATTAAAATAATCGCGGCTTCATTTAAATTTAAATGGCTGCCCCGATCTGCCGATCAGCTGTTTGTCGGCAGATCGGGGGAGTCTGGACGCGATGCCCCGACAAAGAAGCCTTTCTTCATCGACACAGGTAAGCCTCGTGAAACCAGGCTTACCTGTGTCGATGAAGAAAGGCTTCTTTGTCGGGGCATCGCGTCCAGACTCCCCCGATCTGCCGACAAACAGCTGATCGGCAGATCGGGGCAGCCATTTAAATTTAAATGAAGCCGCGATTATTTTAATCGCGGCTTCATTTCCCTCTTCCGATCTGGCTAATCTACATGCCTCCGTCGAAGGAGGCATGTAGTCTAGACACACCCTGGGTGGTGCACAAAAGCTGGCTGGGGCTGGCAGCTAACCTCACTCTCCTTAACTTCCCCCGTTCCCATGGGCCTGGCATTTCTGTTCTCAGCCCTGGGTAAACTAGTCAAATTCTCCTCTGAATGCAACTTATAAATACAGCATTTTTTTTTTCATGGGGGTTGTTTGGGTTCCTGCCTGTACTATCTGAGTGGTCAACAAAACATGAACTAAGTTTTGTAATATCCTTGTGACATGAGGAGATATTATCTGTTTCACAGATGGGGAACTGAGGCTTGAGAATAAAAGCACAAGAATCGGTTCTCGCTAGGGGTGTGAAAGTATAAACAATGAGCCTGGGTTAGTCGGTTAACATGCATTGTTACACAGAGATACACACATGCACATGCGCTACTGACACCCTGTGTCAGAGGCAGCAGCGTGGGAAGGGAAGGGAGAAGCAGGAGCCGGTAGGCACAGGGAGCTGGCTTTTGAGTTGGCTGCCTGCATGGACTGGCCCATCTACAACTGCTGCAAATTACAGTGGTTACATGATTAAAGACATTTTAACTTCCCTAGTTTTTATCGTGCACAATTTGACATGGATAAAACTATAGTATTCTGTAAGACTTCATATGCTCATATCCAGGGTTTGATGAATGGCGGCGAAAGCCTCTCGCCAGCCCCGCACTGCACATGCGCAAGACCCACATTGCGCATGTGTGTGCCGCAAATGAACGGGGTGCACGGCTGAAATCTACTAACCATGGGCGAGTAGATTCGGTACTTTGTCGAGCCCTGCTTATATCCCAGTTTCCATTGACTTCAGTTTCAGCTCAGCATATGAGATCATATGGTATCTCATTAGTCACTTAACATGAAAATGAGGAACATGAACATTGACTACCACGAAAAGTTAGACAAATTACATAGACTAATCATTACGTGAGAACTCTGGGGCCGAAAAGCAATATAGTTCTGTCCTGAAGGGGGTACATTTATCTAACCCATTTGAGGCAATTTTACTCTGCTTCCTAGTCACTGAAGACTTTCCAACTTCTGCAACAAATGAGGTAACGGTCCTTCATCTAATATACTCCCTTATTACAAAAGTCTAATTTATCTCTAGGCACATGTTCACTGAATGAATCAGTGACTCTTGTGGTGATCATGTAATTGCAGATTGTAGTGTAATGCATAGGCAAAAGGGAGCCCAACTAAAATTGGTCTTGCATCTCCTAACTTGAGTTGGACATTGCTTGATGTTGCAACTGTAATGCTTTTTTTTATGTGGCTTTGTGTGTGTGTGTGTGTGTGTAAGTCACGTACTACCTAAAGCATGTCAATGGGATACAAAAATAAAAATAAAATGGACTAATACATTTACGTTAACTTTAAGTTTTCTTCATGTGTGCATACCTATACAAAGAATATTGCTTATTATGCTCTAGTGCTACTTACATTTACTCTTATAATTTGAGTGGTTGTAGTTCTACTTCAGGTTGTAATGGACTTGTTTGTGCTTGTAATCCCTACACTTAGAGCAGTGGTGGGCAACCTGCAGCCATTGGGGTTCTGTGTGTGGCCCTCAAGACATTTTGTTTACCATGGTTGACAGATTCCGCTGGTTTTCATCTGCATAGTTTTTTCTTACTAGTATTACAAAAGTGACACACACTTAAAGCAAGGGCACAAGGAAGTGAGATGTGTGCTGATTGTACACGCTGTGAGAGCCATGTGCTCCTTGTGCATCCAATCAAAACACTGCTATGGTTCAGTTGGCATGAATTCTAAGTATGCAAACAGTTTGCAAAACTACCCTATCCCAGGAGATGGTCTTGGTTACAACAGTCTTGTGTCCCGCCACTTATGCAGTGCATTCACTAGCCAAGGTTACCCCTCACTTACTTAAATTCTGACATAGAATCATAGAAAGGGAGAGCAGGCAGGGACCTCTGAAGTCACCAAGTCCTGAGGCAGGACTAAGTAACCCTAGACACTCCCTTACAGGCTGTTTGTCTGACTTGTTAAAAACAGTCAATGATGGGGATTTCAGAGCCTCTTTTGAAACCCTCTTCCAGATCTTAACTATTCTTTCAGTCATAAAGTTTTTTCCTAAAATCCCTTGCTGCAGATTAAGCCTATTACTACTATTCCTACCATCAGCAGACAGAGCAGTGGATCACAATCCTCTTTGTAACAACTCTAAACAAATCAGGACCCCTGCAATTCATTTTTTCTCAAGACTAAACATGCCCAGTTGTTTTCACTTTTCCTCCTAGGTCAGGTTGGGTATCCTAAACCTATTATCACTTTTTTTTGTTTCTTTTCTTTGGACTCTCTCCAATTTGTCCACATCATTCCTAAAGTGTGATTCTCACGACTATACGCAGTAATCCAGCTGTGGCCTTCCCAGGGCCGAATTGAGTGGAATAGTTATATTCTATTTGTTTTATATACAGAACGCCTGTTAATGTACACCAGGCTGTTATCCTTTGATACAAACCATGGTGATAAAATTAAGGTGAGTTTATCTCCCAGTGATTTTGTACCACTATTTCAATCTGCTATCTGGGAAGATGGAGAAACCCAGATCCACAAAGGTATTTAGGCACCTCAATCCCAGAACTAACAGGAGTGTTATGAGCAAGATACAAGAAGTAATTTTTCTGCTCTACTCTGCACTGATTAGGCCTCAGATGGAGTATTGTGTCTACTTCTGGGCATAGGGATGTTAAATTCAGTTTAATCAACTAGTTAACTAGTCGATAGATTTTCCTTCGACTAGACGATATGCAGGGGAGCCACAGCGGGGCTAGGTCCCAGCCCCAGGAGCTAACCCTGCTGCGGCTCAGCCTTTTAAATGTATTAAGAGACTACTCTTAAAAATCAGAAGTGCAGTGGGGGTGGCAACTCGGTGCTAGCCAAGACAGCTGATTCTCAGCTTGCACCAGGTTCTCCTGCTGCTCACGACCCCTAAATGTAAAAGGCTGGAGTGAATTGGGGGACCTGGCGTGACCCAGAAATGTGCTGTCTTGGTTCATGCCGGTTCCCAGGAGGCTCTTAATACATTTGAAAAGCAGAGGCACATCATTTGGGACTGGGTGTGAGCTGGGAATCAGCTGATTCCCAGCTTGCACCCGGTCCCCACTACCCTTCTGCGTGTAGCTGGGGGAACCGACTTTTAAGCCCACTCCCCCCAGCACCGGCTCCTGCTTCCCTTCCCTTGCTGCCTCTAGTGGAAAAGCTTATTGGATGGTTGACTAATCACTTACATCCCTATCCAGGCACATTTCAAGAAAGATGTGGAGAAATTGGAGAAGGTCAAAAGAATAGCAACAAAAATGATTAAAGGTCTGGAATACACGAGTATGAGGGAAGACTGAAAGAATTGGGCTTGTTAAGTTTAGGAAAGAGAAGACTGAGAGGGGACATGCTAGCAGTTTTCAGGTATCTAAAAGGGTATCAAGAGGAGGGAGGAAAAATTGTTCTCCTTGGCCTCTGAGGATAGGACAAGAAGCAATGAGTTTAAACTGCAGTAAGAGAGGTTTAGGTTGGACATTAAGAAAAACACTACCCAACTGTCATAGAATCATAGAATAATAGGACTGGAAGGGACCTCGAGGTCATCGAGTCCAGCCCCCCGCCCTCAAGGCAGGACCAAGCTCCACCTACACCATCCCTGACAGATGTCTATCTAACCTGTTCTTAAATATCTCCAGAGAGGGAGATTCCACCACCTCCCTTGGCAATTTATTCCAATATTTGACCACCCTGACAGTTAGGAATTTTTTCCTAATGTCCAATCTAAACCTCCCCTGCTGCACTTTAAGCCCATTACTCCTTGTCCTGTCCTCAGAAACCAAGAGGAACAAATTTTCTCCTTCCTCCTTGTGACACCCTTCAAGGTGGTTAAACACTGGAATAAATTGGCCTGGGAGGTTGTGGAATCTCTATCAGGGAGATATTTAAGAGCAGGTTGGATAGACATCTGTCAGCGTACTCTAGATGGTGCTTGGTCCTGCAATAAAGGCAGGGAACTGGACTTGATGGTCTCTCAAAGTCCCTTCTAGTGCTAGTATTCTGTGAGTCTATGAATTAAATATTTAACACATAGTTTTGGCTCCACAGCTATCCATTGAACTCTTGCTCAATCTTATAGGTACCTAAATTCACTGAACACCTAAATTTTCCATGTAAAAGTAGCTGCTGTGTCTGTTTTTGCCACTAGGCATGTGCATTGCTGCTTCTAGATAACATCCAACTTAAGCTCCTGGATTATTACATGAACCAGGGGAAGATGGGCATTAGTCTGCCTAAGTCAGGCTATGAGGTATTCTAATATGGTGCTCCCTCAGTCTCTTCTAATGAAGCTGTTTCACTGTGGTTAACTAACAAGAGTATATTGGAGTACGGGGGATTGGATAATCTTTCTCTCCAACCAACCCATTATGAATATTTAATAGTCAGTGGGTGATTGTAGGAGTGGTTAGGGTAAGCTCTTGAGAAATGGGAAGGAACCTTCCAAATCTTCCACTTGTAGATAGGGGAATTGAACCTAGTGTTACTCATCTGCCAGGTGAGTGTTCTAACCACCAAGTTGTCAGCTGTATTTGCTAATTTTTCAGCTAGTTGTTTTGTGTGGAGTAAGGCAGGAATCTGCTTCAGGCCTGGTCTGAAATAGGAATTTATAGCCATATTACTCCATCTTTCACGGGGGTGAAGAATTCTCACCCCTGTGAAATATAGCTGTAGGCAGGGCTCGACAAACAATGTAATCTACTTGCCAGTGGCAAGTAGATTACACCCTGGAAATGCCGGCGCAGAGCGATATGCACATGCGCAGAATGATCTGCGCATGTGCAGAGCGTAGAACCGCACAGCTGGCGAGTGGGGCTCACCGCTGTTTGGTGAGCCCTGGCTAAAGGGTATGTCGAAACTACATCCTGTTTTCGATAAAGGGATGTAAATTAGACATATTGAAATTGTAAATGAAGCCGGGATTTGAATTTCCCGTGCTTCATTTACATAATGGCGGCCACAGCTTTTTTCCAAAAGCTGCTTTTCGGAGGGGGGGGGGGAACCGCTTTCAAGGCAGGGATCTTTTGACAGAAATACCCCAGTTTGAAAGATGCTGTAAATCTTGAGGATTACAGGATCTTTCAAAACAGGTGCAGCTGTGTTGCCGTAGGCTACGTCTACACTGACATGATTTTGCACAAGAACTCTTTTGCGGAAGAGTTCTTGTGCAAAAATTCTTCCAGAAGAGAGTGTCTACACTGGCATGTGCCTTGCACAAGAGATGTACTTTTGTGCAAGAGCATCCATGCCAGTGTAGACGCTCTCTTGCACAAGAAAGCTCTGATGGCCATTTTAACCATAGGGCTTTCTTGCGCAAGAAATTCATGTTGCCTGTCTACACTGGTCTCTTGCACAAGAACAGTTGTGCAAGAGGGCTTATTCCTAAGTGGGAGCATCATAGTTTTTGCGCAAGAAGCACTGATTTCATATATTAGAAAGTCAATGTTCTTGTGCAAGATCGCGCCAATGTAGACACAGCCATAGTGTTTTAAGTGTAGACAAAGCCTCATTTGTGTAAGAAACCCCTTAGGTGCATAAACTGCTTGACTATAGGAAATGAGTTCCTATTTGTGGATTGCTAAGCAGTGATATGTGTCTCTTTGCAGTCTGACATAGGCACTATCTCTGTGAGGGGGTAAGAATGAAGACATGCCCCATGTAATTAGCATTTTCACTCCTTAGCCTCCCACCTAGCATGCTGACTTTTAGAAATCTCTTTCTTAGGCACCTATTTCTTCCCATTCATACTATATAGGAGCCCAGTTGCTTAACTCAAGCTTAGCAGATCACAGTGGTGCCATTCCTGTTTTGGAGTACTGCATTGCAAAGCTTAAGTCCGTGTTTTGATCTGGCCCAGATCACAAGAACATTTGCCTACACAAGAAATCTGTGCCAGGGCCCAGATAATCTATGCCAGTTCTAATATCCTAACACCACTATTCTTACTCTGTCTGGCAAGCAGTCTTAAGACCTGAAGCATTTACAAACCCTGCAGAGTCATGGTACCTCATCAGCGAAATTTTGCCTCGCTATGAGTAGTGCAGCATCAAAATACATTGCACTGGATGTAAGAGGTCTATTATGGTAAAGATTTTGCTTTCATTATTATAGTCCCGAGTGAGGCACATGTAAAGTGGTTCTGTTTAGTCATTTGAAGACCTAATACTTTGGGTGCCATGTCCTAATCCAGTTACAGTCCTTTCAATCCCACTAGTTCTGAACACACTACTGAATTCCCTCCTGAAGTGACAATGCATGTGACTGTGGAGAAATTGGTAGTCAAAGGATGAAAGCTGCACAATGAAATGTGGGGTGTAAAGTTGGGGAGTTCAGTCCAATAGTTGGGGGGGAGGAGAAAGGGGCGGAAGTCTTAGATTGCAAATGGCTTTATCATACACTCAATTTAGACAACATGCTTCTTCTTGATTTAGTTTTAGACACACATCACTGGGTAAATCACTATGTTTGTGTGGCTAGTGTTTGACCAAAACCATCAGCTTCATATACCTACAAACCACATTTCTGCTTGTGGGACTGCATTTAAAATATCCCTTCAGAGATGGTTCAGAAATTAGGAGGCAAAAGGCTCCATACAGAGGGATTGGTAATATCACTGTGGTTAGTTGAAATAAGTCTGAGGGGTAGCCATGTTAGTCTGTAACTGTAAAAGCAATGAGCAGTCCTATGGCACATTTATTAAGTCATAAGCTTTCGTGGGTAAAATTCACTTCATCATATGAATTTAGTGGAAATTACAGAATCCAGGGTATATATAACAGCAAAAGAAGTTACCTGTCAATTGTAGGACCAGTTTTAATGAAGCTAATAAAGTCAGGGTACACATGTTTCGTTCACAGCATTTGACATGGCGATGTGAATATCAAAATTTGGAAAAATGCCTTAACCAGTTTGGAGATTTGTTCATGCCTAAATTGATAGTGTTGAACTTGTAAATGAACTCCATTTTAGCTGTCTCCCTCTGCAGTTGGGTGATAAAATTCCTTTGTCAATGGATGGCTACTTTAAAATCCATTATTAAGTGTTCTGGTGAGTTCTAGTACTGTGGTGCCATACCTTGCCGAGCAGCACAAGGCTAAATTGGAGCTAACAGAATATGGCATCCGAGAGGAAATCCTTAAGACTTGGGTGTGAGTAGGTGCTACATATCTAGTAACTTTTTGACCTGTTAGGCACAATCACTTTGACGCATCTAAACACTGTCTGGTATGGCTGATCGCAGTTCAACCTTTATCCTAATAAAGACAAAGCCTAAAGAATAGTGGATGTGTTCACACTTCCCTCTGATTCCTTAAGTATACAGATGTCTCTCATGAGCTCAGGACTTCACTTAGAGAAGTCAAGATTAAGGCTTTCTGGGGATGTCATGTAACATTACCTTAACTCTCTTTCTTGCTTATAAGAAAATTAAATAGAGGTATGTTTGACATTGTGAAAGGATATAAGGCACTGACTGTCAACTTTAATTCTATGTTGAAGAAGTTCTTGGGTAGTGAATTGTATTTGCACAAGTGGTGAATTTGGAGAATGATGATAGGACTTCAGATTTTTACAGAACAAGTTCCCACACCCAATTGTGGTGAATTATTTTAGCCCAAGGGAGCCCTTATTATACTACAGTGAAATATGTTCTCTCTACCAAATGAGTTAGTACTTGTGGTTAAAGGTACCCGTTCTCTCTGGGGGATGGTATTTTGCTGCCATGGGAAGATTGTGATTAGTAAACTCTGTGTTCCATGAGATCTGCTTGAAAGGTTTTGTGCATATTGTTCTCTGTGGGAATGTATTTGAATGGTTTTCACTACATGGTTTTGGTTTTCTTAGTGATGATCAGGGTTAGGGAAATTGGCCGATTCTGATCAATTATTTTAAGTCCGCGAATCCTTCTTTTGAACTGAAACTCAAGTTTATTGTAAAACAGCTGTATAATGAGAGGAAAATAGTCTAAGCAGCCAATAATAGGGATTTACAAAAATGAGACTACTGTGGGATTCAGGAGAGGAACTTGAGATTCTGTGAGAAAAACAACGGAGCCTTTTTACATCTATCCCCGCCCTCTTCCTTCTTTAGGTCAGTTTCCTTTTGTTTTGCTGTAATAGTTGTAAAATAACTTCCCTTATTTCAGAAAGTCCTCCTCAAGTTCTTCACATGTTTCAGGAAGATAAGAGAAGAGGTTCTTGTTCTCTGGGACCTTTAACCATTCTAACTCCTGCAGCGCATGCAGGTGTTGTATAAATCTGTTTTTGATGTACAGTATTGAATTGTCCAGAGTTCTGACACTGAGGCAGGGATTTTGTGTGGCCCTAGCTGTGAAGGATGCAGTCATGTGAAGCCTCATATAAAAGAATATGTGAACATGCCAAATTGAATGGTTAATGAGTAACTTTCCCTGATACTTTCCCAGTTCTGTTGGACCTTCAGAAAAAAAGAATGTAGTTTTGAAGTGCTGTATATGTGTTTGTAGGTTACTCTATATCGATGAAAAACTTTCACCTGCTCAGTGTTTCACAGTAAGGTTAAAGTGGAAATGCAGTCCTGCAAGTGTTGATATTAGTGCATATATGTATTACGCAACATTTTTAATTACATGTTATGTAAAAATAGTAATCCTTCCATGGGTTTTCTAATTCAGAGAAGTAAATACAAAGCCAAAATTATCAAAAGAGTGTTGTTCAGCATATACCTGCATTTTTATTGGCAGAACTTGTATTTGTGTGAACATATCCAAAACTAGGTTCAAAATTATTTCACAGTAGATCTGACTATAGTCTCTTAGAAAATGGGAGAATATGCAAACTGTGAGTGCGGATCTCTTTAAAAAGACCCTCTAAAAATCTCTTAAGGGTCTCAAGTGAAATCTCCATACATTTCTTCCAGTGCTACTGATTTTTAGTGAATGTAACTTTCCTGAGAAAAAGGCATAGGAAAGGAAAAGTGAAAACTAATCAATGAAAGTATGACTGTTCAATAACTTGGGGAGTGTTAAAAATGATCAGACAAAAACTGAGTATATAACCCATTATCTGATATGCTATTTTTAACATTTGCTAAATTTTGATACCAAATAGGAAGAATGTATCTATGGCTGTGTCTACACTGGCCACTTATTCCGGAAAAGCAGTCGCTTTTCCGAAATAACTTGCCAGCTGTCTACACTGGCTGCTTGCTTTTCTGGAAAAGCAATGACAATCTACTGTAAAATTGTCAGTGTTTTTCCAGAAAAACTATACTGCTCCCGTTTGGGCAAAAGTTCTTTTCCAGAAAACTGTTCCGGAAAAGGACCAGTGTAGACAGCACAGTAGTCTTTTCCGCAAAAAAGCCCCGATCGCGAAAATGACGAAAGTGCTTTTCCGGAAAAGCATCCTGCCAATGTAGACGCGCTTTTCTGGAAATACTTATAACGGAAAACTGTTCCGTTTTAAGCATTTCCGGAAAAGGGTGCCAGTGTAGACGTAGCCCATATGTGTAAACAGTGATAAAATGTTATTTTTGACATCTCTTACCCCTAAACTGGCAATATCAATATTCATTCTTGTTCGTATTGTTCGTCAATCCAGACCAGGGATGTAATAGTTTAGTCGAGTAACCGATTAACCAATAAGCAAAATCTTATAGGTTAATGCTATAGACCAGCCCTGCACAACTCGGAAAACAATGAGGGCCATATTACTCCAAAGAAAACAGCTGCGGGCTGCAAGTAAGGATGCTCTCCCAAAAAATACCAAACACACAAATAAAAATTTTTGTTGAGCAAAAAAAATTGCTCCCCTTGGTGTCTTCCCCTTTCTCCTGACTTGCCCCCCCTCCCCTCAGCACAAGCCCCTTCCCCTCCTACCTGGCTTCTGTCTTTTTGAATCCAGCAGTAGCTGGCCGTAATGTCACGACATCACGCCAGCGTCCTGGCATATGCTGGCGTCCTGCTCTCCTGCCCTCTTGCTCGCACCCCTCCTTCTTGCGCCAGAGCTGCACGCAGGCAGCCCTGCGGCGAAAATTGCCGCACTTCCCCTCCCCGGCAGCACTCCACTCCTCCGCCTGGCTGGTGGATCGGATGGGGCTGTGCTGCCCGTAGTTGTCAGGGGCCGCACAGTGAGCCCCTGTGGGCCGCATGTTGTGCAGGCCTGCTATAGACTACACGCATTTCCACCCCCCACCCGCCCACTTCCTTTGCCAGTACATTTTTTAGCAGGCTGTCCAGCAGCCTGACTCAGTCATGGCTCACACCAGGTCTGGGACCTATCCCTGTCTTACACTCCCTGTCCTAAAATAAAGAACAGAGAAAGTTTAAATGATAGAGAAATTGTAAAGGGAGTATTAAGATCAAGTTCTCCAAATGAAAGAGGAGTGCCTACTTGACCCTTTAATTATATCCATATTGTGTGGTATAATTCATCCCGTCCCAATGTAAAATTTCTAGACATCATTAATGGCTGCTTTTTGGAGCAGCTACTCTTAGAACACAGAAGGGGAGAGGCAATTCTTCATTCTAGGTGACACAGAGGATCCTGGTTTAAGAGATTAATATAAAAAAAAACAGTTGGTAATATTCACCATAATGTAATTAGATTTAACATCTTTGTGTTGACAGTCTATATAGGTGGGAAAATACCAAAGGAGCCCACCACCATTGCATTAACTTCTAAAAGGGGGGGACTACACAAAAATGAGGAAGCTAGTTAAATGGAAATTAAAAGGACCAAACACAAGAGTGAAAACCCTTCTCAGTATATGAAAACTTTTAAAAACATCATAACAGAGGTATACAAATTCAATGTTGTCTGCAAATAAAGTAGGAGAGATTCAGCAAACCTGTGTTGAAAGGTGATCGGTTTGATATAGTCTGCTTAGACTTTCAGAAAGGTTTGTGATAAAGTCCCTCACCTAAGGGCTCTTACAAAAAGTAAGCAGTCATGAAATAAGAAGGAAGGTCCTCTCCTGGATTAGTAACTGCTTAAAGATAGGAAGCAAGGGGTAGGAATAAATTATCAGATTTCTTAGAGGAGAGAGAGAGAGAGGGGACTCCCAAGGATTTATGCTGGGACCAGTGATGTAATGTACTGATGAATAATTTAGAAAAAAGGATAAACAAGTGGAATAGCTTTCAGATGATACAAATTTATGGTTAAATTATCTTTCAGGCCTATGATTCTATAATTTACTTCAGATAGTTAAATGCATAGTTGATTGCAAAGAATTATAAAGGGATCTCACAAAGCTGGGTGACTGGGCAACAAAATAGCATATGAAAATCAGTCTTGATAAATGAAAGTAGTACATATTGGAAAATGTAATACTAACTATACATACAACTTGATGTGGTCTAAAATACCTCCAGCTACTCAAGAAAGATCTTGGAGTCATTGTGGATAGGTTTCTGAAAATAACCACTCATTGTTCAGCATCAGTTTAAAAAAAAAAAAGCAAACTGAATGTTAGGAACCATTAGGAAGGGGACAGATAATGAGACAAAGAATATCATATTGCCACTACAGTATATAAATCCACCCCTTGAATACTGGATGTAGTTCTGGTCGCTTCATCTCAAAAATATATATTGGCAGGGCTCAACAAACTATAGAATCTACTTTCCTGTGGCAAGTAGATTTCAGCCGCGCACCCCGTTTACCGGTAGCGGCTCTTGCTTATGCGCAATGCGAGGCTGGTGAGCGGCTTTCGCTGCTGTTTGTCAAGCCCTGTATATTGGAATTGGAAAAAGTATAGAGAAGGACAACAAAAATGAGCAGGGATATGGAACAGTTTCTATACGTGATTAGAAAGACTGTTCATCTTAAAAGAGATGACTAATTTGTGAATGGTGTGGAGAAACTAAATAAGAAAGTGTTATTTACTCCGGATGATAAAATGCAGCAGGTATTTAACTAATTGAGTAGTTGATAGAATTTTTATTCACTACTTGATTAGCTGATAGGGAGTCTGGCTTGCCTTGGGTGTGAGACCAAACCCCACTGAGGCTCTGCAATTTAAAAGGTGGTAGGAGCTGGACAGCCTGCCCCTGGCTCCTGCTGTGTTTTAAATTGCAGAGTTGCAGCAGGGTTTTGTCCCACACCTGACGTGAGCTGGAACTGAGCCAGGCTGCCTACCTAGCTGGCAGCAGCCCCTGTGCATGGGGGTTCCAGTGGGGATTTGGGACCTCCCGTGCACAGGCACTGCTGCTATGAAGCAGCTCCTGTCTCCTCCTCCAATAGATGGGTGGCATTGCAGAGACAGTGCTGGGGGAACCAGCTCTTGCTTCCCTGCCCCCTTGTTGCCTTTTAATACAGAGGCAGCAAGGGCGGGGGGTGGGAGTAGTCGACTCAACTACCCAATAAATATAGGTTTATTGGGTAGCTGACTCGTTGACTTCTCCTTTACATCCCTATTATTTATCCCTTCATATAACACAAGAACTAAGGGACATCCAATGAAATTAATAGGCAGCAGGTTTAAAATAAATAAAAGGAAGTATATCATACAACACACAGTCATCCTGTGGAACTTGTCGCTGGGAGATGTTGTGAAGGTTCAGCTGTAACTGGGTTCAGAAAAGAATTAGATATGTTCATGGAAGATAGGCCTATCAGTGGTGATTAGCCAAAATGTTCAAGGATGCAACTCTAATGTCCCTAGGGGATGGATCAGTAATAATTGCTGTGTTCTGTTCACTCCCTCTAAAGCATCTGGTAGTGGCCACTGTGAGAAGATGGGACACTGCGTTAGATGGATCATTGGTCTGACGCAGTATTTGTATAATATTCTTATGAGGAAAATAGAATTTTTATATACAAATCTTGGAAAGCAAAGGTTACTAAAATGTACTGTAATTTGATAAATATTTAACAGCTACCCAATTCCCCCCCAACCAAACAAACCCCATGAAGCTACTTGTGTAAATGGTACTCTCAGTTCTATTTTCAAATGCATTGAAATGATATAGAGAGAGTATGAGATTGAAATAGGATTTTAACTCTCATTCCTTTCTCTGTCAGTTCTTATTAAAAGTATAGTTTCCTGTTCTTTGTGATTCAAACAAAAGCAATCTCATTTTTCTTCACCACAAGAAGGAGTTGGGGGAGAGAAGAAGGAATAGTCCATGTTCAGTGGTATCACAGGCTATTCAAATATGTACCTTACAAATGGTCTTTTTAACGACTGCAGTCCTATAACATCTTGGGAAGATGTTAATGTTTCCTGTTACTAAGACCAAAATATTGTCATCTAATGGTTAAAGCACAAGAATCGGAAACAAGATGAAGTAGAATCTTCCAGTCTTTCACATCTTGTGTATCAATTGGGTCTTCATTCTCCTCTAACACCTCTGTCCTCCCTCCCCCAGTACCTCAGTCAGCGTCTCTCACAGCCACTGTTTTTCTTCCCTCTTAGGATCAAGCACACTTGCAAAACAGAGCTATTAACCACAGTATCTCACAGGTGTATTATACAGATTAATTTATGTTGGTAAAGTGGAAGATGCAGTAGAAATGCAAATTGTTGTGTGATACATATGAAGTGGGATTTCCAGAAGCATTTAGCGTTGATCAAATTTTGTTAGTATTAACATTAATGGAGAGATGCCTGCTGACTTCAGTGGAATCAAAATTAGGCCAATATGGAATATTCTTGGAAAATCTCTCCTTCCATTTGTCTCTTTGTCTGCCCTCAGCAGTTTATCTTATGAGCAAATCCCCATAGCTGATCCTTAAGCTTTCAAAAATGTGATACACACGTTCACGTTCCACAAAAGATTGTGTAACTTAAAATTTATTAGCTTATGAAACCTGAACCATGAATTCTTCTGACCATATAATTGTCTAGACAAATAGCCTAGTCTATCTGCTGTAGTACAGGGGAGGCAGATACCTAGTTCAAAGCCAAAACTCAAATTTATTTGTTCTTTTCAAGTAATGCTAACTGTGGGGATTTCATATTTTTGGATGTATGTTTTATTTTGTGCCCCTTCAAGATTTTTTTGCCCCAGTTTGAAATCTGCATCTGTGAACATATCACAACAATCTTTTGGTGCCTCCTAACTTCTGAATTTGTTATATAATTCACCATTTTATGTAAATAATCAAATGCTGACAAACTACTGAAATAAAATACACGTACAGACAAGTAGGCCTTTCCTCCATGCCTCTAGCACTAAGAAAATTACACAACCGAGAATTATTCTAAGATTCTAGGGGACAGGTTAATGAGGCTCCTTTAAACGTTTTCCTCTCCCGGCTGATACACCAGACTTCCATTACAAGTATTCCTTTCTATTGCTGTAAGCCTATGTTTTATTGCTATCATCCAGACAAAATAAAGAACAAATGTTTTTTACATATTCTAAATTAGCCAGAAAGAATACCACAGTATCAACAAAACATTCTTTCAGGTGGAACTGATATCAAGCCTGATATTTTTCCAATTCATGGGTAGGTAATAACTGGCCTGTGGGCTGGACATGGTTAGCCAGGGTTATCTGCTGGTGGGCTTCCAGATGCTGTGTTTACTTGAGTGTCCCCAGGTGTGGCCACTCACAGCTCTCAATGGCTGCTGTTCACCATACACAGACAATGGGAGCTGTGGAAAGTGGTGGGGACTGGACCATTGCCTTCTGCAGCTCCCACTGGTCATGAATTGAAAACCACAGCCAATGGGAGCTGGGGGTGGGGAAGAGGCTCCATGTGTGTGGACACTTGGATAAACAAAACATCTGGCAGCAGCTAACTCTGGCAAGCCGTGTTTGGCTCACGGGTTGCTTATTGACCATCTCTGTTCGAACTCTTTTGCTTTATTCTCAAGTAAAAATTATATGTATTAATTGTAATAAGACTCTGCACAAATGTAAAAGATTGAGGTCTGCTAAAATCAAAGATCCTGCAAAATTGAGAAACATCGGATCCTCGAGAATCTTCACTTCATTTGAAATCATATAGTTTGCAATAAACTAAATTGGGCTCTTCAACCCTTGCTAAGTATATGAACATCTTTTATTTGGGATAAACAGGTCCAAAAAGTGTTTAGATTTTTCCCTGTATTAGAGTATTTTGTGGTAAATGTCCATATTATCTGGTCCAAAAATGAGAGAGAGCGCTATAATTTCAGAAGGCTCGAGATCTTCTGTTCTAATAAAATACTTTATTCTCCTCCAGGTTGGTGGTGGAATGTTTTGTTTGCCTTCATCAGTTTTTCCTTTGCAGTAGACCAAATGAAAAGCTCATTGGGGTTGAGTGTATTTCCATCAATTTCAGTGATTTTTGATCTGAGAAGTGTACAAGTATGTTGTGTTTCTTTAAACTTGTATCCCCAAGACATTGTTAGTTTGTTTATTTACTAGATGGTTTACCTGGCATTGTTTGGGTCTTTAACTCAATTAATTTGGGGGTTTTGGAAAATAAAATGAAAATGTACATTCTTAATTTAAATCATTGCTCTGGAGTGGGGCCATAGATGAGAGATTCAGGATGCAGGCTGCCCCAGAGGGAGAGAGGACTACCCTAGCCCTTTCTCACCACAGTAGCTTGGGACCAGGTGAGAAGCGCTTCTCCATAGCTGCTTCAGGGAAAGAGTACATGTCCCCTGGCTAGGGCAGGTTGAAGTTCATCTGCCCACTGTGCTCCTCAGCCAGAGGGGAAATGCAGAAAATGGCACACTTTCCCTTCGCTTCCTGACAAAGGCCAGCAATTTTCCTGTATTGGGGGGAGGGAGAAGGAGGGGAGGAGGGGAAGGTGACTTCAGCCACCCCACTTTCTGTAAAGGACACCTGGTGTGTAGGCAGGCTTGGGGCTGGGGCAGTCCTGGACAGTGGGGATGTACCCTCAGCCAGCCCCTTTCATCTACCTGGTGATTGTTTGTTTATTTTCCGTATGGTTTTATGAGAGGCACTTCCCATTTTCCTGGCACAGCCCAGTGCTTACATTGCTTTAAGTGAGGGGTCAGCAACCTATGGCTCAAAAGACAAATATGGCTTGCGAGGGAGTCTGTAGTGGGGTGGAGTGGCTGCCCACTGACCTCGAGGGGGAAGCATCCTTTGGTGCCTTGGTGGGGAGCACCTGGCCCTAGTGTCCCACCTGACCAGAAGACAGGAGGCGGGGCCAGGGATATAAAAGGCCTGCCAGAGAGGCCAATGACGGAAGGAGCCAGAAGCCTCCCCTGCACACCTAAAGGAGGAGCTGGACCCAGGAGAAGTGGAGGACTACCCTTGGCTGCTCGAGCCCCAACTGGATGATGAACTAGAGAGACTGCTTGCCTGACTGGGGGTTCCAGAGCCACGAAGCCCAGGTACCACCTGAGGGCAGGAGGGAGGAAGAAGCCCAAGGGTATCTGATCACTATTTGGCTGGACCAGAACCAGGACAGCATGTTGCGGTACAGATCCCTGCTGACCCAGCAGCAGACTGGTCTGCTGCTAGGGCCCTGGGCTGGGATACAGTGGAGTGGGTGGGCCTGTGTCCTCTCTGCTACCCTACTCTTGGGTGGCAGTCTCCCCCCTCGTCTGTTACAGAAGAGTAGCCGTGACCTTCTGGACCCCTGCCTGAGCAAGGGGACCCAGCTGGGTGCTTATATTAAGACTGTCTGAACTTTTTATGTTTGCCTGCCACGCTGCCTTGAACCAGGACTAGGCTCTGACCTGTTCACCTGTTTGCTGCCCTGTCCTCAACCAAGGCCTGGGGCTCAGAACTGTTTGTTTACTGCCCTGCCCTGAAACAAGTGCCTGCGCTGAGAACTGTGTTTATTTGCCTGCTGCCACACCCCAAACCAGGGCCGGGGCTCTGAATTGTTTGCCACTGATGGCTATCTTGGACGGTGGACTACCCGTAAGCCTAAAGCCACAACTAATTTCCCACAAGAGACTAAGCAAGGTATAGTGGGATGGAGTGGACACCTCGTGACCTCAAGGGGGAGGTGCACCTTTCTGAGCCCTACATGGTTACATATGGTAGAGAATGCAGGCACCTGGAGACAGCCCCAGACGAAAAGGGGCTTAGCCACTACCCATTAAGAAAAAAAGAGACACAGACACAGAAATGGATCTCAATTTTTTTTCAAGTACTGGATGGAGAGCCAACACCATCACCACCACCACCACCACCAGCAGTTGGTACAGCAGCTGGGCACACAGCATGAGCAGCAGCAGCAGCTGATGTGGGAGATGGGCACCCAGCAGCAGCAGTTCCTACAAAGGGTAGCTACTTAAGAACAGGAGCTTCAGCTGCAAGGGTTCCAGCAGGTGTTCTCCCTCAGGTCCTGAACCAACCAACAACAACCCAGGGCAGCAGGAGACCCCCTGGGACTCACCGCACCAGTATGACTCTCCAAGATGGGGCCCAACAATGACTCTGAAGCCTTTTTGGAGACATTTGAATGTGTGGCTATGGTAGTGGGCTGGCTATGGGAACAGCGGGCCACTCTTCTGGTGCCCTACCTGTCTGGGCCTGCCCAGATGGCCTATTGAGGTCTTCCTCTTAAGGAGGCCCAAGATTATGGATATGTAAAGGCGGCGATCCTAGACACCCAGGACTTCATGCCAGAGACTTTCCAGTGCTGGCTCTGGAGCATAAATTATCCAACCGGCCCTTCCCCCATCTTCCCTCAGCAGGCTCTGAATCTCCTTCCCCCGAGGCCTTGGGGGGGGAGGGGAGAGCTGACCATTGTTTGAGCACCCAGGAGCCTCAGGTTTGCACTCAAAGGGGGAAGGGGGTAGCCAACCAGCCCCTGGGAACAAGGAGCTCAGGAGATGCCCCAACTGGGAAACGGGGATGGACTGCAGAACCAACCTCCGAATGCCCCAACCCAATTTGCCCTCTCGGATCTTGGACCCTGCTTTTCCTGCAGCCACTTGGGATACCTACAGCGAGATTGTCCTGATATGGACTGTAACTTTGGACTGGTTTGCACCACGGCATCTTGGGCCCACAGGCTGGGGCTGTCCAAGCTGACAGTGCTTGTGAAAACAGGGCCATGGGAGATGGCTGCCCTTTTAGACTTGATCTATGGCGGTCTATCCTCCAGTGGTGCAGTGGATAAGGTACCTGCCTTCGGATCCAGAGGTCGAGGGTTTGAGCTCTGCACTCAACCAACATGAACTTGGCACCCTTGGAACTAAGGAAGGATAAGAGGGGCCCAGATTGTAGGGGGATTAGGGGGCTCCTCCAGTGGTGCAGAGGATAGACTGCAAGAACGTTATCCCTCCCCCAGTAGTGCCTGATGGGACTCTCCAGCTTCAGTGCATCCATGGGAATATTAAGGCATCTCCCCGGGCCCTAGTGGCCCTGACCATAAATGACTTAATAGAGGAAATGGTGGTGGGGTTGGGCCCAACTCTAGCCTACTCCCTCATCCTTGGTTGAGACTGGCTAGGATTTATTGATCTCCTCCATGGAGCCAACTCCATGGAGCCAGTCTCTGGCCCTCAGCCATGCAGGATGCTCTTGTGGAGAGTTTGGCCAGCAGGGGCCTATCTGCATGCCAGGGCGTGGAGCTTGCCACAGAAGGGGAGGAAGAAACCTGTCCTGGTTTTTCTGGCCAGGTGTTTACCAAGAATTAAGAAATAAAACTACTACAGCAGCAAAAGTCCCATTAAATAAAGTGTGTGAATATGTTTCATTCATGCTTTTATGTCAATTATCAATAATATTAAGTTGTATATTTTCAGTCATGCAAATTGGCATTCTTATACAGCTCTTTGTTGACCACTTGTTTTGAAATTTGATGTATATTGGCTCTTTGGATTGAAAAGGTTGCCAACTCCTGCTTTAAATTATAAGAGGACGCTGTACACTGAATTTGGTGGTCCTAGCTCTTCCCATGTAGGAGCAGTTTTTGAACAGACAGGCAAACTATCTCAAATATATAATAGATTTATTTATTCATTACAAAGACTTCCAATGATTATAAAACAATTTTAAAATATCTTCATATTCTATTTTCATTTGCATGCTAAATTAATCTTCACGATGAAATTAAATCTATGTATGTTTAAATCAACTGGAGAATACATTAGAGAACTGTTTAAGGTATTATGTTGTAGCAAAACACAGTCTCTTCTAATTGGCTTATAAATCTTATGCTTTTTTTGTAAGCGCAATAATGTTTATGCTACTTATATAAAGCTACAGAGATAAAATATGTAATACACTTTGCATTAATAAGCACTTGCTACAGTTAAAGTGGAATTTTAGCTTCCTTTCTAACCCCTCCCTTTCCGGTTATCGGTAATCTGTGATCTGTACTTATGGCAAAAAAAATGTATCCTGCTTTGACTCAATTCAGAGTTGACTCAGTTTAAATGGTGTGTGTGAGAGAGTGAGAGTGAGAGGTTTGAAATATGAAGCAGAATCAATTGTTTGTGTATGTGAAAAATATAGTTTTGCCATATGGCCTGACAAGAAGAGCCTTTTGCATTAAACACTGCTGGTATACAAGGATGACAATTGATTAAATTCAATTACTATTATTAAGGATGTTAAATTTAGTTTAATCAACTAATCGACTAGTCAATGGATTTTCCATCGACTAGTCCATAAGTGGGGGAGCTGCAGCAGGGCGGGGAGCTAACCCTACTGCAGCTATGCCTTTCAAATGCATTTAAAAAGCCAAAGCGTAGCAGGAGGACCCAGCACGAGCCAGGAATCCATTGTCCCCGTTCATGCCAGGTGACCCCTGCTGCACTTTTGGTTTTTTAAAATGTATTAAGAGCCAGCAGTCTCTTTATACATTTAAAAAGCAGAGGTGCAGCATCTGGGATTGGGCATGAGCCGGGAATCAGCTCTCCATGGAGGTTGCATTGCTGGTTGCTGTCATATCGGCTCACTGCATGGGGGACATGGCAGCATTCATGGCTGACCTACATTTCACAATATTCCATTCTTATAAGGTTATCCTTTGCATGCACCCAAAACACTTACTTAAGGTTGCTTCCTCATTTCATCTAAAGGAACCAATGAACTTAGCTGTATTTTCCCCAAAACTACATGCAAATGTATTCGAGACTTCCAGGCCTGCTCTCGATGTCAGGCAAGTGCTAGGATTTTCTCTGCAAAGAATTAAACCCTTCAGGCAAATACATCATCTGCACCAAAGCTACAGGCCTTAATGTGCCTGCTTTGAGAAGCTCAGTGCCTTTTACAGCACCGGACAAACAAAAGACTGAATCAGCGGCACCAAGAATACATCTCTCGGCACCACAACCTTCAGTGGCACCGGACCCAAGTACTGTCAATCCAGTCACTGGTGCCATAACCATAACCGCATTGCAACAGTAAGTGTTACTAACCTATTTGCAGACAACATTGGCATTGCCTATGGCACTGTCCACAATGTCATTCTGGGGGGAGGGATAGCTCAGTGGTTTGAGCATTGGCCTGCTGAGTCCAGGGTTGTAAGTTCAGTCCTTGAGGGGGCCACTTAGGGATCTGGGGTAAATATGTCAGGGATGTCATGAGAGCAGGGGACTGGACCTAATTACCTCTCAAGGTCCTTCCAATTCTATGAGAGAGGTATATCTCCATTTATTTATTACCTTCATCATAAGGACCTCACCATTTCTTCCACCTTCAGTTCTGAGTTCTGCAGCACCAAGACACATCCCTTCTCCTACACTATTATCTAGCAATGAAGATGATGCAGAGGTGTTATCTTTTTTACCCCAAATCTCGCCTGGCACCGTGGTCTCCATACTGTCCTCACATCCTGTTTTTTGGCACTCATTGAGGGCAGCAGTTCCCCCCTCAGGACCGCACCCCTGAATGCTACCGCACATGCCATACATTGCACAGTAGCAGTACTGGAAGCTCTGGGCACATGCATACAAAAGGAAGCATGCTAAAAAGATGGACAAACAGCCTGTGCCTTCCCCTCCACCCCAGCCTCCATCTTCTCCGAGGATGCAGGATGTACCTGATCAGCAAAACCATGATTCAGGGCCAGATACATCTCCTGATACAAATTCATCCTCTTCTCCAGATGAAACACTAATGCTACCGCCTCCGATGGTGGCAGATGACTTCACCTCCTTTCAAGACCTCTTAAAAAGGATGGTAGCAGGTCTCAACATTGCCATGGAGGAAGTCTGAGACCCAACACAGGCTTGTCAACATCCTACAGGCCACTCCTACCACCAAGATCGCGTTCCCTATAAACCTTGCGATTATGGGCCCTGGAAAACCGATCTGACAGGCCCCTGCATCTATACTGCTCACCTGCAAATGGGCTGATAGAAAATATTCTGTACCCCCTCAGGGATCTGAATTTCTGTTTACCCATCCTCCGCCTAATTTTCTGGTAGTCGAAGCTGCACATCAGAGAAATAAACACCAGCCATGATCCACCCCAGCTGACAGGGATAGCAAGTGACTATATCTCTTCGGGAGAAAGGTCTATACGTCTTCCACGTTTCAGTTTAGAGTTGCTAACTATGCTGCGTTGCTTAACAAATGTGATTAGCAACTATTCGAAGTTCAATACTTTTATTGATTATATACCGGAGGCAAAGAAACAACAATTTAAAGTGGCAATCCCTGAAGAACAAGCAATTTCATGCACAATCTTATAAGCTGTCCTCAATGCAGCTAACTTGGTAAGTAGGTCAACAGCCACATTGGTCAATATGAGCTGAGCCTCCTGATTTAACTCCTCAGCTTTCCCAAGGGAAACACAGTCTACCGTAGAGGATTTCCCCTTCCAGGGCGAGAAGCTCTTCTCGACAAAGACCAATGAGGTCTTCCATTACATGAAGGACTCACGGGCCACCTTATATTCCCTAGGGATTCACATGCCTGTAAATAGGTGAGAATTTAGATACCAACCATATCCAAGACCCAGGTATCCCTCAGCAGAGACAGGAACACCAGCCTCAAGCAACAATTGTCGGGGAAGGCAACAGCACAGATGTAATCAGACTAGCTCTGCAAACCAGGCATCTCAGCAAAATAAACAAATTTGACGCCTCGGTGTAAGGACTGAAAACATCTTCACCTGCTCCAGAGCCGCTAACTTCTGAGAAACCATTCAACCACCATCTTCTGCCCTTTTCACAGCATGGTGGACCATAACATGACAAATGGGTGCTGCAATCAGTCAGTTCAGGATATACTATTCCCTTTATCTCCATTCCCCCTCCCTACTCACACACTCTGTCCCTCTTCAGAACCACCCTCACGACGATATCCTACAGCATGAAGTTGACCATTGTCTTCGATTGGGAGCTATAGAGCCAGTCCTACAAGGATAGGAGGGGAGTGGATTCTACCCACACTACTTCCTCACTCAAAAGAAGAACGGTGGATGGTGTCCTATTTTAGACCTTAGAGCCCTTTACAAATTTGTAAAAAGGCAAAATTTCAAGATGGTAACACTAAACACCATCATTCCTGCTCTGGAGCTCGGTGACTGGTTTTCGTCTCTTGACTTACAAGATGCTTATTTTTATGTGCACATTCATCCCACTCAGAGGAGCTTTCCCCATGTTGTCCTAGGTATGTGCCACTACCAATATATTGCCTTGCCATTTGGACTCCATGGCACTGTTTCACCCCTTCCCCCCCAAAATGCTTGCAGTAGTCACCGTCTACCCAAGGAAAAATAATCATGTTGAGTTTTCTTATCTCGACAACTGCCTAATCAAGTCCAGATTGGAGGCACAGTCCCATCACAACATTCATGTGGTCATTACTTGCTTCAACTTGTTGGGCCTAATGATAAATGAAACAAAGTTAGTACTCACACCAGTGCAGTCCATACAGTTTATAGGGGCTCAAATTGACTCAATGGTTGCAAGAGTTTCCTTGCCCACTGCAAGGTTCAAGATCAGGGACTTGGTCCAAAAAACTGTGCATGATGCCGTAGGTAATAGCATACGATTGCCTCCAGTTGCTCGGCCACATGGCAGCAGCAACTCAGTGGTCCCCAATTCATGTCTGTTCATGAGGTGCCTACAGGGTTAGTTCAGTCTGTAGACCATGCTGAGCCATCACCCCCTTACCAAGTCTCTTTCCATCCTGCCCATGGTAAAAAATGCACTACTATGATGGACAAAAACACAGAACTTACGTACAGGGATTCAGTTTCAGCCACCAGAGCCTTCCACCGTCATTACAGCAGATGCCTCCCTCACAGGCTGGAGGAGCACATGGGAAATCTACCACAGGGGTTCTGGATTCCAAAAGAAAGGGCTCTTCACATAAATGTAGAAATAAGAGTTGTAAGACTAGCCTGCCAACACTTCTTTCCAGCAATAGCACACAAGCACGTCACGATATATACCAGAAACGTTGCCAGCATTTTTATATAAACAGACAGGGAGGAGCCCATTCCCATGCCCTCTGTGGAATTGGTGCCTTTCCCATGCCATCACTCTCAGCATATCATCTACCAGGCGCATTGAATACCACAGCCGACACATTAAACAGATCGCTAACTCAACATAATGAGTGTCAGACCAGCAAACATTTGATGTGATCTTTGTGCACTGGGGGTGCCTTTTAGTATATCTTTTTGCAAGCACCAACAAAAAATGTCCCTTATCCTGCTTCAGAGCAGGCATACGCAAAGGCTCCCGCAGAGATCCTCTCACTGCTCCTCTGTGCCTTTCTGTGCCTTCCCTCCCATTCCCCTTCTCCTTCACATGATACTCAAGATAAGAAGGGACAACACCAGAGTCATTCTGATAGCTCCATGCTGGTTCAGACTACCCTGGTTCCCTTTCCTCATCAGAATGACACTGTTTCTGCTGATTTCCCTGCCATGCAACCCCAGGCTGTTGTATCAATCAGGTGTACAGACCCAACACCAGTGGTTCCTCAGACTCCACCTAAAGGTTTAGTACCTGGATGGCTCTCAGGCAGAGTTACAATGTTCTGACCAAGCATGCAACATACTTTTACACAGTTATGCTACCTCAATTAGGAAAACATAGTCTAACAAGTCGGCATGTTTTGTACATTGAGCCACCTTGCCTAACACATCTCTTGAGACTGTCCCATTGCCTGTTGTCCTTGCCTACTTCCTGCATTTAAAGCAGTCCAACCTTTCCATGAGCTCTATTAGGGTGCACCTAGCTGCTATAACCATATTCCATTAAAAAATAGACAACACAATTTTGCCCATCCAATAGCAAAGAGCTTCATAAAGGGCCTACAGTCATTATACCCTGATATAAATCAACCAAGGGAGCCATGGAATCTTCATCTTGTCCTCAACGTGCTCACCAATCCTCCAGGTACTGCGCATGGTGAGTAATCTTTGTTTGCTGAAGTTTGCAGACTACTTCAGATTTGATATTAGAAGTGTGAGTGCTCCTTTCCTCTGGAGGAGAGAGGATAAAAGATAATCCATTGGATATTCTATCCCTCATATTTACATATTGCATGTGGAAATGGATTAACAATTTCTTAACTCATAGTAAAACTAAAATTAGAAATTTCTGTTTTCTACAAATAGGCACAAGAAGGGAATTTTGTGACCTTATCTAGAAATTTTCAAATAAGAAAGTTTTAAAATGATTTAGGGTAATCACTAAGGGTATGTCTACACTACCCCACTAGTTCGAACTAGCGGGGTAATGTAGGCATACCGCACTTGCAAATGAAGCCCGGGATTTGAATTTCCCGGGCTTCATTTGCATAAGCGGGGCGCCGCCATTTTTAAAACCCCGCTCGTTCGAACCCTGTGCCGCGCGGCTACACGGGGCACGAACTACCTAGTTCGTGCCCCGTGTAGCCGCGCGGCACAGGGTTCGAACGAGCGGGGTTTTAAAAATGGCGGCGCCCCGCTTATGCAAATGAAGCCCGGGAAATTCAAATCCTGGGCTTCATTTGCAAGTGCGGTATGCCTACATTACTCTCCTAGTTCGAACTAGGAGGGTAGTGTAGACATACCCTAACTTATTGGAATATCTGGTTTAAAGTTGACGTATGTGCGGGAGGGGTGGGGAGAAAGTCGAAGTACCTGAAACAATATTACAGGTATCGGTAGACTAAGTTAGGAGCTCCCTCTAGTGGTTTATTGTCTTACTGTAAATTGTTTCATTTTACAGTTAAATACATTCCAGTGGTTTCCATCATGTCATTCTTTGGATAATGCAAACATTGCAATAGAAACTATACACAATATATACAGGATTAAATATTTTTCCTTTAAAACTCCATGTCAGATGTCTCCCTTTTCATCTGAAATTTAAAATAATTGAATTTTAGGATAATGCATTTAATGGCCTGTTCAGATCAGTTACTTTAAAAATAATGGAGGTCACTGTTGCTAGCCTTGCCGATGAATTGTGTGTACATAGAATGATGGTGGGGCAAGTACCACGGGAGATGAGGGTTCAGGTTCCAGCTCTGCCTCAGACTTCCTGTGACAATGGGCAAATCACTTAGGCTCTCTCTGTATTATCTCTCCATGTGTAAAATGAACAGTGATACTCCCCTACCTCAGAGGAGTGTTAAGACACTAGCTAACATTAAAAAGATTGGGATGCTCAGATACTGTGGTGATGGAGTTATACAAGTACTTTAGAATAACTATAATTGAAACTAGTAATAGAGATGTAGCCGTGTTAGTCCTGCTTTTTGTTTCAGCTAGACTAGACTATGTAGCACTTTAAAGACTAACAATATGGTTTATTAGGTGATGAGCTTTCGTGGACCAGGCCCACTTCCTCAGATCAAATTGTGGAAGAAAATTGGCATGACCATATATACCAAAGGGATACAATCAAAAAAGTGAACACATATAAAAAGGACAAATCAAATTTCAGAACAGAGGGGGGATGGGTGGGGGGGAAGGTTAATGTCTGTGAGCTAATGATATTAGAGGTGATATTGAGGAAGCTATCTTTGTAATGGGTAAGGTAATTAGCAGTCTCCAAGCTTCAGCTGAAGCCAACAGGTTCTATCAAGCCTGCCACACTCAGCTGTCTGTTGGAGAGTTCAACAGCCATCACACAGACTGAGAATATAAGAAGGAATACACCAGAGGTCCCCAACATGGTGCCCGTGGGCTCCATGGCGCCCGCCGGGGCATTTATGTGCACCCGCTGCGTGATCAGAGCTGGCCTTGCCCCGGGCACGTGGCGCATGCGCGGCACCGGCCCTGGGCACGTGGTGCATGGATGGCCCCGCCCCTGGGTGCTCGTCAGCCCCAAAAGGTTGGGGACCACTGGTATACACTAATGGTGAACATCTTGCAGACTGGACATTTTGAAATGACTTTGCTCTTATCCGTGCTGCTAAGCAACAAGGCCTAGTCTGTTAATTCTAGATGGGATCTTGACTACTCTCCTGATTTAGACTGCATCAGCTCAGTTCATGGCCATCTTTAGCCAACAACATGCCACGTCTTGGATAACTTTCCTCACAGCCAACATAGACCATTGCTAATCCATATCTGGCTATAGCTCCCAGTTGTCCAAAAAGAAGTGGTGGAACTTTGGAAAGCCCAACTATGAAAAATACTGAGCAGCACTGGAGAAGAGACTCTTGACGATATCAGTCCGGCATATTTCAGAAAACAAGATCTAATGTTGCTTCTGTGGTGCTATCTACAAAATAGCCTGTAGAGCCATCCCATGCAGTTGCTGCCTGGTCTACATCTCCCTGTCTTGATGAGGAGAGCACGGCTTTGCTCAAGCAGCATGAGACATCTGGTAACTGAGAGGTTGCTGACCATCTGATAGAATCATTAGATTCTGCTTGCCGAGCCATATGGGAGGAGATGACTGAGAGGATGTGTTTACATGCTCCAACAAGTTTTGGAGTCTGCTCCAAAGCTATTGAGCCATGCAGCAGCCACCTGCATTTAGGTGACCTATAGTGACACCCAACCAGGTACTTAAAGTGGCCAGAACACCTTTGTAGAAAAGGTGTGAGGAATGAAAAACCTGTTTTATTAGAAGCTGCCCAGAATCATTCACTGTAACACAGCTGTAACAGACACTGGGTAGCATCAAGTGTGGAAACTGGTGTGCTGTGGTTGAGTTCTGCACACCAATAAGGAGTCGATGGCCACATACCAAGCTGATAGATACACAGTTGCATGCCACTACGTGCATTATGTCTGGAATTCTGCATCCAATGCCACCTTTGTGATTTCCAGTTCTGAGCAATGTTGCTCCTCCTCAATATCAAATGAGAATTTTGACACTGGCCAGTTACTAGAGAAAGTATGTGCCAACCCAAGCTTGCTGCTGCACAATGACTTTAATTAAACTGCCAGCTGCAAGTTTTTGCCATCACATCATGATCTCAACTGGTGTGTCAAGATGTTGGAGTGGAAATACTCTGGCAAGAGGAATTGATATCTATTACATTCCCCAACCAGTCCTTCATCACTGATCCCATAATCTACCCATCTGTTTTTGACCTGCCGTGTCACTAGTGGTGGCTGTTGAGAAGATTCCAGACTGGGCCAAGTTTCTGTGCAGCAAACCAGTATTGCTGGGATGTTTTGTGATAGCCTTTTGTGCACTGCAGTGCAACACAAATAGTGATGTATAGTGTCAATGAATGCCTGCTGACTAGGTTCAGCGGTGATCTAGAAGAACTCCATCATGCCACTGATGATGCCATCACTTGGCTAGGTGACTACATACACACTAAAAAAGTGCTGGTTGTAGTTTACAGCTGGGATGCTTTTAGGTGGTGATTTTTTTTATGGCTATAGGACTTCACATTTCTGTGCTGCATATTATAAATACCATTCAAATGCACTAAATTCACAGATGTGCAAAGGCAGGAAAACCTGGCAAATCTACCAAACAAAATAAAGGATTGGACTTATTTTCTAATCAGTATTTTTATATAAGAAATTACTTAGAACATTTTGTGTCAGGAGCTCAGTACTTTTTTTTTCATTTTTGTTTTGTAATGGAATGCCATGATAGCTCTGTTATCAGACATTTTATTTTGCTTCTGAAAGTGATTTAAAACTCTTCCAAGAGGATATCTTAGGCTTAAACGTAAAGAAAAATTACACTGAACTGTTCCATGGGGCTGCACTGTAATCTCAAGAGTCTGTTGCACTTAAAGATAGAGATTTAGTGCAGTGATGGTGGTGCTCCTTTTGAATTACAAGAGAGGGAAAGAAATTTTATGGAAAAAAGGCAGTGAAAACGGACAGGTAAAACTAGCTGTAAGATTTTCACAAAGGTGGCTGATCACTAAAATAATTAATCTTGGTTTAGTCTGAATTTTAAATTCTCTTCAGAATGCCATCTATAATTTGTACTCATTATTAAATATTCAAGGTGTGTGTGTGTGTGTGTGTGTGTGTGTGTGTGTGTGTGTGTTAACTCAGTGATTTACTAATATGGGGTGCTATATGATTTTTATTTTTATTATTTTACACACACACACACACGTATCTTGCAGATTTTTAGTACATACTTTTCCAGTGATCTGAGTAAAACTTTAATGGTTGAGTCACAAATTCCTGAAAAATGACTCCTCTTAGAAAGGCTGATAACCTTAGCTACAAAGGTGTAAATAACGTCACTGTAACATATTCTGCTTTTGTGATTCTGAAGATATAAGCTAGAGCACTGAGGCCAACAGTCAACATAAAGCATCTTGGGGACATGCAAATTCAGAAGACCCAGCAGACTGTGAAGGAGATATGTTCCTAGTGAGTTCACAATCAATGACACAAATAATATGTCATTAGACTGCAAAGTTTTTACTTCTCAAGGATGAAAAAAGCTTATATGCTGAATTCAGTCCTATGAAGAGCTTTGAACAGGGGAACAGACAGCCTTGCCAGCCCCTGGACAAAGTGGAGGGTGGCTCCAGAAGGGGCGGGGTCTCAGGTGGAAGGGGCAGGACAGGGTTCAGCCAGACCTTAGCACTGCCTGGATTGTGGCATGTCTTCTTCCTTCCCTCCCTCCCCCTGACCACAGTACTGCCTGGTGCTTGTTGCATATTACAGGCAGTCCCCGGGTTACGTACAAGATAGGGACTGTAGGTTTGTTCTTAAGTTGAATTTGTATGTAAGTCGGAACTGGTACATATTGTAGGGGAAACTCTAGCCGAACATTTCTCCAGAGCTCAGTTTTATTCTCCCACACCTCACTTCCCTCAGTCCTTTATTCTCAAGCTGAGGTGTCTGCTGAGAAAAGCCGCTCCGCATCTCCCTGGTCTGCTGGAGGGAGGGGCGGGGGGCGCTAGCTTCACATCTCCCTGGTCTGCTGGGGGGAAGCAGCTAGTGCGGGGTTGCCTCACCCCGTTTGTAAGTAGGGATCCGATGTAAGCTGGATCCATGTAACCCAGGGACTGCCTGTACTCCAGTTGCAATTTAAAGGATGCGGGGCAGTAGCAGTGGTGGTGGCCAGGAGCTTCAGGACCTTTTTAATTGCCAGGTTCTGGGGCAGTTGCTTCCTTTGTTCTCTCCCCACCCACATTGGCAGGCCTGGCTCAGAATCAAAATTTGAAATACAATTCTTAAATATTGTACTTGATTATATGCATTTTGAAACTGTACAGATGGTTCAGTCCTTTAAGAGTTGTTAGTATTAGCTTGTCATACAGTGGAAAAACGCTTACCCATTTTGTTTACATTAACTGCCTTCCAGCCAGTCACACTGTTTGAATGTCTCCTGATCTCTATTCATCCTTTTAGCTGATGGACATTTTTGTGTCTTATTGTGCTTCATCAGCTTCCCACTAAGGAATCATTTGAAACTGAAGGCTGTGGTTTAAAGATGGGAACTTTACTCCTAAGCACTAAAAAAACAGTACACATTAAAAAGCTTGCAAATCCTGGACTAGTATGTGGTTGAATATCTGTCTATACCCATAAATATTTTATAGATACTTCATATTATGAAGCAACACAAATATGCTCCATATATTAAGACATCATGAGTAATGCAAAAAGATGAAAAGCACCATCGTTACTTTGCACCATAAAATCAATTAAACTGTACTGATGGCTTAATCTCTTTGCCTGTGAGTGTAAGGTGACATTATTAAAATGTTTAGCTTCTTTATAAGTCATGTGCCAGTTCATTGGTTTAACCATTTGAAAGACCTTCAGAATAGCTGCCTATGTATAATTACTAGGGCAGGATGGTTCATAGAAATGGAATATAGTCTTTTATTTCTAGATCACAGGTTCAAGTCTGCCGAAGGTTGGTAATGATAGTATTCATGGACTTTAAGGCTATAATGGACCATTATGATCGTCTAGTCTGACTTCCTGCACATTGCAGGCCACAGAACCTCACCCAACCACTCCTGTAATAGACCATAACTTATGGTTGAGTTACTGAAGTCACCCAATCTTGATTTAATGAATTCAAGTTACAGAACATCCACTGTTTACTCTAGTTATAACCAGCAAGTGGCCCATTTATGCCTTGTCCCATGCTGTAGAAGGGGGTCGCTGCCAGTCTGCCTTAGGTAAAAATTCATGTTTGGATTGTTTAGTGGCCTATGTGAAGTCAGTGTAAGGTTTTTAAATTCTAAACAAAACGAATACCACATTGTTTCAAATGCCTTCCTTCGCTTTCCATTTCCTCTCCAATTCTCAACAGTGTAATTAGAAAAGAACTTTGTGATGGCATTTCTAGAAAAAGGATGGCTCCTGTTGGTTGAGCACTGTGGAGGATCAATCAGCCAGTAGGCATTAGGTTTGCCTACTCAAAGCTGCGTGTGAAAGGGAGGGCTTCATTTTCTAGGGGTGTCAGTGTTGACACTTCTTTCTTTTTGTAAAAAATGTAATAAAACAAGATCAAATGTTAATAAAAATGACTGCTTGCTTTCTTCCCAGTCACACTCCTCTTTTCCTCTGTTTTCACTCTGACTTAGTTGCAATAGCAAGTTCCTATTCCTAAAGACAAGTTTCTAAATGCAGTTAGATTTAGTGTCAAATTGCTAAACATTATATAAGCCTGATTGTGTGAAGTAAGTGTAGGAGTTAGTCACACATGAAAATGGTAACTGTGCCTTAAGATATTATTAAAAATGCTGAATATTTGCTGCAAAATAATTCCAAGTTTTTTAAGAGTGACTTGAGGGTGAATTTATTTAAAATCAAATAACTTGATGTTCATTTGAGTGAATGTTCAGAACCTGTTAGTCACAAAACTGTAATTTTTTAGCAATATTCCTTGAAGAAAAATGTGTCATTATATGGCAGATGGTTGTAAATAATAACACAGTTTTTTATATAAGCAACATTATCCAAATGTTTTCTTTAAAAACGGACCTTGGCTCCCTTCTTGTAAATATTTTACTAAATAGCAATTTAGGTTTCATTAATTACATATTTTGCTTGCAAGAGTTAATTGGATATATATTGAGGCAATTGTGCATTACCAAGTAGTGAAATGTATATATTTGCTTAAGCTACTGGATTTCAATGTATCCAAATGAAAGTTGTTCTTACTGTAATGAAGATCACAGCTTATGATGGTGTTTTTTCAAGGATTGACCACAAAACAGTGTCTGCAGTGGACAAGCAGAACAGCCTACTTAAAACATAAAATTGCATTTAGATATCCTTGTTTGGTTGGATTTTGGCTAAGTTATACTTAGTTCTCACAAAAGTAAAGAAAGCAGGGCAGAATCCAGTGGACATTCCTTTGCCCTATTCATATAGAGGTAATCTGATGTTAGGAACTTTAGGTGTGTGTATCTTCCAAAGGGAAGAACTTCTTTCTCCATACTAGTTCATAGTGTAATGAAAGTACTGTTTAACTTGTTTTGCCAAAATTTATGTGCGCGTAATAGAAAACTGATCTTCAGTCTTCCATTTATCTCTCTTATGCAAAGTTTTATACATTCTAATGTGCCTTCTACAAATTTAAATGTAATGATTTCATTATCCTTTTCCACGTTTAATTCACTCTTTGATGTCACAACAATGCCTAACAATTATACCAGTCCCTATGTGCCCACTCGTGTCTTTGTGGTTTTCCCCTATGGAGCCTCTGTGTGTGGAGTGATCTAGTCTGTCTAAGGCTCCACTTTTGTTCATTAGTAGTCCATGAAAAGCTACTTTTCCATGACTTGTTTACAAATGGATGGTGGTGGGATGAGGAAAAAAGGAGAGAAAAATAAGCCATTTTTTAAAAAAAGCATCTTAGATTGGTTGTTCTTTTGAATCTTTGAGGATATCTTAAGTCTGTCTCCTAGGTTAGTAGTTGTTCCTGAGTCAAGGATTGTCTTGATTATTGATTTTTGTATAATGCCAGACCCTATCTGTGTGTGTGTGTGTGTGTGTGTGTGTGTGTGTGTGTGTGTGTGTGTGTGTGTGTATATATATATATATATATATATATATATATATATATATATATATATATATATATTAAAAAAAAATTCAGTTGGCATACTACTGAGATTCTTTCAATTCTCTAGAACTCTGGTAAACTTTATATAATTACTGAGTTTATCTAGCATTAATGTTAGGGATGTTAAAATGCATTTTTTTTTGGTAAATGTGTAACTTAAAATTTTCAGTGGTTACACGTTTACCCATATGGGGAGGAGGTAGAAAGGTGGTTCCCTGTGAGCACCGGCTCCCACTTGCTTCCCCCCTCCCATATTGTTGCCTTTGATACAGAGGCATCAGCTTATGGAGGGGGAAAGGGAGGGTGGCCTTGCATGTAACTGTGAAGGTTAAACAATGAGCCAAGGTTCATTGGTTAACCGTTTAAACATTTGTACACTCACATCCCTAATGTACATCTACAAATGTACTCTGGGTCATCACATATGGTGTTATTGCAGTATTTAGAGCTGTTACAATGTAAAGATTTTGCTTTTACAGTATGTTATCTGTGACGGGGCAGACGGCCCAACCACGCTGCCCTGCACTGAAAAGGAAGCTGGGCGGGGGGTAGAGCGGCCCGAGGGGGCACCGGGCGGCAGCAAAGAGGCCGCAGAGAAACCCGGGGCCGGGCCGACCACGTTCAAGGCTGCCGCAGCCGAGGATCCGCGGCCCAGGCAAGCGCACCCGGATGACGTCCCTTGTGACATCATCCGGGGATCCCGGAAGGGCGGGGCGACGTGCGCGGGGGCGGGGCCAACCGGGGATGCTAAGCCGCGGCCCTTTCAAAAGGGCCTGAGACAGGATGCTAGAGGAGAGGGCGGCAGAGAGGAGGAGCGTCCTTCCACCCCCCCCCCCCGAGGAGGCGACTGGCGGTAAGCTTATCCCCATTCTGGGGAAAGGGACTCTGACGGGGGAGAAGTGGCCCAGGGCAGGGCCGTGGTCCCCATGAGTGGAGGGTTTAGGGGTCTCAGCCCCCTCCACTGGTAAGGGATAGATATCCCTGCCTTAGGGCCCTGGGCCGGGGCTCGGAGAGAGGGAGGGCCCGAGCCCCCTCCCCGGCCCCGAGTGAGCAAGCGAGTCTAAACGCACTAATATATACATATAAATCGAAAAGACCCTTCGGGGATCATAGACACGGGACGACACCCCACCCGAACTCGGGGAGGGTTTGGGATGAACCGGTAACAGTATCCTACCATAAAACACTTCATGTACCACAGAATAAAATTTGATACATTTTGTTTAAACTTAGACTCAGGTCAATTGGATTTTAGGTAGAAAACCCACAAACGCATAAATACTCCTAGAAAATTATTGAATCATATTTATGTGCTGTTTCTAATATCTCTTCAAATGCCAAAATATCTTTTATCATGGTAAAGAATACTAGTTTTTATTGATAAAAAGCTGGGGTTATTTTGGGTTAATTAAAAGGGTTAAAACATTTCTAATATTCTACTCTTGTCCAAAAATACTACAGGAGGAGAATAATCACCTAAAATGTGGAGGCCCACTTAGAGGAATTGGTACTGATTTTTTCCTTCCAGTGCAAGGATTTGCCCCTTCAAAGAGGGAAGAACTTGCTAACCCTGCTACCCCTTAGGAGCCCTTCCTTCTACAGCCTTTTAAGATCCTTTTTGCTATTCAAGTACTCTACATCCTTCCACCAAGTTGTGCAGGTCTACCCTCTCTGGAAGTATCCATGTTATTTTTATTAATGTTAACTTCTTCTAGGACCTGGTTTCTGCCAGACATCTGCCATATTCCAAGAGCTTCAGCCCTTCTCCTAGAGTATAAATCGAAAGGAGCATTGAACACAAAGTGTGTGTAGGTTTTTTTGGTAACAAATTCTCTTAAACTGAAAATTTGCCTCATCTGACTTAATGGAAATTTTAGTATCAAAATACTGCCAATTGACCAGGCTAATGTATGAAGTGTTAATATGAAGTGAATTTGTATGTCAACTTTAAAGACTTTGGAAGATGAAAGGATAATGGCGAGGATGATAGACTTAATCATAATAGCTTTTCCTGCCTAACCCTTCATGTTAGGTTCTGAATGACCACTAGGTAATTTCTACTCTCTTCTGATGCTGAATATATTACTAGCTTGTTAATGAAATATTGTATAAGCTGTATTACTCTTTTGTCAGCACTGTGAGGGCCAAAAAGTATCCTTTGGCTTCATTTATAAAACACCAGTGTAAAAAATAATATTTAGTCATGCTCCTGGAGGGATGATTCTGAATAGTTGGTTGGCATACTGTGGTTAAATAAAACCTACTTACATAATTTTCTCTTTACAGTAAGTGTTCTGAAATATTTTTTTAAATAGTTGAGAAGTTCCCAGTACAGCCATTCTGACAAATGAGTGGGATTTTCCTTTTTCAGGGTTGCACATGTGTACAGGTATATGCACACGTGTACAGGTATATGCAGACATTTGCAAAGAATACTGCTCATACTCCAGTTCTAGTCTGTCAAATAAGATCAAGGCTTTTTGATGTCTATGGAAAAATAGTAGAGGGAAAAATAATATTCTAGAGGGAAGGAAAAGCTAACTTTTACATATAACTAATTTTTGGGTACCAGAAAGAAAGTGTGCGTTAACACAGTTCCTTTTCTTGCCCTGTGTGTATGTGTGAGAAATCCGAGTAATATAGTTTCCTCATTCTAGGTATCAGGCAACCAATTTGTTGTCATGGGGAGATTGTTAGATTTAACCTATTAAATAGGAAAACCCTTACAAACTTATTTTTTTTCTTTCCAGGGGAGAAATATTGGGTCACACACACAAAAAAAAAAGATTCAGAATTTTCTTCTACTACAACTACCTCAGTCTTCTCAGACATTTAAGTGATGGAGGGATGGAGAGTGTCTTTGTGCCTATCCATATCAGCTAGATAAAGATTTATTGATTGATAAAGAATAACCTCTGTTTTAAAGTACATTTTCCTATATTTTGTTCTTTAACTTGGAGTATTGTAAGTTACAGTAGTATCAGATAATTCTATTTGTTATCTTGTTGCATGAACAACTCCTCCTCCAAACCAGAGATTTAATTCAGTGTATTTGGGCAACCAAAAATAATAAAAATGATGTTTTTTTAAACAAATCTCCCACTCTTCTTTGACTGGTGGGGAGAGATCCTCATTTTTCATATTGTAATATTGTGGTACAGAGATGTTCAGTTGACATGTTCTGATGTGCTCAGGAAAACAGTAGGAAGAGCTGGCATTAGAAGATTAGGAGTTGAGTAATCCAGTGCTATTAATTATAGAAGGCATTATGCACTTGCTCTCTTATCTTTCTATTTCATAGCACAAATTAGATGATGATACAGTCAGTTGCATTTTATTAATGTCTCTATACTTGTGTTTTCAGATACCTGTCCAGTATCAGGAACTAGGAATGCTAACTTCACTTGCAATACCAGCAAACAGTCTTCACTTTCCAACTACCTCTATGTCTTCATCCTGGCACAGCTGCTGCTGGGAGTTGGAGGAACTCCCTTGTACACTGTTGGCACAGCCTTCATTGATGATAGTGTCCCAAAACACAAATCATCTCTATATATAGGTAATATTGTTTTAAAATTTAAACTGCTAGCAAATGATTCCTGAATAAGCACTTTATAAAATGGTAATTAAAAAGCCTGCTAGAAGAAAGTGATCATAAATGTTGTAAACACAACACTTCTCATTAAAGAGCTGAAGTAATAGATTTGGTTGCTTACCGATTTTTAATATAGACATTGTTTCTGCAGTGGTTTCTTTTTGGAAACAGGCACGCTGATGCTTATTATCTCAGCTGGTTGGAAATTTTGTTGAATGGCTATTTTTATTTAATAGGGGCGGATGAGGAGAAATCCTACAATATCTAGAACAATTCACCTAATCTTTTATTTTCTTATGTAACTAACATAAGTTGAGAAATTGAGATTTTAACATGGTACTAAACTGCTCATATTTAAACTAGCAGTAGCTAGAGTTGGCATCTACTCTCAAATAGAAGAGCCAAACTGTCATAGCTAAAAACTATCTATTCAGCAGCCACTTCCTACTGTATTTGTTGGAAACCAAAAATGTAGACACCGTGTAGATTCAAGCAGTAGGGTTTATTACACACAGTGCTGGTAGAGTGCTACCTGGCCACTTGGGCTCAGCGGACACTGCCAAGTAAATGATTATAAGATACTATAAAGGGGGCTGATGGGTGGAGTGAAACAACGGGGTGGGCGTGCCCGAGCCCTTGGATAGGTTCTAGCAGCAAAATATTATGAGCCAATAAGCCAAAAATCTAAAAGATTGCATAGTAACTCCGCCCACGGCTCAGGTTAACACAATTGCGAAACACAAATATATGTCCCCATTCTTCCCCCCAAAATGTGCAAGGCATAACTACATTCCGCTTGGGATGCATAGGAGTGGCAACGGTGTTTCCCCGATAAGTGATAGGTATGGTCCATAGGTGCTTATCTAAGGGTATAGAGCAAAAAACAAATCAAAATAAGATACGCAGCAAGCAGTTATTTAAAGTATATCTTTAATAGATTTGCAAGTTGGGCTTGTGAAGGGGAGCACTATCTCTAGTTCCTTAGCAACGATTCGTGGTTGACCTTGAGAAGGCAGCTGTTGTTTCTTTCTCGGGAGAATGGCCCAGACTCTGAGGCCCCTTCCAGGGCTTTGGCTTTGAATGGGTGTGTGAAACTTATGATATGAGAGTTTAGTTATGATTTCCTACTTAATATTATGCTTCTTTGGCTCTCTACTTTAGGATAAACAGGCAGGGTTGCTTTTTTATGCTCATCCTTTGTTCCCACTGAACTCAAGGCTTTAGCCAGGCCAGTTAGGCCTTCTGCATCTTCGGCCAGCTGAACAGCAGGCCTCTAGAAAGTTTAGCCAGAGACAATAGTTTAAGGGCCTGCTGGCTATCACAGTGGGTTAAAACCTGTTCTTACAGTATTGTTTAATGGTTGCATCATCTTTCCTCATTCTGGAGCAGTAGTTAGATCACACTTGAGTGGTGCTTCAACCCCATATGCTAGGCTGTAAGGTGAAGTGCTGAGAGCAGTGTCTAGCCCTATGGAATTGGAGCTGCTGCTGCAGGGTGAATGTTGGCTCACTCTCCAGGCTCCACATACCCAGGATGAGGAGTGCTTCTGTGGATGGTTGGTAGCCTCTCAGTGCTTCGTGTGTTGGCCCCTTTGAATCGAGACTACATCTGCTCCACGTGGTACCCTGTGACAAAGCAACTCACATGTTTTTTCCCCTCTATTTTATAGTGGTCAAGCCTTCCTCTACACTTACCAAAAGAATTCCTTCAATCACCATAATTTACTTGTGAATTCAGCAGTCACTTCTTTCCTCAGGTTAATAAAGGAGCAAGTTAATTGTGTTGAAATATTGTTCAAGTTTCTTTTAATAATATGCTGCAGGACAGTTCATGTAACTAACGCTAGAATTAGATTTAATTAAGGTTTCAGTTCTGTGCTCAAATGTCCATCCAGAATACTTAAATCTATAATCCTTATTCTACTGGCTCTAGGGAAGCATTTTCAAATTAGTTGATTTCCTCAAAACTAATCAATCAATTAAACTTGTACTGTACCTTTGAACTTTAACATGAAAGTTGTTCAAAATTGTTTGATGCTTATATAGTTATTCTAAAGAGTGGTTCTGAGTGCACAAATTCTGTCAGACCTGTTTTGAATTCTGTTGGACTGCTCACATGATGGAGGGGGATGGGAGGAGGGAGGAGAGGGAAAAATTTGACACACACTAGAATCATAGAATCATAGGACTGAAGGGACCTCGAAAGGTCATCGAGTCCAGCCCCCCGCCCTCAAGGCAGGACCAAGCTCCGTCTACACCATCCCTGACAGATGTCTATCTAACCTGTTCTTAAATATCTCCAGAGAGGGAGATTCCACCACCTCCCTTGGCAATTTATTCCAATATTTGACCACCCTGACAGTTAGGAATTTTTTCCTAATGTCCAATCTAAACCTCCTTGCTGCACTTTAAGCCCATTACTCCTTGTCCTGTCCTCAGAAACCAAAAGGAACAAATTTTCTCCTTCCTCCTTGTGACACCCTTTTAGATATTTGAAAACCGCTATCATGTCCCCCCTTAATCTTCTTTTTTCCAAACTAAACAAGCCCAGTTCATGAAGCCTGGTTTCATAGGTCATGTTCTCTAGACCTTTAATCATTCTTGTCACTCTTCTCTGTACCCTTTCCAATTTCTCCACATCTTTCTTGAAATGTGGCGCCCAGAACTGGACACAGTACTCCAGCTGAGGCCTAACTAGTGCAGAGTAGAGCGGCAGAATGACTTCACGTGTTTTGCTTACAACACACCTGTTGGTACAACCTAGAATCATATTTGCTTTTTTTGCAACAGCATCACGCTGTTGACTCATATTCAACTCGTGGTCCACTATGACCCCTAGATCCCTTTCCGCCATGCTCCTTCCTAGACAGTCGCTTCCCATCTTGTATGTATGGAACTGATTGTTCCTTCCTAAGTGGAGCACTTTGCATTTTTCTTTATTAAACTTCATCCTGTTTACCTCTGACCATTTCTCTAACTTGCTAAGGTCATTTTGAATTATGTCCCTATCCTCCAAAGAAGTTGCAACCCCACCCAGTTTGGTATCATCTGCAAACTTAAGCGTACTCTCTATCCCCATATCTACATCATTGATGAAGATATTGAACAGTACGGGTCCCAAAAAAGACCCTTGCGGAACTCCACTTGTTATCCCTTTCCAGCAGGATTTAGCACCGTTAACAACAACTCTCTGACTATGGTTATCCAGCCAATTATGCACCCACCTTATCGTGGCCCTATCTAAGTTATATTTGCCTAGTTTATCAATAAGAATATCATGCGAGACTGTATCAAATGCCTTACTAAAGTCTAGGTATATGACATCCACCGCTTCTCCCTTATCCACAAGGCTCGTTATCTTATCAAAGAAAGCTATCAGATTAGTTTGGCATGACTTGTTCTTCACAAACCCATGCTGGCTATTCCCTATCACTTTATTACCTTTCAAGTGTTTGCATATGATTTCCTTAATTACCTGCTCCATTATCTTCCCTGGGACAGACGTTAAACTGACCGGTCTGTAGTTTCTTGGGTTGTTCTTATTCCCCTTTTTATAGATGGGCACAATATTTGCCCTTTTCCGGTCTTCTGGAATCTCCCGTCTTCCATGATTTTTCAAAGATCATAGCTAAAGGCTCAGATACCTCCTCTATCAGCTCCTTGAGTATCCTGGGATGCATTTCATCAGGACCAGAATATTCAAGAAATATCTGTAGAGCAGGAAAGTGTTGCAAAATGATTCCAGTGGAGTTTTTAAAACAAATAAAAAAGTAATTTGCTCATTAGATTTCATTGCTAGCTCTAAAACCAAATCTAAAGGGCCAGTGCTTTTGAAGAGTTGATGACATAGATTTCTAGACTTCAGATTAACATCTGAATTTACAGAAGAAAAAAGTAGTGTCATCTTAAAAAGTAGCCTATTTTAACAACATAACAAAATTAAAATATGTATTAAATAACTAAGTACGTTCATATTTCCATTTTTGAATTATAATAAAATATCGGCAGAGATATGTGCTTGTTTTTGAACTTGGGGACCTGTTTTTAATTAAGCTTTTGTTAGGCACAGAAAGGCCTCTGGTACATCATATTTTAGGTATTTACCAAATTTATTTGTTTTATGTTGCATTCTTTTCTTTCCATTTGCACATTTTAAGTGCATTCCAAAACAAAAGTTTAATTTGATATGAAAGGAAAGTAACTTGATTTCTACTGACATTTTATGATGCAGACTAGCCGTTATTAGACAGATAAAACTCTCTGTCCCATATGCTCAGAAGTTAGAATTCCCATTCATGATTTGTTGGTCCTTTAAAGTTTTATCTTAAGTCTCCTGGATCTAAGGGTCCTACCAGTTTTGGTAGACATCCTGGCTTCACTGAAGTCATTGGGAGTTTTTCAGTACGGTCAGTGTTTTACGTTGGGTCTCTAAGGAGATAATTCCGGTAGCATTAAATAGCTAAGAAACATAGTCCTACCCCTTAGCATATTGAATCCAGAAATGCAGGCCTGCTCATGGGGAGAGGGAGGAGGAGCTAAAGGTTGCAGTTGCCCTGGGGCTTAGCAGTTTTCAAAGGGACCCAGAGCTCCAGCATTGCTGTAATAACAGTGGTGGCAGTTGGGGGTCTGGACCCTTTGAGTAGCTGCTGGAGTGCTGCTCTGAGGACTTGGGGGGGGGGGGGGACGACAGTGACGGGCTCATCGCAGTCTGTCCCCAGCTCTATACCTTCTGAGGGCACAGAGCTGGGGCTCCACACACACCATGTTGTGGGGCCCATGGTAGCTGTCCTCCCTGCTGCAGCAATGTCGGCCTATAAGAAAATTGCTAGGCCAGATCCCTGATTCAACAAAACTGAAAAAAATTATACATGTAACCCTTCTTCCAAGTAGTGCTGGCAGTAGCCAGGGACGGGTTCAATATCTAGCAGTCCCTTTTCATCCATCTTACACAGAACTGGCTTGAGCCCCCACCCAGTAGCCTGGGAAATTCACACACCTCTGGGCGCCTCTGAGAGGCAATGCTTTCCCACTCGCAAGCACAGAGTCTGGGTGTAGAAAAGGGGAGAGAGGTCATATGAAAGAGGGAGAGAGGTCACATGACATTAGCTTGGGAAAATACCATGAACAGAGTTCATAACCCCCCCCCCCCCCCACAAGTAACTGTCCCAGCTTACATTCACTTACCCAAATTTCTCTGTATGCCGATCCACCCAGTCAATGTGGACCCCGACACATCACTCTAATGACTCCACTTATTGAGCCTGAGGCCATGCCACCTTTGTGCTGATTCTGTGGTCCTCTTGTTCCACCAGCCTCTTCTTCTGCTGGCCGCCTGCCACTGTTCCTAGCAGTGGCCCGCCATGACCGCCAGGTGCCTTGTTGGCCACCAGCCGGTTGTTCCTGCCAGCCACCTTGCTGGCCAGCTGCTGGCCATTTCCGCCAGCCGCTGCTCCTATCAGCTGCCCACTGGTCACAATGGATCTGGCTCCAGGCCAAACCAGTGATTTCAACTCTTAGCCGACACCTAGTCTGACTAAAAGATTCCAGCTTCCAATGGAATAACAAAAGACTCCTGATGGAGTCTGCTTTAGGTCTACCTTAAAACAGGGAGGAAAAGAAACAGGTTGAACCAGTCTTACAGCTCACACCTGGCAGGCTAGCACAAGCCTTCCTCCTCCCCCCCCCCCCCCCCAACTCAGTTCACTCAACTCTGGAAAGGGAAGGCTTGTTTATCTGAGACCCCTTACAATGATGGTGTCTCTCCTGCAAGCACTGGTGTCATATTTTACAGTTCCTACATTTGGGGGTAGCATGGTTTGTGACCCCACAACAGACAAATTAGTTACAACATACCACATTCCATGCTAACAACTGATCCTCCATCAGCCCTGGCTGAATTGGATTTACATAAGGGCACCCTGGCTTTCTTCCCCATCCCAGCATGAGCTATATTTACATATCAACAGTTAATTATCTTGCAGGGCTAAACAACTTCAGCTAGCTGCAGTGCAGCAGTCCTTCAGTCCCTGCTTACATACAGAATTTTAGCTAAAGTCCTTTCCGCATAATTAGTCATGTATACTTAGTTGAAAGTTAATGTCTGTCTCTCTGTTCTCCACCATAGTGTAGGATACTCTGATATTGTGGCAATTAGGCCTTAAAAAGACTAAGAGCATACTTTATACTGAACAGAGGGTTAGCTAATTTGGATTAAAATAGCTATTAAGACATATTAACTTGTAGACATAATAGCAGCTCAAGTTAAAGTATATAGAGCTGCTGACACAAGTTAAAAGAGGAGTTGTTGATTCTTCACTGCTGTTTAATCAAGTTGGCTAATCTGGACTAGCCTGAAATAAGAGAACCTCTTTAGATATGCTCTAAGGCAAAATCAAGAAAGCATGCTGCTTGTTATTCTCTTGCCTTGCAAAACTAGAGAGAACCGTCTGTATTGCTGCTTTGGGCAGACAAAATAGCTCTCCTTCTCCCCCTCAATGACTTAGCAAGTTATACTGAAAGCATACAGGGCCATTGCTCTTGAATCATTTAGACGTTCAGTAAACTGGGAGCTGTATATTTTATTATGCTTCAAGTGTTATTTATTGCTGTCAGAGCTGCTCATGCAGACATCAGCTTCTTATCCCTTCACTTTCCCACTTCCTTGGCCTTCCTCACATAAACAGAGAATGGCAATATCCAAGTCCAGAGATGTACGTAATTCAATGTGGTTAGCTTCCAGAAAGCATGAATCCAGTGTCTTTTCCTTGTTTCCTTATTTTTTCAACCTACTTCCTGTTTACTCCCAATGTATATAGTAACATTTTCAGGAGGACCTTAACCAGTCATTTTACTGAAATTTAACTAACCAATTCTAACACAGTATGACATGATTATCCAACCAATTACATTCTGCTACCTTAATATATTTACACCCAGCAAAATTATACAGCAGACAGAAACAATCAAGGAACCTGTCAGAGGCAATACAGATAAACAATAGAGAGACTAGGAGCATAATAACAAAATAATACAAAAAAGAGAATTTCACATCCTCAACTATTGATAAGTGGGTCCTTGCCAGATAGAAGGCTATCAACCTTTAAATCTTCTAGTCTATTTCCTTTATGTGGAGTCAAGTACCAAATTGTCTTATTTCAATGTGACTGGTTTAGAATGCATCCCAATTTACGGATGCCCCTGCCACTTAGCAAAAAGCCTTAAGAATAAGGCCTCTGACTACCATGTACATATACACTGATTTTGATTCTTCGTTTTTAAACGTTTGTAATTAGCAAAATGGTAAAACTACACCAAAATTCTTAAAGTATAGGCCTTTCCAGGCTTAGAATTTCCAGGCTATATATGTGTTCTCTTAATAATTTAAGTGCTAAGAGTGGTTTTTTTTTTTTTTACTTTAAACCATTTAAATTTAGGGCAAAAAATACTAGTGATAATGCTACCTAACATGGCAAGATTCAAGTGCTTTGAAACACACACACACACACACACACACACACAAAATTCGAGAAATTAGCTATTTGTTCTTCAATTCTTTCACACAATAGGGAGCAAAGTTTCCATTCCATATCACTTCCTGGACACCACAATCAGTGTCAACAGTGCAACCCAACAGATCATCATATAAAGCAATACTGCAGGTAACCACACCTGCCTTCATTGATCCAGTAGCAACCCCAATGCAGTCAAGCACAGAATATGCTCTGAGGAGAAAGTCTGGGATATACACATGAGTGCACAAAACCATTTTAATCAAACAAGGCACTCCACCAGAGAAGTAGATTGCATCATGGCAGGGCCACCCAAATAGCCAGAAGTTGTTTTAATAAAAGATGCTACTTTACCCACCTTATTTCTTAAATAATAGCTATGAGATAATGTTAAAGAGATTCATAATATAATTAAGTATATATTTTGATTTTTACAAATCTTCCATAAATCATTACATTTAAAGTCTATATGTAATTTTTCTTCCCCTGCAAATGTGTTTTGTGTGTTTGTGAACCTTTACTGTGATCTGAAATAGGCTTAATTTTTTCTTTAACTTTACATTGAAGAATTGTATATCCTAGTAAGACATAAAATGGAAAATATTTTTTTCTTTTTCTTTCTCTTTAGGAATTGGCTATGCCATGTCATTGCTGGGTCCTGCCCTTGGCTATGTATTAGGAGGGCAGCTGCTTAAAATCTATATTGATGCCCCTCTTCAAACAAGGTAAGACAGCATTCTGGTTTTCTTCTGTTCCGTGCACCGTGTGCTATTTTTATTGATCTTTTTTACCTAAATAATCTACTAAAATCTTCAGGTACTTCCTATGGCATTGTTGAGGATATGGAGGGTGAATAGCTGAGCTCAGCTTCAGTCTCTTTAATAGCTCATTCCTTCAAAGAACATTAGATTATTTGTGTTGTGGGCTTTTTTGAAAACCCTGTGGCCTGTTGGGCAACATTTTTGACTTTGATGACTTCTAAGAAAAGAGACCTAAACTCTAATCTTTTTGGTAGGGAAAAGTTACTCCTCCTAATCAGGGGCATGAGCCAAGCTTCAACTTTTGGAGATGGTGGTTATCACTTTTATTTATCATCTTTAAAGTAAGAGCAAACTTGCCTTCTAAGTACATGAATGAAGCAACTAAATTTCAGACAATCAATATTTTCTATCCAGAGAATTCCTTTAGTGATTAATATGAAGAGTGGGATCTCGCTTGTTTCATTTCAGTGGTTATGTTCTAGGATTTCCACAGTGACATTAGTTAAAATAAAAAAAAAATCTGTGTGATATATCATTCCTCAGTGACTTAGGACATAAACCAACCACTAATTTCTTGGGATTAGGAAGAAACCTCTCTCCTGGGCATGTCACATAATGGAAACTTATTCAGTGGGGATTTCTTTGTAGAATCTATTCCTGAAATGTAATAAGATACAGGACTAGATGATCACTGGACCAATCTAATATCGCAATTGGTGCAATCCTGATTTGGATGAACTATTGTTGCTTTTTCGTTTTTGTGACTTTAGCCATGCAACTTCAGTGTGATGGCACTAGTATCCAGTTCAGATTTGACTTGTATAAAAATCCACTGATGATAAAGAGATTTAAAGTTGTTTTGAATAATATTAAACATATATTTAGTGATTAATGATGTGGTGGTGACATTGCATCCTAGCAAGATCCATTTTCCCTTGCTCCCATATTAGTCAGTCCAGTACATTCTGGTTCAAGAGCCTCCATTTTGATTTGATTATTTTTATAATGTCCTGATTGATTGTATAAAAAAGTAAAACTATAACATTTAATAGGTCCAGAAAACAATGCTGAAAAAAGCATTGTACCTGATAGGCTTTTTCTTAATTCCATGGGAGAAACTGAATGCATAGCTCTTAAGGCCACAATAATCTGTGGCAATATTCTGTACGAATAGAAGATGTTTGTCATTATTATATCTACATTTTCCATATTATCTTTTCTAGCACAGAGATTGATCCAGATGACCCACGTTGGCTTGGGGCTTGGTGGATAGCATTTCTCCTGTGCTGTCTTGGAACATGGCTTCTGATAGTACCATTTTCATGTTTTCCAAAGCATTTACCAGGTAAATGTTCATTGTTAACCAACTAAGTTATAAGGGAGTTTGAGCTTTTGGCTAGCAGTACTTTGGGAATGGGTACTCTAAGGTTCTCTTCCACTCACTTAGCTTACTGTGTAACACCAAGTAAATAATTTAATTACTCTATGATTTTAGTGTGTCATTGGTAAAATAGGAATGATGTCTTGTGTTTAGAATATTAATTAAACCTGTATTACAGGTAAGTAGTGAAATTCTAGGCTTGTTGGACAGGAGGCAGACAATTGAGTGTTAGAGGGTTATTGAATGGCTTACTGGGAAATGGGATTACAAAGGAGGATTCAGGATCTAGTAGAAATAAAATGAGGGCAAGAGAAGTAGGGAATGTGGTGGTTAAAGTTTTCAAAAGAACAGTTTCCTTGTGTTACGCCCCAAGACAATAGTTAAGAGTTTAAATACATTATTTTACTTTTTCAGACTGCTCAGGACGCAATAATTCCTGCTAAATAATTCCATTTAGTCTTGTATCGTAGTCTTTGATTCAGGTGTAACCTCCTGCCTTGATGTATGGGTAGAGCAATGAAAGCTGGATTCAAGTATCCTAGGATGGGCTTACACCTCAGGAACTTTACAAAATATTTTGTTAGTAAAATGTAGTACAGGCTCTTCACAAAATATTTTAAAGCTTTCTGTGTGGGAAATGGCTGAAATAAGAAGAGAACGAAGAGTATGGGGGAAGAAATGGCCATTACAGAGTTTAGTAAATCTGAATTCTTTTTTGATGGGCCTGATACCACCAAGAATTCTCATTCTTGCCCTTGATGTTTTTGCTGTGATGCTCCAAAGCTCTATTCTCCATAGAAAAGCATTATTGATCAGTTTTGTACTTTGTATCACTGCATTGTCCAGCAAAATCTACACAAAGTCTCTTCTGGGAAATGGAGCATTTGTTGTAACATTGCATTTTAAAGATGAATTTGTTTCAAGCATTAAAAGTCACTCCTTATTTTCATTGTGTAAAATAAACTTGTTCTTTTGTAGGTACAGCAAAAATACAATCTGAAAAAGTTTCTGAAGCTCATCATGATGGAAGTGAGGCATTTGTTGAAGACAGGAATATTGGAAAAAGTTTTAAAGATTTTCCAGTTGCTCTTTTGGTAAGGTAAACAATAAATCTAGTGCAAGATTTTTAGCAGTTATTTGTTATTGAGTTTACATAATTTTTATATACTTTGACTTTCTCACATATGAACTACCAATTTCATAGAAATGTAGAAAACTTGTTCTCTTACGCAGATGCTTGCATGGGAAATAATTGCAGTACTGTTTTGGGACAACTACAGGAGTAGATACTGGATAGTGACAAAAGTATAAATGTTACATAGTAATATTCTTTTTGTAGTACAAAATATAATTTAATAACCACAGTCGAGTGGTGTTCAGAGAACTTCTACTCCTTCAAATCATGGAGTCTTAACTAAGCTTCTAAGGCTGTCACTGAGCCTTGTAATCCAACTATCTGGTTTACTCTTGGATAGAAACCCAGATATTTCACCCTGAAAACTTTCTTCAAATCAAAAGGATTTGTTGGGAAGGAGGGGCAGTCAACAGTTTTAAAGAAAATCAGACTTCATTTGTTAGCTACTACAGAGCTAACGGGTAAGAGGGGTTGGGCTTCTCTGGATGCTGTGACAGCAGGATCTGGACAGCTGTGTGGAGAGAAGGGGCAGCAAAGGTGGCATTGCTGGGGTACTGTGAAGCAGAAAAGGAGGATGTCTGTGGTCAGAGGAAATAGAAAGGAGGCAGAAAAGGAGGCTGGAGGGAGGGTCAGAGAGCGGGGCCCCCTTTGGGATGCCATGTTGAGAAGGGGGGATCTCCTGCTCACTCACAGACAGGGGGGCAGGAGAGGGGCTGAGGACTGTGGGGGGTCTCCTGGTGCCACCATGCAGAAGCAGGTGCCCCTCCCTTGGCTACCATGTCCCCACTCAGCTGGGTTGGTAGCCACTCTGAAAGCTGCTAGGCCTCCCCTTTGAGATGACTCGGGGCTTCTGAATGGCAGCAGCAGGTTCTACAGGTTGATATTGGTGTGGCCACCCGGGGTGTAGCGGGTGTAGCATGGGGTGGCGGGCAGCCAAGGACAAGGGGCTGGAGCCTGCCTCCATTCCCAGTGCAAGTGGGTCATGCCTTGGGCTTCACACCAGCTGCAGCAGCCCTCTGGGAGGAGCATATATAGAATTGGGAGTGATTGTTTAGGAAGGAGAACAGCTAAAAGGAATTTAGGGGTCATAGTGGACCACAAGTGTCAAGTGTGACACTGTTACAAAAAAAGCAAACATGATTCTGGGGTGCAAGACTCAAGAAGTGATTCTTCTGCTCTACTCTGTGCTGATTAGGCCTCAGTTGTAGGATTGTGACCCCTTACCCACCTCTGCTGTCCTGACTCCTGCCCTTCTCACGGCCCTCAGCATTCCTGAGACCTGCCCCCCTCCACCAGCCCTTCTCTCCCCCCTCTGTGCCCACTCCTCCAGGAGCCCCACTCTGATCATGTGAGCTACCCCTCCTCATCCCCTCTCCTAACACCCCCCTCTACACACCTGCCTTGCCTCTCTCCTCTGGTGTTGGTTCCTCCCCTGCAGGTGTCTGCCCTTCTGCTTCACCACCAGAATCCCCTGGCACTTGCACCTTCCCGCTACCCCTGCACCCTCCTGGTGCCTCCCGCTTCCCTCACTGCCCCTGCCCCCTTTGCCCTCTATTTCCCTGATGCCCACCCCCTCACCACTCTCTGCCCCCAATACCCTCATGCCCCTGTGCCCTCGCACATGCCTTGCTCCATCCCCGCCTTCCTCATGCCCACCCCTTCTTTCATGCCTTCTCCCAGCACCACCTCCCCTTCTCCCCTCTAGCCTCCAAAGCCCCTCCCCTCTCCTCTCCCAGCATTATCCTGTCTCTCCCCCCCCCCCCCCCCCCCCCCGCCACTGACACCTCCCTGCCTGCTCTTTTCCTCATTGTTTCCACTTGGCCCCCTGGCATTTGTCTCTCTCGTCTACCCTGTCCCTTAGTGCCTTCCCCTTTCTTCTCCTGTCCTGCCCCCCTCCCCTCAGCACAAGCCCCTTCCTCTCTGACCCTTCCCCCTATTTTTCCCTCCTTCTCCAGCAGCAGCCTTACAGCTAGTCTGTAAGGGTACGTCTACACTACTGCACTAATTCGAACTAACTTAGTTAATTTGAACTAAGCTAATTCGAATTTGCGCATCTAGACTTAAAAACTAGTTCGAATTAGCGTTTTGAATGTATTGTACTTTTGGCATTGCTAAAAGGTGTTACTGTTCAGTCCTGTTACTACTGCATCATGAGGAATATTTTCACTTAACTGACCTATGGCTAATTTTTGACGACATTAGAGAATCCAACTGGGATTTAAATATCCCGGGCTTCATTTGCATCTTGCTGGGCGCCGCCATTTTTAAAGCCCCGGTAGTTCGGACTCTGTGCCCACGGCTACAAGCGGCAGGGAGTAAGTAGTTCGGAGGAACGTGGAACGAAGTGTACCGGTAGTTCGGATTAGAGAGCCTAATCTGAACTACCTACTCCGTGCTGCGTGTAGCCACAGGCACGGAGTCCGAACTACCGGGGCTTTAAAAATGGCGGCGCCCAGCAAGATGCAAATGAAGCCTGGGATATTTAAATCCCGGGCTTCATTTGCAACTTCGGTTGCCTACATTAACCATCCTAGTTCGAATTAGGGTGGTAGTGTAAACATACCCTAAGAGAGTGATTCTCTGTGGCCTTTCTGCTTTGCTTGATGAAACTATTTCATGATGCACAATAATTCGTGACCACATTTAAAATCATCAGTTGAAAATTGAAGCACACTGCAAAAAATAAATTCCTTTGGACACCATTCAGGAGAAAGTATAAATTTGTTTGATATCTGAAAACAAACATCCCAAAACATGGCTGAAGTACCTATTAATGAAGGGATGCTGCATCCATCAAATGACCTTTGGGTCACCCCTCATGCTGTCAAACCAAGGCTGCACACTCAGCTGCCACTCCAGCAAAACTGAGGCAAGTAATCACTCAGGAATGCAGTAACAATCCAATTTCATTGATTTACCCTTCCAAAGTAGCCTGCAGTGATTTCAGCCATCAGGCAAGAAGTAGCAGCCTGTCCCTGTGCCAAGATCTGGTCAGATGACCCTCAGACTCTGGTATTTCCCCAATCCTGCCAAAGCTGCAGATTAGTCTATGCAACAGCACTGCCCAACCAGGAATCTTCCTGCAGCCTTGCAGTGTATTAGACTGTTGAGATTCCCAGATTGCTCTTGATCCTGTTCCTGCTCCAGCCTTGTCTGAACTCTGTTCCAGACTAGTTTGTGTTCTTCACTGACTTTGTTGTGCCCTGTCACTGACCCTTTTTATCCTTTGACCCTCTTTGTATCTGGATGCTGGCTACAATACTAATTTGAATTGTCCCTGAATTCTGACCACCTCGCTTCAGCAGCAGGTTTATACCTGGAATCCGGCTGCAATGCTGAATCTGGCTTCTCTATAACTGAGGTTGGTTCTGACCTTGTCATATCCCCAGATCTTGATTCCAGTGATACCCTTGGCCCAGTCAGGACCCTGTCCCTGGCTTTGACCTCTGCCCCAAATACCAGGCATGACTACTTGGAGGTGGAGCCTGGGACTTGTGTAAATCCTTCCTGCTGTTCATAGCAGTGGCAGCCGGAATAAGAGGACAGTCAGTCTCTAGGCAGAGAATTTCTTCCTGGATGACATTCTGTATATGTATGGCTAATGTCACACCATTATTCAACAATATCACAGTCATCTTTCATGAACTTTCTGGCACAGTTTTCAATTACAGACATTTGTAGTGCGGCCTCCTTGTCTACAGGTTTATTTCCCTCTATGCAGTGGCTGAAGATTCTAGAGCTGAAGCTAGAGTTGTATGGGTGGTTTTTCAGTCTTCATTGAAATAGACTCCCATTTCTTGTTTTCATGGCTCGAAACTCACCAAGAGTGAAATGCATATTTAAGAAGAAAATGGTTACTAACAAGTTCAGTAAATGTTGTTGTTTGAAATGTGTTGTACATCTCCATTTCCATGTTCACAGTACACAATTCTACCCTCTACATTGGAGTTCCACCAGGAAGGAACAGCAGTCGCTAAGAGTGGCTCTGTTGTTTGTACCCACATATTGTGTTGTATAGCAGCAGGGGGAGCTTGAAATGCCCATTGTTACCAGTGAGGGGGAAAGTTGCAAGATAAGTGCAATTAACATGTGCAATACATGTCATACAAACAGTTACTGAATAGATTAGTAACTAATCTTCTTTCTTCTGGTTCAGTGACTGTTCATTGTCATTATGAATGATTGTGCGTTGCCTCTGTGAATGAGAGTGACTTCTCCACCTCCCACTTTCCACACATTCCTTTGTTCTTGGCTGAAACTACTGAAAGAATATTTTTTTATTCACCAAAACTGAACTTTTCAGTAAAGATGCTATTTGGCCAAAAAACTTGAAATAGCAACTTTATCATGAATTGTCGTAATATTTTTCTATTCTTGTAAGAAGCTGAAATAAATTTAATATAAGTCAGCAGCTTGGCTTACCCAAGAAATTCATAACTGAATGAAACTGTGAAAGACTTCAGAATCAGCTTCATTTTATGATAAAAGTAAATTCCTTCAGTAAATGTGTATAGCGGTACAATGCAGGAGAAGGGAAGCCCAATGGCATCTGTGGCACTAAGGCTATGTCTACACTGCATACCTGGCAGAAGCACAGCTGTGTCACTAAAGCTATGCTTCTGTGAGATATGCAGTGTATCCAGTCTTTGCATGCAGGAGAGAGTTCTCCTGCCAGCAAAATAAAACCACCCCCAAAGAGGGGTTGTAACTTTATTGTCAGGAGAGCATCTTTTTGTTAAAACTTTTGACTCCTTGCTTCTCCGTAAGTACTCAAGTTTTTGGCCACAACTCCTGCAAGAGAATATAGTAAGAAATAAGAGAATGCAAAATAAAGATGAAACTTTGATTCTTCTTGTTATTTAGCCTTATGATCTCTTTCTTTGGGAGACTTTAAGACTGTCTAATACAGTGTTTTTTAAACTTTTTAAGATCATGGAACACCAAACAATTTTTTTATGAGGAACACCAATGATTTTTTTGTTGGGGGGGGGGGGGGGGAGAGAAAACAGTCTAGGGGAAGTTATTAAACAACAAAAAAAAAAAAAAGGTTGCCTGCCCCTTTAAGGGTGGCCATTTTGAACTCTGTTGTTTTCCATGGCAAACCTCTGACTGCCTCGCGGCACACCGGTGTCCTGCAGAACACAGTTTAAGAAACACTGGTCTAATACATTGAAAACTTATCACTCAAACATCTAAAACTAGAATGGTCAATTCATTTTTCCTGGACAAAAAAGTCCTTTATTAAGACTAATTTCTAATAAATCTATTTCAGATGTGTATGACAAGTGAAGTGTGGGAAAAAGTAGAAAATCATATTGACAGTTTCAGGGCTTGTAATTCCCAAGTCTTTTAAACTAAAGTATCAGCACACATTTTAAAATGTTGTTTACTTACAATAAATAAATAAAGTAATAGTAATATTATAGTGAAGGAATGTACAGACTACTAAACAAACTTTCCCCTCCCAGATACTGCTGAAGAATCCTGTATTGATGTGTTTAATAGTAGCTGCTTCTACAGAAGCTTTAGTTGCCACTGGCTTTGCCACATTTCTGCCAAAATATATAGAAAATCAGTTTGGACAGACATCCAGTTATTCAGCTACATTAGGAGGTAAAATGACTTTTCAATTTTTTAACCTCAAATAAAAATATCTTGTACTATTTATATTATACCGCTTATGTTAATTTGCTGAAAGAGGAGACAAATTCATTTGGGCTTGGTATTGGACTTGAAATTATATGATTTCTGTAACCTTTTATATATAAATATTTGCAGCAAAAATTGGCCTTTTTACTACAAAATGCTGACTTCAGAGTACAGTGGTCTCTTTCCCATACTATTCCAGTCATTGGTCCAACTCTTGCCTATATTTGAAATACTATCACCTGTAATTCACTGGTGGAGCACCTCTATCAGAAGAAGTTGTATCATCAACAGAATGCCAGGAATTTTTATCATTGATTGTAAGGATAGACAGTGTTGTCATAATTTGGCCCACAAATTTCTGTAAAGTAAGCTCAGCTGTGAAAATTAAGTTGGAAATTAAGCTAATTGGTGAACAAAATAATGAATGGACTGTGTATTCCAACCATCACCACATTTGAGTCGTGAAAGGAAGATTTGGAGAAAAAAATGGCTCATGGCATGAGTTTGACGAGAGTCGCTTCCACCCCCACCATATGTAGTGACTGGACCATCTTCATCCTAATACTGAATGATGTCCTGAGCAGATTATTTTGGAGGGAGGGAGTCAGATGACACTGCTACCTCCACCACCTCTTGCTGGACCTGAACACTACTTGGGAGATAAGACCTTGTCTCTCCCAACTCCTTCCAATACGTTCTTTTCCCTTTTCTATTTTATTTCATCTCTTTATCTCCTTTTTACTTTTGTCTAATTAGAATCTGGCTTAGTTGATCAAGACTGCATATTTGGCAATACTGTGACTGTGACCAGAAAGAGGCAGCTAAAAGCAATAACCTAAACAAGTTTGCCTGATCTCAGAGTATCTGATAAGACTGTGTGCCTTGTCTGTGTTTTTCCAGTGAACTTTGCAAGTGAAAATCAACCAGATTTGTCTATCTTTTGTATTCTGTTCTATCCCTTTTTGTGTGCGTTTGTCTTATTTTGTCATCCAGGAATTGGGACCAGACTTTAGCAACATGAGCAAGAACAACAGTTTCAACCCATCTCAAGTAATTATCTCTTCTTTTTTCTGAAAAGGGCAGCTATTGCTATCTTTAATACCATCTACATCACTTGCAGAAAAAGTTTCTTTTTCCTTTCTAAAGGCTTTCTCCAGCTAAAGGGAAAGAGAATGTGTAATATGCTTCAAATGTTTTAATGTTCCTCTTTTTCTGTATCTTTAATTAAAGGCTTAAAGTTTTTTTAATGGTGTGTTTGCCATGATCCTTCTTAATGCATGTGTCATGGGCTAAATTGGCATGTGACCAGGATTTATAACTGAATTTAGCTTGCTAGTTAAATAATTAGCTTTTCTGGCCCATGGTGTCTCCTGGTGGGGAGTGTGAGAAGAACACTGTTCCATGTACCTCATACTAAGAAGGCTGAAGTCTCCATATAGCAAACCCAGAGCCTTGTTTAAAACTATTATTGAACAGGGACTGGGTTATATTAACACCTTTGATTCTTTGGGTTCATATATTCCATCTAAATTAATTCATTAGACATCATAGTCGTAAAAATGTCTTGAGTCCTGTTGGCAAGATAGTTTCCACTTTTGCTACCTCTGGTGAATATCATTTATGGTTTTCTTTGGCTAGAGATGTTTAAAACATTAATCCATAGGAAATTAGGTGATAATATGAATGTCACTTGAAGTCTGCTTAACTTCGAAATTATTTTAGGATGAATGAGATGAAAGGGAATTGGGAATTGGGAATTTTTTGTTTCCAATGAATGCCTCTTTGCTTCCCCTCCAATTACTCTTCACCCTACATACCCTAGCGAGGCTGCTCGACTCCTGTTATTGCAGTGGTACTCAACTCATTTCAGTCCACGGACCACCAGGTCAATCTCAAAGTTTTCGTGGACCACCTCCTTTTTGAGACATAATCAGAAACATTTTTATGACTATGTTGTCTAATGAATTAATTTAGATAATTTTGAGAAAAAAGAGAAGACAACAAACATTTTGTTTTGAAATTTATTTCTTATTAACAGATTTTTTTTTATACTCTTCTCACTGACAAACTTTTCAACGTTTGGAGTGGGACTTGATAATGAATAACGAATATCACTTTCCACTGCAAGCCGATTCCTCTGTTTAGACTTAACGTGCAACAAACACAAAAATCCAGTCTCACATGTATAAGTTGATGCAAATGGCAAAAGAAATCTGATTACATGTGCTGACAGATTTGGGTAACTCCTGGTCATGCTGGCCCCAAATTTCTCGATGGTAGACTGCTGGTACACGTCTTGAGCCGCAAAATCATTTTTCAGATCCAAGAATTCCTCCTGCAGATCCTCTGGAACACTATTAACATCTGTTGTAAATGAATTCCTGATGAAAGATAATCCATACCTTGTCCTGTCCACCTCCGGAAAGTATCGTTGGAATTCATCTCTTAGCTTCCGTAAATGATAAAGAATTTGTGTCCAAATGGCTTCCTTTTCCCCGAGCATGGCATCCACATATGGAAATTGAACCAAATTATTGCCTTCGACTCTTACGATCCAGAGATCCAATTTGTCAAGAAAAGCCTTGATGATGCTTTGGTGAGAGAACAGATCTGCACCTTTCCCTTGCAGCTGAAGATTCAGTTTGTTCAAGATTTCAAAAATATCAACAAGATGCGCAAGTTCTAAATTTGACTGCGTCAGCACATTTCAGAATTCCTCTCTCCCTTGAGCCTGGAGAAATAAATCCAACTCCTCTCTCAATTAAAAAACTCTGTTGAGTATGTTCCCTGCTGACAACCACCGTACAGAAGTGTAGAACAGCAAAACATCGAAGTCGGAACCCATGTCCAGGTAAAATCTTTTGAACAGCCTGGTGTTCAGAGCCGATGGTTTGATGTGATTCACCACTTTCACTAACCCTTTGAAAATGGCGTTCAGTTGATCAGGCAATGTTTTTGATGCCAAAGCTTCCCTATGAATGAAACAATGAACTCTGATTACCATTGGAGCACGCTGTTTCACCAGCATTTGGAAGCCCAATCTTGAGCCCAGCATGGCAGGTGCATCATCAGTGGTGACACCCACAAGATTTACCCAGTCCAGACCATGTACTTCAAATAAATAGTTAACAATTTCCATCACTTCCTGAGCCTTTGTGGTGGTATCAAGAGTCTTACAAAAAAGAAACTCGTCTTTGAAGTCTCCCTCAACCATGTATCGTGTGAACATCAATAGCTGAGAGCACAATGCGACATCAGTCGATTCATCCAATTGTATGGCAAACAACGGATACCTTCTTTATTTCTTCCACAACTTATTCACTGATGTTCTGTAATATCTCATTTATCCGTCTTGATACTGTGTCATTAGAGACAAATATATCATTCAGCTTCCTTGCTGCTTCTTTGCCAAGAACAAGACGCTACATCACTTTTGCACAGGAGAGAACAAGTTGCTCTACAATGGTATGAGGCTTCTTGGCCTATGCACCTTTGTATGCAACAATAGAGGAAGTGCACACTGCATTGCTTGTCTTATTGTAGAATGCACTTGTTGCGTCAAGGCGCTGCCGTTTCAGACCTGATAACCGCCACTCAAAATAATCTTCATCCTTTTGCAACAAGTTGGGGTGACACTTTTCGAGATGGAGTTTCAGCTTAGCCAGCTTCATTGAGTCATTCCCCAAGACTTTGAAACAAATAACACATTGTGGCAAATCTATGCCTTCTTTTTCTTGACAAGTGAAGCCGAATTTGTTGTAGTCCTCTGAATACTTATGCTTGACATTTCTTTCTGTCATTGCCATTATAAGCAAACTACACCACACCTGTAAAACAGCATATGTAGCACAGGATGAATGACACAGCAACCGCTCAGCACAATGGCGGCAGCTACACTGATGCTCAGAGCCTCAGACGGAAGTTACTGGCAACACAGTGCCATTGCGTCCTAGGTGACGCTATGGATGATGTGCCGCATGCTTGTGAACACGATGTAAAACAGCCTAATGGCTGTGGACCACCGAAAAAGTCACCATGGACCATCAGTTGAGAACGACAGTGTTATTGGCTCTCTTCTCCCATGGGACTTTCATGTTCTGTGGTGCCAGCAGCTGTGGGATGTGGAAACTTATGATTAAGAAACGGAAGTGGGATTGGTGTGGGGTTTATTTTATGACACCACAGTGATCTATGTTAAATATGATTTTTAATATCAGTATGTTCATTAATGGGCTAGAGAAACAGCGTAAACAGCATCTAAATGAAATGATGCTATCATTGGGGACTGCTGAATGAAACAACGCCAAATAACGTGGGTATACAGATTAGATGTGGAAATAAAATAACAATGAATGGACATGTTGAGAAAAATACAAGTAAAATACCATGAAATAATTTAATTCAAATAAGATATTCAGTTTCCTGGAGCAGTGTGAAAAGCAGAACATTAGGCTACTGGTGTGCTGAGTCCACAGCCTTATTGTTAAGATTCTGTAGGCATTATGAAAAAGCAGAAGTTTAAGGCAGGTAAGAAGAGTTTTGCAGATGGGAATCTCTTTTCAGACATGAAGGGAAGAATGAGAGCAAGTGCGGAGGTGCTTGTTTTAAAATTTAACAAGTGTGTGATGGCATCATGGGCTGAGCAAAGGTGAATTGGACTCTTTTGCTTATCAATAGCTACTTCATACTACAATTACTGCCATAGGAATCATTCACTCAATTTCCTCTTTTGTCCACAGTGAAGGAGCTTTTTGCAGGAGTTGTTTGTTACCTCAGTTGTTATACTACTACTTATCCTAGTTAGCTATGATTGATGCAGGTATTTATTTCTATTCCTTCTTTGCCTTCCTGTCAGGCTTCATCCTATTATTTTTTCTGGGTTTATTTTTAACCTCAGAAAATCCTCAGAAAATGGGGTAGGGAGACTGTCTGACTAGGGGATTGGAGGACCAAATAGCCCAATATCTGCACATCCTTGGAACTCATAGAAAATCTTGTGCTGAATATAGCAGTAGGCTGAGTGGAGGAAGATTCCAGCTGGCTGAAGGGTACACTAAAGAAGTAAATGCTTTGAGTGTGTGAGAGAATGCTATATTAATCTGATGTATTTACCACACAAACTAGGATTGGGCTGTGCCTTTCATAATAAGTAGTATGAATCAACAGCTGAATAATGAGAGACCATAGATATATACATATAAATCTAAAAAGAATCATTAAGTTATTTTGTGAGAGCTGTAATAATAGTTTATTCATGCCTTTTGAAATTCTAATAATGACAAACTCAGGATACATCGCGATACATTTTATTATTTCAAATATGAAATTTCTCTAAATTGCTTAATTATGCATTGCATTTTTGTGTAACTACTGGTATCTCATTTTCCTCTAGGACTTGTATTAATTCCAGGAGCAGCACTAGGCCAAATCATAAGTGGCTTCTTGGTTTCCAAGTGCAAAATGGATTGCAAAAATGTAATCAAGTTCATTTTAGGTACTTGCTCAGTGGCACTAGCATTAAACACAGTGATTGTGTTTGCAAAATGTGGGAACGAACCATTTGCAGGTGTCTCCGAAACATATAACGGGTAAATATATTTTATTTTTTTATGGGCTTGGTAGCAATGTTCAAACCTAGTAAACTATTTTACAGTGTATAAATACACTTTTCAAATGGTCTTGTTAAGCTTTCTTTAATGTATGAAAAACACCTTTTGACAAAGCGGAGATTCCTCTCCATAGTTGAGTCCTCCTAGCAATAGATGAAAACAAGAAAAATTCAGAGTTCTTGTAATGTTGTATACAAGGGTGTGGCAGGCTGACTATGCTCAACTCTTATTTCTCTACTTCTTGCAGATGTGGCCAGGTCTTGTAGTTGCTTAGGTTAGATGTTTCTTTGAAGAAAGTTTTTTTTCTTAACCTTTTCAGTTTCTGTCAGTGCTCATTTAATGTATGCAGGTTTTTTTCTTGATAGAGATTCCCACCCCGTGCTCTTTCATTGAAACACATTGAAGAGATTGAAGTCCTACCTTTGCTGCTTTTACAGTGAACGATCTGCAACCAGTGGGCCTCTTATTGTATCCATTCTTTCTTAAAGACTGGGAGAATTCAGCTGTCAGAGTAAAGAGAGACTTAGCCCTGTCATTTTACTTTTTCTGTGTATACCTTCTTCTTGGCTGAAAGGCACTTAAAGCCCAGCAACTTAACTGGTAAATTGATCTTGCTGTAGGTGGAATGAGTTAGGCCTCGTTTGAAAGAAATGTGAGCAGGTATCATCATGTCAGTCATTTATGCCAGTCATGCACGGAACCAGTGCTCTTGCCTTGATGGATAAAGAGCATGGACTGCATCAGTGTTACCTTTTTGGCCTGCAGAATGGCCCTAGCTAGTGGCAATCTAAACAAAAGTGTTTTTGTTCACTTGGGATATAACTATACAGCCCATAGAGCAAGACTTACAACCTAGGTCAGCAGACTTGGGGTAGCATAGCTCATGTTAGTGCTCTCAGAATACCTGGTAGACAGCATGTTGAAATCATGACTTGGGCAGGATATTAGGTTCTAAAGTCCATCCTCCTTTCTTGGCTTCAGAGCCTGAGTTTCAGACTGAACTGCAACTTAAAAGTGTTGTCTTCACAGCTATTTTAAAGTGCTAGCACAAGCCCTGGTAGCCCAGCTATTAACCCTGGCAGGAAGGCTTATGGGGCGGTTTAGATTGTGTCACTCCTCCTATGCATCTCCCTTAGTTATCTGAACTGTTTTCTGGAGACAGAGCTTAATTAAGCCTTCTTGACCCTGATTCAGTAGTTCTTTCATTCTTCCTAAGTCTTGTTACCTCCTGTGTAGCTTAACGATTTACTTCTAATTTTATGGGTGAATCAATGAAATATGGTCTCTTGGGCCAGATGCTCCCTTCGACCCATTCTTCTTCTCTTTTATTGTATCAATGGATACTGGTCTGTAATATGGTCAATAACAATCTAGGCACTAGAATGCTTTAATTGTATTCAAATCAAATGAGAGCTACCCTTTTCCTATTTACATTTTTGCAAAAAGGTCCCCTACATTAATAGAATTCTAGTCTGAATGCAACTTCTTCTGAAAAATTTTTAAAGAGAATCAGTCAGAACAGTGTTCAACTAAAAGTACATTATATTTTAACCTTACTTTCAGAACAATGGGATTCAGAAGAGTATACTCCTAGGAATCGTTTTCTATTCCAGTGGATAAGTGCCATCCACCCAGACAGTTATAGCAATATCTTAGTATGCTTTTTACTCATGGCTGGGGAGTGTGTTCACAAATAGAGAATTTTTGTTCCTTATTATTATAGTTGTGCTTAGATATTGCACCTGGGATGGGACCTCATTACGCTCCAATTACAATAATAAGTGATAGCTCCTGACTCAAGGAACTTTCATACTGAACACCAGACTTGCTTTGTTTGTAATAGAGGTGGAATGACTTGTCTAACTAGAATCCAACTCTAGTGTTCTATCCATTGAACTATACTAGTTGTGTTTGAAACTTTCAATTAGTCTGATTCTGGTGCTTGTATCTGTAAGGATTCTTGTCTCTTTCTGTTAGTTGATTTTGACTTCCTGAGCAACTTCAGCATTTCCATTTGACACCAGGTCTCCATGCTACATCTCAAAATGATTATCTCTGATATCTACTTGTCTTTGGTGCATTTGAAAGTAAAAAAGTTTAATGCATTCTAATATAGCATAAGAAAGATAACAGTTACAGCTTACATTGTTGTACCTGAAAATTATTTGGTGTTTCAATAGCCTTCTAACTTTATATTCTAACTCTGTCAGTCTTTATGAAAGCATAACATATGATGCTTTGGAAGAGTATTTCTAGTACTCTTATTTTAATTTTCCATTCAAAAAATTTAAAAAATGAGTTAAGACCAAAAAGCTACTCATTTAATGAGATATTTTCAAAGACACAAATGGAAGATGAGAACTTGAGAATGGCCATACTGGGTCAGATCATTGGGACATCTATCCCAGTATCCTGTCTTCTGACAGTGGCTGGTGACAAATGCTTCAGACAGAATGAATAGAACAGGGCAGTTAAGTGATCCATTTCCTGTTTCCCTTTTTTGGTATTGAAATTTAGGGACATCCAGAGAAAGGGGTTATGCCTTGACCATATTGTATAATAATAATTGATAGACTTGTCCTCCATGAACTTATCTATTTTTGTGTATGTGTGAAGCAGCTTGAGTTTTGGCCTTTGCAATATTCCCCATCAATGAGTTCCACAGGTTAAGTGTACATTGTTTTAAAATTGTTGCCTATTAATTTCATTGGGTGAGCACTCGTTCTTATGTGAAGGAGTAAATAACACTTCTTTATTCACTTTCACTACACCAGTTCTGATTTTATAGACTTCTTTCGTATTCTCTGAAGTAATTTCTTTTCTAAAATGAATAGTGCAAATGTTTTAAATCTTTTCTTTTAAATTTTTCCCTGATCATTTTTGTTGACCATCACTGTACTTATCCTGCCTCACCCACAAAAAAGTACATATTAAAACTCGGAAGACAAGAACTTCACAGAGTATTTCAGATGTGAGTGAATCATGGATTCATATGATATTTAGTATCTTATTATCTATCCCTTTTCTAATGATTCCTAATATTCTATTATATTTTTTTACTGACACTAAACATTAAGCAGATGTTTTCAGAGAACTATAGATGATGACTCCAAAATCTTTCTTGAGTAATAGTTAATTTATAACTTATCATTTTGTATGTGTATTTGGGATTATGTTTTCCAATGTGCATTATTTTCCACCAGTCAACATTCAGATGTTCAATGTTTGATCCTACAGTTTAATTATGATAAACATTTATGCAGTTTGAAATGCTGCATTTGTTGTACTTGAATGAATTACATGGGATCTTTTTCAGGGGGATACTGCAAAACACCACATTTATAGATAATGTAACATTCTGTAATATGCATATCCCACACCCACAAACATACATGCACGCACATACCATCTTGTTGATGTTATAGTTACCAGTCTGTTACTCACATTTACTCACTGGTCAGGTGAGTTAAATTCAAGAGATGGAGGAGCTGAGTTTCTGCCAGTTTGGACTGATGCTCTGAGCTTGACCAGATGAGACCCAAAGATTCATGCAAGATACCTCATCTTTTATAGGACTTTTCTCCCATTCAGGTCTATACATTTTGACCTGCCAACTCTTAATCAGTCACAATCAGTTCTTGAGTGATAGAAATGTAGCCGTGTTAGTCTGGGGTAGTTGAAGCAAAATGCAGGACAATGTAGCACTTTAAAGACTAACAAGATGGTTTATTAGATGATGAGCTTTCGTGGGCCAGACCCACTTCAGTTCTTGTAACATCTGTCTATCTGGAAGTCGTTTTTCATTGTCATCCACTATCAGTATGATGGTGCCTCCTTCTGGTGTTGCTTCAAACTGCCTTAATTGTCTTGGTTAGAAGTGCTTGTTTCTAACTTCAAGGCTTTCTGTCTGTCCTGCATTGGTCTCCTTTTACAATAGGCTCATTTGATATTGCCTTGGTGTCCCTGAATCTCCAGCTCCTCCTTTGTTCATCTGGATGCTGAGGTATCCTTCAAGTTTGTATCTCTTTTCAGACGCTCACATTCCTCACTCATTCACTTTCCCCCAAGAACTAAATAATTGTTTCACATAGGCAGAGGAATATAATTGCCTTTGTAAGGTATCCAATGTAATTCTAATATAAAACTTCTGTTAGTACAAACTTTTAATCATTTATTATATTTTCTTTATAACATAACCTGTATCCTAATTATTCCTAAGAGAAACAGTGTGATCATGCTGAATCACAAGGATCCTTATGGTCTTTCTCTTTCTGCCTTGATGGATGCAGACACACAGATACAGATAAGAAGTCTGCCGGATGCATCTTTACTAATGGTCTAAAAGATGGTTCCTCTTTGCTAACGAGGAAGGGAGATTGGCAGACTTACAGTTGCGTGGAATTTATTCTCATACTAGCCAGTACGCAGTATTTATTTATTCCATCACTAACCATTAAACTACATTACACAAGACATAATTACATTATAAAACTCTGTTTTCTACACTTTGAGCATAAATACTCTACAATTTAATTTGCTTGTTCTTAAAATATTTGGAATTCATATGTGTCTTAAGAGAATAATTGAAGAGTAAATAGCTTATATAAATGTTTATAGCTATCTGCGTATTGTACTGATGATTAACCCAAAAAATCCTATTTGATTAAAGATGGTACCAGCAGAGGGACCTTTCAAATGTTCAGGCTTTCGCAGCAAGCTAATGTGGTAGTATGAAACACTCCTGTCACCCAAAGTCTTTAGGGATTTAAATTATTCCTATTTCATAAATAGATAAAAAGGCACACATTCCTATGAGTCACGCAGAATAAAACAAGAAAATAGGTCTCCTGAAACTCAGACAACCCATCAGCAGCCAGTTATTCTATCATGGAGTAACAAATTACAACTGAAGATCTGCCAAAGAGCCAGATGGTGTTGTGGAAAATAACTTCCATGCTCCGGTACCTAGGGATTCTAGCTTCCTTTTAAAGATAACCATAAACATGAGTGATATGCAGTGCAACTGGGTAAATGACTTCTCAATATTCTGTTGCAATTCCACATTACTGAAATTTAGAAAAGGACTTAATATGTTGTCAGAATAATATGGTGAAAAACATAAGACCTTTAGTTTTATTAATAATTAACAGAATTATATGTTCTAACTTTTCTGTCTTTTGCTTTTGCTACCACATATTGAACTTTTTGGTGGCCTCAAGTGGCTCCAAACCAAATGAATTCAAGTGACCCCATGCACTCCCTACAATGTGCATGAAAGAGGTGTCCGTGTCCTAAATGGTCTAAGAAAACAGTGATCTTAAATATCAGATTTAGCCATCACTTACGTGCTGAAGTATACCCAGGAATAGTGTTACATATCTTCCAAACAAACAAACAAACAAACAAACAAACAAACAAACAAACAAAGACGGAAATTGTAGCGCAAGTTAGAAACAGAGAAATGGAGATACTTTACATGAAGTGAATAAGGCACATTTGTCATATTTTAATGCATCGGCTGGAGTTCACTTTACGTGAATTATTTTGGGGGCATTCCCCAGTCTGTGATCATACATGCCTGATGATCACAATGTTCCCTTCTGGATTTGGTGTCTATGATTCTATAGTATTATTCTTTGAATTAAAATCAAAAGTTTTCTCTCTCACATAATAGGAAAATGACATAAAACATGGAGTTCGACCTGTAGGCGGTTTCAATGGTAGAATAAATAACTAGATTCAAAACTGAATAAAGCAGATACTTTCATGACACAGTATCATAGTGAGAAATTCTTAAAGTTTTTTAATCATTAAAATGTGAAATAAGACACATCAATGAATGATGACTGCTCACAAACTACTAAAGAGAAAAGTGAGAATAAGAGCAAAATGTCTCTTGTATGTTTAAATGCAAAAACACAATAATGCAAATTTAAATTTATACACTTAATAGCTAGGATTTTCAAAGGAACTGAAGGGAGTTATTTGGCCAATTGCTAATGAAATTCAAAAGAGTTGGATACCTATCTGTATCTTACTATAGGTTGGACCTCCAAAAAATGGGACACCCTCATCCAGCAACATCCATGGTCTGGCAGGGAATGCCAGTGTCAAGAGGCCTGGCAGCTCGGAGTCCAATGGCACTGGGTCTGGGATTGGGGCTGGAGCCCCAGTAACACAGCTGGGGATGCAGCAGCCCTAGTAGCAGAGCCAGAGAGGTGGCAGTCCGGGCAGCCAGGGTCACAGCAGCACGGCAGCCCAGCGGAGGGGTCACTGGGGCAGCAGCAGAGAGGAGAGGTGGGCTCGGGGCTATTAGCAGGGAACCTCCCATGGTCTGGCAAATTCCCTTGTTCGGAACCAGTCAGGTTCCAAAGGTGCTGGACCAGAGACGTCCAACCTGTACACTGAAAAACACTGGTTTACAAGTCGTGTCCTGACTTTGTTAGGTTTTAAGGTTAAACAGCCTTACATTTCACATAACCTGCATCCTTGCACATATCATAGTACCCCAAAATCTTTAATCCCCAACACCTGTAGATAGGAAAATACTGCTATCTACATTTTACAGATGGGAAACTAAGGCAGAGAGAGACTTGCCTAAAATCACATAGGAAGTCTGATGGAGCAGGGAATTGAAGCTAGCTCTCTCATGCCCCGACTTGATGTCTTCACATAGCTACACATTAGCACAGCGGTGGCAAATACTAGCTTGTGGGCCAGATCCAGGTGGCCAAGGTTAGCTCCTGGTGAGCCCCCTCCCTGTGTTATCCTGCACAGCTGCAAGTACTGGCGATTGCAGCTCCCATTGATTGTGAATTGCTGTTCCCGGCCAATAGGAGCTTCAGGAAGCAATGTCCCAATCCATGCCCTTTCCCATCATTCCCATTGGCTGGAAATGGTGATTTGTGGCCAACAGGAGCTATGATCACTGGGACCTGTGGCCATAGAGGTAAATATATTAGTGGTGGCCCACCAGTGGCTAGCCCTGGTGAACAGCCACCATGTTGTTATCCATCTTGTCTACAAAAGAAGCCAACTTCAAGGAAAATTAGTACAGAAGTTTTAAAATTTGGAATATCTAACAAATTTTAAAAAACCATTGATTTGAAAAGGGCACACCTCACTATGGGAAAAGGTTATATATGGGAAATTCTAGCCTAAGAGGAAAAGAGAATTTTGTTGAAAACTGTGAACGTCTGAAACAGAACTCTGCTGGAAAATCTTTTGTCTCCCCAACTTTACGGTATCTTTGTGTGCATTAAGAGAATGAACTGTTGTGTACTGTGACAGTCAGGAGTTTCAAAGTCATTGTTATTCTGTCCCAACACTGTGAGAGAGTCTTTTTAATTTGCTTCTCATATTTACTTTAACAGTTTAACATTCAATTTCAGCTATAGATCTATAGTGACTTTGCCACTCTGGAAGTGAGAGGATTAAACATTTGTAACTGTAGAATAAAAGAGTTAAGAAACTTCTTTTATTGTTATCACTTCCCAGAGAAGCTATGCAGCTCTGGGACAGAACTTAGATGTTGTCTTGCCACTGTACAGTGTGCACATGCAGCTTTCTTGGTGTTTGAACAATCCAGATGTCATCTGCTAATCTAGAATATATCTGAGAGTTTGTTTATTCGAAAACTCCTCCCAAATGGTAAGCACAAAGACCACCAAATTTGGCATACAGATCCCTCCTATTATAACTTAAAGCAAGGTAAGGGTTTGGTTGTGCCAGGAAAATGGAAAGTGCTGGAATGAGATTCCGTCTCTTTTCTGCATGGTTTTCTGTGAAGTAATCACCAGGTAGGTTAAAGGAGCTTGCTGGGGGGGCATGCTTCTCTTCCCATAAGGGACTGCTCCAGCCCTGAGCCTGTATGTGTACTTTATATGGGGGGGCGGGCGGGCTGAAGCTTTCCCTCCCTCTACCCCCACCCCCCGATTTGTATGGGAACATTGCTGCCTGTTTCCCTTTGTCAGGGAGAAAAGGGAAAGTGCACAGTTTGCTGCATTCCTCACTCTGGCTGGGGAACACAGTGAGCAGATGAACCTGGACCTGCCCCAGCTGGGGGACATGCACTGTCAGATGCATTGAGTATGCAAATTAGAATTTTTTTCCTTTAATATTTCAGTATAGCAATTTTAGGTATTACAATAGGTATACATTTTTCAGAGGAGTGTGATCTTTACATTTCTAGATAGTTTGAATTTCATTATTGTAGTAATGTATTTATATTGTAGTACATGTATATTTCATTTATTGTAGTAATGTAGAAGTGTAGATTAGCAAATGAATGTTCCAATGCTGACTCATGTCTCTCTATTGCAAGTTATTCTTAAACTGAGAATGAAATATATTGTTTACTCATACTCTATTTAATCTTTACCTTACAGAACAGGCAAATTACAGAACTTGACAGCACCATGTAATGCTAACTGCAACTGCTTACGCTCCTTCTATTACCCAGTTTGTGGCAGAGATGAAGTCCAGTATTTTTCTCCCTGTTTTGCAGGATGTACATCTTTTTCTGTTCAAAAGAGGAAAAAGGTATTTTATATTATGTCTTTAACAGTTTATATTTTATCTTGGATTCTTAGCAAAATTTGTATACCATTTATAATTGTTAAATGCAAGAGAATTGTTTCTATTACAACAAAACAGTGAATCAACGCTAGCTTTTAAATACATAATTGGTAACTTAAAAAAAGAAACCAAATTAAAACCCCTCTTTGAATCTATAAGTGAATATTCCATTTCAATGGAATGAGGGATCTAGTGCCTCATAGTTGTTACCTGTCTGCAGCGTTTTGTTGCAAATGTAGTTTTGTGACAATTCCAGCATTGCACTCATTCTGTAAAACCAGAAATGAAGTAGCAGAAGTTGCTACTATTGCTAGTTTTTAGTGTCAAAAACAGCTTGTGATTTTTAAGAGCACACCTGGATTTTGAGATTTAATATGTATTTACAAATTACTTTGAATTTTCTTAGCTGACTTTATGTTGCATACATTTTTTTCTCTAAATCAGGCTCTAACTGCCATCATGCAGAAATGAATTATTTTTTCCAGCATAGGATTTTCCAGCACGGTTCATCACCAGGCTTGTTAGGGTCAAAATAATTCTAAAAGCTGTTGGCTTTCTGTGTAAGGGTGCTAAAGGAATCTAGGATGGTGGGGGCAATAACATTTTGTTTATGTTGGAATCTTAAGAGTAATTATTTTGGGATATAATAGTAATCTATTTTCAAGAATAGATTTTGAGATGTCAAAGTGACAAATTCTTAGTCAAGAGTAATGCTGATTACAGCCAGAGAAGAGGAATTTTAGGGATGAGGGAGTTGTACTGGTTCATGCTGCTCTTTGCTGCAAAGCACTTCTTGTTTTAAGAGTTAAGTCCTGCTCTGCTGAATGTTTCTCTAAATTCTTGCAGGACTTAGTTCTGTAGGTGGTGCACCTTGGGAAACAGGAAGCACACAGTGCTACAGTTCCATCTGTACCAAAAGGATGTTTTAAGGAGTTGCCAAGTTCCTTTAGCCACGTAGAAATATAAAAATGGCACCTCAGGAGAAGGAGGGAAGCCTTTATGTCAGCATTTGGGTCACGACCAAAATATGGGTCGCCATTACATTTCAAACGGGTCGCCAGGTGTCTCTCTAGGTGGTACTCTTAAGGAGCCATTCACACATTTGAAAAGGTCCCGGGCTGGTCAGCTCCACAGCTTGTTTAGTTTTAAAGAGCCATTCACCTGAAGTGGTACTCAACTTACTTGGATTAACAACCTTCAGGCTGTTAAACCAATCAATTGAACTGAATACCATGTCAGTGACTCAGAGCAGAGTAAGGTGGGGTCTCCAACCTTTTTAAGCAGGAGATCACTTTTTGAATTTAAGTGCAATCCAGGATCTACCTCAAACCCAAATACCCTTGCCCCGCCTCCATCGTGCCTCTTCTCCGAGGCCCTGCCCCTACTCACTCCATTCTCCCTCCCTTTCACCAGGCAGGGGCAAAGGGTTGGGGCACAAGCTCTGGTCTTGTGCTAAGGGATTTGGAGTGTGAAGGGGCTCTGAGTTTAGCCTGGGGCAGGGAGTTGGGGTGCAGGAGGGAGTTCAAGGTGCAGATACAGTAAGGGAGTTTGGTACAGGAGGACTCAGGGCAAGAGCAGGGGCTTGGGGTGTAGACGGGGGTACGTGACAGGGGCAGGGGTTGGGATCTGGCTGCATCTGGACATTGTTTACCACAGGTGGCTCCTGGGTGATGGTGCAGTGGGACTAAGGCAGGCTCACCCCTGCCCTGGCCCTGTATCACTCTCAAAAGCAGCCAGCAAACTTCTTCCATCCCAGGCCCTGTTGTGCCCCTCTTCCCGATCTGTGGAAACAGAATACAGTGTGAAAAAAGGGGCACCCTGACATCAGCACCCCTCCTCTCCCTTCCCTGCTCTGTACCACAAGCAGGAGGCTCCTAGGGGGGCAGAGGGAAGCTCCAGGCAAAGGGCAGGAGGTGCACAGCAGTGTGGGGAGGGGCAGCTGATAGCTTCTTGTCAGAGGCTCCAACATCTACCAGTAGATCCCGATCTAATGGTTGGTGACCACTGGAGTAAGGAAATATCCCTGGTCATGGGGGGAAAGAAGTTAGAATGCTAGGGAACGCAGAGAAGAAGCAGCGCCCAGCTCAGGTAGGTGGGGGTGGCGGCCAGGTGTCCGGGTGTCCTGTTGAGAGGTTTCCAGCTGCCTCGGCTGGGGTTCCTGTGCTGGCATTGGCTGGACAGGCAGAGTTCTTGTCAGCCGACGGTCAGGGCAGTGTGTGTGTGTATGTTTCCGAGAAAAGGTTTAACGTCCGTGCCTTTACTGCTAGGACCGGGGTCCCATCGCAGAGGGTGGCCAGCAGGCCAACAGACGCCCCGTTATATAGGAAGAGCTTATTACATCTTAGATTTCAGCTGCTAGAATTTCATAATTCCTTCGCAGCGGGCAGCCTTGAGGAAAGACTGAAAGATGCCCCAGTGGATCCTGTCACCTGGGAGTGACACAGATCCAAACGCCCAAGCTCTTCCTATAACTGTCCCTTTAGACCGGCTGAAGTTCTTTTAAATTGTGCTTGGTTCTGTTACAGCAACTGAAGGAGGCAGGTTAAAGCCTAAACAGTTACAGGTTTATTAAAGAAGCTTATAAATCATATGGTTACAATGGCTATTGTTCTATTTCTTAACTATTAGCAAAATATAGGTCTTAAAAATGGTTACAAAGAAGATAAAGATAGAAAAATAGAAATAATGGTACCAAGTAACAGCTTACTCTTTCTATGTGTACACTTAAGACAGAGGACGACATCCAGGTACCATTTTTACCCCTTCTGTGCCTCTCGACTCCAGCATGTCAGGCCAGGGCCGGTCCCTCAATTCCTAGGAAAGACGAAAATACGAGGTGGGCGTCCCCATAGAACCTCGGGAGGTCAAACACCTAACCGGACCAGCAGGTAGAGGGTAGAATGACACTCAAAGTGAGTGTGTGCTGGGCCCATCTTTTATAATCATGGGGTCACGTATTTCTCTTTCTTATCTGTAATGCCAATTGATGCTGGTCTGTCTGCTGTGAGACCAGTTCTTACAAGGAAGTTGTGAACTTAATTTACACTTGTAAGAGAGAATTGAGGTGATTAAATTTTGAAGTACTGGACATTGTTTTCTCAGTGGGAAATTCCTCTTCCTGGGACTGTGTGTTCGAATCAACATAGGTGCCAGCCGCAGCCTCGAGGCCAGCTTATTGACTTAGCTGCTCTCTATCCACATATCTGTGTTTCAGCTTCTCAGGATCAGATGAGCCAGCATAGACTATGCTGATATTATTGCTCCTTCTCTGCCCTGTGCTTCAGAGAGGCAAATAAGATGGATGATATGGAGGCAGGCTGTCTGGCCACAGTTCTGACTGGCTTGCAGCCACGGTGGGCCGAGGTAGGGGCTGGAACTGTGTTCGGGAGCGTAGGGGAGAAAGGCTGGGACTGCGTTGGGGGATGCCACAACAATTCCGAGGATACAACAGTTAGCAAAGCAAATGCAAGCTCAACCATCCTATTAATTTAAGTTCAGGTGAAACTGTTTGGTAAAATACTAAATTTTACTTGTTTTTTTGAATGTGTTTTATGTTTCTAATATTTTTGTAACACCTGTGCGTTGTGTGTGAGACCCCCAGGCCCTGGCTCCCAGCCTCTGAGTGTGTGACTCCCAGCCCCTGGGTGTGACTCTCAGGTCCCTGAGTGATTGAGTCTCACAGTCAGGGGTCTGGGTGGCACCCAGCTCCTCCACTCCCTGAGTGTGACTCTTAGGCCCTCCAGCCCCCCCAACCCCTCCAGCTCCTGAGAATGACTCCTCCAGCCTCTGAGTGTGGGGTTTAAGCCGAGGGGAATGGTTTGGGGATGAGTGTCTTTCCCCCACCACAACTCAAATAAATGTAGTATTATTTTTTTATTAATGTATTTTCAGTTTTTCTATGAAATAACTACTATGAATATATAAACAGGAGGGGGCACAATTTTATATTCTTGTCTCAGGTGCAAAATTAGCTAGTTACGGCACTGTCCTTTCCCCCGCCCCCATTTTTTAATTGCTTTGGGTCACCAAGTCTTCCTGAATTGTCAAAATGGGTCCCCATCTGGAAAAGGTTGGGAACCGCTGTGGAACTTTAGATCCTTACATATTGAAACCTGCTCATGCTTGGTTTATAGACTCCAGATGGCAGCTGCTGCTTCTTAATCTCCCAAAAACAGTGGTTCAGGCCCTTCTGCCTCTGAATTTGAAGCAGGTCATTCTAGTCCATGCTCTCCTGAATTGAGAAGTATCATCACTTTGCCATGTCCCCCTCAGTCACAGTTTTTCCTGTTGTGGAAAATGCTGAAAAGAGCACAGTCGGAGAAGGCAGGCAGAATAGTAGTCATTCAAGGTAAGCTAGAAAATGGCAAGAAAATGGCCTTTTTTGGATATAATTACCAAAGAGAGACTATGCAGAATCTGCGTAAAAAAGCTAAGTTAGACAGGATATGCACAGCCAACTAACCTCATTATACACCGGAATCTGTGAGAGGTGGTGACTATTCCTTATTGAAAGAATGTTAATCTCTCTCTCTTCGTAGAAACGACGAGTCCTGTAGCACCTTGTCGCTTTTTCAGATCCAGACTAACATGGCTACCCCTCTGATCTTTGTAGAAAGACTTTTTAAAAAATCTGGAGCTCTATTAATGTAAAATACAACTAAAATCCACTCAGTTTGTTTACTTGATTCTAAAAGCCTCTGATAGTTTATTGTTAATTACATCTCATTCTCTCATTACTTCATTAAACATTAGCATGTACTTAGCAAAGTCAGAAGGTTGATATTAATAGTTAGCTGACTTCAAAGTGAGTGACTTAATTGAGCTCATGTGAAAGTTATTCATATTATCTTTTTTATACCAGTTCAAGATTATTTGACTTTCTTTTGAGGGATTTATGCCTGAGTTGGAGTGCCATCAGTCTTGAACAAAACCACTTGTTCTTTGAGTGCTTGCTCATGTCCATTCAACATAGTTGTGTGTGCCTGCCGTGTGCACTGGTGCCAGAAGTTTTTCCCCAAGCAGTACCCAGAGGGGCCTGGCTCCCAGTGTCTCCTGGAGTGTCACACACATGCCGCACTATATAGGACTCTCCCTGGCCTCTCCCTCCTCAGTTCCTCCTTAGCTCCAGTGATGGTGCTTTGAACAGTGCTTCGAACAGCATGTTCCAGCCTTAGCTGTAGCAAGCATTCCCTTTGTAGTGTTGATAGTTCTATTTGAACTTGCTAAGTACCTGTGAACTGTTGGACTTGGTTCTGCTTAAAAGACTTTGCCTGGGGGATAAGGCATGCCCCCTCCAATGTTCCTTGTAAGCTGCAGCACAGGACAGCTTCACAGGTGATTAATCAGCTCCGCCCAGTCAGTGAACTCCCTGCATGGAGCCCTGCTGCCCTGACTGGTCAGGGCTGAATAATCTCCTGTGAAGCTGTGCTTCCTGGCAACTTAGGGGAAATACTGGCCTATCCCCCTGCTTCAAAGCTTGCACCATATGCTGCAGGCCCATGCCAGTCAGCAGTCCACATGCTGACTGCTTTCCTTGACTGGGGTAAGGACACATCTTGGACAGGTGTCATATTTGCAGGTCCTTCCGTCCCAGAATCATTAAATAGCGGAGCATTCATCTTAGAGTGCTCTTAATGGAATCTGTGCTTGCTCTGCAATTGCAAGTGCCCTTATAAGAATAAGGGGAAGAAGAGTGATCATTCTGTGGATAGGCTGGAGAAGGCCCAGAAGGCTCCAAGCCCCGACGTCCGGGTCACCTTCCTTGGTGTTGGAAGTCCGTCTCTCCTCCATGCCAGAGGCCTTCCATGCCATGCAGGACATAAGTGCCATGCCAGTACCGCCGTTCCTGACACCAGTGGGGCCTTGGCATAGGGGAAAGCTGTTGTTTGCCCCCCATCACCTGGCAGAGCGTGATCACACACTCCTCCGGTGTCCAGAGCTCTCTCCTCTCAAAGTCCCCACTGGTCTGTCCGTGAAAGGGCACAATGCACGGTCCTGTGTTGCTGTAGTCGGCGCACAAACCTTTGGAGGCGAGCATCTCACGGCACCAGCTGCACCGATAGGACAGTGATTCTCCCTATTCATTGCGTTGGCAATGCCACTGAGTAACTATGGCTATAGAGGCCCATCTTGGTACCATTCCCCAGACTTGGAGTGGATCTTCAGGGCGCCGTATCTCCCACAAACACATGGAATGCTCTTGGTCACTTAGGTCTCTGTTGGTGGCATAGTCCCGGACCAAAGAGGTTCCCACTTCTGTTCTTTGTCTTGGGTGTCAGCAAGTGTTCACTCCTTCAGTGTAGCTTCAGACATGGCTTCTGTTTCTCTGGCACAGCAGTTGGCACAACCCTCGGGTTTGCCCTAGGGCATGCTGTGGCCTTTGTCTTCGTGGCAAGTGCAATGGTCGATGAACTCCCTGGGGCTTTTCAGTTCAGCCCCAACTTTCCTGCCCCCTGCTAGTGTCTCGTGGGTCTCAAGAGGGCATAGGGGCATCAGCCAGTGGTTGGGGTGACTGACCAACCCCCACCTTGTGAGGAAGGTGGGGCCACTCCCCAGAGCTCTGCAAGAAAGCTATGAGACTCTGGAAGTTTTGTGGCATTGTGCTAGAGGCCCATCACTTTCTAGGGGTATGGAATGTGATTGCAGACAATCTCAGCAGAGAGTTCTCCTCTCACCATGAGTGGGCTCTACACACTGAGGCAACCACCTCAGTGGGAAGAACACCTCAGTAGTCCAGCACTCTGGCATTTAATTTCAAAAAGGGAAATTACACAAAAATTACACAAAAATGAGGAGGTTAGTTAAACAGAAATTAAAAGGCACAGTGATTAGAGCCAAATCCCTGCAAGCTTCATGGAAACTTTTTAAAGACACCCTATTAGAGGCCCAACTTAAATGTATACTCCAAATTAAAAAACATAGTAAGAGACCTAAAAAAGAGTCATCGTGGCTTCACCACCACATAAAAGAAGCAGTGAGGGACAAAAAGGCATCTTTCAAGAAGTGGAAGTCCAATCCTAGTGATATAAATAGAAAGGAACATAAACAACTGTGAAATCAAATGTAAAAATGTAATAAGAAAAGCAAAAAAAGATTTTGAGGAACAGCTAGCCAAAAACTCAAAAAGGAATAGCAAACTGTTTTTAAGTACATTAGAAGCAGGAAGCCTGCTAAAAAAACAAGTGGTTCCCCATGACAATCGAGATAAAAAGGAGCAATCAAGGATGATAAAGCGATTGCGGAGAAACTAAATGATTTCTTTGCTTCAATATTCATGGCTGAGGATGTAAGGGAGATTCCCAAATCTGCAGCGTCCTTTGTCGGTGATGAATCTGAGGACTGTCATTAGAGGAGGTTTTGGAACAAATAGAAAAACTTAATGTTAACAAATCACCGGGACTGAATGGCATTCATCCAAGGGTTCAAAAAGAACTCAAATGGGAAATTGCAGAACTATTATCTGTGGTTTATAACCTATCCTTTAAATCGGCTTCCGTACCTAATGACTGGAAGATAGCTAACGTGACATCAATATTTAAAAAGGGCTGTAGTGGTGATCCTAGCAATTACATACCGGTAAGTCCAACTTCAGTACCGGGCAAATTAGTCAAAACAATAGTAAAGAATAAAATTGTGAGGCATGTAGAAGAACATAATTTGTTGGACAAAAGTCAACATGGTTTCTGTAAAAGGAAATCATGTCATACTAATCTATTAGGGTATGTCTACACTGCCACCCTAGTTCGAACTAGGGTGGTTAATGTAGGCATTCGAAGTTGCAAATGAAGCCCGGGATATTTAAATCCCGGGCTTCATTTGCATCTTGCCGGGTGCCGCCATTTTTAAATCCCCCTTAGTGCAGACTCCGTGCCTGCGGCTACATGCGGCCTTGTGGCACTATTCCACGAGGAATAATGGTAGTTCAAATTAGAGATCCTAATTCGAACTACCTACTCCGTGCCGCAGTGTAGACATACCCTTAGAGTTCTTTGAAGGGGTTAACAAACAGGCGGACAAGGGGGATCCAGTAGATATAGTATACTTAGATTTTCAGAAAGCCTTTGACAAGGTCCCTCACCAAATGCTCTTTTGTAAATTACATTGTCCTGGGATAAGAGGGAAGGTCCTTTCATGGATTGAGAACTGGTTATAAGACAGGAAACAAAGGATAGGAATAGATGGTAAATTTTCAGAATGGAGAGGGGTAACTCGTGGTGTCCCCCAAGGGTCAGTCCTGGGACCAATCCTGTTCAACTTATTCATAAATGATCTGGAGAAAGGGGTAAGCAGCGAGGTGGTAAAGTTTGTGGATGATACCAAACTGTTTAAGATAGTCAAGACAGAAGCAGACTGTGAAGAACTTCAAAAAGATCTCACCAAACTGAGTGATTGGGCAACAAAATGGCAAATGAAATTTATTGTGGATAAGTGTAAAGTAATGCACGTTGGAAAAAAATAACCCCAACTATATGTACAGTATGACGGGGGCTAATTTGGCCGTGACAAATCAGGAAAGAGATCTTGGAGTTATCATGGATAGTTCTCTGAAAACTTCCACACAGTGTGCAGCGGCAGTCAAAAAGGCAAATAGGATGTTAGGAATTATTAAGAAAGGGATAGAAAATAAGACAAAGGCTATCTTACTGTATAAAACTATGGTACGCCCACATCGTGAATACCGTGTACAGATGTGGTCTCCTCACCTCAAAAAAGATATTTTGGCCTTGGAAAGGGTTCAGAAAAGGGCAACTAAAATGATTATGGATTTGGAAGGGGGTCATATGAAGAGAGGCTAAAGTGACTGGGACTTTTCAGTTTAGAAAAGAGGAGACTAAGGGGGAATATGATAGAGGTATATAAAATCATGAGTGGTGTGGAGAGGGTGAATAAAGAAAAGTTATTTATTAGTTCCCATAATAAAAGAACTAGAGGACACCAAATGAAATTGATGGGTAGCAGGTTTAAAACTAATAAAAATTCTTCTTCACACAGCGTGTAGTCAACCTGTGGAACGCCTTGCCAGAGGAGGCTGTGAAGGCTAGGACTATAACAGAGTTTAAAGAGAAGCTAGATAATTTCATGGAGGTTAGGTCCATAAAAGGCTATTAGCCAGGGGATAGAAATGGTGTTCCTGGCCTCTGTTTGTCAGAGGCTGAAGATGGATGGCATAAGACAAATCATTTGATCATTGTCTTGGGTCCACCCCTCTGGGACACCTGGTGCTGGGCACTGTTGGCAGACAGGCTACTGGGCTAGATGGACCTTTGGTTTGACCCAGTACGGCCATTCTTGTGTTCTTATGTTCAAAGGGTTTTCCTTGAGAGTCAAAAGCCTTTGATGTGGTCAGCCTATGCTGCCAAATGGATTCTTTTCTCACTGTGGGTGCAGCAAAGGCAGATTGTTCCATCCAGGCTTCCCTTCTCAGGAAATCCTGGAGTAACTACTCTATCTGAAGCAGCAAGGTCTTTCTTTGGCCACCGTCAGGGTCCACCTGTTGGCCATTTCTGCATTTCATCCTCCCATACAAGGTCATTCTGTTTTCTCCCATGATGTCACCTCCTTTTTCCTGAAGGCCTTAGAATGACTCTTCCCCCAGACCACAGACACTCTCCCGCAGTGTATCTGAATCTGGTCTTGGCGTGGCTCACGGGGCCTTTGTTTGAGGCCCAGGCCATGTGTCCCTTGTTGCTGTCCTCTTTCAAGGTTGCCTTGCTGATTGCCATCATATGGGCTAGATGGGTGTCAGATCTCTGAGCCCTTAAGTCATACCTGCATTCTTCCTTCCTACGGTGGACTCTGCCTTGGACATGGATCAAGACATTTTTCTGCCAGTCTTCTGTCCGAAGCCTCATGTGACCAATGAGAAGAGGTGGTTCCTACTCACTGGATGTGGGAGAGGGGTGAGGAGGAAGGCTGAAATCTTGTACTTCTTGCAAATGGTGCTCCTCCACTGGAGAGCACTATGGTGTGTGCTAGCATAGGTAGAGGATGATATTGTAATACTTCCTGTCCTCTGGATCCATTCATGAGTATCTTATGCACACTAAGGTTAGCACTGATCATAGAACACTAGAACTGGAAGGGTCCATAACTGAGAGGTCATCAGGTCCAGTCCCTTGCCCTCACAGCAGGACCCAGTACCATCTAGACCATCCCTGATAGATGTCTGTCTAACCTGCTCTTATATATCTCCAGAGATGGAGATTCCACAACCTCCCTAGGTAACTTATTCCAGTGTTTAACCATGCTGACAGGAAGTTTTTCCTAATGCCCAACCAAAACCTGCCTTGCTGCAGCTTGCTGATGAAGCTGTTATAGTGGTAGTAAAAAGGTTGGCTAATAAGTTTTGTAATAGGTCAGCATTCCAGCTTTTCATTTTGTATTGTAGTAATCATATACTCATTCTAGCTAATATTGGAAAGCCATGTGAATTTTATTACTGGAGGGTATGCCTTCAAGTTATATTTTATTCTTGAATAATGCCAGTAGACAAGAACAGTCATGAGGGGCCAAAGTGTCATGTTTGGCTTAAAGTTTATATGACAGATGAAGCACTTGTTGGGCCTGTTTGGCTGGAGAGGTTAATTCAAATCGCTCTTTGAGCCAGAGTAAGTAATAGGCTTTGAGGGTGGACGACCATGGTGATGAGTGTACAGAGTTTTGTACATGATATTTTTTTCTGTTTGAGTTTTTTCCATAGCGTGTTTTTATTATAATTTTCACATTTTGTCAACTACTTCTTCCATCTGTAGGCTGCAGTACCATCTGTTGGACAAATGCTTGTAAGTCAGGAAGCCATAATTGTATTTCTGAGTAGCTCCACCCATTTCTGGGTCAAGGGTATCACCAATTCTCCTGCTTCCCTCAGATTCTTCAATTTAGCTTGGTTTTGTAATATATATGTTTTTAAAACCAACACCTCTCACTGTACCCTCCTCTCCCCATGAAATAGAAAAGGGAAAGTGGCAGAAAAGCTTTAAAATAGTGTATTTAACACACATGCCCAATACCTTTGCTTCTGTATCTTATTTTCCTCACTATTCTCCCATCTCTCTCTCTTTCTCTCTCACTTTTTCTCTCTCACACTTTTCAAAGGCTTTGGTATCCATCATTTCAGTCATGCACTGTGTGAGAGATGGGCAATAACACGGCAGAGGCTTGCCAGGATTAGGCCCTGGCAGGATGCCGCCGCTGTACTTAACTGCATGGCCTCAGATCACTGTTCCAGGTTAATGAGAGTGGTGGTAAGTGGCACAGATCAGCACACTGCTTACCGTTGCTACGATTGGCTGGGGATGGTGATCCACTGCCAATGGGAGCTGTGGTTGCTGGTACCTGCCACAGTGCAGGTAAATATAGCAGTAGAGGTCCACTATAAGCTAACCCTGGTGGACCTGATCCAGTCCATGGGCTAGTACCTGCCCACCCTTGCACTATGCCCAATTATATTGCTGTATAAATAAGGTATAATACATGGTTTACCTCACTGGAATTTACCAATATCCTTCAGAAGAATTGGAACCCATATTAGAAAGAGCATTCTACAGTTTCTAGTCCCTTCTGTTGCTAAAGAGTGGAGGAGCTTCGGGGGTAGCCAAGTTAGTCTGTTAGGGTATGTCTACACTACCCCGCTAGTTCGAACTAGCGGGGTAATGTATGCATACCGCACTTGCTAATGAAGCCCGGGATTTGAATTTCCCGGGCTTCATTAGCATAAGCGGGGAGCCGCCATTTTTAAATCCCCGCTGCTTCGAACCCCGTGTAGTGCGGCTACACGGGGCTCGAACTAGGTAGTTCGGACTAGGGTCCTATTCCGAACTACCGGTACTCCTCGTGAAACGAGGTGTACCGGTAGTTCGGAATAGGCACCCTAGTCCGAACTACCTAGTTCGAGCCCCGTGTAGCCGCGCTACACGGGGTTCGAAGCAGCGGGGATTTAAAAATGGCGGCTCCCCGCTTATGCTAATGAAGCCCGGGAAATTCAAATCCCGGGCTTCATTAGCAAGTGCGGTATGCATACATTACCCTCCTAGTTCGAACTAGGAGGGTAGTGTAGACATACCCTTACAGAAAACAGCAAGCAAATGGTCTGGGTAGTACTTTATAGACTAACAAAACATGTAGATGGTATCATAAGCTTTTGTGGACGCAGCCCAGTTCTTCAGATGACCGGAGTTGTGACTAGAGGATAAGAAATCTCAAAATAAATAGGAGAAGGGAAGGATGGGGGAGAAAAGAAAGATACTCGGTGGCCCACCCCACTATCTCTATACATAAAGTTTACATAAAGGAGAAAGGGTGCTAAACCTGAATAGATAAAGATCAAAGTCAGTGGATGGATTGCTGTGGCAGGAAGGATACCATTCAGAAAGCTGTTAGCAATTTCAGTGTCTTCTGTTTTGGTGATAAAGGCTCCGCCACCCCAAATCTTGATTAAGTCCATGAGTAATAGAATTGAATTTGCATATGTATTGTAATTCCAAGCTTTCCCTGTGGATTTGACTTGAGGCTCTGGCCTGTGACAAGACCGCCACCTTCAGATCTGTGAGATTATGGCTAGGTAAACAGAAATGTTCTGCCACTCACTTCTGAGTATTTTCTATATGTATATCCAATTTGTGTCCATTGATTCTTTCATGTAGAGAACATCCAGTTTGATCAATATATATAGTAGAGGGACACTGTTGGCATTTGATGGCCTAGATCAAATTACTAGATGAGCAGTCAAATGACCCTTTGATTTTGTGTCTTTTGTTGTTTGCTCCAGTGATGAATTCGTCAGTGTAGATATGTGGGCAGAGTTGGCATCTTTTCTGGTTGCAGGGCTGGGTTCCTGGAGGCTTATGATGTGGTTGTGTGGCATGGTTATCAGAAAGAATACGTTTCAGGTTAGGGGGAGTGGAAGTTATGGAAGTCTGAACTGAGACTGAGAAATATGTAAGTAATCTAGTAAGTATTGTACCTGAACAAGGACAAGATATTTAGATTAAGCTGAAATAGGTCAAAAGCTGAAGAGGCACAACACAGGAGAAGAGGGTAGGCAGTGCAAGAACACTATATTTTAAGTGTCACGTGGTATTATCATTAACTTTAAATTATAGCCTAGAGGTGCCAAATGAAATTAAGGCTCCATTGCCCTAGCTACTAAATTAACAGATTCTGAGAGACTGTTTTTGAACTTGCAGTTTAAACTAAAAGCATAAATGGGGGAAAATGTTTTGGTAGAGCTGAGAAGTGAACTCAGGTATTATGAATTCCGGTACAGTGCCTTAGTCATAAAAGACCATTGTCCATCTCTAATCTACCTTTGGGAATTTATATTGATGTAATTAATTAGTGAAAGAGGAGAGGTCTAACCAGGAATTTTATTTAAAGCATTAATTCTAAATCAGCCAATACTGACAGAACAAGTGGTTCTTTGATAATCTTGCTGGATAAAGTGCATGTATGTGGGAAATCTTCCAGGTTATAAAACAATAATTGTAATTTAATAATAAGGGTTGGATAAGGCTAGTGTTAATTTTATTAGCCTGTGATGAAAAGGGGTTATTTAAAAATTAGGATTAGCATATGATAAGTGTCCAAACAAAAAAGAATTCATACTTTTATAATTTTAAATAATTGCATATTCCTAACTTGTAACAAGAGGGTACATTTATTGGAGTATAGAACTGTCCTGATTTGGGCTGTTAATTCTCAGCTTTACCTTTTCCGATAAAGTGATTGAAAACTCTACACTAATTTAGGGGACACCACCAGAATACTTAATTTTTCATGTTTTTTTTTTTAAATTGGAGTTTGTGTATGAAGCAGGTGTTCTCAGTTTACTTATTTTCTCCTGGAGATTATATTTAGTGCAGTATGAAGTGATGCCTTATTAATAATAAAGAGGTCATTTCAATGTAAATTAATACAATGATCAGTCTGTCAGAAAAGGTTTAATGTCTAAGTTCAGAATATCCCCAATGGACTTTAGGGGTAACTGCTGTTTGGATAATAGAAAACTTCTTTTGGTAGCTTGCCAACCCAGGAGCAAAGCAAACTAATGAGGGGAGGATAGAGTTACTCTTCATAGTTGGAGTCATGTAGGTGAGCATAGTTACTATTAAAAATGGATGGAAGAACCAGGATAGTGTGGCTGAAAATATCACAAAATAAATCCTGCATTCAGTAAATAATGTACCATCCTTGAAATAATTAAGTGTGTTTTAATGTATGGATATCTGATCATTACTTAATCTCTATCAATTACTGTAATTTACAATTTTATGTAAATAATACTGTTTGTTTTGTGCATTACTTGTAGACTTACCAAAACTGCTCCTGTGTGGGGAAGCCAAAAAAATTACCTGCAACAGAAGATGTCTCTTTTGAGGTTGTGGCTAGGAAATGCAAAACACAGTGCACATTCTTGCCTCTATTCCTGACCGTTTTCTTTCTTGCTGTTGTTTTCACTTTTATGGCTGTTACTCCCACTACTGTGGCCATCCTCAGGTATTTCATTTTAATACTTATCAATAACATATTTCTGGTTCTATAGGAGAGTGTAAATTTAAATTTATCATGGCATTTGTTCTTCCCTAGAGCTGAAGAAGAGCTCTGTTGTACCTCCACCAACAAAAGTTGGTCCAGTAAAGATATTACCTCACCTACATTGTTTCTCTCCATGGCAAAGAATGCAATTATTCTGACAACATGCAAAATAAAGATTTTTAAATATGCTTTTACTCTTTTTGTACAGGATCAGCTCAGTAAATAAAATGCATAAGGAATGCTTTGTATCCCTGTCTGCTAATATCTCACCTCTAATAGTTACAGTGTAGTACAACCAGTTTTAAGTCAGTGGGGTCCTTGAACATTGGATGAAGAGACTACTGTCATCTGTAGATACTTTACTGTTTCACAACATTTCTTCTCTGATAAAAATAGAAATAACATCCTTTCCACTTAGTGGCCCTGCTTTTAAAACAAGGTTCCCCTTTAAAGATGTATACAACACTCCATCAATAAGAGAGGAAGGGTAACGTCTTTTTATCCTTACATCTTCTATGATCTCATTTTTTGATGAAGCACCAAACCTTGCCTGCATCACTGAGACATAGTTCAGTGCCTTTTCCAACCCTATCTTAATAAAGCTCATCTTCCTTATATATAACAAGCTAAGACCGTATCTAGAATGCACCAGACTTTTCACCATCTTACTTTACTCAACGTCACCCCTGCAAAGAACAACTCCCCTGGACATGGCATTGTATGCCAGTGGTTCTCAACAACTGGTCTGTGGACCAGTGCCAGCCCCTGAGACCACCCTGTCTCAGTTTATGAAGGCAGCAAGTGTTATACTTGAAAGAATTTCATAGGATCTTTTTAGGGGGATAAAGCAAAACTCCACATTTATTGACAATGTAACATATTCACACATATCCACACACAAACCCTGTCTTGTTTTTTCTTAAAGTTAACCAGACTGTTGCACACAGTAACCCACTGGCCTGGTGAGTTAAGTGTGAGGAAGAGAAGCAGGGGCTTCTCTCGGTCTGGATTGCTGCTCTGATTTTGACAAGACGAGACCCAGAGATTTATTCAAGATGCCCTATCTTTTATAGTACTTTACTTCCATTCAGGCCTATGCATATTGTTGTGTCAGCTCTTGACCAATCACCATTTTAACATCTGTTTATCTGGAAGTCATTCTTCTTTACCATATGATATCAGTATGTTGATGGTTCGTTCCCAGTGTTATTTCAAGGCTATCTTGTTTGTAAAAGAGTGCTTGCTTCTTAACACTCCAAGGCCATCCATATGTCCTCCATAGGTCTGCTTTGTATTGGACCCAATTTATGGTACCTTAACGCCTCTAAGTCTTCCAGTTCTGGGCCCCTTACTCCCTTCCACTGTCTGGACTCTGAAATTGCTGGGTCTACAAGTTATCATCTTTCCAAGCACTCACATTTAAAACTCATTCACTCCCCTCCCCAGGAACTACACAGTCATTCCACACATGGGATGCAATTGTCCATACAAAAAGTATCGATCTAATTCCTAATACAAGTCTCTGTTAATACAAACTTTTAATCATTTATCATATTTTCTTTATAACACAATCTATATTCCAGTACTCCTAAGAGCAACAGTGTGATCATGGTGAATCACCAGGATCCTTCTGATCTCTTTCTGTCTTGACATAAGATATCACAAACAGTTTGCCTGATTGATCTTTATTAAAGGCCTAGAAGACTGTTCTTCCCTGCTAACCAGAGAAGGGTGTCCAACAGAGTTATAGTTGTTCAACATTTAATCTCATACTACCCAGTAAGCATATTACATAAAACATTGTAAAACTCTGGTTTATACAAGCTGGCCCCTGGTTTATACAAGAAATGCTTTAGTACAGTCTTTGCTGGACTGCGGGGATCCAAGATCTCTTCTGCAAATATGAGTGTAGAGACCCAGAAATTGAAAAATCTCTCCTGGTATCATTGGATATAGCAAGACAGAAACTATGGCTCAAGCAGATATACTTGGAATCTGTTGAGATATCTGGGGGCTGCAAATGCCAAACATGCCATTAGTTCATAGTTTGAAAGTCAGTGCCATTGTTGCTAAATTTTTGTGGGTATCAAAGCCACCAGTGAACAATCAGTATTACAGATAAGATTGGCATCAACTTTGGCAAGCAATGTCCGCATGTACTCAGTTGTTCCCATGGTTTGGACCATTCATAAGTAAAGAGATTGATACAGCCATGAAACTGGAAGAAACAGTGGAAAAAAGATGGCATCTGCCATAAGTTCACTGGCATGGAATTGGTTGATGGAGCTTGTCACCAATATCCTGGAGACTAGTGAGATTCCCTGTTAAAGCCCAGAAAATCTGTAGCTGACCCTCCTAGTTATAAGGCAATCTCCTCTTGAGCACCAGCTACAAGGTGACAGAGAGCAATCCACACATCTGTTGGGTGTGGCGTATTGTCCCATGTAATGGTACTTAGGCTACTTAGTGAGAAAAAGAATGAGTGTGTTCTACAGTCTTACCTGAGAGCCAGCTGATGTTCAGCTCAAGCAGTAAAGGCTCATGCACTAAGCTGCACAGGTCTCAGGTTTGACTGTGGCTATACAAAAGCACATATTCTGAATTGAACTGGGCCCACATTTCAAAGCCTTTCATCATAAGTGACACACACAATTCAAATATCCCTTTTGTTCCCAAATTCCTGCCAAACATGCATTTTCCTTCCCTACCTCAAGCTTATTCCTGACTTCAAAGGAGATATGTTAAAGACTGCAGGAATCTGTTGCTATGTATTTTATGTGAAAGGTGCTCTGGTTCAATCAGGAGTGGCAGTATAAAATTCTAAGGTATGTGCATGTTAACCACAACTAGGTTGTCTTGCCAGACTCTGAAATGCCTCCAATCTTTGATCCTAAACACATGCTGCTATATAATGGTTGTACCATTATATTCTAAATTGATATGTAGACTAATTATGTGGGGCTTACCTTACCATTGAAATGAGATTTCATTAATACCTTGTTAAAGCAGCTGTTCATCCATGCAGAGCTACAATATGGATGTTAATAAAAGTCACAATATTCTGAGCATGATAATTGCAGCCCTATTATATAGCTTCTAAAGCCTCATAGCCAAATTTAGAAAGAGTATGTTACAATTTTTACTGTTTAAATTTCACAAGGTATTTGAAAGGCATATCATCCTTCAGAATTACTCTATATACCATAAAAAGCATTACCACTACTGAAATAATGTATTAATATGTTACATTGTACTGTATTGTCATAGAATCAGAATACTAGGACTGGAAGGGACCTCAAGAGGTCATAGAGACCAGTCCCCTGCCCTTATGGCAGGACCCAGTACTGTGTAAACCATCTCTGATAGACATTTATCCAACCTACTCTTAAATATCTCCAGAGATGGAGATTCCACAACCTCCCTAGTCAATTTATTCCAGTGTCTAAACACCCTGACAGTTAAGAACTTTTCCCTAATGTCCAACCCAAACCTCATTTGCTGAAGTTTAAGCCCATTGCTTCTTGTTCTATCCTCAGAGGCCAGGAAGAACAATTTTTCTCCCTCCTCCTTGTGACACCCTTTTAGACACCTGAAAACCAGTATCATGTCCCCTCCCAATATTCTCTTTTCCAAGCTAAACAAGCCAAATTCTTTCAGTCTTCTTTCATAGGTTCTCCAGACCTTTAATAATTCTTGTTGCTCTTTTCTGGATCTTTTCCAATTTCCCAACATCTTTCTTGAAATGTGGTGCCCAGAATTGGACACAGTACTCCAACTGAGGCCTAATCAGTGCAGTGTAGAGTGGAAGAATGACTTTTCGTGTCTTGCTCATCACACACCTGTTAATGCATCCTAGAATCATATTTGCTTTTTTTGCAACAGCATCAAACTGTTGAGTCATAGTTAGCTTGTCCACTATAACCTCTAGATCCCTTTCTGCCGTATTTCTTCCTAGACAGTCGCTTCCCATTCTGTACGTGTGAAACTGATTGTTCCTTCCTAAGTGGGATAAGGGAGATTTGTTTGGAGCTGGGCTCCCAATGCTGAGGATGCTGGCCTCAGGGGGAGCGGGAAGTGCACTGGAATCGGGGGTGGAGGGCGCTAGGGGGGCCTGGATCTGAGGCAGGTGGGAGTGCACTAGGATGGGGGAGTGCTAGGGGAGGTCTGGCTCTGACGCAGGGGTGAGTGCATTGGGATGGGGAGACTGGGGGGCATGGCTCAGGGGGAGGGGTGGGTGCATTGGCGGTTAGCGTGCAGTCCCAAACTGGACAAAGTGCTGCAACTTTTGCTTAAGGACTTTGGCTCCCCCCTCTCTTTTTTTTCTTAACTTTGGAGCAGTGAAGGTGGGGGGGGGGGTCACACAAATTCATTTAGCATTTTAGGGGGTCGCAGTATCACAAAGTTTGAGAACCTGTGGCCTAGTTTATTGATAAGATCATGTGAGACCGTATCAAATGTCTTACTAAAGTCTAGGTATACCACGTCTACTGCTTCTCCCTTATCCCCAAAACTTGTTATCCTATCAAAGAAAGCTATCAGATTGATTTGATATGATTTGTTCTTTACAAATCTATGCTGGCTGTTCCCTATCACCTTATTATCTTCCAAGTGTTTGCAGGTGATTTCCTTAATTACTTGCTCCATTATCTTTCCTGGCACAGAAATTAAACTGACTGATCTGTACTTTCCTGGGGGTTTTTTTCCCCTTTTTATAGATAGGCCCTATATTTGCCCTTTTCCAATGTTCTGGAATCTCACCTGTCTTCCATGATTTTCCAAAGATGATAGCAAAGGCTCAGATACCTCCTCTATCAGCTCCTTAAGAATTCTAGGATGCATTTCATCTGGCCCTGGTGACTTGCAGGCATCTAACTTTTCTAAGTGATTTTTAACTTGTTCTTTTTTTAGTTTATCTTCTAAACTCTACCCCCTTCCCACTAGCATTCACTATGTTAGGCGTTCCTTCATCAGACTTCTTGGTGAAGACCGAAACAAAGAAGTCATTAACCATCTCTGCCATTTCCGCATTTCCTGTTACTGTTTCTCCCTCCTCACTGTGCAGTGGGCCTACCCTGTCTTTGGTCTTCCTCTTGCTTCTAATATATTTATAGAATGTCTTCTTGTTTCCTTTTATGCTTGTAACTAATTTGAGCTCATTTTGTGTCTTTGCCTTTCATATCTTGCCCCTGCATTCCTGTATTGATTGCCTATATTAATCCTTTGTAATTTGCCCTAGTTTCCATTTTTATATGACTCCTTTTTTATTTTTAGCTCGTGCAAGATCTCCTGGTTGATCCAAGGCGGTCTTTTGCCATATTTTCTATCTTCTCTACGCAGTGGAATAGCTTGCTTTTGGGCCCTTAACAATGTCCCTTTGAAAAACTGCCAACTCTTTTCAGTTGTTTTTCCCCTCAGTCTAGCTTCCCATGGGAACTTACCTACCAGCTCTCTGAGCTTACCAAAATCTGCCTTCCTGAAATCCATTGTCTCTAATTTGCCGTTTTCCCTTCTACCATACCTTAGAATCATGAACTCTATGATTTCATGACCACTTTCACCCAAGCTGCCACTTTCAAATCAACCAGTTCCTCCCTATTTGTTAAAATCAAGTCTAGAACAGCTTTCACCCAGTAGCTTTTTCAACCTTCTGAAATAAAGTGTTGTCTTCAATGCAGTCCAAGAACTTATTGGATAGTTTGTGCCCCACTGTGTTAGTTTCCCAACATATATCTGGATAGTTGAAGTCCCCCATCACCACCAAATCCTGCGCTTTGGATGATTTTGCTTCATTTAATTTACATTCTGTTCTTGGTGCTATAGTGTGAGGCCATGTGGGAATTGCATTGGCAATTTGTTAGTCTGGAGGCAGAGAAAGGGCACTTGTGTTTGGATTGGGGATCAGGGAAAAACAGTATTTTTGCATGATTATATATTAGGGTACATCTACACTAGCCCCCTAGATCGTTCTAAGGAGGCTAATGTGGGCAACCGGAATTGCAAATCAAGCCCGGGATTTAAATATCCCACGCTTGATTTGCATGTTCCCGGCCGGTCGCCATTTTAGAAACTGACTAGCCCGAAGTAACTGCCCATGTCTACACATGGCAGTAAAATGGGCTTCTGATTTAAAGCCCTTAATTTGAATTAGGTGGTAAACCTCATTGCAGGAGGAATACCACCTAATTCAATTTAGGGCTTTAAATCGGAAGCCCGTTTCACTGCTGCGTGTAGACGCAGGCAGTTACTTTGGTCTAGTCAATTTCTAAAATGGCGACCAGCCGGGAACATGCAAATCAAGCACGGGATATTTAAATCCCGGGCTTGATTTGCAATTCTGGTCACCCTCATTAGCCTCCCTAGATCGGTCTAAGAGGCTAATGTAGACGTACCCTTACAGAAATCATTTTTTGTCTCTTTTTCAAGTAAATTCTATTTAAATTTTTTAGGTTGCCTACACTCAATATATAGACCAAAGTATTAACAAATAACTTATCAAAAGTCAAAGTGTAACTTACAAAAAAAAACAGACTCTAAAACACTCCAAGATGAAAAACATCTATAAATAGTTAAATTTACATTTGATAAAGCCTTTAAATTGCAATTTTATTTGTAGGTGTGTTCCAGATAAACAGCGTTCATTTTCTCTGGGAGTTCAGTCGCTGTTTCTACGAATAGTAGGTATGACATTTATGATCTTTTGCATAAATACCTATCATAGCATAACTTTTTGCATAAATACCTATCATAGCATAAAATGTCTAATTGGCAGTCTTCCTTTTTCAGTACCCAAACTGACTAATTTTAAAGAAAATGTGTATGAATAAATTTGCTGTAGTCTCTCTCTCTCTCTGAAAGTTCAAGCCAAACTCAAGAACTCGATTGTGGTATTTCTCTTATTTTTAGCATTAATGCTGTCATCTCTATAAATAGTTGTGGAAAGAGGCTAAAAGGACATGCCAGAGGAAAAAAGTCCCAAGTCTAAAAGAATAATATTTAAATTTGCATCCCCTTAATAAAAGCATCCTTTCTCCTCCCCAAAACTGCATGTCCATTTTTGAAAGTTGCAGAGATTTAAGGCTTTACTAGTCAAAAATACTGTGGTTCTGTATTGAGATCCGTTAGCCATGTTTTTATTACATAATGTAATATTGATGAAAATAGCAGCACTTTAGAAGATACAAGCAAAATGGTAAGTATATGAAACCTGCTGCATTGTTTTGTTACTTCTAATGGGCACATAAGCATATTTTAGAAGTCTACCAGGCAGATAAACTGCATAATTAGGTATTCATTTCCAAACCCACTTTCAGATAGTCTTGACTGATTTCTGGTGTCTTCATTTTTTGCAGGTAATTGATGTGCATGTAGAAAGAGTCTACTTATCCGGGGGAGGGATAGCTCAGTGCTTTGAGCATTGGCCTGCTAAACCCAGGATTGTGTGTTCAGTCCTTGAGGAGGCCATTTAGGAATCTGGGGCAAAATCTGGCAAGAGTGGTACATGGTCCGGCAGGGGACTGGACTCAATGACCTTTCAAGGTCCCTTCCAGTTCTAGGAGATAGGTATCTCCATTTATTTTTAAAACATGGAGGCATAGGCTCTTACCATGTGATGTTGTGCTCAGGACCTATTGTAATAATTGGACTTACAAATTTCCCTTACGTTTTGCAGCTAGGCTTACAAATAAATGGAGATTCATAGTGTCAGCCTGTCATAATTAATGCTAATGGGAAAATGGCAAATAGGAGATGGAAAAACTAAATTAATGCACATAAAAAGGCCACCCAATATAATTCAATTTCTGTTTTAAAATAATGCCTGGTAAACAAGACAATGTGGTACTGGGAATTAATGAACCTCCATTGGTGTATTGGAAATTAGTTTTAAATTAAGGACAAAATAATGAGGAAAAGAGGTATTCTACCAACCTTTTTGAAGTCCTTAAAAATGGTTATGGTGAGAAAAATTGGTTACTTGAGGAAACTTCATCATCATGGCTGCCACCTCTACTGTCTTCTAGGACCCCAGGCCTTCATCATTCTGGTCTTAACAAGTGTCTTGACCAGACCTCCCCAAAACAACCTCCAAATAACATTGCTATCAACTCTAGCTAAATTGGAAATGCTACCTAAAATAAAACAAAATAGGAATCTTACAGCCACAGTAACAACTCTAGCCCAGCTCAGCTAACTTTTCTTTGTTCCCCAAAATAGTTATCTTTAATACCATCCAATAGACTGTCAAACATAGAGTTGGTTCTTTTAAATATTCTCTTCAGTTACAGCAAAAATATTAAATTAGGCTTATTTTAACATTACAATAAAATACTTTAGCTGTTTTTCTTTATTAATTACCAAAAATTAACTAGTACTAAGAAAATTTAAGTCTCTTTATGCAAAATCCCAGATCTTGTTTAGCAGTGTTTAAAGGGAAACAGCAACTACATTATATCAATACCTTTGGTCCATTTATTCCATGGAAATTAACACAAAATACTTATGCCCAAGCAGACCATTGGGTAATTTAGGCCATCTCAAAGTCTGAAACATTACCTCTAGACTTTTATTTATGGGTATATTTTGATATAATTGACACTGGTCTGTTAGCCAAGAAAGTTTTTTTTTTCCAAAAAACCTTTGCTTCTCAGAGAATTAGGGGAGAGGAAAGATGTGTTAGAACTGAGCCGCCTGGTAAAACCTGCACCAAAGAATGTAGAGCTTTCTTTCCCGTAACCACTGAGTAATTGACCACTGAGCTGAATTACCTAAGGTCAATACACTAAGTAATTTGGAACTGGGGCACAGATACTGGGTTTTAATTTTGCCTAGAGTGCTAAACCTCTCATTCAGCCCTAGGTCCCTCCCCAACTCCACCCCATCCCCACTGTTTCCTCACTCCTCCTCCTTACTCTACCTCCCAGCACCACCAGAATCCTGTAGAGGCTGTTCTACAATGTGCAGGAGGTACAAGTAGGGAGTGCGAGGATTTGCTCAGAAGGGGCTACTACTTCTAGGGCAGGTGGGTGCTAAGCACCCACTAATTTTTTCTGTGGGTGCTTCAGCCCTGGTGTGCACACAAAATCAGTGACTATGAATTGGAGTGATGAATGAACAGTATATATGATACAGAACAATATATAATTTTCACTGTTGGTCTTCATTTAGGAAATTGTATTTTCAGAAGCACAGTCCATTTCGATCAGCTGTAAGAGGATAGCTCATTTCTATGAGTATTTTCAGAATCCATTGTATAATTAAAGTATTAATTTGCATAATGATTAAAATACCTTAATGCTTAAAAATTATGTACATATTGAATTCCTAATGTATAGCCACCTCTTGGGTAGGAGGTGACAGGATGTGAGAATATTTCACTATAGTGCGGAAGAGAGTAAATATCAATCAATGTAGTTCATCAGAGGGGGTGCACTTCCTCTTTCCCCGGGCCTGTCTGCCTCACTAAGTCATTATCCATTGCTGGATGTGTGGAATCAGCAAGGCAACTAAAGCCATGAACATGGGCCTCTGCTCAGGGCTATACAATTAACACAGTGACTGAGCCCTGTACCTAATCAGGGCAGGGCAGCAAAAAGAATTCAAGGGCTCAGGCTTGCACTCAAACTGAGTAATAAATAATTTGTCCACCCAGAAGAGCAAAGGAGTCTAGGGCTTAGGCCAGTGTTCAGGCTGAGAGACAGTCAAAAAAATAACCCATGTTCTTGTTCAGAGCAGGGTTAAAACTATATCAGGCCAGGTCTTTGTTCAGGCAGAGCTTTAGTCAATTAAGTGGCCCAGAACCTCAGCTCTGTTAGCTTGAGGGAGGGGGGAGGCTGCTACCCAGAAGATGGGTGGCAGGAGGGACACAGCTCCACCCACACTACTACATCCCGGCCAAACGCTCTAACAGTGACAGAGTGGTCTACTATCAAGTCAGCAGGGATTTAGGCTGAAACATGCTGACTCGCCCTCTGTCAGTTTTGAAGTAAAAGAGGGGTCTACCATCCTTGGGCCACTTCCACACTACCCTTTTCAGTGTAACTGTGTATCCAGACTGGTAAGCTAGTGGATGGTGGCCTCCATTGCCAGTAACTACTCTTCGGGTCTGCCAGTGATCTGGACGGTCCGAGCCAGTCCTTTGTTTCCTATGGGCCCATTGCATCCTCCCAGTGCGGGAGCTCAGGGGAAGTGTCTGTACCTTCTGGAGGCTGTGCTTCAAATAGGCGCTCACCTCTGCTATTTATACTTCGTCCCACCCCTTGGGTTCTGGAAGCAGGGTGAGAGTGATCTCTCTGCTTATGAGAGTGAAGAGGCCTACTCCTTCCTCTGTGGGTTTTTGGGCAGCTAGTCCACCTCATTACTATCATGGAAAAAAGGGCAATTTCCTATTCTTATAAAAAGTACTATGGTATCCTTAGCATTCAGATGGAGCAGATGATATCTTTGTTTGAAGGTGAACCACTGGCTGAACCACTCTGAATTTTGTTGATTTAGTTAAAACTATTTCAATTACTTTTGTACATTTGCATGTCTTCTAGGCACTATTCCTGGACCAATTCTGTTTGGTGTGGCAATAGACAGTAGTTGTACTCTGTGGGATATTAATAAATGTGACACTAAAGGAGCCTGCTGGGTCTATGACAACTCAAAAATGGCCTTTATGCTGATTGGTATAAGTAAGTAATTGCATATTTGATATATACATAATACAAATGAGTGTTAAAATCTTTAATTGTAAAAAGCATAGCTATTTTGAATTCCACTGCCATGTAACAATTGAGGAGTAAGAAAACAGCCTAATAATACTATGTCATCAGTTTAAATCATAATCAGCACTTTGCTCACAGATAAGAGAAGTTCCCTCTTCTGAAGGAATTACTATTTACTTAAGACATGATAGCTAAAACTCAGGCAAGAGAAAGGACCACACTTTGGTAGGACGTCTTTGGGGATTATTGAGAATTGAAAGAAATTATGAGATTGTTTAAAGAGGTAGTTTTTTTAAAAAATAAGCTGAAATTGAATTTTTTCTTTGGTGGATCCATGCCCCTTATTGATTCCTTATGGATGAACAAGAGCCTGAAATATAGTTGGATTTGTGTGGTTGCCTTCCACCTTCCATCCTCACGTTTTTTGTTTTTGTTTTTTGAGGAGAGGTGAGTGCTTCCTTTTGCCATCTTTCCTGATATTTGTTCCATAAATGTCAAATCTGATCATTCCTAGTTTGGCTGGAAGATTTTTAGAGGTCTGATAAATATTGGCACTTTGTCACCTCCTACCTCCTCTGGCACTGAAACAGAGTTCCAAAGAAGACCAAAACCAGAGATTTCATGATTCTGACTAAAAGTAATTTCTGCTGTCAATAAGATTTGATCTGATATTTTTAAGTATGAGTGGGGAACCTTTTTTTGGCTTGGGGGGGCCGCTGATCTACAGAAAAATCAGTCAGGGTCTGCACACAATTGAGAAGCAAAGAACCCCCAAACCCTGACTGATGTGGCTCTTGACTGAGAAGGAGAAAGACAATTCCCACATTCCCCTTGCATACCAGAACCTAGGCAGAACAAGGCTAGTAGATTTTGTGTGCTCCAACCCTGAGTCTCAGGGGCTGGATCTAGGCAAGTTGGGGGCTGAATCCAGTCTCTGGGCCTTAGGTTCCCCACCCCTGTTTTAAAGGCACACAGGTGGCTTATGACGTCAGTGATAGTTGCAAGTGAACACCCCCTTTGGCAGTTAGGCTACCTACTTAGGTTAGGGATGTAAGCGAGAAGTCGACTAATCAATGAGCCTAGGTAGCGGGGGGGGGGGGGGGAGGGCAGGGGACAGGAGGCTGCCCTGAAGCAACCTCTGTCCGCGATGAGCACAGGCTCACCGCAGGCAGGGGCTGTCCTGTATCCTGCAGAGCAGCCCCTGTCCATGGCAGCCCGCGCTGGCCATGAACACAGGATGCTACATCAGCAGCCCTGTCCGCTGGGGGTCCTAGTTCCCCACTGAGACCCCTGGGGATAGAGGCTGCTGGATGAAGGCTTGCTCAGTTCCGGCTCTCACCAGGTCTGGGAGCTACCTCTGTTGCAGCTCTGCAGTTCAAATGTAGTAGGAGCCGGGCTCCCTGCCCACCTGGCTCTTACTACATTTAAACTGCAGAGCTGCAGCAGGAAGTAGCTTCTGGACTTGGCACGAGTCGGGACTCAGGTTTTCTCCCTTATCGACTAATCGTATAATTGATAGAAGTTCTTTTGAGTACACAATTAGTTAATTACTCACTTCCTAACATCCCTAATTTAGGTGCCTTAAATTTAACTATCAAAGTTTGAAAATTAAAGAAACAACAAGAAAAAAAAAACCCAAAGAAACAAAAAGAACAAACCGTCCCACCAGCTTTAATAAAACCTTTTATTTTTAAACTATAGATTTTATTTAGGAAGTGCTATCAAGTTTACAAATCCTTTCCATATAAATATTAGAAACAAAAAATCTTACAAGTTAGCTCTTGTCTATATTCCCATATAATGTCTCTTTAAACATCAGATCTTCCTATTTAACTAAATATTGCCCTCATTCAAACATTCATCATTTCTAGGGATTTTATTAAATTGAGTGAAATTTATCATCTATTACGTGTATGCAGAGACATGTCTATCAAATGTCAAGTTAAAAAAAAAAGAGGCGTGTGATTTGTTTCCCAGGTGAATGTGCTTTGAGTATTGAATAAAAAGTAACTAAATATCTATCTCTTTTCTGTCTGTTTTTCTGGGTATATGACCAGTGTGTAGGGTTTTTTTCATGATTTCCACTTCCTGTTGTTCTGAGCTGATCCTCTGTTGGACTGTTTTTTTTTTTTTTTTTAATTTTCTAACAAGAGGCTATCAATACCTAACCATCCACCAACAGATGAGAGAATAGTTCTTCATTTCTTCCCACTAGAAAGCCCAAGGAAGATTACCAACAGATTATTTGGTAATAAATAAATGTTCAATGTGTGATAATTGTATAGGTGCTCAAAGCAGTGGCTATGCCAAACAGATGACAAAGGCTCCATATGGTCCCCCACTTTCGCCCCTTTGGTTGTCTGATTTCCCTCCAAATCAACAGTTTTGTAGTCATTGATGCCTAAATAGTTTTGATCAAATGTAATATTATGGCATGACACACACACAGAGATGCCATCAATTTAATGTAAAATTTTCATAAGCAATTAATGTAAACTACCTTTATTGAAAATTGATCTTCAACAATAAACAAGTTTATTTTTCTTCATATAAAGGTGCAGTTTGTAAAGTCATCACTATCCTTTTTGTTGTTGCTGCATTATGCTTGTATAAGCCTCCACCGAGCATTTCTGTGACTTTGCGAAAGGATGCTGAAATAGTTTCTGCTGTGCCTATGTAAAACTTACGAAAAAAACAGGAACTTTAAAATAAATCAAGAAGAATATATACAGCTGCCGGAGGAAAGCTGCGAGAGAGTTTTATGTACAGCATTATTTCAACACAATTTAGTTCTTGAGCAAATTAAAGTGATTTTTAAATATAGGTGGATGTTTCTGTAACATTAATTGAAGCTCAGGAAATTTTATATTTCAACAATGTACCTTTAAGTATCACAGGAAAGAAATTAGGCTATTAACCCTTTTGTTTTTAACTCTCCATATATTCAATAAAAAATACAGTAAATATAGGAAGGGTCTTATTATTTGGTAAGTTAAGCAAATTGCATAATTATCAGTCAAACATAAAAAAGATGATACTGAACTGGAATACCCCACTACTAAAAGACAAATTTTAGGACAATTGGATTAATTAAATGGAGTTGTCAATGTCTACTTCAAACTGGCAGGAATAATCTGTGCCAATGTTTGGGCTGCTAAACAACATTTAAGGTTAGACTGATGTAAATGTATAAATGCAATAGTTTCTTGAGTAAGAACAAATAGAAAAAAAACAAGCACTTAAATTTTCTCAATATACTTTGTGCAAGTTAGGTTAAATGTTTAAATTGTGATCATTTTTTGTAATCTTAAATATATCTGTAGGAAAAAATAGTTCTCATTATAGGAAAACTGTTAATTACATGTTTATTAAACTGGGTGCTTTCATTCAACTGGGTGCCTTAGTATTTGAATTTAGACAATATCCAAAAGGATGATGTCAAAATATTGTTACATTTTGTAGAGAATATTCATTTCTCATAATATATACTTCAGAAATTTTGAAAATGAAATTTGTTTTCTTTAGATGTTTTACTCATTTGATATGTGTGATCTCATTATTTTGAGGTTACTCCTACCTAAGCTCTTCTGCACTAATTATTTTCTAAAAAAGGATTTACTTGTTTTTACTGATTACAAATGCACAAAGACTACTCAAATACAGTGATAGAAAAATTACATTGAATTGGGGCTTATAAATCTTGAAAATAATAGTGTGTGGATCTGTAGAAAACTTAAAATAAGATGTACATCTCTTGGTGAACACAGCAGTTTTTTTAGTATTAAACATTTATTAAATGCAAATCTATATTTAAATATTGTTTACTATGAAATAAATCTATTTTAAAACTGGTATTTAGTGCTGTTTTGTTTATAATGCATATGAGATGTTGTTTGCTGCGTTTACACTAGCTTCAAAGCTGCTGAAGTACCAATAATGAATTACATTTTCTCTGCCTACCTAAACTCATGTGCATCTGTGTGTGCTGTGTGCTAAGTACTATACTGGCTATACTGATGGCTGGCTATACTGACTTTCGATTCCGTGGAGGAACCTTTTGTGTCAACATCCGCGTGACCATTTGCTGGATCCCCGGAAAAGAGATCTACCCACCCTTTCTTATAGCCTTTTTAAATCGGTAACCAAGTGGGTTTGTTTGGCAGATGGATCCTATTAACCTGCCACTGAATATTCATATGATCCGAGAGCTCAGACTAGCCAGGCATCCACAACTAAGGACAGTAGCTCAAATAACTGGAAAGCGTAATTCTCAGTTCTTTCTAATTGCAGCTCGTAGAGACAAAAACAGAGTCTGGAACCTGCAATAGAGGGTTTCATGCTTTTTTGTTGTTGTTGGCCTATTTTGTTAACATAAATGAAGAAGATACCTTCCAGCCTCTTTGTGTTCATTGCCTTGTTGGGGGCACGAAGGAGTGTTTTTGGTCTAATATTGGCCACAGGATAATGTTTACATAGCTTTCTGATTTGCATAATTATCAGTGTGATCCCATGTGATCCCATATTGTGTGAAGGAACGAAACTAATTCTGAACAGAAAAGGTTGATGAAGTGATGTGCTTGTAGTTGAGACAGTGGTCTGTGACTGAGGTCACATTGGCCTGTCAGTATAATAGGTGTGATGCTACTTCTCAGCCTCCTTTTTGTCTTATTATATAGACTGAGTTCTGTAGGAACACAAACTGATTCTTACTATGGGTGTGTGTACTGCTTAGCCCAACTGGGGACATGACAATACAAAGAAATAACCATAACTAAACCAGAAGCAGTGCATGAGCACTATAGAAGAGGAATGAGTGTCAGCCTTCCAGTTCTGCTTTAGTGCCAGAATTAGCATGGTGACCTATACTCCCTAAGAACTCTGGGGTTTAGCAGTCCTTTTCCCCTTCAATGTTGTTTTTTATTCTGGCCAGGCCTCTCTTCACTGGCCTACTTACATGGTTACAGCTCCACATTTCTAGAGGTGACCTGCAAAGTTAGCACTCCAAATGCAGATCTTTCCTGCTAAACCCTTGTTTTCTGCTTGATTTTGAGAGGGAGGGGGAAGAATGCTCCATTGAGTTGCTTCATACTTTCTTGCTGTAACTCTCATCTGCCTTTTTCCCATATTCTCCACTATAGTTTAATTTGTTGTGTTTAAATGTAGGTTGTAAGGTTTCTGGAATACTCTGTCTTGCTATCTGTGCAATAAGCCAGTTGGATGTTTTAAAATTGTGATTTCATTGTCTTTTTATGACAAGTAATTTGATTATACAAATTGTAGATAAGTTGATGAAATTGAGAAGTACAGCCAGAACCCCAAAATTCTACCACGTCATATGGTGTCTGAGGATAGTTGTGTGGCTTCTAAAAACTGCTTGATGTATAGTGTTTTTTTGTTAAACAGCTTTGATCACTGAGTAAGGCAAAATCTGCTAATTTTTTGGTTTCTGGAATTTTCAAAGGCCTGGAGTTTTTGATAGATGAGTGTTTGACATAAAAAAAACTTGCTTTAAAAGATCTGGGGTTATAATTTTTCAAAACTGACATTTTAAAATTCTGCATAGATTGTTGGAAATAATTCTTGGGGTACATAATAATTTCCAGTGAAGTAAGGATTGTCTTGGACAAAGATTTTTTTTTCCCTCCTTTTGCTAAAGCAGAAAATAAATTCATACATAACATTTTATAATTCAAAACTCTTAGCTCAAGAAAACCCTCATTAAAATGAGTGGAGATTTTACCTAGTATGGCATCTTGTCACTTAAAAATTCCCTTTCAGTCTTGGGCAAAACAATTTAGATTGAGTTACAATAGATGAAAATTAATCTTTTGCACGTGCGCACACACACCCAACAACAAACAAACAAACAGAAAACCAGCTTGGTATCTGCGGAAATTACTTACTTAATATATTTTTTTAGATGCAGGTGGTATCCATGATATCATGTTTGATTTTTTTTGGAATTTGTTTGGCATCAAAAGTTATACTTGAAAGGACAATAAAACTGAAAAAACTTGGAAGTCTGCATTTCAATATGTGGGATAGAGCACCACCGTCAGGAATTCTAAATGACTGCAATATCTACAGATTGGGGGAAATTCTTGGTTTGTTTTTGGTAAATAATAAAACAAACAACAAAGTTATGCAGGGTTTTACCTTAGAAAAGATGACTGGATATAGTCATTTTCTCAGACTTCTGAATTCACATAAATTGAAATTTTAGCTGCATTTGCTCTTCAGAGGTGATAGAAATGCTAGCTGTTCCTGCTTCAGTGGCAGCCAGCAATCATGCACTTGATTAAATCTTCAAATGACCAAACCAAAAGGGATTTTGAACAGCACAGGCTTGTGGTGTTTTAGGGTTACTGAGCAATCACAGGATATTGATAGTAAGGTTGCAGACAGGACTCACCAGAATGATTAAAGGGTTAGAAAATATGCCTTTTGTGGAATAGATATTCAAGGAGCTCAGTTTTAACAAAAGGATGTAAGGGTTGACTTGATTATAATCTAAATACCTAGATAAGGAACAAATATTTAATAACGGGCTATTTAATTTGGTAGATAAAAAGTATAACAATCCAATTGGTACAAATTCAAGCTAGACAGATTCAGATGGAAAATAAGGCATACATTTTTAACAGTGTGCAATTAATCTCTGGAGCAATTTAATAAATATTGGGTGGATTCCTTATTTTTTTATGTCAATATTGAACATTTTTCTAAAAGATGCATCCAAGGAAATGTTTTGGGGAAGTGCTATGGCCTGTTATACAGGAGGGAAGACATGATGATCACAATGGTTCCTTCTGGCCTTATAACTCTTCCAGCACTTTTAACTTCAAGAGTGTATATAGGTCAAAAACATGGGCAGGGTCAGCCCCTTCATCATTGATGTGGATACTAAAATCCATAATTAGTATTGTCAAGGCTAAATCCCCATTCTGGCACGATGAATGCAGAAGTGGGGTCCCGCAAAAGTACCGCAAAACCTTATCTTTCCAGGCTTTGGTATAAAACTTCCCCACAAAATCTTAAAAACCTAGATTTTGAAGTATACAAATTCTCTGCTACCACCCAAGTAATGGTAAGAAAACCAGGGAAGAGATCACTTGGGAAATCTCAGCCCTGAAGCAAAACCAGGACACAAAAAAATTAACCAATACCAGATTAATAAAAAAGAGAATTTTTATCCTACTTCCAGATAGTGATGAGTATTCTCTTGGAAAGAGACATTTTCTGTCCCACTCAGTATCTGGAGAGAGAACTGCCCAGGGACAAAGGAGGGAAAAACCAAAAATTCCTTTGTCCCGGTTTGAAATTCCTACCTGCATTTCTATTGGCTGCCTGCTACCTGGTTAGGTACAGTTAACTCCTGAGTCCCCAGGCTGCTGGCTAACCCTCATGGTCATGACTAGTATAATGACTGACAAATCATTAGAAAGAAAGCAAATTGTGACAAGGGTGTACAACACTGCACCAATGAAAAAGGTGTAAAAGGGCAGCTTTCAGCTCAGGTAGTCCTACCTGGCCATAGCTGGGAAGCATGCCAGTCTCAGAGAAAGAGACTTCAAAAGGAGAAGGAAAGGGTAAAAGAGCCTAGATCAGGGGTTGGCAACCTTTGGCTCTTGGCTCATCAAGGTAATCCATTAGCAGGCTCTGAGATACTTTGCTGACCTTTACTATCTGCAGACATCCCTCCCCCCCATCCCCACCCCCACCGCCACCCCCACAGCTCCCAGTGGCTGTGATTGACCGTTCCTGGGCAATGTGAACTACAGGAAGTGGCAGTCAGCATCTTCCTGAAGTCTATGTTGCTCTTTTTACTGGGGTTGTGGCAGATGGAGGATTTTTTGACCCCCAAATGAAATCATTCTGGAAACCAAAGATGAGATTCTTGTAGAGGGGGGAGAATGAATACAAAGTAGAAAAGGAAAAGTGTGGAAGCAGAACCAGTAAAAAAGTAAAGCTAAAAAAGAAAATAACCCACAATGTTATAACTGTAATCCATGGAAATAAGATCTGGTGATGTTAACCTTCTGAAAGTAGCTGACTGGATTAATTACAATACCCCTATGTTTTTGTTTTTTTAAGAGCCAAGAGGCTGCACGTTCGGGGCTTTTAGTTGAATGTAAATATGAAGAGCAAGCTGATAGAGTGCTTAAAACTACTGAAACATAAATAATTTGCAAGCTACCAAAGGATTTGACTGAATTGAAGGGGTTAATGCATGGAATGCCCTTGGAATTGATCAGTGATGAGATACCCAAAAGCATATGACAGGTTAAGTATTAGCAAGTAAGTGGCTAATTAGTAAATGAGAGAAAGCAAACCTTAAGCAGTACTGCTGACTACAGTAAAGGGAGGAACTCTACTTGAGAAAATAACAGGAATTCAAGACATTCATAACCAAGCCATATATTCTCTTTCTCTAAGACATAAAGTGCCAACACTGTGGGCACAAACATTCCAGAATGTTTATAAAGGGAAAATATTGACTTTTGTCCCATTATTACAATTGTGCTAACTGTGGTGTTAATCACAGTCTAGTAAATGGAAGATGTGTTCTGGCAAGGCAAGCTGAAGAGAAACAAATACCAAAAATACCAGGTAAGTTTTCTAGTGAAGTGTAAAATAATTGAGACAATAGTACAAAGAATAAAAAAAATCAAGGAAATACTGTTGGTGGAAAAGAAAGATCTCAACACATCAGAGATATACAAGCACGTTACTCAAACTATTGAAATTTAGACTAATAGTAGCTACATTCCAGATCTTTTTGGGACTAGCAACAAAGTTAGAAGTATCTGATAAGAGAAAGCTGCAGTTTTTGCAGATACTTTGAGGGGTGAATGATGAAAGACAAAGTGCAATTTTGTCTTTGTAAGGTGGTGGGGCGGGTTCCCACATGGCCTAAGGGATAGGGCACTTGCCTGGGGAGGACAGGGTCATGGGTTCAAGTCCCGCCTCCCCCAGGGTCAGGGCAAGCAATTTTCTACCAGATTCAAGGACAATTCATTGAAGAGAGCCATGATCTATTATATATAGTTGGAGTAAACCTGAATGTACTATGCTGAATGAATAGCTTTGTATGCCAGAACTTGTCAAAGATATTGATAACAGCACAAATACTTCCCAAAGTAAAGACAATATTTGTAACAATGTTTAAATATCTCTGCAAGTAACTCTATGGGGAGGGGAGGAAGAAGGAGCAATACTACTAGAATAGAAATGTAGCAATTCCAATACATATATTAGACAGATTATCCAGAAAAGACAGATGCTTATATAGACAATAGACATCTTGTCTGGGTAAAATTAAGGAGAGAATGGTAAACTGAAGATTGGTTGTCACTTTGTAAAACAGTGGCATTATAGATAAGAGGCAGAGTGGTTTTAGAAGAGGAAGTTGCACTACTGATCACATTGCTAAATAAGAACTGCAAAAGCATATGAGGCATAGGGTTTCCTGAAAGCTGGCTTTTGAACTATTGAAAAGATGTATGACATGCTGTTGAGGGAAGACTTGTTGTACAAAACAGGTGCACTAGAGATAAGAGGAAGACCATCTGACTAACTTGAGTAAAGGACCAAATAGATCAGACTTTGGAAAGTAGTGGTGACTATCGGTATAACCTTATTTAATAGAATCATAGAATAATAGGACTGGAAGGGACCTCGAGAGGTCATCGAGTCCAGCCCCCCACCCTCAAGGCAGGACCAAGCTCCGTCTACACCATCCCTGACAGATGTCTATCAAACCTGTTCTTAAATATCTCCAGAGAGGGAGATTCCACCACCTCCCTTGGCAATTTATTCCAATATTTGACCACCCTGACAGTTAGGAATTTTTTCCTAATGTCTAATCTAAACCTCCCCTGCTGCACTTTAAGCCCATTACTCCTTGTCCTGTCCTCAGAAACCAAGAGGAACAAATTTTCTCCTTCCTCCTTGTGACACCCTTTTAGATATTTGAAAACCGCTATCATGTCCCCCCTTAATCTTCTTTTTTCCAAACTAAACAAGCCCAGTTCATGAAGCCTGGCTTCATAGGTCATGTTCTCTAAACCTTTAATCATTCTTGTCGCTCTTCTCTGTACCCTTTCCAATTTCTCCACATCTTTCTTGAAATGTGGCGCCCAGAACTGGACACAGTACTCCAGCTGAGGCCTAACTAGTGCAGAGTAGAGTGGCAGAATGACTTCACGAGTTTTGCTTCCAACACACCTGTTGATACAACCTAGAATCATATTTGCTTTTTTTGCAACAGCATCACACTGTTGACTCATATTCAACTAGTGGTCCACTATGACCCCTAGATCCCTTTCCGCCATGCTCCTTCCTAGACAGTCGCTTCCCATCTTGTATGTATGGAACTGATTGTTCCTTCCTAAGTGGAGCACTTTGCATTTCTCTTTATTAAACCTCATCCTGTTTACCTCTGACCATTTCTCTAACTTGCAAAGGTCATTTTGAATTATGTCCCTATCCTCCAAAGAAGTTGCAACCCCACCCAGTTTGGTATCATCTGCAAACTTAATAAGCGTACTCTCTATCCCGATATCTACGTCATTGATGAAGATATTGAACAGTATGGGTCCCAAAACAGACCCTTGCGGAACTCCACTTGTTATCCCTTTACAGCAGGATTTAGAACCGTTAACAACAGCTCTCTGACTACGGTTATCCAGCCGATTATGCACCCACCTTATCGTGGCCCTATCTAAGTTATATTTGCCTAGTTTATCAATAAGAATATCATGCGAGACCGTATCAAATGCCTTACTAAAGTTTAGGTATATGACATCCACCTCTTCTCCCTTATCCACAAGGCTCGTTATCCTATCAAAGAAAGCTATCAGATTAGTTTGGCATGACTTGTTCTTCACAAACCCATGCTGGCTATTCTCTATCACTTTATTACTTTCCAAGTGTTTGCATATGATTTCCTTAATTACCTGCTCCATTATCTTCCCTGGGACAGACGTTAAACTGACCGGTCTGTAGTTTCCTGGGTTGTTCTTATTCCCCTTTTTATAGATGGGAACAATATTTGCCCTTTTCCAGTCTTCTGGAATCTCCCCTGTCTTCCATGATTTTTCAAAAATCATAGCTAAAGGCTCAGATACCTCCTCTATCAGCTCCTTGAGTATCCTGGGATGCATTTCATCAGGACCTGGTGACTTGCTGACATCTAACTTTCCTAAGTGATTTTTAACTTGTTCTTTGTGTATCCTATCTTCTAAACTTACCCTCTCTCTGCTTGTATTCACTACGTTAGGCACACCTCCAGACTTCTCGGTGAAGACCGAAACAAAGAAGTCATTGAGCATCTCCGCCATTTCCAAGTTTCCTGTTACTATTTCTCCCTCCTCACTAAGCAGTGGGCCTACCCGGTCCTTGGTCTTCCTCTTGCTTTTAATGTATTTATAAAAGGTCTTCTTGTTTCCCTTTATGCTTGTAGCTAGTTTGATCTCATTTTGTGCCTTTGCCTTTCTAATCTTGCCCCTGCATTCCCGTGTTGCTTGCCTATATTCATCCTTTGTCTTGAGTAGGAGTAGAGAGATTTTTACCTCTGTCCAATAAAAGCTCTGTTATCTAGCATCCAATTAACCAAAACACTCAATTAGCAGGTATTTCTGATATCTCCATAAAAAAGTTCATTTTAGTAACTGGTGCTAGTCTACTGCCCAGCATGTTATGCAAATGCATATTCTGTGCTCTGTTTTTATGCAAAAGAGGCAAAAGAGAAGCAAGCAAGCTGAAATCAGGGATTTATACAAAAAAGCAGCTTTCAGAGTATGTCATAGGCCCACAGTGGTCTCCAACATGATGCCCGTGGGCACCATGGCGCCCACCGGGGCATTTATGTGCGCCCGCCGTAACATCTGGGTGGCCCCGGCCCCGGGTGCACAGCACATGTGCCGTGCCGGCCCCGGGCGCAGGGCGTGTGGGCGGCCCCTGCCTCGGGCATGTGGCACATGCATGGTGCCAGCCCTGGGCGCGTGGGCGGCCCCTACCCCAGCCACACAGCACATGGGTGATGCTGGCCCCAGGCATGTGAGCGGCCCCTACCCCCGGTGTGTGGCACATGCGCGGAGCCTGCCCCACGTACAGGGTGTGTGGGCGGCTCCTACCCCCGGCGTGCAGCATATGCACGGTGCCGGCCCCAGGTGTGCGGCACATGCATGGTGCCAGCCCCAGGCATGTGAGCAGCCCCGCCCCCAGATGCCTGGCCCGTGAGCGGCCCCGCCCCGGGCGCCTGGCAGCCATGAATGGTTGGGGACCACTGATAGGGTTATTACAGATTCAGCTCAATCTCTTACACCTTCCGTGTCTACAATGATAATTGATGTTGATAATGATGATCCTGAAGCACTGCAAGGTGCTAAAGTACCTTTGAATCATCAAAGATTGAGAGGTAGCTGTGCTAGTCTGTAACTTTAAAAACAACTTTTAAAAACAGTGAAGTGGGTTTTGTCCACGAAAGCTCACGATACAGTAAACTTCCGATAATCTGGCACCTTTAGGGCCCAGGGGGTGCCGAATTATCCGATATGCTGGAGTACCGGAAGAGGGGCTATGAGCGGTCTGGGGTGGGGGTGGAGGGCTCGGCGGGGACCTGTGCAGCGTGGGAGAGGGTGGAGCTGTGGGACCAACCCGGCAGCACCCCAGCTGCTCTGCCCGTGGTTTCCCCAAGTCAGCTGCTGCTGAAACTGACCAGAGGCTGACTTGGTGAAGCCAGGGGCAGAGCAGCTGGGGTGCTGCCGGGTTTGTCCCACAGCGCCGACCCTCACCCGAGTGGCGCTGCGGGACAAACCCGGCAGCACCCCTGCTGCTCTGCCCCCAGCTTTCCCAAGTTAGCTGCTGCTGAAACTGACCAACGGCTGTCTTGGGGAAGCCAGGAGCAAAGCAGCTCCAATTGTCCGGCTGGCCGGAGCACTTCCGGGTTCCAATTGTTGCCAGACCATCAGGAGTCCCGGACCACTGGATGCCGGACAATTGGAGTTTTACTGTACTATATAAAGTCTCTAAGGTGCCACAGGACTACTCGTTTTTAAAGAAAGATTGAATTATGTTCAATATAGTTTTAGTGTTAAGTGTATATTTAGTGATCTGGGTGTATGCCATGTGCTGCCCATAGTGATATATAGTATCATAAGATAGCGTACTGTATAGAAAAATGTATCTATATACTCCTAAATACTTTAAGGAACCATTCTGCAGTGTGATACTACTATGGATTGATCAGTACCTGGATGCTATTTTGTACTTTCATCATTTTATTGTATTCTAATTCTTTGAAAATTGGTGTTCCACTGGTAAGGTATAACACTCAGTTAATCAGAATATTTGATTAACTGACACTCCCTGGACTCCCAATATGCCAGATAACCAAGCTTTTACTGTATTTTGCACTGGTATGACCACTGCTGGAATACTATGTGCATTCCTGGAATCTATAATTCAAGAAGGATGTGGATAAATTGGAGCTGGTTCAGAGAAGTGTCATGACAATGATTAATGGATAAAAAAGCCTTATACTGATTGAGCTCTTAGAGTCTCTCTGTTTAGCTTAACTAAGAGAATGTTACATGGTGACTTCAACATGTAGTGCTTACAGAGTGTACTGAACAGGTACTTAATAATGGTCTCTCTCATATAGCAGAGAAAACTATAACATGATTTGATGGCTTGAAGCAGAAGCTAGATAATTCAGATTGGAAATTTTGAACAGTGAGTAATCAATCATTGTAACAATTTTCAAGTATGGTGGTGGATTCTTCATCACTGACAAATGTTAGAAAAACATCCAATCTTGATGCGCTCTGGAAATAATTTTTGGGGAAATTCATGGTTGGTGTTAAACAGAAATCAGATTAGATGATCACTATGATCCATTCTGGTCTTGGAATCTATGAAATCTTTCTTGTATTTAGTAAGGTTTCCCCTTCTTCAGCAATTTTACTATAAGACCTCTCTTGCACTGAGCAAGGTTCTTTTCTTCATTCCATACTCTATCAAAAAACATAAGAGAAGTCTAAAGGGTTGTTTCATCACTTGCTTTAAGCATCTCCCCAGTAATATTCTTTCCAGCTGTTTCCCACTTTTGAGTTTACTGGTGGTTTATCTAACTTCTTCAATTATAGCATCTTAAATCAAAATCAAATTCTTGTGACAGTTCTTCATCACATATTTCTAGCAATTTGATTCAGCTTGGTCTATTTAAAACAGACTGCCAGTGTTCTGCACATCTTTTGTTTTTGTTTTGTCCTAATAGGACCTCCAGGACTGCTAGCATTTCCTATTAGCTGTTTGCTTGTCTTACACAAAGTTGTAAGGTCATCTCTTTGACTAGTGTCTGCAGCCTCTTGAGATTTTTCTATGAATATATGCCCTTTCATCTCTTTTTAACACTCTTGATTCTTATAACTAGAGTTCTGTATTCTTCTTGCCACTTGCTTGCCTCTTCACGTCTTGGTATTGATGAGGTGAGGGGTTTTTTTGGTTTGTTTTTGTTTTTTTGCTTTACACTTCTCTTTTTCCATTGTTGCTGGAAAAATAGCATTACTAATCCATTTTTGCTTCTTAGATTTGTTTTTTTTTATTAGAACGGCAATGTGCTTTCAAGATAGCACTCTCCATTTTCCTGCAGAATATCAATATCTTGGTTTTCTCCAGTTGATTGCATTAGAACACTGGATTTCACTTATTTGTTTGAGTTTTTCAATTTTGTGCTGTTGATTCATGGATTTTTATCCTCATTAATCTTTTTAATTTGATAATCAATTTAGTGTATATAGGTTATGGTAATTAGCTACACCTTCTTTCCAGTATCCATGTACATCTGCCAATGAGTTGAAAACATGCTCAAAATGGAGAAGTGGTCTATTTTTTTGTAGTACCATCTGAGGAATTCAAAATTGCTTTATGGACTTCTTTATTAGTAAATATTGTTCCTCTATCGCTAAGCTTTTCACAGTTATCATTTCCACTAAGCAGTCACCATTTACTTGAATGTTCGAATCCCAGCTGTGCTTGCCTATAATTTTATCCACCCATTATTTTACTTCCAACCTTTGCATTAAAATTGTTCATAGTCACTATATCATACTTTGGAATAGGCAAATCCGCGAGGGATTTAAATATCCCCCGCGGCATTTGCATTAACATGGCTGCCGCTTTTTTCCGGCTTGGGGAAAAGCCGGAAAAAAGCGCCAGTCTAGACGTTATTCTCTGGAAAATAAAGTCTTTTCCGGAGGATTTCTTATTCCTACTTTCAAGGCAGATTTGCCTATTCCAAAGTGCTACATTAGCATCCCTTTTCCAGAAAGGGGTGCCAATGTAGACGTAGCCATAATGTTGACAAGGCCTTGTTTTTCTGGGCCCAACAATAGTAACTTGACTCAGGAAACATGTTTCAAACTTAGTCAATGATCTCTGTTAGTTTTGTCTGACAAGGTGTAAGAAGTTTGATGGGAGTGTCCAAATTAGAAAAACTAAGGCCAGGTCTATACTAGATCTGGAAGGTCAGCTTAATATATGCAACTCCAGCTACATAAATAATGTAGCTGGAGTCAATGTACTTTAAGTTGATCTTGGCATCCTCTTTGCAAGGAATACCGGTGCAGATTGGGGGTGCCCTCAGTGTTCAATTTAGTGGGTCCTTACTAGATCCACTAAAAATTGAACACCAGAAAATTGATCTCTGGTATGGTACGTAAAGACATGGCCTAAGTAAATAGAGTTTTGTTTCTGCTGTGGGGGCCCTGAGAAAGGTGATAGTATAAGAAATAGGCTTATTTTGTGGAGAGGGAGGAATCAGGGCAGTATTCTGGGGAGAGTAAGTGAGCGTGAAGTGTTTGTGTAATCTATTGAACTTGCAATCTTTTGTCCAAAGAGCAGCAGACATTCTTGATTATCAGTTAACTGTTGTTGCTATTCCTTTTGGCTTGCCAATAGATGTCTCTGTTGTTTCTGCTAAACACGCAATCTTATTCTGCATTGGATGGAAAGTTAAGTTCTTTGGAATTCAGAGCTTAGACTGCAGCAGTCACAAAAACAAGAACAAAAACTCTATTGTGAGAGGTATGACTATTGTCTTTTGTCAGGCTGTTTTCCATTCTTGCAGCATTAACTGCTTTTTTGTTGACGCACTAAATTCAAATATAGTTAGTTACTATTTTTTTGTATTATGAATCTCTTGCAGAATTTTATCTCTCAGAAAAGGCACACATGCACATCATGGTGAATTTTAACAATTTTCATATTGTGTATACTTAGTGGCATTTTTATACAAAAATCCCAGGGCATATGGGTTCAGAATTCTAAATATAAATAAGTATGCATACTCAGACCAGAATTTGTACTAGCAAATGGGAAACTTTTTAGGAGTGTGTGTAATAAAGAAATTGACTCTCTGGGCTGAAAATAAAGTTTGAGGGAATTAACTGTTATTTTGTAGTGAAAGACAATATAAAAATGTACAGATATCTTTTACTTTGAGGTACACATATAGGCCAGTGAAAAATTCACTTCTAAATAATCGAGGCCAATCTCCTTTTTTGAAAAAATTAGAGAGCCATACATACCTATGCTTGTCTGCTATTGTACATGCACTCACTGAAAGTCCACATGCAGGTAATGCATATGTAACTGAGTTAAAAATGCTTACCCATGGCTGATTCTCCATTTTGCAGACATGCCTGTGGTAAATAGATGTACAAAAGCAGAGTCTAAGGATTGCATGCACAATGTATGACCTGTAAGACCTTTCTTAAAAGATGTGCTTGCTCAGAATATCTCTCAGCACAACTCTTGGTTAGAGTTAGAGCTCATGTATATGGGTAGTGTCAAACAAACAAAGATCAAGATATTAGATCCCTAACATTAAGATTCTAAATCTTTACTAAAGTTTCTATCTATGAATTTAGGATGTTAATTTGAGACATCCACTTCTGAAAATCTTGGCCTTGGATTGTTTTGTGTTGAAAGGAAGAGCGTAAGACAGAATTTAATTGGTATATTTAGGATTAAACGTGAAAGCTGTTTAAACAGTCACTGTTAGTTAGATTTGGCTAGTGTCTTCAGGGATACTTCACCACATCTTCAGTGGTGTAGCCCCATTGAAAGGATATGGTGATCTATAAAATTTAAAAGAAGCATGATAAAGGTATGACACAGATTCACCCTAGGGTAGAGAAGAGTAAAGGAGAATCAAGCTAAAATGGGTATAAACTAATAATCTAATCATCTACATTTTTTAGATTCACACTTTTTTGGGCTAGTCTAAGAAATTGGGCTATGGATAGGGGAGAGAGTTTTCAACAGCCAACAAAGTTAGCTAGTAACAGCTGAAAAATGGTGCATTTATATTTGTGCATTAAAGAAGCAGCTTTGATTGAAATACATCGGGACAATAGAATCTAAATTCTGAGTGAGAAACAGAGAGTTGCCAGTGTCTTTCAATTATTGCTTAAGATAATCAACCCAAACCTATTCACTTCTAATTAGGTTACATCATACCCATCACCACACAGTGGTATGTTCTCTTCATCACTTCTCATGTTACTTACCTGATCTTAAATTAGATGTATTTGTTTATATAATTTAAATGAGGCACTTTTTTTTAGACCAGCATTGCACTGATTACCTCATTCAGCCATTTTTTTCAGGTCCACATGGGACATCAAAACTCTAAAACAAGAAGTTCAGACATCAATCTCTGATATGCTAGATTTTTCAATCTGTAATTAATAGACCGAAGACCCAGTATTTCACAACTTACACTTGTTTCACTATGGGCGGATGTAATGCAAACAGTGACACAATGCTCTTGAGCTGGGATAATTTGAAATGAGGTTAGTTCCTAATTAATATGCTTAGGGTTGGGTTTTGTGTGTGTGTGTTCAGCATTTTTTGTTACTCACATGTATTATCCACATTTGCCTAGCTGAACTCCTTCTACGTCATTTTTCTGATTTTTCTTTGCTCGTGATTGTAATAGGGTAGCTGTCCTTATGTTTGTTCCCTTTTCCATGAATGAAACAAAATGATGAAGTGCTTAAAATTTAAGCTGGAGGAAAAATAGATATTTTTGTATACTGACAATTAGGGATATTTTGTAACTTGTGTTTCAGAAGTGTTGACAAACTTATATTTTTGGATTATTTCTAATTGAAGTGATTCAGTTAATGTGACAAGAATTTGCAAAATGTTGGTGTTGCCAAATCTGTATTGTCCGCTAAAATGTTTTCTGCATGAAAATGTTGCCTAGCTTTATTTAAAATGGCAGACAGGTCAAGCTCCACGATCCTTAGTAGCATAAATCTTGTCCTTTTTCTCTTTTTTAACTGCAGACTAACCAGAAGAATAGCAGTAAAAGATTCTGCAGCAAATGAAACAGTCTGAGTTACAGATAACACAGACTCCAAGACACCAAGCTAATTACCTACAGTACGTGAATTGAAGCAGTTCTAGTGAGATATTGGTGAATAAGCATATTAAAACAGCTATAATAGGAGACATGAAATGAGAAAAGAAACGAGGGGTGAAAATGTAATGTATGAAAGGAAATTCATACAGGAGATTAAGAAAGTGTGCATGGCTATTGTTTCATTCTCAAAGTCAAAGATCTTCATTTTTTAAGATGTTTTAAGGCATGTTGTAAGGCAGTTATTTATATCTAAGGGAATACAAGCAAACACAGTTGGTTGAACTGAGGCTGAACCCCTCCTTCTCAGCTCTGGAAATGCATTAGATACAATATAGATATCATAGTGCGTAATGTGATAACTAGGAGAGAGAAGAAGCTAGATTTGTCAAGAAGTTTCATTTTTTGGTGCTGTAAAGGTGATTTAAAAATTTGTAGAGCTGCATTTTTCATGGACACACAACTGTGGTTCCAAGTTAATATTTCAACATTGCCATCAGGTGATGAGTTCACATGATGTATTTTTCTGCTAACAGAGCCTACTTTTTCTGTACATTTCAGTGGAGTTATTTAGGAATTGCTCCTGGGTGTGTGTGTGACTTTCTTCTCTCTCTCTCTCTCTCTCTCTCTTTTATAATATGAAACAATAGCATACTGAATTATTCTCCCCTTTGGCTAAGTTCCTGCATTTTCCTTCCTTTGACCCAGAAATGATTTCTGTTTATCCTCTTGTGCATTAATTAAAGTCTCTCTATTGTTGTCATACATTCTTGTATCCTTCTTGGCCAAATGCATTCTTCAATATCTTTGTAAACTTCAAATGTATCTATATACTTGCAAAGCTGTCTCCTATCAACTGGATACCAAATTTAAAATTTTTATTTTAGTCATGGATATTATAACCACTGCCTGTTTGGGGGTTCAAAACAAGTTTTAAATCCAAACATCTAAGATAATTTACAATCTACTATTTCTCTGCGGGTAAACTTAATACTATTAAATAAACAGACCAAATAAATTCAGCCAAACAGTATTTTTATTAGTTCTTTTTGATAGTGCCTATTAAAAATATGCTCTAAGCTGTGCCAGATAGAAAGAAAAGAAAAAAGCAAAGACCCATCTAAACAGCTTGCCGTCTTGGGATTTGATCCTGGAAATATAAGGGTATGTCTACACTACCCCGCTAGTTCGAACTAACGGGGTAATGTAGGCATACCGCACTTGCAAATGAAGCCCGGGATTTGAATTTCCCGGGCTTCATTTGCATAAGCAGGGAGCTGCCATTTTTAAAACCCCGCTGGTTCGAACCCCGTGCAGCGCGGCTACACGGGGCTCAAACTAGGCAGTTCGAACTAGGCTTCCTATTCCGAACTACCGGTACACCTCGTTCCAACTACATAGTCCGAACTACCTAGTTCGAGCCCTGTGTAGCCGCGCTGCACGGGGTTTGAACCAGCGGGGTTTTAAAAATGGCGGCTCCCCGCTTATGCAAATGAAGCCCGGGAAATTCAAATCCCGGGCTTCATTTGCAAGTGCGGTATGCCTACATTACCCTCCTAGTTCGAACTAGGAGGGTAGTGTAGACATACCCTAAGTGTTTAAACTCTTAAAGATCCCTATTGGACTCAATTGAAGTGTTGACAGACTTACAGGTGAGCATGTGAATAAGAATTTGTAGGATCAGGCCATAATATATGAGTCCTGCAGACTGCTGAAGTGAGGCAGGATCTGCTAGTCTGGAGCAGGCGACCGCTTCAGGGGGACGGACGGATGGACGGACACACACACACACACACAGGTTTGAATAAATATAGTAGTGTGTGAATCTGGGAGCAGCTTTTCATTTTTATATGTGAGAAAACTGCCTTACATGTACAGCAGTCTAAAAGGACTAATTTTCATTTCTGACATTCTTAGACAACTTTGAATGTATTTTGGGAGAAAATTTTACTTTCTACAACATGTGTTCCAGATATTAACAGAGATTAAATCTTCTAAGTGCAAACCCTGGAAGCTACATTTTTACATTAGTTGTTTGAAAAGTTTTTATCTAGTTCTTTCTTCTCTTTTCTTCTTTATTAGGCATGTCTCTGAAGGAGTATCTTGGCGAGTCTGCAGAACTGAAGCTATTGCCTAATTTAGGTTCTTTTCCATAAAAAGCACAAAGATTACTTTAAAATATTGTAATTTTTGTTTCTGTGCTAATTTGGCAAAATTTGAAATTGTACAAAAGGGCAAAATGCAGCTGACAAAATTCCACCTTTGCTGAGCTGGAAAACTATATGAGGTCATGCATACACTACAGGAGCAGGAAGGCATCAAGTCTTTCAAGCCTTACCTAATTCTTTTGTTCTCATCTGCCAATTATTTCAAATACTCAGGTGGACATTATCCTTTAGAATCTTCCATTTTGTGTCTGGATTTGTAACATCTGCAGTCTGAAAATCTAACGGGGATGAACATGCTCCAGACTAGTTGATGAAATGAACCTAAGGAGTGGTACTAAATGGTGAGATTATTAGGGCCTGCACTCTGAATATCTTAGCTATAAGTGATTCTTTCAATAGCATTTAAGGGAGAATCCCCCAAATTAGCTACTACCAGCTACAGCTGAGAGTACAGCATATAAATCAGGGTTGTCCTTTGTCTCCCTACACAGAGGGACCTTCATGAGTAGCAGGGCTAATGGCCTCCTTTCTCCCTCCGTATGGAACAAAACAATCTTGGGAAAACACATATGCTCATGACTTCTTTCCCACAGAACTGGATCTAGTAGTAAGTTTTGGGTTTCTGCCCTCATATGTATTCAAAGAGACCATCATTAGACCTAGCAGCTTCCTTACCTCACTGGGAATAGTAGCTGGGAGAGCTTTCTACGTTTTCTGAAACATGGATTAAAGACTCTTTTTTGTTCCTGGCTTCATTTTTCCCCATCCTACTATTGCAGCCACCCAACTTCCCTCTTCCTGCTTACACTCATCCTACTTTTCTGCCTCCCTCCCCATTGTTGACTTCTAACTTTACCTCCCTCTTTCTTCCTCTACCCTAATGTGACCTTCAATGCTTGCCCACCTCCCATGTCAATTTGACTGCATGAATAAAACAAAAATGCAATCAAAGATTTAAGAACATTTGGAACTGATATGGCATACATCCCTTTGTTCACTTGCTTGTGTAAGATGAGAGCACCTCCATCTGTGTCTTTTGTACTTTCATAAAGTAAATTTTTCAAGTCAGGGATTTTGCTTCCTATATATTTGTGTTCTCAATCTTAGGCTTGTGAGAATTACTGCTGAATACATGGTAAATGATAGGATTTAAGAACATGCTCATTTGCCCAATCCATCACTATGTCTATGTATGTAAGCAAAATAGCTCAAATTCTCTACGGCACTGAGATTTACTTGGCATAGGAATAGGGGGAATAACCCCAGGAGGCATACAGCTGAGGCACCCTGATTTGAGTCTCTGCCCTGTCCCTGACAAAGGTTACAGCTATCTGAGGAAGCAACTCACAAGATTATAGAAACATACCTCAGGTTAAGGAAAATAAACGGAAAAAAGGAAAATAAGGACAACTCAGGAAATTATTTACCAGTCAGATGAACTTCTGTACCTGGAAAGGAACAAATATAATTAAGGAATCAATTTGCAAACACCTAGAAGATTAGTAATAGAATGGATTTTTCAAGAACAAATCATGTCAAATCAACCTGACCACTTTCTCTGCAGGGTAACATGCCTTTTGGGTAGGAAGCACTAGATGTAGTATGTCTAGACTTTAGTAAGGTTTTTGATACAGTCATGCATGACCTTCTCATTAACAAACTAGGGAAATACAACCTAGATGGATCTTCTATTTGGTGGGTGCATAATTATCAATGTTTCTCAGTCATGCTAGAAGGGCATAATGAGTGAGATTCATCAGGAATCAGTTCTGGGTCTGGATTTACCCAGTATTTTCATCATTGATTTAGATAAAGGCACATTTATAAAGTTTGCAGATGTCACCAAGCAGGGAGGGGTTGCTAGTAATCTGGAAAACAGGATTATAATTGAAAAATGACCTGGACAAACTAGAGAAATGGTCTGAGGAAAATAGGATGAAATTCAATAGGGACAAATGCAAAGTACTTCCTTACAGTTAGTAAGGAACAATGAGTTGCACATGTATAAAAGGGGAAATGCCTGTCAAGGAAGGAGTACTGTGGGAAGGGATCTAGAAATCATAGTGGACCACAAGCTAAATATGAGTCAACAGTGTAAAACTGTTGCAAAAGAAATGAACATCATTCTGGGATTAGCAGAAATGTTGTAAGTAAGAGACAAGAAGTAATTCTTTCATTCTACTCTGCACTGATTAGACCTCAATGGAAGTATTGTGTCCTCTTGTGGGCACCACATTTCAGGAAAGATGTGGAGCTATTGGAGAAGGTCAAAAGAAGAGCAACAAAAATAATTAAAGATATATAGAAAACATAATCTGTGAGATACTGAAAGAATTGAGTTTGTCTGCAAAAGAGAAGACTCAGAGGGGACAGAGCACTTTTTCAAGTACCTAAAAGGTTGTTACAAGGAGGAAGGAGGAAAATTATTTTCCTTAACCTCTGAGAATAGAATAAGAAGCTTAAATTGTAGCAAGGGGGTTTAGGTTGGACATTAGGAAGAACTTCCTGTCAGGGTGGTTAAACACTGAAATAAATTGCCTAGGGAGGTTGTGGAATCTCCGTCACTGGAGATATTTAAGAGCAGGTTAGACAAACACTCATCAGGGATGATTTAGATCAGGAGTTGGCAACCCACGGCATGTGTGCCATAAGTGGCACGTAAACCAATTTTCACTGGCACATGAGCCTCCCCGCTGGACCTGTATACTAACCATATGGGACTATCCCAATTTTAACTGCCATTGCTTCTCCTCCCCCCTTCCTCCACAGAGCATATAGGCAGCTCCATTGGAGCTTTGCTGGTGGGCAGCCGGGCCAGCTTCTGATCGTGTGCATTTTCCGGTCACTGTGCCACTCACTGCCCCACCAACATGCACTGTGCAGCCTCCTCTCTCCCCCAGCGGAAATGCCTCTGACATGTGGGGCCCCTGGTCTGGCCATGCCTCTGCCTCCATCTCCAGGCTGCTTGTTGGTACCGCCACTGCTGCCATTGCTGCTGGGGATGGGGGGGAACCTCTGCATCTTCAAGCTGTTGCTTCATCTCCGGCAGAGGCCACGCAGAGCTCAGCTGGGGTGCTGTGGAGTGGGGTATGCTTGCATTCTTTTTGCTGCCGCTCTCTCTGCCCCTCACTACCCCACTGGGGGAGTGACAATGAACTGGGTCTGGTGGGGAAGGTTGGGGTTTCTTCACCCCCCTCGCCGCTGTGCCTGGCTGCATGGAGAGGGGACAGAGCTCCCTCCCACTTTGCACCCTGCTAGAGGAATGGCAGTATGCTGTCCAGTGGCTTTCCCTGCTGCAAGAGGGTATGATGCCAGGTAAGCATCCCCCCTCATGCTCAGACCCCCACATCTCAATCCTGCTCACTCATTCCTCTTCCTCCACCAACACACTGCACACCCAGCTTGCTCCAATACCCTCCCTTGCTCCTGTACTCTCCCTTCTGGCCAGACACCTTACCCCCAGCCTGTTCCTGAACTCTCCTTGGCTCCTGTACCTTCCCGCTGGCCAAACCCCTACTCCAACCATGCTTCTGCATCCACCATTGCTTCTACAGTCCATCTTGGACAAAACACTGCATCCTCCCTTGCTCCTGCTCCCTCACCCTGGCCAGATGCCCTACTTCCAGCCTGCTTCTGCCTCCCACCCAGATCCTGTACCCCATCACTATTCCATACACTAGCAGCCCTGTCCCGCACACTGAATCCCTCGTTTTTGTCTCCACCCCAGAGACTAAGGAGGTCCATAAAATCCACTAAATCTGGAACCCCAGAAAAGTAAATCTGGCCTGTACGAAGCCCTGAACCTCAGTCCTCCCTGTCCCTTCCACTTGCCCTATGGAGCTGGAGCACTAGAGGAGTGGGGTGTCTCATTTGGGGGCCACATCAGAGAGGGTTGGGGGGTTTTGTGGTTTTTTTGCTTCTGACTTGTGTGGTCCCCAACTGATTTTTCTGAGTGTCAGTGGCCCCAACCCAAAGAAGGTTCCCCATCCCTGCCATAAATAAAAAAAAATTGAAACCTTTTTTTGTAGGTCATAAATTAATATTTTACTTTGTTTAAAATGAAGTTTGATAAACTAACATGAGACAGTTAAAATGATTAATGATTAATAATTTAAATTAAACCATTCTCCCTAGCTGCAGCTGGTTCAGAAAATATGGTCCCTGAACCCAGCCTGACCCTCTCTTTGGCACACAGGTCTGTAAATAGAAGTAAATAAATTAAATCTTGACACACCACTTCTGAGGGGTTGCCAACACCTGTTCTAGATGGTGCATGGTCCTGTCAAGAGTGCAGGGGACTGGACTTGATGACCTCTAAAGGTCCCTTCCATTCTCATAATTCTATGGTTGATTTGGTTTGTGAAATGTAGTAAAACGACAAAAGTGCTGGGATAAGAGATGATTTTGAAACTGTATACCAACAGTTTTAAAAAAAAGGCTTTATATATCTATTACTTTATCACAGAAAACATTGTCACTGTTGACATATTTTCCTAATTAGCTAATTAGTTTATCAAAAGAAATTATTTGAATTTATAAAATAACACTTCTGCCTGAGGAGACAAAAATCTTGTGCTCTCAGATTTAGCAGTTTTCCGAACACCAGTTTATCCATTTTCCTCTAAGTGCTGTTACCTAATAGTTTCCAGACGTTTTGCTGATTTCTTGCTTTTTAATGTTTTTGTTTTTCAGTACAGGCAGTCCCCGGGTTACGTACAAGATAGGGACTATAGGTTTGTTCTTAAGTTGAATTTGTATGTAAGTCGGAACTGGTACATATTGTAGGGGAAACTCTAGCCGAACATTTCTCCAGAGCTCAGTTTTATTCTCCCACACTTCACTTCCCTCAGTCCTTTATTCTCAAGCTGAGGTGTCTGCTGAGAAAAGCCACTCCATGTCTCCCTGGTCTGCTGGGGGAAGAGGGGGGGCGCTAGCTTCGCGTCTCCCTGGTCTGCTGGGGGGAAGCAGCTAGTGCGGGGTTGCCTCACCCCGTTTGTAAGTAGGGATCCGATGTAAGTCGGATCCATGTAACCCGGGGACTGCCTGTGCCATACAGTTACATTTGTGTTTTTTTTTAATAACTGATGCCCAAATGAAGAATCAATTTAAATAACTTCCTCAAACAATGTAGCAATTTTGGTAGAGACATAAGTGTAGTTTCAATACTTTAAATATAACATTTTAAGAAGTGAAGTAGGTAGCCTAGTTACAGAAGAATATCCTGACTGCTCTACTATAGCACCCGTTCTTCTTCGAGTGGCCCCGTGGGTGCTCCACTCCAAGTGTCGGGTCCATCCCGGTGCTACTGATCAGGAGATTTCATAGCCATATCGGGCCGGACCGCGCATGCTCCCTGTGCCTGCTGGTCATTCGCGCCCTTTCTAACGTGAGCAGTTCGGCCCCCCCACCAGTTCCTCTCAACCATCCTTGGTTGCTGATGGGAGCTGGTGATCTCTCTTCGGTCGTTTAACATTTCTCTGAAAAAAACCTAACATGTAAATAGTTAAAATTTTTAGTGTTAGTTAGTTGTTAGTCTTGGTTTATTTAGTCTTCAAAAAAAAAAAAGAAAAGAAAAAGAAGATCGTTTTGGTCAGTTACGCGCTGAAACGTTTTTTCTCATCAGTTTCACCGCCATGTCTGGATCACCCGGCTTCAAGCTGTGTGCTCAGTGTAAAGAGGCAATACCCGCTTCTGACGGACATGCACTCTGCATTTGTTGCCTGGGGGAGTCTCATGTCACTAGTAAATGTGCCCACTGCTGTAGGTTAACACCGAAGGCACGAAGAGACAGAGACTTACACCTGAAGCTCCTGCTATGTGACAAGGCTCTTCAGCCATCACACACTCCACAGCAGGAGTCACCGCAACCCCCAAGACGAAGGGCATTATCCCCTGTGGTAGTGGGAGCAAAGAAGAAAAAAGCCTCCCCTGCCCACTCCCTGCCAGCGGTTCCTCTGCCTCAAATAATCCAGGAAACCCAGGGTTTGCAAGATAGCCGGTCGGCGGCCAACTCAGTTTCACGGCCGCGATCCGATAAGCCGGGCAAGCCCCGCACGGAATCTGCCCCGCCGCTAGTCTCCCCTCTCCATAGGAAGCACAAGCAGGCGTCAACCCCTTCGGGGACCAAGCGGCCCCGGCTAACGGCGCTGACGGAGAGGGCACTGTCCCCGAAACATCAGGACACAAAAGGTTCAGCCCCGGAGTCGGCAGTCCGGGTGTTCACGGAGACGGTGCCACTTGCGGCTCCGCAAGACCGAGTGCCCTCCGCACCGGACAGGAGATGGCACCGGGAAAGCCCTGCACTGCAAGGCGTGGACCTGGCGCTGGCAATGCGGCCGACACCGGCAGCAATCAGCAGTTCCGCAGCACAACCGGTGCCGCAAGAATTACCCGGCTCGGCACCGAGAGCACTCTCGCATTCTACTCAGCAGGCTATATCAACACTGCAAACAGGCTCTCCCCCCTCCCATGACTCAGACTCTACATCAGTGGAGGAGATCTATCGGAGCTCAGCAGGGGACTCCTCAGTTGTGAAGGGACACTCATCATCAGTCCCTACAAAAGCAGATAGGAAGTTGGTCCCTAGGGATCATTCACTGTCTCCTTCTCCTATGCTTTCAGCGGACCCTTCCCCACCCCACCCCATTATCCAATATCAGGAAGGGGACCTTACCCTCCGAGGCATAGATCTTCGCATTTCCCGTGACGAAGATCTCACCATTATTACAGATACACATCTTGCTCTACCAGTTACCCCACTCCAAGATTTCACCATTCTAGACATGGGAGTAGATACGCTTCCAGAAGGTCATCTCCTGATTATGACTATCGTAATCACAGGAGTTATTACACAGGGAGGCAGGACAGGTCACAGTCCCATTCTTATTCGTGTTGCTGCCGCCAGTCCGCTTATAGACGCTGCTCACCACCTGTCTCGGACCACCAACCACTGTGGTTACCCAGACCCCCTCCTTTTGCACCTTCTGTGTCGGTCCTGTCAGAACCTGAAGAGGGTCAAATCTCGGACACGAATGAGCGGACGCCGCAAGCTTCCCTGCAGGATGCCCAGTCGTCTTCTCCTGATGACGCAGTTTTTGCAATGAACTCCTCACCACCAGATGATACCCGAAAGTTTCAAAACCTCTTCAAGAGGGTGGCACAATCACAGTGGGTTCAGTTAGTGGAGGTGCAAGCAAAACACTATAAGGGTATGTCTACACTACAAAGTTAATTCAAACTAACAGTCGTTAGTTCGAATTAACTTTCATAGGCGCTACACATACAAACGACTAGTTCGAACTTAATTCGAACTAGCGGAGTGCTTAATTTGAACTAGGTAAACCTCATTCTACGAGGACTAACGCCTAGTTCGAATTAAGTAGTTCGAATTAAGGGCTGTGTAGCCACTTAATTCGAACTACTTTGAGGCAAGCCCTTCCCAGCTTGCCCTGGTGGCTACTCTGGGCCAAGCCAGGGAAACTCTTCTGCCCCCCTCCTGGCCCCGGAGCCCTTAAAGGGGCACGGTCTGGCTACGATGCCCATGCCAGGTGCAAGCCTGCCAGCACCCAGCCAGCAGACCCTCCACCTGGCACGGCATGAGCCAGTCACCAGCTGCCACCCAGCCCTCCACCTCTTCCCAGGACCAGGCTGACAGCTCCCAGGAGCCTACCTGGGGCTGCAAGAGGCGGGCGTCCGCCTGGTCTAGTGCAGAGATCGTGGACTTCATCCAGGTTTGGGGGGGAGGCCTCCAACGTCCACAATCTCCGCACTAGGCACAGGAAAGTGGCTGTCTAGGGCAGGATAGCTGCCAGCCTGGCCACCAAAGGCCACATGCGAACCCAGGAGCAGGTTTGCATGAAAATCAAGTTGGTCCAGTGAGACCTCCGACCCTGAGCCCTGAGCTTGGAACGTAAGAACATAAGAATGGCCGTACTGGGTCAGACCAAAGGTCCATCTAGCCCAGTAGCCTGTCTGCCGACAGCGGCCAACACCAGCTACCCCAGAGGGGATGGACTGAAGACAATGACCAAGCCATTTGTCTCGTGCCATCCATCTCCAGCCTTCCAAAAACAGAGGCTAGAGACACCATTCCTACCCCCTGGCTAATAGCACTCCATGGACCCAACCTCCATGACTTTTTCTAGCTTATCTTTAAACTCTGTTATAGTTCTAGCCTTCGCAGCCTCCTGTGGCAAGAAGTTTCACAGGTTGACCATTTGCTTTGTGAAGAACAACTTTCTGTTATTAGTTTGAAACCTGCTACCCATTCATTTCATTTGGTGTCCTCTAGTCCTTATATTATGGGAACTAATGAAGAACTTTTCTTTATTCACCCTCTCCACACCACTCATGATTTTATATACCTCTATCATATCCCCCCTCAGTCTCCTCTTTTCTAAGCTGAAAAGTCCCAGTCTCTTTAGCCTCTCTTCATATGGGACCTGTTCCAAACCCCTAATCATTTTAGTTGACCTTTTCTGGACCCTTTCCAAGGCCAAAACATCTTTTTTGAGGTGAGGAGAACACATCTGTACACTGTACTGAAGATATAGCGTATCATAGTTTTATACTTCCTTTCCTCCTCCTTCCCCTGTCTTCTCCCTTCCAGCTCCCTCCTCCCAGGTTTCCCCCTCCCCTCTCCCATCTTCTTTTCCCAGTCTCCTCAGAGGTTAATCCCCCCCCCCCCGCCCAGTTTTGTTAAAAAAAGAGAGTTTCTATTTTTGAACACACGTGTCCTTTATTTTGTACATAAGGAAGGGGGGCTATGGAGGGGTAAATGGAAGGAGGTGAAGGAGGAATGGGGCACAAGCCCCCGATGGGGAGGACTGGGGTGGCTCTGCGGGCTCCTCAGGGTGGAAGCTCTCCTGCAGGGCTTCCTGGATCCTCACAGCCCCCTGATTGACCCCCCCGGATGGCAGCCTGCGGCAAGTGCAGCCGGGCTGATGGCCAAGTGCTGTGATGTGCCGAGTGTGGGCACTCAAGGCACTCCAAGCCAGGACTGCTTTGCTGTCCCTCATCGAGGTAGACAAGCAAGCGGGGAACCCTGAGAACTGTCTGTCTGGGGTGGGGGTCAGGTCCCGTTAAGCACAGCCCTCGGCTAGCCTGAGACAGCAGCTCCACACTCTAAGTCCTAACCAGATGCCCTGCTGGCACTGGTTCCGGTCAGCCTTAACTTCGGTTCATGGTCCACTCAATGTGGACATGCTAGTTTGAATTAGCAAAACGCTAATTCAAATTAGTTTTTAGGTCTAGATGCACTAGTTCGAATTAGCTTAATTCGAATTAACTAATTCGAATTAAGTTAGCTCGAATTAGTGCTGTAGTGTAGACATACCCTTTGTTACTAAAGAACTTGCACCCCAGACAACAATCTAAGGTGGCTCTACCACTAGACGATGCAATCTGGGAGCCAGACACAGAAATTTGGAATACGCCGGCTTCCACTACTCCATCATGTAAGCGAGCAGAGAAAAGATATTTTATATCTTCAAAGGGCACTGAGTTCCTTTTTACTCACCCTCAACCAAACTCGCTGGTGGTAGATGCAGCTTTGCAGAGGGCAAAAAACCCGCAAGTGAGGAATTCAGCAGCAGACAAGGATGCAAAGAGACTGGACATATTCGGAAGAAAAGTGTACTCCTCCTCAACACTTCTCCTCCGTATCACAAATTACGCAGCCTTACTTTCTAATCATAGTTTTGACAACATCGCAAAGTTAACGGAAATTGCTCAGAGAATTTCTGAAACCGACAAAATACTCCTCTGTTCTATACTACAGGAGGGATATGCATGTGCTAGAGCGGGTTTGCAAATTGCCATGGATGTGGCAGACACAGCGGCTCAAACAATTGCAACAGCAGTTTCTATGAGAAGAGCTTCATGGCTTGCGACCGCTGCTGTACCGAAAGAGTTACAATCCAAGGTCGAGGATCTTCCATTCGACAGGATTAAGTTGTTTGTGGAGAAAACGGACGAGGTGCTCCACACGGGCAAAGATTCCCGAGCCACCTTATGTACTCTCGGGATGTACATTCCACCTTTCCGCCGTAAGCGTACTTTCCCATTCCAAAGACGTTATGAGTACCAGTTTCGTAGACAGCAAAACCGTCTGTATGAGCCAAACCAGTCCAAGTAGAGGACACAGTGCAGATTCCCTCAGTCATCTAGGGCGAATAACGCAATGACACCCAAGCAGCAGGTTTGACTCCCAGGTCAAGGGCACACCGAACATCCCTGTTCTAGTCAGACACACCAACCCCATTTTTCAACATCTGCTGTGACCCTACTACCATCAGTGGGTTGCCATATCATCGGACAGATGGGTCCTGGAAATTATAAAATCCGGACTCACGATCTCATTCACATCCCTTCCCCTCTCCACCCTGCCCCTTTTCAGGGACCCTTCTCATGAAGCCCTCTTACAATAGGAGGCATATCACCTGTTACGAACTGGAACGATAGAAAGGGTCCCGGACTGCTTCAGGGGAAAAGGGTTCAATTCGAGATACTTCCTAACTCAAAAGAAATCAGGGAGTTGGAGACCCATACTCGATCTACAAGGGTTAAACCGTTATCTGCGGAAGCAGCGATTCAAAATGGTGGCTCTGACTACGATCATTCCTTCTCTGGACACCAACGACTGGTTCACGGCCCTCGACCTCCAGGATGCCTATTTTCACATAGCCATACACTCTGCACACAGGAGATTCTTGCGATTTGTTATAAGCAACGAGCATTTTCAGTATTGCTTCCTTCCGTTTGGGCTGGCTTCAGCTCCAAGAGTTTTCTTAAAGACCCTCACCGTAGTCGCCACCCACCTTCATCGCCTCGGAGTCATCATATTCCCTTAACTAGATGACTGTCTCATAAAGGGAACATCACGACAGGAGACGATGCAGATGCTTTCAATAGTCAGAGACAATTTCAACTCACTGGGGCTGATAGTAAACAAGCAGAAGTCCATGTTAGTTCCAACATAGAACATAAAGTTCATAGGAGCAGTTCTCGATTCTCGTGCGGCGAGAGCATATCTGCCCGGGGATAGATTCCAGGCAATAAAAGACCTGGTAAATCTTCTCTATGAAACTGCAACAGTTTCAGTGCATACTTGCCTACGCCTGCTTAGCCACATGGCTGCAGCCACCTTCGTCGTCCTGCACGCATGTCTCCATCTACGGAATCTACAGCACTGGCTGTCAACGGTATATGTCCCCACATACACAAGTTATGTCTAAAGGTAGCCATCCTGCAGCAAAAAAACTTCAGGACCAGACTTCAAAGAGAAACTGCTAAGCTACAGTTCATCTTCAAGTTTGACACAATCAACTCTGGATTAAACGAAGACTATGAATGGCTTGCTAACTACAAAAGCAGCTACTCCTCTCTTGGAATTCACACCTCCAGATCAGCTTCTAGAAGTGGGCCTCATCCTCCTTGATTGGATCCACCTCATCATCTCCAGCCTGATTCTGGCCTGCATATTTATACCTACCTCTGGAAATTTCCACTACATGACGAAATGGGTCTTTGCCCACGAAAGCTTATGCTCCTACACTTCAGTTAGTCTATAAGGTGACACAGGACTCCTCGCCGCTTTTGCAGATTCAGACTAACACGGCTACCCCTCTGATACTATACACAAGTTAGTTACTCCTCCATCCCATGTGCACAGGTCCCTCCGATGGTAGATGGACCCATCAAACATCCTTGTGGGAGTACCGTTTCACCAAGCTCAGCCATCGGTTCAGTTAACATCGGATGCTTCTCTCATCGGGTGGGGTGCTCACATGGGCGAGGAGCACATCCAGGGACGATGGTCTCACACCGAAAGATGCCTTCACATCAACCAGCTAGAGTTACGAGCAATCTTTCTAGCATGCAAACACTTCCTCCCCAGTCTGAGAGGCAAAAAAGTCAGGGTATTGACAGACAGCGTAGCGGCAATGTATTATATAAACAGACAGGGAGGAGCAAGATCACGCTCCCTATGCGCCGAAGCGGTACTGTACTGGACTTGGTGCATACAGAACAACATAATAATAACAGCATCGTACTTACCTGGCATAGCCAATGTCATTGCCGATTCCCTCAGCAGCGCTTACCCACAGACCACGAATGGGAGGTGAGGCAGGATGTACTTCAGAAGATCTTCCACAGATGGGGAATGCCTCTGGTAGATCTTTTTGCAATATCCATCAACAAAAAGTGTCGCCTTTTTTGCTCCAGAGCAGGAATCGGCAAAGGATCTCTCGGCGATGCACTCCTGATAAATTAGAAAAAGTCGCTCCTGTACACTTTTCCGCCATCAGTCCTCATTCCCAGAACATTACAGAAAAGCAGGACGGAGAGGGCGACGGTAATTTTAATAGCACTAGCTTGGCCGAGGCAAACATGGTATCCGTTCTTACACAAAATGTCGCTGCAACCACCATGGTCTCTGCCCTTGTACCAAGATCTCTTCTCTCAAGACCAGGGATCTCTCCTTCATCCCAAACTAGAAACATTGCATTTGATGGCGTGGTTCCTGACTGGCTTAGACTAGATGAAAAGCTTTGTTCAGATCAGGTCAGGTCCATATTGATGCATAGTAGAAAGGCATCTACGCGAAATACTTACTTGGCAAAATGGCGCAGATACTACGACTGGTGCCTCCAGAATAATGTTCAACCATTGTCTTCTCCTTTACACCAAATTCTCAAATACATTCTTCACCTGAGAAACTTGAAGCTTTCTCTAGCATCCCTCAGAGTTCACTTGGCAGCCATCAATGCCTTCCATTACCCAATACAGGGTTCTTCAGTGTTCTCTCACCTGACGACTAGACGTTTCCTCAAAGGCATGATTAATATAAGCCCACCTCAAAGGCCACCTCCGCCTTCGTGGAACCTAGACCTGGTACTCGACACAATTATGTATCCTCCATTCGAGCCTCTAGCATCTGTACTCTTACAGATGTTAACCATGAAGACCATCTTCTTGCTCGCAATTACATCAGCACGTAGAGTTAGTGAGCTAGGGGCGATAATGACAAATCCTCCTTTTACTTCTTTCTTGAAGGAGTCGGTGACTTGACGATTGCACCCAGCGTTCATACCCAAGGTCTCTTCGTCATTTCATATCAATGAACCGATCATCCTGCCTTCCTTTTACCCTAAGCCACAAGCCTCAACGAAGGAGGCCCTGCTGCATACGCTGGATGTAAAGTGCGCTCTTTCCTTTTACATAGACAGAACCCAACAGTGGAGACAAACAGACTCCTGATATCAACAGCTCACTGATCTAAGGGAGCTGCACTCTCCACTCAGTGCATTGCCAAGCTTATCACCTTATGCATTACCACATGCCATTCCATTCGGGGTAGACCCTTGTCTTCTCAGCCACGAGCTCACTCGACCAGGGCAGTGGCAACTTCTACTGCCTTCGCCAGAGGAGTTCCATTAGCAGACATTTGCAGGCCAGCCACATGAGCTTCCAGCTCTACATTTATGAGACATTACACTATAGTGCAAAGATGGGCGGTGGACCATGCAGTAAAACCACAGTAAAACCTAATTGATCCAGAGCGCAACTTGTTCCAACAACTGCTATACAGTAACCTGGAGTGGAGCATCCACGGGGCCACTCGAAGAAGAAGAGGAGGTTACTCACCTTGTGTAGTAACGATGGTTCTTTGAGATGGGCCCTGTGGTGCTCCCCGCTCCGGGGTTGTTTCTCTCTCTTTCTCGTTTCAGAGACCGAGTGGTGAGAGGAACTGGCGGGGGGGCCGAACGGCGTACGTTAGAAAGGGCGCGAATGACCAGCAGGCACAGGGAGCATGCGCGGTCCAGCCCAGTATGGCTATGAAATCTCCCGATCAGTGGCGCCGGGATGGACCCTGGAGTGGAGCACCCATGGGGCCCATCTCGAAGAACCATCGTTACTACACAAGGTGAGTAACCTCTTCTTTTCCAACTAAGATGATTGTGCTCTTCAATAGATGTCTAAACTAAGGAGGGGGTCAAACCCTGCTTTGGTTTTTTGCTTGACTAGCATTTTAAACACACATCTATTTTGGTGAGCAACAAAGGACCCTCTGATATTGAACTGAGAAGTAAATTTGATAAACCTTATGCATAGAAATGCATGCGATAAGTAACAAAATGCAGCCGTGCTTGGGACAAAAGAGCATTACATGTCTTTCTGCAGTAATTGAATATTGTGCACAACAAACTCTTGTTATATAACTTCTTCCATGAGATTTTATTTTATTTTATTTTAATTTTAGTCCAAGGGCAACAATTTTGTTTTAACAAATAATCTCACAAATAACAAATAATAATGAAAATCAGAAAGTAAAAATTGTCTAGGGTTAAGTGGAGCTTTTGCAAGCTTGAAGAAATGCAATAAGGCCAAAACATTCAAACAAGGAAGCTTAATGTTAATATGTATTGGGCCACATTGCACTATCCAATATGGCAGTGTTAATGCATACTAGTTAAACTGATGTGACAGAGAAGAGAATCTGCCCCATTGAGTTTAATGGGAAATTCAAGTGTTTAGCAGCTCTTCTAAAAAATAAGACTCTTTGATTCTTTAGGCAGCCAAGCTTAAAAAATTTGTACTTAATGGGGGAAAAGCCAGTATAAAAGTAAGATAGTTCAATAGTGAAAAGTTTTTCACTTTTAAATTCTAAGATGCTACTTGTTGAAATGTGATTTAAAAAAAAGAGAGAGACTGTCTCATATTGTCACTTTTCATTCATTTTCTATAGGTGGCTGGTGCTTCCACCTGATCCAGTGTTAAGTAAAAGAATGCTCATTGACTTTGTTCCATATGTTAAAATACTCCGTTACTGACAGACCAAACCAATCACCACTCTAACAGTAGAAATAACTGGAGGCTGAAATCCGTCCAAAGAGAGCTTTCCTTTGAGAAGCTTGTCAGAGACATGGTCATACGTTTGCTCATGTGCCTTTTGAGTCTTCCATTCATTTTTTCATCATGCTTTCACCAGATAGCCATTAGCTAATCTTCTGCTGTACAGGAAAGCTGGGATGCTGATTGGTGTAGTCATAGTTGTCTTCCTGTCCATGGGTTTACCACATTGGCATTTTGTTCCTTCTCAGTAAAAATTGAAAAACTGAGATGATCTGTACAAAAAAACAGAAAATAGATTTCCTCTGTATACACCAAAATAATCCAAAGCATATTATTAAACAACATAAGTGTTTGCTGTTTGACTTCAGTCAATAAAAGGTTTTAGAATAAACCTTATGCTTCAAGATGAATGACAGGTATTGGGATATTCATAGTTATCTTAACACTTGTATGAATGCTGTAATGCCAAGAATTTTAATGTTTTCTGAGATTGTATAGTTTTCATGCCTTACCAAAGATATACAGATTTAAGTAGATGTTAAGTTCTTTGTAAGTCAAGTTTGAATCCTGTGTTTCAAATAATCATTGACAGATTCACACAGAGTGATGCCAGCTGATGTGTATAACACAATATTATTTAAATAGACTGATAATAGAGATTTGTACTCTGTTCTCTATGTTTTACTTTTAGAGTAGTGCCTGCATTAAATAGTACAAATGACTTAACCTCAACCAGTTTATCTGAAGAAAAGTTCTTAGCTTGCTTCTTTAATCAGAGTAACAAATGTACAGAAATACTTTTGGCAGTGTGGGGTCTTCTGTCTAAACTGTCTGTAAAACTCAAAAGCCATAGTGAGCAGCTGCTGTGATCATTGCTTGAAGTATTTATGGAGGTATCACAGCTGAACTGGAAACTTTGTATCATGTAATAGGATGATTTGCTGTGCACATTAAAGCCTGTAAGCTATAGTGCAACAGTTTGCTGACAATAAAATGTGTTGGGAATTAATGGTGACTGGAATAGAGTTTGATCCAGGAGAACATCTGTCCTGAATTCTAAAAGATATACATGCTCATGTCCGTGTCAGTAGACTGGTACAGAAAAGCTATATGAACTAAGGACAGAAATTTATGAAGATAGAGATAATGAAGATACGCGTTAAGCAAGGACCTAAGATCAGGAAGTTCATTCAGAGGAAAATGTGATTAAATAAGCAGAACAAATTATGCGCATTTATGAATTAGTTATTTCATTGAACTAGCTGTATGCTATGTTAGTGATGTTCTTTATTCAGTTGGAGGGTGTTATTACTAGTCATGTAGGTATATAGGATCATAAATGTGAAATTTAAGAGGAATCTTTGAACACAGGTCTCTGGAAAATTCTGCATTCAGCAACAACATGCATTACAGAATAAAGTTTGTGGGCCACTTAAAGTTGGATCTAGTCTAAACATGACAACACCTAGATAAGAGGTTAGTACCATTTTGTGCATTACTTATATTGCTAAAGAAAAACATGTCAAGTAAAAACATTTTATAGATTTAAAACAAAACCTAGGAATTAGTTGTGAAAAAAAACCAACAACTGCTACAGGAGCAAATGAAACACAGTGGATAGAGTTGACATGCTGTGCAGTATTTTGTTGTATGTGGAAATGATGTGCTTATAAAATTTACACTTGCAATGTCTGAGGTACCCTTTAAGTTTTATTCATTGTCCTATGGCAGTGTTTCTCAAAGTGTTTTGTGGGATCACTTTGGGAAAGCTGTTAGTGGGCTTGTACAGCTTTGTTTACCTAAAGGGTCTGTAGCAACATAGCCACATAGCCTTGCAATTCCAATTAGTTCCATTTTGCTGTTTCATGCATGCACATGAGAACCTCTGAGTGCTTCAGAAGACTTGCGTTCACAACAATCAATGCATACTGATTCTTGGGGATCAGAATTGTGACATGTATTTGGTTCTTGAGGTAACAGTAGGTGTCTGAAATCTTTTATATTCTAAAACCAAGCAATTCAGAAGTTTCTAAATTATGTAAATATGTTATTACAATAGGCTCATATTTGCTATTTTTACTGGTAATTTATTGGATTGTGAACAATATAACAATATATACAGAGTAGTTCCAACACATCCATCCTGTAGCTTGCTATTCCTCATTTCCTGTTGAAATGACCGAAGCAAAATGCAGTGATTACATGTTTTTGTTTCCCAGCTTTTCGACAGTTACACTGTAGTTGCCAGAAGAAATATTCCAATTGTTAAAAAAAAAAAAAAAAAAAAAAAAAAGATGGTGCAGAAAGGAATTTTGTATGGGAGGGAGGGTTAGGTTGGCTATTAGGAAAAACTATTTTACTGGAAAGGTGGTGAAGCACTAGAATGGTTTACCTAGGGAAGTGGTAGGAACTCCATTCCTAGAAGTTTTTAAGTCCAGACTTGACCAAGCCCAGGGGGATTTAGTTGGGGTTGGTCCTGCTTTCTATTTCTATGAATATATATTACAAAACAGAAATGATTCATTTTATCAGTTACACCATGGCTATTAATGGTATTCAATCACTGGGATGACAAATAATTCTTTGTTTCCCAACCTATTTCCTACCTGGATGCAGATGCTGATTGTAATATACTGGGATCTGTGTTTTCATTCACATCATCTCTGTATGCAGGAGGTAAGTGCAGACTTCAGTAGGCATGTCACTTGCTGTGCAATTCAGAGTGGTGAATATTTTAAAGAGGAGACTTGCCTAATGAATTTTTTCATTTGAATTATATTTTGATGGTGTTTTGCCTTGAAATAGGTAGATCAGCCCACTGAAGTCAATGGGAATTTTTAGAGACTCAGCAGTTTTGAAAATCAAGCCTAATTAGGTACCTTCATAGACTTCTAGAATACTAGAATTGGAAGGGATCTCAAGAGATCATCAAATCCAGTCCCCTGCCCTCATGGCAGGACCAAGCACTATCTAGATCAGGAGTTCCCAACCTGGGGTATGTGTACCCTCAGGGGGTACGAGAAGCTTGTCAAGGAGGTACGGGGAATATTTGGTAAATCACTAGATTATCCTAATTGAAATATTCCCAAAGTAGTAGTGTTAGTGAAAAAAGATGCAGATTCTAGAGCCTAGAATTTATTTCCTTTCATATTGAATAGGGGGTATGGGAAGTTTTACTAAAAGCCAAGGAGGTACAGGTACTGAAAAAGTTTGGGAACCCCTGATCTAGATCATACCAGGGGGAGGGAGCATGCTGTAGGTTGCCAACCCCTGATCTAGATCATCATTGATGAGTGTTTGTCTAACCTGCTCTTAAATATCTCCAGTGATGGAGATTCCACAACCTCCCTAGGCAATTTATTCTGGTACTTAACCACCCTGACAGTTAGGAAGTTTTTCTTAATGTCCAACCTAAACCTCCCTTTCTTCAGTTTAAGCCATTGCTGCTGCTTCTATCATTAGAAACCAAGGAGAACAATTCCCCTCTGTGACGGTCCGCCAGCGACCCGCGTGAGAGACAGCCTGGGCCGCCGGGCTGTAGAAAGTGGCAGCACGGCCCAAGCCCCTCCCACCATCCCCGGCACAGGCAGGGGAAGCCGGCAGGGCTGTGCTCAACCTCCGTGGCTGTGCCGGCGGGGAACCACTGGTCCCTCCCCGGAGGTCGCACTGGGCGAGGGCGGGGCAGAGCCAAGCAGCCAAACGGCTGCCGAGAATACAGGCACGCCGCCGGAAGGGGAGGAGCCCCGAGCAGCGTCCGGCGTAGCGGGCCATTTTAAAAAGGCTCGCTGCCAGCGAGGAAAGGGGCAGCCTCCTCGCAGAGAGGGAGGAGAGCCCCCGGATGCAGAACGGACCCCGAGCGGCACCAAGGTCGGCAGTCGGCCTGGCCTCGGCCCAGGGGTTCCCGGGACAGCCACTGCAGCTGGCGGTCGACCAGTTCCAGCTCCGACGGAGATTGGACCCCGCTCCGCCAGCCCTGGAAGGAACAGCCCAGTAGAGAGTGGACCCAGCGGAGGGAACGGACCCACGAGGCATCACCGGAGCAACTCCGGACCCGGACTTCTGAACCAGGGTAGGCTTCAGGGACTGGGGCAGCGACCCGAAGGGACCCGGAAAGGGAGGAAGGAGCCCGGGGCGGGGCCCTTTTGGTGTTGGTGGGTAGACGGGTTATGGCAGGAGTGACCCCTGTCTACCGTGTCGGGGCGCGAGCAAGCCCCGACGCTTAGGGCCCCGGGCTGGGGCCTGGAGAGAGGGCAGCACCGGGTCCCCCTCCCTCACCTCTGAGGAGCATTCAAGCCCGGGCAACGCCGGCTCAGTCATACAACAGAATCAGGTGACAGTCAAACCAGAGAGACTGGACTGTGGGCTCAGGCCCCAACCCCGCAGGGGCGTGTGACAGCTACAGGGTCCGCCGACCCCCCTCCCCTTCTTGGGGAGGGGGTGATCTCACCAATTGTCAGGGCTTATAAACAGGGGCCCTAGGCAGGATACTGACGGAAAGAGGGCGGAGGGGTTCGCCGAGCCCCCCTCTCGTGCTGAGGGGGGTGATCACACCCAGAACCCCTCACACCCTCCCTTCCTCCTTGACACCCTTTGACACCTGAAAACTGCTATCATGTCCCCTCTTAGTCTTCTCTTTTCCAAACTAAACAAGCCCAATTCCTTCAGCCTTCTCTCATAGCTCATGTTATCTAGATCTTTAATCATTTTTGTTGCTCTTCTCTGGACCTTCTCCAATTTCTCCACATATTTCTTGAAATGTGGTGGCCAGAACTGGACACAATACTCCAATTGAGGCCTAATCAGTACAGAGTAGAGCAGAAGAATGACTTCTCAAGTCTTGCTTACAACACTCCTGTTAATGCATCCCAGAATCATGGTTGTTGTGTATGTGGGGTGTGTGTTTGTTGTTGTTGTTTTTGCAACAGTGTCATACTGTTGACTTGTATTTAGCTTGTGGTCCACTATGACCCCTAGATCCTTTGTTGCGGTACTCCTTCCTAGTCAGTCGCTTCCCATTCTGTATGAGGGTATGTCTACACTACAGCACTAATTTGAACTAACTTAGTTCGAATTAGTTAATTCGAACTAAGCTAGTTCGAATTAGCACAGCTACACTTAAAAACTAGTTCGAATTAGCATTTTGCTAATTCGAACTAGCATGTCCACACAGAGTGGACCCTGAACAGAGGTTTAGGATGGCCGGAAGCAGTGCCGGCAGGGCATCAGATGAGAACTTAGAGCGTGGAGCTGCTGTCTCAGGCTAGCTGAGGGCTGTGTTTAAAGGGACCCGACCCCCACCCCGGACAGACAGTTCTCAGGGTTCCCCGCTTGCAAAGCAGTCCTGGCTTGGAGTGCCCTGAGTGCCCACACGTGGAACATCACAGCACTCGGCCATCAGCCCGGCTGCACTTGCCACAGGCTGCCATCCGGGGGGCGGGAGTAATCGGGGGGGCTGCAGGAGAACTTCCACCCTGAGAAGCCCGCAGAGCCAGCCCAGTCCTCCCCATCGGGGGTGCGTACTCCATTCCTCCCTCACCTCCTTCCACTTACCCTTCCCTAGCCCCCCTTCCTGATGTACAAAATAAAGAAAACGTGTGTTCAAAAATAGAATCTCTCTTTATTGAACAAAACTGGGGGAGACTGGGAAAAAGAGGTGGGAGAGGGGAGGGCAACTAAAATGATCAGGGGTTTGGAACAGGTCCCATATGAAGAGAGGCTAAAGAGACTGGGACTTTTCAGCTTAGAGAAGAGGAGACGGAGGGGGGATATGATAGAGGTCTATAAAAGCAAGAGTGGTGTGGAGAGGGTGCATAAAGAAAAGTTCTCCATTAGTTCCCATAATAGAAGGACTAGAGGACACCAAAGGAAAGGTATGGGTAGCAGGCTTCAAACTAGTAACAGAAAGTTCTTCTTCACAAAGCAAATAGTCAACCTGTGGAACTCCTTGCTGCAGGAGGCTGTGAAGGCTAGAACTAGAACAGAGTTTAAAGAGAAGTTAGATCAAGTCATGGAGGTTGGGTCCATGGAGTGCTATTAGCCAGGGGGTAGAAATGGTGTCCCTGCCCAAAGTTTGTGGAAGGCTGGAGATGGATGGCACGAGGCAAATGGCTTGGTCACTGTCTTTGGTCCATCCCCTCCAGGGTACCTAGGGTTGGGTGTTGTTGGCAGACAGGCTACTGGACTAGATGGACCTTTGGTCTGACCCAGTACGACCATTCTAAGCTCAGGGCTCAGGGTCGGGGGGTCTCAGTCGACCACCCTGATTTTCATGCAAACCTGCTCCTGGGTGGCAAGGCTGGCAACTCTCCTGCCCTAGACAGCCACTTTCCTGTGCCTAGTGCGGAGTTCGTGGATGAAGTCCACGATGTCTGCACAAGACCAGGCGGGTGCCCGCCTCTTGCGGTCCTGGCCAGGTTCCCGAGAGCCAGCCAGCCATCCCGGGAAGAGGCGGAGGGCTGGGGGGCATCGGGTGGCTGGCTCATGGCGTGCCAGGTGCTGGGTCTGCTGGCTGGGTGCTGGCAGGCTTGCACCTGGCACGGGCACCATAGCCAGCCCGTGCCCCTTTAAGGGCTCCGGGGCAGGGAGGGGGGCATACGAGTTTCCCTGGTGGTGCCCAGAGTGGCCACCAGGGAAAGCTGGGGAGGGCTAGCCTCCCACTAGCTCGAATTAAGGGTCTACACAGCCCTTAATTCGAACTAGTAAGTTCGAACTAGGCTTAGTCCTCGTAAAATGAGGTTTACCTAGTTCGAAGTAAGCGCTCCGCTAGTTCGAATTTAGTTCGAACTAGCGGAGCGCTAGTGTAGCGCCTATCAAAGTTAATTCGAACTAACATCCGTTAGTTCGAATTAACTTTGTATTAATTCGAACTAACGTCCGTTAGTTCGAATTAACTTTGTAGTGTAGACATACCCTATGTGAAATGGATTGTTCCTTCCTAAGTAAAGTATTTTGCATTTGTCCTTATTAAGCTTCATCCTATTTACCTCAGACCATTTCTCCAGTTTGTCCAGATCATTTTGAATTATGACCCTATCCTCCAAAGCAGTTGCAACCCCTCCCGGCTTGGTACCATCTGCAAACTTAATAATCGTAGTCTCTATGCCACCATCTAAATCATTGATGAAGATATTGAACAGAACCAGTCACAAAGCAGACCCCTGCAGAACTCCACTTGTTATGCTGGTTCAGCATGACTGTGAACCTTCAGTTACTACTCTCTGAAAATGGTTATCTAGCCAGTAATACACCTACCTTATACTAGCCCCATCTAAGTTGAATTTCCCTAGTTGATTGATAAGAAACTCATGTGAGACCATATCAAATGCTATACTAAAGTCTAGGTATACCACGTTCACCACTTCTCCCTTATCCAAAAGACTTGTTATCCTATCAAAGAAAGCTATCAGATTGGTTTGACATTATTTGTTCTTTACAAATCCATGCTGGCTGTTACTTATCTTATTTTCTATGGCTTAGAAGAGAATTTACCTATATGCATTTACTTGAAAAATGCTTTATCCTAAATTCTTAGTGATGTTCCTATATTTGTATTTATGCACTTTAGAGGGGGGAGTTCTTACTCCTCTTTGTTTGGAAAGTGGTAGTGGGGAGGGTTTGCTTGGTGGCAGGCCTTGTGAAGGATAAAAAAAGTAATTGTTGAGCATTGAGATAAAATGGAGGTTATGGAGGTCCCTTCTGGTTCCCCCTCATAAACCCTCAACCCCCCCCCCCCCCCCCGACTGGACAAACGCTTATAAATTAGCTATTAATGGTGGCTGTTTTGACCTTGCTGTTCCTGAATGTTCCTTTCTGCATCCATTCTCTCTTGCTCCTCTTTCAGTCATCTTATCTGATCAACGGTTCCCTTTGACTCCAGTGGTGAAAGATAAAGGCCAGGAGAACTGTCATGATATCAGCATGCTTCTACCACTTATTGTAGTTCTGACAGCACCAGGCTGTGAAAGGAGGGTTTGTTATGAATATTTTATGCACAATAAAACAGGTAGACCTCTGGTGACTGTCCTCCAGTTCTTGGCAGAGGTGTCTTCCACATCATACTTGGCATCAGTTGTAGTTATATAAAAAGGATAAGAAAGAGCGTAATCACCCTCTCTATGAATTGAGTGAAGGAATTCCCATTGTCTATATCAGGGCTTGGATCAATCTCTTATTTCAAAGTGCATTTTGATAGTCTTGCTTTCACAATGCACTGTTAGTCACAGTTCCTATGGCAGTCCTTGTTATAGGTACAGAAATGTGCCATGAATTAAATTCCTCCTTCATATTCAATGTAGTGTACAAATGCAAGAAGCAGAAAAGTGAATAGCTCTTCCATCCTCAGTATGGTGACTGAGTGATAGACTGTTTTAGGCCCTCCCCTATGCTGATGTGATCAGGGACCATTTTAGCTCTGTTGTGAGCTAGAGCAGCCTAAAGGTACATGTAGACAGCAGCACTATTTCGGGATACTTCCAGAATCCCAAAATAGTTATTCTGCGTCCTTTTAAGCAAGCCCGTTATTTTGAAATCTAACAAGCTCACTATTCCGACATCCCTGTAAACCCCGTTCCATGAGGATGTTTTGAAATAGCATTTTATTTAGAAATTCGGTGCTGTGTAGAAGCGCCAAATTTTGAAATAAGCTATTTTGAAATTAACTCAAAATAAGCTATGCAATTTGCATAGCTCAAATTTTGTAGCTTATTTTGGGATAAGATGCAGTGTAGATTCCCCCCTTGAGAACAGCTGAGGTTTAGGAATTCTCAGTCCTCCAACACAATGCGTTACATTCCTCTCTCCCTTTCTTCACTGAAGGATGCTGCAGGGGGTGTTGCAGAGGCAGACTATGTTAAGTAGTCACAGGACATTGCGTAAACTGTCTACTTTGCTCATGCCTAATAAAACCTAGGCTGCAAAACTAAAATGCTTTGGTAGAAGTTTGAATACTTATTTCTGTGGTTTTGACTTACTCTGAACAGTGTTTTTCAGGCTGTTTCCTTTCCCATCAGAAAATATACAGGTTCATAGATTTTATTCCAAGTTAATCAGAATTTTTTGAGTCTCATTAAACAAATTGAAATAGTTTCAGAGCAACCAATGCATATGAAGCCTAAATTGTTTGCAAAAGCTGTGCTTTAATTTTCGTGGCAGCATTTATCCAGTGATAGTCCCTTATAAAGTTCAGTTCCAGCCTCTTATCAATGTTGCGGCTCATCACTCTGCATCCCTACATTACTACTCTGGGAGGAGCTTGAGTTTCACATTGGCTTTCCCTTTGTCACCAAAGACAAGTAACTGTGTTAACTGTAAAAACTTAAAAAACAATGAATAGTCCTGCAGCACCTTAGAGACTAATTCAAAAATGTATATAATATCATGAGCTTCTGTGGGCACAACCCTGTGTCACCATGCCAAGGGCACTCCTACCCTCCCTCTCTTCCCCCACCAACTTGCTGTGATGGAGGTCCCTTGTGATGGCAAGGGTTATAGGTGCCTAATACTGTCACTGTTTAGTCAATGTCCAGTTCCCTCTGGCTGTGTATAACAACAAGAGCTTCACAATGCTCTGCCCAGATTCCATCCTTAAAAGCACTACAGGCAGTCCCCGGGTTACGTACAAGATAGGGACTGTAGGTTTGTTCTTAAGTTGAATTTGTATGTAAGTCGGAACTGGTACATATTGTAGGGGAAACTCTAGCCAAACATTTCTCCAGAACTCAGTTTTATTCTCCCACTCCTCACTTCCCTCAGTCCTTTATTCTCAAGCTGAGGTGTCTGCTGAGAAAAGCCTCTCCGCGACTCCCTGGTCTGCTGGGTTGGGGAGGCACTAGCTTCGTGTCTCCCTGGTCTGCTGGGGGGGAAGCAGCTAGTGCGGGGTTGCCTCACCCCGTTTGTAAGTAGGGATCGGATGTAAGTCGGATCCATGTAACCCGGGGACTGCCTGTATTCCCAATATCACAATATGTATTGCTATATCTCTCTATTGTTGTGTTTTGAAAAGCCAGCTACTTTTGCTGTTTGGCTAGCTTTGCCTTTTCATGACAAAGCTGTGATTTACACTGCACACCTGATTATATTTCATGTATTTAACATTTTACTCAATTGATTAATAGCATTAAGCTAGTGTGCTCCCTCTCCCTCTCCCTCTCTCTCTCCCCTTTTCAGAGTCCTCTCTCCCCATACACCAGGGTGCTCCTTCTAAAACATCAGTTGATCTTGGTCTGTTTACACTGATAGTTTCTTTAAGTAGGGGATGAAACATTTTCTAACTAATGGTGATGAATGGTAGTTTTAGGTGATGAACAGGTAGCTTAGTCCAGCTCTTGGGGGCAGAGGGAAGGTGGGAAGCTTGATCATCTTAGTCAATTTTAGCACTTTAAAAAGGAAGAGACAGCTTGAGTAGGCAGTACACTTGCTGTCTACATTGGCTAAAACTGAAAATAAATATACTGTTACCAAGCTCTACACACACACGCGCGCGCACGCACACACACACACACACACACACACACACACACACACTTTGCAATGCAGTAAACCAATTTTGTTACCTTGGCCTGGAGAGACTTTTTCCATTAAGCTGATTGTAGAGGTCCCAATAATGAGTCCTGAGATGATGAAGTACCCATCTGCAGCTGTTCTTGAAATGATCACAAGTAGTAGCAGGCTGAACTAATGCTGCCCTCTATCATATACATGTACAGACTTTTTCCCTCTTGCTTTGTGCCTTCCTCTTATTTCTAGGTTTTATTGTCAAGGACCTGTCTACATTAGAAATATAACTACTACTGTGCAGGTAGTAGCCTCTGGGTTCTAATACCATTTTTAATATTGTGGTTTGTGTGAATAGGGATGATGAACACAAGTGTATCCTGAGTTTGTGGTATCCACTTTATAAATGTTATCTGTATTTCTGTGAGACAGGGATTATGCTGACTGATTGGGAAAGGATTATGAAGCTAGTCTTATTATGTTTCCTTATGGTATGTGCATTGTGAGACAATACAGATGTCTCCTTGTGGGAGTGGTTCTCAACCTGTGGACCAAGAGTTGCTTGCAGCCTAATCAGCACATAGAGGAGGTCCGTCTGACATCCTCGGGGCCATACAGGTAGTAGGGGATGTGACCAACATATGCATCCCACAATGGTAAATAGGTTGAAAAGCCTTATGGATTTCAGAATGCAGAAACCTTGGAATCATCTGAGCCCTTGGCCACTAGACAAGAGCAAGAGGTGGAAACTTTAAAGATGAGAATGGAAAACATCTTCTAGCAAGGATTAACATATAAACTTTCTGACTATCCACAGGGATGTGTGGTGAATAGCTGGCACAAAATAAAGTAAACTTGACTGTAAATGGCACATGACATTCTAATTAATGAAATCACAGTGCTGAAAAGTATAGGAATGGATACGTAGTGGTGAAATATTCAAGTTAAAGAATTGGTGGTGGGAGTGGAAACATAATATTAAGGAAAAAATAATGGTAGGCCAATGTCTTGAGTAGTGATAAGAAGGCATACCCAGAGGCAAAAACAGAAGCCAAAGGAAGTGCTGCATGAGCTAAAAGTATGGCTTATGACATGCCATATGGCCAACCAGGAGAACATGAAGGAGAAAAGACCATTTATAGACTTGCCAAAAGGCAAAAGAGAAAATGATTAGATGTGGATGAGTTTACTAAAATTAGAAATGAACATAGTATAATACATAAATTGTGAATCATTTGTCAAAGTTAGAACCTTACTATACAGAAAGAGAGATGAATGAGGAAAACCCAAGGGAGAACATGCAAGCTGAACTAGAACAAAACAAATTGCATATGGGAGGAAAAGGTTGCAGAGGCACTTCAGAAAATGAAACGAGATAGCGTCTAGACCAGAAGAAGTGCTAATGGATGCATTGAGTCTTTGGGAAAAGAAGTAATCTTCTTATAAGTCTGTTCAATAATATTCTTCAGAATGAGAAAATATCAGATGAATGGCATAAACGTTTTGTGATGCTTATATTTAAACATAACAGAGGTGTTATATGATGGGCTAACTGTTGCTCAATTAAGATGATGTCATACTATGAAAATATGGGAGAAGACTACTGAAAAACAGTGGTGTGTAATAATTGAAGTATGGAAGGGTGAGTATGGGTTCATTCCAGGAAGGAAAACAATTTATGCTATCATTGCACTCTGAACCCTTGTGGAGAAATTCAGAAAAAAGAGATGGCAATTGGTCATGGTCTCTGTGAGCCTGGAGAACATGTACAATTATGTACCCAGAGAATTCATTTGTTAGTGGTTCTGATGGAGCAATGTGCTGGAAAGATATGTCCATCTTATTCAAGGTATGTATGATGAAGTGACTATTGTAGTCAAAATTAAATAATGCTATCAGTAAACCGTAGCCTGTATCAGAGATGAACAACAAATCTCTTTTTGTTTGCATTTGTCATAAATGTGATAAATGAGAACATGGACCATGCTTTAGTGATATGTGTGATGGGGTGCAGTCACAGACGACCCCTCGGGGGTGCCTCCTGGGGTGCTACTCGCCTTCCCGTTCTCTGGGGCTCCTCACTGCCCAGTCCTGCTGGGCTAGCTCCACTGGTCTCCCCCTGCCAAGGCCCCAAGCTGAGGTCCCTGCCAGAGAAGTAGTACAGACACTGACCACTTCAGATCCAAGGAGAGTGCAGTTTAGGGCCCAGCCTCCTGAGAGAGCACTCTGCAGAGAATTAGGTAAGCCCCCTTTAGCAATGAACACTGGTTGCCCTCCTACCCACCTCCCAGGTAACAATCGCTTACACTGGGTTTGATAGAAAATAAAAATGGTTTTATTAAGTTGAAGCAGTAGGATTTAAGTAGTAATAAGAGAAAGAAGGCAGAGCAAAGTAGGTTACAAATCAAAAGAAATAAAATCTCTTGACTAATTCTACATTGAAATCTCAGTACAAACTTAATCAAACTCACCCTAAAACCTCTTTTCCAGCTGCCACTCTATCTTCTCCCCCTGGGGTCTCAGCGTCTTTTCTTCAGGTGCAGCCCAGCCAAAAGACCCAGGCCTCTCCTTTCCTATTCCTTTTGTTAAGGAGTTGAGGCCACTCCCTATCAACCACTACTCAGACTGAAGGACGAAAGAGATAATTTAACAGTTGAGGGTAACACCCTCTATGTCTCTCATTCACACATTTGGAACTCACAAAGTATTCCCCACTCCATGTGTCTAATTTTACACACACACACTATACATACAACAGAGTAAGATAAACAGAACCAGCAGATCATGACATGAAGATTGATGGGTTACATGAAATAATTTGCTCAAACCACCTTTGAATTATATATATTCACGTCCATGAGTCCATTTAATAAAGCATGGGGGGAGGGAGGGTGTGCTCCATCACAATCTGTGCAGAGGATGATGAGCCAGCTTTTAACAGTGGCAACATAGTTTTGACCAGGCTGGGCTTAGAGTGAATGTTAGGAAGACTGAAGTAGGAGGACTCCCCACTAACTGCTGGCATTGGCGGAGAGTTGAGAATGAAATTCAAATACTTAAGATCAATGGCTGCTGACAGTGGTGTTATCTTGAGTGCTGCCCAGCATGATACTATAGCACTTCTTGGTGCAAATGCCAGATCTCACTTCTTTGTGACAGAAATATATCAATAAAGTTAAAACAGTATAAAACAGTCACTTGACACCTCCTAAAGCACAGGACAGACTTGGCCAGTCACTAGAAAGAAAATCAATATGCATTCCATCATGGAAATAAAAATGTTGACACATTCGAATGGCAGATATTTCAGTGAAGGTATGATAGGAAATGAAACAAGGAGGGTGTAAGTGGCCTAATGCAATTGAAGACCAGCCTCGGGAGGCTAGGTTATGTTGGTTTGGGCATACCCAGTGGAGAGCTGAGAGTTATATAGAATGTGATGCATGGAAACCTACCAAGGCGGGAGACCAAATTCTTAGTACTTGGACTGGATGTGAGCAGACTAAGGGTATGTCTACAAAGAAAAGTTATTTCGAAATAACAGCCGTTATTTCGAAATAACTGTACTAGCATCTACACAAGCCAACCATTATTTCAAAATTAATTTGAAGTAGCGGAGGGCTTATTTTGAACGTGGTAAACCTCATTCCATGAGGAATAGCATCATTTCAAAATTGCTATTTTGAAATAACTACGGTGTCGATGCGGAATAGAGGCTATTTCAAAATAGGGGGCTTCCAGCCCTTCCCAGGGTGCCCTGTTGGACACTCTGGTCCCAACCAAGAAAACTCCTCTCCTCCTCCCATCCCTGGAGCCCTTAAAGAGGTAGAGTCTGGCCGCAGTGTCTGTGCCAGCTCCAGGCCTGCCAGCCCAGAGCCAGTATTCGCTGCCCCTGACCCAGTGGCCCTAGCATGAGCCAGGTAGCCAGTGCCAGCCAGCCTTCCACCACTCCCTGGGCCCAGTCCCCCAGCTCCCAGGAGCCTGCCAGGGGCCGGAGAAGCGGGTTCCTTCCTAGTCCAATGTGGAGATCATGGACCTGATTGAATTTTAGAGTATGCCTCCAATGTCCAGGATCTCCACACTAGATGGAGGAACACAGCCATCTATGGCAGGATAGCTGCCAGCCTGATCACCAAAGGCCACATCCGAACCCAGGAGCAGGTTCAGATGAAAATTAAGGAGCTGTGGCAGGCCTATGCCAGGGCCACAGGGGGCAGCTCCCAAACAGGGGAAGACCTTGAAAGCTGCCCCTATTTTGACACCCTGGACCGCATCCTGGGGGGCGGTACAATCTGTGCCCTGTTACCTACCAGCCCTGTGCTCTTGTGTAGCCAGAGAGTGACATTCTTGGAAAACCATCTCCCCCTTCTCCTAGGCCTCTGCTAGAATCAGACAAAGCAAGGAAAAGGCCAGGGAAGACACACCTAAACTAATTAAGGAAACACCCCAGCCTCATCTGCATTGAAGATAGAACTCCTTAGCATACAGAATGGAGACCAGGACTTCCAAAGCAGGAACCACAGTGAACAATGGGATAGCGAAAGCAGAGAAGCACTGCCTGATGGGAAATCTCTACTCCAGATGCTAATGAACCCAGGCCTGCTAACACCCAAATTAGTCATTATCAGACCAGTTCTAGTAACAATCCTATTGACATCTAAAATACTGAAACTGCCTAGTTGCATTGTGAGCTTGTTCAAGGAACATCACCCATAACCAGGGGTGATCAGTCTCTATTGTCTCGCCTCTTTCTCTTTGAACTATTGTCCTATCCCTATAAAAACTCCTATCCTTGCCCTGGATTTAAACTGCATCAGTTCCATTGAGACTTCATCATCTCCTGTCGGATCGTGCTGGGGGCTCTTCTCTGCTTGTCTCCTGCCCTCTGGACCCCCAGCTCCCATCACCATCTGGGAATCCCGATTGGTGTGTTAGGCCACAGAAAATTGGGCGGTTATGCTAAGACAGACCTATCTGGGTAGTCCCCAACAAGTGCAAGCTTCACATAGTGGTGAGATCTCTCTCTCTCTGTCTCCTTCCTCCCCCCCCTCCCCCACCTATCTCTAAGCCTAGCCTCCTGACTCTGCCCTATGTAAACTGTTATATGGTTAGCTAGCCCTAACATTTGTAATCAGTTCCAATTTAGATTTAATAGTGTAACTGTTTTGTGTGTTTGGCTCCCTATATATATAATAAATAACTTTCATTGTTAAGCTGGTTGTTTCTCTCTCTTTCTTTCTCTTTTGCTCAATCTTCCTCAAGGGGTGTTGTTTTAGCTTTCTCATTCGCTCTGCAACAACGCTTCTTGTGCCCAAGCTAAAGATCCCTGTATTGCCCAAAATCCTGTGGGGTTTGCTCATCGTGTGGTTTACCAATGAATGATTGTGGTGTGAAAGTGGGGATAAGGGGTGCTGAACCTGGGGGCATATGAGGATGGCAGCTTAAAGTCCTGTTTAATCCAACCCACTGAGTCCAAAGGCACATGAGGGTGCAGTGTGGCATTGCTGTTAAACCCAGCCTGCTGAGTCCAGGGACATATGAGGGGTCAGCTTTTTAGTGCTGATTACCTAGTCCTCTCAGACGTGCTCTGTTAATGGGAGTGAGTGTCTGTGTGTGTTGCTAAGTGGGAAGTTCCTGCAGGAGAGCTCCAGTGGGAGGGGGAATTGACAGCAGGGAGAAAATTCAGCTCCATTTGAGAGCACAAGTAAGCACAAGCAGCAAGCACACTCATAGAATTGATAACCTTCCCCCAGTCCCATAAAAGTAACCCTAATAAATGAGCATACCCCAGAATATTGGGCAAATCTGGTAACAAATCTAGGTGGTCATCAACCCTGGGGCAGAAGGCCCTGACCAGGGCATGGAGGAGGGGGAGGAGGAGGAGAGCCAGGAGCTGCAGGAGCCTGGAGGGAGTGTGCCGCCCAGCTAGGACCCCCGAGCCATCTCAGGGGACCAGTCGCTGGTGTCATCCAGGGAGGCAACAACATGTGAGTGCCCATCACTGTCTCCTTATGGGGGGAGGGGAGTGCGAGGGAGACTAGGGACTGCGCACATGTTGGCCTTGCTGACCAGGGATCATGCAGCAACCTGTGCATGTGCGAGCATGTGCCGTGCCACCTCTGGGCACATGGCCTCAGCTGTCTTCCACACAGGGGCCTTGGCCTGTTAGCCACACGTGTGTGTGAAGAGACATGACATGCTCCTGACCCGAAGGTGGGACACTGCAGGACACCCTGCCTCCACAAGCCCTCTCTACTCAGAGGCAGTGGACATCTCCCCCCGACACACACCCACACTGATGTAGCACAGGGGCATGAGTGCCGTCTCAGGGCAGCTCCCACTCCCTGGGATAGCAGGACATCCTGAACATGGCCTGTGTGCAAGCACATCGGTTCTGATGGTGCGGAGAACTGTTGTCCTCGCTTGCAGAGGGGGGCTGGGCTTCACCCACTGTGACCCCAGGGATAACTGACCACTTCTCTTGTTTCTCCACAGACACACCAACTGTGAGTGCAGGGCACACACCACCACCTGGGACATCCTTCCACACCCGAGGACTCCACAGGCCCACCCGTGAAGTGGAGGAGTACCAGAAGGAGCACCTGCAGGCACTGCAAGCCTTGCACCACACCCTTGATCACTGGGTGCAGGAAGTACTTCAGGTCTGGCGGGAGCAGCTTGCCCAGGGCCGTGCCATCTGCGAGCACCTGCAGACCCTGGTGCAGAGATTGCTGCCTCCTGCCGCTCCAGCCCCTGCTCCCTCCCCAGCTTCCGCTCCTCCTTCCACTTCTTCTCCCACTCCCGCTTCTTTCTCCACACCCTCCTCACTCCACTGGGGATGCCAAGGCCCCTGCACCGGTGGTGCTTGGAGACAGTTGGGCCGGCGAGACCCCCAACCCTGATCCCTGAGCTTCTCCTCCCCCTTCCTCCCCTTGCCTCCCCCTGCCAGCTCCCTCCTCCCATGTTTCCCCCTCCCACCCTCCCCCCTCCGCCTCCCACCTTCTTTCCCCATTCTCACCTCTGTTTCATTCCCCCCACCCCAGTTTTGTTCAACAAAGAGACTTTGTTGTAATGAATACATGTGTCTTTTACTGTACAGCGGGAAGGGAGGTTGGTGGGGTAAGTGGAAGGATGTGAGGGAAGAATGAGGCACAAGCCCCCAGCGGGGCACATCAGGGAGACCAGTACTGCCTGCAGAATGTGCTGCCAGGCTCACAGCAACACGTCCAGGAGAAGCACCAGAGTGCCCAGGGACAGCTCTGGTTCCATGCTGCAGAGTGCTGTGATGTCCTGAGTGAGGGCAACCAGAGCACGCAGAGAAAAAAAATGCTTTGCTGTCCCTCAGTGAGGTAGGCAAGCAAGCAGGGAAACCTGAGAACTGGCTGTCCTGGGGGTGGGGAGGGTCCCTTTAAGAACAGGCCTCAGATACCTTGTGTGGCTGCTGCCTGAGGCTAACTCCTGTTCTGATGCCCTGCCAGAACTGGTTCTGGCCAGCCTTAAATGTGATTCAGCGTCCAATCAGTGTGGATGTGCTATTTCAAAATAGCAAAATGCTATTTCAAAATGCATTTTGTGTCTAGACACATTATTTTGAAATAAGATATTTTGAAATAACTATTTTGAAATAAGATATTTCGAAATAATGCTATAGTGTAGACATACCCTAAGAGACTAATCTCCAGGACAGTCAGGCATATGATCATCAATTTTGAAGAAATACTAGAAAAAGATGTGGCTTCTGAATAGGGAAGTGGCAAAGGAAGAAGAAATAATTTATCTGTAATGGTTTTATCCTAACATTAATGCACTGTGATGTCTGAAAGGCTTTCTAGTGTCTGGTAAACTACTGTCTTCTTCCTCACCTCCCCCCAGAGTTAATGGTAACCTTAGAAGGCTCACTTCTTTAGTGGAGTTCTGGGAAGGGTGTGTTTAAGTTACAGAGTCTGAAGGGACTAGAGTATTCCAGTTATTGCTGGGGAGGGTGTAGACCCTCCATCTAAGAACATGCATAGGGATACACAGACCATTGAAAATCCCTGGACTCCATTCAGGTTCCAGGAAGCTTAAAACAGTAGGGACATAGCTAGAGATCCTCTCTCAGCAATCAACTGAGCCTGGCTGGATCTGTGACAGTTTGTACTATGGGATGACATGGTAATAGAATTTGTTTGGGAATATGTTATATCTCATGGTCTAGGTTGTAATATGTTCCTCTCATATAACCTTACAAAGATGGTGTAGTGTCCACTCAGTAAGCTACAACATGTTAGAACACGGACACCTCTCATGTTAGGCTGATGGTTCTCAAATGGCCAATGGTGGGCCTCCCCAGGAAGAAACAGCAATGTACCAAGAGAAACATGAGCTTAGTGCTCCCCTCTCTCTTTTTTTTAAGGGCTCTGGATGTCAGTCCATGTGTCTGGAACTTGTGCAAAAGGGCCATACTGACCCCCGAGGCAGGGATTAAAGGGATAGCTGGAGCCCTGCCACCCTGGGACTGAAAACCAGTGCCCCACCACTCAGGCTCTCCTCCTCTTCCCTATCCCTCACCTAGTAGTGGTGGGTCTCCGACCATCATTCCTGGGGTGGAAGCTGCTGCACAGAAGAAAGGGTGGCAATGGGGTGCTATGGCTACTGGAAAAGTGATACTGATAGATAGCACTTTTCACATTGCCATCCTTCTGTGTTGCTGCTGGCACAGCAATGCCTTCAAGGCTGGGCACCTGAACAGCAGCTCTCTGTTCTGTCTTCAGAACTGAGTGGTGCGTAAATGGCTAGAGACACAAAGAAAGGGAGCCCGATCAAATAAAAGAATTGCCGTGCTAAGCAAATTTGCACTGGAATGATTAAATTTAGAGTGTATGTTGTTCTTAAAAAGTCATCTTTTATAAAAAGATAATGCTCTGTTCCAGACTCAGAAGTTAAGGCTAGATAAGAGATGGTGGGTTTTTTATTTGATATAGTTACAGGCTGGATTATCTCAGAAATGCTCCCTCAACTTGTTCCATCACCATTAAGAAAACTTGATTATACATTAATCCTGATTTATTCTCTCTTCTGGACCAAAATGATTGACCTGACTAAATCTCTCATGTTCCCGGAGCTTCCTTGTTGGAATAAAACAAAAATAGAGACCATGCCTAATGGAAACCTGTACAGTTAGGGGGAAAAAATTGAGTCAACCTGGCTTCAGAAAAGAGGTTTAATGTCTTCTGGATCTAATGGAGTTTTCCTAAGAAAGAAAATCTGAAAGCAGGTCTCCACACATGGCCTATATATGGATAATTATTTTGGTTAGGTGTGTCATTCATGGGTTGTGGTCCTTTAACCAAGATAGTTATACTGTTACAATCTGTACTATATACAGTATATAGTTATGTTGGCATGAAGGTATAATAGTTAGGCACCTTTATATCTGTATAATTCCATTTACATTGGGGGGTTGAGAGTTATAGCTCTAGCTATTATGAAATTTCCCATCAACTTTGACAGATGACATATAGTCACTTACTGTGGGTCCAGAGATCAGATCAAGGACCATTTTTAGACCTTCAGCCCTCTGTGTAAGTGCTACAGGTGAAACCAAAGTAGATAAATGCACTGCTTTTATGCTCTAAAATGCTCTATCTTTTGGTCCTAGGTGGCAGAGCTGCCAGCATCAGAACTTGTCATTGGTTAGTAGCTCTGAGGTGTTGCAGTCAACATTGCAAGGCTTGTGGTTGGTCTTGTGTGTCTTTGTAACATTTTCTTGGTATGCGCTAAAATGAGTTCATCTGTAGTTCTCCATAAAAGACAGCCTTCAATATTCCATTGTCAGGCATACTAACCAAATGATTTCAGCATCTTAGCTGTGCTTTCACTATACGAGCTTCAATGCCTGAGTTGTTTCAGCACTCACACCTCAATGTTTGGAAACAAATCTTATCATTTATATCCCATTATCTGCTGTGGACATCATAAGCGGAATTGTTCCAAGTGTTTTATGTGGTATTGAAAAATAGTCCATGTGTTGCAGCCATGATGATAATGATGACATGGTAAATATTCATTTTTGTTTGCAGTCCAACACTAAGTTACATCTAGAGATGATGCTGAAGTTTTCTGAATGCATTGCTGGTTGTACCAATGCTCCTTGTAGTATCATTATTAGCCATTGCATCTTGTGAATCAACATTATCTAGGTAGCAAAATTGTAGTCATTAGTTACCATTACAGTTAAAGTGGTTCAAATAACTGTGTGTAGAACATAATGTGTGTTCTGTGGGATTGTTCATTTGGATGTTGGCGGAGGAGGGGCCTTCTGAAGTTGGGGGAGGAAGAAATGAACTTAAGATTTAGATTTCTAATATGTCTGAAAATTGATAAAAAAATCATTGTTCCAAATAATACTGTATCCCTTCTTTTCATCTGAGTTTATGCATTCCTCTACAGAGTGAGAAAAATTCCTATTGCCTTTGGAGAAAAGAAACAACTATATATAATAACTGTAAAAAAGCAACAACAGTCACACTAAAGTATAAAATGTGGCTATGGTCAGAAAAGTTACTCTGTTAAAATAGCATCATGGGGTTCCATGTTTATTCTCCATCAGTGTCTCCAGATAAGGTTTGCTCAGTTAATAAACCAAAGGGAATTTTTTCTAAAGCCAGCATGGCATGCATGCTCAGTGATTTTTCTGAAATTCACACTGTGTAGATTCCATCTTCTACATCTTTACCAACATAAACATTCTGAAATCAAAATTTAGCTGGTAATTTTGTTAATGTATTTTGCAGATTGGCCAACTTTCTCTTTCTCTGTTATATTAACTCTACAGTACAGAGAGTATATGTTGTCAGAAACTTGATTTGGACATTATGGTAAACAGCTATATCTCTGAAGACACAGAGTATGCAGTTATGTGCAAATAACAAGGTGCAGTTTTTAGTCGTTCTGTGACCAGAATCATAAACTGGATGAATTGGCTAAGTTACTGTAAAGTAAGCATGTGTTTGAAAAGATGCACAAACCTCAAATCTTCATCCAAACTAGGGTGATGGTTGTCCTGATTTTTATAGGGAAAGCCATAATATTTGGGGCTTTTTCACACTTGCTACCTGGTCATTCTAATCAAAATCCTAGAGTCTCACTCTTGACATTAACCTCAATCTTTTTGGACATCTCAAAATTCTGATTAAGACCTTTATTCTTCACTTTCTCATTTTGTTTTACAGATGAACCAAGATAGCAGAAGGTTGACTATTCTCAGGATAATTTCTTCCCAGTCCACTACTGGAAAGCAGTAGAAATATTCAAAATGACAAGATTACTAAATCACGTGTATAATATGCATTTACATGGTGCCTTTAAAAACATACATGATTGCTATTTCATAGTATAGAAATGCCAAGAGGTCCTGAACAAAAGCATGGCCCTTTTGTGATTGTGCAATACCTATAATAGCAGGAGACATGGTCTCTATCCTGAAGGATTTATAGTCTAAAATAATTCCACTTCCCCTGCTCCTCTCCTCTCCCCCCCCCCCCGCAGACTTGAGAGGATTCAGTTATTAGCCTAAGTCTGAGCACAACAGAATTGAAATGTTGAACCTGTTCAGCTGAGCTAGCATTTGCCATCTAAAATCTCATTGAAGCAATATAAATAGGCCTTTATAAATGTAAACACATATTTAAGATATCTGTTTTACATAGATGGACTATAAATATTATCATTATGTTATATATGGGGAAACTGAGGCACATGTAATGTGGAAAAATGACCCATCCAAGGTCATATAGTAAACCAGTGGCAGAACTGGCATTAGAATACAGGTATCTTGGCTTCTACGTCTACACAGGGATAAAAACCCTGTAGCTGGTCCAGGTCAGCTGGTTCAGCCTTGCAGGGTCTGGACTCTTGAACTGAAAAATCTCTGTGTAGATGCTTGGCCTTGGCTGTCTCCTGAGTTCTGGGATCCTGCATGGGAGAGGGACCCAGGGCTCTGGCTCCAGTCTAAGCCTAAACATCTGCACAATGATTTTGATCCCTGATGTCTGTCATCTGACGTGAGCCAGCTGCGACTGTGCTGTCTTTTATCTCTCTGTAGATGTACCCTTAATCATCTAGAGCCTAACATATTTAGTAGCCCCAGGTTAGCCTGTGCCAACATTCTCTGGAAATCTGACATGGTCTCTAGAAGTAGTTTTTAGACTCTGTTTAGATTCTCTTCTTTTGATGAATTTCTTGTGTGGCATAGGTGAATTCCAAATTTTGAGAAAAGGGAAATCAGTGTTCCATGTATTTCCCTTACATATCGTATGTCTTTGCCCTTTTCAACTATCTTTAAAGTGCAGAAACAGGTGATTCATATTCTGTGCATTTTAGTACTTGGGTATAGGATAGAGACAATTTAATATTCTGAGGACTAAGTAAATGGCACTTAAGCAATAGCAATCAAGATGCTGAGCATTTCCTTCCAATTAATGACCAGTTGGGAGGAGCTGATGGCCCATGACTGAATCTTGGATCATTAACCTTACACTAGATAATTTCCTAGTAAAATGTGCTGTGGTGACATAATTTTTGCTATTATAAGCTAAATATATTTTAATGGCTTATGAAATGCCTCTACTTTGGTGGGGTTTTGTTTATTTGAGTGTGTGTTGTCACTGCCATAAGTAGTACCCTAAATGGCTTAGAACATAGATCCCAGACAGGCTGTTGTGTTTCCTGGTGATATCACTGCATATGTCTACAATTGAGGCAGTCAAGAAAAAGTCTGGTTAAAGAGGGAAGGGGGTCTTCTGTCAGAGATTTTCAATGGGTGGTTCAGAAACTTGCCTTTTAATTAATCAGAGCTGGGATTGCTATTTTTTTTGTGAAAACTGGTTCTTCTCCACCCCAGTGAGTGTTTGGGGATGAGTCAACAGTGTATGTGAGACTATTTACGGTCATGTGACATCAGTTTTGTTGACAAATGTTATAGTGGCTGTGTATGTAATAATTACTCAGGGTTCACAAGTAGAAGTGTGGTATAGTAGAAAACTTTTTTTCCATGAGTTTCCCCTCATATTCATAAGTGGCAAATTCATAGATGGGTTAATGCATTAAGAGCAGCCGTTCTGAGCCAGATCAAAGGTCCATCTAGCTCAGTATCCTGTCTTCTGACAGTGGCCAATGAATATATGTAATAGGATAGATCCTAGTACAGGCCCCTGGGAATACCACTAGTGACTAACCCATGAGAGGACCTTCCATCTTATCACATGACAGTTTACTTAAATCTAAGTACACTATATCCACTGGATCCCCCTTATCCATATGCATGTTGGCCCCATCAAAGAATTCTAGTAGGTTAGTGAGGCATGATTTCCCTTTACAAAAACCATGTTGATTCTTCCCAAACAAATTACGTTAATCCATGTTTCTGACAATTCGTTCTTTTATAAAATTGCCTTTTTACCTCATTAGTCCATTATATGCTGTGCATACGTAAGATATGACACAAATAATACCTCCCAATGTTTTAGAGTTTCTCAAGGTATCCTTCCACTTACAAGGATAAAACTGGGACCTGCCTGTCTTTAAAATTGTCTCTGTCTATCCCCCCCTTGCATGTTGTTGCAGCTGTCCTTGACAGAGCACTCCTTTGAAATCCCTGTCATTATAGTTGAGAGTGGGCTTCCAGCAGTATATCTCTGTAAGGATCCTGTATCCTAAAGCTCGCAGTAATGCTCTGTGTGGACACCAAGACTCCAACTGTATTGTAGCAGGACATTACTGATTGGTACGCTGCTCAGCTGTAGATTCACATCCTGGTTTGTTGTGCTGTAGACTTCTATATAGACAAGCCCTGATATTCCAGTTCTGCAGCACTGGGAGGTGGCAGACACTGTTCACCTGTGTGTGTGACAGTGTAGCTGGGGCGAATGCTGACTGTTGCTGCAGTACTCAATGGTGAAGGTAGGAGGATGGGCAGTGGAGGCAATGTGGGCACTGAGTCTATTACACACAGGAATTGTACTGGGTTTGTAGCTTATAAGATCACAGTCTCTTTGGGGGAAGGGAGCACCATCTTTATGTATCTTTCCCCATCATTGCTTACAGAATAAACATTATAAATATATAATATAGCAATTCTATACTCGCTCGTCACATAAGAATGGCCGTACTGGATCAGAGAAAAGGTCGATCTCGCCCTGTATCCTGTCTGCCAACAGTGGCCAATGCCAGATGCCCCAAAGGAAGCGAACACAACAGGGTATCATCAAGAAATCCCTTTTCTGTCACCCATTCCCAGCCTCTGTCAGAGGCCATGGACACCATTCCTACCCATCCTGTCTATTGGCCTAAACTCCATGAATTTACTTAATTCTTTCTTGAACCCTGTTCACCTGGATCTTATCATTAACCATGTGAACATCAACTTTTGAGTCCTTCTAAGCTCTTTAGCTCTGTGATATAGTGTGGCAATGAGTTCCACGGAGTTTTCTTATGTCAAATTCAATGCAACTGCTCTTTCAATTTAATCAAATGCCACTTTGTTCATACATCATAAGAAGCTAAATAAAGTGCTTGCAAGGCTTTCTCTTTTTGATTCATTATGTTAGAAACCTCTTTCATGACCTTTTCTATTGGTCTCCACTCAAATGCTAATTTTTTCAATGTCACGTCATACAGAAATCTTTTTATGGCTATTATTGTACATTTCTCTGGATCTGTTCTATTTCTTCAGTATTTTTATGAGAGGGTGACTAGAACTGAACATAGTATTGGGTGTGCCATTGATGTATATATATAATGGCATTATACAATGTTCAGTATTATTCCATTTTCTATAAAGAGCTTAACTATTTGCTTTTGACCATCCTCTGTGTAAAGAACAGTTCATTTTATTGACTTGTACACTGTAATAAATGGTTTCAAAGTAAGTATTTTAAAACAATTACCATTCATTAATCAAGTATTTTTAAAAGATTGTAAGAATTTGCTTTTTAAATATTTATTTTATGTATTTATGTTTTAAATAAAGACCTACACTAGTAAGCATATATCTTTTTTTAAAGTGACTTAATATTGATGATTTGGACATGTGGAGTAGCTGGGAATCCTATCACCTGTGACTGGTTTGCCCTTGAAAATATTCATATTTAACTTACTAGTTGTTTATAATGTGTAATTGCATTATACTCTTCACTTTGTGTAACACTGCAGTAAGCCTGTGATACTAATTATTGCTTTATATAGTCAGTCTATAATTTATAACTTCACTATTTCATCTCTTAGGATTAGCATTATTTAAAAAAGTCTGCTAACTAGAGGTAGTCATATGCATACTAAATTAAAAATAACTTACTTGATAATGGACTTTTTGAATAAATTATTCACGGAAAGTTGTTGGAACATCTATATAGCTGATCACTAATGAGAGAAATTATTTGCATACTAGGGTGAAAATTAAATGGATACATTCTGAGTAACCAATAATTTGAAAAACTCTGAGTTTAACATTTCTTCTGTATATTTAAGAGGGGATATATATGTAAGCATATGTAGTTAAGAACGAATGACTAGTTAATTTAATTGTTTATTTATTTTAATCCAAAAATCAATATGCCAGGAATGAAACATATACTATATGTAAAACCATAGCGTGTAGTATCTGAGAGTAGTTCAGTGTTCATTGTGGAAACTCTGATAAATGGATAATTGATAGACAGTTCTGGAAATGTTTTAAGAAGAAGAATCCTGTGAGTCCACTAAGGTCAGCTAGGCATCTGTCCTCAAACAATGGTGCTACTGAAATGTAAATGGTTTTTGATACAAAATATACACTATTTATTTATTTATTGCTAAGAGTTTCTCAAAACTCAGCTAAGATCACGTATCATGCTGAGCACAGAATTCTTTTAGACTAAAACCCGCCATCATTCGAAATTGTTAGGAAAGATAGAACTCCCAGAAATCACTGACATCAGCAAACACTGCCGAGCTTAGTTGGTGTCTGCTGATGTCAACAGGAACTATGGTGATTTAATTTGCATCTTTAATACCAAAGTTATTCTATAATCATAAAAAGGTCATTTGAATGAGATTCCTGATAAAGATGTTGCTTTTTGTACATCAGGTGATTGTGATACCTTTAATGAAGCTAAATGGTACACCATCCATTTCCTGAACTGGGAGAACCTGTAGAATAAGGTATATTCAGTGGGAATAAATATTTTGAATTCTGGTTCTTAATACTTTCTGTGGGGAGCTAATGGATTCAATGCCATTCTATACAAAGTGTGCAGACCTCTACAATATGGAAGCTTTTGTTTTGCATCTAAGAGCATTGAGAATTTTATTGAAATATTTCAAAAATATGCTGGACCATGGATGTTGCTGAACCAGAGAATCCCAGTTAAGAAAGTTTCAACCTGGATATTTAGAGTAATCTTACAGGTGTACTTTAAAACAAGTACAGGTTGGATCCCTCTGGTCCAGCACCCTCAGGACCTGATTGGTTCAAATGAGGGAATTTGCCATACCAGAGAATGTCCCCTGCTACTTGCTCTGCAGACTACCTTCCCTCCCTACTGCTGGCCCCAGCCACCCCCTGTACTGGGTTGCCATGCAGCTATGGCCCCAGCAGTCCAAAATGTTCAGGACCCAGCTCCGCTATCAGGGCTGCCACATCCCTGACCCCAGCCTCATTTCTGGGGCTGCTGCAACTGTCAGATCCCTGGCTCTGCTACTGGGGCTGCTGTGGCCACCTGCTGCGCTACTGCGGCTCCAGCACTGGTCCCAGCCCTGCCAGGCTCTGAGCCACTAGCCCTCTTGCCACTGGGGCTCCCACCAAGGACTCCCTGGTCCAGGAACACTTGTGGTCCTGCCAGATGAGGGAGTCCTTGTTTTGGTAGGTCCAACCTGTACAATATTTCAACTAGGTATAATTCAATCTTCTACTGTCTGATCTATTTTTATATACTTCCTTGGTGAATTTAATATTATAATTCATACCAATATCTTCACTAGAAATGCACATTTATCTCTTAAAAATGAGGTTGTATATGGATGAATAATTGGTTGTGGGGATATGAAAAATGTTTCATTTGCTGCACGGAAGGGTCAGTATCTATATGTTTTCTTTTGGTGAATAACCCTAACTGGCCACGTGAATGGCTTTCTGCTGACATTCTTTTGACATTTTAAACAGTTCACCCATAGTCTAAACTCTTTGTGTTCACTTACTGTTGATAATCTAGCAAATTAGTTTGTTGGCAGGACTATTTGCTAAACCAATGGATTTTAAGTACTGCATTTGCATAAAAAGTGAATGCAGAATTAATTGTAATTATTTACATTGGAAACCATGTTGCTAATAGTCAAGTTCATCAAGGAACAGAATCATATATATGATATATATGTGCAGTCAAAATAATCTGAAAATTGAATACTCACAGCTAATAGCTTGTAAATAATTTACACGAGTATTTCTGAAGAAATTAAGTCAATAATTCTTTAGAATGAATAAAACTAAGAAACTCTTAACCATTACACACAATTCATAAGCTGAAAAGTAGAGTGGAATTCATACAAATGAATTAATTTGTTACAAATAATTTGCCTAGTTCTAACTTTGTATTCGATAGATGTCTAAACTAGCCTGGAAACTTTTAACAAATTTGGGGGCATTTTGCGGCCGAGAAAGAGAATAATTATTGAAAATATAGTATCTGATTTTTCTGTGAATCTCTCAAGTGCCTGATGTTGGATGTCAATATCAGGTTATCTCTGCTTCTGTGAACAAGGGACTTATAATTATGAATTCTTCCTCTTATGTACATTCCCACATTCTTCCCATGAAGCAGTAACAATGCATCTGTAACTATAGTCTACCACTAAATTTTTGTGGGTATTCAAAGAGAAAATTATTTTTAAAATGGGGGAGGGGGAACTTGGCCTTCCAAGGTGCATGTTGAAATACCACCTGCTGTAATGTGTGACAAAGGTGTAAAGATAGTGACAACCTTACACTGATGTCTTTCTTCAAAATGGGTTGCAAAACCTTACAAGCTGATATGAGTTATACACAGGGATCACTGCTAAATTGCAGCCACCAAAGAGCCACTGAGATTAATTGGCACGACAGTCTCTTCTGGTAAATAAATGAGAGCACTTAAGCAAAGTCTAAACAAGTGCTTGTATTAGGAACTGCTTCATTTGACAGTTTGAAACAGTTCAAAGATTAAAATGAGAGCATGTATGCAGGGCAACATTTTAAGGCAGACTTACTGAACCTCAGTTTATTCTTTTGACCAGTGGATATTTGCTGCAAGTTGTATTTATGGTCATGCCAAATAAATTGTTAAACGGCTAGTTCTTATAGTCAGTGGCAGTAGCTTAGAGTGCAAGAGTAACTCCAGTGAAGGTAAGTTGCTCAGATAATTGAAAGAAGGCATAAGTCTGTAAATTACATCATAGTTCAATGTCTGCAGTAAATCAAATGCTATAATGAAGCTAACTGCAAGAGAGAGCTATGAAAGATTCTCTTCTTTGGTTGCTAAATGTCCCAAGATTTGTTGAAGCATTCCAAAATAGTTTAGACTCCAATTGAATATAAAGGTGGTTAGCGTTGCTTCTATTTTGACTGTCTCTGATATACAGTCACTGTTGTGTTTTACAACTATATTGAACTCCTCTATACACTTAATAATGTAAGTACGTACCACGTAAGAGGAGTTGGCAGGTGTGTGTGTGTTCTGTTATATATAACAGTACTTCGATTGAGGCTCAGAAACAAATTTTACAGATTATAACTATATTTTACAGATTAAAAAAATCTCACTGGCCATCAATAACTAATAATTGCGTCATTTGAGGTTAAGGCCCCTAGGTTATGGCTGTGGAGTCATAGCTTTGAGTCAAAGAGCTCTTTTAAAATGAACGTAGAGTAGCTCTTTCAAATGACTAAACAATAGAACTGAGAGATCCTCAGGTTCACAGAAGCCCCACTCAAACACACCTGAAAGAGTAGGTGATGTAGAAATAGTTGTTTCCACAATATTTCTGAGTATTTGGGTTTGTTTAACTCCCTGTTAGGTAGAGAGCTAAGGATTGGCCTTGAGTATGAAACTGATGCCAATGACTGTGTATTCTGTATCATTAGTCTATTCTGTGTACACTGTATAGTGTACACTGTATCATTACAATGAATTCTTTGTAATTGCAATGGGTAACATCTGGGATTTTCTGCTCAGTGCCCCCTTCAGATTTCCTCATTCTGATCCTGTGACCTATACTCCAGACCCTGCTTTTCATTCTTTGACTTCCCCAATTGCATATTGCCTGGGTTATGTAGCCTCTCCCCTATATCAGGCTGGGTTCTGGCCACCATTCTAGGATTTAAATAGGTGGAAACCTTTTACTAGCATTAAATACCCTACACATATTCTAAAGGAAAAGAAAAAACAGATGTTTCATGATTAAACATAAAGCTTCTGAAATGTTTAAAATTATGTGCATGTACATAGAAGAATCATAAAATGGGGTAAAGCACCAATCCATAAAATAAGGGTGTCTACAAGGAAAGAAGGGGCTGATACCACTCGGGGAGAACAAGTAAATGGAAATACCCTTATATAGATTTTCTGAAACAGATAATGGACGTTTTCTAGCTATCAGTAGTACATTGTGGAGGTGAAACAGCTTTGGAAGGTGATCACTTAAGTCAAATATGTCTTGACACAGAATGATGCAGGTTTTATTTTGAAATTGCTTGAATTTCCAATGGATGCACAAACTACCTTTATGAAAAGAACATTGACCAGGGCTTTGAGAATGTGAACATTAGTGTTCTTAGGAAGCCCTGTTTGGCTGTCATTTTTCTGAAGGTAAACAGCTGTTAATGAAGAGCTTGAGAATTATGTTTCTTCAGTGCAGTGGCAATTTACATTAATGATTTCTAATTTTCAAGTCAGATGAAATAAAAAGAAATAATGAATGCAGGCCAGTGGAAGACAGAAAAGAGCAGAAATATGCCAGCATTAGAAACCTTGCAACACAAGTCTATTTTCTAGTTAATGATGCTTAAACTGAGCCTTAATATTCAGCACTGATGCTATTTGTGTTCTTTGTTTACAGAGCTTTTTATGAAGAGTATGTGCTTAATACACCTACTGAAGCAGATGGGTGGAAAAAAAAAAACAAGTGTTTCATGGCACCAAGACAGCTGGCACAAATAGACAGCAATTCACCATCATGGGGAAAAAGTCCTTTAATGTTGAGTCCTATTGTTTTAGAACAACATTATGCACAGAGACACTCCCAGCAGCATCAGAACAAAAGCAGGGGATGTGGCCCAAATGGGCTCCCCTAGATCTGATTGGGATGATCCTCTGTTATGGACACTGGACTGAGGGGATCCCTTCCCCTAGTTAAAAGGCAAGCCACAGAGAAACCCATCAGCGGATGTAGCTGGGGCAGAGGATAGACAGCATTTATTTTATTATAGTTAGCAAAGCAGATGGCACCATGAAACACTGGTTTCTCCACCCAAGAAAGCTGGCATTAATAGTGAGTATTAGAAAAGCCCATCATTGATGAGTCCTATTGTTTCCAAAATGTTTTACTCAGACTTCCTGCAAAAGCAGCCAAAGCAGTAACAGTGCCCAGCCAGTGTCCCTTCCTCTCTTCCTGGGTCTGGGTGGGGTAGAACTGCATCACTCAGGGGCATTAAGCCTTGCATTGCCCCTCAGACTTGTGGGTTAAGGGAAAATAAGAGCTGGAACTCCCAAGAACCATGGGGAATGAGCTCAGCTACCACTTAAAAGCAGCAGAAACAGAGATAGTGAGTGAGGCAACCTTGGGCAATAGAGATATCTTCAGACTTCAGACTCTATGGAACCATATTGTCCTTGTATGAGACTGATTTACACAGTATGTTGTGGCTCGACTCATGCCATATTATGAGAACTCTAGAGAGGATTGGGCTATGTATCTGGATCTAAAAAAATATAGATGAGTCTGTTGGATAGTTTACATGTCTTTTGAGGAGCATAATAGAAACATACAGACTCTTTCTGTTTAGTGATTTAAAAATACAAAACAACGAATAGTCTAGCAGCACTTAGGAGACTCACAAAACATGGGCTTTTGTGTGCAAAATCCATTTTGTCAGATGAGCTGGAAGCTGGAGTGGAAAATGTGGGTTTTGTGCATGAAAGCTCGTGATACTATGTATATTTCAGAGGGGTAGCTGAGTTAGTCTATAACTGGAAAAACTTAAAAAACAGCGAATAGTCTTGGAGCACCTTAGAGACTAACAAAACATGCAGATGGTATAATGAGCTTTCGTGGGCACAACCTACTTCTTCAAATGAATGGAGTGATTAAAGGCCCAGTTTCTAAATAAATAGGGGATGGGGGGGGGGGGGGGAGGAAAGAGAGAAGGAAAGAAGAGGGGGGAAAAAGGGGATAACTCAATTAGTGTTCATGCTACATGAAGCTGATAGAGAAAGTACTAATTGTTCTTAAGTACCCATTGTATGGGTTTTTTTAAATAAATGTATTTAAAAAATACATTTAGTTTAATTATATGTTGGGTGGGAGACCCATTTGTGTGGTGAGAATGGGGAATATGACCACATTTCTATGTGGCCCATGTGTTATGATTATATAGATCCAGTGGCCAAAAATTCCTGTGTCCGAGGACACATGGGTTATGGAGGAGGGTTACCCTCTGCCCTATATGCAGACTGGGAGTGTGTTCCACTCTCCTAACCATCATGTAGCTCCCCTGTGCGATACTCATTTACTTTGTTTTTTAGGTCTTTCTAGGTATTGCTCTGCACATTTGAATTTCATTCCACCTGAACTTCTGTACTCATTCTAGTCGCTTCTTATCATGACTTTCTTATAGGCAAATCAGAGAGAGAGCTGTCATAATGGGAATTCATCTGTGTTCTTAGTTCCAGTTCAATGTTACACTTTCTCCACTATTTTTCTCTTCCATTTTGGTAATTGTTCCTTCATTTAATTTCTCTGTTATTAAAACAAAGACAACATTACAAAGAAAACCCAAATAGTGTCTTGGAGTTTTTATATTTCATGGGATTCCAGTTGCCAATGAATATTGTTTAATTAAGGGTACAGAGGAAAAATACCTTCATTAAAATGTAGGAAAGCTCCATGGATGACATTTCCTAAATGTTAGTTTGAAAAAGTTGTTCTCTAATAATCCTTGGAAAATACATAATGATGAGCAGTTTTCTTGCATAGTAATCTAAATGTGATATGTACCCTAACAAGTTTCATGAAGACCTGTAATTTTCTGTCTCTATTTCTTCACCAGTGTCTATACACCATATTAGCGCATAAATCACCTATACAATTGTCCTAAACTCTTTATTAAATTGTCACACTTCAGAGTCTTGAAACCCTTCATTAACCTCATGGTAGCATAGCTCATTAGATTTATACATAAGCTTGTCCTTTTCTGTCTTTCATATATATACAAAGCGACCATAGCTGGGTCGCACACAAATTAAGACATACTTTTATGTCTTAGGATCCAATATCCTTCTATAGCATTTCTGGCTTATAAAAGTGTAGGTTCTTAACCTGCTCTCCTTGGAAAGACAAACTCAGCTGAGTTAATTCTTGCATTCATTGAACTTTTTAGTGTGAATTTTGGATAGGCAAAATCCAGATCCTTACTACATTTCTGGCAGCTGTATATTCTGTAAGAAATGAGAAAATACATTTGAAAATAAGAGCCTGACTGCAAACTTAGTTCACAAAAGTAGTACTTACTTGAATTCAGTGGGACTATTTCTGTCAATGGGTACATGTAGATTCAGATCCCTACATTTATAGTTTAGTTCTACTTAGATTGTGAGCTCTTTTTTGTTCTGTATTGGTAAAATGCCTGCACTATGGCACTCTGGTACGTGAGTAGAACTCATTAGGTGCTACAGAAATACAAATACTATATAATAATGAAGTGAGAACTTTAAGATTTTAAAAGTATGTTTATTTCTGGCACCATGTTGCAAGTTCTGAAAGGAACTCTATTTATTTAATTTCCTCCTTAAACGACACATTCTCTGAGCATGACATTCTTTCAGTGTGCCAGGATGTTCAAGCCAAGCCCTTCAGAACTCTGGACTACAAAACCAAACTGCCACCAACAAACCCCCTTTTTGCCATATAAACATGATATTTATCAAGATTAGCTAGCAGTTCGTTGATTCTTCTTCTGCAACTGAAAGATGATATGTGGGAGTTTATCAGACCCAGGGGGTTAGGTTAATGATAAAGGTAGTCCCAACCATGTTAAATCTCTATAACAGTTTACAGTCATATCTGTATATTATTATATTTCTGTGTGGGTATTTTAAAAAATACATTATTTCCATATAAAGGCATCCAGATCCATAGTCCCTCCTTTAGGCAGCCCTTGACAATGTCTCCTGTTGAAGTTGTTTCACTGACAATAAAGAGAGAGAGTGATTAGAGCAGGGGCACTTGCTCCTCAAGGTGCGTTCCCTAGCCACTAGACTACAGAGTCGTCCCCACATACTCTTTCTCTCTCTGGTCCAATCACTCTTTTTTTTTTTTTTTTTTTTTTTTTAAAGTGTGTGGTAGAGTTGCTTCAGCAGGAGAGATTGACAGAGCACCACATTTACATATCCAGCAGGTAGAGTTCTCTCCTGAGAGGTGGGCTGTGGACAGATGTCTCCTGTCTCACTCTTTAGCAGAGTGGGAGGAAATTGAACCTGGGTCTCCCCATTCCAGGTGAGTGCTCTAACCATTGACTTATACATTTTAATGATAAGATGGCCATTTCTTCCTCCACCCTACCCCATTTTGTGTGGAGTGTAGTCATCTAAACTGGGAGAGGGCTACCCATCCATAGCTATCATCCTATTGCTGATAGAGACAGGAGTTAATACTTTTGCATCCCCCACTGGCTAGCTGAGCTTTTCTTTTAGGTAGAGATGAGGCTTAGCACATTGGTTTTTGTGGATTGCATTCTTACACTCCTGTCTATCGACATACATGGGCTATAAGGAGCCCATTGGCCTAACTTGACTTTATAGATCACAGTGTTATTCCTGTGATTATTATTCTAAGGTGCCTAAAAATTTGGTGTCATGATGGTCACCATTGCAACACCTAAGTGCCTAAGTCATTTTTGAAAATGAGACTTAGGCTCCACAGTCATTTGTGGTTGATCCAGCTCTCATTTAAGCCCATGGGAAATGGTGCAGGATCAAACCCTCAGATGTTTTTGAATATGTTTTTCTTGATCTAGTTTTTTTTTAAATAAATGGTTCAAACATTGTGTGTGTGATGAAACTGCATATGTGTAGGATATCAAACTATATGCAGGTTGAATCTCTCTAGTCCAGCACTCTTTGGTCCAACAACTTCCGTGGTCCATCATGATTTTAATTAGACAGATGGCTACCCCCCATGATAAGTAGACAAGTTTCCCGTGGTCCCATGAAGTTTGTTTACAACCACCAGTCCTGGCTCTCTGTGTTCTGTGCTCTTATTTAGCTCTAATTTACCCCTAAATGTCTTCTAAGAGTCCAGTAAGCAGTGGAAGTGTTGGAAAAGCTGCTAGACAATATTGACATCCTGAGGGTTGGCACCAGTCAGGTCCTGAGGGTGCCGGACTAGAGAGATTCAACCTGTATAATTGATTAGCTCTCAGTTTTCAGAAAATGTATTTCAGGATGTACAAATGCAAATATTTTCACCATTCATATGTGTATTAATCCCATCTCTGTATGGAAACAGATATTTTTAGACTAATTAACAGCATGACAAGATTCATTTTGAACTGTGCTTTACTCTAAAGTACAGTTGGACTGTTAAAATCATTAAGAGCATGTCATTGCTTGTTACAAGGAGGGCATTTAGTCATTTTGTATTGATGTTTTGTAACACATACTGCTCATAAATTTTAGTTGCGTGACTTGCTAAGGAGGAGACACTGAGAGGAAGCTGATTGCACATTAGTTTTATTAATTTGCGCTTCAATTCCTATGATAGTTCTAGCATGCAGCATATTCAGTTTGCAGCAGTAAAATCTTTGAGTTTGATTCTTAAGACTTCTTAGATTAGTATAAATCAGCATCTCATCAACTGGCATTGCAATATAAAAAGAATGCCAAATAAGAATCATGTCATTCATGTTAACAGATCCCTCAAATTTTATTTGTAAACATACATGCCCAAATCTGGCTCTCAGTTACACCGGTGTCATTTCTCTGACATCAAGAGACATTTCACCCACATAGCTGAAGGAAGAATTGGCCACATAGATAATATTGCATTATGAAGTCATCTTTAGGGTTAAGATTATGTATAACTTATAACTATATGACTACACATAATGACGTATAATTATATGACCATATATAATGATTGAAGGAAGGGTTTGTGAGCCTTTGGGGCCATGGGATGGATCCCGGGGTTGGCCCTGTCTTCTTGGATCTCCAGGGTTATGTTTACACTACAAGGTTTTTGAAGAAAAACAGTCATTTTTGCACAAAAACTGGCAGAGTGGCTATAACTTGACAGAATAGAGGGCTTTTGCAGGTAGAGTTATTCCTCTCCCCACAAGGAATAGCTCCTTTTTGTGCTATAGCTCTTGCACAAAAAAGCAGGCGTGGTTGCTCCAGAGGGGTTTTTGTGTAAGAAACCCCTATCGGAAAAAGCACAGGTGCTCTGATGGCCATTCTGTGAATGGCAATCAGAACTTTCTTGCACAAGAGTGTCCATGCAGTCTGGATGCTCTCTTGTGCAAAAGCACATCGCTTTTGCGATGCGCTTTGAGATCTGGGTGTGCTTTTGCACAAGAAGGTTTTGCACAAGAACTCTTCTGCAAAGGCTTCTTGCACAAAAACCCTGGAGTATAGACAAAGCCCAGGAGTTTGTAATGTGAGAGGCCCCTGCATCATGTGGTGTCCCGAAGTTGGAGATAAGCTCCTGAGACCATGTGCCAAATCTGGGAAAGATTGCAGTCTGGGGAAGGGAGAGAGAGAGGGGGAAGAATTCTGATGTAGCCTGGATCTTCCACATGGCTCCTGCAGCAGCTGCTGTTATAGCTCCCAAGTATTCCTATGGCATTCTCTGCTTCTGTTTTGGTGGTGGTGTTGGGTCTGGCTTTAAAATGTCCAAGTTGTTTTTTGTATGTTGTCACACTGTTTTTTTTCCTCATCAGATAATGTAAGAAAAGGAAATTGTGATTTTCCCTTCCTCTTCCAATTACTTGTATTATCTTTGACGAACCTGAATGCAATTTCATGGGACCAGTGGAAAAAAATGGCTCTATCCCATGTCCTTTCTCCCTGTTAAATTTCAAAGATATACATCAAACCAGGGGGATATAAAAGCATCTTCAAAAGGCTATAAGAATTTTTGTAGTGGAAAGCAGTGTTGCTAGTTCTTGCAATTTTATCACAAGTCTCACATTATTTTTTAAAAGACCCGCCTCCTGGAATTGATGGATTATTAATCTCAGCCTTTATTTTTAAAAGAAGTGTCGAGTCCTTATAGATATGGAGAAAAACTTGAAAAGGCCAGCCAAACATTTCCTAAGGACTTTGAAAATAAAGAAAAAAAATTGGAGGGGTTTTAAAAATTATTTTAATAGCCAATTTCATGATTTTTGGAGGCCTGGATGATGAAACTATTGAGGTTGGCAGTGTTGGGAAAGTGTAAGGCAACCTAAACTGAGAGATTTTTATCCCCCTAGTATCTTGGCCAAACAGAGGATTTTTGATATAACAGTATTAAATATTAGGAAAATATTAAGGAAATGGTTATTTTCCTTGCTCAGGTTATGGTCAAGATTGGCCTACAAAACTTACAGGGTTCATCAGTTACTTTAGTTTTCTGGTGTTATCAACTTCTCTATCACTGTGCAGGAGATGCCAGGGCAGGGAGATTCTCTGTAATTGCCTTTGGCAAGACTGCCTTGGTGTTGCTGCTTCATCATTCTGGTACACTTGGCAGGAGCATAGCAAGGGCTCCCTTCAGTACTGCTGCCTTGAGGCCTGGGGAACTGAAGGACTAACGATGTGGGGGTCAAGAATGACTCAAAACATATTTCATTATTTGCCCTGCTCTACTCATGAATGTGAGGAAGCTGGAGTCTTTGTGGGATCCATACTGTGCTAGAGACTTAAGTTTCCACATATGACTGATGAGCAGAGTCTCTGCTCTGGCAAGGCAACTGTTCTAAAAGTTTAATTCAGTAGTTAAATTTGATTAAACATCATAAACCTGGACTGGAAAACCAATTGGTGCTTGCATATAGAACTATTAATTAGAGCTGGTTGCATATGTTCTTATGGGATGTTTTTCTGTCAGAAAGTGACAATTTGTTGCATTCAAAATATTCCTGGGGAATGTGTCTATTTTGACAAAACTTTCAACAAAAATTTGTCAGGTTTCCCCTATTTCTCTCAGTACTTAGAAACCAACTTGAAATGCTGCTGAGAGCCAGGTCTTTCTAGGGATTCCAGGCTTCCAGATGTCCAAGATGTTCAAGCAGTTCACCAAGTGGGACATGAGACTGAAGGCATAGGACATGGGACTGAGATTTTAGTTTGTCCAAATTAGAGTTTTTTGAAAATGTTCCTTCAATTAATTTTTTTTTGCATATCCAATTTTCACTTTAATTGGGATTTTTTTTGTCAGAAATGCAAAATTTTCCACAGAAGTGATATTCCAGGTTTTGCACAGCTGTACAATAAAGTTTCATACTAACTGAGAAACATACAATCTTCCCAACAAGCGTGTAGTGAAACATTTCATGTCTGCTTGAGGAAACTCCTTGAGAGACCCTCACAAAGTAGTGAATTGAAGGCCCAAGAACTGAGCTGACTGAGAAAGAAACAGGTCTGAGGAAACTGACACTTTGATCACTGGCTGATGATAAATCATGAAATATGATCTCATTGCCTCAAAATGCTCATTGAGGGCTTGGTTCAGCAAGGTACTTGAGCCCAATGGGTAGTGATCAATGGCTCGATGTCAGGTTGGCAGTCAGTTTCTAGCGGAGTGCCCCAAGGATCTGTTCTTGGACTGGTTTTGTTCAACATCTTTCTTAATGACCTGGATGAGGGGACAGATTACACCCTCAGGAAGTTCACAGATGACACTAAGATAGGAGGAGAGGTAGATACGCTGGAGGGTAGGGATCGGGTCTAGAGTGACCTGGACAAATTAGAGGATTGGGCCAAAAGAAATCTGATGAGGTTCAACAAGGACAAGTGTAGAGTCCTGCACTTGGGATGGAAGAATCCCAAGCATTGTTACAGGCTGGGGACTGAATGGCTAAGTAGCAGTTCTGCAGAAAAGGACCTGGGGATTACAGTGGATGAGAAGCTGGTTATGATTCAACAGTATGCCCTTGTAGCCAAGAAGGCTAATGGCATATTAGGGTGCAGATCTAGAGAAGTGATTATTCCCCTTTATGGCTCTGGTGAGGCCACATCTGGAATATTGTGTCCAGTTCTGGGCCCCCCACTACAGAAAGGATGTGGACGCATTGGAGAGGGTCCAGCAGAGGGTGACCAAAATGATTACGGGGCTGGAGTGCATGACCTATGAGGAGAGACTAAGGGATTTGGGTTTGTTTAGTCTGCAGAAGAGAAGAGTGAGGGGGGATTTGATAGCAGCCTTCAACTTCCTGAAGGAGGTTCCAAAGAGGATGGAGAAAGGCTGTTCACAGTAGTGATGGATGGCAGAACAAGGAGCAATGGTCTCAAGTTACAGTGGGAGAGGTCTAGGTTGGATATTAGGAAAAACTATTTCACTAGAAGGTCGTGAAGCACTGGAATGGGTTATCTAGGGAGGTGTTGGAATCTCCATCCCTAGAGGTTTTTATGTCTTGGCTTGACAAAGCCCTGTCTAGGTTGATTTAGTTGGGATTGGTCCTGCCTTGGGCTGGACTTGATGACCTCCTGAGGTCTCTTCCAGTTCTATGATTCTATGATTATTTTAATCAAGTAAATAGTCCCTTGAAAGTCAGTTGGGGTACTCATGTGCTTTAGTGTCTTGCAGAACAATAGCTCAGAGACAGCATTTGAGACAGGAGTTCTGAAGACCCACATGAAGGCTCTGGGACAGAGTCTCAGGTAATGCCAGACAGTGGAGCTTTTCTGACTTCCATAAAGAATATTTCCCTTTATCTCAGCCGGGCTTGTGAGAGGTGAAAGCAGACCAGATCGTAGAAAGAACTGTACCTTTCTTCAGTCACCGAGCTGTTCTAGTTACTGAAATGTACTATAGTAAACTCTGTGATCCCAACATACTGTGTATACTTTTTATTTTCCACAACTGTTGTTGAACTACTACTCAGAACAATGTAGTTCTATGATTACATGTATCCCAGATAACTGACAAGTTTCTATTTCCTTCTGGGACTATGCAAGACTACGGGTGTATCAGGAACATAGATGATTGGAGTAAAGTATTAGTCAGGCCTCAACAGTGGCAGAGTGGTTGAGTGGATTGAGTTCTATGTGCTGCTGACTCAGTGTGATCTTGACTATGTCACTTAATCTTTCTATGCCTCAGTTTCTCAAACAGTAAAATGGGGATAAATACCTTTTGTAAAAATGGAAACTATATGCAATCTTCAGACTGGAGCTATGTCTGTTTAATAAAAGTGTGATTCTGACCTTATGTATGTCAAATTCTTAGCCAAAAAGCTATGTTGAAAATGATGAACAGTTACATTATTTTTTACCTTGAAAAAGGTGGGATCTTCTTGTATCTAATCAGTGCCTCATTCAGAATTTTAAATTAGTTGACTCTAAACAAATAAAATAAATTTAAGAGGATATTTGGGACTGATGATAGAAAACATTTCTCTCCTCACCTCACGTGACCCCATTTTCAGTTTTAATGGTCCTGCTCTTGCAGTGGAAACACTTCAGTTTAAGTCAGTGGGAATTTTTCTGGAGGAATTAGAGCTGTTATTTGTTTTTTTTAGGGTCTTGATGCTGAATGCCGGAATGATTTTATGTGCAGTGTCTCCATACATCATGATTTTAAAATGTAATTGAGAGAGATATTATTCATTTGCATAGTGTTGATCCCTGTTTTGGATCTAAATGGTCTATCGTCTTCTTGATATTCATGCTATCTACAAATGCATAGTTCCTGGTACTAAGGGGATTTGAACACATCTATTGAAGAGAGAAAAGATCATACAATTAGGATGTTTCCTGATTTCCTTCTTTCAAAGAAATTAGAAATGCTGGGTACATTTAGCTCATATCAAAATAATAAAAATGCGTTGTTGTTTGTTTTTATAGGAAAAAGCACAAATTCTCTGCCCACCTACATCCTGTGCATCTTGACTGATGTCAGAAGGAATGTATGAAGCATCATGTCTATATTACAAACCCAGCTATTTCAGGGATCCTGGCTATGACACAATAGTCCCATTAGCTGGCTAAGAACATGTTTAAACTTATAGTGTCAAATGGACTTTCAAAGGGCTAGGTCTAAAGACTTCAAAAATAAAATAGGTCCTGTATGTAGTTTGGTTAGGGAACAGTGATATTTTAGCCAGGTTGCCTGATGTGCATCTGCAGGATAGATATAGCCTTAGCGAGATGGATTTGCTATACTTGGTTGATTGTGTAAATCTCTTCATAACTCACTGCCGCTGCTGGAGTCTGGAATATTTGAAAATGTCAGACACTGGCTGTCAGAAATGGTTACTATCTTCCTTTCTGTCTGGTTTCATTGCCAGCTCTTTGCCTCCTTTCTAAAACATTGACATGACATTGTTTTTGCAAAGTGTTAATGTTCATTTACTGTCAGGAATAAAAACACAAAATGCCTATGCTTGGAAACACCTTCCTTGGCACCGTTAATCAGGAGAATGAAAGATAACATAGCTGTCAGCATTTTGTAACTACAAACTGGGTTACAGGATGAAGTTAGTGTTACAGGATGAAGTGGCCAATTCTTTTAAATGAGACTGACTACAGTGCTTATGATTTTTAGCATTGTTTTGCCATGTAAATTATTGTGACTATATTTGAACTAGTTTTCTCTTATATAATGCATTTCACATAAGGCTTTAAAGTTAATGACTCCTAAAAGTGATATTTATTTAATGAGCATAGTATGGTCACTGGCAATTTTTATGCTTGTGTGTGTGTGTGTGTGTGTGTGAGAGAGAGAGAGAGAGAGAGAGAGAGAGATTCTCCACTTCTTATGACCCTGAACACAGAGCATCTGGAATTATTTAGTTTAATATGAGCTGTTAGATATGTAAATAGTTACTTGACTGGGAACAATCTTTTCAAAAGCATGCATGTAAATTCATCTACAAGAGGGTGTTTTATTTATTAATCTGCTTGCATGGCAATACAGATGCAAATCAGTGTGTAGACTTGAATGTGCTTTTCAATTCTAATAATTCAATTCATGCATTTCTCTGTGTTTGAAAATATTGCTGTGTTGTTCATAGACATTTTTGTGTCCCAATAGTTTTAGACAATTGCACAAACTGAGCTAGACTTCAGACACCCAGGAAAATGTCATGGGCTGTGTTGTTCAGGAGGTCAGATTATATGATTGTAATGATCCCCTCGGGATTTAAATTCATCCGGGAAATTCTGGATCCACTGAAAGCAATGGAATTTTTTGCCACGATCTTTCATGGGGTCAGGATTTCATCCTATGAATTATCCTTTCAGTGCAATTAACACTGTAATCTTATCAGTTTTCAAAATTGAAACAACCTCCTGTCACGTTATTGGATTTTAAAGGGAACAGACAGAACACTGTTGCATCCACGGGTGATGTTTGCTCTAAATTCTGTACAAAGTGGGCCATGTGAGATGTCAAATGAAAGCTTATGCTCTATTGATTCTATGTATGACACTCATGTACTTGTATGACTTTTGTATGTGGAGTTATGAATATGGGCTCTGTTCTTGTATTGGAAATCTTCTCTGTCTGGGAGAGAGCAATTGGCCTGGACTACTTATTGTGAGGAAGGATTGTTCAGTGAATGGTTGTGTTAACTGGCACTATTTCATGGACAATGGCCAATATACACCTGAGGAATGTGTCTGGAAGCCTGCAGACTAGCCGGTGCCTCATGGCTGTTTGCATGTGAAACAAAGATAAGTCACTTCATCATGTGACCAGCTCCTATTTGGGAGATATCAGGAATATAAAAATCCCATGAGGGCATCTCCATCATGTCTTCTATCTTGCTCCTGATTCCAGATGCATCCATGCTAGGGACAGAGAGACGGGAAGGACTGCTGACCCGTCCTGACACAGGATGTACACCAGAGACTTTTAAGCTAGCAGTTTGTAACATCTCTGCTAAGAGCCTTCATCAAGAACTTGGTGATTGATGTATGTAATGTATTTCTCCTTAACAATCTTACTCTCTGCCTTTTCTTTCTTTTATTAATAAACCTTTGGAATTTAGATTCTGAAGGATTGGCTCAGTATGCTCGTGTGGGTAAGATCTAAAGTGTAAATTGACCTGGGATTGTGACTGGTTCTTTGGGACCGGGAGGATTTGTTTGGAGTTGGTGAGATTGGTTTTTGTAACCCTCGCCTGTGTGTAAGGTCTGGGACTGATTGTGGCACAGGGAATGCTGGAATGCCTGGGGGGTTTTGCTCGTGGCCAGATTGGCAGCTGAAGTACTCTGTGTGACTGGTTTGTGGCCTATTTGGGAAAGGTCTCCAGTCGAGGGCTGTAAGTAGCTCTGGTTTTGAGCAACTTGCTCTGAGCTGATGCCCTCTGCAGTGCCCAGATCTGACCCGGTCCGTCACCCCTTCTAATCATACCCTGACTCTGTAATCTGCTAAAACTCAACATGTTTTTCACATAATCTTAATAGCTGCTGAAAATATTCGGGTGAGATTCTATCTGCTCCAATGTGTTTCTTTTTCAGTGTGTATGTGTGTGTGATATTCTTCACTTCTTGTGACCCTGCACAGAGAGCAGCGAGAATTTTTATGTTTCCCCTCATGCTTTTAGCTATGGAAGTACCTGCTATGCCAGCCAAGAAGACAGCCATTACACAGACACATAATTGTCCATCACTACAGACTGATTCCTGTCTTTAAAATCTGACTAGAAACTAGTGGAAAGTCATTTTAAACACCCAGGAGACATCCTCTGGTTATTGCTCCTATGACTAAAGTCAGTGTTGACATATCTGACTGTTATATTATTTGAGAATGATCAATTGATTTGGAGTCTGCTCTGTAATCAGTAGATCACTGATCACCATTAACAGCATAGGCTCCTTTTGGAGGAAAAAAAAGCATTAAGACAGGTAGGATCCCACTCAGTGTCATTACATGCAATAATACTTTGTGTGTATTGGGTAATTTGTATCGCTTCTCGGCCTTTTGGCTAAGATCAAGTGTAGTATTGGCGGTCCATGCCCTGCTGGTGGGTGCTCTGGGCGCCTGGGACCCGGAGAACGACGCGTTGCTGGAGGCCTGCGAGATTGGGCGTCGCTACGCCGGTCTGATGCGCAGGCTGATGGTATCCGACGCCATCAGGTGGTCCAGGGACATTTATACGGAGCACATCACTGGTCACCGCCAGTATGACATCTAACCACCCGGCCCCCCTAACACCTCCAGTACACCCTGCCAGGCCTGCTCCCGGTCCTGCCCATGCTCGTATCCACCACGCTTCACCCTAACCTGCTCTCACCCTGCTCCCTAGGCCCTGGACCTGCCCAAGGCCTGCCTCTATGGCTATCCCTTAAACTACTATTAGCCTCCTTGCCCTCTGGCCCTGCCCGTGACCCCTTTCTGCCGCCCATAGGTACGGTCTCCCGTACTAAACAGGGCCCCAACGAACGCTATTGTCGCTTCCCTGGCCTTCCCCTGCATCCCTCCATAATCCAGGTGTTGGTACAAATAGGGCCCCCGACAGCTCCCTTGCTCAATCCCTCTACACACTTGTGGAGACTCATCTAGAAACCCCCTCAGCCTTCATGGAAGAACACTTAGTCTTCTAAAAGGCCTGTATTTTCTGCACACTCTGCAATTCTTAACCTGTCTGTATGTATCTGGGACTGGAGAGGTTCCCTTGTCTCTCCACGATAACTCCAATGGTACTATCCACCCCGCAGTGCAACCTGCTCCAGCTCCCCAGATGTATTTTACTTGTTTATTTGTTTACTGTATTTTATTTGAAAACATTCACTCAATAAAACTCGTTTAATCTGTTCTCCCCCGCCCCCGGCACAATGGGGAAAATAAACATATAACCACTAACTACTTTACATGAAACTTGGCAAATAAAGATATGAGATATTAATGTAAAAAGGAAATCCTTGTGAAAAGTGACCATTTATTCCTACACTCTGTTTCCCTTACTTATTCCTGAGAAGGCTTTTCCTGTTATCCTGTTTCCTTAAGAGCCTTTGGTGAGGGACCTTGTCAAAGACTTTCTGGAAATCCAGATATGCTATATCAATTGGATCATCTTGATCCACATATTCGTTAACATCCTCTAAGAATTCTAATAGATTGTTGAGTCATGATTTCTCTTTACAGAAAACATGTTAAGTCTTCCCTCAACAAATCACTGGTTTTTAATAATTCTGTTACTTACTGTAGTTTTTCTTCTCTAGCAGTTTCTTCTGACTGAGCTTTATAATATTAAAAGAGTCTTAAATTTGAGACTATATTGGAATCCTCTAACTTTTGTGTTTTCCAAAAGAGAGTTTCCTGTAACATGGTCCTACAGGCTCATTGAACTGTCTGATGTAGGCTCCTGGATGTAGGGTGACCTGATAGCAAGTGTGAAAAATTGGGACAGAAGGTGGGGAGGTAATAGGTGCCTATATAAGACAAAGCCCTGAATATTGGGATTGTCCCTTTAAAATTGAGCTATTTGGTCACCCTACCTGGATCATTTCTTCCTATTACAAATGGCCTATTTTGTTGTGCATTCCCCTGTGAATAACTATACATGAATGCAAATGTGGCTGCTTTTGTGGGGCACTTCCTGCTCTAGGATTCTATTATTCTACTTTCTGTACCTCCTTGTGGCCAGAGAAGCTGGCTCTTCTCCCTGCTCCTTCCCTGAAGTGAGAGGACCTGGCATTCCAGACATCTCAACATGGCCCCAGGCCCAGGAAAGCTGATTCTCCCTGCTCCTTACACAGCCACAGGGACAGAGACGCTTGCTCTTTCCTGGCAGCAGTTGGAGTTGGATCTCACCTCATGGCCTCACTGTCCCCACCCCAGCTCTGAAGTTCTGTGCACTCACTGATGGGCTGTGTGCCCCCTGCTTGCTCCTGGTTACTGTTGAATATTGTTTCAAACAACATTTTATATTCCATTTAACTTAAAGCTCTGGCCACATTTTGTGCTTTACATTCCAGTGGATGAAGTGAGGAGCATGTGAATAGAAAAAGCAGTTTGGGTTTAGTGGACTGTGAAAAGCAAAAAGCAGTTTGGGTTTAGTGGACAGCATATTTGATTTCAAGATATTTATTTTTCAGCTAGAAAGTTCATATTTTGAAAATTGGAATGCTCTTTGTCACACGGATCTTAGCATCAAATGCTGAAGGAACCACAAATTCATGGTAAAGCACCTCCACATTTTTTGAAACAAAAGAATAGACGATATCACACATCCCCAGAGAAATGTTTGGAACAGTATTCTCTTGATATTAATGGACATGACCATTGGATGTCACTGTTGCTGCTCATAGGAGATGTTGCTGTAAGTCTATTTCTGTCAGTGATAAAAGAAAATATTCTTGAGAAAGAATGTTTGAAAATGAGTTCTGGGGTTCATGTTCATTTCATCAACTCTGCTCTTTGCTTTTCTTGAATGATGGAAGGAGGGGGGACTAAGAAAAAAAATCAAAGAGACGAGATAGTGGCTGATATAAGAGGGAAAAATCCACACTGAGATGTGGCCCGCATAGATATTCAGCAGGATCTAATGTAGCAACTAGTATTGTTAAAAGCATTTGCTTAGGAATTATATTGACAAAATTTTGATGTATTTTTCCATTATGGGACCAATTTTCACATAACCAGTTAAATCAAGTGCTGGCTTGATAGCTATGGGAATGAAGGATTATGTTGTCATGTCACTCGTCTGCAAATAAAGACACTGTTTGGAAAAATACTGAACATTATGCAATTGAGAAGCAGTAAGAGTAAACTGGCTGGTAACTGTTCACATAGCAGTAATAAATTAGTGCAGTACATCATCAGTAAGCATGGCTGGTAGCAGTGGTGCATCGAAAATGCTGTATTTCACACTGAACTATCCCTGTGCATATTGTCAGATACAGTTTTCCTACTGGCTAAAACATAAGGCCCCAATCCTGCAAAACAGTTACACATTTTCTTAACTTACTGTTAGGTGCCAATCCTATAAGCTCCTCCACAGGGGCAAACCCTTCAGACCAATGACCTTACTTGCAATGGGGCTTGACTCGGGTCCTGGGGTCTGCATCTGAAATCTTTGGTGACCTTAAATACACAACAGAGGGTTATAATCAGGCCATGGTGCAACTGGAGTTGCAGCTAGAAAGTGAAGTGAAGGATAACAAGAAGGTATGCTAGCAATAAGGTGGTCAGGAAAAGTGTGGGACCCTTAGCATGTGTCTACACTGCACCGTAGCTCAAAATAAGATACTCAATTTGAGCTATGCAAATTGCGCATCTTATTTTGATCTTATTTTGAAATAGCTTATTTCATAATTTGGTGCTGTCTACACAGTACCAAATTTCGAAATAACCTGCTATCCTGAAACATCCATTATTCCTTGCGGAATGAGGTTTATAGGGATGTTGGAATGGTGAGCCTGAAATAACAGGCTTGTTGTTAAGATGTCAGGAACGGCCCGAGGCTGGCTGCAGCAGCTGGCGCCCTAGGCGGGGCGGCGCAATCTCCGCCCCTGCCTGCACAGCCGTCAATGGCCATGACATCAGCATCGGGAACCCGGGGCAGCGGCATCCTAGGCAACTGTCTAGCTCGCCTAGGCTCACGGGCTGCCCCTGTGCAGGATAGCCCCTGTTAAGACACAAGATACTCCGGTATCCCGAAATAACATTGCAGCATAGATGTAGCTTTACAGAATGGAGAAGGCTACTTAGTAACATATAATTTGGAAAAAGGTGAAGTACTCAGTGTTTGTTTTGCCTTGGAGTTCACAGACAAGATCTGCTCCCAGATAGGTGCACTAAGCAGTGCAGTAAGGGGAGGAGGTGAGCAGTTCTCAGTGATGAAAGAACAGGGTAAGGACTTAAAAAAACCCAACCTATAAATGCACAAGTCCAAAGGGCTGTATCTAATGCCTCTGAGAATGCTGAAAGAGTTGGCTGATGTGGTGGCAGACAGTGTGCCCTTGTTGCCAAGAAGAGTGAGTAGGGATTTGATAGCAGCCTTTAACCACCTGAATGGGGATTCCAAAGAAGATGGAGTAAGGCTGTCTCAGTTGTGACAGATGACATAATGAGGAACAATGGTGTCTATTTGTAGTGTGGGAGGTCTAGGTTGAACATTAGGGAATACTATTTCACTAAGAGGGTGATGAAGCACTGAAATAGGTTACCTAAGGAGTTGGTGAAATCACACCCCTGAGAGCAGGAGTGGGAAACTTTTTTTGGGTTGGGGGCCACTGACCTACAGAAAAATCTGTTGGGGGCCACAAGTGAGAAGCAAAATGAGAAGCCCCTGCCCAAGAAGGAGAAAGACACTGCCCTTTCACACCAGAGCCTGAGGTGGTGGGGCAAGCTAGTAGATTCTGTATATTCCAGCCCTGCAGGTGGGTGAGAGTGGGGCTGGAATGCCAGCATGGGCTCTGTAGTGTGGGGGAGATCATTGAGCCTCAGGTACCAGATCCAGGCAAAGAGGGACCTGCATCTGGTCCTGGGCTTGAGGTTCCCCACACCTGCCTTAGAGTTTTTAAGACCAGGCTTGACAAAGCCCTAGCTAGGATGGTTTAGTTTAGGTTGATCTTGCTTGGAGCAGGGGGTTAGATCAGAGGACCTCCTGAGGTCTCTTCTAACTCTAATATTATATGATTTTATGATTCTTTGTCCAGAACAGGTCCAAGTTCAAAATGCTTATTCTATCTTCTGGGTAAAATGTTATCTTTAGTAGGCTAAACCCACTTTCTAAGCAATCACATCTCATTGCATACATTTATACATAAACATCTGTGAAATTTCAGCAGTACACTGCTTTAACATGATATGTTCTTATCTTGTGAAGTGATGAATCCCTGCAATACCCACGGAAGTGAATGACACTGTATGCTTCTGTAATTTTACAGGGGTTTTACTGCTGTTTGAACCTGATTATTATATTCTCCATTAAAAAAACTGGGGAAAAGCCACACTATAATTCTTGACAGGATTTGCCCTATTAGAAAGTAAACTTCAGTGAAACAGAATTTATCAGTTTAACTTCTTGATAATTTCTCCCTTTGTGCAAATATGTAAAGCTTCATTTACTTATCTAAAGTTCTTGTATGGACCCACTGCAGTATCAGTACAGCTCACAATCTTCAATATAATAAAGCTTTACCAGTGAAATAGGAAAGTGCTATTCTCCCCCTGTGGTGGCGTGAGCTTTCCCCGTCACTAGGGTGACCTCATTCCAGGATGTGCACGCTGCCTCCTTGGCTGCAAGGGAGTTGGCCGTCTCTATAATCCGCACAACTTCGCAGGTCTCTGGGCAACCCTGAGTCTGTAAGCAGCCCTGCTCACCAGGCAACGTCCTCAATTTGGGGCACTATGGCTCACCAGCCAGGGTCAGTCAATGATAGCCCACAGTCCAAGGCAGTATGGCTTACTAGCCAGAGTCAGTGCGGTTGGGGGACCCAGGCCCTCCTTGCTCCACCTGGTCCGAACCCAGGGCCCTGTGAGCAGCAGCACGGTCTGCCACTCCCTTGGCGTGCCGAGGACACTGGGGTGGGAGAGGCCGCTCCTGCACCCACCCTGGGTCATGTTTGAATTGATTGAATCAAGGTCCCATGTGATAGTTGAGTCTTCCGGCTCTCCAGTAACCTCTTCTCCCTGGAATCCCACAGGGGTTGCATTGTGGCTGTCTCCCAGGCCTCTGATTCTCACCCCTGAGATGGCTGGCTTCAGCAGTTTAGGAGCTCTGGCGAGAGGTCCTTCTCCTGGTCAGCCCAGACTGAACTGCTCTGTTGCCTCTTGTACTGCTCCAGCACTTGGACCATGCCCAATCTGGGTAAAGGGGTGGGACTTCCTCCGCCCACAGACTCTTAATACCCCCCCCTTCAGTGCAGGGTATGCTCTCCTCATCAAACCCCCTTTTACTACTAGGAATTGAAGCACAGAAATACTTAGGATATGTCTACACTGCAGAGGAAGATCGAAGCTGCTTGAATTAGCGGTCGAATTAAGACAGCTGATTTGAAGTGAGAAGGGGGCTCCTGTGGATGCCGGCAACCCACATTTCATGATGAGTAAGGGAAGTCGAAGGAAGAGTGTTTCCTGTGTAAACACTGTCAAAAGCCAAGTTAAGCTACTTCAACTTCAGCTATGCAATTAACGTAGCTGAAGTTGCATAGCTTAATTCGACTTGGTCCCACATTATAGACATACCCTAAGGCTGTGTCTACATTGGCACCCTTTTCCGGAAAAGGGATGCTAATGAGACAAGTCGGAATTGTAAATGTCGCGGGGATTTAAATTTTCCCGGAAAATAAAGCCTTTTCCGGAAGATCTCTTATTCCTGATTTTAAGAGGAATAAGGGATCTTCCAGAAAAGGCTTTATTTTCCAAAAGATCCCTGTCTAGACTGGCGCTTTTTTCCGGCAAAACCCCGAGCCGGAAAAAAGTGGCAGCCATGTTCATGCAAATGCTGCAGGGAAAATTTAAATCCCCGTGGCATTTGCAATTCCGACTTGTCTCATTAGCGTCCCTTTTCCGGAAAAGGGTGCCAATGTAGACACAGCCTAAGTGACACACATAGCACAAAGCAATTAAAAACAATAACAGGCTATGTGTACACTACTAGGTTATTTCAAAATAAGTTATTTAAAAATTACAACTCCCAAATAACTATTTGAAATAAGCGTATTTCTCTTCATAAGCAGGAGTTATTTCAAAATACCAATCCCATTATTCCAAAATAAAAGGCTTGGTAGTGTGGATGCTTGCCTTATTTTGAAATAAGAGGAGTTATTTTGAAATAACTCCCCAGTATAGACATTTCCTACAGAGGTTTTTTTCCTCTGTTTTTCACGAAATAAGTGGGAAAATGTATAGCAATATGTTCTTTAATGTTCCAGGTAGTGATCTATTATTCAACCTGTTTTACAACTATTACTTACTAAAGCACATCATCTACATTTCCTTGACCTCATCTTTTAAAGGGATTGTTAACATGAAAAGCTGATTAGGGGGAAAATGAAAATAGAATGCTAATAATTCCTGAGCTGACATAGTAATTCCCTCTGAAAAATTAACTTTTATAGAAATCCAAATAGTCAAATATATATCTTTGTCTCATAAAATAATTCATGATCTCCTTAAGAGCTTTTGGGTTTTTTTCCTGAGGAAAGTTAATTCTGTTCCAGATTAAGAAAGGTAACAGCCTAATAATTCCAGAAATTACTGTTAGAATTGCAGATTTCTCTCCAAGGTATTTATCTTTTGTAGTTCTTTTCATCTGAGTAACACAAAGAATCAAGCTGTACAGAGAAATTTTAATCAAGGTGTCTTGCTGCTGAAGAACTGCATTCTAATTTTTCAAAGCTTCTCCTCTGACAATGCAAAGATTCAATGTAGCACACTGTTTCTGGATTTGATCCAATTCCCACTGAAGTTAATGGGTATCTTCCCTTTGAGTGCTGGAGTTGGATCAGATGGAAAAGATGATGCAAAAGTGCCAAAGAGCTATTATAGGAGGAGCAGTACATATGTTTTTCACCAAGACAGAAGGTATTGGTTTGGGAATGGGGAGGGCTTTTTAACTATTAGAGCTGGGTGCAAAATGAAAATTTTTGCCATATCACTAGAAAATTTCACAGTCTCCTGGTGGCTGAAAGCAAGTTAGTTGTTGTTTGTTTTCAATTGCCTTTGATAGTACATGACCTTTTCACTTAATGGAAGGACTAACTAAATATTGTCTAGCGTGGATATTTCAGAAGTGCCAAGCACTGCAGTATCTAGCTGCTAAATATTAATGGTGAGATAACATTCACATAGAACTTTTATGGTGGAAGCACTTTACAAACATTAATCCTCACTGATAGAGAAACAAGGACGTAAGTGAGGTCATGATTTCTTCTCCAAGTAGTGGCTATTGTAAAAAAAAGAAAAAGTTGTAAATAAAAACAAAACAAAACAAAATTGGAAAAAGTGCTAGTTCCTCTTTACCCAGATTCAGCAAGTTGCTTATGTGCATAACTGACTTTCAGAACATGAATATAACTGTAAATACAAGATTAAAAAACTCAATGAATTGAGTTCTTCATGAATATATACATTTGCGTATTATTTAATAACATTCTTATCATATGTTTTACATTGGTTGGAGGCTAGATAATCAATTGCAGAAATAGGATGGATGCTGTATATGAGGTAATCCTATTAGCAGTAGCCCTGCCTCTTGTGCTTTTCATCAGCCAAATTTATTTAAATAGAAAATATTTCCACAGCTTACTGCTTTACTGAGCCCTTTCCTTCACTGGCCTAAGAAATTTTCGTCTTTAATTATCAGTGCATTATTAGCAACATTAGCAAATAGGTTCAATATCCTTTCCAGAATTTGTGTAAAGTATAACTCTGAATGTTATTGTTATCCATATAAATGCCCAATAACTTTTACGATTTTGCTAAGTTGTGGACTTCCGTGACTTCTTGTGACAATGAGTTCCACAGTCTAACCATACATTGTGTGAAAAATATTTCCTTTTATTAGTTTTGAATTTGCCATTTTTTACTTTATTTGTATTTTTCCTTATATTTGTTTTGAGTCAGGGAGAACAGAATCTCTCAATCCACCTTACATTTAACATTTATATACTTAAATCGCGTATCTTATTTGTTTCCTTTCTTAGAAAACCAACCTCAAACTTTTCAATATTTTTACTGTGAGTTTTTCTAAGTCTTTGATCATTCTTATCATCTTAAGGTTCCATGGGGCCCTGATCCAGAATAAGTGGGGTCCCCTTCCCACCCCTTCACCTGCAGTCGTGCCCCTCTTCAGTCTCTTTTGCCTGTGACCCTACACATAGCCCCATCATCCTGTTCCTTACCACACATGATCAGCCTCATTCTGCCCCTTATTGCAGTCCTAACTCTAGCTCCTTTCTCCTCCTTCCTACCATGGCCCCAAATCTGGAGAAGCTCTGCCTCCTCCACATGGCCCCAAGCTGCAGTGGGGAGATCTTTCCCCAGATGTGGGGCCATAGAGCTAGAGCTCCTCCGGTCCCAGGACCATAGGCATAGTTTGACTGCTATATTTGGGGGGCAAAGTGCACACATGCATGTGCGCTCATGTACACACTGAAGCCAGTCCTCTTGGTTCATTGATTGTCTTCCTCCTGCTTATAGTGGTAACCTGGGCTACAGAATACATTTTTTTCAAAAATTCTTGGCAGAGAAATGGCCAATCAGGGAGTCAGGCAGCCACTTGTCTATATATCAGTCACAAGTGTCAGGATTACAGCAAATCAAATATTTTCCTAAGGAACAATTTTCCATTGAAAAATGCTGATTTGATGCCTGCCTGGTTTACTCTGGATCTTGTAAAATTGATATGTCCCCACAGGATGACCATATTCCATAGAACTCAACATGTTCAATGGAAAATTATTCCTTTGGAATCTTTTTTTGACTAGCTCTAATTTTTAACACCTTTTTTCTCCTCTCTTGTAACTTGGGCTCATGATACAGATATGGTGTGAATACAATGTTGTGTTAGACATCATGGTAAGCAGATTTTCACTGTTCTAATCCAAGGTGCTGCTGAGAGCTCCCTAGGCCTGATCCCTCTTCCTTGAAGTCAGTAGCAAAACTCCTATTGACGTTAGTAGGGTAGTCTCAAGCCTCTGTAAGATGGTGAATGTTTTCATCTAACATTAGAGGTGAGGATGTGGAGCACTTCTCTGGATTGGGCCTGGTGCAAGGTCTAAAAGAGGATTAGCTGTTTAACTGCAGAAGAGATTATTATCCAAATGTAAAGTTTTGGTACAAATATTACTTGTGGTATATTTTAGAACATAGCAGTTGGCAACGTTTTTAAACTCTGGCAGAAAGAAAAAGATTTTCTTCTCTGCTACATCATTGAAATTAACATGCTTCTCAGAGACCACCTGATGTCTCAAACTAATATCAGCAATTGATTTCCAGCCTGGGGGTCATGACTGCTGAAGTCTAAAAGCTTGAATCAATTCAAAATTATGCTAATTTGTTAAAATATTTTCCCATCACTTATCATGGGTTTCCTAGTTTGTAATTTGTCATCACATCACCTTTGCACGGGGGATCATGCAATGAGTTGGTAATAAGTTCAGGGATATTTGAATGGTGATTGATGTTAATTGCTTGTCTCAAGAGACAGCTTATAGCAATAGCAGTGTTATGCTTTACTTTGTACATTTGTGAATTGATGATTGGGAAGTTTGTATCTAATCAAGAAGTATGTCATAATAAACTTCATATGGGACGTTAAAGGGAAGAAAACAAATTTATAATGTTAATGTTTCTCATGAGCTGGCAAATACTCCTGCTTTCATATTTTAGAACAATCCTGCTATGTATTTAAAGAATTCACTAACCTGATCTTGTTAAAAGAATGTAATAATAACTTGCAGTTCTGTTATTGCTAAGCTGTGGGCCCCCGTGTCACCAATATCCAGTAATAATCAAAATCCCTTCGCATTTTCATGCTCATTATTGAAGAAGGTCTATACTCTGAGCTGATTTAAATTTCCATAAAAATGTAATGAACCTAGAGTTTATATTAAAATGTTCATAAGATGACAAGTTATGATCAGTGCCTCTTTGGATGAGACTGGCTATAGAGGTCTTGAATTTATTAATATTAGCAGGAGGTCATGGTATTCTGCTGCTTCATTAATCATTTTTCCTTCAGATATATTACGTTTTTTAATTTAACAAGGATAGAATCTTTTCTACTGGCTATGCAGCATGAGGCCTGGTGTGTGTTGCCATATCCTTAATGTTCAGGGCAACTGCAGCTTATGCAACAGGAGCACAGACTGCATATGGGATGAAGAGCAGGTCTGACAGAGTCCACTGAAGAATGCAGAGGTATCCTGAGCAGTGGAAAGAGATGTGGGAAGGGGCTTCAGGAAGGGGAGGGGGTTTGGAGAGTGGGAGCGGGATCGTGGCTGGGGCAGTGGGTTGGTCCATGAGGGGACCTTAAGGGTACAGGCTTTGGTTGTCACTTACCTCAAGCAGATCCTGGAAGCAGCAGCATGTCCCCTATCTGACTCCTATATGAAGGTGCAGCCAGGTGGTTCTGCACGCTGCCCCATTTGCAGCTGCTGCCCCTGCAGTTCCCATCAGCCAGGGCTCCCTAGTGTGATTTGGTAGTGTTGAGCAGACACTAGCTAGTGCCCCAGCGTGTGCTTTATCTGTGACTCTGAAACAGGTAATGCTATTTTTGACAGAGTGCCTTGCCCATTTGACACTTCCCAGATTTGCTATGTAACCCTTCTGCCGTGTAGGCCCGGCAGCAACCAGGGCCGGTTCAATATCTAGGGGTCCATCTCACACAGAACTGGCTTGAGCCCCCACCCAGTAACCTAGGAAATTCACATACCCCTGGGCACCTCTGAGAGGCAATGCTTCCCCACTCGCAAACAGAGTCTGAGTGTAGGAATGAAACATTTAATGAAACAGAGAGAAGTCATACGGCATTAACTTGGGAAAATACCACAAACAGAGTTCAGCCCAAACATGAGCTAAGGTTCCCCTCCCCCGCACAGCCAAGAATCACCCTAAGTCCCAAAGTCCGACACCTCAAAAGACTCTGTCCCTGGTCAGTGCCGCCCAAAGTCCAAAAGTTCATCCGCAGGGTTTTACCTCTCAACCTGGGTGGAAATGGGTGTGGGGGAATAGATAGGGGCACCTTACATGGTCGGAGGCTGTTGGCCCCACCTCTCCATAGGGTTCTGCTGCAGTCTTTAACGTGAGTCACTCCGCCACACTCCACCAGCTGTCTCGTTCCACTCGACTGGATGCTCCGCTGCTCACCTGCCACCGCTCCTACTGGCCGTGCCGTGCTGCTGGTCGCCTGCCGCTGTCCCTCACCTGCAATCACTGATATCATGTTTTAAAGTTCCCACATTTAGGGGTAGCATGATTTGTGACCCCCACAACAGCCCCAAATTATTTACAATACACCACATTCCATTCCAACACCGATCCTCCATCCGCCCTGGCTGAATTGGATTTACATACCACATCTCCGATTCCTTCCTTCTCCTAGCATGAGCTGTATTTACATATCAACAGTTAACAGTTAGTTAATTATCTTGCAGAGCTAAGTAATTGGAGTGGGCACACCCACACCCCGGGCAGCTCTCTCCTTTTAGCTGGCTGACAGTAAGCAGCAGTTCAGCCCCTGCTTATAGCTATAGTCATTGATATTTAACATTTCACACCACAGCAGAGGGTGGTGCTTGTGGGAGATCTGATTCAAGCATCAGGGCACAGGGGCTTGCCCCGTTCAGCCCACCCAGCCAAAGTTCCTGTGGTGCAAGGACTTGCCTCACTCTGTTCTCTGCCCCTGATAGGGAATAGATGAAGGTGCTAGGGCTTGCTCCATTTCACCTGCCTGGCATTCCTGCCATGAAATGAGGTTGGGGCAGGAAAGTGATGTGGCTGGCACCAAACTGGGGTTTGAAGTCCCAGCCTGTGTATTCGGAGTGCTCCAGCCCTGATTTGGCTGTGCCTGGATGCTAAGTGGGTGGTTTGTGATCCACTAAGGCTCATGCATGACTACATCCCTGGTATGTTGACCTACTGCTTAATACACATTGAGCTGCTGCAAAATGGGAAGGAGTCAGGCCATGGAACATTGGAAATGTGATAAGAGGAGCATGTCAAGAATATGGAATGGAGGATGGAACTGGGGCACTTAGAGTTTGTCTACACTACAGAGTTTTGTTAGAAAAACGGCTGTTTTTCCGACAAAACTTGAGGAACCTCTACACTGCAATTGCACTCTTCTGCAAGAAAATGGAAAGAACAGAGGATTTTTTCTGGCATTGGTAATCCTCATTCTTTGAGGAAGAAGTCTTTTTGTGAAAGAACTCTTTTGCAAAAAGGCGTGTGTGGACAGGGAAGAGGGAGTTCTTTCGGAAGAAGAGGAAAGAGGAAAAAGCACAGGTTCCCTGATGGCCATTCCATCCATAGCAATCACAGCTTACATTGGAGAGAGCATCCATTCTGTCTGGATGCTCTCTTTCAAAAAAGCAGATTGCTTTTTTGATGCACTTTTGCAGTGTGGATGCGCTTTTTTGAAAGAAGTTTTTTCGGAAGAGCTCTTATGAAAAAAGCTTCTTCCAAAAGAAGACTATAGTCTAGACATAGCCATACAGAAGTACACAGAGGGGGCAGGAGACTTATGCATGGAAAGGGATCAGGGCAGTATTCAGGGGTGAGTGTCAAACCCACAGAAGTGAGTAAATGGGATATTTTTTAAGTGTAAATCTTTAAATTCTTAAGAATCCTAGGCATAAACATTGAAAATAATTTTAATGCTCATAAAAGCTTCCTCTTCCTTTTCTTTGCAGTGCCCATGTTCTTATCCTACAAAGATGTAATTCTTCACATTCTATGTATCATTCACATGTTCCTCCTCTGGACTGAAATCTGCAAGAGGTGAGTTTGCTTAGTAAGCCTCATAAGACTTGCCAAAATTACAATTTCCCATATGTAGAACTTGTAAACTATCAATCTGACTTTAAGTTACAAGTACTTTTTTTAAAAAAAAGACAAAAAGCAAAGGACATATTTTTAAAATAAAAGAGTTAAAGTTGGCAATGTGTTGTGGGACATAAATCAAATGTGGTGATAAGCAACTGATGAAGACATTTGGCAGCAGGGAGATACTGAATCAAATGGCTAAATTCATTTCAAGACTTTTAAACATGAACATTTTAAAAATGCAGGATGTGTACAATAAGTGTAATTTCAATTGTGCATGATGGCTGGATTCCTCTGAAAGGTACTTTCACCCTTGTCACTTTTTCTAACAAAGATTTTGTTAGAGTATTGAATGTCAAATAAGAAAGAAGAGAATGGGAGGGGAGAAGGATGCATTTTTAGCATTAGAATACTTCCAGATTGCACAAATTTAAGAATACATTTGCATGTCCAGATACTTCAGTTTAACACCAGGGAAGACCACTGTGCATGCATGGATTACTAAAGAAGTCATTGGGATTCACAAGGTTCAGGTCTAGAATTGGCTCTGCACCCCATCTCTAGTGAAAACACATACCATTGATTATGACATGTCATGTTGAGGACTGTTTTTCAAGATCCTTTTGCGATTGTGTCATGGTACCATGTACTACAGCTTGTTTTCATGGTTCATTTAGCCCAATTTAACTCTGTGCCCAGAGGTGCTGGGGCTCAGTGTTGGCAAGCCCTAACTTTACCAAGGATTCAATTGTCATTTTATTGTCTGTAAAGAAAATGAAACTTATTGCAAATGGTGTTCTATTACTAGTTCCATGGAATATGTAAAAGGACACTTGTAATGGGTTGAGCATAGAGCCAGAAGCCAGGAACTACTGTTTTCTAATCTAATCCCAGTTTTACTCTGACTGGCTGTGTGGATTTATCTGAATAATTTAAACTTTTCCATGCTTGTTTCTCAATCGATAAAGCAGATGAATGAATATTTAATGACCTGACAGCATTAGCAGTTTTTGACTTCACTGCTCTGTGATAAAAAGTTTGAGCAAGTACTACGGGAAGTCACATGCATGAGCTAACCTACGGTAACTATATATTACTTCATCAGTGTAAGTACCAATCACTGTCCATGCCTGAGTTCTCATGGCACACACATAAGCGGAAAATTACACTTCATGTGAGACACTACTTAATATCATAAACAACAACAACCTTTAGGGGTGAGTCTTGTGTTAATAATACATGGAATGCAAAAAACAGCTGTATAATCTCAATGTTTTGAGGTAGGTCCTCAGCTCTGTTTTAAAATGCTCAACTAAAATATAGTATTTCAAATTTAATGTGCAGGAACATGAAAGATAATCAGATGGCAAATGTTTCCATTCCACAGTTCAATCATAAATGTATGTATGATTAGATTTAATTATACAGCCTGTTGAGGAAATGGAGACATATGATGATTGCAACATCACAATAATAGACATTCATTTAACATGTATAATTTACTGTGTTCCAGGCTATGCTTCTGAGGTCTTAAAAAAACTCCAACTCCTGACTCTCTTGTATTGTTTATAATTTGAAACAAAAGTTGGGCCACAAAGTTGTCTACAATATACTTTTCTTAGTTACAAAGTGTATGGGGTTGTATTATTTTGCTGTGTTTGAGGGTTGTTGCTGCACCAGGGAGTCAAAGTGGTTGAAGGCAGGTGGCTGAAAAAGAGAGAAGAATGAAGAGAGCAAAGAAGAAAGTGCAGCAGATGGAAATGGTATATCTAGATTTTAGTAAGGCATTTGACATGATCTCGCATGACCTTCTTATCAATAAACTAGGAAAATATAACCTAGATAGGGCTACTATAAGGTGGGTACAAAACGGGCTGGATAACCATTCTCAGAGAGTAATAATTAACACTTCACAATCATGCTGGAAGGGTTTAACAAATGGGGTTCTGCAGGGGTCTGTTTTGGGACTGGTTCTGTTCAATATCTTCATCAATGATTTAGATAATGGCTTAGAGAGTACGCTTATTAAGTTTGCAGATGATACCAAGCTGGGAGGGTTTGCAAGTGCTTTGTAGGATAGGGTCAAAATTCAAAATGATCTGAACAAACTAGTAAAATGATCTGAGGGAAACAGAATGAAGTTTAATAAGGACAAAAGCAAAGTACTTCACTTAGGAAGGAACAATCAGATTCACACATACAGAATGGGAAATGACTGTCTAGGAATGTGCAGAAAGTATTACAGAAAGTGTTTTAGGGGTCATAGTAGACCACAAGTTAAATATGAGTCAACAGTGTGACACTGTTGCAAAAAAAGCAAATGTGATTCTGGGATACATTAACCGGAGTATTGTGAGCAAGATATGAGAAGTTATTCTTCCACTTTACTCTGCGCTGATTAGGCCTCAGTTGGAGCATTGTGTCGAGTTTTGGGCACAGCATTTCAAGAAAGATGTGGAGAAATTGGAGAGGGTCCAGAGTAGAGCAACAGAAGAGATGAAAGCTCTAGAGAATATGACCTATAAGGGTACCCTAAAGGTGTTACAAGAAGGAATGCAAAAATTTGTCTCTTTCACTAACAGGAATTGGTCCAATAAAAGGAGTGTTCTCCTGCCCACAAAGCAAATGCTATTCGTAATGGGAAGATGTGGCAAAATTGGAGAAGGTCCAGAGAAGAGCAACAAGAATGATTAAAGGTCTAAAAAACCTGAGCTATGGGAGAAGACTGAAAGAATTGAGCTTGTTTAGTTTAGGAAAGAGAAGACTGAGAGGGGTCATCCTAGCCACTTTCAAGTATCTAAAAGGTTGTTATAAGGAGTAGGAAGAAAAATTGTTCTCCTTGGCCTCTGATGATAGGACAAGAAGCAATGGGCTTAAATTGCAGCAAGGGAGGTTTAGGTTGGACATTAGGAAAAACTTCCTAACTGTCTGGGTGGTTAAACTTTGGAATAAATGTCATAGGGCGGTTGAGGAATCTCCATTACTGGAGATATTTAAGAGCAGGTTAGATAGACATCTATCAGGGATAATCTAGAAGGTGCTTTGTCCTGACATGGGGCAGAGGACTGGACTTGATGACCTCTCAAGATTCCTTATAGTTCTATGATTCTATGATTCAAGTGTCTGTAGTACACCAGTTTCATTTTCTGGTCTTGCTCCTTTTTCCTGCCACACAGGGATGCTGGAACAATGTTTATAGTGAGAATGCTGAGAGACAATGAACTACCCTTTATATAATGGAAACCACTTCAAGTCAGAGGGTGCTGCAGCACCTGCATCACCTCTGGTTCCAGCACCTATGCTACACCAATTGCCTCTGAGAATTGGTGTGTTTTTTTTTAACCATTTGTTTACACAGAAAATCATGAATTACTTTGGATTTAACATAATTGCATTTTGAGGTGGTAAGTTGTAATCCATAGATATTTTACTTATATGGAACAATTAAATATATTGAAATTTAACAAAAGGAGATGTATATTACAGTTGGTGTGATTTCCCTTTGTTCAGATTTACTTCATTTAATTGTATATTTTTTATTCTGGCTGAAAGATATTTTTGATTCTTCATTTGTTACTCCAGCCCTTAACATATATGCGGCTATGACCTTGTTTGTCACATACAGTATTAAGGTACCTAGAAGCCACCTGAGATGGGTGTATGATAAACAATGCACTAATGGTGCATTTGCACTGCTAAGAAAGGTGTGTTCATAATTCAAAATAACTAAACTAGGTTAAAATAGCAGTGAAGTCATGGTAACATGGCTTTTATCTTGGCTTAGCAGTTTGAGTTAGTCTACAATGGAGCCAAAGTTTGAACTCCAGCTGCTGACACAAATTATCATGCTTTCATTGCTGTTTGAACCTGCATTAGCTAAAGAGAGTTAACTAACCTGAGTTAAGGTGATAAATTTTGGTTTTCACTTGACAATCCTGGTGTTGAGAACTTCATGTTCACACAAGCACTCTCAAATGAAATAAAGCTTATCTCTCTGGTTGCACATGTGGCATGAGAAGCAAAGAAATTTGGATATGCAGCATGTATGTTCTGATTGTACTGATGTGAAACTAGGGACTCTAAAAGGAAAGTTTTGGAGTTATGGGTGATTCAGCTGCATCCAATTTTCCTGGCTGCAGTTTCCATACCAATGCTCATGTCTGGATGGGAAAAATCTGAATGGTGAGGCTTATTTCTATGTGAACTGAGTTCCTTTTATAAAGCATGTTATGGCAGAATAACCTATGTCTTGATTTACCATTTAAAAGAATCTTAAATAATAAGGCTATATAAATATCTAATAAAAATGTATTGAAACCACTGGCATTTACAGTTGTGGTGCACATTATTTTTTTATACACTACTCCAGGTCAGAAACAATTTTTGTCAACATATGTGGAGTTCTGAATGGCTTTTGTGTAATTCACAGTTAGTAATTTTTAGCAAGTTGCTACTGGAAACTTTCCCACTGGGACACAAAAACTAACGGGATAATGCATCCAACTACTTTTTCGGGGCTTTTTATAATTAATAACAGGGGTGACTTTCAAACTTTGATTTGGATCAGCCCTTAAAAATCTATCAGATTTTTTAGGTTTCATTGATCTTTTTTATTTCCTTTTGTCTGTCTACTCAGTCTCTTCTCTCCATAACTACCTTTCTTTGTGATTTCCCCAGTAAGCTTTCTTAGATTACCTCTTCCTTTACTGACATCTTCATTTTCTCGTGATGCTTTCAAGCTTTTTAGTTGAAGAATATACTTCTGGGTACGTAGTATCCAAGCAGACATTGGAAATTCTGTTTTACAAATCCCAAAATTTAAAAAGTAAATTATTTTGGATAGATTGACTTTTTACTTTTTTATTATTATAGGGTACTAGCAGATTTACCCAGTGTAATCTGGTGGTCCCAAAACAGAGCATTACTCCAAATTTTTCCATTTTATCTCTTCTGTAAGGTTTATAGAGATGCAATCCTATTCCAAGTTCATCCTATTTTTCTGGATCATCTTGGTTCAGTCTCTTTCAACATTCACTCAATTACGTCAATTATGACAATTGTACTTGCTTTGGTTATTCTGTCTCTCTTCTGTTTGGTTTTATGAGAAGTAATTACATTTCAGGCACATACTGTTTTCCTGGTACAACCAAATCCTTTTGTTGCTTTACGTTATGATAAGAGAAAGCTGTACACTGAATTTGGGGGTCCCAGCTCTTACCATGTAGGAGAACTTCTTGATTGAAAAGATAGAAACATTCTCTAAATATATATAGTAGATAACATAAATCAGAATAAAGAAAAATTCAAAATGGAAAGTCATTTCAAAATGGAAAAAGAAAGAATGTTTATTTTCAAAAAAGTCAAAATGGGATGTTTTAACACCGTCCCTATTTTTTTCCCTATTTTTTTCTTCCATGGTGGAATTTTGGCAAAACTGACACAGTTGTAAGATGATCATCTTTTTAATAGAGTGTGTTTCCAATGGAAAAATTTCATTAAAGTTCTTCCTGCCAGTTCTAGGATGGCACAGTTATTTGTCTGAAGGACTTGTAACTTTCTGTGTTGGAAAAGTCTTGATCTACCTAGGTTTGAGTAACACTGTAGGGTCTATATGGGAAATCCAAGATTCGACAGAAGTCTTAAAGCCTAGGAAACACAATAATGGATCTGAGGACCACATAAAGGAAGTAGATATTCAAAGATCAATCTACTAGGATATGGAAACTCAGGAGAGAGTCATAAGATTCTGAAGATGATAGCCATGGAAAGGAAATATGAGTGGAGCAAGTAATCAGGCAAAGCCTCCTATCCCAGTACAGGAAAATGGACTCAATGGCCTCTTGAGGGCCCTTCCAGACCCACATATCAATGACTCTATGAAGCTTAGAGACTTTATTTTTAAATGAAAGCTTAGATTCTGAAGAACTTTATTCTGTCATGCACAGTATTTCTCCAGCTCCTTGTGTACAACATGGATCATTAACACATTATTTGTCCCATCTTCCAGGTTATAAATGAAGACATTAAATATGGGTACAATTTTCAAACATGTCCAAGATTCATTGTTGAACAGAAGTAGGTTCTTAAGTCATATCTGAAATTGGGAATTAGTCATTCAGGAGCTGTTAAAAATGTATTCTACAAATAGTTGTACCTATCCAGCACCAGTTTATCCGGGGTTAACTGCTTTCTGTGGTCTGTGGATGAGGGGGCATCCTTGCAGGGCAGCTGGAATCTGAGTAAAAAAAGGAGTCATTCAGCTCAATCTGGGCTGACTACCATAGGTAGCAGATGTGTTGCAAGCTCCTGCAGGGGGGCTGCCAGAGCTCCAGGACACAGAGTCCTACCAGTTGGAAACCCCAGTAGACTCTCAGCTGACTGCCAGTGAAATAGAGAGCAGAGGCTAAGAGACTAGAGGCACTGGAAGGACAGTCTTACTCTGACCATTGGGCTATACTGCCCTGATCTGCCACTTGGGCTGTCAAATACTCAGTTAGATAATCCCCTATGATCTGGTACCCCATGACAGGGTGTGCCTACCTTACAACAATTGAGCTCTTAACAGATCCCAATTGCATCTCATTAGTCACTCTAGCAACTCAGTTATTTGGGATTCATCTTAACTCTTTGACTATGGTCTTTCTGCCTCCTGTTTCGGTCCTAGGAGCAAGTGAGATGCTTTAAATATTCAGCAGTATATTATTTTGTTAGAAAGAGATAGCACTGTGGCATCTAAGAAGAGTTATGTATAGGTTGTTCTGGCTTAAGGTAATAAAATAAAAAGGAATAATAGATTAGAGGGAGTTAAATGGTGTATCTTCATCCACAGAGTGCTAAGTTGTATTGGCTAATTCCAACCATCTGTTTTGTATTTGTTACTTAATTCTTCTTGGTATGGACAAAAGATACAAAAAATTCCTTTAATTCTTCTCATTTACTGAAGAAGATCATAAAGGCAATAAACACACTGACAGAGTTTTCTAGTCATGATACTGAAGGCTGTGATTTAGGGAAACAATCACCCCTTAGAAAGAGAAAATTAGAAAATAAAATAACTCTCATTGTCCCATAATTTTTTATGATATATTACTGCAGCTCTGTTATGCATGGACATGTTCTCATTTAAATTTGGATTGTTTGAATATTGTTTATGCCTTGGAAATATGCAAGAATTTTTGCTATAAAATGTACCTAATGCTTTTTTGCATATTCCATAAGCACTTCCCACAGAGCTTTTAGTAATAAAACATGGACTTAAAGGTTATAAGAGTGACTATAAATCTGTGCTAATGACCTGTTCTAAGTTCTGCAAAATCATGGCCTTTAGGCAATGAATTTGTTAGTGAGAATAATGGTGAGTGATTGCATATTCTAGTCTCATTCAGATTTTGAAACAGGGGTATAATACTAACACATGCCTAATGTTACTGCGGTTGAATAATGTGGCACCCTTCTTCAGAATTCTGATCATGTATTGTTAATTTCGCTGCCCTGAACATAGGATCCTTGGAATAGCAGTTTGTGATTCTAGAGGTATCCACTTGTGTTCAATCATGCATGATACACAGACTGGGGAATCTGATCCTGATTTTAAGTCAGTGGGGAGCTTTGCCATTGAATTCAATTGCAGCAGATTCAGATTTTGAGTGAAAAAATATTCTGATTGTGCTGTAGAGCTCAGTTTTCTTATTGCCTTTCTTCTTTAACAAGGAGTCTTTTCATAACCCAGCTATTGGAAAAAGGTTTTCTGTATGTGAATAGGCTTTCTATTCAGTTTTCTTGAGAATTACTCTCAAGGTTTCTGTACTCCGTATTAGTACAATATAGTCATTCTTATCTTACCTTCAATTGACATGGAGAGCAAATGATAACCATCCTTTTTATAACAGCCCTAACACATATGGAGACTGTCATCACCTTTTGTCAAGACTTCTCCTTCCTCCTCCCTCCGTTAGTGCTAGTCTAGACATACCCAGTTTTTACATTGTTCCTGAGGTCTGGTTTTGTAAACTTTTCTTTTTTTTTAATCATTTTTGAAGCTGTCCTCTGGACTCTTTCCAATTGGTCCACACCTGTCTTAGTGTGGTGACCAAAACCACACACAGTACTCCAGCAGAGGCACCTCTAGTTCTAACTAGAAGAGCCACTGCTGTTGATACATACATGCTTTTTATCTGCTTTTTTGCCATCACATAACACTGTAACACATGTTCAATTTGTATGCCATTATCTTGCATAAAGCCTTCTGAAAAAATATGATTGTTTTTGTTGTACAATATTTTAAAATTTATTCAAAAAGTAGTTTTGATGGGAAACATCATTCTATTATTTTTTCTATTAGAAAACTGGAAGGGGGAAAACTGACAGCAGAAGCTCTGGGATGCTATTTAAAGTGAGGGGGAGGAATTGGATAGTGCACCTGCACCACATTTACTCTGTCATAACTCCTGCCCTACACGACTGGCCTTGCTCTGTCTTGTTGGCCCTCATTACTGTGTGAAGGTAGGACCTTCCCTTCAAATGCCCAGGGCTCTAGTCAAGAGGTAGTGAATAAGGGCTCCTGCCCAGAAACTGGAAACTTGAGACTTAACTGAGCACTCACAGAGTAGATCACAGAAGGAGGATACAGGTGCAGATACCCTGAAACTATGAAAGTGAGATCAAGTGATGTGAGTAAAAAGGGTGCCATGAGTGCATGAGGGAAATCTTAAGATCAGATGTGTGGTACCAAAAAGAGAAGGGCCAGGTATATGGGAGAAAATTGAGAGTGGAGGTTGGACAGTTTCGTGGAGAAAATGGTAAGAATCTATTGTTTTGACAGGGAATGTAGTGAGGAATTGAAGCATTTGACTGGGTGAAATATATCTGTATTATGTGGAATATATTTAGTAAAATCCAACATAGGATTCATTATCTTTTGTACAACATCTCCCACTTTCCAAACTTTTACATAGACTATCATAAGATGAAAACAAAAAGATACTTTTCTAATACACTTATTAAATGCCTCCCACCAATAAAACTGAAAAATAGTCTGAACAATCTAGGGGTCTGCAATTTAATTGTAGGCCAACTTGAAGATTGAAATGACAGTATCACAAACTTTGGGTGTCTTTAATACTGGTAGTTTCCCATAGTAAAAATGTATCTCCAGCTAGCTAAGGTGAGAATCCAACATGTGTGTAGTTTTTTCATGCTTGGAGAACCAAAGGATCCTATAATGCCACTTGTGGCTGCTCTCAACTTTCATCTGGAGTAGAGGCCAGTTGGACACAGACAATTTATAGCATTTTATCTTTCCCAGAAGACCACTTCGGTCGGGATAAAATGCCACAACCTGGGATATACAGATAGAGTGTACAGTACCTCCACATTAAAGATCAAAGTGACTATCCCATGCAAATGATTTAACATTATGGTGAGTTGCTACTGTACCATTTGCTAAAAGTGCTTTTGTTTCTTTATAGAAGAAATGAGACCTACCCCTACACATGCACTTCAAGAAGGGTACAATCAAATTTTACAATGGAGAGCAACAAACATGAGAGGTAGAGTGACTACTTAGGTTTGTAATGTGCATGATTTTGTTTTCATATTAGGGTTGAGAAAGTGGGGTTGCATGTGTTTACACTGCTTGATTGTAGGTTTCTCTTTCAGAACATCATGAACCATTTAAAAATAAAAATCAATTAGTTCTATCTGTAATGGTGTCAGAGATAAAGGAATACCATTGATGACAAGATTTAAGATAAAAGTGTGGGCCTGCATTGCTATCCTGTCTAAATAAACTATTATTACTACTTAGAAAAAGACTTGAAAAACCAGCAGTTAGTGAAAAAAGAATCTGAGAAATATTTCAGCCACCAGATCTTTATCAGCCATAATGCTTTCATGAAGATGATGTGACTGCGATCCAGTTGCTAAGCATGGAAGGTAGGGGTTGTCTTGGTTTTGATGGTTGCTGAACTGCCGACCGTAGTATGAGCCTAAGAGTCACTTGACCATTTTGTACTCCAGCACTGCTGAAAAGTCAAGTTAAAAGTACTTCTGCCCTAGGCAGAGGGCTGATCTAACTCATTTATGTTAACTTTATTAAAAAGAGGGAATCAAACCATGATAGTTGGTGAAATTATTGTGTGAACTGCTTCCTATATTAACTTTTTTCTGCTGATTTCTTGCTTTTGGGCTGAAACTGAAGAGATGTTTGGAAATAAAAATAGCATGGAACTGTGAATTTCTAATCCTACTTTCTGTATCATTTCTAGATTGCTCCAGCAGTGAAAGTGTTTTTAGACAGTGATTTAAATGTTATTTAAATCTGGCTTGCAAGGTTTTCCCAATTTGATGCAGTTCTTGGGTGAAGTCTTTATCTCATGTATATTAGTGTAGCTCCAGGATCTGTTCCTTTCTTTTTGTGAATGTTCTAGGCAGGGGCGATGAGTGGAGAGGCACATGCCTCTCAAATGCCATGTGTAGGAAGAGCAAGAAGCCAGCAGCAGGCAGGACCAGAGTCTTTGTGTGGTTCAGAACACTAGCTGGAGGGAGGCTTGGAAACATGCTAGGGATCAGCTCCTGTACATTTACCGGCAGTGGTGGTGGTGGTGGGTGAAGTGGAGAAAAGTAGTGCTAGTTCATTCTGCTCCCGGGCTCCTGGCTGCATGTCTCAGGAAAGGGGGCAGGACTGTCACCCACACACACCGACAGTCTAGAACCAGTTGCGCCTATTCTGCTCTGTTTCCCTGCTGCTGCTTGTGTGTGTGTGTGTAAGGGGGTGACCCCTGCTGTTGTCCTGTTCCAGATCCCCTTTAGTCCTTTAGACCACATTGCTCAGGGGAGGTGGCTTGGGCAAAGAGGTGAGGTGGGAAGAGGCAGGATGGGCTGGGGTCTAGGGCAGAGGGAGATTGTCTCAGTGGCTCCCTGGGTTAGGGATGGTGTGGACAGGAGTCATGTGGGAGGGAAGGCAAGGCTATCCCTACCCGTGCCGGTGCCCTATGTTGCCCAGCACTGGCATCCCCCATGGACAGAGTGGGGTGGGGGCAGAACCTATGTGGGGGTAGGCGGTTGCCAATTGCTGCTGGCTGTAAAGAGGCTGCATTTTGAAGGCTCCCCCCCTTCTCTCCGGCTGCATGGCTGCCCCTTGCTCCTTCTGAATCCTCCCACCCACACTTACACCACTCACCACTGCCTGGTGATCAGGGCCTGGGCACAGCCTGCAGGTAGTGAGCAGCCAAGAGGGTAAAGGCTGGGGTCTGCTGGAGCCAATTCCAAGCCGGGGTGTGGAGGGGTGGGGGCCACCAGAGCCAGCACTGCCCATAATCCTATTCTATCAAATTTAGTGGTGCCCTATGCAACCATGTATGCCTAAGGACAGCGCTAGGGGTATTCACATGGCTAGTGCCACCCCACATGCCCCTCCTCAGAAGGCACTCAAGGTTCTGGAGCAATCATGCAAACCCCAGTTTTCAAAGGAGCATTAATGAACTTTTATATTGTATTGCATTGGTGCACTGGTGGACTTGGACAAGAAGTTATGCATTTAAACTGCAACAAGGGAGGATTAGGTGAGACATTAGGAAAAAATTCCTAACTGTCAGGGTGGTTAAACATTGGAATAAATTGCCTAGAGAGCTTGTGGAATCTTCATCTCTGGAGATATTTAAGAGCAGGATAGAGAGACATCTTTCAGGGATTGTCTAGATGGTGCTTGGTCCTGCAATGAGAGCGGAGGGACTGAACTTGATTACCTTGCAAGATCCCTTCCAGTTCTAGGATTCTATGACTCCACTATCTCATTTTTCACATCCAGTTTTCTCTACTACAAGGCCTGTTCTTCACTCTTTACTCTGCCAACACTTTCATCGACTTCAATCTGAGCTTTGCCTCCAGAGCACATAGGACATGGACCCCAGTTTGTGCTTGCTGTTAAGATAAGCAACAAACTAATGTTCCATAATGAACTTTAGGAATTTGGCAGCACCAAGTGTCAGTTTGACTGGATGATGAAACATGTACTCCACAGAAAAGAATAATATTTGTTCCCGTAATGCTTGCTGGGATTTTGAACATATCTTTCCCAAGCCTGTTACGTAAGATACAGAACCTATAAAGATGAAATATTTCAGCTCAGACTTGGTGAATTAAATGCAGGCAGTAGCAGTGTAACCCGAACAACTGTCTTGATTATAAAGTCAATAGCTAAGTAAAAACAAATCTTCATGGACATTACAAACTTGTCGATATCTCATGGAGAATCTACAGCTCATTGTGCTTTAAAATTCTGTCTTCAGAGAGGTTTGTTAACTTGTATTTTGTGAATGTTATGGACTTTACAAGCAGACAGGTTTCTCTACATAATTTTTAAAGTGAACCCCTAAAAGACTTTTAGAAATAAAACTGAAAAAGCAATGCAGTCAGTAGTCTTATGATATGTCACATAAAGTGTTACAGAACAATGTTTTCCTTGTTTCCTAAGTAGTGTGGAATGCTTATCTGTCAAAAAAATTAATCAGGTTGTCTTATCTAATGCCCACTTTTTCATGACAATTTTATCTGTGCTGCCCAATGGATGATGATTCTGTAGGGAAAAAATGCATCCTGAGCATCATAATACAATTTTTAACTGTATCTTTGCAGAAGTAATTGTATCTTTTAGGATCAAATCCTACAGTTCTTACTTGCAAAGAATGGGGGTATAATCCCAGTCAAATGAAATCAATGTACATTTTGCCATTCACTTTAACTGCGACATGATTGCATGTTGCTGGGGTGGAATTGTCTAAATAAAGAGTACAACAGTTGGCCTTTAAGTATGGCTGGATTATGGAATGTCTGTAAATTATAAACTGTTCAGCATCAAATTCCTCTATGGGCATCCCTTACTATGGTGGTGAAGTTTAAATCCAAAATCAGACTTAAAGCTAAGGGTCAACTTTACGAAAAAATGTTTTACTGATGTGTAGCTTTTTATAATTGACATTGTGTGGTAGGCTGAAAAATGTCAAAGGAACATTTGAAAACAAGAGGCTACATCAAGGTTTCCAGTTACATACCTAGGAAATGCAAAAATAATCCTATATGCATTAGATATCATTTTATGCTCACTTTTGCCCTCATTTACCATACATGTATGTGAACAATCACAACGTTCAAAGCCTGCTGATCTAATTGAGGAAAGGATGAGCAGTGGATCTTGAGATTCTGTTTTCCCAGTTTGTTTTTTCTTGTTTGAGAAAATTTAAATAAGTCTGTCATGAAAAACTAAAATCTGAAAAAGAGAATAATGAGTTGTTCTTTTATTTTAGCTATTCTCTGCAGAAGAAAATAGAGCTCAAATGCTTAGTTCATGATCCCAAGGTACAGCAGTAATTGTTCGTTCAGTACAAAATATCATTTTCAGGAGTCCTTGTGGTTTACAAATGGAGGAAAAATGATGTTTGGCTATTGAGAAATTAAAAATGCAATTGCAATAGAATAGGAGAACATTGAATTGACAGATAATGTCAGTGATATCAGTGAAGAACTAGTGCTACAAAGAAACATACAGTTAGCACATCTAGTTATCAAGAGAAATGTAACTTTGCAATTAAGAAGGATAATGCTTTAATCAATGAGGATTTTTAATTCATTCTATAGATGCCAATGTAAGCTATGGCTTTACATACCATATCGCTTCTTTCTATTGCACAGCATTTGTACAAAAGGGAGAACATATCGGTTACACAGAATATAGGAATTATCAATCATATTTGACACTGCAAACATAGAATTCATTTTTCATTTCTCAATAAATGGAATACATGAGCTCCTGATTATGTTATATAGCATCTGGGACAGGGAAAAGATTCAGCATTTGCCAGCAGTTGTTTAATTTCAGTAATGTTATATCTGAAGTGCTTCAACCCTAATTGATACTTTCTATTATCAAACTAATTTTTTTTAAATAAATTTCTATGTGATTGAAAAAGGAAACATCCCTTTAGGACAGGCTTATCAAGCCAAATGGGCTTTCCTACTCAGTAGTTCCTTATTAGCAGAATAACAAATCTGTACCTGCGGGGAAGTCAGCATCCAAGCTGTCCCAGGAGTTTAACAGCTCTAAAGGATGTTGAGAATTCTTTCTTGCATGGCTGTTGAAGAAAGTTTTTTTCTTTGTAATGGAATATTCCACTGTACGATTCTCCCAGAGATGTTCTATCACTTGAGATGCATATTATTAGTAGAAATGTGAGTCCTGTGGCTTGAAATGCCACAGGGAAAATAGTTTTCTGTTCCCACTACAGTAGAGAAAAAAAAAGGTGAAGCCTCACAGAACTTCATTTGTCTAAGCTCCCCACCAACAATTCCTCTAATGGAGCTTGGGAGGCCTGAGGCCACCATACTGTAGATGGAAATAGATGGCGGGGGGGAAAGGGAGTCTAGCTTTTGAAATCATTATAACTGGACTATGTGATAGAGTCTCATGGTAGGAACAGGAAGCACATACAAAGAGACTGGAGACAGGCCTGCCCAAATGCTCTTCAGGAGTCTGGGACTATGCTACTCACTAACATCAAACCCTGAGCAGCGTTTACTGATTACTTTCTTTGACTTGTGCTTAAAGGGAAGCAAGTAGAGGTTGTATATCTAGACTTTAGTAAGGCTTTTGATAATAGTCTTGTATGACCTTCTTGTTAACAAAATAGGGAAATACAACCTAGATGGAGCTACTATTAGGTGGTTATATATAACTTGTCGGATAACCATTCATAGAGTGGAGTTATCAATGGTTCACTGTCATGTTAGAAGAGCGTAATGAGTGGGGTTCTACAGAGATCAGATGTGGGTCTGGTCCTGCTCAATATCTTCATCAAATTAAGTTGTCATGGGATAAAAGGGAAGCTCCTTTCATGGATTGATAACTGGTTAAAAGTTAGGAAACAATGGATAGGAATAAATGGTAAGAATTCAGAAAGGAGAGAGGTAACTGGTGATGTCATCCAAGGGTCAGTCCTAGGACCAATCCTATTCAACTTATTTATAAATGATCTGGAGAAAGGGGTAAACAGTGAGGCAGCAAAATTTGCAGATGATACTAAACTGCTAAGGATAGCAAAGACCAAAGCAGACTGTGAAGAGCTTCAAAAAGATCTCACCAAACTAAGTGATTTGGCAACAAAATGGCAAATGAAATTTAATGTTGATAAATGTAAAGTAATGCATTGGAAAAAATAACACGAACTATATATACAACTAACCAATTAGCCCGTCATAAGACAGGATTTTCAGGTCTCTCCTCCACGTCGGTCTTCACTCCTGAGCCTCCGGTCTCTCGTTCCATCTCTCTCTCTCTCTCTCTCTCTCTCTCTCTCTCTCTCTCTCTCTCTCCCCCTCCTGCTTCCACACCCCCTCTCTCAGCTCTTCTCCGCCTCCTGCCTCTCTCTCTGCCTCTCTCTTTCACTTCTCCTCCCTCTCCTGCCTCTCATTTAGGGGACCGCGGAGCCCAAATGGCCATTTGGGCTCCGCACTCCCCGTGCTGCATGGGGGGCACGGAGCCCAAACGGCCGCTTATGCTGCTTGCTCCCACGTGGCGGCCTGGCTGAGCAGTGCAGAAGTCAGCCGAGCACCACGGCAGGAGGCGAAGGGGGGTGGGGAGATGATGTTCACGGACAGGGGTGGGGCCTGGAGCCGCTGTCATGCTGCACGTCTCTGCCCTCCCCCCTTCGCCTCCCACTGTGGCACTCGGCTGACTTCTGCGCTGCTCAGCCAGGCCGCCGCGGGGGAGCAAGCGATGCAAGTGACCGTTTGGGCCCTGCACTCCCCATGCAGCACAGGCCCCCCAGAAGGAACAGCCAGCATTTCGGCATTACAGACTCTCAGACACTGGGCTACTATAATATACAATATGATGGGAACTTATTTAGCTACAATTACTCAATAGAGAGATCTTAGAATCATTGTTGGTAATTCTCTGAAACATCCACTCAGTGTGCAGCAGCAGTCAAAAAATCAAACAGAATGTTAGGCAACATTTAAAAAGGGATAGAGAATAAGACAGATAATATCTTATTGCCTCTATATAAAACCATAGTACACCCACATTTGAATACTGCGTACAGATGTGGTTGCCTCATCTCAAAAAAATATATTGGCATTGGAAAAGGTTCAGAGAACGGCAACAGAAATGATTAGGAGTTTGGAATGGGTCTCATATGAAGATAGATTAAAAAGACTTGGACTTTTCAGCTTAGAAAAGAGGAGACTAAGGGAATGGGGAGAACATACGATAGAGATCTGTAAAATCGTGACTGGTATGGAAAAAGTAAATGAGGAAAAGATATTATTTGTTTCCATAATATAAGAACTAGGGGGTCACCAAATGCAATTAATAGATAACATATTTAAAACTAACAAAAGGAAGTTTTTCTTCATGCAGCACAGTCAACCTATGGAATTCCTTGCCAAAGGATGTGTAAAGACTAGAACTTTAACAGACTTCAAAAAAGAACTAGATAAATTCATGGAGGTTAGGTCCATCAATGGCTATTATCCAGGATGGGTAGGAATAGTATCCCTAGCCTCTGTTTCTCTGCAATTAGATGATAAGAGAGGGATCACATGAGGATTACCTGTTGTGTTCACTTCCTCTGGGGGATCCTGCATTGGCCACTGTCACCAGACAGGATACTGGGCTGGATGGACCTTTGGTCTGACTCTGTATGACCATTGTTATGTTCTTATGTTATGTTTATGTGAATGATTTAGATAATTGCATAAAGAATAAACTGATAACCTATGTGGATGATACCATGCAGGAAAGAGTTACAAGTGCTTTTGGAGGATAGTTTTGCAATCCAAAATGATCTGAACAAACTGGAGAAATGGTCTGAAATAAATAGGATGAAAATCAGTAAGGGCAAATGCAAAGTACCTCACTTAGGAAGGATCAATCGGTTGCACACATACAAAATGGGAAGTGATTGTCTAAGAAGGAGTACTGTGAAAAGAGATCTAGGGGTCAGAGTGGACCACAATCTAAGTATGAGTCAAGAGTGTAACGATACAAAAAAAGTGAACATCATTCTGGAATGTAGGAGAATAAATATTATAAACAAGATATGAAAAGTAATTTTTCCATCTATTCTGCACTGATTAGGCTTCAACTGGAGTATTGTGTCCAATTCTGGGAGGTTGTAGGCAAATTGGAAAAAGTCCAGAGAAGAGCAGGAAAAATGGTTGAAGGTCTAGAAAACATTACCTATGTTTCTTGAGAGAAAATCAAAAGAACTGGGTTTGTTTAATTTGGAAAAGAGAAGACTTAGAGGGAACATAACAGCTTTCAAGCTTTCAACAGCTAAAAGACGGTTGTTACAAGAAGGCGGGAGGAAAATTATTCTCCTTAACCTCTAATGATAGGACAAGAAGCAGTGGGCTTAAATTGCAGAAAGGGAGGGTTAGCTTGGACAACAGGAAAAACTTTCTGTCAGGGTCATTAATCACAGAAAAAAAATTGCCTAGGGAAGTTTTAGAATCTCCATTATTAGAGGTTTTTTAGAGTAGGTTGGACAAACACCTGCCATGGATGATCTAGATGGTGCTTGATCCTGCCATGAATGCAAGGGATTGGACTTGGTGACCTTCTGAGGTTTGCTTATTGATACATTTTTTTCTCATGCAGCTGTTGGAAGAGTTGTTCTAGATGCCATTAGCTCATTCCTTAGTTTGTTCCTTAGTTTTTATTTTATTTATTTTTTATTCACGATACATGTATACTTATTACATACCATCTTCCTATGCCCGGTGCCTGTAAGTTACACCTTTGCAAAAGGCCAGGAGAATATTTTTGGACCACAATTTTAGTAACAGTTTTAGATGAAAAGTGCTTTTATACAGTGACACTGTTCATAAGTTAACTTGTATCACTATTAACCAAAATACCAGCAATTTCCCGTTCTAAGTGCAGGAAAATAGCTTAGTTTCTGCACTATTGTAACTGGGAAATACTGTTGGGAAATATAGGGGTTGCCATTTTAAACAGGCACTAAGTGCAAAGTTTTATTATTACAAGTGGTAAGTTGCTTTCATAGTGTTTTTCTTATTTATTTATTTATAAAGCAAGCACACACCTCTGAAACCTCTGGATGCATTTTCATTGCTGAAACTGTAATTACCATAACAAAATCATAACATACTGCCTATAAAAAGCAGCAACATCCCATACGCTTGAAACAGCGTAGCAGCATCAGCAATGCTATCAATTTATGTTAAGGAGAAGTCCCATACAAATATAATGAACTTCACTTTTTACTGTGTTTCATTAATGCTAGGGAAAGATTTATTTCATGGTGAAAAATGTGTCCCAGGAGTATTAAAGTTAGAGCTGAACTAAAGCTGCACACCATGGTTAAATTGGTCAATATCAATTTTGTTTTTTGATTTGCAAAAGTAAACCCACATTCAGGAAAAAGTCATACTCACCACAATTTTTGTGCTCTTTGTGAGCTGGAGGAAGCAGAGCCCCCCCAAAGCAGAAAGCAGGCTATTTCCTTTTACCCTGAAGTGTTTTGAAGCAAATTAGTGACATTGTTAACCTTCAAAAGGGAAGTCCTGGCAGTGTGTATTATAGATATGGAAAATTAGGAGGGAAAAATAATTACTTTTATTTTAACTTTGTACTTGGAATGTTGTTTGATTTTTGCCAAAGAGCTTCAGTTGAATTCTCTCAATTAGTATGATGCACCTACTTTTCTTAATAAATCTGATTTTAAGGAATGAATCATTTATATTTTTCTGTCCTCAGTTTTGTAATTATATCTATAATGTGTGTACACACACACACACACTTAACTGAGTGGGTGACTAATTAGTTAGCTGACTAAGTAACTGGGTGGTTTCAGCAGAGGAGGAGGAAGAGTCTGCATGGATAGGGTCCTGCTTTATGTCCACAGACCATATGTGTGGATTGCTGATGGATGCAGATAATTGCGGCTAGCACAATTGCTGCTGCTCACAACGAAGTTTTGGTGGTCTCAGAGTGTGGCCACCAACACTTGCTGGTGACCAGTCTGATATTTTTTCTGAAATACTTTGTTTAGGAAGAACAAATACGTGCACATATATGTCCAAATCTTTGTAATTTTCTTTTGTACAGAGTTGAATTTTTTTTCAGACTCAATAATAAAAATGATACACAATTGTCTCTATTCTTTACCATAGAAACACAAATAAGTGCTTTGCATTTTTTGTATCTTTTGTTGCTGTTTCTTTTGCTTTTTTTGGTTTTAAGATTTGCTTGCTGGTAAGTCTGCTGCTGTGAAATGTGATATTCGTGTGTTAATATCACTTTTCACAGTCTCTCAGTTAGCTACTAAATCTGCTGTGAAAAGTCATATTAACAAATACACAAATATCACTTTTCACAGAAGATTTACTCTGTCCTGATCACAGATGCCTTAAGGTCTTTAGAAAACCAAAATTCCTGTGGTGTCATGATAATCAGTACTGTTAGCCCTTGGTGGTGTTGTCTCCCTGGTATCAAGGAAAGCAACAATTTTGGCCACAATGAACATACTAATGCCATCTTTATAGAAGTGGCCTATCCTTCTGTCTCTGACAGGTAACACCAGTGCCCATAGAGCCCTTAGGCTTACTAGTGTCTGCACTGAAGGACTCATGCTATCTGTAGGTACCGTGCTTGGAAGCCATCAGTGCCAAAATGACTGAATGTGCCCAAGTCCTCCTCTGGCTCATTTGGCACTCATTATGAACCCTAATAGCTTATTTCTTGGAGGTCTTGTGTGGGGAGTTTGAAGGTTTTTTCCCTCAGTTCACGCTCTTTAGGGGTAGAAGTCTATGGTGCTGGCTCACATTGCTGAAGAGACTTGGGACCCGAGTCAGTCACAGGTGGACAGTTCACACCATAAGGAGTAGTTTCACTTAGTTCCCATTTTTTTCAGGATCTGACTTTTAGCTGGTGACAAATGTACGCCTTTGTGAAATGTGGGCCTCTCTGAGACAACGTACATAGCAGGAATATCTGACTATTACTGGTAAGGCCTACCAACAGAAGAGTAACCTTTTAGATGGCCAGGCATGTGTTTTGCTGGGGACAATCCCTTGTAGGAGAGGGAAGGGATAAGTAAATTTTGTTGTTGTTAGTTTTTTTTCTTCCCTCTTCATAAACAAACAGAACCCTATAACACTATGTAAAGGTGAACCAAGATTCTAAGAATATCTAAGTGAAGAGACTTCTATAAGAGGAAAAGTATCTATGAATGGATTGACTGGAGCAATTCACCGAAGGTAGTTTTACCTGCACAGAGGTAGTTACCTTCAAGGCAAAGCATGGGGGAAAGAGAGTGCATGTGTGGGCTAAACTGACACAGCTGCCAAAGATATCCAAACAGAAGCATAGGGATGCAGACACACCTAGGCCGTGTCCAGACTCAGGGGTTTTTTCGGGAAAAGTAGCCTTTTCCCGAAAAAACTTCCCCTGCGTCCAGACTCAAGCCGTGTTCTTTCGAAATTATTTCGAAAGAACGCGGCTTTTCTTTCGATGGCGGTAAACCTCGTTTCACGAGGAAGAACGCCTTCCTTCGAAAGTTCCTCTTTCAAAGGAAGGCATTCTTCAATGTAAAGAGGCCGTCTTCGAAAGAGAGCATCCAGACTCGCTGAGTGCTCTCTTTCGAAAAAGCGGATTTCTCTTTCGAAAGATCCGCCTGCAGTCTAGACGCGATCTTTCGAAAGATGCTCTTTCGAAAGATGCTTTCGAAAGAGCCTCTTTCGAAAGATGCTTTCGAAAGAGCCTCTTTCGAAAGAAGCCTGCAGTCTAGACATAGCCCTACAGTACAGCATCTATAGGGACACTACTTAAATACAACTTTTTCTTAAAATCCTTCACAATTTTATAGACCGCTATTATATCTCCCCTTTAGATGTCTCTTTTTCATGTTGAAGAATCTCTGTTTTTAATCTCTCTTGTTACAGAAGCTGTTCCATACTTTTAGTCATGTTATTGCCCTTTTGTGTTCATTTTCCAAATCTAATATTTTTTTTTTGAGATGGAGCAACCAGAACTGCATTCAGTATTCAAAGTGTAGGCATACCGAAGATTTATGCAAACTCACAAAATCAAAATAACTGATCTCCCCAAAACAAAGCAAGGCATAAAGGTAGGTTAAATCAGTAACAGCATGAACAAATCATGATGACAGTCTCAGCGGCAGATACATAGCCACAGGCCTTGAGTACTTAGACATATTCATTACTAGACCTAGTCTTATACAGAAACACTGAGTTCAGGGAGCCAGGAAGAAGGAAGGCAGAACACATAGCAGTGACCATCACAGAACCCTTTTCCTTTCTTCCCTCTGTGTTTGCTTCCACTGTACAACCAATTCTGAGTTTCTCTGCAGTTACAGTGATTCCCAGACTATCCTTGGAGGAATTCTGGGTATACAGTTTATGAAAATGGAACTTTCTGTAGCCAGACTTCCCCCTGTTCACCTAGCAATGGGGACAGAGATCCTAGTCCCTAAATGAAGCTCCGTCCATCTGGAATGCTGGATAAATACTACTTATTCCCCAGCCCCACTGTCCTCTGTTCACCATGAGCCGAGAGCTCATTGGTATGTAAAGCTTCAGGTTACAGGGCTTTATTAATATTCAGCTCCAGATTCATACAATCCACTATTACTCCCTTAAAAAATCTGACAACTTTTCAACTGTGGCTAAAACATTCTTGCCACGATTATTTGCCTTTTCTTAGGCTCTCTATGGTCACACTATTGTCATACTCAGCTGGTGACTGGCTTTGTCTAATTAATTGTTTGATATGTAATATGAAAATTAATTGAAGAGAGATTTTGTCAAAAGGCATTAATTATTAATTTTATGATCTTATTAATAATTAAATAATGCCCCTATTATTATTTGTTAGTTACACGTACTAAGATAAGGACAAGGGGAAAATCTTATGCTCCAGGGAGATATCTGATCACCACTGAGATCAGGAAAGCTTTTCTCCCATCTTCACTATGTACATCACTGCACATTTAATTATGAGAATTATAGGATTTTATAGACGTCTGCTGACTACCAGTGACATGATACAATATGATTGACTAATGGTGTAGTACAGTTTGGTAAATCCTTTATTTCTGAAAGTGTAGGCAAATTTTGCAAACAGAATAAATAAAAACAATCCAATGAAACCTTTTTGTCAAAAATAAAATAATCCTCCCTGACCACAGCAGGTGTACATATAATTACTGGGACACTGACACAGTGAACAAGAGCAAAGCAATGGAGCCAATGCTATGGCTTAGAAGTTCTTCAGTGTGGTTGATTTGTTCCACTCCAAGATGGGATTGTAAACGTGAAAACAAAGCATTTTACAAGCTTTCTGTGCAATCTTCCATTGGCTTAATTCATTTGATGTGATAACTAGAGCTGGTAAAATTCAGAATTTCTGTTCCATGGAAATTCTAGCATTTTGAAATTTCCTTTCCTCCTGACTCAGATCAAAATACATAATTTCCCACAAATTTGAAATTGCTGAAAATTTTCAATTGGGAAATTTCAAAATGACTTTACTGAAGTGTTTCATTTTGAATTTTGTTTTATAGTCTAATTTACAATGCAATGTCAATATTATTCTGTGTTATGTTATAAATTAGACTAAAATATAAAAGTTGAAGCACAGACAAAATGAAATGCTTCAATAAAGTTGTTTTAGTGTCTTTGAAAAGAAAATGTTCGTTGCTGAAACCAAATTTTTCAGTAAGCTCTTGTTGCAAATTTTGATGAATCAACAAAACATGCTGATTTTTGTTAATCAGCATGTTTTTGTTAGTTACATTTTTCAAAATATAACTCTTCCATCAGTTAATTTTTGTCCAGGTTGATGAAGGAAGATTGCTAAGGTCATATACTATGGCAAATTATAGTGTTTCCTAGTGCTAAGTCAAAGAATCAGCAACACTTGAGCAGGAAAGACGTGAATGATGTAAGAAAAATAGGATAAATAAAACATAAGCAGCACTGTAAACTTACTGTTCCACAAACAATAGCAAAAAAGAGAAAGCATTCTTTTTGCTTTTGTTTGTTTTCATTTCAGAGCATTTCTTTGAGCTTTACAGAGTTTGTATAGTACTGGGATCATAAAAATTATCTAAAGGGATTTTAAATGAGCAATGATAAAGTAAGAAGGAGAGACAAAGGAAAAAGGACCTGAGACTAGTTCTAATATTACAGAAACACCAAAGCTATGTTTCTTGGTTTAACTTCTCATGGCCTATGAGTCCTTAAGTTTCTTCTGATTTTGGAACCTATTTTCTATTGCTCTGTTATGTTAGCATTTTAGAATGCATTCATGGATTCATAGGACTGTAAAGGACTTTGGGAGGTCACCTAGTTCATTCCCCTGCATTATCCCTTGGCATTTAGTATTTGTTAAAACCCATTTTTATTGGATGATTCTGATATTTTAAAAAAATCCCGATAATATACCTAATTAAATTAAGTTAAATCCTGCTTTTCTCATTTGGAAGATAAATTAGTCTGTATAGTAGAACAAATTCATTTCATCCAAAAATTGAGCAGATCACATAAATTAGGAAGCTTGATTTTTGCAGTGCACAGAGGTAGAAGATCTTTGGTCAGTTCCTAAACACAAGCAAGTATCACCCTTCTCCTCCTAGCATAGCTTCCGAGCAGTTTTGATCCAGTCTGTCTTCTCTTATCTAGCTAGAACACTGTAAGTGGGCTACAGCAAGTGTCCCTAACTAGTTGGACACCCATATAGTTAATAGACTATGCAGCCAAATTGGGAGAGACAATTGCTTGTTATATCAATTCATTGTGGTATGGCGTTTGTGTACATAGTCGGTTAATGCATTCTCTGGGACAGTGATTTTCAAAGCATGTGAAAGTGTTGCATTTTAATTGGTCAGTGTGAACCTTGGTGGGTTTACATGAGCTTTACACGATCCAATTTAATGCACAACACTTTTGTGAGCTTTTAAAATTAAACTCTAAGGAAAAACACACAGCTACTTATCTAACTGAAAATAAATAGTATTATGGGTGTGTCTCCCTACCATCAATTCCACTCTCTTAACCTTATTTCTCAGTTTGTTGAGATTTTCTTCTGATTTTAGGTCAACACAACATAAATCAGCAATAATTTCAAAGCAATTTCTGCATTGCACCAGAGTAAGAAATCAGTACATGCATATATTTAAAATAAATGAATGAAGACAAATGTATCATTAAGTTCCTCTAGGCACATTGGATGCTACTAACTTTTTCCTTTATTTTCTTTTAACAATTCTTTCAGGAAAGTCACACATTCTTAGATTGGTGAAAAATGAAAAGAAATTAGCTAGCAAATTTTCTTAGTATCTGGGGAGGCAGAAGAAGTACACACTGAACACCAGCACAGAATTCATTTTCACAGCTGTGAAGTGCTAGATAGATAGAGCTGTGTGATGTTAGAACATCTTTTTGACTATGTTTATTTTTGTTTAAGCAATTTGATACTTCCATAATGTTGTTTTTCATCAAAAAAGAGAGGTGGTATTGCATTATATATATCATGAATATATATTTTGGTTCCAAAGGTGAGGTGCAGAAGGTGAAGGGCAGACTAATTGAAAGTTTCTGGATAAAAACAAAAGGGATACAAAATAGGGGTGAAATCATAGTCGGTATCTCAATGGACTGCCAAATCAGGAGGAGGGAAAGGGTTTGGTTTTTCTAGAACAAACAACCAAAATATCCACAACACAAGACTGATAATAATGGGGGACTGAGACTACTTAGACATCTGTTGGAAAAGTAACACAAATTACAAAAGGTACAATAAATACTTAGAATAAGAATCTAAGAATGGCCATATTGGGTCAGGTCAATGATCTGTTTAGCCCAGGATCCTGTCTTCCAGTAGTGGCCAATGCTAGATGATTTTGAGGGAATAAACGGAACACAATAATTACTGAGTGATCCATCTCCTATCATACACTCCCAGTATCTGACAGTCAGAGGGTCAAGGGTTGCATCCTGGTCATCTTAGCAATTAGCCATTGAGGGACCTACCCTCCATGAGCTCACCTATTACTTTTTTAACCCTGTTATACGGTTAGCTTTCCCAGCAATCTTTGGCAATGAATTTCTCAGGTTGACTGTGCATTGTCTGAAGAAATCCTTCCTTGGGTTTATTTTAAACCTCTTGTTTATTAATTTGAGTATCCCCTGATCCTTGTGCTAAATAAAACAGTAAATAACATTGCCATATTCACTGTCTTAACACATGATTTTATAAACCTCTGCCTTATCTCCCTTTAGCTGACTTTTCTAAGATGAATAGTTCTAGTCTTTTTAATCTCTCCACATATAAGTTGTTCCTTATACTTAATCATTTTTGTTGCCCTTCTCTGTATCTTTTCTATTTCCACTGCGGTATTTAAAGTGTGGGTATTATGAGATTTACTGACTTATTATTTATTGCTTTCTGAATCATTCCTAACATTCTGTTAACTTTTAAGGCCAGCAGTGTACATTGAGCAGATGTTTTCAGAGATGAAGACTCCAAGATCTTTCCTGCGTGGTAGGAGTTAATTTCAAACTAACTATAGTATTTCTACTGTTTAGATAATATCTTCCAATGTGCATTACATTGCCCTAATCAACAAAGGCCTTTCCTGTTGTCACTTCTAGGACTTGCTCCTCCAAGAAGCAGCCATTAATGGTTTCTAAAAATTTTATCTTTGCATTTTGTCCCAAGGTAACATGTACCCAGTCAAATATTGTAATATATATATTTTTATATTTTTGTAGCCTCTGTAATCTCCCTGAGCATTTCAACATCAGCATCCTGGATAGGTGGTCAGGAATATATTTCTATTGTATTATTATGTAAGCAGGGGCTAAACTACTGCTTGATATCAGCCAGCTAAAAGGAGAGAGCTGCCTAGGCATGGGTGTGCCCACTACAATTGTTAGCTCTGCAAGATAATTAACTGTCAACTGTTGATATGTAAATGTAGCTCATGCCAGGAGGGGGAAGGAATACGAGGTGTGGCTATGTAAATCCAATTCAGCCAGGGCAGATGGAGGATCAGTGTGGGAATGGAATGTGGTGTATTGTAAATCATTTGGGGCTGTTGTAGGGTCACAAATCATGCTACCCCTAAATGTGGGAACTGTAAAACATGACACCGGTGCTTGCAGGAGAGACACCATCATTGTAAGAGAAACAAGCCTCCCCCCTTCCAGAGTTGAGTGGACTGAGGTGGGGGGGGGGGGGGGCAGGAGGCCAAAGGGCTTGAGTCAGCCTGCTTCACACTGCCAGGTGTGAGCTGTAAGACTGGCCCAACCTGCCCTTTTCTCCCTTTGTTTTAAGGACAGACCTAAAGCAGACTCCATGGGTAGTCTTTTCTGCAGTCCAGTGGGAGCTGGAATATTTTGCTAGTCTAGATGATGAAATCACTAAGAGCTGAAATTACTGGTTTGGCTGGGAGCCAGACCTGTTGTAGCCAGCGAAGCGGCTGGCAGGAATGACCAGCAGGCGGCCGGTAGGAGCGACGGCGGCCAGCGGAGTGGCTGGTGGGAATGACTGGCAGGCAGCCAGTAGGAGTGGTGTCAGGTGACCAGCAGCACGGCGCAGCCGGTAGGAGAGGCGGCAGGTGACTCGCAAAGCAGCCAGTGGGAATGAGCAGCCGGTAGGAGCGGCAGCAGGCGACCAGTGGAGTGTCTGGTGGAGTAGAACGAGACAGCTGGTGGAGCGTGGCAGAATGGTTCGTGTTAAAGACTGCAACAGAACCCTATGGAGAGGTGGGGCCATTGGCCTCGCACCATGTAAAGTGTCCCTATTAATCCCCCTGCCCTCTTTTGGACTCTGGGAGGTACTGACCAGGGACAGAGACTTTTGGGGTATCGGACTTTGGGACTTCAGGTGATTCTTGGCGGTGTGGGGGGGAACCTTAGCTCATCTTTGGGCTATGAACTCTGTTTGCGGTATTTTCCCAAGTTAATGCCATATGACTTCTGTCTCTGTATCATTAAGTATTTCATTCCTACACTTAGACTCTGTGCTTGCGAGTGGGGAAGCATTGCCTCTCAGAGGCATGAAGGGGTGTGTGAATTTCCCAGGTTACTGGGTGGGGACTCAAGTCGGTTCTGTGTGAGATGGACCCCTAGATATTGAAACCGGTCCTGGTTGCTGCCGGGCCTACCCGGCAGAAGGGTTACAATTATTGTTATTCAAGCACAGAATTGCTATCCATGGAGATTCTATGGCCCAATATGATTATTCAAGATTTTTATTATATTTGACTCCGTGGTTTCATTCACATGTATCTCCCACTGCCCCATCAGCATGACCTATTCTGTCATTCCTATATATTTTGTACCCTGGTATTACTGTGTCCCATTGATTATCATTCCACCAACTTCCTGGGATGCCTATTATATCATTTGAAATCAGGAACCTGTGAACAGATATGTTAATGACTGTTATAAAGAGGACTGTGATCAGCTGTTTTGCATGTCCTCTGAAGATAGGACAAAAAGCAAGGGAGATTTAGGTTAGGATATGTCTACACTACAGCATTATTTCGAAATAGCTTGTTTTAAAATAGTTATTTTGAAATAGCTTATTTCGAAATAACACGTCTACACACAAAATGCATTTCAAAATAGCTTTTTGCTATTTCAAAATAGCACATCCACACTGAGTGGACACTGAATCACATTTAAGGCCAGCCGGAACCAGGTCCTGCAGGGCATCAGGTCAGGAGTTACTTTGTGTGGCTGCTGCCTGAGGCTATCTGAAGCCTGTGCTTAAAGGAACACCGCCCTTCCCCGCCCCCGGGCAGCTGGTTCTCAGGTGTCCCTGCTTACTTGCCTGCCTCGATGAGGGACAGCAAAGCATTTGTGTCTTGAAGTGCTCTGGTTGCTCTCACTCGGGACACCACAGCACTCTACAGCATGGAGCCAGAGCTGCCCCTGTGCACTCTGGTGCATCTCGTGCACGCGTTGCTATTGGCCTGGCTGCACTTGCTGCAGGTTGCCATCCGAGAGGTCCATCAGGGGGCTGTCAGTAACCAGGAGGCCCTGTGGGAGAGCTTCCACCATGGGGAGCACTAAGAGCCTCCCAGGTCTGCCCCAATGGGAGCTTGTGCCTCATTCCTCCCGTATGTCCTTCCACTTACCCCTCCCTAACACCCCTTCCTGATGTAAAATAAAATACATATATTTTCATGAATACAATCTCTTTTTATTTAACAAAACTGGGGGGAGGGGGAATGAAACACTGATGAGACTGGGGAAAGGAGGCGGGAGAGGAGAAGAGAGAGGGTGGGAGAGGGGAGAGGGAAACCTGGGAGGAGGAAGCTGGAAGGGGGAAGCAAGGGGAAAGGGGGGGAGGGGAAGCTCAGGGTTGGGGGTGTCGCCAGAACAGCTTGATTTTCATGCAAACCTGCTTCTGGATTCGCATGTGGCCTTTGGTGGCCAGACTGGCAGCTATCCTGCCATAGACAGCCACATTCCTCTGTCTAGTGTGGAGATCATGGACGTTGGGGACATCCCTCCCAAAATCTGAATAAGGTCCATGATCTCCACCCTGGACCAGGAAGGTGCCCACCTTCTCCAGGCCCTGGTAGGCTCCTGGGAGCTGGCAGACTGCTCCTGGGGAGCGGTGGAGGGCTGGCTGCCAGTGGCTTTCTGGCTCATGTTTTGGGGCCACTGGGTTAGGGACTGCTGGCTCTGGGCTGGCAGGCTTGGAGCTGGCCCAGGCACTGTGGCCAGAGTCAACCCCTTTAAGGGCTCCAGGGAGGGGGGAAGGAAAGGAGTGTTCTTGGTTGAGGCTGGAGTGGCCACCAGGGCACCCTGGGAAGGCTGGAGGCCCCCTATTTCAAAATAAGCATCTAAACAGCACTTATTTCGAAATAGCTATTTCGAATTTGGCATTATTCCCCATGGAATGAGGTTTACCAAATATGAAATAAGCGCTCTGCTATTTTGAATTAATTTTGAAATAGCGGTTTAGCTGTGTAGAGGCTAGTAAAGTTATTTTGAAATAATAGCACTGTTATAGGCTGTTATTTCGAAATAACTTTGCTATGTAGACATACCCGTAGATATTAAGAAAAGCTTTCTAACTATAAGGGTTCTTAAACTCTGGTTCTTAAACTATAAGGGTCTTAAACAGCTTGTGGAGTCCCTATCATTGGAGGTTTTTAAAACAATGTTGGACAAAGATTGTGAAATATGGATTTTGTTTACTTGGTTATGCCTCAGTGCTCGTAAAGGAGCTTCTCGAGGTCCTTCCAACCCTGTATTTCTATAATTCTACAGAGTGGCTATTTTTCACATTAAAGTTCCCAATTGGTTACTGCAGCAATTAGAGATTATGCTTTCACAGAGTACTCTTGCTTAACCCTCTTCCCTCTTGGTGGTACCAAAACATCTCCTTCCTTCTTCCCTCATCCAGTAATTCCTCTAGCATGTCCCCAGCTAGCCATTTAGAATATATCAAAGTCAAGGATCTGTTTCTCTCTGCTTTGGATATTCCTAAATTTGTTTATAGGAATTCTTAGACAGCTACCTTAATGAAAAAGCCTGATACATAGATATCTGTCTGTCCAGTTTAGGATTTTCTGTTGTGCCCATCACACTTGCACATAAACTCAATCTACCTCATGTACTGCATGAATCATGTTGACACTTTTGTTGAAAGCTATGATGCTAGGGGATTTGGAGTAGCTGGTCAGTCACTCGTTTATTACCTAGCACCTCCTTCAGCTTATGCCTTTGATTCCATGTCATAGGTGATTTGGAGAAACTGCATAATCCTGGTGTGCCTTTCTGCTGGATGCTGCTACTGCCCCTATAGTTCGTTGCCATCCATGTTTCCTGCCCCAGGCTAACCTCCTCACATAAACACCTGGGCTGTGTCTACACTGGGCCACTTATTCCGGAAAATCAGCCGCTTTTCCGGAATAAGCTGTGAGCTGTCTACACTGGCCCTTGAATTTCCGGAAAAGCAACGATGCTCTACTGAACAAAATCAGCCACTATTCCGGAAAAACTATTCTGCTCCCACTTGGGCATAAGTCCTTATTCCGGAACACTGTTCCGGAAAAGGGCCAGTGTAGACAGCCCAGTAGTCTTTTCCAAAAAAGCGCATCTACATTGGCCACAGACGCTTTTCCAGAAAAAAGGCTTTTCCGGAAAAGCAGCCTGCCAATGTAGACGCTCCTTTTCCAGAAAAACTGAAAACGGAATAGTATTCCGTTTTAAGCATTTCCGGAAATTCATGCCAGTGTGTAGACAGCCCTGTAGCCAGAGGGTGCATGGCTGGTCTACATGTCTGTTGTGAGATGAATTGAATGCCTTGCACCTTCTCAATCAAGTCAACAAATTAGAAGAGCAATACATTTTTGCTTGGCACTAAGCGACCAGCAGATGGAATTTTGCCCAGGCTGGAACGAGAATATACACAGTAGCAGCATCAGGATAGCAAGAATTTTGGATGAGAAAATATTGGCAAACAAAAAATAGTAACAAGAGTTTGACCTCCAGATTGGACTCTAAGCAGTAGCCCACATTAATGCCAACATTGCTGACTATCACTATCCCCTGGACAACCACAGACCAGTAGCTGTGACACCATTTGTATAACAATGGTGGGATTGTATAACAACAATGGTGGCTTATACTGAAGGAGAGAATTTAAATCCAAGACTGGAGCAGAAGTAACAGCTGCCACCACAGGAGTTGTGTCTGGTTTTTGCAGCTACAATGTCTGTTCCGTTTTTTGATAAATACAATAACTTATTTTGCTACTGTCCACTATGACTGGATCCTCCTATCTATAGTCCTCTCTTGGATACTATCATTTGTTTTTTACTCACCATCAGGAATCCTCTGTTCCTGATTCTTCCATGGGCTCTGTGGCAGCATGTTCATCTCTTCCAGATGAACAGACACAGCATAACAGTCATCCTTTCCAATTCTGACAACTTGGGCATTAGCAGCCTTTTCCTCTGTGGATCACATCTACTCCTCCCAGTTAATTTTTGTAAATTAGACCTACACTTTTTAGCAGACATTCTGACATTTGCAGGCTAAATTGATTTGGGAGGTTACAATCATAATTTCAGGAGCCGTACCCAACATCTAGCCAGTGACTTGTTAAAGGAGCCTCTTTTGGGAAAAAAAATCCTCCTTCTATGAGAATGTAGAATCAACTCTGCTGCTACTCCTGGCGTCTAATTTTTTGAGGAATGTCTTGAATGCTAGAACAGAGCAGAGCTCTCATTTTTCTTAGGAGCTAGGTCCCTGTGCAGCCAAATTTCACACCAGATACTTAAAATCTCAGATACTGGAAACAGTTGCTTGCCATTTCAACCAGAAAGGACTCTGTCTCAATGACCTACTCACCTGCATCTTACTTCAGAAGACATTCAAATCTGCACTTGAAAGAGAATCCTCTGAACTGGCATTCATGCTAAAATTTGACACTCTCCACGGAGGCATGAACAAAGACTCCAGCTATCTTACCCATTACAAAGATAGCTTCCCTAATTATCACCTCTAACACTATTAACTCACAGACATCTACCTTTCCCCACCTCTAATATCATTAACTCACAGGCATTCACCTTCCTTCCCTCCCCCCCCCCCCCGAATCCACCTTCTGTTCTGAAATGTGATTTGTCCTTTTCATATGTGTTCACTTTTTTTTTTAATTGTATCCTTTGGTATATATGGCTGTGACTATTTTCTTCCACTATCTGATCTGAGGAAGTGGGTCTGGCCCACGAAAACTCATCATCTAATAAACCATCTTGTTAGTCTTTAAAGTGCTACATAGTCCTATATTTTGTTTTAGAGTCATAGGGTATGTCTAGACTACAGTTTTTTTTTAAAAACTGGCCTTTTTTTGAAAAAACTTCCCCTGCATCTATAGTGCTGCCATGTTCTTTCAAAAGTAAAAACTGTTCCGCGGCAGTTTTTTTGACTGCAGAAAACCTTGTTTTATGAGGAAGAACGCCTTTTTTCACAAGTGCTTTTTCAAAAATAGGTGCTATATAATGCAAACTGTGCTTTTTCGAAAGAGAGCATCCAGACTGCCTGGGTGCTCTCTTTTGAAAAAGCAGCTTGCTTTTTCGAAAGTACAGTTTGTAGTCTAGATGCTCTTTTTTGAAAGAGGCTTTTTTGAAAGTATCTTTTGAAAAACCTTCTTTCGAAAGAGGCTTGCAGTCTAGACGTAGGGGAGTTTAAGGCCAGAAGGGACCTCTATGCAGGTGGTCAGACTGGATTATCTCCAGAAAATGCCATCAACACCACCCAGCTCCTGCACACTAACCCAACAACTATAGTGACACCAGTGTTTACAACCTGTAGAAGATTAAACTACTATGTGCCACAAGCTAAGTATAAGAGAGACTGAAGTGCCTTTGTGCTTGAGGCCCCTGCAATAGACTAAGCAAGGAAAACTCTTCTAATCTCTATTTGTAAAATAGGCCCTCCATTCCCCCCATAATCCTAGTTGCTCTTCTCTGTCCCTGTTCCAGTTTGAATTCATTTTCTTGAACGTGAGTGGCCAGAGCTTTACACAATATTCCAAGTGAAGTCTTACCAATGCTTTGCACATGACATTAATACTTTCTTATCTCTACTGGAAATTCATCCTCTAATGAAGTATTTTCACAGTCATATCACAAATGGGCTTACATTGCAAAACACAGCCCAATATCTGTTTGTTCTACTAAATTTGTGCAGTATTCTGTGTTTACATAATACACACACATATACACACACACACACACATTTTTAGGGAAATGACAGAAGGCGTCCAAATTAGAGGAATGAGGCATTGTTGGCAAGCACTGAAGAAGCAGAACTGTGCAAAACTTTCCTGTTGAAACCTTCAATCAGTAACATTCGTCTGCTTTTGTGTTTTGTAACCCTAACATTCCAGCTGCACTGAGGCCTGCAAACTAGTCAATTTATATTGATTTATACATTGGAGTAAACAGGAAAACTGATTTCTGTTGACCTGAAACAAGGCAGAATGACTATCAGGCTATGCAACAGGATCAGTTTGTGTTTTGCTTTTTTCCAACTTGAACTGCAGAACAGAAAACCAGGGTACAAACCAACACAAACTATAGGTGAGAAAAAGTTCTCACAAACCTATATATATAGGAACTAACAAGGTTCAGCTGGTTCTGTTTCAGTGTAATAAGGCACCTGGGCCCTGTTCATGGAGAATTGTTTTTGGAGGATAATTCTTATTTCATGAAGGGTACATCAATGGCTATTAACCAAGATGGTCAGGGGTACAACCCCAGGCTTTAGGCGTTTCTAATCCTCCAACTGCCAGAAGCTGGGACTAGATGGATCACTCAGAATTGTCCCGTTCTCTTCATTCCTTCTGAAGTAACTGGTACTGGCCATTGTCAGAAGATAGGTTATTGCACTAGTCGGACCATTTTTCTGAGCCAATTATGGCTATTGCTATGTACATTTCATTAAAAAATGTCCTTCATGTGGGACCATTGCCTTCACTAGAACTATGCTAATTTACTCTAGCTCATGGTCTGGCACCTATTTGTGTCCTATTTTTGCAATAATTGATATATACATAATAATAATTGATAATAATATAATATGCTGTGGGAACTAATATCAAAGAATGATGGAGGAAATTGAAGTAATGCATGGGGATTACAACTTGGACTAGTTTAGCAATAACATAAATTGTTTTCTATAGGGACAAGATGATTAGTGTATGAACACTGGACACAGATTTCATTATACTTCTCTCCCTGAAGTGTTGTTTCAGTAGCAATGTGATTTCGGTATTTATACTCTGGTTTGTAAATGTGTTTGGATTTCTTAGAGAGTGTGTAGCAGTGTACATATAAGACGATATTACTACTGACCAACCTAGCTAATGCTACCTTAGTAACTTTAATATTTTGATTTTACACAAACTTTTTATTTATGCTATGACTTCTCAGATAAAGACTCACTTCCCTATACTGGTGGTGGTCACTACTCTGGGAAAAACCTAAAAATAAGTGTCTAACAGAATGAAAAACGGAGCATCATAAAATAATGTTAATGGCTATAGTCATTACTCTGGATCTTTCACTTGATGTTTTACTTTTTCACCAGCTTATCTAGAATAATTGGTGCTACATGATAGTATTATAGTACATGGCATGTTATGGACCCCACCTCTTCAGATAAGAGAAAACCATAAAAGACCGTTTTACAGGTGGAACATATTTTTGTGCCTGATGTAGGAATACTTCTATAAACCACAACCCTAAGCATTCACAAACACACATTGTTGTTTAAATTTAGGAAACACTAGAATAGAAAGGTTTTTCTTTGCTTAAAAAAGCCACAAGATCTTCCTACTTGAAATCAAGGCCTTATTATTGAAGTTCAGAAGCAGAGATTTATTTATTTTAGTTCAAAAGCTGTTTTTATTTTTCAAAAGTATGTTTTCTGAATAAACTCAAACAACAAGTAAATTATAGGTAATCTTCATTGGCTCACAAAAGAGGCAAAAATTGTCAGACTGTTCTCTGCAAAATGATTCACTCAATTTTAGTTAATACATTCTGTGTTTATGTATTATAGCATTTGCAGTAATAATAGATAATATTAAGCTTATAGTGCTGACATCTTCAAAGTATTTTCACAGACATTAAATCTTAATAGCAAATGCTACATATAAGGTTTCAAAACAATTTCTTATTTTCATTTGCTCAGACATTTGAAAAAAAAACCAACCCCTCTTTAACGACTGAAAACATTTGATACTTGGGCTCCATCCAAAATAAGGGCTTTTTAGGGAAGTTTGGAGAAAATACCAGGAGTTGTTTCCATGATCAAGAGCAAGAAATCATACTTTCTTTTATTTCATCACACTTTTGATTTTTATCAGAAATAATTTAAGAATGTGGATTTATGAAAAGTACAATGCAAATACAACTCTACATACACCTTTTTTAGTAAGAAGATATTATATGAAGTAATTCTTATTTGTATGTAGGACTGTAAATTTAGGTATCATTTCTACTGAACAACCATTTGTTTTTTCTTTTTCTCATTTCTTCTGTCCTACATTCTCAAAGTTGGATTTGTTTTTCTTGTACATATGCATAATGCCCTGTCAGAATTTGGACCTCAGAAAGAATCTTTAACATAAGTTCTTAAAAATGGGACAACTGGGAAGGTGCTGAATACTCATTTATGGCATATCATCCTTAACCATGGCCCTTTAGTTAAAAAGCTTCCAATTTTGATTACAAATTCTGGAATGGATTATAATAAAAAGAATAGCTGGTGCTTATCATGTTCTGCCAGGTGGGGATGAGGACACATTTAGCTGTGGGTTTATAGTAAAACTGGAAAAATGAATGCTTGGAAATGTTAAAGCGTGGTCATTTGTTCAATTAGTTTACCTCAAGTGCTTTCCCTGGGACTTGAAATTAGAAGGGATTTACAGGGGAGAAGTAGAGGGTGGAAAATGACTAAATTGTCAACTCTGTATGTATCTAGTTGACTACTGGGGAGATCTGGAGGACTTCAGGGGACTACACACTCGTGCTAGAGGAGTGTAGGGAAATCCCTTATGTTATGAGTACGTTTCCAGGTAATTCCTTTCTAGCTGCTTGCAATCTCATGCATTTTGAAGTGGGAGCAAAGGTCTTAAGTACCTCAGAAACAGTTGGTTTTATGGTAAGTTAGTAACTTACTATATGGTATCCTGTGTTTCTTGTTGAGTATCTATCCCATATTGCTACACACACAATACTATGCATATGCTATGTTTTTCCTGTAAGGGCAAGTGGCAGAGAGTCTGCACAGACACCTGGAGTGAATTCACCCTTGGATAGCTCTCTTAGCTCCGGTCTACGCTAGGGAATTATTTCAAAATAATGAGCGAAGTCTCCATACTACCAAACCTGTTATTTTGAAATAACGGACTGGTTATTTTGAAAGCTGAACTCCTGCTTTCCTAGGGGAATTACACTTATTTTGAAATAGCATTAATGTAGATGCTCCAACTGTGGCTATTTTGAAATAATTACTCCCCAGAGTAATTCGAAGTGATTACTCTCCAGTGTTTCCTGGGGCCCTAAGTCAAGGTAGTGCATCCTCATTTATGGAGTCTGCCTTGGATTAATTTTGAGTCTCCCCTGTAGTAGGGACACGCTATTTCAATTTTCTTATTTTGGGCATTATTATTTCAAATTTAGTTATTTTGAAATAATTTCTAATTGTAGACATGACCTTAGGTACCAACCATGGGAATGCTTAGTAAGTAGTCCTAGTGATTTCAGTATCTTATTCATATGAGTAATCTTTATTATATAAGAGTTTGCAGGACTGGATTCGTATTGACTATATATAAGCAGCTCATGTATGAAAAAGCAAAAGAATTTAGTGTAGAAGACCAGCTTTGCAGAGTGGCAACATGGCCACATATTCTGATTGAACTAATGGAAATATCACTGCCAGAGTAAAGCATTCCTTGGTGTTTATGTAACCCAAGGAAAATTAAGAGATGGAAAAGTTTAAATGTGAAAAATCTTGACGGAAGATACGTACCACATCCTGTAAAGTGCTGAATGCTCCCAAAAGACTCTGAGCTGCCTCAACTCCCACAGAAATTAGGAGAAGCAGATGACACACTCCACATTTGAGCTGGTATTTGGGACTTTGCAGTAATGGAGTCTGTCTTATCTTTTCCTGGAAGCACAGGTCTCTGTGCCCAAAAGCAATATTAATCTTCATTTTCTTTTTCATCTACATTTTGCAGTCTGGTGGCAGCCACGCCTATTCTGGCTTGCCAAAGGGCTGAACAAAGAGAGAAATTGGCACACAGGCATATTTTTCAAAACCTTACCACAATGCCAGTTTTAGGAATGTATAAATCAACCGCCCACAACAGATGTGTTTATCCTAATCAAGTATAATGTTGCTGCTGCTCAACCGGTCAATACTGAAAAGAAAAAAATATATAGTTGGAGACATATCTGTAAAGCATTTACATTGGACATATATGCTGAGTAACTTTATATGAAAGTTTTGTCAGTATGAGGTTAGAAAGCTGTATTTCTTGCAGGTGCTGAGGTGGTGAGGGGTTTGTTTTACCAAATGAATTCTGTTATGCTTTTAAGCCATATTACACTGTATACGACAGGCGGAGCTGGTGACACTTCCTATAATCAAATGTTAACCATTTGGGCAAAAATGTCCCATGCCTGATAGCTGCCAAAGCTTAATGGTTTCAGCCAGAATGGTTCATCCATTTCTGAGCACTAGATTGGGGAAAATACGCAGTCTGAACTTCTTTGGTGCTTTCATGGCTTTCTTCTATCTCTTTTGATTCTCCAAAGACTTAAAACTTCTGTCTGGGGTTTTCAAAAGGGTTCAAGGGACTGAGCCTGAATTTGAATGGGTTGTAGCTCCCTCATGAGGCTACATCTAGGCTGTAGACTTCTTGAGCAAGAAGCTTTTTGTGAAAGAGATCTTCCACAAAAACGTATTGCACAAGAGTGTGGCCACACTGCAAAAGCGATGCGCTTTTGCACAAGAGAGCGTCCAGTTTTCATGGACACTTTCTTGCAAGAAAGCTCTAATTGCCATTAATAGAATGGCCACCAGGGCACCTGTGCTTCTTTTGATAGGCTGTTTTTGTGTAAAAAACCCTGTTTCCTGTCCACATACAACTTTTTGCGCAAGAGTTATTGTGCAAAAGGGCTTATTCCTCATAGAAAGAGGAATAACTATTGGCCAAAACCCCCTCTTTTCTTCTGATTTACTGTAAATTTTCTTGCGCAAAAACGCACTTGCAGTGCGGATTCTCTGCGAGTTTTTGTGCAAAAATTCTGCAGTTTAGACATAGTCTTATATTACTTTTGACAATCTCAGATGCTATTTCTAGCTCCATGGTTTACCAAGATGCCAGATCTGACATTCAGATCCATCACTGCTCCTGCAAGACTGAATATAGGTTGTGCTGAACTTTGGCTACTATTATTTTAATAAGATGAAATGGTAGGGGCAAGGGAAAGCAATATTTCTGTGGGAAGTTGATTTAAAAATAAAAATAAGCTGCTGGTAGGTTTGAAATGATGGAATAAGTCCATGGCCAATGCATTAGTGAGAAGCTGAGGAAATCAAAGGTTTCTGAGAAGTAGAATTTATCACATGGTTCTGCAATTTATCAGATACATATCACCACCAATGATCAGGAATATCATTCATATATAGAGAGAGATTACTAGGATCTGATTTATAGTTTACATTATGACTTCTAAAAAGCTGGAAAAAATATAAATATATAGTGGAACTGATTAATCTACAATGCTTCTTTGGGTTTAGTTCATTCTTTTTCTTTCCGTTGCTCCTCTCATCTGCTCTCCTCCCCTCCTTCTCCTCAAAATGGGTCCGAAGCAAAAAACTTTAGCTAGATAATGCTTTTGCCAATAATGAATATATAGAGATATATTTCAGTATTACGTTCTAAAATAGTAATTGAGATTAATGATGAAGTTCTTCCATTCTGTAAAAGTTCAGTTAAACCATTGCTGTGGCATCTGAATGATTCTCATACACAGATTAAAAGCTGTCAAAGCAATGATAAGAAAAGTAAAGTTTCAGAGTAGAGTTGGTTGGAAAAACCATGTCTTTACTCACAAAGTATTGTCAAAAAATAAATGCTTTGTAAAATTGGGCCAAACATTGCCAACATTTTGTCTCAGAGAAAAATAAAATATGTTCCCAAAAATGTGAAAATATTCCATATCAACATTTTTGGAATGAAATAATTTAATTTTTAAATAATTTTGGGATTTTAAATCTACATAACATGAAATGAAAAAAGGCATTCAGAATGTTGTTTGATACAAAATGATTTATTCAAAACATTTCCTTTCCTGAGAAATCAGGGGTTATTCCAATTCAAAATAAAGCTAAATTTTGAATCTCAAAATCTGTCACAAAATGAAATTTCTGTCCTCTGCACAGCTCTGATTTAGAGTATGAAAACTAGATTTTCATCTCATTTGCATTAATTTTATATCAGTGAACTCCATGGATTTATTTAGTGTTACTCCTGATTTACATTGGTGTTACATAAGAATGAAATCTTAGCAATGGTGTGGTGACTGCCCAACACTGGCTGGAAAGGGGTTAATGCAAGCTGGAGGGTGTGGCCAGTTCAGACTCTGGCTTGCCCCTGAAGCAGAAAAGCTGGATTTGGAGGCCACAATTGGCTGCAGTGGCAGTAGAGACACAGGACCACTGATAAACCCCTGGGAGGGGGACGAGAGACCACTGTAGAGGGCACTGCCAGAGGGCAGTATCCCAGGGTATGTCTACACTGCCATCCCTGTTCTAATTAGTTCGAACTACCTGCCTGTAGCTACATGTGGCACGGACTAGGTAGTTCGAACTAAAGCTCCTAATTTGAACTACCGTTATACCTCCTTGTAGGAGGAATAATGGTAGTTTGAATTAGGAGCTTTAATGTGTAGCCACGGGCAGGTAGTTCGAACTACGGGCATTTAAAAATGGCGGCACCCGGGAACATGCAAATGAAGCCTGGGATATTTAAATCCCGTGCTTCATTTGCAAGTTCGAATGCCTACATTAGCCACCCTAGTTCGAACTAGGGTGGCAATGTAGACATACCCCCAAAGAGGATGCATTGTGGTCTGGGAGTAAGGTGGGTCCAGAACACAAGCATGGCATGTGGATGGGGAGAGACATCAGCCAGGAGGAGGCACCCTGCTGATGACCAAGCTAATTCACTGGAGCTACTAGCAGGAGGCACCACAGTGGTGAGTTGACCCTGTGAAAGATGGAATATATATGTTGTGATGTGTAATTATCTACATTTCCTTTTCAATGAAGAAACTTTACACAGAATGTGAGGAAACTGAGGAACTTTTAAGGATTTGATGATGAATGTGTCCTTTTTGTTCTTTTTGTAATTATTTATTTTGACATAGTGTGATGTTACAATTTGCTTTTCAAGAAACTTGGAACTACATCATGTTACATTTCTTGTCTGCTTACATCATCATCTTTTCCCACATATTGTCATGCAACCGGTTGTATATGAGGGTACGTCTACACTTGCTTCCTAGTTCGAGCTAGGGATGCAAATGTAGCTGACCGAAATTGCTAATGAAGCGGGGATTTAAATATCCCGTGCTTCATTAGCATAATCTCGCTCATGCATTATTCCACTCAACAGCTGATTCAAACCAGGAAGTGTGCTCTGGGATGTGTTAGTCTGAATCAAATCCCTTCGTTCGAACTAACGTTACTCCTCATTTTTTCATCAAAAATTTTTTAATAAAAAATGAGGAGTAACGTTAGTTCAAACTAAGGGGTTTGATTCGAACTAACGCATCCCGGAGCGCACTTCGTGGTTCAAATCAGCTGCTGAGCGGAATAACGAGCGGGCAACATTATGCTAATGAAGTGCGGGATATTTAAATCCCCACTTCATTAGCAATTTCGGTTGGCTACATTTGCATCCGTAGCTTGAACCAGGGAGCAAGTGTAGACGTACACTAATGTATTAGAGTTTGTTACTGACTACAAGAATAATAAAACACTGTCAGATATTTTGGTTCAAGTTTCTTATTTAGATATTCAAACCAGAAGAGGGCAATGTTAATCTTAATAAAAACATATGCTTTGATTTCACTTATATCTTTTTTCCCCTTAACATTTACATTTGTTGTCTAAAAGTCAATGGTAATTTTAGGGCGATTACAGCAAACTCATAAGGATGTTACTGATGTCATTCACATGAGTTCAGTGGAACTACTCACTGAAGCATGTTATCAAGTATCAGAGGGGTAGCTGTGTTAGTCTGAACCTGAAAAAGCGGCGAGGAGTCCTGTGGCACCTTATAGACTAACTGAAATGTTGGAGCATAAGCTTTCGTGGGCAAAGACCCACTTCGTCAGATGCATCTGACGAAGTGGGTCTTTGCCCACGAAAGCTTATGCTCCAACATTTCAGTTAGTCTATAAGGTGCCACAGGACTCCTTGAAGCATGTTAGTTGCTTTACTCATACATATGCAGGCATGAGCCCTTTTAACAACAAGTCTTATTTATTAATTTTTGGAGCTTTGACAGATTTAAACTGAAAATTGCAATTTCAGATTTCAAACAATATCATTTTTTAAAAGATGGCCTACTGGGAATTGTGATTTTTTTGGTAGGAACCAGAGGAAGGTGAGCATGTATGCATTGAGAGTTCTACATTTAAAAATGGAGTGAAATCCTGGCCTACATTGGTTTTCCTTTGGTATCAGTGGAGCCTGGCATTTGCTCCAAATTAACACCCAGTAATTAGGCATTATAAAGGCACAAACTCCATTCACTTTGGGGGTGGGAGAATACTAGGATTTCTGTGCACTCATTGCCTAGTGTTTTGTGCATGCAAAGACACACATACATTTGCTCTTTATCCAAGTCAAAATTTGTCTCTGATTTTTAAAAATAATTCATATAAATCTGACAGACCTGTTACTTAACTTGGGTTCTTGAAGTTATACAACAACTTAATTGTCTAGCTACATCAAGGCCCTTAGCAGTTTTTATTTTAACAATAAAGTAGGTTCAAGGTGGAAAAGATGGTCACAGTGAAACTACTTGATATTAACATCACATGAAGTTTTCTGAAAGGACATAAAATATTAGAGTAAGTAACATAGCATAGAATTGCACTTGCAGATCAAGTGAAACATCAACAATAACAACAACAAAACACCCTTATTTAAACAGTGTAGGATGCTGCTTTCAATAAAGGCTACATGTTTGAGCTGTCTAGTTCAGCCCGTATGTCAGAGGAAGGAACAAGTTAATATTTTTGACATTGTAATCTGGAACGTACTGGAAACAGATGCTTAATAAAGAGCTCTGCCCACCCATGCAAACTACAGATGGATTAATGAAGATATAACTGGTTCAGCCTTCTGTTTATGCCAATTGATTCATCTCATTTATTTTATTTTAAATTCTTTTACTGTAAATATTCATACTAATAATTATTTCCATAATCTGGTATTATATTTTTATCCCAGTGTAGGTTAACTGTAGAACTTCAGCCAAAATAGATTTATACATAAAATCTATAGGCACAATAAAAGAAAAATTACGAGTATCTTGCATCTTCCACGAAGGTTCCCACAATGCTTTGTAAGCACTAAGGAGCTGTGCCTGTGACACCTTTGTCTGATAGTTAGGTAAGTATACATCCTTCCCCAAACATACATGTGGCTACGTCTACACTGGCAGCTTCTTGAGCAAGAACTCTTTTGCGGAAGAGTTCTTGTGCAAAAACTCTTCCAGAAGACAGCTTCTATACTGGCATGAGGTTTTGCACAAGAGCATCCATGCCAGTGTAGATGATCTCTTGTGCAAGAAAGCTCAGAGGGCTTTCTTGCACAAGAAATTCATGTTGCCTGTCTACACTGGCTTCTTGAGCAAGAACAGTTGCGCAAAAGGGCTTATTCCTGAGCAGGAGCGCCAGAGTTCTGGCTCAAGATGCCCTGATTTCATACATTAGAACATCAGATTACTTGCACAAGATCACGCGGCCAGTGTAGACAGGCAGCAAGCGACTGCTTTTGCGCAAGATCGTGCCAGTATAGACACAGCCACACAGGAACAATGTGGCAAAATCAGGAATAGAAACCAAAGGTAAAATCTTGGCTCAGCTGCATTCAATGGGAATTGTGCCACTGTCTTCATCCCACATAGAGTCCTGCCATAAACACTATTCTTCCTTCTAGCTGTTTCTGTTTGAGTTTAAATCCTGGACATTCAAAGATGAGGCTGCCTCGCTCTTATAATCTTTCTTTCATGCCCTTTTAGGCTATGTGTTTACTTACAGTGGCAAGAAGAACATGTACACAAGGGGTGGGGAACCCTTTTATAGGTCAGGGGCTGCTGATCCACAGACAAATCAGTCAAGGGCTTCACACAAGTGACAAGGAACCCTCCTGCAAAACTTCCCCACAACAACCCTCCATCCTCTCACTGACATGGCCCCTGATTGAGAAGAAGACACTCTCCACAGTCCCCTCCCACACCAAAGTCTAGAGGGGGCCCATAACCTCCAGGGTCAGATCCAGGCAAGCTAGGGGCCACATCTGCCCTCCAGGCCTGAGGTTCCCCACCCCTGACATACACTGTATACCACCTTAGTGTACATATAAAAAGTTGTATAGACAGTGAGGAACTGCTCAGGAGAGTAGAGTAAAAAACATGCCGAAATCTTAGGGTTTACACACTAATCTATATGGTGTGATGGATTGGATCACAGAAGTCCCCTTGGGATTGTACCCTGGTGTACTTATCATGATAATGATGCCCAGTTTCCTGATCTGTGGGGATTCCCACCAATCTATCTTCCTGGACCATATTCTCTGCTCTCCCCCAGACAAAGCACAGATTTGGGGTTACCTTCCCCCTTCAGAGCAACACAGACACTGAACCAGCTAAAAGGGCTCAGGAGCCAGGAAACTAACCCCAAAAAGGGACCAACCCCCAAATAAATAGGTTTTACTCTGTGTAAAAGTTTTACATAGTAAAAGCTCATAAGGCCCTCCCACTTTATCAGTGAAAGAAAGCTATGAACAGTGATTGCTCCCCCCCAGGTAATGATTATTTACACTGGGCTTTATAATAAACCTGTGGTGTCCAACCAATTCTGAAGCAATAGCCACTAAGGGAACTAGCCACGCTCAACTGGCCAAATAGCCGCTTATGGCTAGTGGCTAGCATGTTGGACACCACAGTAAACAAATGTGTTTTTACTAAGTATAAAAAGTAGGATTTAAGTGGTTGCAAATGAAAACAGTCAGAACAAAGTAAGTTACTAAATTAAAATGAACAAAAAATGCTTAGCTAGTTCCAATGCACTAAGAAACTTGTTACAAGCAAATTCTTACACTAAACAGCTGTTCTGATCTTAGGTAAAGAACTTCAAGTCAGATTTGAACTTTATTCTGATTTGGGTTTATAGCTTCTTCAAAGTTCTTTGTATCCTCTTAGGGTAGGCCAGTCAGTTTCACAGGCCAGCTGAAGACAAAGGACTGATGGTTTCCCATTGCTTAAATAGACATTCCCCCAGGGCAGGAACCCTTTGTTCAACACAATCAATCCCAATAGAAAAATACCAGCTTCAGAATGGATTCCAGTACCAGATGACATGTCACATGTCTTCCTGGGACCAACCAGTCTGGCTTACAGGACAAAGAAGACTATTCATAGGTCATTGGTTTGAGTATGTTGTCATTAAGAGCCAGAGCAGCAGAAATGTCCCTCATTAGCATATTTAGAACTATAAAGAGATCCACACTTCATATTTCTAACTTCACATACAAGAGTGATACATGCACAAAAATAGGATGTACAGATTTATCAGACTGTAGCTTTAAAATTGATATATTACATGCATGGTTTTGCATAAAACATTTTTCAGTTATGCATATTCATATCCATAAGCCAATTATCAAAAAGGAAGGGAGACCATGGCACATAGTTTTCTACTTGCGTAGGCCATACCTCCTATGTCCACACTGCTATTTTTAGCAGTGTAGTGTCTTTCTGCCTCCTTTCTGTTGACCCTTATTCCTAGGGGAAAGACTCCAGCAGTGGTGAAAGGCTCCAACAGCTCCTCACTGCTGGAGCCTTTCTCTGCTATAGGGAGCCACCAGAGTCTTTCCTTGCCACAGATAACTGCACACTACAATGTGGATTCAGCTCGCTTTAAACTGGGGCATGTAGCTACATCTACACTACATGCCATTGACAGTGTAGACAAAGCCATGTTCTGTTATCCATCCCACTTATCTAGGTTTTTCCTCTCGATTTCTTACTTACCTCATATTACTTTGCAGACCTTGTGTGATGTCTAAAAGTATATGAAGATATCTTAGCAGACCAGCGTCCACAGAAAGAGGATCCCCACTGAAATCTCGGGTCTAACCCAAAGAGTATATAGTGGTAAAGATCCTGCTCCTTTTGGCAGCGGGCACTTAATGGAGTTACACCACATAGCTGAAATCAGGAATAAGTTCAGTAAGAAGGAAATGTGGGAAAACAAAGTGAAAGTTATTGTCAGATGCATGTGAAGGGAACTTAATCAAAGAGATGAAATTGGTGTATTTATAGTGTTTAACCATTAGCAAAACAGTAATTATAGCTGGTAATTACTACAAAAATTGTCTCATGTAAGGACCTGTTTAAACAATTGTATAGCTATGGAAAAATGCTAGAGGTGTAAATACAACTCCATTGCATTAACTAAGATAATATTTGCATGTCATACTTTTGTGTGCTTCCTGTGTCTTGACCCTTAAATCTCTCTGCACAAGAGGCGGTATAATCCCTCCTTATCCTTTCAGAAAATAGTGTCTTCCTTTTTTCAAAAACCTATTTTATACAGTGATAACAAATTACAGAATCAGATTCTTTTTCTAACATTGAATGAGGTAATTTACTAGAATAAGAAAATAATATTATTCCTATAGCTTTTCTTTTCTTGCTTCCATATAGACCATCTGGCCAGAACTTTCTTCTGCTTGGCTTTCTTCTGCTTTTAAATAAATAGCAGCTATCCTTACAAGCTACTTCTGCCTCTTTGAAAACGTGTGCAGCTTTTCCTATTCATATTCCATTAGTATTGCAACCATTATATAAAAGTGTTTGTTTCTTAGTGAATACAGCAAGGATTATCCCAGCATACCCTTGTTTGGATGTTAGTGAGGGAAACCAGGTACAGGGGGATGTGAAGATTCAATAGCAGCGGTGGAAAATGCAGGGGATGGGGAATATGAGGACTCTTTTAGAAGCATGAACTAAAGGTTTACATTATCCAGAGCAGGGACCACCACACTGAAAGGTAACTTTTTTTATTTTTCTGAAAAGATGAAGCAAGTACAGTGGCTGTCTCGCTCAACATGATATCATGTCAAAAATATGTTTGCTGTGTTGTATCCTCTTTATAGATAGGCATATGATCAACATCATTTTCCCAAGAGGTGGATGATAGATGTATTCTGTTCCATCTTATGGCCAATTCTATCCCACATTTAATTCTTTTGGTCTTATGGTTTTTTTCCCTTCAGCTTGTTTAATCAAAATATTGAAGACTGCTCTGATTCTAACATCCTCCGTCTTGCTTAAAATCCATGTTAAAATTTAAATGTATGTTGTAATCCTTTTAACTGACTATAAATCAGATAGAAAGCTGACTAATAGTTGGATTCTAAAACCAAACTAGAATTTTTAGGGAATTGAACTGCAGTTTGCCACAGAGCTGTAGAAACCCCAGTTATAAGTTTTATTTTCTTTAGCTAAAGGTTTCAAATGGATGATTGAATAAACTGCTTTGCAGGGAGATGCAGTAAGATGACTTCAGTGACATCTCTTCCATGCAATTTCAGCCTCTGTAAACTAGAACTAATTGAAAAAAATCTTTATCTTGCGGGGCTTCTTTCATAAATAATGGCAAATTGTGTATAGAATTAAGTCAATCATTTTTAGACCTATAAATAATATGTGGTCATTACAATGAAAAGCCCATGTCTACTTTACATATGAAAGACCAGCTGTCATGGTAGAGATTTTGAATGTAGATGAATAATGGCCTGTTAAAATAAAAGTGAAAAAAACTTTAATATAATGTTGCAATGAAACAAAGAAATACTAAAGTCATTTAATTTTCCTGTGATTAGCTGTCCTACATCCCTTCTTTTCTCGAGGTATTTCACAAACATATGCACTATACATACAAAAAAATTCTGTTTGTTTCTAGAACCTATAACTCTCAGTAGAGTCAAGAACCAAATCATGGCTAACTCTGTATTAATCATCTTTGTATGCTGACTGACTTAGGACTTGTAGACTTAGTGCTCATGTAGCTTCTCCTAAAAGCAGTTTTAAAAGAAATAGCCTCCTTATGTGGCAGAATTCCAGAGATAATTACAGTAATCGAATCTGCCCTATTATTAATGCAAGAATATCGTCTGTTAGCATATGATTCCTACTACATCCCTACAAAGACTAGTCTGCAATTTCATAAATTGCTGTAGCAGTTGCTGATCCCCCCCACCAGGAATGGGAGAATGCAGCTGCTCCTTCAGGAACACTGTATAGAGCCTGGGGAAGAGTCTGTCTTACTTATCTTTCATGTATCTTAACTTACATGGCTGCCATCACTTTCAGTTTGAGCCATCATAAACTGTTTGTTTTATAAACTATGTGGACTATATATAGCGCCAAATTTCAAAATAAGCTATTTTGAATTTACCTTGAAAGAAGCTACACAATTCTCATAGGTCAAACTGCATAGCTTATTGCAAGGTAAGGGTGTAGTGTAGACGCACCCTGAGTGGAGAGATGCTGGTAAGCCAAGGGCCTGAAAAACCAGAAAAGTAGGACAAAGCCCAGTGAAACAGCAGCAAAAGATCAAACAGTGCAGAGACTTTGTTTGCCTGTTATAGAGTCCCTGGGTTAGAAATCATGGTAGGGGGTGGGCCTGGATTCTTCTGACAACAACTGGTAAATGGGAAGGGCATTGGAGATGCCAGCAAGCCAGTGGGTCTAGAGGGACTTTGAGTTTCTTGGAAGGGAAGGACTTTAGTGACCTGGTTGGAGAACCAAGCCACAAAGAGATGGATCTGAGAATGTGTGGGGCTAAAGAGTGAGACAGGATGGGGGAAGACACTACTGGAGGGAAAGCACAAGTCTGGTAGAACAAATTCCTAGGGTGGCCAGCAGGAAGTGCTCCTAGCAGTTGGTAATAAGCCTGAAGGGCGTGTGTGTGTGCACGTGCGCATATAAGCAATATAATTTAATTGAGAACTTGGTGTATAGAACAGTTCTTCAAATACCTAAAATAGCCCTAGGCTGTTTTGCCGTCTAAAATAATACACTACCAGCCACACACATATATTTCAGAGCATCAGAGTTATATATTTATTTAATACTGAGAAATCATAGATTTTTTTTCTAGGTAGCCATTTGAATATTAAATGCATCAAGCAGTATCATCTTAAAAAGCATTTGAATGTTTCATGTAACCCTATGTGGAGGGTGGAGGGGAAGAAATTGGCTATTGCCTAGCAACCAATAATTTAGGCAGGCAGCCTTAATTGGTATCAAGCTTGAAATTTTAACATTGGCTTCAACCTCTGTCTGACCCTCCAAGTATCAACTAGTTGGCTGGAACATAAATACATCATTTGATATTGATATTGATAATGCTCTGTTGCTTAAGGGCTGATAGCACAGACCTTATAAGGAATGTTTGGTTTATTTGATTGGTTTAATCAATGTTGTAATTCCTAATTCAATCAAAAGAAAGCAGGTTCCATATTTTATGCTTTTGCTTATATCAGTTTAGTTAATAAAACTGGAAATATGTGTTCCACAGATTTTTTCCCCAGATGCTGAGGTTACAGACCTGAGTATACAGAGAAATTAAATACAATTCTATGATCCAGCCATGGCCCCTCTATAGACCTACTCAGTAATCCTTCCGTAACTAGTGCCTTTAAGAGTAAGCTTTAGAGGAAAGTTGATTTATGTGTTGATCATATCTTGCAATAAGCAGCATGAACTCCAGAACAATTGAGGGTCTATCATGATACATATCAGCTAGTCAACCAGCAGGCTGACCAGTTCCTGATAATAAGCTTATACTCTTCATTCATATGTATTATCCTGTGAATAGGATCACTGAAGTGCTTAATATGACACTTATGAAAGCCCTGAATTGAACACTGGCTAAATTAACTGGTCAGTAAACTTAATCAATGTGGGCCAAAGTGGTCTGAAGAAGGTCTGACCTCATATATCTGGGTCTGTCTTACGCTCTGGAGGTCATCTAAAAGTGCAATTCTCATGCACAAGAATATTCCCACTCTCAGGCACAATGCTTCAGGAAAAACTGTAACTCTCTTCCTCTGCATATAGCCTGCATCAGTATCATTGCCCTGGGCTCCTGGATTGCATACACTTAGCAACCCCTTTCCTGCATTGTTCAGCTATAGCCCCCAGAAATACATGTAAACCCAGTGGCTAAAACACTAAGAAGAATGAAGCTCTCTGGTGTCTGTATGGGAGAAATATCCACCAATGGCCAGCTTCATTTATGTGAATTATGCTTATCTATAATTCAAACTAGTGAATGTTGTTGTTCGGAATGGAATTTATTTTCATGTACAAATGCTTTAATAGATTATCATTCCTGCATTCAAAATAAGAGCATAGAATTGTACATGACCTGGCATAAATGGTGTCACTATCCATTTTTGAGAACTGGTCTTTGGCTGGGTAATAAATCTCAGGCTCAGAAGAAAAGCATAAGGGGTTCTGTCCTGAAAGATAAAGAATTCAATCACAAGGTGTTTCTCCAATGGCCTGGTCAAAAATTTATATAACTAAACTAGTAGGAGCAGGACTGATTCTCTGAAGTTGAGACCAGGTGGAACAGTTCTCAGGACCTGATCAAGCCACTGGAGGAGAGTCACTTGATTATACAGGAACCAACTTGACTTTTGAGATTTTATGGTGATTGGGTTTGTAGAGCGAGATAATTTTTGGATCTCCATTTGGATCTTTTGTGATAGGGATCATAAGGGCTAACCAAGCTCTTCACATAGCAATTTTGGCAAGATTATTAGTTCTGGTAGAATCATTATGTATGAAGAAAGCCTGAACCTTTCTGATATGTGGAAAAGTTAAAACAATAAGTTAAATCTGCAGTATGTAGTGTATAAAAGAACAGAAGGAGTGTACAAAATTAACATAGCTTAATATTACTGATCCCATTCTCTTAAGTCAGGTTTTATCAATATGCACAAAAATCAGTTGTAACACTTCTAGTTATCTGATGTGGTTTTGAATTTAGATTTTATTCTACTATTATAGTTATATCACTGCTCTCAGGCACACCCCCTCCCTGTCCTATGAGACAGTATGAAGGAAGTTATGTTGCATGCTGCTCAAGTGCATATCCAAAGCCAGGTCCAGTAGTAGTGGGTCTAAGGTCATACAGATAGATGAACAGCATTTTTTTCACACTTAGAATGAAGCCCAAGATGAAATTCTGAGAACAGGGGTGCTGAAAGACCAAGTACAGCAGATGACTTTGGGGAGGAGGGTAGATACCATGACCAGCCAGATACTCCCTCCTCCTACTGACCCACCATCTGCCTGGGCAGCATGCAGGACAACAGTTCAACACAAGCCTGTTGTGTCCTCCAAGGGTACATCTAGACTACAGAGTTTTGTCGACAGAAGTTTTGTTGACAGTATCTATCAACAAATCTTCTGTCGACAAAGAGCGTCTAGACACATTCAGTTCTGTCGACAAAGCAAGCTGCTTTGTCGACAAAACCCTGTAGTCTAGACACAACCCTACATGCAATAACACCTTCTGTCGACAGAACTCTGTCAACAAAAGGTGTTATGCCTCGTAAAATGAGGTTTACCAGCGTCGACAAAACTGCTGAGTTCTGTCGACGTTATGTCGACAGAACTCAGCGGTAGTGTAGATGCAGGTATAGTTTTGTCGACAAAAGTCCACTTTTGTTGACAAAACTCTGTAGTCTAGACACACCCCAAGATATTCTCCTGAATAGCAGCCCTGTTGAACTTTTCTTGAAAGACTTGGAGTGCCTGTCCCACCTTCTAGGTCTGGGAGGCCCACTGAGCCTTTTGCACCTGGATCATATGAAAATAACCATGACAATGTACTGCCTAGGCAGAAAGAATTAATGGAGGTACAGGTTACGCCAAATGAGCTCATGGTGCATGGAGGATAAAAAGTATTTTTTGCTTTGAGACACAGTATAGGCAGACTGCAGTTGTCGCTGTTGTGGTTAAATAGCAGATAGCAGTAACACAAAAGTTAAACACTCATATTACCATTCATGAAGGTTAATGTTATGAGTTGATGAGGAACTGTTGTGGAATGAGTTGTAGTTATAGTAGAATACAGAGTGTAACCACATGGGTTCTTTTGACTGAGAAAGAGTTGCATTTTGCACTTACTCTCATGCCCTCTAATGAAGTGACTGAAAAGGCTAGGTACTGATCAGATGAAAGAGGCATGGGGTGACACTGGCCACAGCAGAGAACCATCATGTTCACTGAGTAGGTCCAATGTCTACTGAAGTAGGCATTTAGCTATCTGCTGTGGTCTTGGAAATCAATATGAATAACCTGTCACAGCTCCCAGGACTAATGGGAAATTTGCTAGGTTCACTCAGAGGAATAGGAGGGATTTCAAGATTGCAGTTACTTTTTTCCTTCTAATTCCACATACCTGCAAAAAAGTGTGTTGTGTATCAACATGGAAGTTCCTAAAATACATTTCTAAAAGCAGCTTTGGAACAAAAAACAAGATAAAGTTTTAAAGTTGTACTGTACAGTGGCATAACTATTTCCCAGCTCTCATGACAAATAACAATGCCTAACATGGGATGGATGGATTGTTCAGAAATCCTAATTTCTTTGCCTGCTGATTGAAAGAAAATTAGTCATTAACTACTCAGCTGTCTATTAAGAACATTTCCAGCAATGCAAAATATGTAGATGAAATCCTAGGGTGCAAAGAATAATTGTTTTAAATACTCATAGTGTATAGTTTCAACAAATGTTAGGCCATTTTGGTTTATTAAATCCCTTGTGGACTAGCTGTCTTGCTGTGCACAAGTGCTTATTTTCAAAAATAGGCACTTGCACAGCACAGCTGGAGACCAAATAGAAAAAGGACTTTAAAGTCCCAAATAAGCTCAATTTTCTTGCCTATAGCTTTGTGAACATTTATGACAATCACTGGCTTGATTGTTGGATTTTGTATGAATTCTGATGTAGTTACACCATGTGAAATATGGCTATGTGAATGTGATTTATAATAAGACAAGATTATTTTTCCCCATTACCGGGGTTAACAGGATTTGTTAGAAAGTAAATTGCTGTGGTTGATTAAAGCATGTTAAGGGTCACATTGGGGATAAAAATGAAGGCCGTATTTGCTATTAATTTTGAGATGATTCTAGGCTTTATACCAAAAATGGCTTTATTAAAGTTTTATTATAACCCATATTAAATCTTAGATGATACTGGAGCTGATTTAATATGGGTTATAATAAGCTTCCCACATGACCCTGTGTAAATCAAGAATTGGGTTTCCCTTTCTACAGCAATACAAAAAGTACATGGGCTTCATAAACTTTCTTCGAAATGGGATGCAAAGAATGGAGGAGACATGTAGTAGGCTACTTTAATCAGGTGAACGTGATCATCCTGTTAAGAATTTCCGAGCTGTCTCATTTTCATTCATGATGAAGAAATCTGATATAAATACTTTACAAATTTGGATCACTATTCTAATGTGTTCCACTTGTTATACTTTGCCCCCCACCCAATCCACAACTCCTTTCTCTCTCATAGGGCTGCTTCCCTTAATAGGTTGCTCTCTTCTTCTGCAAGTGAGAACTCTTGTGTGGTGGGACTTTGTAATGCTACCATTAATTCTTCCCTGCTATGGCTCCGTTCAGTATTCCCCATATTCTGGTATTTGGCTGTCAGTTGTCTTAATATTAATCCTAAGAATTAGGTGCAGGGATAGCTCTCACACCCAAATGACCTGATACAGAAAATAAGGATCAGATTGTTCGCCAACAAAGCCTGGACTAGGTTCAAGCATAGGATTGTCTCCTCCATAAGCAAACAACAAATGTCCTTAGTAGTTTGACTTCGAACAAGTGACCAGAGACTGAACAAAAAATTCAATATTTAATAGTGTGCAGTCTCAAAAATGGGAAAAACCCTAAACCTCTTTCTTAGGATAAATTAGCATGTCTACAGAAAGCTGGACTTAGAGGTAGTAAACACTTTTCTAGAATTTATAAATACAGACATTCCCCTGGAATGGTAGGGGATAAGCTAGAAATTAAAAGTAGTGCTCGCTAAAGATTTTTAGGCCCATCTATGAAGGGTACATTGGCACCAAGTGTGAGACTTAGGCTTCAAGTCCTAGTTTTGACTTCACTGTGATGCACAAAATGCCCACTGAATCCTCTAGAAATCTGAGCTCACTAAGGCCTAGTCTACCCTAGACCAAACAGGTCGGTTTAAGGTGTGCCATTCAGCTAGACAAAATGCATAGCTGGATTTGTCTTACCTTAAGCTGAGCCACCACAGCATCTACACTGCAGAAGGCTGATGGGAGCACATGCTCCGGTCAGCTTCCCTTACTCCTCATAGAATGAGGAGGACAGGATGCCAGTGGAGGCTGCCCTCAGAGTTCAATTTGGGAGTCTACACTAGACCTCTCTGGATCTATGTGTTCAAAATAAAAGTTTTCTAAGTACCTATGTTTCACTCTCTGAACAACTACATCTCTGGTTATTGATTCTCCCCACTTAAATCCCAGAACAATTCACAAATTAGGAAAGTTAGGCTTTCAATTGCCTAACAAATAAACGTGTGAGGTGTGATCAGGTAGATGTACTCAGAGGTACCTATTGGATTGCATTTCATTCAAATCTGACCTGTGATGATAGCATCTGTGTCACATTATAACCTTTTACCTGCATGGCCTCAGTTTGAGTATTGTGTCCAGTTCTGGGCACCACATTTCAAGAAAGATGTGGAGAAATTGGAGGAGGTCCAGAAAAGAGCAACAAGAATGATTAAAGGTCTAGAGAACATGACTTATGAAAGAAGACTGAAAGAATTGGGCTTGTTTAGTTTGGAAAAAAGAAGATTGAGAGGGGACATGATAGTGGTTTTCATGTATCTAAAAGGATGTCACAAGGCGGAGGGAGCAAAATTATTCTTCCTGGCCTCTGAGGATAGAACAAGAAGCAATGAGCTTAAACTGCAGCAAGGGAGGTTTAGTTGGACATTAGGGAAAACTTCCTAACTGTCAGGGTGGTTAAACACTAGAATAAATTGCCTAGGGAGGTTGTGGAATCTCCATCTCTGGAGATATTTAAGAGTAGGTGTGGGGGATCCCGTCCCACCCCCCCTTCTCCTATGCTACCTTGACGCGCTCCTAAGTGGCCAGTTGGCTGCAGTACACAAAGTTTGTTCCGCTGGGGTATGCGGGGTGGGGGGACTGGGCCCACCCTCACTCCCAGACCCCAGCCCAGGGCCCTAAGGACAGTGTCGCCAGGATCTGTCCCACTGGGGGGGGGTCTACCCCCGAAACCCACTGGTGCGCCGGCTCCTCGCCCTGCCCTGGGCTACTTCCACCCCGCCTATGACTCCCTACTCTTCTCTCGTCTTCCTGCCTGTCCCTCGCCCCCCTTCCCCTGCCTCTCCTGCTCCTTGGCGTTTATTCCTCCTCGCCCCCCCCCTACATCCGCCTCCGTCCCTTACTTCACTTCCGGCTGCCATTTCCCCGCGGCCCTGCGTCTGACATTGCCTAGCAACGTCTGCTGACCCGCTGCTCAGCTGACGCGCGGCCGCGCTACACGGCCGGCACACGCGTAGCCCCCGTCGTGCGGCCCCCATCAATGAGAGGGCAATCGCCGGGTCAGTGTGGGGTGGGCCCGTTTCGGGGGGGTAGGTGGGCCCCACCCCGTCACACACCTTCCCCCTTACATCCTGCCCTTGTCCCTTCTGGCTTCCTTGATCCTCTGTCATGTTTCTTGAAAAGAAATCTGCATTTCCGTTGGCCTTCCCTGCTCGGTGGCTTATCTCGAACTGATATGGCTGTAACGCCAGATACCAATGCATAATCCGTGCGTTGGAATCCTTCATGGCCTGGAGCCAACGCAGCGGGGCATGGTCCGTCACCACCGTGAACGGGTTACCTAGAAGGTAATAGCGCAACAGGTTAACGGCCCATTTTACCGCCAATGCCTCCTTCTCTATAGTGGAATAATTCTGTTCCCTTGGCATGAGCTTGCGGCTGATGTACACGATGGGGTGCTCCTCCCCCCCTCCCCTTGCGAGAGCACTGCCCCGAGGCCCACCTCTGAAGCATCCGTCTGCAGAATAAAAGGCCTCGAGAAGTCGGGTTGAGCCAACACCGGCGCCTGGGTAAGGTGTTGCTTCAGATCTCTAAAGGCCCTCTCACACCGGGAGTCCCACCTTACCCTCTTGGGTGCCGCATCTCGTGTCAAGTCCATCAATGGGGCTGCCACCGTAGCGAAGTCCGGCACGAACTGGCGGTAGTAGCTGGCCAGCCCTAAAAATTGTCGCACCTGCCGCTTGGTGTTCAGCGCAGGATAGTCTCGTAGGGCCTCAATCTTAGACACCTGGGGGCGGATCTTACCTTTGCCCACCGTATACCCCAGATAGGAGACCTCCTGCTGCCCAAAATGGCATTTAGACGGGTTTGCCATTAGCCCCGCCTCCCGCAACGAGGTCAGAACCGCCCTTACCCACTTTACATGCTCGGGCCAGGTCTGGCTGTATATCACTATGTCGTCTATATAGGCAGCAGCATAATCTTCATGGGGTCGTAGCACCCGGTCCATTAGATGTTGGAAAGTGGCTGTGGCTCCTTGAAGCCCAAATGGCATTTTTACGAACTGGTAAAGGCCGAAGGGTGTTGAAAAGGCCGTCTTCTCTCGCGACTTGTGCGACAGTGGTATTTGCCAATACCTTTTGGCTAAATCGAGGGTAGACAAATACCTGGCTTTCCCAAGCCACTCCAATAGCTCATCCATGCGGGGCATGGGATACGCATCAAATTGCGACACCGCGTTGACTTTGCGGAAATCGATGCAGAACCGGACGGAGCCATCCGACTTGGGCACCAGCACGATGGGGCTCCTCTAGGCGCTATGGGACTCTTCCACTACGCCCCACTGCAACATTTTGTCCACCTCCTCCCGAACCGTCGGCCACAGCTTCCTTGGCAGGGGCCTCACCGGGTCGCGGATCGTGCAGCCGGCTTCGGTCGTGATGTGATGGCATGCCACAGTCGTGTGTCCGGGTACATCTGGCAACACCTGCGGGAACTCATTCAGGAGGCTTCGGATCTCCCCCCGTTGGGCCTCCGTCAATTCCACTCCCACCTGGAACTCCACCGCCCCCCCCCTCGAGTCCCCCTAGGCCCTCCTGCACCCACCATTCCTTTAGGAGGTTCACATGATAAATATTGGTCGTTTTCCTCCTTCCTGGCATTCGCACTTCGTAGTTTACGTCCCCTACCCTATGGACGATTTCAAAGGGCCCCTGCCACCGGGCTAATAGTTTAGACGACTGCTCGGGTAGCAGCAGGAGTACCCTAACCCCGTGGCTGGAAGACTCGTAGCCTCGCCCTGCGGTCGTAGTACCGGGCCTGTTGCTCCTGCGCGTCGAGGAGGTTTTGCTTGGCGAACTCCCCCACCCGTTGTAGCCTCTCTCTCAGCTTGAGGATATAGGGTACCGACCCGGCCGTCTGTGTCACCTGGTCCTCCCAGGTCTCCCGAATCACATCCAAACTCCCCCTGGGCTGTCGCCTGTATAAGAGTTCGAAAGGGGAGAACCCGGTAGAGGCTTGCGGCACTTCCCTGACGGCGAACATTAGGGCCGGGAGGGCTCGGTCCCACCCGCTGGGATCCTCCTGGGCAAATTTCTTAAGCATATCTTTGAGGGTGCGATTAAATCTCTCCACTAAGCCATCCGTCTGAGGGTGGTACACGGATGTCCTCAGTGCTTTGACTCGGAACAGCCGGCACAGCTCCTTCATGAGGTTGGACGTGAAATTCGTACCTTGGTCGGTCAGGATTTCTGCTGGCAAACCCACTCGCGCAAATATCTTCACCAGTTCTTCTGCAACCATCGAGGCAGTGGTATTCCGCAGCGGCACGGCCTCCGGGTAGCGGGTTGCATAGTCTATCACTACTAAGATATATGAAAACCAGTTCCTTGTCAGTTCCAAGGGCCCCACCAGGTCCATTGCTATCCTCTGGAAGGGAACCTCTATTACGGGGAGGGGTACTAAGGGTGCCTGTGGGACCTGCCCGGGCTTGACCTTCTGACATTCCGGGCAGGATTCACAGAAGTCCCGAGTGGCTCAGTAGATACCTCTGAAGTAAAACCTCTGAAGGAGGTGGCTAATCATCTTTTCATAACCCAGGTGCCCGGCCCAAGGGTTACTATGGGCTAGCCTTAGTAGCTGCCGATGGTGCTGCGCCGGCACCAATAACTGGGTGATAACCTCTCCCTGTTCCTTCCCCTCCATCACCCTATACAGCCGGTCACCCTGGATCTCAAATCGGGGGAACATTTGTGCTGTCCTCTGCCCGTCTGCTTCCCCCGCATTCCTAGCGGCTTGGTCCCAGGCCTGCTGCAGCAGGGGATCCTCCCTCTGCTCCCTCATAAAGTCCGGCGAGATCCCGTCTCCTTCCCCAACACCCCCTGAGGCCGCTTTGAGGTCGGCGGCTAACACCACCTTCCCCCCTCCCCGCCCCGGCCATTCTCGTAGGGCCTGCTCAAATCCCTTCCAGTTGCACCCTAGCAGGACGGGGTATATCAATCCAGGCACGAGGGCCACATAAATCCAACCTTCCTGGGCCCCATCCCTGAGGTGCACCCAGGCTGTGGGGTAGGCCTCCACGGGCCCGTGTACACACTCAACGTGGACCGGGGGTCCCCGTGGGCCCGTTTCCCCCACCAGGTCAGCCCGCACCAGGGTCTGCCCGCACCCTGAATCCACCAGAGCCGTGACTTGCCGGCCCTCCACCTCAACTTCCCGTAGAATCTTACCCTGGTCCCCTACCTCCCCCGTAACCGCTTGGCTCATTACCTGACCATATGAGCAGTCCATAAATGGTCAGTCTCTTTTGAAGTGCCCTTCTTGTCCGCACTGATAGCATGCTCCGGTTGGCCTCCGGGCCGGGGTGGGGTTGTCTGAGCACCCCTCCCGGGGCAGAGGTCGAGGGATGGGTTCTGTTGTCATTGGCCGATTCCATACGGGCACTAGCTGTCTTCCGTGGTTCCTGTTGGGACTAGGAGGGTTCCCCCTACCGCTTTCTCCCCGAGCCGGGGGGTCACCTGCGCGGCGCCTCTACCGCCCCCGCTATGAGGGTCCTTCCATCCCCCGCTGCCCCCTTCACTCCCTTCGGCGGCCATATAATCTTCCACTAGGGTCACCGCCTCCCCTAACGAAGTGGGATGATGGCGGCAAACCCAGCACTGACTCTCCCCCGGTAGGATGTTCGCGAATTGCTCCAATACCACTTTCTCAGCCACCTGGGGCCCCGTCTGCTGTTCTGGTTCCAGCCAGCGCCACCCGGCCTCCCTTAGCCTTTGGGCGACTGCTTGGGGCTGGGCCCCGTGGGGGTACTTCTCTTGCCTGAACCTCTGCCGGTACGATTCTGGGGTGACCCCCAGCTGGTCCAGTATCGCTTCTTTTACTTTAAAATAATGTAGGGCTTCCCGAGGATCTAGACTCCGGTAGGCCAACTGGGCAGGACCCATCAGATACGGAGCTAGGATCGTTGCCCAGTGTTGCTCTGGCCACATGGCGGCCATGGCCACCCTCTCAAAAGTAACTAGGAACGCCTCCGGATCATCTAGGGGCCCCATCTTGGCTAATCGGACCGGTAGCTGCGCCAGGGCCCCCCCCTCCGCCATATCACCCCCCAGCCCTAGGGGCTGTCCCCTTTCCAACCCTCCCCATTGTCTTACCCAGTGTTCCTGGTTAGCTTTATATTGTTCCGTGACCTCTGTGAGGAGTTGCCTCTACTGGTCCTGGTGCTGGGCCGCGAGTTGCTGGAGGAGGGCCGTTTGTTGCTGATGTTGTTGCCTCTGGTTTTCGGTTAGCCACTTAAACATCTCCATGGCCTCCATATTCCGTTCGGTTGAGGGGGCTGGTGACACCCCTCCGTCCCCCTTTACCACCTCCTCCTCTGTCAGTCTTTTCCTTTTCCTCTCTTCCATGGTGGGGCGCTATCGGATACCTCTCCCGTAGCGACGACCCCCACCCAAAAAGACCCACACAAAGAAAAAAAAACACGCCCCTGTCCTCCCCCCTTTTTTTTTAGCTACACCCAGTGGGGTTCACCGTACCCACATTCTCCACCACGTGTGGGGGATCCCGTCCCACCTCCCCTTCTCCTATGCTACCTTGACGCGCTCCTAAGTGGCCAATTGGCCGCAGTACGCAAAGTTTGTTCCGCTGGGGTATGCGGGGTGGGGGGTCTGGGCCCACCCTCACTCCCAGACCCCAGCCCAGGGCCCTAAGGACAGTGTCGCCAGGATCTGTCCCACCGGGGCGGGGTCTACCCCTGAAACCCGCCAGTGCGCCGGCTCCTCGCCCTGCCCTGGGCTACTTCCACCCCTCCTATGACTCCCTACTCTTCTCTCGTCTTCCCTCGCCCCCCTTCCCCTGCCTCTCCTGTTCCTCGGCGTTTATTCCTCCTCGCCCCCCCCCCTACGTCCACCTCCGTCCCTTACGTCACTTCCGGCCGCCATTTCCTCGCGGCCCTGCGTCTGACGTTGCCTAGCAACGTCTGCTGACCCACTGCTTAGCTGCCGCGCGGCCGCGCTACACGGCCGGCACGCGCGTAGCCCCCGTCGTGCGGCCCCCATCAATGAGAGGGCAATCGCCGGGTCAGTGCGGGGTGGGCCCGTTTCGGGGGGGGTAGGCGGGCCCCACCCCGTCACAGTAGGTTAGATAAATGTCTATCAGGGATGGTCTAGACGGTATTGGGTCCTGCCATGAGGGCAGGGAACCGGACTCGATGACCTCTCAAGGTCCCTTCCAGTCCTATGGTTCTATTGTTAGAGCACTTATCTGGGTTGTGGGGACCCAAGTTCAATTCCCACCCCCTGGCTGGAGGGGCGGAGAAAGGATTTGAAGAAGGATCTCCCAAATCTCAGAAGGTTACCCAAGCTGCTTGACTACTTTTCCTCTCTCTATCTGGCTCAATGACTAGTTAATTATTTATCCACAGTGGAACAGTCATTAGGCTGGAAACAGAGAGAAAGACTCAGTAGCCAGTGAAAACAATAAGGACTCCTGGGGCACCTTATGACTAACATTTATTTGGGCGTAAACTTTTGTGGGCAAAAACAGATGCATCTGACAAAGTGGGGGTTTGCCCCTGAAAGTTTATGCCCAAATAATTCTATTAGTCATAAGGTGCCACAGGAGTCCTCACTGTTTTGCAGGTACAGTCTAGCATGGCTACTTCTCTGATAATCTGTAGTCAGTAGTTAGAGCTGTGGTCCTATACTTTAGAGACCTACATGTAAAGTGCTTTAAGGTTCACCATTGCAATGCAGAGTGCAGGATATAAATGTTTTGTACAGCAGGTAGGGAGGCATGGGTGGTGGATCAGAAGTATTGAAATCTTTGTAGACTAAACTAGGACAGCTTCCACTTTCATGGAACCACACAAATTAGCAATGAAAAGGACTCTTAGGTCACTTTGTCTGCTTCCTGCCAATGCCAGGCTGTTCCCTAATGTACACTTGGTTTTGACTGCTCTCTCACATCTAGCTGGAAATGATTTAAGTGACAGAGCTCTCATCTCTTCCTTTGGGAGATAATTGATCTCACTGTGAGAAAATTACTTCTTGAAGTACAGGAAGTGGTGCTTAGAATGTGACCCGGTAACTAGTAGAGATTTGCATAAAACTTTGCACTGAAAGCAAAGCTGATTAATGTAGTTATGCAAATTCACTAGCAATTTTACCTGTTTGCTTCATGTTCACAGGGAGCTGAAAGCCAACAGATAAATTTGGCTTGCTCTGTTACCTTGTGTGGTCTAAATATGTCTCCTTACTCCAGTCAGGAACCTTCCTTTTTACAATGGGGCAGAGGCTCCATGTCATTGAGGTCGCAGAGGTGTGCGTCCCTCCATTTAGATTCCCTGCTGGGATTGGCAATTGCATGCTGTTAAATTTGGAACTTAACTAGAGTCTCATATAAAGAAAAGAACAAATCCTGCTTCAAGTCAGTGACAATCCTTTATAGAAAAGTCCTACAGAATTTAAAAGGGCTTAAGTCCAATAGGGTCCTATAGAAATCATTCTGAAATACAGATCTATAATTCTATATTAAATTCTAGCTACTGAATTTATTGAAGGGTTTGAAAACTCTGTGGAATGATTCTATATTAGAAATTCTCCCTGGCCATTACATATGTGGATCTTCATGTGTGGGGGCCAAGGTATTTAGAGGATTTGGGGAACCTTTTCTCCATATCACAGCCCTTATACAGCCCTGGGAGAGGGGAGAAATTCCAGTGCACAGGAATGGAAGAAAATATTTGAGTTCCCATCGAGGTTTCTTTCATCGAACCCTGGAAAAAGCAGTCCTGGCTGTATAGAGTAACTGCTATTTTGTGGCTGCAGTAACTAAAAGCCATCCTCCATTCTGGAAGGTCATATTTTGAGCTGTAAAGAACACCAGGTGATGGTTGCTGTTGTGATAGAGTTTTATGTGACATTTTATTAAAATAATTTTGTGTTAAATACAAGAAGCTTAATCAAGAAGTTCATGCTGACTTTATACAAGAAAATAAGTTTTGTTTGAATACATTATTCTGTATATGACTTTTCCTCAGCATTAGTGGGTATGACACCCCACTCCCAGCTACTAGTCAAGTTACTAGTCAAGTTACTAGTCTGAGAGCTGGACTGAGAAGCATTGTTTTGTCTTTAAGTGCTTTCATTCCATTTGGACACTTACTGTCTTATTCAGAGTTTGATTGCTTTCCAGTTGTTTAGAAACCTATATCAAATACTCCTGTTTTTATGCTTATGAAATCCATGAGTCACCTGCTTCCTACAAGGCTTTATTTAGTACAGAAATGCAGGGTCCAGTTTTTTATAAAACCAGCAGAAGTCCCCAAATCATAAAACAGAAAAGTGAGACAGGAGAAGTAAAACTATCTTAAAAATCAGTCACTCTATGGCTATAACGACTATTAGGTTTCAAAGCTGCCTGTCTTACTGGAGATTGATCTGGTCCTGTAAGCAGTGACATACAGATTTATTAGATGAATGATGATGACATTGTTTCAATGCATTTTAAATTTTGGGTTAAAATAGTATTTCCGTAATTAACTATTTATGGTTTTTCCATCAAACTCTCATGATCACATCATTTACATCCTCTCTGTGCAGAAAATGGACAGTAAGGTAATCTGCCTATGGTTTCATCCTTATCTATATGGGACTGTGCTTGAGTCATAAAGAGAAGTCCTGTGGGGGTATCATTCCACTTGGAGTGACTGACATCAACTAACCTTGAATGTATGTAAGTCCTTTAATGCATATTTGAGAAATGGCAGATTGCCAAATGCAGCAAGCAAGTCTTCAGCATAATTCTTTGCAGATAGGAAAAGCATTTAGTCAATGTAATGTGTACTTTCAGCATGCTTTGCTTACACATCACAGCTCTGCATCAATAGTCCCTTGTTATGTGATGCCCCTGTGCAAAATCTCGGGATCAGTGGGAAGTTGGTCTGTTATTTTGAACAGTCTCTGTCTTCTCCAAATTATACCAATTACAAATTGGCCTTAACACAAACCATGATTCAATATTGAGACAGAACTCAATGTACAGTATTATATCTCACAAAACAAAGCCTGGTGGAATGCAAACAGTATTTGTCTGAGAAGTTAAAAATTCAGGTGCCAATTTCAGTACATTGGAGCTTGACAGAGTATATGATGGATTTTTGTTTAGTCCTTTGAGAAATCAGTTCAGAAGATCAACTCTGATGCTTGTATTTCTGTTATGACAGCAGCTATTGGGGCTTTACGTGCACCTCAGCAGCTGGATGCTTTTACACTGCCACTTAACACATGAGAAAAACATAAGCTCTATATCCAATCAAGTGAGTGATGCTGATTCTGAGAAGTCTGCTTGTGTGTTGGATTTTTGAGTCAATCTATTCGTGTTCAGCTCTGAATTGTAACAGGATACTTTCAAAGCTGCAGTATATGGTTGTTGAAGAATACCAGAAAAAGAAAATCAGTAGTACAGGTGATGAAAGAAAACCTGATGTGGCATCCAATTAAGAAAAATAATTCTGAATCTTCAAGTGTGTGCAGCTGCTAGGAAAACACTGAGACAGACACATCAGTATACTTCACTGAGCTCACCACTCTGGTGTCAGAACACAATGTCAAATAAGGGAATATAGGATTTTCACCTCTTGTAGGCATGGCTCTTTTTTTTCTCTCAAGTTCCACCCTGTACGGTAGGTTCATCAGGAAGAGAAGATGTTCACCTGAATTAAAAATGTGATGTCTTGGAATAGATGCAGTTTGTCTCCTCTTCTCCAATTTACCCTCCTCAATGAAACTCAAAACTCAAAACAAACACCATCCACCGTATGCTATTAGAGCACAGAAAATAGTGAGGGAAATCTTTCTCCCTTAATGTTGGATTGAATTGAAAAGCAAAATATGATTTGGCTGTTTGCCACTTTAAAGGTATGGGTCACTCCCCCTGCTTCATTTCAGCCAGATGCGGCACTTAGGTGTGCCTCCTCTTAATTTCTCCAACTTTTAGTTGCAATAGGTTCACTTTAATAACACTAGGTAAAAAAAAAAAAAAAAAAAAAAAAAGCCAGTGCCCACAAACAAAAGAGCATGTCCTCTTTTAATAATGTTTCTGGCCATAAGAAATTACATTAAACAATTCATAAGGTCCTGACCTCTTCATTCTGGTTCAGAGCTTTCAAATGTTAAGATCACAAAACATAATCTTTGATGGTACGTTATTTTGCAACGCTGCTTTGTGAGCAGAATTATTTCAGAATAACTTGAGTTATTCCAAAATAACAAAGAGTGTGTCTGTACTATAAGTCTTTATTTTGACAAAATGTTGAGCTGGAGGACTTCTGACTCATGGTAACCCTCATTTCACAAGGAATAAGGGAAGTCAAAGGAAGAGTGTTCTTCCTTCAAATTCCTGCTGTGTAGACAGTGCCAAAAGCCAAAATAAGCTATTTTGACTTAAGCTAGACAGTTGACATAGCTCAAGTTGTGTGTAGATTAATTAGACTTAGCCCTGATGTGTAGACGTGCTCTGAATCAGGTTGTTTGTTTTCTAGTGTCTTTTCCCCTTTGAGTATTTTCCAATGGATCCTCACTTACTAGATCTCTGAGTATATTAAAGTTTATTTTTATAAAATCAGTTTCCCTTAATCTGTTCACTTCTTTTCCTTAAAATCATTAAGCTTATAATTTCATGATCACTCCTGCTTAAGTTGCTTTCCATCTTCAGATTCACAGCCAATATATCTCTATAGACTCTAATATAAAATGGCTGCCTTCCCATTCTTTTCCTCTATCGTTTGAAACTAGACGTTATCCCCAACACATTCAAGAATTTATTAGACTTTTTGTGTTTTTCCATATTAATTTTCTAGCTGATATCTGGTTAAAATTTCCCATTACCAACAGGTTTTGTGTTTTGGATAGTTCTGTTATTTGTTCTAAAAATGCCTTATCTCCCTCCTCCTGATTTGGTAGTTATAGAACTTCTGTTCCTTAATGTTGCCTTTTTCCTTTCCCTCCAACCCACATGCCTTCTTACTGTGTATTGCACCATGCAACCTATTCCCTTTTATCCTTTCCTGCCCTTTCTGAACCCCATGCCAATATTCTCCTTATGAGATTTACCCCCTCCTAGTCTTTGTGATACCAGGTGGGTCATCACTATGCTTGTGTACTATACATTTCTTCCTGTTCATTCCTGTACACAGAATCTAACATGTTGAGCCGATCTGTTGTTGCTCCTACAACTCTACTGTAATTTTCCATTTCCATCACTAATTCCAGCTGTCCATTTTTATTCTTGTGACATAAATCCCATTCAGTCTCTTTGGGGACCACTATATTCATTTTATGAATGGTTATGAATGATTGTTTTCTATGCTACAGGAAAAGATTCCTTTAGGAACTGAAAACAGTGGGCAATGATTCAGGTGAGTAATTGAGACTGCCCAGTTCTGGAAAGGCATTGGGGAGGCTTTTATACATTGGTTCAAATGAGACTTTTCACAGACTCAAACAAAGAAAGGGACTTTTGATATAAGGATTGAATTTAAACTGGAAGATTATGTCTAAACTGCAGGCTTCTTGCGCAAGAATGGCTGTTCTTGTGCAAAAACTTGAGGAGCGTCTACACTGTATGTGCGTTCTTGTGCAAGTAAATTTACAGTAAAGCATCAGAAGAGAGGGCTTCTTGCACAAAAATTATTCCTCTCCCCACGAGGAATAAGCCCTCTTGCACAAGAGCTCTTGCACAAGAGGGCAATGTGGATGGGCAACAGGGGTTTCTTGCACAAGAAACCCCTATGGCTAAAATGACCATCAGAGCTTTCTTGTGCAAGAGAGTGTCCACACTGCCATGAACGCGCTTGCGCAAAAGCACATCTCTTGCGCAAAAGCACATGGCACTGTGGACACATTCTTGCGCAAGATCTTTTGCACAAGAACTCTTGTGCAAAGCAGTTCTTGTGCAAGAATCCTGCAGTGTAGACATAGCCAATTAGTATTCTTTCTGATCAGCAAGCATACGTCATTTTATCAGTGGGCCCTAATCCTGATAAAGAGTGGGAAGGACTTGGACCTACTAGGCCAATGGATGATTTCAGGTGTGTAAAGTGTGTGTTTAAATTTGCATATTGTTTATATTGTTTTCTTTGTAATGCTTTAAACTTAAGAATAAATGTAATTGCCTAGGAAGAACAGATGGATTAATGGTAAATTATGTCTATCAAAGGCCTTGGTGAGAAAACAATGCACCTGCACTGGTCATTCCGCAGATCAGCTTGCTGGTCATGTTAGAGTATAAGGCGGGGTGAAACCTTGGGTGAGAAGGGACTGGACAGCCCTTGTCCCACTCCCTGTCTAGATACAGGAGGTGGCAGAAGTCCTAAGACCTGATGAGACACTCCTGAAGTGGCTTATGGAGGAAGGTGGTGATACTCATGCCGTTTACCTCCAAGCTGTTGGCTTTTGTCACATGGCCCTCAATTCCCTGGAAGCTAAATTTAATAAAATGCTGTGTTGGTTTATTTCTCATCTCCAAATTGTTATGCTACAAGAGTAAACAATAATGCATCCTTACATCTTAACAGTGAAATTATCAGACCATCTGCTTCTTTTCCAACAACAACTATTTAACTTGTGAATGTTCACTTTGGGAATATAGTTGCAAAACTTTCCTGAGTTCTGTGCCTTTATTGATCTATGTTATTTAAGGAAACACTTTGAAACCTAGTAGCCAGCCTGGTTAATTTTGTTGTGTTAATTTATTATCTATTTGGATTATGCTAACATCTTCAATCAAGATTAAGATTTCTGAAAGAACACAAAGTAAAACACAGTACCTGCTTCAAATACTTTGGACCCTGATCATTTCAGAATAATTCCAGGGATTGCTTCCATTTGTATTTTATTAAATAAAACAAAAGGTTTTAAATTTTACAAAAAAAGTCAACTGAGTGTTATAGTTCCCCTCTTTTCCATCATTAAGGTTTATTATGGGAGGGTCATTTGTACTGCCTTTTGACAAGTCACTGGAGCTGATCATATTTCAGGAATGGAAGTATGATAGCTTTAAAAAGCATACATCAACTGGTCACAATGAATATGTCAGGTGTGCATTCTGAAAGCAGAATATGGCAACAGATGTAATCACAGTGGAGCAGATATACCTTCTGGTCTTCTACTCAGATCTGGCAGAATTGGCTACTTCTTTCTGGAAGAGGGAAATTTAGAGAGAGAATCTTTCTCAATCTAAAGAATAGAACGATGTGTCTGCAAAAGATGTGGCTGGGTCCTGGAAATAAATTAATCCTTAAGATCTAATAGGAGAGAATAGCTTGTAGCACTGAAAAGCAGCAGAGTCATGAACTATTTTTTTCCAAAGATTTTCTGTATAATGGTTGAAGCAGTAGGAACAAGAAAGGTACTATTGCATTATTTGACTTATTTTGTACTTGAGATTCACATTCAGTTTTTACTTCCCTGGAAATTAAAATGATTAAATCACTAAAAGTAAAGCTAAGATTGTCACATATTGGAGGGCAAGGCCATGTAAGTTATGTGCAGTAATGTGGAATCTGAAGAAAACAACAATAAAGGTTAAGATCAGTCAGGGTCTGAGAATACAGCTCAGATAAATCTAGTCTGTGTGTTTTCTGATTAAATAAAAAGAGTGCATATTACCTCCTGTATGTATACTGAAAACTAGATGTTATTGTTAAAGATGAATTTTAAGTCTCTGAAGTAGGTCTTTATTTAAAGGGTGTCTCTATTATTTTTGAGGTTAAGGAAATTATAATTTGCTCCATTACCCTGAAAAGATGGATTTCCAACTTTGTGCATTTCACGGTTGTCTTCACAGAGTCCTAAATTGTGTTATTAAGTGAGATGGTGGGACCAGGAATAAATTATCAGGGACACATAGCAAGGGACAGATATCTATTGGAAAAATAATATGGCAAAATATTCAATAAATTCTTGATGTGTTGAAGACCACTTCTTATTTCAAAAGGTGTACTAAGAAGCAACAATTTTAGACTTGATTCTGATTAGCAAGGAGGAGTTGGTTGTGAATCTGAAGGTGGAAGTCAAATAGGTTGAAAGTGAAATGAAAGCTGATTCATGATTCTAAGGGCACATCTATGCAGTAGGGGTCAAGCCAAAATAAGCTACGCAATTTGAGCTACGTCAATTGTATAATGTAAGTCAAAATAGCTTAATTCGGCATTTGGCTCTGTCTACACAGGAGGAAGTCTAAGAAAGAGCACTCTTCCTTTGACATTCCTTACTCCTTCTAAAATGAGGATTGTAGGAGTTGGAGTAAGAAATCCTCCAGCTCGACACTATTTTGACATTGTCAAAATAACTGCTTGTAGTATAGAAGCGGATTATGTTATTTCAGAATAATGTCAGTTATTCCGAAATAACACTGTTGTGTAGATGTAACCTAAAGAAAGAAATGAATAGAAACCAGAGACTAAGAACAATAACAATACATTTAGAAAATCAAAGGCAGTGGTCCCCAACCTTTTGGAACTGCTGAGCACCCAGGGGTGAGGCTGCGTATGGGCCACGTGCCCAGGGGGCGGGACCCCCAATGCACCACATGCCCGGGGCCTGCGACCCCATGCACCGCACGCCCAGGCGTGGGGCTGCCCATTCACTGCGTGCCCGGAGGCGGGGCCACTCATGCACCCAGGACTGGCGCTGCACATGCACAGCGCACCCAGGACCGGCACCATGAATGCGCTGCGCGCCAGGGGACCACTGATCTAAGGGAAAAGGGAGTTCAGAGGAGCTGGCAGTTTCTCAGAGGTAATATTAAAAGGGACAACAACAAATATTCCAATATGAAGAAATGATATGAAGAACAGTAAGATATTTCACTATCAAATAGGAAGACATACTTAATGGGACATTGAAAGGGTCTATCCTTGGTCCAAAACTAGTCAATATTTTGGAGAAATGATCTGAAATCAACAAGAAGAAATTCATCAAAGACAGGAAAAATCAAACATGTAACTACAAAATGGGGAATAACTTGATAAATGATACTACTACAAAAGTACTATCTGGAAGTTATAGTTTATCACACTATGTAGGAGTAATACAGAGAGTAAATTTTAAACTTCATTCATTTCTCTTCATTTCCATGTATTTCTCCTTGTGTGTATCACAGTATGAATAATTTTTGTTTTTAAACATGGGTCTAATCTTCCATTGTAAATGGAGCATTGCAAACAGAAATGTAAGTTCGAATAGGGTGAATTTTCAAAACATTGCAACTAAGCCATTTGTATCCACATTTTTGTATCTGCAGAAATAGGTATCGGGGCAGCAACTAGATTTCAGGTACCAACCAGTTGGCCTGAGTTACATCTCATTCTGCATGTGGGGAAAATGCAGATGAAAATAGTGCTAGAAAAAAGATCATTTAAAATAGTGTTGGTATTGTTACAGTATTTGTGCATATTTGTTTATATTTTTTCATTCTTCTTCCATTTTATCCCTTTCCCACCTTAGTTGTATTTTTCCCTATGTAAGCGGGAGAATGGTCCCGCTATAGTGGGGAATTTTCCTGGATTCTATACCACCCTGGTGAAATGGACCAGCGAAAGGATCTGAGTCCCCACTCCCACGTCCTTTACCCCACGGCCTCCCTGATCCTGAGGGCTCCCCCTCCACTCTCCTGAGTAGCAGAGCCCTTGAAACCCCAACAAGGCTGGGCCCAGGTTTCCTGGGGCTTAATCCCCGACCTTGTAGTCACTAGGTGCAGGAGTTAGGGTGTCCCCACTCCGAGGTGCTCTCTCTATACTGCAGGCCTAATTGGCCCAGTGATCACTTCATAAGGTTCAAAGCAAATACAACTTATTAAACATCAACTGATTAAAGAGAATAGAATAAGAAAAAAATGAGAATGGTTAAATGAGAACACACAGCCCTGCTCTGTAGCACAGGGACATCAAAACAGCAGCCTGCAGAGTATAAGGACAGTCCACAGTCTCTTCCTTAGAGGCCCCTTAGAGGCCTTGCATGTGCTGAAGGGGGTGGGGGGGCTGCAGGCTGGACACGCTTTCTCTGGCAGTGACCACACAGCCTCAAGCTCTAAGTGGCCAGACCCCTCTCCCAGTCCAGAGCCTCTCCCCACACTTTGCAGTTCCCAGCTGCTCACCATATCCAGCTGCAGGGTGCTGCTTGGCCAGTCTCTAGCTTCTTGCGTTGCTTCTCTGTTCCTTTTGGCTCTCTGAGCACTGCCAGTCTGCTGCTCAACACAGGGTCTATGCTTCTTGAGCTGTGTGTGTCAGGCTCAGCTGCTGCAAAAACTGCCCCTCAGCACACAGCTTGCACTCCTTGGGCTGTCTCTCAGCTCTCTGTTCCTTTTGCAGGACTTCTCCTGCACACAGCTTGCACTCCTTGGGCTGTCTCTCAGCTCCCTGTTTTTGCAGGACTTCTTCTGCACACAGCTTGCACTCCTTGGGCAGTCTCTCAGCTCTCTGTTTGCTCAGAGAGAGCCAGAACAATCCCAGCTCACAGGGAGGATGGGGCCTGGCCTCTCCCCTTCCTCACTGGCCTGTCCAACCTGTCAATCAGGCTGAGCTGGAGTGTTGGCTGCTTTCCATTGTCTCTGGGGTCTGTCAGTCTCATGAACCCTTCCCCTTCTGAAACTGGGAGCTGGCAGTTTTAGTAAGGGGTAACAGTCCCCTTACACTATTTTACTCTCACCCCATTTCCAAATTTCCCTTCCCCTTCTGAAACTGGGAGCTGGCAGTTTTAGTAAGGGGTAACAGTCCCCTTACACTATTTTACTCTCACCCCATTTCCAAATTTTGGAAATGTTTCAAATTTGGTATTTTTCACCTTTCCTGAAATAACATCTGGTCTTGAGAGTTCTCAGATGCATGGTCAGTGGATATAATTGATTTTACACATCTGATGCTTGTATGTAAGATCTTACATCTTGGAACATGGATCTAGGTAACTCTCTGGTGGTCTTTCAGTCCATAAACCAAAGAAAATGTTTTTGAAAATGTATATACAATGTTTTCATCTTGTTTCAATTTTGTTTGCTGATTAGATTAAAATAGTATTAACTTGCCACAAACCAAGTGTCTGAAACTCTGAAACTTTTAAAGATAAGTGCCTATCAGAATGGATCTATTGAACTATGGAAAATGGCATTATCATTTGAAACTGAAGACCTATGGGAAGAGCAAAACTGATATGTTTTTTCTCTTTTATGTATTTATTACAAGATATAACAAGAAGTGGTGAGGTGGCATTGTATGATAAAATATTTACAAAGCCACCAAGCTATAACCCAATGAGTAATATTGTAGTTAAGAGCTTTTGTTTGTTTGTTTACAGATACAAAGGAGAACCCAGCAGAGCTATTTGATACAGACCACCAGGACCCGAGCAGAGTAAGATAGAAAAATCCTTGGATCTACACTAAAATTACTGTAAGTGTCTAGACTGTGTACTCAAAGGGAACTTTCGCTTTTGTTCTTAATAACTGTTGGTTAACAAATACAGCCAGAAATACATTGTTCATGTAGAAGATTGTTCTGATTCAAACAAGAGAAACTCCAGTCAGAGGCAAAATCAAAGGAAACAATAACTACTAAAGATGACTGCCAGAAAATGTAAAGAGATTAGAAGAAGAGGATACAAATGTCTTGAATATAGCAGATGGATTCACAGAATGCAGCAAGTTAGTGTGTTAGGGAAGAAAATTTGAGGAATTCATAACATGTGGGGCAAACTCCTGAATTGATTATTCAGAATTTACTCAGAGGGAAGAAAAAAAAAAGCCCTCCCAATGATGACATTGGGAGAAAGTATTAAAACATCAGGAAAAGGTTGTAGGAATACTACAACGTACTGTAAATAAGGGACAAAAGATTGTACTTCTTTTGAAGAAAAATGATGCAAGAACCAAGAAATGGCTAATGTGACTTTAAAGTGAGGATTAATACAATATTACACAGGATAAAGAAAATTTGAAAGGCAACCTAAAACAGGCTATAATATTGTCCCATCCTGCTGAAAAATCCATGACAGGGTTTTGTGGAAGGAAAACATCATGAGGTTCCTTTTGCTGAATTTTCTCCAGTTTCAGGAGCAGAAATCTCAGAGCCTACTGTTCTGAGTCTGTGGGTCCCCTGTCCAACTCTGTCTAGTACTAAATAGAGGGATTTCTAGATTCAGAACTATTTTGTCATTGACCCGGAAAGTACTCTTTGTTAAAAATGAACTTCTAGATAAATACAGCTTCCTCAGGGGATGTTTATTGTGTGGAAGAGGGAAGAACTTTTGGTTTAATACAACTTTCTGATTGGTTTATAGCTGTTGAGGATATATTCATTTGTTAAAATCTAATGTAGTATTCTGACTTGATGATACTATATCACAAATAAGGCTAGCATACTCACCATTTGTTTATTTTGATTTTGGTAGCCTATTTAATTATAAATATAACTCTGTAAGGCCTTGGAATTATTAAATTACTTAATGCCCCAGAGGAATGGGAAGAGAGACAGTTGGCAGCTCCTCTAGATATTTCAGAAAAAATAGTGCACAAGCTTTTATCTGTTAATAAACCTTCTCTACCTTTGCATCCCTTTTTAGAAATCTGGAGATACAGTGAAAACGCAAGGGATATTTCTTTTTCCATTACTTGACCAATATGGTACATACTAAGGGTTGTGCTGTACCGAAACATGGCAATAATTCATGAAGGGAAGGGAAACATTGCACAACGTAGCAATATCACTTGTGTAGTTCTTTGAACCACTGTTGTAGAATACTATAGTACTTTGTGGGTGCATCTAGACTGGCAAGATGTTGCACAAAAGTGACTGCTTTTGTGCAAAATCTTGCCGCCTGTCTATACTGGCCGTGAGTATTTGCGCAAGAACACTGACTTTGTACTGTACAAAATCAGTGGTTCTTGCATAAATACTTCGACAATCCCACTCAGGGATAAGCCCTCTTGTGCAAGTATTCTTGTGCAAGAGGGCCAGTGTAGACAGGCAAGTTAATTTCTTGCGCAAGAAATCACGATGGCTAAAATGGCCATTGGCGCTTTCTTGCGCAAGAGAGCATCTACACTGGCATGGATGATTTTGCGCAAAGGCACATGCCAGTATAGATGCTCTCTTGCACAAATACTTTTAACTGAGAAACTTTTCCGTTAAAAGTATTTGCGCAAAATCATGCCAGTCTAGACGCAGCCTGTTGCCTTATAATGACAGATTAAAATATGGCTAAAATGATTATGTGATTCTGAGTTTTGATGGATTTCACATGTCATTAAATCATTCCCATGGACTGTTCTGCCAAGAACAATCTGATCTGTGAAAGTGAAAAGGGGTTCAAGTTGTGACATGCTCAGCCACTGAAAAACAGCATTGTAGGGCATCTTTTATTGTGAAAATTTAGGTAACTCAGCCTAAATGCCTCAGGTGAATGGGTAATCTTCAGAACGCCAGTGGTACCTTAAGTAGTAGTTAGGTACCCAAATCTCTTTGTAAATCTAGATTATGGCTCCTGCCTCAACTTCAATCCACTAGAATCTGGTTGGTGTTGAAGAGATTTTGGATTAAGTAATTTGAGTCTTCCCCCTACCTTTTTTAGCTTTTTTCTGAAATAATTTGGCCAGCCATTGCACCTAATTCTTCCGTCTTGACTAAGATCAAGTGTCTCTAAATGGTTTTCACTTTCTCCTGTCTAATTGCCATTAGTCTACCATAAAACATTTTTTTTAGACTCAGGTTCAGGTCTTCCTGGGTCTAGTTGTTTTGACTGAAACTTTCCATTCAGTGTGTCTGCCTCAGACTGAAGTATGTAGTGTGTGTGGTTTTTAAATGTCAGTATGACAGTCCTATTTATTTTGAGTTTTCAGATCCCCTACTCATAACTCTAGTCATCTGAAGAAGTGGGCTGTGCCCACTAAAGCTCATGATACCAGCTACATGTTTTGTTAGTCTATTAAGTGCTACCAGACCATTTGTTTTTTTTCTGTAACAGACTAACTGAGCTACCCCCTGAAGCTCCTGTACTATTATGCTCACTGTTTTACAAGACTATGATACATTTTATATAAAGTATGCTTTGTGAGGTATCATTTGAAAAGTTATAATCTGAGTATTGTACTGATAACATTTGTATAAACATTGTAAATGTAAAAGTATATGTGTCTGCAGTATGCCATTTTACAGAGTAAAGAAAAGCAGGTGCAAACTATTTTTATTTCCAGAGACAGACTCACTGGCACTGTAGCCCGGTTCTAGAGCTATCACGGGTTTAAGCAGTTCCAGAGAGGTAGTTGTGTTAGTCTGTAACTTTAAAAACAATGAGCAGTATTGTGGCACCTTAGCCCTGGTCTACACTAGGGAGTTATCTCGAAATAACTCCCCTTATTTTGAAATAACAAGTGGAGCATCCACATTATCAAACCCATTATTTTGAAATAAGAGGCTGGTTACTTCAAAATAAAAACTTCTGTTTTAATGCCTATTTCAAAATCATTATTTCAAAATATCGGCAGCATGGATGCTCCACAGCTGCTATTTCGAAAGAACTATTCCCCAGAGTAATTCAAAGTAATTACTCCTCCCCCACCTTCCGCCATGCTTCCTGGGGCTCTAAGTCGAGATAGCATGTCCACATTAAGGGAACATGCCTTGGGCTAATTTTGTAGCTTCCCTGTAGTGTTGACACATTATTTCAAAAATAGTTATTTTGGGTGTTATTATTTTAAGTTATTTTGAAATAATTTCCTAGTGTAGAGATGCCCTTAGAGATGAACAAATTTATTAGGTCATGATCTTACATGAGTAAAACTCAGACTTTCTTTAGCAATGGGAAGATATAAACAAGAAATTTACAATTAATTACAGGACAATTCAAACCTCAAATTGAGGACAATTAAAATTTTTTTGTTGCCTACACACTTTCGGTAAGAATGAGAGGCAGTGACCTCCAGTTCACCGTTACTCCTCCCATCTCTCTGTTCATGACATTAATTCTCAGAGAACTGAAGTAAACTGGGAATGGTCCCAGGCTGAAAGGAGACAGTTTGTGAACTTTATTTCAGCATAATGTGAGGAAAAATGTTGCTTTTAAATTCACTTGGCTTGTTAATTTAGGTGTTTGCTTGTGTATTGCTCTTTTATTTTCTTCTGTAACCAATCCTGCTTCTATGAATCAATATGTGTAATCACTGGAACTCCTTCGTCTAGACTGGCATGATTTTCCGCAAATGCTTTTAACGGAAACGTTTCTCCGTTAAAAGCATTTGCGGAAAAGAGCATCTAGATTGGCATGGACTCTTTACCGCAAAAGCACTTTTTGCGGAAAAGCGTCCATGCCAATCTTGACGTGGTTTTGTGCAAGAAACCCCCGATCGCCATTTTCGCGATTGGGGCTTTTTTGCACAAAACAGTACCGCATTGTTTACACTGGCCCTCTTGCACAAAAGCATTTGCTCAAGAGGGCCTTTGCCCGAATGGGAGCAGCATAGTATTTCCACAAGAACACTGCAATCTTACATGAGATCGTCTGTTCTTGCGGAAATTCAAGCAGCCAGTGTAGACAGCTGGCAAGTTTTTCCGCAAAAGCAGTTGCTTTTATGGAAAAACTTGCCAGTCTAGATGCAGCCCTTCTGTAGTCTATATACTTATCTTATTTTTCTTAACCACTGTTTTTGGATTAATAAAGTGTGTGAGGATACTCCACTTGGGATAAGCAAGGCTGATGCATATACCATTTCCCTTTGATGAATGGCTGACTTTTTATGAGCTTGCAGTGTTTAATAGTGTTATAAACAGTATAAAACACACTTTTCTGGGGAGATAGCCCTGTGACTAAGAATTTGCAGATATTATTCTGTATGTAATTCATGAATGACTGGTCTGAGTGCTCATGTATTAAGGTGGGAGTGAATTTCCATGCTAAAGGCTATGTTAGCAGACCAGTAGTGAATGTTTAGACAGCAAAGCAGTATAAAAGGCACACCAGACTAGAGAAGTGAAGGGACACAGCTGTTCAACAGTGCAGAATGTACCCTGGGGAATGTCAATCAGCAAAATAGTTCAGTTCTTTCCAGGAAAAGAGCTAGAGAAAAAAGATGTTGGTGACTACTTTTTTTCCTAGATGCTTTGATGCCTTTGTTCTTTGGAGTTTTGAAATTAACAAGGGATAGCCTTTGTAAAATCGTAAGTGTTAAGGCCAGAAGAAACCATTGTGATTTAGTCTGATCTATATAACAAAGGCAATAGAACTTCCCCCAAATAATTCCTACAGCAGATTTTTTAGAGAAACATCCAACCTTGATTTAAAAATTTAGTGACAGAGAATTAGTCATAACTCTTGATTGTTCTAATATTCAAGAAGGTCAAGCTATTTATTTCATTTTAATACAGTATGTTTTCTAGCCCTTTAACTGTTCTCATTGCTCTTCTCTGAACCCTCTCCAATTCATCCACATCCGTCTTGAATTGTAGAAACCATATGCTCATAACATCTTTCCCTTCCCCTTTAGATACAAGTTTTATTCTCTTTGAATCTGCCTTAGCATTCCTATGGATGTCATCCAAACCAAGCTTTTCACAGGTGGACAGTAGTTACATATTACTTATTTTCTAGTTCCTGTTTGAGACCACCTGGTCTGACTTTCATAGACACTGAGCACTGAGACACAACTGTACTCAATGATAGCTGTGGACCAACCAAGTTCTATATAAAGCTAAATTCTGCAAAATTAAGTCCTAGGAGTCTTAAACTAGACACCCCAAAATTGGTGCCTGAGCTGCCTGATTGTAAAATGGGGATAATACTCTTTCACTTCACATGGGTATTTTGAAAACAAATTAATATTTGTGAAGTACTTCACCATCAAAAAACACACTGACCTTTCTCTGCACTGAGCAATGCAGGACTTGTGTGGAAAAAATAATATGTGATCTTGTAATTAAAGACTATCATAATTGCATATGCAGTGTAAGCAGACATCCATTGCTTGACCCTCTTATTTAACTATGAAAGGTAGTAAACACAATATAGTCTGGGGACTATTGCAGAAATAGGAAAGAATAATATTAAGCAAGTAATCACACTTTTATGGTATGATTAGTGTGATTGTGGGAGGAACAGGCCAACCTAATCTACCATTCTACAAAAGAATAGAAGTGTCTAAGAATCCATATAAATGTATTAAACAGGATTGAAGGGATGGATCAGGCCACAGATTTCAGACACTGAAAGGTCCTCATAATAGATTATTCTGTTTCAGGGTATAGAATAGTACTTAGATACATTGCAGACTTTGCCTTACAATCTTTACTAGTTACTGTAAATTTAATATTAATTTTGTCTACCTGCTTTTACATACCAGTAATTTCTAGCTACGACTGGTCTCTGCCTGCTAATCTGAACAATGTGTACAGTCCTGCATACAGACATTCAGGCTAATGTGAGTACAGAATAAAAATGTTTGTTCAGGGAGGACATAATATTTGATTGCATCTTTGTGGGATTTTTTATATCTTGAATAGCTCTGAAGAATACTGAATGAAATGTAATTCTTCATGAATTAATATTTGAACCCTGACGTGATCTTGCCACTTCAAAATTAGTAAACACTTACCTTACCAGTCCTACCTGAATATATTATTGGTAATGGTATTCAAAAATTAGGCACCCTTTATGTGATGTTCAATCTATTACTGATGATACATTAATAGTCATGTTGCATGGATGTGGAGTGATTTGGCAGGGAAAATACTAAACTCACCATCAGAGAAGGAAGCTCATAGCTCAGCTCAAGCAACAATCAGCTCCCCTACTTTTCTTTATACAACCTAGTGATTTCACTTCATCTTTTTCATAGTTAGAGCTTTGGTGTTAACACCAAATGCTGCTGCTGAAATGCTTGGTACTACTTGGTGTGGTAACTACTTTAAAAGCAAAGCACCATATTTGAATTTCTGCTGTTAACTAGCACATCAGGTATGAATTGTATGTTACTGTTACAAGTGGGCAATAAGATTTTTTTTTTAATTCTAGCCCAAACATTTGGCAGTTGTTTTGAGCTTACTGGTAAGTTTCTATCCAATAATACCAGGTGAAGGTCTTTAAGACAGAAATGTTAAAATCTGAAAGGCCTATCTGATAAATAGACAGGTACAAATGTCTGGTAATCTTTACTACAGACAGCTTAGCAGGGAATCTAGCAATTTAGAAATAAGATGATATAAAAACAAGTGTATCTGCCTGTGAATATTATTTTTTTCTACAGTAGGTAACTTCCTCTGAATACTGCATCTACCCTTATAATTTCCTTCAAAGCATGAAGGTTTCTGAAAATTGTGGAAATTGTAGGTGTGTGCGTGTATAGCTGTGAGCTTTATATACATACATCTTGTATCAGGTCTCTATCTCTGGACAGTTTTTTTTCATCTATTTGTAGATCTCCCTGCACAGATACAAATTTGTACATGTGGATGCAGATATCCACAGAATTGCAGTGGGAAAAGGAGCAGAATGTGGGGCTGCTGCTCCCAGGAGTCAGCCCACCATGCTGGCAACTCCTCCAGTACAACTATACTGCTTTCATCCCTGCCCACTCGGATAGGCACCAGGCTCACTGGCAGCTGTTGCTGGTCACGCTTTTCAGTTCCAGCACTGTGCATGCCCCCAGGTAGGAAACAGAGAGCTGTGTGGAAGGGATGAGAAGGGCTGAGGGTGCTACAGCTGAGCCAGGAAGAGCTGCTGGTGCAGGGCATCTGCTCTTTTTGCAGCTGCAGTTCCCAGGAGAGCCCTGGGAACTGATGGTTTGGTGGATACCAATTTATATCTGTGGTTATTTGCATTCACCAGTATAAATTTGTATCTGTGCAGTGCGCTATCTATTTGTATATGCTGAAAAGCATTTAGCTTTATAGTAAGTTGATTGGCATTCCAGGTGGGTTTTCTAACCCTGATTTCAGCTGTGAATTACAAAATTCACTTGCTGGTTTGCCAAGTGGGAGAGGGCTATCTCTGAATCAGCTGCAAGCAAGTAGAAAAATAACCAGCTTACATAGTAGTTACTACCAATATATCCTCCAGATGTCTACCCATGTCACTGTGAACTTTGGAACATTGTCCTGGTGCTGCCAGCTAGAAAAAATGCAACAAGAAGTCATGAGAATTCTTCAGATAACAATGATTCCACCAGAATCATTCCTCTTCTTCCAACAGAGCCAAGATAACTTTGGCTACGCTTCTTGACAATCTCTAACAGGTTGCCAGTAGCTGATTAGAGTTGATTAGGAATTGAAATTCTTTTAAGAAATTCCATAATTTCTAACTTTTTAATTCCAAATAATAATAAAACATCACATTGAAATTTCCTGTGAAACAGAAATAACTTATTCTATTTAGAAACAGTTATAAAAATAATTATTTTTATTCCTTAAAAGAGGAAAAGACAGCATGACCCAAATTCTCCTTATCCATTGCATCGTACATAATGTTTCTAATGCTGGAATCAGATGAATAAGCAAAAGCTTATGTCAGTGTCAATGTTCTGGGATAATAAACCTAGTGCTAGACTAATATATTTAGGACCAACTCGTGACACTGAAGAATTAAAATACAACAACATTGATCTTCTAATCAGCTGTCATTAGCAAAGAACATATTGGCAGGGAGCTTAGCTAAGCAGTAATAAATGTGCAACTGTCTCTTTGAAATTAATGGTCTGTCTTAAACTGTCTCTTATTCACTCTTCCTCAAGAAATTAAACTGGAAATAATATTGTGGCTTTATTTGGTTTTATTTTCCAGGCCATGGTTGTAAACTAGTAAAAGTTCAATTTAACTGTAATTCAGACAGTAGAGTTTGTTTTTCTGTGAAGGTCAGCATTTCCCAATGTCATTCATTATCCATTTCTGGTCAAACTATAGGAAAAATTTCTCTCTCTCTTTCTCTCTCTCTCTCTCACTACTGTCTAGTAGTAATTGACACTGACCATTTAATAGTGACTACAATACAATTGATGGTAATTTTTCATTCGCAGAACAAATTACTGGAATGTGTAATACTCCACCTTTCCTTAATGAAGAGGGTGCTTTGAAGGGATCTGAAGTTTTATACAAATTTTTTGGGGAAGGAGAATGGAAGTTTGTGTCTCATTTTGAATGAAAAAGCTTAAAATCTATTACTGAAAGGCTTATCAAAACTGAAACACAGGATTAGTAAAGGAGGTGAAAAGTTGTGGATGAGTTAAGAAAATTCTGAGGCCAGGTAAAAAATGTGGCTAGAAATAGAAGGCACCTAGAAGGCCTAAGAGTCAATACAATGCATCTTAAGATGAGACTTTTGATTCTGGGAATAGTGTGGTGAATGGTGGTTTGTGATCTAGACTTAACAAAGTGTTTTAAAGTTCTCCCTTCAGCTAGTACTCAGAAGAGATAGTGTAGTGCTCAGGATGCCAATCTGGAACTTTGATACATTGGTTCAATTGCTTGGTCTGCAACAGGCTTTCCTATTTAATTTTAGGCAAGATACTCAGACCTTGTGTACAATGGCAGTGGCATGTACAGTACATGAAGCTTCATGCTGCATTAAAAAGCAGACTGAGTCCACACAGCTGTGTGAAGTTACATATTATAGTGAAAGGCTGTGGTTGGGGAAGGCAGCAGAAACTCCTGGAAGGTGGAGAGTTGCCAGAACCTTTCCTTGGTACTTTGCCAATTGTTGACAAAATCTCTGGCAGTGGACTCCTAACTTTTGCTTAAAAAAAAAAGGCAGTGTTTGTGCATGAGGAAAGCCATGTAATGTATATGATCTAAAGTTATGGAGAGTGTTTTCTAGCTTAAGCAGTGCCTCAATGTCTAGGCTATTTTCACCCATGCTAGGTGTGTGTAGTGTATGCACTCTACATGCTATCATAAGTGTGGATGTAACCTTAGTCTCTGCCTGCATTCCTCATCGATAAAATAGAGATAACTCTTTCCTACTTCCCAAGAGAGTTGTGAGCATAAATACACTAAAGATTGCGATGCACTCAGATAGGGTTCGATGCCCTACTCTTAGACAGGAGTAACAAGGTGATGTCTTAGTAGTACTTATTTTTTCAAGCTATTGAGTACTCCTTAAGTTTATGTTATGAAGATCTGGCTGTTTTCCTTTGCTCACCTAGGGGAGAGAAGAGGCAGGCAAAGGAAACCTGTTCAATGGAAGGATGGGAGTGGGAAAAGAGTTTAGCTTATTATGCAAAGTAACACCAGTAAGTAAACAGAACTCTCTGGCAACACAACATAACATCAGAGGACTCTAGCCTTGTGAGATCATGATGCTCAAAAGAGCTGAGTGAGATTAATTTATGTATTTTTTTCATCATAAAAACTAGAGTTGACTGGCTGATCAAAGTTAAGATAATGGTGTATTTTAGAAAAAATATTAGAGCATACTGAGTAATTTTAATTGAAAAGCACCTTTTTTCAAGATAGACTTTTTAAAACTTTAAAGTCTTTGTTTTTGTCTCAGTCTGTGCAAAGCATGCAGCCTAATTGGTTCATAATTAGTTGTAAACAGCCTACAGTACATTGGAGCTGATACTACAAGAAACTACAGAGAAACTACAAGAAAGAATAGAGCAGACAGATGTTAGTTAGCAGTTTATCAATGTATATAACTACTGGAACAGACATATTTCCTCCAGTCACAGTATATGCAGATCAAGTACTGAAATTGTTGACTTCCTAATATATTACTTTTCATATTTTAAATGATCTCATCTGGTAAAGATTTTGCATTTATAATCCCAAATATATCTTGTTTGTGAGCTCACTTACTTTTCACTGTTCAAGGTTAATTCTATGGTCTGTCCCAAATATTTTCTTTTAAAAAAGAGAACCAAAGTATAGCAAGTCATATTGTTTCATACCATGGTTGTGTATCTTATATTCTCTAAATCATTGGTTTTGTACAAAAGCATGGAGGATAAAATGCTTGAAAGTTTACATTTCTAATGCTGTAGTAGTCACTTCCAACATTGTTACCTAAGCAAACTAGTGAAATATCCAAGCTTAGCACTTTTATGGTAACTGTACAGTCCACAGTATTTTAATTTTGTGAGGAAAGAAAAGTCAAGTTAGAAAAAATATTTCAGACTGTAAATGCAAAACTGGGCCTAATACTGGTTTTATGTTAATCACAGCTTCCATTGTATGGGGACTTGGTTACAGAAAGAATGGAAAGTAAGGCCCCTGCTAAACTATGTCTGTAAAAGGTTACCTGTTTAAAAAGTTGAATGTGTCCTAATTGGGGCTAAACTGACCCACTCTTCCTTCAACTTCCCTTACTCCTCATGAAAGCTGGACTATCAGCATCGACCAGAGTGCCCCCTCACTTTGAATTAGCTGTCTTAACCGGACCACTAATTCGAACCCTGGGAGATTGACAGGAGCAGCTTCAATCTTCCTCTGTAGTGCAGATGTACCCTAACAGAGGATACAGTCTTAGAACAGTTTATCACAGATTGTTTTTTCCATCAAAATAATTAAAATATTTTGTCTGTCTTTCTTACATTTTGAGATAGAAAAGGCAGCAATTTAGAAAAGCAGTGATCAGTTTGGCATACCGATGAAAAAATATCTTAAAATGAAATCATAACTGTATTTGAATTACAGCCACCTGGCTTTCCTCTTGGTTATACCAGTCTAAAATCAATGTAAATTGGGGGTGGCTGGGGGGGGGGGGGGGGGGGGGGAGATGAATCAGTACCCAAACCTTGGACAGGAATAATAGGCCACACAGATATTGATTTATATTAGTTGGAACTGATAGATACAACTGAGTATTTGGTAACTGAAATAAGCCTATGTTAAGTTATTGTCAAGAAGTCAATGGATTTTTTTTTTGCCTGAATAAGAACTTTGAGATTGTGCCCTTGTGCTGTGCCTGTAAAAGGGATACTATAAAGGATATTCAGCACACATGAATGAGAACGTTTTTCCAAGGGGAAACATTTTCCAAGTGCAATAAATACCCACTTTTTTTCATATGCAGTTCAATTATGGCTGCATTTCTAACTTCACTGATGGCAAGAAATAGCTGGTTAAAGGACGCAAACAGTCAGATGTGCCTATGCCACTTGTTGTGTAGAAAAATATCTCCTTATAAACTAGAGCTCTAACCATCTGAAAATATTTGCAAATTTTATCAGAATAGCCATACTGAGTCAGACCAATGGTCAGACCAGGATCCTGTTTTTCAACAGTGGGAAGTGCCAGATACTTGATAGAATGAAGTGAACAGGGCTATTACCGAGTGGTTCTTCCTATGTCATCTGGTCCCAGCTTCTGGCAATCAGAGGTTTAGGTATATCTGACCGTCCCTAAACCTGGCCCTGACCATCCTGGCTAATAGCCATTAATGGACCTATCCTCCATGAACTTATCTAATTTTTTTAAACCCAGTTATATTTTTGGCCTTCACAACATTCACTGGCAACAAATTCTCCAGGATGACTGTGCAGTGTGTGAAGTAGTACTTTCTATCATGTGGAAGTGTGCATGGGGGATAGTGAGCCACCAAAGGAGGGGGAACATAGTGAGTAAGTAGAGAGTGGCGCCTCAAGGAAGGGGCAATGAGAGAGTGGGAAACCATAGACTATGCTAGTGTTGACAACTTGTTGGTACTGAGCCCTAGGTCATAGTGAACATCTTCTCCACAGCTAAGCAACAAGAGCGGAAGATAGAGCCTGTCAGTTGGGCAACAAATCAGAATCTGGCTTGCAGACAACTGAGGAAAGCGTAAGTTACATTAAAAGCAATATTCTGGGAGTAAAAACTGTTGGAGGTTAGACATCCCTGGTCTGGTACCCTCGAGACCTGAGCGCGCTCAAACCAGGGAGTTTACCAGACTGGGGAGGTCAAAGCTCCTGTCCTGGCTGCCAGCTCCAGCCACTGGTAATTACTCATAGCCTTGGCCACTGGAATCTGTTCTCAGCCTTGGTCAGGGTCGTGTTCCCTGCTGTGCTGGCCTCACTGCCACCAGCCCCAGCATGAGCTGTGCTCCCAGCTGCCAGACTTCCTGCTGCTGGCCAGGACTTTGCTCCTGATCCTGGCTGGCCCCCTCTCTCAGCTAGGATCTCTGGTCCAGAAATATCTGTGGTCTGACTGGACCAGAGTGCCAGATTTCAGAGGTTCAACCTATACTGCAATCTAGCACTGGTAGCAACGCCAAACTGCCTCAACCCTGTAGACTGTCTTTGTAGAACTCACAAATGCTGGTCAGAACTCTTGCTTATGCAGTATGCCAATGCAAAAGAGGGGCCCAGGACTGTAGAAGTAAGGGAGACTGGATGTTCAGGGATTGGAGGGTCTGTATATAATGGCAAGAGTGTTGATTAGATTGATATAACAATTTCCTGTTGAAAGCTGCAAACATTAGTTGAGCTATTGCAGCATCAGCTACTGATCTGTTATGGACATAACTTAGTCTGCTGTATTTTCTATTGTTAAAATCAGCAAAATGTGTTGGTTTTATTGTGGATGTTTATTGCCTGCTTATGATTAATTATTTATAACTTAATCCTGGAAGCAATTGAAGTACACCTGCTTACGTATATATTGTCTGCCCAGATAGAGGCCCTACCAGCCACAGATATTCCTAGGAGCAAGAGTACTAGTGCAGAGGTGTAGAGGATACCCCCATAATTTCCCTCTCAGCTGTGTCCCCTAGGATTTCCATTATCCTTAGACTTTGTCTACCCTACAGGGTTTTTGCGCAAGCTGCTTTTTGCATCTTGCTCAAAAGTGCATCCATACCTCAAAAGCACATCACAAAAGTGCTTTTTCTGTTGAGCTTCCACACACACCTTTTTGCGCAAGAACTCTTGCACAAAAAGAGTTATGCCTCATAGAAGGAGGTATACCTACACTGCAAAAGGCCCTCCATTCTGTCGATTGACTGTAGATTTTCTTATGCAAAAGGGTGCAAAAGGTATGGACGCTCCACAGGTTTTTGCTTTCTGTGCAAAAACCCTGTAGTGTAGACATAGCCTTAATGATGTAAATGACCCAGGCAACAGGTGAGAGTTGCCTGCTCCCAAGTAACCTGAGAAGGAAAGAGGGATTACACTGAGTATCATTTTCAGATTTTGCCACCTCACTGTTTTATTCCTTTTCCAGATCATTTATGAATACATTGAATAATACTGTTTCCAATACAGATCCCTCTGGCGCACCACCATTCTGAAAACTGCCTATTACTACCCTTTGTTTCCTTGTCTTTTAATCAGCTGCTCATGAAAGGACTTTTCCTCTTATCTCTTAAAATTATTACTTAAATGTATGGTAAGAACTATTGGGAGTCGGGGGCAGAAAACAACCCGCCAAACTAATAAGAACCAAAGAATAAGTTTGGTTGTCTTTCTCCAGGGAATACACTATATGGCATATAACATGAGAAGTAACAGTCAATCTATCAAGAATGACATTGTAATTACAGCAAATGTCTTATTAGGAAGCCTCAATTAATTCCTATCCATAGGGTCTGTTCTTTCTTCAGTCTCATTTGTCAAGTTGGCAACTGTGATTAGAACTTCGCATATTTCAAGAGCTTCTACTAAAACCCCATGCCCACTGCAGTCGATGATGCGCTCTTCACAATGCTGAATAATTTGGTGCTCTATCCAGCAATGTCCTTGAGCAAATGTTTAACTTTGGGCACATGCATGGTGTAATTTACATTCATGACCCTTTCAGCTCAACCCCTCTATGAATGGTTGACACTTTCACAGCTCAGTGAAAACAGAATTGTAATATCTATCAAGTACAGTGGCATAAAACATAGATGATTGTCCTCTGGAGGGAAATTTGCCCATTATAATGACTATAAATCCTTTAAAATAACATCAGCTCTATAAAGAGAATGTGTAATACACACCTTCCTCTATATCTCATTTTTCCCTAGTGTATCCTTACTAATTTGATTTGTAATAATGAAATATAATTTTGGTTCACATTTGTCTTTACTACATATATAAAACCTTATTGACTTGTAGAGTAGGTATATAAATGGACAAAAACTTGATAAAAGTAGCACTTATTGCTATTTTTAGTTTAACTAGGGTATTTGCATTCCTGGATTACCAATGGTAAATTCAGTGGAAAAATCTAGCAAGCACATTAGACATATGGAAAACCAATATTATCTGAATGTGTTTTCTAGTGAAAAAGGTGCTGAACTAAGAGAAAGTGGTCTGGATTCTCTTCCTAACTGCTGGTGTCCTGCTGTGAGACCTTGGATGAGTCACTTCATTTCATTGTGCCTGTTTTTCATCTCACACTTTTTATGTTGTCTATTTAAATTGTAAGTATGTTATAGCAAGGGTCTGCTTTGGCATTACTGAAATACTAGTGCTAATCATAAATATATTTATTTAGAAGTGCTGTAATGCAATGGACTATTAATTATATTTGACACATCTAATAAAAAACTTTTGAAATTTTCTGGCTTTCAAACATAATACAGGTAACTAGTGGTGTCCCACAAGGGACTGTATGGGGATCGATCCTATTCAACCTATATATAAATGGTCTGGAGAAAAGGGTAAACAGTGAGGTGGCAAAATTTGCAGATGATACTAAACTTCTCAAGATAGGTAAGACCAAAGCAGACTTTGAAGAGCTTCAGAAAGATCTCTAAAGTGATTGGGCAACAAAATGGCAAATTAAATTAATGTTGATAAATGTAAAGTAATGCACATTGGAAAAAATAATCCCAACTATACGTACAATATGATGGGGACTAATTTAGCTACAATTACTTGAGAGAGATCTTGGAGTCATTGTGGATACTTCTCTAAAAACATCCACTCACTGTGCAGCAACAGTCAAAAAATCAAACGTTAAGCAACATTTAAAAAGGGATAGAGAATAAGATAGATAATATCTTTGGGTATGTCGACACTACCACCCTAGTTCGAACTAGGGTGGCAATGTAGGCAACCGGAGTTGCAAATGAAGCCCGGGATTTGAATTTCCCAGGCTTCATTTGCATAAAGCCGGGCGCCGCCATTTTTAAATGTCCGCTAGTGCGGACTCCGTGCCGCGCATTTCATGAGGAGTAATGGTAGTTCGGACTAGGAAGCCTAGTCCGAACTACCTAGTCCATGCCGCGTGTAGCCGCGCGGCACAGAGTCCGCACTAGTGGACATTTAAAAATGGCAGCACCCGGCTTTATGCAAATGAAGCCCGGGAAATTCAAATCCCGGGCTTCATTTGCAACTCCGGTTGCCTACATTACCACCCTAGTTTGAACTAGGGTGGTAGTGTAGACATACCCTTATTGCCTCTATATAAAACCATGGTACTCCCACATCTTGAATACTGCATGCAGATGTGGTTGCCTTATCTCAAAAAGGATATATTGGCATTGGAAAAGATTCAGAAAAGGGCAACAAAAATGTTTAGGGATTTGGAACATGTTCCATATGAAGAAAGAATAGAGACTGGGAGTTTTCATCTTAGAAAAGAGGAGATTAAGGTTAGGGGGGCATGACAGAGATCTATAAAATGATGACTGATGTAGAAAAAGTGAATAAAGAAAAATTATTTACTTGTTCCCATAATATAAGAACTAGGGTCACCAAATGAAATTAATAGGGAGCAGGTTTAAAACAAACACAAGTAAGTTTTTTTTTCATGCAGCCACAATTAACCTGTAAAACTCCTTCCTAGAGGATGTTGTGAAGATCAGGAATTTAACAGGGTTCAAAAAATAACTTGATATATTCATGAAGGTTAGGTTCATCAATGGCTGTTAGCCAGAATGGGTAGGGATGGTGTCTCTAGCCTCTGTTGTAAGAGACTGGAAATGGATGACAGGAGTGGGATCACGTGATGATTACCTGTTCTGTTCACTCCCTCTGGGGAATCTGGGATTGGCCACTGTTGGAAGACAGGATAGTGTCTAGATGGACCTTTGGTTTGACCCAGTATGGCCATTCTGATGTTCTTACATATTCAAAGTACTATGCACTTTGAACAAAATACTGTCCTATTTAGTTATGATGTAAAAATTACAAAGATGTAATCTGGTTACACCAAATTTAGTATAAAGTTAAATTCAAAATGCTTTCAATAGGTAATATAGCATATTACTCATGCTTTACAAGCTCATAAACCAAAACATCTTGCATAAATATAAATGATATTCCACTGGATCTCCAGTTTTGAAAACACAAATGGTCATGTAAATGAAATGAGCATTTAAAATAATGGAGGAACCTGTACCATTAAACCTCAATCAGACAAGCAAATTCATCACATTATGTATTAGAAATTTACCTGTCACCTACGTGCCTTCAAAATGATGTTCCCCATAAATGAATGTGGATGCTGTATTCTCTTTTGCTAAAAGAAAGGCAGGAGAAGGAGGGAAGCAGCTGTCAGACCTTTTCAAAGTGGACACCCCTTTAAAAAAAGGTGCTTATGGGAATGGGCAAATCAGTGGCTGCTGAGTGGGAAAGATAGGTCTGTGTTTCCACTATGCAGTCAGAGGTTAAAGTTCTTTACTGATCAATGGCTCAGATTATATGGGATAAGGGTGGAGTAAAGGAAGCAAGTTCTTTGCTCTAGATTTAATCCTTACTGTAGTTATGGTTTTGGCAGCAGGTGTATCCCCAGGATTCCAGTGTCCTCAAATAATCGATTTTTATTAGATAGAGGATGAAATAGAAAAAAAAATGTACGAACTCCAGCCTAAATTCTGTCAAACTCTATGCCAAAGTTGTGCATCAGTTGTGGGCTATTGAGCAAGGCCACTCTCTCCTAAATATTGTTTTGTTGTTGTTCATGTTTGTGAATGATTTGGAGAAATAATGTAGAATAGTCATTGATTAGTTTAAAAAACAAACAAACTTTTTTTCTGGCTTAACTCCGAGCACATACAAGTCCCTTGCCCCATTTGAGAAAATGAATTAGAGAAAATTTATATGTAACTAAACTGACTTTAGCTGAGTGGGCTTATGTCTGCCCACTTACTGGAACCCAGTAGGACATGATGGATTAGGCCCTGGGGCTCCCTGCTAGAGGCCTTGAGTTTCTATCACATCCTGCCCATTAAAAGGTCAAGCAGGTCTTTCAAGCATGCTAGAGTGGCTGCAGGGCAAGCAGCCAATTAGAGGCCATGAATGCCATATAAAAGGAGTTGCAGAACAGAGCAGCAGTTAGTTGTTCTGTGGAGCTCAAGGAGTGAAGGTTGACCAATTGGATGGAAGAGTAGCAATGCAATAGATAGCTCATTGTAGAGAGCTCACAGCAAATAAGACAGAGACCTGAGGTAAGGGCAAAGACCCCATATGGTTGTGGAGAAGTGTCCCAGGGAGTTAGAGCAGCAGTGGAATGGACATAGCAGACAACTGATATCTTCAGGGTCCCCGGTCTGGGGGCTGGAGTAGAGGGTGGGACTACCCAACTTCACATTAGCTATGGGGGGAAGTGGTTTGAATCTTGAGGTATCCTGGGGAGGGGATTGCACTATAGTGACCCAACCTGTGCCCAAAGGGCCCTGGGAGGGAAAGACATTGTCTCCAGGAGTGGAGACCTGGGGGCACTGCTCTGTCCCAGATTTGAGAACAAACAGAGACATTAAAAAGAACACCAAGGGAGGCCCCATTTCACTTCTACCCCTGAAGAGGTTTGCTTTATTTTGTACCCAGACTGTATGTGACTCGGCCGGAAGGGTTGAAAAGACAGTTCAAGCATATATATTTGGCCAGGGAGTGCTTGTGAGAGGTGAATGCAACCCTTTTCCATGCCCCAAGATGCTTTTCACATCCTACTCACCAATGTGCTGGCTAAATTCCATCTCAAACAATTTTTAGCCTCCTTGATTTCTGTAGGAGTTTTACTTTGGGCCCAATCCTGTGAAGTGGTGAGCTTTCTAAAAGCCAGTTGACTCAATGAGTGTTAAGAGTGTTCAGCACTAGGCAGGATTAAGCCCTTCCTATTGAAAAGTGAAATAGTAATACTATGTATTAAGCAAATTGCTATGTTTCATTGAAGGTAATTGCCGTTCAGTGATGAATTGTGTACTATGCATTTTAAATTACGGGGACCTTTGAGATTAGGCATCATAAGTGAAAGAAATTATTTTATTCTTCAAATTCAGGGATTTAGTTACCCTCTGACTTCATTAGTTAACAAACCATGCATGAGTACCTGGGGTTTTTTGTTATGAAAATTCATAGAATATTGACTTTTCGGGAATAGCTGAGCAATAAAAGGCAAGGAAAGGAGATCTTACCATATGCGGTCATGTGAAGAAGTGGGTTTTGCCCATGAAAGCTCATAATACCATCTACATGTTTTGTTAGTCTTTAAGGTGCTACCAGACTAGTTATTGTTTTTTAAGTTTTTCCTGTTACAGACTAACTCGGCTACCCCTATGAAATTAATATTCTGACACAGCACCCAATATGCCTATGGATATTTGCTACCCTGCACTTCTTGATAAGCTTTCTTTAATTAACTTAGTATTTATATACACTATTGATAAGACTACACTAGCTAGGGATTTATTGAATGGAATAGCTTTTATATTGGTTTATTCTAAGCTGACCCATGATACTAATTAATCTAATAGCACACACATCTGACCGCTGCTGGGAAACCAGAGCATCAAAGAATTATTCTGAATAAACTTTTAATATTATGCAGTTATATTGCATAATATTAATTTGCATGATTCTTATTTGCATCCTGGTACATCTTTACACCCATTAAGCTTTACAGCAGAAATCTTAGATTGATAATTGGTCAGTATTGCCTGAAAGAGAACACATCATGTCCAGAGTCTTGGATGAACACATTTTATATAAATCACAACATACATTTAAACAGTACGTTTATTTAATAGAGCTAATAAGAAAAACTTTTAATAGCTTCAAACCAGGCTCAAAATTGACTCCCCCACCCGCATTTTGACCACTTTTATTAGTGGAGGAATTCTCATTGTACCTCCTTTAATTACAAACATGTGCCTTACAATTGTTGAGATGCTGACTATATCACTTAAAAAAACTGCCATAGGGAAAAACAAGTCATTTTGAAACCACAACAAACTGATATGGCAAGCCGTATCAAATTGTGAAACCCCTCTCCTAAATTTGATTTGACTATAAGAGTTCAAGTCTCTTTGTATGCATAAAAGCATTGATGCAGTTGAACTTCCAATAGAAACAATTTCTGCATGACAATGCTGCTTACTCTGGGGTACTGCAGTCAAAAAAGTGTCATTTTAATTTTCTCTACAGAATGTAGTGAGTTTTTGCATCTGACTTCCCCAAAGCAATGGAAAAGAACTTTCATTATAGGTAGATTACATTCATTCTATCAAGACACAGCAGGAAACACTGTTGTGATCTTCTTACTGAACTGCTTGGCTTGTACATGACAGCTGAGCATTTGAGTAATTGGCTTTGTTTCATCTATACAGCTCAAACAGAATGCGACTCGTTGCTTATCTGAACTGTTAATTTTTTGCCAAATGTAGACCATATCACAGAAATTCCTGTTTTAATTCTTTAATTTTCTTGCTTTAAACCCTATTGCTGTATTCATGCACAGAACACTATTTGTGTTTATCATTGAAAGGCAGAAGGAAATTTGCTTTAGATACATTTATTTATTTTAATTACATTTTTCATACCTTATTTATAACACTTTTAAGCTATTTTAATTGATGGAATTTTCCTGCATACCGAATGAATCCAGCTTTCAACCAGACGCACCACTAGAACGCACCACTAGAAATGCTTATGTTGTAGTTGTATCTCTTCTAACAGGAAGACAGATGCATGTCCATGACCTGAATATGCTGTCACACAGTTTGGACCCTCAATCTGTGAATTGCAGCACATACTTTGCACACCGCAATTCACTTCCCTGGAGTCTCAAGTGTGATGCAGAGTGATCATGCCCTCTGACTGTGGTATTTAGCTTTTTTTCTCTATGCGCCTGACACAAAAGTTCTGAACTTTACATTTAAAAGTTTGTATTCAGATGAGAAGAGAGAATGCTGATTTGGAATAAAGACAATACATATTAAAGCAAAATGATAAAAGGGATTTCACCTTTCACTGTTCCAAAATTCCAACAATAGTGTTTCACAGAAGCTCAGTAATCCTTTGATTACTCAAAAAGAGTGATGACAGAGTGTAATAAGACACTAGAAAGAAACTAAGACTATTTACTAATCCAACTATTTTACGACTATTTACTAATCCAACTATTTTAAGATAACTTTTACCAAACTACAGTCTGTGATTTAAAGAAACTGAATTATTAATATATCAAATCAAACAACTGACAAACATGTTAGCATTTCTCTCATCTTGTTTTAAATAATTGGTTACATCATATTAAGGCTCCAGTTGTGCAAATTCTTACACTCATACTTAACTTTAATCAGATGAGACTAGTCCCATAAGCATGCATTGATATAAAGTTTTCCCTTGAAATAAACTTTTTTCCTTTCTCACATTTCAGGGGAGGGAGAAAGCTGCAAAGTACCATACTAACAAAAAGCCCAATGGGAAATTGATTGATTTTGATGTTTGATGCTGAAACACTATAAGACCCAATTTTAAACTGATCCATAAAATATAATGTCCCAATCTAACTCCAGATTATTATTTTCTAGTTAGTTGACTGTGAGGGGAAAGCTACCTTGAATGAATAGTCCCTGGGGACAAAATTGCTCTCTTTAGTGTTAAGATTTTTGCCAAGAAAGGCTGGCATACTGGATTTGTTAAGCAAACAAGTGCATTTGCCCTGAACAGTTTATAGAGCTTGAGAAAATTCAGTAATGGTTGTAATAGGTTCCTTAGGCATGTGTTTGACAGGTATAAGAAACTAGCAACTACTGAACATTTCTTACACTTGACATCATCTGTTAATGGCAATTCTTTGAAGCTTAGCTGGTGAAAAGCCATCCACTGTAGGCAATGTGAAATTCAACAATTCTTGATAGAAACTGAAATGATGCCTTAAATACCTACAGCTTGACTTAGCTCAGCTATTATTGGATGCTGCATCTGGTCTGATAAAATTTCATGTTACAGTTTAGTCCCTTAAATGTAGGCAGACAATTTCAAAAATAATGCTCATAAAAGATGCTGATTTGACGGCTTGGATGTCAAAAGGCCAATTTTTGCTTAGTTACACCAAAGTATATCAAAAGTAACTATTTGACAGTAAAAACGAGGAGCCCTGTGGCACCTGAAAGACTATTTTTTAGGGTATAAGCTTTTGTGGGCATCAGCTGACTTCATCAGATGAATGAGCTGCAGCCCATGAAAGCTTACGCTCTAATAGTCTTTCATGTGCCACAGGACTCCTTATTGTTTTTGCAGAAACAGAGTGCAGGGGTTCCCCTCTGGTTTGAGATCTTAAACTGGTAAGTAACCCTCAGTAGTTAAGGGGCCTACAGTATACAGTTTATCTAACCCTTTACTTGAGACACCAGGGATACCTAGTTCCTTCCTTCCTTCCTTCCTTAATGGGGGTGAAAACAATTGCCCTAGGCTACATCTACACTGGCAGCTTCTTGCGCAAGAACTCTTTTACGGAAGAGTTCTTGTGCAAAATCTTTTCCAGAAGAGAGCATCTACACTGGCCTGTGCTTTTGCACAAGAGATGTGCTTTTGCGCAAGAGCATCCATGCCAGTGTAGACACTCTCTTGCGCAAGAAAGCTCTGATGGCCATTTTAACCATAGGGCTTTCTTGCACAAGAAATTCATGTTGCCTGTCTACACTGGCCTCTTGCGCAAGAACAGTTGCACAAGAGGGCTTATTCCTAAGTGGGAGCATCATAGTTCTTGCACAAGAAGCCCTGATTTTGTAGGGTAGAACGTCAGTTTACTTGTGCAAGAACACACGGCCAGCGTAGACAGGCAGCAAGTTTTTGCGCAAGAGCGGTCGCTTTGGCGCAAGATCGCGCCAGTGTAGACACAGCCCTAGTGATGATTGTTCAAACATGTCTAATCCTATTTGTTTATTACCCGCCACCAAAACAGAAATTTCCTATGTTTGGTATCTATCTATCTATCTATCTATCTATCTATCTATCTATCTATCTATCTATCTATCTATCTATCTATCTATCTATCTATCTATCTAAGCCTGCACCCTAAATCTCTGTGGAATAATATGTTGAAATGCCAGGGAAATATGAGTTTTAGAACTTGATCTTCAGTAAAAATTTAAACAGATGGGATTTTTGTTTTGTGCTCTGATTATAAAGTTCACACCTAAGTAGGATCTCAAGTGCTACCCTAACACATACTTAAAGGCTATTTGAAGCTCTCTGAAACTATGCCCTGAAGAGTGGGTCATAGTCTGCCTGTTTTCAAAGATCCTGCTGTATAAAGAAATAGCTAAACTGCTCATTTGGGGATTTGGTTTTGAATCTGAAACATTTATTAACTTGTACGCAGAGAGAGGAACTATTTCTGAGCTTTGAAGGACCCTCACCTACCCGAGCTCTTGCTGTAGGTGATCTCTGGTACACTTTATAGTATTTTTTTAGTTTTTTTAATTGGTTTTTAATATTTTTCTGTAATGCTTTCACCTTAAAAATAAACATGCTTGCCGTGGTAACTATTGGAAAATTCACTGTCCCTAGCTTCTGGAAGAGGTAGCAAAGAACACAAACTGTCCTGTCTCAGCAGCCTGGCTTGATGAGGAGTACCTAATCAGGAGAGAGAAAGATATGTGGATCTTTGCTCAAAAGATGGGAGCTGGAAACCTTGTCCAGGCTGCCCCTGAGAGAGAAATACAGGTGCAGTTACCATGAACTGTTTCATATATGGAATTAGAGAGTCATTCATCCCAGAATAGTCAACAGCCTGGTGCTTATTACATTCACTTGAACTTAGGTCACCATAGCCCAAGTCTCAGCTCTGAATGATTCATTCTGTTGCAGTTTGAGTCCTGTTGTTTGTAGATTGGAATATAAAGGAACTCTTACATTCAATCTGTTTACTAGCAGGTGTCATAGTAAATATTCATATACCAAACATACAATAAATGTACTTACAGCCACTTCTGTCATAGAAACTGAACAAAAATAATTGCCTGCTATTTTGGCATTGCTGATGCAAGTAGGTGTTTTGGCATGCTCCTTCAGTGAAAATGACATATCAATAATCCCATAATTGCATAGTATTAGTTTATTACCTTCTTAAATAAGTTAAATTTTCTGTGATTTCACCAGGTATTTCTAAGCTGCCTGTCTTTCTCACTCGAATGCATAATCTCCTCTTTCTGAAATGGTATATTTCCTCCAATAATTATATATAAAGTCTTGTAAATATCTAATATTGTTAGTGCAAATAGATCATTTCTACAAAAGCTGTTTTTATTTTGGGTAAAGTTATTGAAAAGCAAAATATCTAAAATTTTGTGAGCAGCTCATCACTCATGCTGGCTTTAAATGAGCTGCATGACTAGTTTCTTTGTCAAAGATTCATAGATTCCCACACTTATGGCTTAGCTTCAAGGGAATAGAGTAATTTTCTTTGGTAGACTGATCTGAGTTGCTTCTCTGTTTATATTGCATCATATCTTGTCTGCAAGATATGGTTATCAAAAACAATTTCTTTCAATTTTATGCACTGCTTCCACTCCTCCAAGTGTTGAACAATCTTCATTGACATAAGAAATAATCAAACAGATACTGAAAATTATACACTAATTTGTTCTATTTAAAAGCCAAGGGGATGTTGGAATACTTGAAGAAATATCTAAGATTGTTGTTGACTCATTTAATGTTTTTCTCTGTCAAAATCAAGCAAAATCCATAATTCAGAACGCTGGCAAGCAGTACCATTGTACCACAAAATCTGCATTCTTTAACAATATCAGCATCAGCTGTTGCTGCTTTTTCCATAACACACTTCAAAGAAATTTAAGTTTATTATGATGAATCCTGATCTATGGATTCACTGAAAGGAGAAAGTAATTTTGCTGTCCATAATATTGCCTATAATATAAGGATAATCAAAAATGAAAATAGCATTGAAAGATTTGGATTCTTTACAGAGCAAATAACAGGCTTACAGTGTGACACAATTGCAGCATTTTGTGTGTGAGAGAGAAAGGAGGGCGAAAACATGTCCTGGAAAGATTGATTTGAAAGTGTTGTCTCGATGTGAGGACTTCCTGCTCTGTTGCATTTGCATTCACATTTTTTTAAAATAAACTTACCAAATTGATAAACACCTGGATAATTCTGCTTAATTTACAAGTATACAAGTGAAGTATCAAAAGCATATAATCATAGACTACTAGGACTGGAAGGGACCTCGAGAGGTCATTGAGTCCAGTTCCCTGCCCTCATGGCAGGACCAAGTACTGTCTAGACCATCTCTGATAGACATTTATCTAACCTGTTCTTAAATGGCTCTAGAGATGGAGATTCCACAACTTCCTTGGGCAATTTATTCCAGTGTTTAACCAAATCCAGTGTTGTGACCTCAGAGATCACAGGACCACTCACTCAAATTTAGCTCCCTCCCCCCCCAGCAGCCTGTCACTGACAGAGGAATGGCTGGGCCAAACCTGAGTAGTGCTGTGTCTCCTGGCAGCAGATAGGAATACCGGGGCAAGGAGCAGAATCCAACCAGCTCTGCCAGACATATGGTGCTGTAGGAGTCACCTCTGTTGGAGGTCTGATTTCAAGTGCCCATCTAAAGCAGCCTCAAAGTCTCAACATAGATACAGAATGCAGAACACTTCAAGTGTGCCAAAGCTGTGGATGCTCCATACTCTAAAAACAAAAAACAAAACAAAAAAAATGGGGCTAAAGGCAACTCAGCCTGGGCACCCAAAAATGGTGAAAAAATTAGAAACCACTTTTGAAAGTCTGTCTTAGCAGGCATTTGTCTGAAGTTTTATAGAAGTAGTAAGAGAGGGGTTGAGGCTGGGGATGTAAGTGGCTAGTCAAGTAGTCAACTACACAATAAGTCTAGTCTTATCAGGTAGTCAAGTCGACTATTTGCTCCCCTCCACCCCATATCGGGGGGGAGGGGAAAAAGGGGAGAAAGCAGGAGCCAGGTCCTTTTAAGCCAACTCCCACCACTTCCCCTGTGCTACTGTTTCTGTGGGAGGCAGCAGTGTGTGTGGAGGTGGGGGGAGGGGGTTAGCTCCACAAGCAGTGGGGAGGGGATGAGACGGGGGCTGTGTGTAACCATAAGGGTTAACCCATGAGCCCAGGTATATGTTCACATCCCTAATACCCAGTCAATTACTCTGGTTAGCACACAAGTTAATTTTTGGCATCTACACCCTTTAAGGTGCAGAACAAGCGAAGGGCTTCCTCTCTGTTATTGTTCTTTAGCCAGCCATAAACTCTTGTACTCCCTTATCTAACCGCAGGACACCTTAAAAAGAGGAAACTTACCAGAGCTGCAGGTTGCAAAGCCAATATTCATTGTCTTTGAAAGAGAAAGCAGCATCTAGACAGCACCTTCAATTACCACCAATGATTATGAATTACTGCTTCATGAGCTAGCCAGTTACCAATTCAGGAAGAGGGCAAATTTCAAATAAATGAAGAGACTAAAGAATTTTCCTGGAGGAGGAAGGAAAAAAGATATTGCTTGGAGAAGGTGTCAGATCTTTGCTGTAAGGATACAGTCCTTCCAAATGACATTTAGCAAAACACCTAGAATATCAACAATTGAAGCAACTATATGTCTAACTAATTAAAAGTGAAGATAATAAATTGGTATAGCTAGCTGAAGGAGTGGAGGAAGAATAACTTGATCCATTTCTACGGAATGGCCTATATGAAGTGAAAACATTGCTGGCACACCAGACAAAAGTTCTCTGTCATCTTTCTCATTGTGAACATATCAGCAAGTATCAATAGCATCTGTTAGTCAGATAATCACCTCAAATGAAAATCACTTCAAACTCTACATGGCCTCAAATGCACACATACACACAAATCAATCACATTTCCCAAACATTTTCTTTTCAGATGAAATGAAACACATGAAAAATATTTTCCCCAAAGGAGTTATTGTGATAAAACTGTGTGTTGTTGGAATGGATGCTGGAGTTCAACATAATATTGTATCCTACCCCACCAGGTATAATGAAAATAAAATACAATAGTTTCCTCCTTCCTTCTTTGCAAAGAGTTAAATGAATATAACAAGACTGCTTACAATCAGTTTAAAAGAGGCTTTACTATAGATGGGGAAACAGAAACTGAAAATACTTAAAGGATTTCTTTCAGTGTCTATCAAATATGAACAGAGACTACGCATTTGTCATGTATTAGTAGTGTTAATGTCAATTGCATCCATGTCACTATATGGTACAAAAAACTATGGGTATGTCTATACTAGCCTCCTAGTTCGAACTACCTGTCATTCCTCCTGGAATGAGGTTTAATAGGTAGTTCGATTTAGGTCTTTATTTTGAACTACCGGGTCTCTGCCGCATATAGACGTGGGCAGTTAGTCTGAACTTGTAAATTTCAAAAATGGCGACTGGCCGGGAAGATGCAAATCAAGCCCAGGATATTTAAATCCTGGGCTTGATTCGAATGCCTACATTAGCCTCTCTAGTTTGAACTAGAGGGGCTAGTATAGACATACCCTATAGTCCTTCCATTGCCACACAACATGGCATGTAAGAAGTAAAACTCAGAGCTGTTGGGATTCTGTTAATGTGTTTGGAGCCAATGCACAGGTACAGTACAAGATATGGAACAGCAGTAATTAGTACTCTGTACATTTGTTAAAGTTCCTACCACATAACTTTAAAATCCTTTAAAACATAAGTATCTTAGTTCCCATAAAATGTTTGAATTGACAATAACAATTTTAAAGAATTCTTGCTGAGTTTTTTTTAATAAGTAGAAGAAAAGTTCTAAATCAAAAAGAAAATTTCCTGGGTCTTAATATTGTTAAAGTTTGTTTAAACCAGACACTAGCTGAAATGATGCTTAATTGAAAATCCCATTATTTTTCTCTTCTTCTTAAACAACAAAATTAGTCATTGATGATTTACGATCTCCAATGATAGCTGTTATTTAAACAATATATTTAAAATGATAGAAGTATCTTGGTATCTTTGCACACAACATTACTGTATTTTTGTACATTCATATTAAAACTTGTAAGAGTTCCTTAACAAAAATACCATATAACTGTCTAAGAGATTCCAAAGAAGCAATAAATCATTAGGTAAGGAAGCACTTGAGACCATTTTTAATCTTGATGGATACATATATCTTTTAGCATTTTAACTACAAACTCCATTAACATAAGAGACTGCAGATATAATACTCGAAAAGGAAACTGTGAAAGCGACTTTCATTTAATAACAATTTGTAAACATCTGTCATTCATTTGATAAAATTTGGAAAACAGACATGTTTATGGGTGGCATTTTATGGCTTCTGCATTGTGATGTATGAAGGGGTGACATGAGAAATTAGAAAGGGAAAACAATTTATGTACTTGTGATAGTATTTTTCACAGCAGCCTCTTCAACACAAAAGATTCCACAAGCTTTGTTTAGAAAGCCAACAACAACTCAGTAAATCCTCAGAATAAATCAGATTCCTTTAAATAAATAATAGATTTACTTGAAAATCTAACATGCTTATTTAAATGAAATGGAAAAACTCAATTTTGTTAGAGACAGGAAGAAAGAACTCTCCTACTGCATGTGCACTTGTATGTTTATGTTCACATAGGTATATGCATTCACAAACTGTTATAGCTTAAATTCTAACTGGGTTTTTATTGTTGAGGCAAACTGTAGTTCTATAGAGAAAGGTTCTCATTGTTCATGGTTCTGTACTAAGAATGAAATATACCCTCCCACTAATTACAAGTCTCTGTTTTCTTAAGCTCAGTGTAGTAGGACATACAGAGCTGTACAGAATAAACATAGAATGGAACATGACAAAAGTCAATATGAAGACATGAGAAAAGTGGCAGAAGTGACAACTGGTCAGTTGTTTGGATGTACTGGATGAGGGAAAGATGGTAGTGGGGAATCTTTAAAGAAGGTGAACTAGTCAAGAAGGGGAAATTAGAGCAACTTCTCAGGAACAGTGTCTCAGTGGCCTCATCTTGAACATCTGAGTCAGTCTTGGAGCACTGACCTCACCAGAAGTGGTGAAGTGAATCTTTACATCTCTGATCACTAAAGGTTGACAGGTTAAGAAGAAATCCATCATGTGGGCTATGTCTACACTGGCACGATCTTGCACCAGATATATGCAAATGAGGCTGTGTGGCATATCGCCGAGCCTCATTTGCATATCTAATGAGCCGCCATTTTGCAGAAGAGGCTCTTGCACCAGAAGGAGCGTCTACACTGCCCCTTCTTGCGCAAGAAAAACCCTCTTGCGCAATACCGTTATTCCTGAAAATAATCAGCATAGCGGCATTGCACAAGAGAGCTTTTCTTGTGCAAGAAGGGGCAGTATAGACAGCTCCTTCTGGTGCAAGAGCCTCTTTCGCAAAATGGCGGCTCATTAGATATGCAAATGAGGCTCGACGATATTCTACACTTAGCATATCTCTGGTGCAAGATCGCACCAGTGTAGACATAGCAATGATGTTTGTTATAAAATACAACCTTTTAAAATAAATAAAATAAAATAAATAAAATTTAAAAAACATAGGCTTCTTTCTTTTCTGTAAGTGAAGGGAAGACCCTGATCCCAACCCCTCATATGGGAAGGATAAGGTGATGGGGCTTGCCACCATCCCTGTAAAAGAATGTTCTTTGGAGCTCTTTCAGCCTAGAATGGGAGCAAGCAAAATGGGTGGGAGAGGTTGGAAGTTTAGAAGAGCTTTGCAGAATCCTCTGCCCCAAACCCATAAGGGAAACCCCAGTGCCAAATTATTGTAGACAGCAACAACTGATACTCCTTCTCTCTCTCTGCACTGGAACCTGCCAAGTTCCAAAGTGGGCTCCCAAGACCGTCTGGCAGCAATAGGAGCTGTGCTATCCAGGGGCCACAACACTCCAGAAAAGCATCTGTCAGTGGTTCCTTGACTCTAGTGGGGATTCCCTGTGTTTCACGTGGATCTGGGGAAAATTGAGATCCACAAGAATCTAGGCGATCCATGGGGACAATCTTCTTTGCCCAGTGGAATAATTACCATGAAATACAGTTCATTCCTCTCCATGAAAATTAACCACACCCCATGGAGGGAGTCCAGAGCAGGATTTTTCAGTGAATGTAAGAAACAAGCAGCATATCTCACTGGTTTTTGTTATGCTGTGGCCGAAATTCTGTGTGAATCCAACTAAATGTGTGTGTTTGATTTTTACCACATAGGCATCAAGTGCCATGACTACTGCCACATGATACCATCTATATCAGCGCTACTCAACATGTGGGCAGCCCACGGCCAGTTTGTTTGCAGCCCATGGTGTGGTTTGGGTTTACATGGAGCTCAACATGCAGCCCACGGATGGGATCCTTTGAACATGGCCTCCACTGGGCACATGCTCCACAATGGCGAGGTATCTCCCAGGCAGGGTGAACACTGAAAGACGCAAGCAGATGGGCTGGCTGGAACAGATGAGTACAGGTTGTTGGCGTTTCTAGCCCCCAGGGAGGAGGTGCTGGAAATGCTGTGTGAAAGAAGCTATTTGCATATATTTGCACTTAAGTTGGGGACCTTGGCATATCATTGTGGCCCCTGGGGCTTCCAGAGTTGAGTAGCCCTGATCTACATGTTTTGCTTATCTTTAAGGTGCTGTTAGACCATTCATTGTTTTTCAAGTTTTTCCAGTTACAGACTAACTCTGTACCCTGCTACCCTTCTGAAGCTTTATAACATGTTGTGTACCTCATTCAGTGCATAAAAGCACCAACAATTGTATAAGGCTTTGTTCACTGAAAACTGATGAAAAACAAAAAAACCTTGTTACCTTCAGATGAACTGTTTTCAGAAAACTATCACTAAGTCCTCATTCTCAAAGGATATTTACACTATACCTTTGAGAAGTGAGCCTAGAACTTAAATTCATAAGGATGCTGCTGGATGTTATAAGCCATGCGCTTAACAGGAACACTGATATCAAGGCTCATTATATCGATCTACACACCTGCTTGCTAACTCTTAATGGTCCACTTCAAAACTCCTTTGCTTAACAGTCTAGCCCTTATTGCCCACTTATCTCAAGTGACATACAATATTTGTTCAGCCTTATGCTTAGCTATCTGCCACAACTTGTGTTTAGCTCAGACATTCTGATTTCTTTCCCCAGATCTGATTACATTTGTATAGTTCCAAAGCTTATCTCTGTGCCCAACAGAAATTGAAAAAAAAAAAAACCCAACTCCTTATGTGCACTGTAACTCTAATATCCTAGGATCAACATGGCTACAACAACACTGTAAATAATTTATATTATCATTTCTGTATGCATAATATTTAAACCCAATTTGTGCATGCAAATTGAGAGCAGCCAATTTGTTTTGTGTGACCTGCATGTGTAAATAATTTGCATAAATGTGCATGTACAAATTATGTTTAGATTGAGATTCCTTTGAAGACTTAGCTCTGCAAGTCAAGTGCACACTCACGTTAACTGTTAGAAGTAGTTTTGATTACCCAGAATGCAGAATATAGTTGGGCAAGAGAAATTGGTCATCTTGTTTTGAGAAGCCTTTATAACCTAGAGAAGGACAGTTAGCATGTGTTATAACACTGGAAAGAAACAAAGCTTTGAAGAGAAGCTGTCATTGTCTTTAATTTCCCTTTGAATATCTTGTGGTGGTGGTTTTCAAAAGACATCATGAAACTAATAGAAATGGTCCAAAAAATCTGTGGGAACTAAAGCAATTAATGGAAATCCAGAGTAATACAGGGGAAATTTGAGGGGGAAAATAGCTTCTGAGTCAGGGTGATCCAGATTAATGCATTGTCACCTCCAATTTTAAGTGCATCACCATTTAAATTTTGTTTCTCTATTTATCTGTCTAGTCTGTATTTAGGATTTTCTTCTGCCACATTGCATGCATAGGTTAAGTGGAGGTTGAGGCAACTGAGTGTGTAGAATACTACCTTTGGTTTAACTTCATCTAAGTTGAACCTGGCCCAAAGATGAATATATGAGCAATAGTGAAACTTTGCATTATTTACACATGAATACATGTGTACATAATACAAGAATGCAAGTTTTCTTAGCCAGGCATGACCCTTTCATATTTTTCATTAAACCATGAATAATTTATGCTTGCATTTTCCAAGTGCGATTCTTGTACTTTTGAAGACATAACCCCATTCTAAGGATTCCAGATTCCTTAAAGCCAAACTTGGAATAAGACCAGAAAATATACAAAGCAAGAAATAACAGTAAGCAGAGAACTATCAATAAGCAGATAATGTCACAGACTATGTCTAGAAAACGTCCAGGGAACGCGTCTGTTCTTCTGACACTTTTTGCGGAAAAGCAGACACACTCTTTCAGAAGCCCAATCTTTCTCATTTCATGAGGTAGAAGGGTTCTTCCAAAAGAGGAGATTTTTCCAAAATTTGTCCCAGTGTAGATGGACCAAATTTTGGAAAAGCCTCTTTCGAAAAAACTATAGGAAAAAGGTACGCACATTGCAGAGCGCAATTTGTGTACCTTTTGCCAATAAAAAAGCGGCAGTCTACACATAGTCACAGAGCTACTCTGTGAAGCTCTGAGTTGTGTCTAGAAACTCAAACATAGAACCCAGTGTGATAAAATTGGGCAAAGGAGAACTTCTTTTGGTGTGAAAGTTGGTTTGGTTTGAAGTCTAGGGTCTCTGATCAGATGAGAAGTTACGTGCGTGGCAAAAAACCTCAAAACAAAACAAAAATACCATACCAAACAACTTTTTATGGGTGACTTTAGGTGGTATTCTGTATTTAAACAATAAACTTCTTATCCTATCTACAGGCATTTATAGCAGTGTTATTGTGAGAGGTATATGGGTGTGTGTGTGTATACACTTAACTTTGTGTTCTGTGTCTTTCATATTTTACTGAGAATTCTTTCAAATTTTAATCTCAGTTGGGTATTAGCAACTGTTAAGTACTTCTGTACTCCAGGTGGAGTAGATAGTGAGCTGACGAGTAGCTAGTGTAGCCTCTTAGTCAAAGGCCAGGTTCAAAATAAGGGAAGTGTAAGAAAAAGTCCTTTCTGCAGTCTTCATGGATTTCTGTTCCCTTAGAATTCCCTGATCTCAACATATCACAGTTCCATCTATCCAGCATATGGAGCTCTGAGGGCAGCACTTTTTCTTACTGAATGGAAGCAGGAGCAGAACAATTGTTCAAATTCCCTCTCAGGCACTACTTAGAGGATTACAAAACAAGTACCAAGTTCCCACATGGAAGAAGAAATCATTAAACTGTCTGCAAACAGTTCTAGATTACTATCAAATTTTATAGTACTCTCATGTTCATACATAAAGAACACTGGGAAAACAAATAATTTCTTTTCACATGCAGCAAAATAGCCAATATCGTTATGGTGGATTCCATACTTTCCTTGGCAGGGGCTAGGACATTAATCTTTGCCCCTGCTTTTGGGGCACCAAAGGTTACACCAGTGGCTCAGGATGATGGTAGGGAGGGTTCTGAGCCTCATCCCCTCTCTTACCCTCATCCTCTCCCACCCCATTGTGTAGGGTTGTCCTCAGTCCTTGATGCTAGGAGTCTCTCAAACCTCAGCAACACACCTCCAAAATCCACTCCTCTCTCCTTACTCTATCCTATCTACTTGAAGTGGAAGGGGGAGGGGAGGAGCTTAATTGGCTACAGGTACTTCAATTACACTAGAGGAATCCATACCTTAATTAGCCTGCTGCATCACATTAAATTCTTGACAGGGCCTTAACTGACTGCAGGTGCTTCAATTAGTCTATTGGGAATCACACCTTAATTAGCCCAGGGTTTATATAGCCCTCCTTTAGTACTCTCCTACTGCTTCCTGGTCCTGCTGTGTCATCCATGTTCTTGGATAGGTAGGGTCTGCTCGTCCATGTTCTGAAATGACACATGAAAATTGATTATTAGAATATTATTAAATATCAAGTTATGGACACTAAACCAATCAAGAATTTGAAATGCCAATGATTATAAATTCTAACAACTTTGAGATGCATAAGACAGGAAGGCATAAAGATTTCTTTCTGGAAGGAGACCTCTTCTAGAGTCAGAAGAGTTAGAGATATAACCCTCAAATGATATCAAAGTAAAATGTCTATATAAGCATTATTATAATAAAATTTATTCTTATGATACAGACTAACTTTTTCTTTTCTTTTTAATTTTTTTCTACTCAAGGTCAACTGAGGAAGTGGACTTTGCCCATGAAAGCTCATGATACTATATAATATAGAATATACATAGCATTATTATCTAAGCCAATTAGAGTTAATATGGGGAGCACATTTTTGTAAAATGTGATATCAAAAGCTTTTCTGAAGTGAAAATATATTACATCTACTATGTTAAATGGATTAAAACCTGGGCTGATAGGAGTCAAAATGTACTTATAAATGGGAAATCATCACTAGAAGGGTATGTTCATATTGGGAGCTTCCTGGGATTGGTTCTTAGTCAGTTTTAAGCACTGACCTAGAAGAAACCATAAAATATTCAGACAACCCAAAACTGGAGGAGAGGTAAATTATGAAGATGACAGGTCTGGGGGTTTGTACTGCTTGGTGAACTGAGCACAAGCAAACAGAGTTTTGAAATGGCTGAATGTCATTGAGGAACAAAGAATGTTGACCCCGTTTACAGGATAGGGGGAGTCTAGTCTGGGAAGCAGTGACTAAAAAGTTATGGGGTTAACGGTGGCTAACTAGCTGAATGTGAGCTTCCACTGTGAAGCTGTGGCCCAAAGGGATAATGTGATCCTGGGATGCATAAACAGGAGAATACAGAGCTGGAGTATAGAGAGATTATTTTGCCTCCATATTTGGCACTGAGTCTAAGTCTGGTCTACATTTCAAGAAGCCTGTTGATAAATTGGAGAGAGTTCAGAGAAGATACACGATAATGAATAGAGGATCACAAAACTGAGTTTCTTGAATCTGTCACTACAAGACAATCTATTACATTAACAAAGAGAAGAATAAGGACTGACTTGTTTACAGTGATAGAAATGTAGCCGTGTTAGTCTGGTGTAGCTGAAGCAAAATACAAGACAATGTAGCACTTCAAAGACTAACAAGATGGTTTATTAGATGATGAGGTTTCATGGGCCAGACCCATTTGATCTGAGGAAGTGGGTCTGGCCCACGAAAGCTCATCATCTAATAAACCATCTTGTTAGTCTTTAAAGTGCTACATAGTCTTGTATTTGACTTGTTTACAGTCTGACTAGTTTTTAAAACATCAAATCAGTTTTGTTGCTTTCCTTTGGAATCTCCAGTTTGTTCACATTTTTCTTTGTGGCACCCAAAACTGGACATAATATTCTAGTTGAGGCCTCACCAGGAAAATTTACCTCCATGGCTTATATACAACGCTTGTGTTAATATATGCCACAATATGCAATTTTTTCCCACAATTGCATCACATTGTTGACTATTAGGGACCTCGGGAAGTCATCAAGTCCAGTCTTGTCCACACAGCAGGACCAAGCACCATCTAGATCATCCCTGATAGATGTCTGTCTACCCTGCTCTTAAATAGCTCCAGTGATGGCGATTCCAGGAATTTCCTAGGCAATTTATTCCAGTGCTTAAATAGTTCCAGATCCAGGACAGACCCTGCAGGACCTTTGTAGGCATGTCCTCCCTGTTTGGCAGTGAGTCTTTAATTAGCTATCTGCATACTGTTTTTCAAACAGTTGTGCTCCCAACTATTATAATACTTTCATTTAGACCACATTTCTCTGGTTTGTGTATGAGAGTATCGTGTAGTGCTGTCAACAGCCTTGCTAAAATCAAGATAAACCACAACTATTGCTCTACCTTGATCAGTAGGCCAGTAACCCTGTCAAAGAAGGAAATTCAGTGTTTGCCATGACAAATTCATATAGAATATTACTTATAACACTATTATCCTCTAAATGTTTACAAATTGATAGTTAATTTGTGACAATATCTTTCCAAGTATCAAAGTTAGGCTGGCCTGGGTGGTCAAAATAAGGATGTCTGTCTGGGCTGGGTCCTCACAGATACAGACACAAGCAGAGCTAGTAGTGGTGTTGGTGATATGCTATTTTCCTCACAGTGTGGACTCTAGAATTCATTCAAGTTGTTGAAAAATCCCAACCTTCCTTTCCTGAGCTGGCTCTCTCTCTCAGGGTAAGCCTACAATGCAGTGTTTTTCCAGAAAAACTATACTTACATCCACACTGCTATTGCGTTCTTCAACAGAAAGTCGAAAGAATGCAGGGTTTTTTCAAACAGCGGGAAACCTCTTTCTAAGAGAGAGAGGACTTTTTCCAAAAAAGCTATTTTGGAAAAAGGCGTGTGGATGCAGAAGATGGAGTTCTTTTGCAAGAAGAAGCCTTCAGGAAATAATACAGGTGCCTTGTTGGCCACTCTGTCCATACTAATTACAACTTAAATGTGAGATAGCATTCAATCAATGTGGTCACTATCTTTCAGAAAAGCATCTCTCTTTTTTCTTGTGCTTTTGCAGTGTGGATGCTCTCTTTTGAAATAAGCTTTTCAGGAAGATCTCTTCTAGAAAAGCTTCTTCCAAAAAAAGCTTGAAGTCTAGACACAGCCTAAATTGCTCAGCTGCTTTTATCTCTTCAGCAACATTCATATCAGCCTCTGGAATCGCATATGCTTCTTAAAGCTTGGGACACTCACACAACTGGAATGGGTGACTTATCCCCTCTTACTCAGCCACCTCTAATTATTCAGAAAACCTGTACTGGTCTCACTTCAAAGAGCCCTGATTGAAATTTGGCTAATCCACCTAGCTTAGGGGGAATCTTGTCCAGATAGTGAGCAATTGAGCCTAGACTTCAAACACTGCAAACCAGCCCAGATTCCTAACAAATTGGATGAAAGTTCCCAGTACAGAAAGTGCTTTCTTCTTACTCTTCAAAACTAGCAAATAGCAAAAAGACAGAATTATCCCGGAGACATCCTCTGACTAACTCCCTGTATGTGGCAATATTTATTCTTTGCAACTCAAGTCTGTTCATTTATTCATGATTTCCTTGCCTTCTAGAACTAACTTCAATCTAGCCCTGCAAATGAAAGACAAAGCACATGGAGTTCCTTTTCTCTTCTTCTACCCAAGGGAGTGGCAAAATCCCATGGCCCCTAATTCTCAGTTCTAGTCAAGATGAGACTGCACAAAACTGAGAAAGGCAAAGGTAGTCATAATGGTGCTTGGTCATGTAACGAGTGCAAGGGACTGGACTTGATGACTTCTTGAGGTTCCTTTCAGTCCTATGATTCTATGATAGATGGCTGTAGTTTGAACAGCCTACTATAACCTTCTTCACTGAACTTGTACACTATGGGCCTTTGCAGCAGCCTAGAATGCTAGAACTAATATTATCAATGAACTAGAATCCAAGATACAACCCTATAGATTCAGGACCCTATTAAGACATTGCTGTGCTAAAGCATAAGCTATAGAGCAGAATGTTGAAGCCATAGAAAATACATTACTATTGTACAAAGATAAAATGGATGAAAAAAATCTATTCTGTATTACTGATAATAGAAACTGCTTCCCTTTAAGAAAGAGAAGAGAGGAAAACTCAGTGGCTAATAAGAACATATGGATATTTAATTCACAGAGTGGGAAGTCAGTTTTCAAATAGAAAAGATATTGAAATGTTTATGTCTGAGGACTTCGTCTTAATCTAGAGATACCGGTTCCATTTGAAAAGATGTTATGCCTTCCAAATAAGCAGTCCTTGCCATCAAATACCTACATTACTTAATAAGTATTATTTGCCCACTGAACCAAATATGTGACTCTAAAGAGCCGATTACAAACCAGAAACTTAGTGCCCAGTGTGAACCTTAATTGCATTTCTTGCATTTCAGTCACAGGAAAGAGGGGCTTAAGGATGTAGCTAGGAGGAAAAAGATGATTTGTTTCAGAGCAAAGAGATTTTTTTCTTTACTAAATTTAATCTGAGAAACTCAGACTATATGACATCATTTTGTCTCTCTGAGAAATGAGCTGAGAAGTGTCTGAGCAGACGTATCTATGCTCTGTCTTGCAAGTTAAGTGTGATCTATAAACCAGATGAAATATATCTGCTGTGACTTTGGTCATATCCCACTGAAGGACATATAAGCAACTGAGAAACACTTGACACCAATACTTATGTTCCTAGAGGGAGTGTTCAGAACTCCACGTAATTTTAATAGAGACTTAAAAAAAATAGATGTGGTACTTATTGTCCAACTTTTCAGCTATCTCTCTGAGATCTTTGAAGAGCTGAAAGTTTGTTGTGTTGAACACTGCATTGACAAAATTTGCCAAACACCTCAAAATCTTATTTATCTTTTCTCCAATCCCCATTTTATTTTCTTATTGTTTTGCTCCTTATTTGTGTTATAGGGGATCTACAATTACAAGGTTATATATTTCTGTATCTGTATTTCTATATCACTTCTGCTCTGCCACATCTATTAAAAGAACACATTCAACTTGTCGATGTTCATTTCATCATTTTTAAAAGGCATAGTTCCTCCAAGATCACCAGTAAAAGCTATGACAAGTTTTTAGAAAAACTGCAGCTTTATTAAAGAACAAAAACTGACATGTTTATGAACTTTCAAACCTCCTTGTAAACAAACCTTGCCCAAGGAAAGTTCTGGTCAAGATAGGTTGTGTATGCCACATCTGCATCGGGAAAAGAAATGGCCCAAACATTCAAGATGGCATCTTTTTTCTAGCACAGTGGAATGACAGTCAGCTACTGTAGTCTCTTTTAACAAATAGTACCAACTGACGACTCCCTTCATCTTTAGTCATCTTGAAAAGAACTGAAACAAAACTATTTAGGTAATATTTTAAAACAGGATATAACACAATTTTGGCTAATCATGGCCATCCTCTTGATGAAATGGTTATAAAGCAACCCAAATGTAGGGTAATATTCTTTATTTTTTCCCCTTCATATTTATGAAGTCCTTACTCAAGCATGCTTTTATAGCTTGCAAAGAAAACTAAATAAGGATCTTGGGGTCTATTTCATAAAGAGGGTGGGGTCACAAGGAACTAAAATTATTTAGGGCTTATGTTCTTTTAAATCCTCTTGTAAACAAACCTGGCCCCAGGAAAGTTCTGGTCATAACAGGTTGTGTATGCCACATCTGCATTGAGGAAAAAATACAGTATTGCAAGTGCAAAATAGAGGAGTGTGAACTGATACGGGCTCTATGCTACATATTATGCTTCTACTGCCCCCATGTAGACACTGTGCACATGAAATAAAAGCTATTCAAGTTAACGTAGTCCTGTTTGAATTTACCCAGCAATCCAGGTAGAATGAGTATGAAGCAAGAAGCCTGGTGGGATGGTAACATCACAAAATGATTATGCATGTAGGAAGAATAACTTCTTTGACTTTACTGGATAAATTCAATGGCCTGTGTTACACAGGAGATCAAGCACCTTCTGGCTTTGAACCTAATATTTACAAAAATGAAACATTTAAAAAATGGTTTCCCTATTTAATTATAATAATTGGCTCCACAATACTGAAACAGGAGTACAGACACCTCAGTGTGTATATTGATTAGTTTAAACCTGTTTACATGGTATTTATATTCAGAAGTACTCCCATCTCCTCTAGTCACTTCAGAGTCTCAAACTGACACATTTTAAAATTCATGCATTTAATCTATTGTCACTATTTTCCAATGTATTACATAATTCCCCTTTATTATTCTTAATAAACATATTAGTTACCTACTTTCTAGACTAATTATATTCCCTGAGCAAGACTTTAGCATAAATTATGTCTAGCTTCAGGTTCAGATTACTCTGTTCAAGAGCCTACGGGATCAGGAACTTCTATCATGTATTCAGTTTATATTTATTGGTACAAAACACTTTGTATGTGAAAGCGCACATGCAAGTGATTATTCATGCTTGTTTTGCAGCATATACACTTTAGTTTTGTTGCCCTACTTTGACAGTTCACTTGCTTTAGGGAGTAATGCAGCCAAATCAGAGCTCTCTGTCTAGTCTCTGCGGGGGTCTTTCTTGTCTCACACAATGTGGAGCATCAAGCCAAAAGGGAATTTTATCACAATTCAGTTTTTATTACCGGCAGGTATTTCTTATGATGTGGATTTCAGAGAAATAAGCTAAGGGAACTTAAGCACAGTGAAATTTTCAGAGGTATCTGTTAGCTACGATAGAAATAGATAAAAGAGGAGGTTTTGAACATGGACTTTTATCTTTAGTCGTGATTCTTTAGGGAGACATTATGTGGAATTCTGGCTTACTTTATATTTAGACACATGCTGGACTGTCAAATGTCCACATTGAAACATTGTGGGTTTTTTACCTGAAACAATTGTATTGCCTGGGTGGGTCCATTGAGAGACTTATTTCATGACACAATAATGGATGTGTCTGGCTTGCTGGAGCAACTTCAGAAAAAACATGACATATCATTTTAGGGACATGAGTTCAAAAGAGTAAATCCAAGGCTAAACTATTTACATTTTATTAACAAGGGACCTGGCTTGGTGTCAGATTATGTCCTTCTCATGAAACAGATAAAAATAAACAAGAAAAACTTTTGAGCTCTCAATTTTTTTCGTTCGCTAGGAGTAATTTCAATGACTATTTTGTTATCCTGGTTCTTTTATTCTGTGAAGGGTTGGCGTTATACCTATTTTGTCACATTAAAAAGAGCTAAGAACCACTGTTTCATGAAATTAACAGGAAAAATGTAGAATATTTCAGAAAACATAAGATGTACCAGATCGTCTCAAACAGAACATCCTCCATAACCTTTTTGTTAGAAGATGATTAATCAAAACAAGCATGACTTTTGGTTTTGGTTTTTCTTACTTTTATGAACAAACAGCTTTTGTGGTGCCTCAACAGATAATTCACATATGTCCTTGGCATTTTAATTTTAATTTTAATTTTTGTGCTATCGTTACTCAGAAAAGCAAATGGAAATCTTTGTAATCAGTTGTCATAAAATTGGAAACAGAGATTTTGTTCCAAAGTCCCTTCACCTGTCCTATTTCCTTGCTACAGAGGTTGGTTTGGGTAATGTTCACAACCAAAAGGCATATTTGGTATTCTATTTGCCACCTCATTTCAGCAAAAGTTCAAGGTAAATATTTCATATTGGCACCAGCCTTATGAGCATGGAGAGGGAGATGTTTGGAGACGGATTGCAGGAGAGGGATCATGTGATGATTACCTGTTGGGTTCTTCCCTCTGGGGCATCTGGTATTGGCCAATGTTGGTAGACAGGATACTGGGCCAGATGGACCTTTGAGGGATTTCCCTATGAATTCTTTGGAAACCAAACATAGAATATCTATTGTAAGAATCTCCCTTTATTATCCGTCACAGAGTTTCCCCATCCTTAAGCATTACAATTTTTAAGTTTTAGTTGTGTAGCTTCATCTTTAATAAAGAGAAATGCAAAGTGCTCCACTTAGGGAGGAACAATCAGTTCCATACATACAAGATGGGAAGCGACTGTCTAGGAAGGAGCATGGCGGAAAGGGATCTAGGGGTCTTAGTGGACCACAAGTTGAATATGAGTCAACAGTGTGATGCTGTTGCAAAAAAAGCAAATATGATTCTAGGTTGAATCAACAGGTGTGTTGTAAGCAAAACTCGTGAAGTCATTCTGCCGTTCTACTCTGCACTAGTTAGGCCTCAGCTGGAGTACTGTGTCCAGTTCTGGGCGCCACATTTCAAGAAAGATGTGGAGAAATTGGAAAGGGTACAGAGAAGAGTGTCAAGAATGATTAAAGGTTTAGAGAACATGACCTATGAAGCCAGGCTTCATGAACTGGGCTTGTTTAGTTTGGAAAAAAGAAGATTAAGGGGGGACATGATAGCGGTTTTCAAATATCTAAAAGGGTGTCACAAGGAGGAAGGAGAAAATTTGTTCCTCTTGGTTTCTGAGGACAGGACAAGGAGTAATGGGCTTAAAGTGCAGCAAGGGAGGTTTAGATTGGACATTAGGAAAAAATTCCTAACTGTCAGGGTGGTCAAATATTGGAATAAATTGCCAAGAGAGGTGGTGGAATCTCCCTCTCTGGAGATATTTAAGAACAGGTTAGATAGACATCTGTCAGGGATGGTGTAGACAGAGCTTGGTCCTGCCTTGAGGGCAGGGGGCTGGACTCGATGACCTCTCGAGGTCCCTTCTAGTCCTATTATTCTATGATTCTATGATCCGAAGATCTTAAAGTTCTTGACAATTTATTAAACCTCATAACACTGCATGAGGTAGGGAAGCATTGACATCACCATTTTGCAGATGGAGAAACTGTATCACAGAGAGGCAGCAATTCCATCAATGGCATGTAGCAGAGCTGTATTTACACTTTAAATGTTACAGTGGGACATCTGCAGCACTGCAGTAAAGATACTCACTACAGTGACAGGACAGATTTTCGCATGGCTGTAGTTAATCCACTTCTCCCCTGGTTTATTGATGTTGCTCAGGGCTAATGACTTTTCAAGCCCTTGAAAGACAATGCTGTGCCGATGTAAGTTTACAGTGTAGACCAGCCCTAAGAATAGAATGTATCTGCAAACTCCCAATTTCCTTCTGGAACAATTAGATCCTCTTCCTTGTCAATACTGTGTACTCAGAGCTATTTTCAAATAACTTCCTGCTCTGCCCCAGTTATGCCTTTGTTGCTGTTAATATACATGAAGTAAGCAATCCCGTGAGAAAAGAAAGAGTCCAATCCAGTGAAGTGCTGGGCCACTCCTATACGGTGCTCAGTGTTCTCAGAAATTGCAGGAGATTCTTGTTACATTTGCAAGACATTCCAAAGTGGCTCCACTCCTGCAAACTTTCCTTCTTGTGGCTAGCTCTTTCTCACATGAGCAGTCCTGTTTGCTTCAGCACTTTCAGTTGGAATTTGGATCCTGAATTTCCAACTGTATATCACTTTTCTATTGACTTTAATAGAAATATCAGGGAGAGACTGAAATAGAGTTCTCACATCTTAAAGTGGACTTATGATGACTGAAATACAACAACTTATTTTTCAAGAGACAACTTATTCACTGTTTAAATGAAAGGAAACACATTTACACAACACTAACATGCTGACGTCTACTCTCATTGGGCGCTTTTTATTTATTCAAATGCATCTAAAGTGATTAAGTGATTTCAGTAACTTGTGTGATTGAATAGAGGGAGTACCAGACTGGGAGGCAGGAAACTTGGATTTTATTTTAAATGGAGTTTGAATGTTTTCTAAAAGATATGCTCTAGTTCCAACAGGAATGTATGGTCTGTTATTGCAATTGGTCTTACTAGGTGATCAAAAGGGTCCCTTCTTGCTTTATAATCTATTCCCAGCACCATCACTGTCTTGCTGTATGATCTTGTACAAAAGTTACTTCATCCCTCAGTGCCTCTGTTTCCCCATTTGTATTAAGGGGATAATAATGCTTAATCTACAGCCAACCAATAGGAGCTGAATGGCTTTCCTTTTTCTGCCAGTAATCTGCTTCAGGAACACTGGTTTTAGCCTCGTACTGAGTGGCAATGTTGCTGTGGGCTGCTGTTAGGACACAGGATTTGGGATGTCAGACTGCTAAGATAGACAGGACCTCAAAGTGATATAGATCCCAATCACATACAAGAAAAATAAATCAGTCCTAGCAACAGAGTCCCTCCCCATGATACTCTCTGGGATATGTTGTGTATGGGTTACCTCTCCTTTATTACTGCATATGAAACATATGATGTAGAAGTTCGTACAGCCTCACAATACTGTTAGCTTCTTGCAAAAGTATTAAACTGCTTGTATTTGCCTGTGTTTGAGCATGCGAATGCATGTAACATCTGCATATAGGTATAATTACACTTTTTAGACCAAAATATACACGGTATCTACAAACCTATAAAATATTTCATTATTTAAATATTTTTCATTATTTAAATGCAAATCAAACTTCCTAATCTGTGGTTCTGATTACATGTTTATCATTATATCATATAATGTGTACTTTAGAGAAATGAGAAGAGTTCACTCAATAACTTAATCCATTTAAAAATATCACCATTTGAGATGAATTTACTGAAAGTCCACCCTTGGGAAGCAGGGTAAGGTTCAAGTGAGACAGAGAAATGAAATAGAAGCTTATATGCATGCTGTGGATTTTTTCTCTACAAATGAAATAGAAAATTGTAAACAAGGCTGTATTATACATTATTACACCTGGATTCTGGTGACTTCATTAAACAATAAAGCTTTGAACTTGTGATTGATTAAGATCATAACCCTTTCCTGTAGTCTCAGACACCTCTCTCTTATTGTAGTGTTTCTCTTGCAACATTATTCTTTATGGCTCAGGTGGCAGTTTCAAATAAGCTCTCATTACAGGCACTTAGAACATATAATAAGAAAAAAAATATTGCTGAAATTAGGTTTTTTGTGTGTTCAGCCCAAACAAGGGTTATCTCTTGGTTTTCAGATGTGTAGTAAAATTCATTTAGCTCTTTTTCAGGCTTTGAGATGCAGACTGGTGTTTTTAATGGTTATAAAACATTTTTTCAAGACCTGTTGTGTTTTGTTAAATGGCTTATTTTAAAAAAATTCAAACTTAGTGATCTCAGTATCATGAAAACACAATGGCTGAAAAATAAGCCATCCCTCTGAGAATATATTATTGGTTTGGGATATTACAGTGGTGTGTGTGTATGTGTTTTTCTGCAGACAGGATACACCTAAAAATTATTTCCAGCTTCAAACTCTAGAATGCCATTAAGTAGAGCTTAAGATTCTAATCCTACAACCCTAACTCATGGTAATATGTCCATATAAACTGAGATTAGCCACAAGAATAAAGATGTCCAACTGAGGCTTTATTTTGTACCATGTTGGAATCAACTATCCAAAAAAGTTTTTTTCTCTCTCAGCTAAGTCTAAGGGTACGTCTAGACTACAGGCTTCTGTCGACAGAAGTTTTGTCGACAGATACTGTCGACAAAGCGCGTCCAGACTACATTGAGTTCTGTCGACAAAGCAAGCTGCTTTTGTCGACATGGTAGTCTGGACGCAAAGGACAGTTTCCATTCAATAACACCTTCTGTCGACAGAAACTCTGTCGACAGAAGGTGTTATTCCTCGTAAAATGAGGTTTACATACGTCGACAAAACTGCTGAGTTCTGTCAACGTTATGTCGACAGAACTCAGCGGTAGTGTGGACGCAGGTATAGTTTTGTCGACAAAACTCTGTAGTCTAGACACACCCTAACAGACTTTCATTGTACTTTGCTTAGTATTGTTGTATGCAGCTTGGACCTGATTTTGCCACAAATTAATGGTATCCTGTTATTCTTCTTTGGCTTTTACATTTAAAATCAACAGAAATGGTTGCATTAGTTATCTTGTTGGTTCCCAGCAGATTACTGTGTGTGAAATATGTTTCCCTGTTTTGTGAAATGCTCCTGTGAATTTTGAATCAGTGGTATCCTGGGTCCAATGTGACCTCTTTCTACATTTATTTAAATCTGAAATAGTATTTCTGAGCCTGAATAAATTGAGGTGGTAGGACAGATATTTGGCTTCAGTTGAGTTAGGTAAGAGTGTAATACTGCACAATAATGTTTTATTATATAAGTAATATATATTAAATATGTAGTAACATTTTTAGTCCATCTTCTCTAGGTAGTTCCTATAGCCTGAGAATCCTCTAGTACAAACTAACTCAGATATTCTGGGGAAAATGTCTCTGAGGAAAAACAAAAGAAAGAATTAGCAATTCCAGTGTTGAGGTTACCTTCAAGCTCCATTACCTCTTCCTCTTTTATTTGACAGTTTTCAGGTTTACTTGAACAAGATTTTTCAGAAATTATGCATCATCTTTTGACACTGCTGTTCAAAATAAGGTTTGACAAAGCAATACCTTTTTCATGTTGCAAAAATTCCTCAGGTAAAGTCTAACCTCTGTTCTTTCCTTATTTCTAAATTTAGCTTATACCTTTTTAAAATCTGCTATGGACAAAATCTTTATCTATTAAAAAAGAGAATACACAAAATATTATGGAGAAATACATGGAAAATTATGTAACATAATCTACAAAGCCTCCAGCTAGTGGAGAGACTCATTAAATTGGGGTAGAGTAGAAGCTGAGGAAACAAATCCAATAATTTATAACATGGCATGCTCAATAAATAAGTGAGGAAAACAGGAATTAAAATTAATCTAAGATGGAATGCTTCAATGAGTAAAAGTTTGCAGGATCAGACCATTGACATATAAATCACAGGCATTATCTATCTATTCTCACCTATTTGGTCTTTGCAGTTACCACACATGACAGAAGTCAAAGAGAGTGACTTCTGAGTAGTTGTCTTCACCCCCTCCCAAAGAATATTTGGCCAAGTAAGTCTAAGAAAGATGAGAAATGGGATTTATACCTGGCGTATTTGTCTAATATCTCAATATCTACTATATATTTTAGAGAGTTTATCTGTTTGATCTCCCTTCTCCCCTACCTATTTTGGGTCTGCATATCCTAAACTCAAAACTCCAGTTATCTGAAGAAGTGAGCTGTGCCCACGAAAGCTCATGATACAATCTATATGTTTTGTTAGTCTATAAAGTGCTACCAGACCATTTGTTATTTTTTAAGTTTATGTCCTAAACAGTAAGAGCTAGGGCCGTCAAATTCAGTACATTGCACCCTCTTATTATAACTGAAAGTATTTGAGTTAGCTGTGCTAAAACAGAGCACTATTCCAAATTTCTTCATTATATCTTTGTTCTATAAGGTTTATTGAGAAGTAATCCTATTCCAGGCTCATCTTTTTTTCTGGTTCATCTTGGTAAGGGTTTGATTGTGGTAGGAAAACAGGCTGCATCTGGAACGGTATTGCTTCTCATAAAACTGAACAGAAAGGAGACAGAATCACCAAATCAAGTACAGTCCTCAAAAATGTTAAAAGACTGAACCAAGATGAGCCAGAAAAAATAAGATGAGCCTTGAATAGGATTGCTTCTCAATAAACCTTACAGAACAAGGATAAAATGAAGAAATCTGGAATAGTGATCTGTTTTAGCACAGCTAACTCAATGCTTATGGCTTGAAAAATAGAATAAAATGTTGCTAGAAACCAAATTGATTATAGCCCTTTTCTGTTGAAACATAGTGAGTGATCAGAGGTTTAGGGATGAAGAAAAATACACTTGATGGAATTCTCATTTTAAAAAAATACTAAAAAAAATATAAATGGAAAAATATTAACAATCCCTTTTTTAAGAAATCCAAAATAAAGATTAACTTAATAAATATAACACTTTTTTGCAAAATACAATTATTTACATAAAATGTGTATATTTTCCTTTTATTTAAAAAAATACTTAATTGAAGACCTGAGGAATGCAGAGTAAATCTGTTAGTATATGAATCTTTTAGGTTTTATTATTGCTGCTATTTGGTGTTCTATAATAGCCTTGTATTTGAGTATACTATTCTTCTGTGCATCACTGTAGTAACTTTGTATAATACAGCTTTGTAATAATCTGTCTGATGTAGGCCTTTGGTAGTCAACAATATTATATTTTGGGGATTATCTACCTAATAGCTTGGAATGGCTAGAGAAGGTTGACCTCTACAATCAGTCAAAACTAGGCTTTAGCTGCAGCAGCCTCCTGCTGAGGGTTAGAATACAACCATTAATAGCTGCTTTTAGGACATGATATAAAACATCTTTATTTCATCAGGCTTGCTACTGACCATTTCGTGGCTTGGTTTTGTCCCCACCTTATTTGTTGCTGAAACAGTTAAAGAATGCTAGAGGTCACCAGAGCTTTGTCTGCATTTGAGATATCACTGGATTATCATAACTGGTGAAAAACTTTTTCCTAAAAGTGTGCAAACACAGCTCAATGAAGCTGTCAGTGTTAGGGAAACTGTGAAAAACATAGGGAACGTATTCTCCTTCAAGTTAAATTTTGAGTGGAAAATTTAACTTTTTTTGTTCAGAAACAACAGAATCAAGCAACAGAAATCAAGAGAGTAAAAACTAAAAAATACAGTATTCCAAAAGTGCAATCTGCAATATATTTTTTTACTTGTATTGTATGGTTCCAGATGACAACTTGATGAGTTTTCATTATAGCTGAAACTGAAGAAGTGCAGAGTCAGTGCATATAGAACTACATGACAAGAATACATATTTGATATTAGTCTTTCTTTGGATTTTTTTCTTAAGTGAAGGTGAAGACAGCAGCTAATTCTGAGTTACCTTGTTCAGCAGTTAAAGAAAGGTAAAAACCAAGCTATGAGCCACATACTCATCCACATTTTTTCACATGAATCAAGAGCTACAACTTTTAAAAGTATGTAACATATGGCTTCTCTATTTGCGGGAATTACTGGAATACATTTTCAGCTGCATACTCTATTTAAACTCTATTTATAGGCAATACATAAAGCCACAGACCATATTTGTTGATATTAAACCTATTTTTCTCCTCTGGTACATTATAAAAAACAAAATCAGTCAATAAGTCTTTTTCCTAAACAAATTGATGTGTAACATCTTTGAACACATGGCTCCTTGCAGATAATACTCCATATACTTTGTTGGAGAATGAGGGAGTAACCGATGATGACATCTAAAGTTAGCCTGATACTAGTTGTCATCAAGAGAAATTTGTACCAAGTTTTTTTTTTCATTTACACAGTTGTTGCTATATTTTTATTTTCATTTTTCATATTAGTTAGTTAGTTAGCATTAGTTACCTGTCTGTTGCTTCATACATGTTGCTTGACAATAATGGCTGATTATTACAAAAAATCTCACGTTCAAGGGCAGATGTATTAAGAAATATTCAACATCCTTGGAAAACAATTCAGAATGAAAGAAGAGACTTCAATGTCAGAAGGAATGATTAAAGTTATAGTGGCAGCTGAGTTCTTATGAGTTGTTAAGAAGATGCATTGAAAAACACCTGTGCCTGTGTGAGATGATTATATTATCTTGCATAAGACAAAAACAAAGTTTAAGTACCTTCTATGACAACAAAACACTCAAGCCACTGTTCATCTTGCTTGAAGATTATATATTTTTATCCTCTTATTTATATTTTTAAATAGTGGAATACTATTCCCTGGTGAATGATGGTGATGTGCTGCAGCATGCCTCAAGAAAGAGAGGTGACTCACGTAAATTGATGGTTTATAAATCAGTTTCCAAGGAAGTTAACTATTTCCCATTATCATTACACTCTCTTTCTCAAAAGAAAGATTTTAGAATTTTTCATTGCTTTTTTGAATTATTGAGCTATTTGACCCCTCCTTTTGTGTTTAAATCTTGTATTTCAATTTTCATTGCAATTTGATTTTTTTCATTTGTATAAATCTCCATTGAAGTGGCTCAGTAGTTAGGATAAAAAGAGTTAGGAATAAGTAGGTACATTGAATATGTCTGGTATAGTGCTCTGAGATAATAATGTTGTAAACCTAGTCAAACATCCAGATTCCACACCACAAACCCAGGAAAAAGCATTTGGTCAAACATAAATGAAACTCTGGAAAGAAATGGAAAATATCCCATCAAATTAATATATTTTCACAAATTCTCATAAAAGAGAATTATGTAAACACAATGATTTGTGTAAACTAACAAAACTGTAACTACTTCTCAAGTTGAAAGATTGCATCTATTTCAATTTTTGACACTTCACTTAAAAATATCAAAAACTGCATTTCAGAAAAATGGATGTAAATACTAATTTTCTAATAACTTGAAAACTATGTCTACATTCTGGATCTTAATCAGCAAGGTACCTAAGCAATCATGTAACTTCCAACATCTGAATAGTTCCACTGACTAAAATATCTTGATGAATCAAAATTGTGCTTAAGGACTTTGCCAATGAGACACTTTCAGGGTATGTATATACTGCATCCCAAGTTCGGACTAGGGAGGCAAATGGAGACGACCGAAGTAGTTAATGAAACAGGGATTTAAATATCCCGTGCTTCATTAACATGATCTCGCCGGCGCGCTAGTTCGAATCACAGCTGATTTGAACCAGGAAGTGTGCACCAGGACGCGTTAATTCGGACTAAAGCCCTTAGTCTGAACTAAAGTTACTCCTCATTTTTTGAGGAGTAACATTAATAAGGACTTTAGTCTGAACTAACGCGTCCTGGCGCACACTTCCTGGTTTGAATCAGCTGTGATTCGAACTAGTGTGCCAGCGAGATCATGTTAATGAAGCACGGGATATTTAAATCCCCGTTTCATTAACTACTTCGGTCGTCTCCATTTGCATCCCTAGTCCGAACTAAGGATGCAGTGTAGACGTACCCTCAGAGAGGAATAGAGGTAAAGGTGGGGAGCTGTTGTTTCTTTACCTGTTACTATGCTGTCAATATTTTAATAAGGGACTCCCACAATGCACTACTGTCTAACCTGCTATAAACACCGTGTCCTAGAGGATTATAAGTTTCACAGAATAGGGATGAGTGACTGAGAATCTATTTCTTGGTGTCTCATTAAAATGAGTCACTTTCTTACATCAACTGTAACCAAGGGTGTGTCTACACAGAACCAAACTTGAAACAAGATACGCAATTTACGCTACACAAATATCATATCTTATTTCAAATCTATTTTGAAATAGCTCACTTTGAAATTTGTTACAGTGCCAAATTTCAAAATAATGTGCTATTTCAAGACACCTCTTAACCCTCATGAAATGACGGTCACCAAGATGCCAAAATAGCATGCCTGTTATTTCACAAAATAATTCGAAATAATGGGCAGCTTGTGTAGATGTGAAATAGCTGTGCAGTGAAGACATAACCCAAGTGTTCCTGCTATTCAAAACTGGATTTTATGGATAGGATTGCACAGTTTTCTACTTGCATAATTTGAAAGGATGTGAACTGGATGTCTACAGTGAATAGAAATCCAGGGATATCTTCCACTGTGAACTTATTTGAAATTCTTGTCACTTGATGCAATCTTCTCTTGACAAGAAGCAAAAATTTTGCTCCTTTTAAAGTATTTTCATGACTCCCAAGAATAACTCATCTCTGGCAAGCTGACGAGGATGATTTAGCAACATCAAAGAGGGGGTGAACTGACATGCATTGGAGACAGAGAAATCATCCCATCTCACCTTTCAATTGGGTGGTGGAATTTTAATAAGGGGCTCCTCTGAGGGCCTTTAACATCCCCCTCTACCACGTTTGTTTCCTCAACAAAGGCTGTGAGGCAAAGAGCTAACAGTACAAATATGTGCTGCAAGTACTGAGCTATTCTGTTTTTAGTGCAAAAAATCCTTCTGCACACTCCGTCTCCCTGAAATGTAAAGGGCTCACAACCAACTGAATATGATTGAAACTGCAGTAACAAGCCATTTCTCCTCTCTTCCTGCTACAGGCATCCACATCAGTTACTGCATGAAATGAAAAATGTGTAATGCAGTTCTGGGTTTCATTTGCTCAGTTGCCAATATTAAATATGAATTCATTATGAAATGTCAGGGATGGTAGCCTTGTCTTACAGGAATCCAGCTTTTCTTTCTTAGACTAAACCTATTATCAGTGATACTAAGCATGAAAGTGATGCATTAATAGAAATCCTAGAATCTTAAAAAAAATCCAATAAATTCTTAATAGGAGGAGGAATCTTAGGATGGATTGTTTCTGCATGCATACCTCCTTATGCCATTTGCAGTAAATTTCAACTACATTTTCATATTTAGTTGCGCTAAAGAGGAAATTATAGCTGAAAGATAATAAAGGTCAGTCACTCTGAAAGGGTCACCATAGATTAGAATTGGGAATAGACAAACTATGATAGCGATGTCAAAAAAGAATAACTCTCTCTCCAAGAAATAATAAGAATAATACAGATCCACAAAGACAGCTAGGCACTTAAAAGCATAAGGGTCAATTCGCAAATATAATATAATGCTGGCTGTTGCTGTTTATGCTTTACATTAACACTGATTTGGTAGCAGTCCAATAAACAAGGCAAACTTAAGTGGCTAACTGTTATATGCGTTCTCTGTACTTAAGTTTTAACTATCTTGTTACCATTACTCAAAATGGGAGGCTCAGCTATGCTCAACGCAGACCTTACTGCACATCACCAGCCACATGCCCATGATGACAAAATGGGTGCAGGGGTAGAAATGGAGGGTCTAGCTGGGAGGTTGGGTGCAGAAGTAGGGTGGGGAGGGTCTGGGGAGGGACGTGGGGAGGGGCGTGATGCCAAAAAGTCTGGGAACTACTGTGCTAGATCAATATGGTAGATTAGCTAGAAGCCAAAAGGGGTTTTGATGTTATCTTCGGGTGTGTCTAGACTACCTAGTTTTGTCGACAAAAGTGGACTTTTGTTGACAAAACTATACCAGCGTCTACACTACCGCTGAGTTCTGTCGACATAACGTCGACAGAACTCAGCAGTTTTGTCGACGCTGGTAAACCTCATTTTACGAGGCATAACACCTTCTGTCGACAGAACTCTGTCGACAGAAGGTGTTATTGCCTGTAACATTGTGTCCAGACTACGGAGTTCTGTCGACAAAGCAGCTTGCTTTGTCGACAGAACTCAATGTGTCTGGACGCTCTTTGTCGACGGAAGTTTTGTCGACAGTATCTGTCGACAAAACTTCCATCGACAAAACGCGGTAGTCTAGACGTACCCTTCGTTTGAGCAATGACTCTGTTCTTAGTACCGTACAAGACACACACACTTCTCTGCAGACCTCGCAATGAAGGACTGTCTGACCTTTATTAGCCTCATATGGAACAACAGTTATGGAAAAATAAATAAGCATAAACAGGATATCAATTCAGTTTTAATGGCAATATCTCTGATACCACTGTATTTTAGCTCTGCGTAAATATTGAATCTTTCATGGCAACTGAACCATTCTCCCCTCTCTTGTTACAAGTGACATTTTTAACATTACTACAGATTTATGTATATAGACTCAGGCTAAGATCTTTATATCTCTTTTGGTGGCATAATGTAAGGAAATTGTGGAAGGGGAGGAAGGTATGGAAATTATTGTGTACACTAATGTCTGGTCTTACAAAGAAACTGGTGACAGTGTGACAGAATTCTCTTCTTGCAATATGTTGTCATTGATTTAGGAAATCATTTGGCTTAATATCACTTTGAATGACAGTCATCTTTTCTCCCTAAGAATGCAGGAATAACAATGCAAAATAAGTGGGAAATTATTTAATGAAAGGGGTGTTTTTTTGGATGATGCTAGAAAATTCTGCTCCAATGAAGCAATAATATCTGTCCTTGGATGTCCTCAACATAAAGTACATGGTCTCACTAGAGGGAGCAGAAGAATTGCATTTTAAAAAAATCCATTTTTATCTTCATTCGGGTAGGTAATGCACTGAAATATAATTTAACACTTTTGGAGCTTTTTAGCTATTTAGCACACAGTATGTTCATAGAAACAGCACTTGTATGAAACTCCTGACATATATGTGATAAATTACAAAGGGGATTTGATGTCCTCCAAGATGCTTAAAAAGTGACTTTGCCATTTCTAAGGCTTCATTTCTCTACTTCCTGCGCTTAAGAAGTTACAATATTAAAAGAGTATTAATTAACATTTCTACTTCTACGCCTAATGCTATTTTTGTTCCCACAGAGCTACTCAGAATGCCTAGAACTGTTTATGATTTCCTGTTCACTATGACTTTGGAATGATTTTACGAAGTGTCTTCTCCCTCTAGTTTGTAGAATTTATTTAATTCAGAAATATTCTATTCATAGAACTCTGGCAATGTTCTTGTTATTCTTTGAGTGCTTTAGTAAGTTGTTCTCTTTCTGATTTTTGTGCTCTTTTAGATAACTTGGCCTTGTATTTTTTATTTTTTTCATTGAATTCTTGAATGTCTATTTTTATAGTGTATATCTTCTGGAGGCCAAATTTGCCATTGACATATGTGTTCAGTGAATGTGACACTTTATAGTGTTACTGTAGCAACAAACACACTTCTAAGTACTTTTATGCCTAGCAATACATTCCTTTCAAAACTGGATGTCTGATCAGAGATTTAGAAAAGACATAATTTTGCAAAAGACAAATCACAACTTTGTGATTTACATTCTCTATTTACATTCTCATCTTCAAATTGTTCTGAGCCAAAATCTGCTTCTGGACATATTTTAGCATGACTAGAATTATTCCTATTTACAATATGTCAGTGTGTGGCAGATCAGTGTGCCTATTGGAATATTTAGGAAAAATGTAAATGGAGGGACGGGTTCTCCAGTCTAGATATATTGAGCTCAGCATCAGTAAAGGAAACTTCAATCTACTTTTGCATTCCTGCAGTCCTGAGTACAGCATTAGTTGTGGTGATATGCAGATATGATAGAAAAATGTCATCTGTCTTTTGAAAAGTCTGAAGAATTAGGGCCCCTTTGTAGCTGAACTCTTTTTTGGTGAGAAGACTATTTTTTGAGATAGGGAAAGTCACTAATAGCAAACCTAACTTTCTTTTTAAAATTATATTGGACAAAAAAAAGTCTTTCTATGGGTCAGCTTGAATGATTCCTACTCATTCTTTCATCTGACCAAGTTGTGTGCTGTCTTTAAGCAGTGGGTTAATAATGTCCTTAATAACATTTCTATAAAGATTGAGTTGTAGCATGCATGAAATGACAACACACACAAGACACCAGCCAGAAAACAAGTCCCTCGTTGATATTGGCAAAACACTTAAATGGATTAAAATACTGTCTTTTTTAAGTAGAGGTTTTCAAGTACCTTATTTCCATGCCACAAGTTTTATGAATATGAACCTAGCATACCTAGCAATGCTACTGATTGCTTTGTGAGGATTTAATAACTCCTATCATCATCCATATATACTGTTACAATGAACAATAAAATGCTGCTGTGGTTGAGGCTTTATTTATTTTTGACTTCCTCAACACTGTATTTGATGTTTATATTGAGGAACAATTATGTTAAAAATTGTAGACATATCATCTTGCCTGATAGGGTTGTTTTAATTAAATAAAAATGTGTCCCATACTTGGTATTAAGGAAATTGATGGTGTTAGTTTTAAAATACCAACTCTCTCCAAATTGTAGTATTTTAAACACACTTCTGCTAGGATGGTCAGAATTACCTCTTCACCATACAAATTCATTTCCTGCTGGTTAATAAGAGTGTGTGTGTGTGTGTGCATGCATATATGTGTGGAAGAGCAAATTTTGTTGTGTGTCTTTTTGTTTTGTGTATGTAATCTTTGCTGCTAATCACAATGTTACCTGCAGGCTTTGGGACACATTGATAAGTAATAATTTCACTGATATGAACAGAAGACATAGGAGTGTAAAATGAATTTGTGAAAGCAGAACTGAGCCCCTTCAAATAAAACTCCAAGGAAAATAGTATTTGGGGTTTTTTATTCATATTATGCACATGACCACCTTTTTGTTTATATTCTGGAATATTTTACTGTCATGATACAGTCACTTGTTTACTTCAGTTTTTATTGGAACTAAAATATTCCTGCTACTGAACTGAAAAATTACTGTGCATCAACCTTTCAGAATACCCAGAAAGGAACTCAGTCCCAGTTAGATGCTGGAAAAGAAAAATCTTATCTGGATACTTCAGAATTTCAAGGAGGGTTTGGGGCTTGAGTATTGTTCTAAAAAGGACAAAGATCCAATGAAGAAACGGCAAGGATTTTATATCTACTTATAGCAGGCTAGGTAAATTGCTTAAAAATAGATTCGTATTTTTAAATATTTCTGTCATCCCAGTGCACCTCTGCAGACATTCTGAGCGGTACAGTATCAGCATTCATTCCTCTTCATGACTTGTACCTCCTTCCATAAAATTCTAGCCTGATCATGTCTCTGCATACAAAATCCTATCATCTAGCTGGTGATCAGCCTTTAGATCAGACAGAACTTGGCATCCTATCATCTGTTTGTCTTCTGCAGTATCTCCACCATTGCAATCTTTTTGATTGTTGCCAGTCCCACACTCTCATTTTACATCCTGTTTTTTCTTCATTTATCTTTAGATCATTCCATTTTACATTAGCCATCTTTCAGAACTCTCATCTCTACTTCCTCCAGCATTTTAATATCTCTTTGATTTGATGCAGCTGCTTCCAGAGAAGAGAGTAATACTGTTATTATGCAGGTTTGATACATTTTCACCTTGGTACTATATATAATGTTTTTCAGTCCATAGTTTCATCAGTTTCTGTGCAGCTCTTGCAGCTAAGGCCCAACTCTTTTCATCCTCATCTTTGATGGAACCTTTAGCATTAATCAAGCTTCTGATGATGATCTAGTTAATCTAGTCTTTGATATGACTTTTTGTCGAGTCTTTATAATCTCACACATGTCTTTGTGAGGAAACAAAGTACCACCAATAATCAGACTGGGGCATAAATTTCTTAACCTTTCTCTATTATTGTTTGCCATCCCACTTCAGTGTGGTCCAACACTATTCATTTGCTTAGCATGTTTACTATCAACCTTTGTATTTGTATCTCCTGTAGTAAGAAGAGGTCTGAAAACATAAGCCCGTACATCATAGGCCCTGCTCAGAGAATCAAGAAAGAACAGGGCTGATATTGTAGAAACAGACCTACCTAATAGGTACTAGGCACAAGTTGTAAATGCCTTCCAAAGGAGTTGTACCAGAACATATTGTTAGGAAAAATCTTGGTAGCAATACACTCCCCATGGATACAGAAACATACTGACCGAAGTTCAGGATAGAGTGAAGGTGACAGCATAATGGATAGTGATGTTTTGATTGAACCACCATGTACAAGGTAATGTGTGGTATCTAGTATAAAGATGTATCAGAGGGGATCTGCCCAGCCTACAGAGCAGTTGAAAATCCCACTACTGACTGACCTGAGTCCATTGTCAGGGGGCACTCATTTACTAGCAGAACTGTAGACATCTTATCCAGGGAGCTGGAGATGGTGCTTTGTTTGATAATAAACAATACCTGATACCTTTGCGTCATATCCAGATTTGGGTCTTTGGGAATCTCTCAGGGGGACACATGTGTGCAGCTGAACCATAATTTGACAGAGCAAGATACCTGTCTGGACATCACACTGGTGACTTCTGACCACATTTCCCATTATCAGAGTTCCATCATGTTCAGGAATCTCATCTGTCATCCAGATATGGATAAAATTTGTCCTTCCTATTCTGCTGCTTGTGTTGGTACAGAAAACAGATCAGTTGTACATACTTTATTATAGGCAGCAGTAAAATTTGCTATGATAACCTATTCAGACATCAGTTTCCAGCTGTTCATTGAAGTAACTGTTGTCTTGCATATTGCTATAGCAACCCCAACTCTATGCTTTGCTTGTTCACTTGAATGTCTAGAATAAAAGAAATTGTAACTTCCATCCATCAACTCTCCTGTACCCAATCAATCTGTCTCTTGTATGGCAGCAAGGGAAAATAACTTCTCTAATTCCTCAGCTACTTGTTTAGTCTGGTATGAAGCAAATAGAATTCTAACCTTTCAGTTTGTAATACATATAATGTGTTTAGCTGTTACCTGAAATCTATGATCATATCTATTTGTTAGGCCTGATACACCTTGATCATAATCCATGTAAATCAGTTTGGTTCAGTTTGCTGTACTGTTTCCATAACAAGTGGGTTTAGGATGTAATGGTTTCTAAGGTCCATCCACCCCATCTGACTCATGGGAATGCCATGTCAGAACCTGCTAGGGACAGATAGCAGCAGTTCCACCCTAGTCTATTTGTTCTCTAAACTTAATAAATGTGGCCTGCTTGTATTGAAATCAGAGTTTTCCTGCTCCTAGATATTGTTGTTTCATGCTCTCTTATTTCATAATATTCAGTGCAACCCTTCTGGGTTTCCCAAAATAAGGGCTTACCCCCATACAGGATCTGAGGGTATGTCTCTATGTAGCATGAGGGGATATACATATATAGCTATATACCTCTTGCTCAGAAGGCAGAAATTTGTACTTGCAGGCTAGTTACAAGGGATAGAGAATTTTGAGGGAGATTTCCACAGTTGTATCATAGAAATGCAGATAAATCCTCATACACTTCTTCAGCTCCTGCATGGAGGTTTCAAAGTCCATGTTTTCAGGTGTAACATTTGTAATTCTGTATTTCTTTCTATCATTACCATGGAATGGCCATTTATAAGGACAGAGTTCATCATCTGTGTCATCTGTTTCCTTTTTTTACCAAACATAAATGCAGAAATAATGCCTCGCTGAGGGGTTTTTAAAAGATGTTTGGTTGGACACACCCTGGTGACATACTTCGGGCAATGGTAGGAGAGAGGGAATAGGTTTATAATTTGGAGATAGAAGATTGTACCTCAAAAGGCACAGAAGTGCCCATCCCTGTGTGGGTGTATAATTAGCAGGGCTCTCTGAACCACGGCGAGCCCCACTCGCCAGCCGCTCTGTCTGGCAATCTGCGCATGCGCAGATCGCCCAAACCCGGCCCGTCCAGGTTGCAATCTACTTGCCACAGGCGAGTAGATTGCATTATTTGTCGAGCCCTGATAATTAGGCTATGTCTACACTGTAGCCTTCTTGTGGGAAAGCTTATGCAAATGAAGCACAGAGTGGAATATCACCATGCTTCATTTGCATAATTAATTATCAGCCCTTTTTGCGCAAGAGGCTTTTGCGCAAAAAGGAGCTGTGTAGACAAATGTTTAATAAATGTTTCCTATCTGGTGCACTTTAAAGGCAAAATGATACTTTCAGAGCTGACTGTCATCCCTTGCTTATGAAAATTTCTGTGAGATTTAAGTAGGAACCAGAATGAAACATGAACTCCATCAGAATTTTGAATCACAGCACTTTTCACCCATTTTCTATCTCACTGGGTACGAGTTAATGAGAAATCAGGCTCTCACTGATTTTTAAAACCAGAAGGTTGAATTTTAAATTCTTTAATCAGGTAAAATACTAATTTAAGTAAGTATGTGAAAATGAATTATGCCTAAGTAAGTATTGAACTTGCATATTTGGCCCGTATCTAATATTTCATTATGAACATGGTAGCACTGTGACTTACTGAAATCCCCATTTAAAAGATACAGTAATTGATATTCTGCTGGACGTACAGTGTGCTAGCTCAGGATATAGCCAATGTTGAGTCTCGGAAGAAAAATGAATCCAGGTTCTAGCAATGAAGAACAAGACAAACTTACGCCAAATCATTGGATTTTGCATTTTTTCCTTACCCACACGTAGTACAATTTATATTTTCTGTACTTGTCTGTGTTGTACTTCTCCAAGCCAGTATAGAGCTAACAAAAGTAAGTGGCTATTACCATCCTGTTGGATCATGGGAATATATTCATCCCAGTCACAGGCAACTGAGCACATAGGGTCGTATTCACTCTATTGTGGATACACTTAAGCTTTGCGTTGTAGCTCTATAATGGAGCTGCTATCTGAGGGAGGGATGTATTAGGTGAGGTATTGGGATGTATTAGGCGAGGTATTTCCAGTAGGGATAAGGAGGTGTTAGTGCCATTATACAAGGCATTGGTGAGACCCCATTTGGAATACTGTGTGCAGTTCTGGTCTCTCATGTTTAAGAAGGATGAATTTAAACTGGAACAGGTACAAAGAAGGGCCACTGGGATGATCCGAGGAATGGAAAACCTGTCTTATGAAAGGAGACTCAAGGAGCTTGGCTTGTTTACCTTAACCAAAAGAAGGCTGAGGCAGGACATGATTGCACTTTTTAAATATATTAGAGGGATAAATACCAGGGAGGGAGAGGAATTATTTAAGCTTAATACCAATGTGGACACAAGAACAAATGGATATAAGCTGGCTAGTAGGACATTTAGACTTGAGATTAGACGAAGGTTTCTAACCATTAGAGGAGTGAGGTTCTGGAACGGCCTTTCAAGGGAAGTAGTGGGGGCAAAAGATCTATCTGGTTTCAAGATTAAACTAGATGGGTTTATGAAGGGGATGGTTTGATGAGAGAACATGATCTTGGTAACTAATTGACCATTCATTATCAGTGGGAATAGGTCAATGGAGGGATGATAGGAGTTACTATAGAGAACTTTCTGGGTGTCTGGCTGATGAGTCTTGCCCACATGCTCAGGGTTTAGCTGATCGCCATATTTGGGGTCGGGAAGGAATTTTCCTCCAGGGTAGATTGGCAGAGGCCCTGGAGGTTTTTCGCCTTCCTCTGTAGCATGGGGTACAGATCACAGCTAGAGGATTCTCTGCATCTTGGGGTCTTCAAAGTATTTGAAGGCTTCAATATCTGAGATATAGGTGAGAGGATTATTCTGGGAGGGGTGGGTGAGATTCTGTGGTCTACACTGTGCAGGGGGGTCAGACTAGATGATCATAATGGTCCCTTCTGACCTTAAAGTCTATGAGTCTATGAGGGAGGCTTCTGCTACCCCAGAGAATCAGAAAATGGGTTTTTGCTGTGACATCAGTTAGGAAGGCACAGAGAAAGCACTGGAGAAGTCTTTGGGAAGCTCACAGGTCCATGTTTCCATAGAAGTTGTGACCTACCAAATTGGAAAAGAGGCATGGAGGGGTTTTGGCCTTTACTTTAACATGTTAGCTGAAACAGTGGCTGTAGCGAGTTATGAATAGGTCCTGCATCCCACTTCTGAATAAAGCAGATAGATTTCTAAATCCCAACTACGACCAATCCCCATTTCATCTACATACAGGTCAGTGGCAATATATAATCGCCTGCTTTTTTTTTCATATCCTTCTCTTTTCAGTTGGGATTATGCTAAATTCTTCTAAGAACAGGCATTTTCTTGAGATTTCACTCCAAGATAGCTGAAAGATCTGGACAGCCCTTGTGTATATATGTTCTGTATGAGGAAGGGTGACTCATTTCTAATAACAAAAACAGAGAGAAAATGAAAAACAGCAATAGACTTTTGCATAGAAAAGGGCTGTAAAACCACCAGAGCTAGGATAGTTTGCAGTATTTGCTTAGATGTAAATTGATTCTCTCCTCTGATTTGTGAAGAACAAGTATCACATAGAATAAGTATCACATGCACTGGCAAGAACCCACATAATGATGTGATAACATCAATTCAGGGGGACTTTGTCTCAAATGTTTGGGAGGATGATTTAATTGGCTGTTACTCAAGAGAACAGATTTATGAGACAGAAGAAATAACTGTTAACAGCTATATAAATGTAAGCAGAGGCTGAACTACTGCTTGTTATCAGCCAGCTAAAAAAAGGGAGTTGCTCTGGGGGTGGGTGTGCTCACTCCAATTGTTTAGCTCTGCAAGATAATTAACTGTTAACTGTTGATATGTAAATACAGCTCATGCCAGGACTGGGAAGGAATCCGAGGTGTGATTATATAAATCAGGCATGTCCAAAGTCCGGCCCGCGGGCCAATTGCGGCCTGTGTTCCTGTTTAATACAGCCCCACAGGTAATTTGGCAATATCTATCTTTTATGGCCCCCAACGAATCCATATGTATTGAGATGAATACATTGTAAAATCTCAGTTAATGTCAGTTGGTATAAATCATTTATAAATATATTTGGACACAACATGTATACTTGGTGTTATATTCCTGTTCATATTTTTTGAACTTAAAAGTTGACAGACAACCTTTATTACCAATAATATGTAATGTACTTTACAATGTTCCTGACATATATTTCAGCTTTTCCTGGATTTCTTTTTCGTCTGGCCTTCAGATATGAAAGGCAGAGTGATTTAACACCTGTTTAGATTTGTCATCCATGTGACGAAATTAAAAGTATGCCGTTTGCAATAAACTTTGCATAAAATAGTTAATTTGCATTTAATTTTAATGGTTCAAAGAATGTCAGGCAAAATGGTCGGCCCTCACGCATGTTCACTTCATCAAATCTGGCCCTCTTTGAAAAAAGTTTGGACACCCCTGATATAAATCCAACTCAGCCAGGGCTGATGGAGGGTCAGTGTTGGAATGGAATGTAGTGTATTGTAAATAATTTGGGGCTGTTGTGGGGGTCACAAATCATGCCACCCCTGAATGTGGGAACTGTAAAACATGACACCAGTGCTTGTAGGAGAGACACCATCACTGTAAGAGGTCTCCGAGGAACAAGCCTCCCCCCTTCCAGAGCTGAGTGAACGGAATTGGGGGGGGGGGAGGGCTAAAGGGCTTGAGTCAGCCTGCTTCATGACTACCAGGTGTGAGCTGTAAGACTGGTCCAACCTGTCTCTTTCCCCCTTTTGTTTAAGGACAGACCTAAAGCTCACTCCATGAGGAGTCTTTTTGCTAGTCCAGTGGAAACTGGGATCTTTTGCCAGTCTAGGTGGTGGCTAAAGTGTTGAAATCAGTAAGAACTGAAATCACTGGTTTGGTCAGGAGCCAGACCCATTGCAGCCAGCGGAACGGCTGGTGGGAATGACTGGCGGGTGGCCAGTAGGAGCGGCAGTAGGCGACCAGCGGAGCAGCCAGTGGGAACGGCCAGTGGAGCGGCCTGTGGAGGGGAACAAGACAGTTGTTGGAGTGTAGCGGAGTGTCTCGTGGTAAAGGCTGCAGCAGAATCATATGGAGAGGTGGCGCCGTCAGCCTCGGACCATGTAAGGTGCCCCTATCAACTCTCCTGTCCCCCTTTCCACCCAGGTTGGGAGGTAGAACCCTGCAGGTGAACTTTTGAACTCTGGGCGGCACTGACCAGGGACAGAGACTTTTGGTGTGTTGGACTCCAGAGACTCTTGGGGTGTAGGACTTTGCTCATAGTTTGGGCTATGAACTCTGTTTGTGGTATTTTCCCAAGTTAATGCCATGTGACTTCTCTCTGTTTCATTAAATGTTTCTTTTCTACACTCAGACTCTGTGCTTGTGAATGGGGAAGCATTGCCTCTCAGAGGCACCCATGGGTGTGTGAATTTCCCAGGCTACTGGTTGGGGGCTCGAGCTGCTTCTGTGTGAGATGGACTCCTAGATATTGAACCCGGCCCTGGTTACACCTGGGCCTACCCAGCAGAAGGGTTACATAAAGGAAACTCTTGAAATCAGGAATTTTGCCACAAATTATTCCTGACAGAATAACAAAGGGAATATTTTACAGGGGCTGTTACTGTTCCATACTTCTCTAGGAGGAAACAGTGCATATCACATAATCAAATTTAATATATGGTAGGAAAAAGATCTCTTAGAGTAAGTCTACACAGCAACATTATTTCAAAATAATGTCAAAATACTGTCAAGCTGGAAAACTTCTGACTCCGACTCCTGTAACCTTCATTGTACAAGGAGTAAGAGATGTCAGAGGAAGAGTCTTTTTAACCAGGAGATCTTGCATGATCTAAAAATAAAAAAGGAGTCATATAAAAATGGAAACTAGGACAAATTACAAAGGATGAATATAGGCTAACAATACAGGAATTCAGGGGAAAGATTAGAAAGGCAAAGGCATAAAATGAGCTCAAACTAGCTACAGGCATAAAAAGAAACAAGAAGACATTCTATATATATATTAGAAGCAAGAGGAAGACCAAGGACAGGGTAGGCCCACTGCTTACTGAGGAGGGAGAAACAGTAACAGGAAACTTGGAAATGGCAGAGATGCTTAATGACTTATTTGTTTCAGTCTTCACTGAGAAGTCTGATGAAGCAATGACTAACAGTGAATGCTAGTGGGAAGAGGGTAGGTTTAGAAGATACAGTAAAATAAAAAAGAACAAGTCAAAAATCACGTAGAGAAGTTAGATGTCTGCACGTCACCAGGACCTGATGAAATACATCCTAGAATATGTAAGGAGCTGATAGAGGAAGTATCTGAGACTTTAGCTATCATCTTTAGAAAATCATGGAAGACAGGATATTCCAGAAGACTAGAGAAGGGCAAATATAGTGCCCATCTATAAAAAGGGAAATAAGAACAATCCAGAAAACTACAGACCAGTCAGTTTAACTTCTGTGCCAGGGAAGATAATGGAGCAAGAAATTAAGGACATAATCTGAAAACACTTGGAAGATAATAAGATGATAGAGAACAGCCAGCATGGATTTGTAAAGAACAAATCATGTCAACCCAATCTGATAACTTTCTTTGATAGGATAACATGTCTTGTGGATAAGGGAGAAGCGGTGGATGTGGTATACCTAGACTTTAGTAAGGCGTTTGATATGGTCTTGTATGATATTCTTATCAATAAACTAAGCAAATACAACTTAGATGGGGCTACTATAAGGTGGATGCATAACTGGCTGGATAACCATTCTCACAGAGTAGTTATTAACAATTCACAATCCTGCTGGAAAGGTATAACAAGTGGGAGTTTGTAGGGGTCTGTTTTGGGACTGGTTCTGTTCAATATCTTTATCAACGATTTAGATATCGGCACAGAGAGAACTCTTATTAAGTTTGCAGATGATACCAAGCTGGGAGGGGTTGCAACTGCTTTGGAGGATAGGGTCATCATTCAAAATGATCTGGACAAATTGGATAAATGGTCTGAGGTAAACAGGATGAAGTTTAATAAAGACAAATGCAAAGTGCTCTATTTAGGAAGGAACAATCAGTTTCACACATACAGAATGGGAAGCGACTGTCTAGGAAGGAGTATGGCAGAAAGGGATCTAGGGGTTATAGTGGACCATAAGCTAAATATGAGTCCACAGTTGCAAAAAAAGCAAACATGATTCTGGGATGCATTTACAGGTGTGTTGTGAGCAGGACACGAGAAGTCATCCTTCCACTCTACTCTGTGCTGATTAGGCCTCAGTTGGAGTATTGTGTCCAGTTCTGGGCACCACATTTCAAGAAAGATGTGGAGAAATTGGAGAAGGTCCAGAGAAGAGCAATAGGAATGATTAAAGGTCTAGAGAACATGACCTATGAAGGAAGACTGAAAGAATTGGGCTTGTTTAGTTTGGAAAAGAGAAGATTAAGAGGGGACATGATAGCGGTTTTCAGGTATCTAAAAGGGTGTCACAAAGAGGAGGGAGAAAACTTGTTCTTCCTGGTCCCTGAGGATAGAACAAGAAGCAATGGGCTTAAACTACATCAAGGGAGGTTTAGGTTAGACATTAGGAAAAACTTCCTATCTGTCAGGGTGGTTAAGCACTGGAATAAATTGCCTAGAGAGGGTGTGGAATCTCCATCTCTGGAGATATTTAAGAGCAGGTTAGATAGACACCTGTCAGGGATGATCCATGCGGGCAGTAGACTGGACTTGAAGACCTCTTGAGGTCTTTTCCAGTCCTAGTATTCTATGATTCTATGATTTAGAAATAAGTGCTGTGTAGACTCTTCCAATTTCAAAATAAGCTATGCAATTGACATAGCTCAATTTGCGTAGCTTATTTTGAGTTAATCCCTGCTGTGTAGATGCATCCTTAGTAAATAAAGGACAAATTAATTATGGCTGCGTGCCTCAATACTTTTTCTTTACCATGCCTATTATTCAATTGTATGTATCTTTATGCCATAAACAAAAACCACTTCTAACACAACATATACATAAAATACACAATACTGTAAAAATAAGCTGGCCAGAGAATGACCAGTTAGCTTTCTTTGTCTGATGTTTTAAAATTAGTCCAAAAGGACAGGAATAAACCCATGCTTGGGAGCTTGTTCTCAGTAGACCTGGGCAGGGAACATTTCCCCCCAAGCCATGAACATTTCTGAGAGTTCAAAAGATTTTTCCTTATTCATGGGGACCAAGACTTTTCAGAAATGTTCACAAGAAATGGACACCAATAGTTTGAGCATTCATCAAAGAACCAGATTAAACTGCTGTGTCTGTTTGATTAGCATAAACTTGAAGCTAGATGTCTGAAATGCTAGGTGAGGACACTAATGAGCAGACTACAGAGTCAGTCTGTCACTCTCAATCTTTCCTGTTGGAACTATTCCACGTTGTATAATTAGTAAAAATATTCACTGGTCAGCTAGATATTAACTCTGCATAAGCTCAGAAGTTGTGTGTTTAATTCTGCTCACAAAGAAAGTGGTCAGATCCTTGTGTGGCTCATTTAATTATCTATCTACCAGGGACTTTCACAACACTGTCTTTTTGATGGGCTAAGCAATGTCCTATCCCATCTAAAATATAGTCAGACAAATTTAAAATTTGATTTCTGCAAGTAAATTTTGATATTCAGTTCTATAGAAAGCAAACAAAATAGAAGCACAAGAACAGGTTAAGGTAATTCCTTTAAATATTGAAGTGAATATTTACAAAAGTATTTTATGGCATTTTTACTCCACTCTTTTGTAATTGGGGGCAGAAATAATTTGTGTTGTTGACCAGGGTGGAAGTAGTAAAGTATGGACCAGCAAGAAATATAGGTAAGCTTTACATGGGATGTGATTCAAGAAGTGTGTTACTTCTCCTCTTTTCCCTCAACAGAGATGGGGAAAGAGGCAAACTAGACAGACACATTTCTGCTAAATAGACTCTTTACTCGTCTTTCATTCTTCATTACTTTAATGCTACAACCTTCTCCATCACCTGCTGTTGAACTTAAGTGGAGAAAGGAGTCTAAAATCGCACCAAACTGGACAGTCACCAACTGAGGTCCAGATTCATAGTATCTTTAGAAAAAACAACCCAATGCCAACAAAACCTCTCTACCTCTTCTTTTCTGTCCAGGAGGTTAATATGCTAGAGCAGTGGTCCCCAAACTTTTGGGGCTGCCGGGCGTCTAGGGGCGGGGCGTACAGGGGCGGGGCCACTCACAGGCCACGTGACTGGGGGTGGGGCCAAGCATGCGCTGCACGCCCAAGGCCGGCAGCGGCATGTGCTGCGATCCCGGGCAGGGCCTGCCCAGGTTCCGCGCGGCCGGGGCAGGTGCGGGCATGCACGGTGCCCCCAGGGCCAGGGCCAGCACCAGGGCTGGCAAGGGCACACGCGGCACCCCCAGGGCTGGGGCCAAGGCCATAGCCAGGGCCGGCAAGGGCACACACGGCGCCCCCGGGGCTGGGGCCAGGGTCGGCAAGGGCACGCACGGTGCCCCCGGGGCTGGGGCCAGGGCCGGCAAGGGCACGCGCGGCGCCCCCGGGGCTGGGGCCAGGGCCGGCAAGGGCACACGTGGCGCACCCGGGGGCGGGGCCAGGGCCAGCGCCAGGGCCAGCAAGGGCACGTGCGGCACACCCGGGGGCGGGGCCAAGGAAAGGGCCAGGGCCGGCAAGGGCATGCACGGCGCACCCGGGGGCGGGGCCAGGGCCAGCGCCAGGGCCGGCAAGGGCACGCGCGGCGCACCCGGGGCCGGGGCCAGCCATGCGTCTGAGGCTGGCACCTGCCGCACACCCGGGGGGCAGGGCCAGCCCAGATTGCTCCGCGGGTGCACATAAAGGGCCCGGCGGGTGCCATGGCACACTGTGCTAGAGTATGACTTGGTAATTTCCTGTATCCATTACTGAAAACTTTTTCTCTCTGGTCTTCCTGATTCCCATCTTGCTCCTTTCTAGTCTATTAAGTATACAGTGGCTTCTCTGTCTGCCACTTGAAGCATGGCATTCCTATTTGTATAAATCTCTTGCCTTCTATATCAAGGGATCTTGTCTTCTGTATCCTGTTTATGCTATAAGTACATAACAAACAATAACTAAAGCTGTGGAGATAAGGATTGTAACTTGTGATAATTGTCATCCCTCAAAAAAAAAATTAGAAAGAAAGCTTTATGGAACTGTGTGGATGCAGGAAATTACACACTCAAAAGTAATACAACATTTGGGTAACAGCAGATCCTTAAAATCTGGTTTCTGCCTCAACCATATTTTTCAATCAGGTGATCCCTCCCCTGTCACCCACCTCCAGAGAAACAGAGGCTAGGGATACTATTCCTACTCATCCTGGCTAATAGGCATTGATGGACCTAACCTGCATGAATCTATCTAGCTCTTTTTGAACCCTGTTAAAGTTCTAGACTTCACTGCATCCTCTTGCACGGAGTTCCACAGATAGAGAGGCGCTACACTGGTTGGCTATTGAATCTGGTCTACCACTGAATTACCAATATCTTGCTCGAGCTATTCCTTAGTCACAGCAACCAGTCTGTGAACTTTATTCCAATGGCTTCAGTCAAGGTCAGCCAGGTCCTTCTGCCCCTCACCCAAACCTGTTGATGCAGCCTTCCTGGCAGCCAAAGTGGAGCTCTCCATCCTGGCACCAGCAGCCAGCTGGCCCTCAGTTTCTGTAGTGTAGCACTTATCACATTGGCCTCATACACAGGAGGTTTCTTCTTTGAAACCAGGCAAAAATAACTCTGCTTTTGCTCTTGTTTCCAAGAGGCTGAGAGAGGCAGGCTTTGACAAGGGGCATAGCACTTGCTGACAGCCATGGAATTGCCCCTTCCTTATTCCTCAACTTTGCCTACAGCTGCTTTTCTTCTTGCATTTCCTCCTGATTTTCTGGGAGAGGAAAGTGGATCTGGAACAGAAGGTCTTTCCTCATGTTACGTTTCCATCTTACTTAGATGGCACCATTGTCCTGGGAGAAAGCTCTGGGCACACCTTCCCATCAGTGTTTGGAAGAGAAGCTGTCACCAAAGGGACACACTGGGACAAAGGTACCAACCAACAGCCTTAATGTGATTTGGGCACACCGCCTTCTTATCTGGAGTTAGATGTACTACTATTGCACTTTGAGGCCTTCTGCTAAAAGGCTGGGCAGAGGCATGAGGTCACAACTGAACAGCCAGTAATGTGACTGAGAATGAGGAAGCAGTAGTCTTTAGAGATAGATTGGCAGGCAAACTAGAGGATAATTGGGTTTGTGATCAGTACAGGGGTCACTGGTGAAATTTAAGGGCCTGTAATATAGAGGAAGTCAGTGTAGATAATCCAATGGTCAGTTCTGGCCCTAAACATTTTGAAGCAGGGTCTTTGGGTCAGTGTCACAAGCATGAATTAGGGCTTCATTTGAGATTTCCATTCCCATCTGAACTGATCATACAAAACTTCTGAAGTTTTCCCATTACTAGATAGATTTTGAGGAATGTTAGTACTAGTAAGGGTTAAATGTTGAAATCAAACTTAATTTTATAGGCATGAATTCTGTCACAGAATTATTTGTTACCTAAGAGTTCACAGTTAACACATGCACTTTTGTTCTAACTGCTTATATCATTCAATTTAGAGACTTAAAATAATTTATACTTAAAGCTATGGTCAGATTGTAAAAATGGTCAAGAAAGGCAGATATACAGAGATGGTAACTCAGTTTAAAATACATAATATATACTGTGTATCTATATTTCACTTAAATATCCCTTTGAGTAAGAACCAAATTGTTACCAGCCCTTTCTATTTCAGATGTGTTATTGGAGATAAGAAGAGGAAAAAGGAGAGAGCAGGGGAATAAAATATATAGGGCATGAATAAATGTATCTGGTATCAAAAATAGCCAGTGTATTGGCAGATTTTGACTAGATAAAGGTACTTTTATCTTCCATTTGGAGGAGGATTTAGTAAAGTAAAATAAATTTGTGATAGAATTATTCCCCATGAACCTTGTTAAGGACAACTCTGACTTAATAAAATGTTCTGTTCATTTCGCACAGGTACATACCTCGGTCCTTACCATAATACATAATGAACCGTGTTTGAATGCTATGTTTAAAACATGTGGCCTGATTCTACAAACACTTCTTTGTATAAAGAAATGTGGCACATATGAATAGCTCCACTGAAAAATTATTTGTGAGACCCAGCCCACTTCTGTATTACCAACACCAAAATGTCATGTGTGAAATGTCTCAAAGTTATGAAATTTAGAAGTTAAACATGTTTCATTTCTCCTCTCCTCTTTTCTGGCTTCTAAGATTTGAGGGTACACTTGAGCCACACTTCCAAACTTTTCTCTGCAACTGTGAAGATAGAAAATTTAAAAAGGAGAAAAAAGCCAAGAATCTCATTTAATCACTTGTCTCCTGAAGTTGGGCTCTTAAAAACCTAAACCAAAACCAAGACCCACCACCAACAAATATTGAAAGATATTTGCAATGAAATCACAAGAATTGACACCACCATCCTTGTTTGGAACATGTGCTTGTACCACTGTGCTTGTTCATAAGTTTGTGCACAAAAGGAGGCTCTGCATATAGCTTTCTGCTCTCTTCTTACATGGAATGGAGAAAAAAGAACTCAACCGTATTCAGCTCTGTTAATCCTATGCGAGGAAACTGAAAAGGATTGTCTTGCAGATGCCAGGTGTTGGACCTGTTGGGTTACTACCATACGAAACAACCACCGCAGGATCTAGGCTAAGGCTACATCTAGGGGTATGGTTCAGCACTAAAGTAGATATACTAGTTTTTAGTGTGCTAAAAGTGGTAGTGCAGCTGTATTAACATAAGCAATGGAAGGGACTGACCATATACCTTACAAGCCCATGTACATTCCATGGGTAGGCATTTGAGATGGGCAGTCTGTGTGTCTGGTCACTGCTGCCCATATTATAGCAGCTACTTTTAGCCCACTAGCTTGATTAGAGCTAGAATAAGTCTGCTCAAGCTGGGAATCACAGCCCTAGGGCAAAGTGCACACTTAGCCAAAAAGTAGTAAAACCATGGGTTCCACCCAGAGGGAAGTAAAGCTATAGGGACCTGTCAGTTGAGGGTGTACTGCTGAGTGTCTGTGTCAAAGGGTGGTTGGCCCAGTTAAGGAAAAGTGGGGATTCAGTCCTAGCTGTGAAAAGATCAGCTCCCTTCTCCAGATGGATAATGATGAGGTCAAGAGACTAAACCTGCCAAGCCAGGCATAAAAGGAGAAAGGAACAACTGTTGGGAGCAGTCACTGGGAAAGAGTGCTTAAGTGGGAAACTGACACCCCAACTAAGCAGATCTGGGTGTTCCAGTCAGAACTGGAACCTACAAAGCTGCAGTTGGTCTGAGAAAGCAGCTGTAGATGAGTGCTGCAGGGAGCAAGACTAGTTTGACTATAACACAGAAGTAGGAAAGAGGGCTGGGCCACATGGCTTTAGAAAGAGGAGAATGAAGTGCTTGATTGACAGGTAGTGGGGAGAAGGCAAAGAAGTCAGGGCAGATCTTACATCTTTTACAGAGGAGGAAGAGAAGAAGCTGGATCCAGTTGTAATCTGGGTAGAAGAGACTAGTTTGTTTGGACTCCATCGCCAGAGGACTTCTCTAATTCCTTTTAGAATATGTGGTGTTCTTAAGAAGTCCTGAGCAGAATGAGGAACTGATATAGGGCACTGTAGTGCCATCTCTGGCCCAGGGAAGTACTCAAGAGTCAGTCAGCCCTGCTACAGACTGCAGTGGGGTCTGAAGCCCAGCCATACTGTAAGGCTGTGTCTAGACTGCATCCCTTTTCCGTAAAAGGGATGCAAATTAGACACATCGCAATTGCAAATGAAGTGGGGATTAAATCCCCCCCGCTTCATTTGCATAAACATGGCTGCCGCTTTTTTCCAGCTAGGAGCTTTGCTGGAAAAAAGCGCCAGTCTAGGTGGGGATCTTTCGGAAAATAAAGCCTTTTCCGAAAGATCCCTTATTCCTTTTTTTAAGAGGAATAAGGGATCTTTTGGAAAAGGCTTTATTTTCCTAAAGAACCGCGTCTAGACTGGTGCTTTTTTCCGGCAAAGCTCCGAGCTGGAAAAAGCGGCAGCCATGTTTATGCAAATGAAGCAGGGAGGATTTAAATCCCTGCTTCATTTGCAATTGTGATGTGTCTAATTTGCATCCCTTTTACGGAAAAGGGATGAAGTCTAGACACAGCCTAACTGTGGAAGGATATTGACAGAGCCTTACCAAATTCATGGTCCAGTTAGGTGAATTTCATGGTCAAAAGGTTTTAAAAATCATAAATGGTCATGATTTCAGCTAATTATGTGAAATTTCATGGTATTGTGATTGTAGGGTCTTGGCCCAAAAACAGTTATAGAGGGGCTGCATAATTATGGGGGGAATGTTGCAGTATTGTTAGCCTTACTTTTATATTGCTGGTGCCTTCAAAGCTGGGTAGCTAGCCAGTGGCAGCTATTGGCAGGGAGCCCAGCTTGGAAGGCAGTGCTACTGCCAGCAGCAATGCAGAAGGATGGGATAGGATGGGATGGGATGATACTGCCACCTTACTACTTCACTGCTGCCTGTAGAGCTGGGCCCTCAGTCAGCAGTCACCACTCTCTGCCTACCCAGCTCTGATTGCAGCGCAGAAGTGAGGGTGGCACTATTACAATCCCCACCCCCCCATATGCAGTGGAAATGAGGAAGACGATTGTGAGGTCAAGAAAATTAGGTGGTGTACGACAATTGTTCCTTTTGTGCCTGCATTTTCTTATAGGCCTGGATGCTCTAGGCAGCCATTTGTGCTTTTGTCTCCTTATTATTCTTTTGTTATTCTCAAAGAGTTAGCTGTTTGCTCAAGATGCTACAGTGTAGGTATACACTGTTGACTTTCAACAAGTTCTGGGACAGATCCCAAAGCCATGCACCTGGTATGGAAGTGCAGGGGGGCTTGGGAAGATCACATAACTATCTTTGCTGAATGTTTCCTACCTGAAAATGCTAATTATTTGGCCTGGGAAAATATGCAAAGTATCAACAAGCTAGTTATTGGATGTGGGAAAATACATAATGTATCAACAATCTTGTTAGGTTTTCGAAACAACAGGGGTGATTACTGTAGATCCAACAGTATATAAGTGCCAGGGATTTTCCTAACATTGGAACCTCGGCATAGACCAAAGCCTCAGAAGGTGCTGTGCACTGGCCACTGTGGTCCATCTGCTGTCCTTCTTCAGGGGGTTCCCGGCAGCAGAAGGGACGTAGGCATTGCATTTTATTCGGAAATTTGCTTAGGCTTAATAAGCATTGTATTGTTTTAGTAAGTATTGCATTTTATTTTGAGATTTGCTTCATTGTATTTTATTCTAATATTAACCATTGTATTTTACTCTAATATTTGCTTAGTAAAATCTTTAAGCCTTCGCCCAATTTGTATGCTTATTGCCTCCGAATCCCTTAAGGGAAGAACCATAGGCCCTTGGCAATACACCATAACCTTGTGATCACCCTGTTACCTCCTTTTGGGTCAGGATCCATAATTTGAGAAACACGGATCTTTCCCATGAAATTGGTACAGAATGGGGTGAAAGCACATAAAAAACCAGGAGGATGAGGAAGAGACAAGAGTTCATGGTCTGTGATGTATTGTTTTTATGGCCATTAATTTGGTAGGTCCCTAAGTATTATGAAAAGTAGATGCTATAGCTTGGTGCTCCCATTTAAATGGACAGTGACTAGGAGAGTTCTAATCTGGGAAGAGGCTGAGAAGTCTGTCACTTGGAAATAGTACCCGTGCAAAAGGTGAGAAGAAACATTTTACGTGTGGCTTACCCCTATGCTGTTACACCAGTTGTCTCAGGAAGATTGAAAATAGCAGCTCTAACTAGTTAACTTTAAATTTTTCAGGTTATATCAATTCCCTAGCTACCTAACAGAGAAACTTTAAACTAAGCTGAAATAGGGTTTGCTTTCCAGACTCTATCAAAGCTCTCCCCATTATGACTGTGCATGCTGATCTAGTGCTTATGAAATGAAATGCATTACAGCAAGTAGAATTTATCTCTTACCAGGGCTGAAGGTTGTGACAGTCCAGATTTCCATTTGTTCTTGGAGAAAGGATTTGAGATTGGACTAATATGCAGAGAAAGCCACTAGTTGTGTAGCATGTGCTAAACTTTCTGCATAATTCCATTGGTTAAATATATCAGAAACTCAAATCTGCCATATGAGGTCTTAGTCCAATGCGAATGAAAACTGCTGAGTTATAACATTCCAAAAATAGGACTGCTGTGTTCAGTTCTATTAGGATGAGATTTCTATCTGGCAATTGCCCTCTGTGGAGGATTACAGATTGGTGAAGTGTGTGTGGGGGAAGGGAGGTATATGGAGATTTTTCTATCCACAGTATTAAATGTAATTTGATTTCCTTGCCTTTTTAACATTTATAATAATAATTCTGTCTTTTTAATGGCAGTAGAATGTCCAGTTACACTAGAAAAGTAATACAAATAATTTAGAAACAAGGGAAGTAAAACTGAAAAGGAATGAAAGGATTTCCAGGCCATTTAGATGGCTAATTATTATATAGAACAAGTGGAAAGACATGAGGGCCAAATCTTGTTTCCTGCTCAAAGGCTAAGAGAACAGGCTCTGTATTGGGGAAGTTTGCAGGAATATGAAGTGGGGAAAGGCTACTACAGTACATGGCCTGAAGGGAAAGAATCAACAGAATCATTCTGTGGCCTCTAGAAAATGCTAAAAGCAGTAGCAGCCCCAGGGGAATCTGCATGATTGTGAATCCATTGGCTTTGCTTCACGAGAAGAACCCTTTCACATTAACATGTTGAGACTCTCAGCACAAGAGTGCTCCACAGCATATAGACAAGGTGGGCTGCCCATTGGGGGTGCCTTAATTCTGCTCTGCATGCATGTGCACAGCCGATGAGCACTGCTGCCTCCCAAACACATCAGTAGATGTGGGAGTGAGGGGTTTGCCCACTGAGGAGGTCACCACTTAAAAGTAAGAAATAGAAAATATCACTCTAAGGGAGCTAAAATGTGGAGGAAAAAAAGCAGATTAACACAGCAGTAACAGAAAATGAATTTAAGATGAAAGGAGTAATAACACAGTGGCTGCTTGGGGAAAAAATTCGAATGTAATAAACATCAGTGTAACAGGGCAAGATGAAACTGCACAATTTCCACTCACTCCAGCAAGGAATCTGAGCCAGAAAGTTGTTAATCATAACTGGACATTTTCCCTGCTGTTATATGGAATTGTTCTAAATACTTTCTGGTTCAAATGATGTTATATCTGGAGATTTATGTAATCTGCCAACTGGTGGCTGCAGCTCAAATATTCCTTTAAGAGGCCAAGTAGTACTTACTCAGGTGAAATTCCCAGTGAAATCAGCAGGAGTCAAGATGGTAGTTCTAGGTTAGACTGGCCAGTTTTATCTCTGGTATAGTTCAGTGATTTTGAGAGGCACTACATCAGATGTGAATCTGACCTAAACGGTTCAATAACTTCAGCAGATTGGTTTGAGAGAGAATATTTTGCTTATTTGTGAGGGATTGTAGCTGTTCATTTCTTAGCTAACTACAATAAATGTAAATGAGAAGGTAATACTCAAACGTGAATTGGAAGCAAGACTAAAAAAAAAGACGCCTAATAAACATCAAGCTGACTCACTACCTAAACTTATTTCATTTCAGTTGATTAAGGCCAGTGGGTATGTGCAAGATATCAATGGTAAATTAAAGGGCTGTTATGGAGAAGGAAAATCACATACAAAATAACAATGTTTCAATGCTACAGATAAGCACTGTTGCCTTATGTGCTCTGATTCTGAAGCTTTAAATCCAAGAGATGTGCTGATTCAACTTTATGGGAATAGTTTTATTATGAAACTTACCTATACTATATTTGTTTTGTAACCCAAGCCACTAAACTATTATATATCATGCATTTTATAATATTTTCATTTCATAGTATTATAATTCTTATTTTCACCATAGAACTGAAGTTCTTTTCTTGCATGTCTTTTAACCATATCAAGGTTAGTAATTATGTTTAAAAATCTAAAAAGTGCACCCAAGTTTCTAACATTTTTATTCCCCTTCCTGTCTCTCTGTGCTCTTTCATTTTTCAGAACAGATAGAAATAAAGAGCACAGATAATAAATAGATGCTTTGTTGCCTTTGTGGGTGCCCTGGATTCACATATGTGCTCTGAATTGATTATACTGCAGGTTTTCTTGCCATGAAATGAGCCTCCAGCCTCAAAAAAATCTCAAAATACATCTCTGGGGCACGGAAGCCCTACTCCTCCTCCTGTTATCTGTTTTGGCGTAAAACAAACAAACAAACAAAGAAAAAGTCTAGAATAACCCTTTCAAATAAATTATTTGCAGGCAGGCCCACTTAAAATTAACTCACTTGTATAAACTTGTAGTTATTTTGTATTACTCTAGAGCTGAACATCCAAGGCAGATCAGGAACTCATTACTTCTAACTCCTCTATAAATGATTTTTTTTATTTCTTTCTGCATAGCCCTCTTTCTGTGACAGGTCAGAAGGAGGCTATGAAGGGACACTGGAGAATTGCAGTGAATCTTCAGCCATTACTGTATACCAGCACCACACCAGCTTCACATCGTTTTGGTTGTGAGGGATTCCTTCCTATAACATTAGTGGTACCCAATTCAGAGATGGTTTCATTCAACTGTGTATGAGGAAAAAGAGATTTACCTCATTCAATGGACAGAAAATCTGTCTTAATGGGAATGTTTTTCTTTGCATTAATTTAGTGAAAACCTGCTCATCTATTAGAAAGTGACATTAAATGATTTCTCATGTAATTCCAATTGAAATTCACTGTCTTCCAGCTCTAAATGTGATGTCATTTAAAGCCCATGATGTAATCTGGCTTTAAATTTAAATCTGAATTTTTACCCCAAAAACTGATTTTACAGTTTTGTATATGCTGGAAAGAAATGAGAAACAATGACTAGCTTCAGAATAGATTCATGATCTTAATCTTGAACATGAATGATTTAAATAGATGCTTCCACTGTCATGATCTCATTTTTAAAGCTCAAGCCAGTCAGATCCTACACAATGGAAAACAATGTCATGACAAACTGATGTTGACAGTTAGTGGGAGTTAACAGGCCTTGGTGATTTCCAGATATTTGCCATTATTACAGAATTTTAAGCATTATGATGTAAAAGTCTGTGAGGTCCAAACCCATCTCCTTTGATGGGGGAGGGGTTCCCTATATAATATAGTCCTTTGTGCCTGGGTGTGTATTTGAGTTATTATAGTAAAAAAACATGAAATAAATAGATACTTGCTTTACTTTTTCTAGACCATTTCCTTAACCCCTTCAGAAACTCAGCTCTTCCTTTTTCCAATGATTTTTGGGTCTCAGTAATGGCCACTAGAGTATAGTTAAGATTGCCAAGCTATTTCGCAATTGACTCAAAATAGGCTATGCAATTTGCATAACTCACATTGCGTAGCTTATTTTGAGCTAAGGATGCAGTGTAGACACATCCTGACTGGGATGCTTAGTCAAACTGCAATATAAGTAAACACATTCATACATTTTCGGGGTCTATGATAGCAATAATAATATAACAGCTCCTCTGAACAGATTGGTCAGCCACTGCAGTTTTGAGAGTAGTAAAGTTAGGCATATGTACTGTTGGTAGATAGATCTACTGCTTTTCTGGGAGGTCCCCTGTGAATAAATTAGAGAAATGGCAGAATATAGACTCATATTCTAAGTGCACTAAAACTGAGATTCAGAAGTTTCTCAAGATCTGTCTAGAATCAGTTAAAGAAATTTATAAAAACAATCGGCATTAATGCCATCTAGGGACTCCTGATAATTTTGTATTCCAGTCTAAGAAAATAAAAAGAGAGCACACCAGTTTGCTGTTACCACAAACTTGAAATTTGTCCTATCTAAACATTTGAGGACATTGCTATTTAATGCCCTACAGCATCACTCAAATGCTAACTTTGGAAAACAAGAACCTAGAATTTACAGAATAAACCTTTAAAGTGATTTTAAAATAAAGTCAGAGCTTGTCTTGTTGGTAATTGTATGTGTTTGGGATTTCTCTGAATTCTGGCCATGCAACTTTAGGTTTGATGAAAAGTACTGTAGAAAGTGCAAGGGACTTTCCCTCTCCATCCTCTCCTGAAAGTGCTTGGGAACAATTATAGTTTCTGATAGCCTACTTGAGGTGCCCATCATCTCAGAGGGAGCAGAGGCATGGAAATACCATGGCAATACAATCCACACAGGCCAATGGCAGGTCATGGATGGGAAATCACAAACAAAATACTGATCTAGTGCAGCCAGGGCAAGGCTATGCTCCCTTATTCCTTAGCCTCATTCTGTTGAAATTTCCATGCATCAGATTAATGTGAAGTTACAATAAGAATCTGAGCGATGTGACGCTTTCGTGGATCAAATCTTCTGAACTTTTTTGAGGGTCACCTTTGAAAACAGGTGATATTGGATCATGATCTCCTTTCTGCAAAAGGCACAGAATCAAAGATTCTTTTATTTGGAAAGCAGTCTTTCATGCTGCTCTGAATGAGGTTATAGACACTTCTCTGCGATAACATTATTGAGAATTGTTATCTCTGATTTCTTATTGTGGGCACGTCCCATGATCCTCAGACTTTCACTATGTACCTTACATATGGCAATCAGCCTTTTTTATTAACCTCTAAGTGGCATTTCCAAGTACCCCAAGTCTTTTGCCTTTTGTCTCATATGACAATAATTTACTTTTTCCAAAATAATAGTCTGCAGTATAATATCTGAAAGAAACAAGTTAATAGCAAAAAGTGCCGAAATGTCTTAAATGAGATGTTTGATTTCATTTTTATTTTTAGCAAAGTATAAGAAAAAAGAACCCTAAGTACACGACTCCCCAGAATCCACTAAGTCAGTCAAATCCCTTGAAGCGGAAGAAAGAAAATGTGATGGTCTGATTCTTAGATTTCTGCCTGACTCTGGTTGTCAGAGTTCTTGTTTGATCCTGACATTGTAGTGTGTTGGAGTTCTGGGTTCTTGTATTAGTGAGCAGCTGCAAACCACCCCTCATTGTGTTCCTCGGGCCTGACAATTTTAGTCTAAGATATCTTTGAAGTAGATCAGTGTAAGCTTGCATTCACTTATGAGCTATGAAATCATAGGTTGCATTTGCATAAACACACTCTTGGACAGGTATTCTACCATGGCAGTGCTTTAATCTCTTGCAGTTTTGTTCACTGTTATGCATATCTGTGCTTACCTTGACTAAACAGGTGATTATCGCTTAATTTTGAGAACTCTTTTGAACTTGCATATACTGCTCTCTTCACAAAGTACTTGCTTGTAATGGAATCTTCATTAAAAGAGCTTTTTTTTTTATCTCAAACAAATATAGATCTTTCAAGTTAGGGTAGCATTTTTACCACCAACCCTACAGTAGCTCTGTATCTTCTGATTTTATTGTTAGACAATGTTTCAGTTTCTCTTAACAATAGCTTTAAAATCCCTATACAATGTACTGAAGGAAAGTGTGTCCAGTAATCTTCAATAATACTAATATATAAAAAATATGATTTCTTGCTATTTGGTGTGCCATCTGTCACAGACATCTGTGTTTTGTTTATATTGGCTTTTCAGTAGAGTATACAGTCAAAAAGAAATGAGAGCTCCCTTGGAAAGATGAGAAAGGAGGCAGACAAAAAGGAGACAGAAGTGGAAAGTACTGTAGGTTGTGGATGGGGGGAAGGGAAGTGTTGCTTATGAAAGATTGATTAGATACAAGACTCTTTCTTTTGTGTAACCTCTTAATTGTCTCAGCAAAATGTGTCTCAAATGGATATAATTACAAATTTTCAATGAGTCTATAAAAATGACACATTTGCTCATGGAAAATGGGTAATTCCATGTGAGAAACTGGCAGTTAATGTGTAATTACCTGTTTTATGCATGCAAATACACATTTTGAGGCCCATTGAAAATTTGATTTTATACACGCAGCAGAATAAATAGCTGACTTTCTAATAAACATGCCCTTTAAAAATGTGCACAAATGAGTGAAACTGCTTTTATGCATACACTTTTAAATACATCCTGTCTTTCTCTATTATGTTGTTTCAATCCCATAAGAATGTGTTACAAAAGGTAATGGTTTCTCTGCTCCATTGAAGCATGTTTTCAGCTGTAAGCCAGAATTATAGAAGAGGAGATACATTTTAGGAATTAATTTATATATATTTTCAATGGGCCTTTTCCTAATAATCTTTGTATGCAATGCAATTAGTTGTGATCTTCATTTTGTTCGATTTTTTTCTATTAAGCACTAACATTTTCCTATTTCTTTTATTTTATAGATGTGTGGCTGAATAAAACTGACCTTAAAAGTACTCAGTTTCTTGGATGTATTGCTATAGTCAGTCAAGATAGTCCACGTTTCTCTACAGTGCTGAGGAGGGGATCGAGCAATAAGACAAATATAGGAAAGCTAATAGAATATGCTTTCTTACTGCTCATCCACTTGTGGACAGCCCTCGGATTATTCCGCTTCATTAATTTCCTAGCCATTTTGCTCCCTCTGCCTCTCATTTCACATGTGAGTATCCTAGAATGGCTCTAATACCTTCTCTAGGTTCTGGAGCAGTGAAACAAAATAACTGATAATTCTGAATTTTATACTGTGTCCCAAAACTACAAAAGAGGTAGAGCAAAGAGATTATTACTGTATACAGCAGGTGCAATTTACAGGGAGACAGCAGTAGTAATAATAGCAAATCACTCTATACTTTGTGAGCAGTGGCTGTACCTAATTAGCTGCAACTACTATACCTTTTCACCCTATAAAAAAACCTCTTTAAAAAGGCAGATCAGGGAATTATGCTTTCTGTAACATCGCCACTGACTCAGCCATGACATAAAAAGCTTGTTAAATCTGGCACAAATATGCCATTATCATACAATTCTAATTGCAGAAATGATTCTGCTAACTTTTTTTTTCATCTTCCAGCAAGACAGTTGCCTTTATCCATTTCAGAAGGTGTCTGAATAATAAACAGCAAGAATGATGTAAATGTGATCATTACCTATGATGTACTCCATTAGCTTCCCTCTGTTCAGCTTACATGTTGTATGACAATATTGTTAGAAAGATAAACTCTTTTTATTTAAAAATATATTAACGGTGAATTATACTTCAAGTTATATACCCAGTGGTCTAATTTTACTTGTACTAACCTACTGCTGTATCCAGACTCCACTATTCACTTGTCTCTCAAATGCAGTCTTGCCTTATTCCTAGCCTTCCCAACAAAGAAGGGGAATGCAAAAAGCTACCGCGCTCATATTCTTTCCTTCTCCATCTTTTGTGGAAAGATCTTTCTTATCTGACTTTCATAATATACTGGAACATTTTTTCTCAATTAAATTGAGTTTAGTGCTTTTTTAATCCTTCAAGCCCATCTGGTAACATGCCCAGCAAATGGTCTGATTAATGTCAGCTGTAGTTGTGGTTTCTACAAGATTATAACTTGTCTCCTGGAAACTGAACCGAATTCACTAAACTTATTTCATAGAACTACATTAATTATATGGTAAGAATTTTCAGTCATTACCAGTGTGAGCCCTGTAGACAAACTCCTGCCCAGCAAGATCTAAATTTGCATATAGCTTGATTTGTGTTCAAGTTTAAACCATAAACAAGGGTGTGACAAGCTGAGTGCTGGAGACATTGTTCTGGGGTTAGTTGAGATAAGTGGGAACACCATGAGATGCTGAGCTTGAAATATTGATAAGATGTGGACATAAGAAATTGACCCTTACGTAAACCGTATGATGTCCAAACTAGTTAGGCTTGGTCTACACTACAAAGTCAGGTCAATATAAGCCTCCTTGTATTCATGTGGCTGTGCATGTGTCGATGCTTAAATTTGTCTTCCACCAGGTGAGCCCACATCAGGTCCTTGGGCAAAGTGGGAGAGGGGTAGGCTCCATGATCCCATAAGGGGTGGAGCTTCAGGCAGAAGGGATGGAGTGTGGGACAGCTGGCCTTCAGTGTTGCCTGGACAGCACCCACTCCCTTAACACCATCTGGGGCATGCCAACCAGGGTTCTGCAGCATGTCATTTGGGGCTTGGACAGTGACTCTGGCCACTGGGACTCTGGCCACTACTAGAGTCACAGTAGTGGCAGCAGCACCTGTTTGAATCACCAGGCCGTGGGGTAAGTTGTCTGCTTTCTCCTTCTTCCCATCAGTGGGCCTGTCTCCCACCAATGTGTCACAGTAAGAAACAAAATACAGGACTATGTAGCACTTTAAAGACTAACAAGATGGTTTATTAGATGATGAGCTTTCGTGGGCCAGACCCACTTCCTCAGATCAAATAGTGGAAGAAAATTGTCACAACCATATATACCAAAGGATACAATTTAAAAAAATGAACACATATGAAAAGGACAAATCAAATATCAGAACAGAAGGGAGATGCGGGGGGGGGGGGGGGGGAGGTAAATGTCTGTGAGCTAATGATATTAGAGGTGATAATTGGGGAAGCTATCTTTGTAATGGGTAAAATAACTAGAATGTTTGTTGAGACCCACGCGTAAAGTGTCGAATTTTAGCATGAATGACAGTTCAGAAGATTCCCTTTCAAGTGCAGATTTAAAAGGTCTTTGAAGCAGGATGCAGGTAATTAAGTCATTGAGACAATGTCCTTTCTGGTTGAAATGGCAAGAAACTGTTTTTTCTTTGTGATCCAGTCTAATATCTGTTTTGTGGGCATTGATCCTTTGGCGAAGACACTTACAGTAACATCACCTCCCTAAACAGCACTGAACCATTGTCAATGTACTGAAGTTGACACACCAAGTGTGTAGACACCCCGTTACTTATTTTGACCCAGGCTATGTCTAGACTGCAGAGCTATCCCAGAAAAGCTCTGATGCATTCAAGGAACACATGCTTTTTCGGAACAGTTTCCAAAAAAGCGGATGTGTTCTTTCGGCATCCCTGTGTTCCTCTTGGTGAGAGGAATAAGGGATGTTCCAAAAGAGAAGTTTTGTCTGAAATTTGGCCCCATGTTGATGGGCCAAATTTCGGAAAAGCCTCTTTTGGAAAAAAAGCGGAAAAAGGTACATGAATTGCAGTTTGCAATTCGCGTATCTTTTTCCAACTTTTCCCGGCAGTGTAGACATAGCCCCTAACAATCCTCCAGCATCTGTCCCACAATGCCCAACAATGACCACTCTAGTCACAATTGTGAACTCCACTGCCCAGAGATCAGAAGGCTCCCCTTCCCTCTGAATCCTACGCATTTTTGAAATGCCCTTTCCTGATTGTCCAGCTTGGCTAGCATACCTAGCAGATCTCTAGCTTGTTACAAACACAGGGATGTCCCCTGAATCTTCCTGAGAGATCTCAGTGAAACTTCCATGGAGGTACTCTGAAAATCCTTCCCTGAATGTTTCTAGGGATTGCAGTCTTATTTCTCTCGCTGAGACAGGATGCTTTCCCATGCGAGTCAGCAATAACTTCAGCAGGCACCATACTGTGCTTGGTGGCTTTGGGATGCCAGCAGCAGCTGTGCAATCTGTGCTTCTCAGCAGTGAGATGGCAACTAAAATCATCATTGCCTGCTGAAAATAGTACTGGTATTTAAAACCACTCATAGAACTATACTCATAGTTTCATGCAAACAAGCAGTTTCCTCCTTATTTCCCTTACCTCTGGCCAGCCATACTCACCATGGCTGGTGCTGAGGGTGGTGCTGTGCACATGCATGCACAAGCAGAAGTGTCAATATGTGTCTTATTTAAAATTTTAGAAGAGCCAGGGAGGGGAGTTTTGTAACTTAATTTCCATTTTCCATTATGACTATATTGGCAATGGAAACTCTGTGTGTGTTCGTTTGTGTGTGTATCTGCAGCTGCTGCTGCCTTGAGGGGTTGTCAGCCAATGGCCAGGGCAGTGTGTGGTGTGTGTGTGTGTGTGTTATACACCCGAGTCTTCAACTGCTAGGACCGGGATCCCTTCGCAGCGGGCAACCTATTGGAGGCTGATGGGGTGCCCCAAGAGTCTGCAGGGAGAGCTTATTACATCCGAGTCTTTGACTGCTAGGACACAAGGTCCCTCCGCAGCAAGCAGCCTAAGGAAGGCTGACGGATGCCCCAAGGGTCTGTCCCGTGGAGGCAACAGACCCCAAATTCCCAGCACTCACTGCATCTGCCCCCATGACCGGCTGGAGTTCTTTTAATTGTGTTTGGCTCTGTTACAGCAACAGGAGGAGTCAGGTTAAAGCTTAAACAGTTACAGGTTTATTAAAGAGGTTTCTAAAGCATGTGGGTTACAGTGGCTATTGCTTTATTTCTTAACTGCTAGCAAATACAGATCTTACAATGGTTACAAAGGAAAAGAAAAGAAGATAGAAAATAACGGTACCAAGTGACAGCTTAATCTTTAAAGAGTTCTATTCTATGCATGCACTAAAACAAAAGGACACATACAGGTACAATTTTTATCCCCTTCTGTGTCCCTCGATTCCAGCGTGTCAGGCCAGAATATGAGGCTGGGCATCCCCATGTGGACCTCGGGAGGCAATTACCTAACCCAACCAGCAGGTAGATGGTAGATTGACACTCAGAGTGTGTGTGCTGCTGGACCCATCTTTATACCCGTGGGGTCACATATTCTCTTTCTTATCTGTGGTGCCAAATTATGCTGGTCCGTCTTTGTAATGCCAGTTCTTACAAGGGAGTTGTGAACTTAATTTACACTTGTAAGAGAGATAACTGAATTGGGAGTACTGGGCATTCTTTTCTCAGCGGGAAATTCCCCTTCCAGGGATGGCTGTGTGATTGTATCAATATAGGTGCCAGTCAAGGGCAGTTCTCGCAGCCTCTAGGTCAGCTTATTGGCTTGATCACCCTCTCGTATCTGTGTTTACAGTTATCCAGGGTCATAGCAGCCAGCATATCCGGGCCTCTGTCAAGGCATCAAAGACTATGCTGATTTTATTGCTCTTTATGTCCTGTGCACTTTGAGGCACTTAAAAGGGGCAAGCAAGATGGATGTTGCAGGGGGGGTTCCTATCTGGCTACAGGGGTGGGTTACCCTTCCACACTCATGGAACACTTCACCACATGCAGAGGCAAAAGAAAAGGCCTTGGGATGATTTGTCCACTGAGATCCCACAAGTCTCTGCTGAATCAGGCTATGAGCTACAGGCCAAACAGTGAAACTGCAGGCACCCTGGACAGCGGACTTTTCCTGTCTGCCCTTTCCAGAAGGAAAAAGATGGTATCAAGGGTTTTATATTTATCCCAGCATTTCAGCTTTGGGAAAATTAAGACAACCACAACTTCACCTACAGTAATGATGGTTTTCACAGGTCAGTATATATCAAGGTAAAATTGACATGAATTTTCATTACCCTTAAGTTGTGTTCCATTAATTTTAGGGTTGGTAAATATCAGTTAATTGAATAGTCAATTAACCTCATGAATTCTTATTGGTTACTTGACTATTTTGTAGTCCCCAGGAGGTGAGGCCAGCAGTCAGTGCTCCTTGATCCGGCACGAGTCGGAACTGAGCCAGGCTGCCTGTCCGCCCAGCTCTTAATACACTTTAAATGCAAAGCCACAGTGGAGGTAGGTCTGGGATCCAGTGTAACCTGGGACAGAGCTGGGCTGCAGGCCAGCTTGCTAAAAAATTTACTGGCAAGCTTTTGCTTATTGGTTAATCAGTTAATCGACTATACTATCACATCCCTAATTAATTTATCCTTTTTTGGGGGGTGTATTTGCTGTTATATTGCACAGATTTTTCTCTGCACTGGATTTGTTACTGGACAAAATTCCATTTGGAAAATAATTATCTTCAAAAGTTCATATCTCATGCTGTAGAGTGCCCAGCCATTCAGAAAGCACCTACTTGCTTGTTACGCTGTGCTATGACACACTCATAAAATCAGTGACAAATGCAGTGTAATAATCATAAATGTACAGTAAGCACCACAAAATTAGTAGGTGCACTGACAGTGTTTGTATTCATAAACCACGCACCACACAGCTCCTAAGAGAATCCCAAATGCAGGAAAAGGTTCAACACAGTATACCATGACACATGAATATGCCACAATAACTTCTTGTGAGCTCCCAGTAAAGTGTTCTTTCAAAGCATGCATGCTGAGCTCTTCTAATAGTCCTTATGCCTGGCTATTAAACTCAGCAAACAGCTGGTCCACCTCTGTTCCCCATCCCTTTGGCAACATTTCCCCTTTTCTTCACAGTTATTATGCACAACACAGCAGACCTGCTATTGATGTTCCTTTTCACTGAGATTCAATCTAGTGAGTAAACATCAGTGACCTTCAAGCTTCTGAAGTGCATTTAACTGTTCTCCTGCACCTGCTCAGTTCAGTCTTTCCCTGGTGCTATTGAGGTGGCCAGTGTAGAGCTTCACAAACTAGAGAAGCAATGGATCTGGGTCCTTGAGGATCACAACAGACATTTCAACATTGCCAATGGTAAGTCACTGATTGGTGGGGAAGACTATGCTTGTAGCTTTCTGACAGTTTGGTGTTCTTAAAAAGATGTACATCATGCACCTTCCTTGCCAGTCAACATTAATGTCTGTGAAGCATCCCAGATGATCAATAAATATTTGAATAACCTTAGAAAAATCGCTTTTCCTCTCTTGGAAAGCCTTCCACATTGTGGAAAGGTGGTCTACTTACAAAATAGGAATCTGTATGTTGTGTATTGCACCACGGCAGCTTGGGAGCCCTGTTGCTACAAATCCATCCCTTATGTCAGAGGTGGAGATCTGGCCTCTGGCTTACTTTGATCAGGCCTGTGGCAAAGTTCAGGAGTTCTCCCCGTGGCAAGTCTCTGAGCCTGAGAACCCCCATCCTGATGCTTTGTGGGTCTGGAGCATGAGCAGAGACCTGGCTCCCCATGCTGGTAGTCTGGTCATGGTCTTAGATTCAACAGGTTTAGACCTTAGTGTCTAGAAAAAAATTATATAAGCTATAGTGTGAGACATGGTTTGGATTGGTGGTATTACCCCTGTATCTAAATCTCTTGCCAGGGTGGGCATAGAACATACCTAATAAAATAATCTGAATGACGAATTTGAACTGAACTGAAGTTTTGGATCCCAGAGCACTGAATTAAATATTCTCCAAGAGGTGTCCTGGATAAGCTTAGTGGAAAAGATCTTGGAGAGAATTCCAGAAAGCCCCAGGATTAGAAGATCTAGAGGGGTGCAATGCTCTATGCTTGTATTGCTAAGAAGGGAAAATCCAGTTCTGATCAGCTTCACTTACATGAATTACCATATTTACCCATAATTCTAACTACTGAGTTTTGGGGCTTTTTTTGCTTTGGTTGGAATGTGTTTTAGGTGCACATACTAGTACCTATCAAAGTAGCTGTAGTTATTATATTCATGGAAAGGCATAGGAATTGTTCAGGCTATGCACTGGTGAGGGGTGACCCTGACCTTGACAGAAACAGAGTTAAGTTGAGTAATGAAGCTCAAGCTCAGCAGAAAGGTTCCACTAGTCTAAATTATATTTCAACTGGCAACTTGGGGGCAAGTCTCTGTATTTCACTGGTAATTCCTTGTGCCAACCAGTGCTCCATTTTTTACACTACTGTAAACTTTTAAAAACAAATATATTGATCACTGTTTTTTTGTTTTATAGAAAGAAAAATGAAAAATTCACAGCATGCTAAGACTGATCACACTGGAAAAAACTTCTTTAATTCCATATTGATAGTTTAGAAACAAGTGAAAGGTCAGTATACTTACTTGCACACTGCTGACTGTGCTGTTTGTCATGCTTGTTCAGGAGCAAACCTCTTGCCTTACACATTGAGACAAGGGTCAAAGGCCGTGGAATATACAATTTTAGTTGTAGTTTAGCTCAGAATTATCTATCAGAGTCAGACTACAACTTGACTATCTGTCCACAGTTTTGTAAATTGAATTTTTCATAACAGGCCCCTACTCTTCACTGGGTTCCAAAGAGGAGGTGTAACTAATATAGCCCTGGGCAAAACGATGTGATGCTTTCATAACATGCAGATATACAGGTGAAAAAGACATAAATAGAGCTTATTTGTTATTGTTTGTCAGCATTTTCACTACATTTCCAGAATTGAATAGGAATTTGGTTACTCTAAAGTTACCACTTCTACTTTTCTAATTCTCCTTTTTATTGTACGGTAAATATTTGTTCTAATCTTTATTTTCAGAGTAATTTTCAGGGGGGGGGGGACAGGATAGCAGTTTTCAGATATCTAAAAGGGTGTCATAAGGAGGAGGGAGAAAACTTGTTCACACTTGTTCAAAGCCTTCAGAGCCTCCCTGGTCCTCCCCACCGGGGGCTCCTGCCCCATTCCTCCCTCATAACCTTCCATTTACTCCTCCCTAGCCCCCCTTCCTCATGTCAAATAAAAGACATGTATGTTCAAAAATAGAAACTGGGTTTATTGAACAAAACTGGGGGGGGGGGAGTTGAACCTCTGGGGAGACTGGGAAAAGGAGATGGGAGAGGGGAAGAGAGAGAGTGGAAGAGGGGAAGGGGAAACCTGAGAGGAGGAGCTGGAAGGGGGAAGCAAGGGGAAGGAGGGAGAGGGGAAGCTCAGGGCTCAGGGTTGGAAGTCTCACCGGACCAACCTGACTTTCATGCTAACCTGCTCCTGGGTTTGCATGTGGCCTTTGGTGGCCAGGCTGGCAGCTATCCTGCCATAGACGGCCGAATTCCTCTGTCTAGTGCGGAGATCATGGACATTGGGGGCATCCCCCCCAAACCTGAATGTCTATGATCTCCACCCTGGACCAGGAAGGTGCCCACCTTCTCCAGCCCCTTTCAGGCTTCTGGGAGCTGACAGACTGCTCCTGAGGAGCGGTGGAGTGCTGGCTGCCAGTGGCTTGCTGGCTCATGTTTTGGGGCTACTGGCTCAGGGGCCCCAGTGGCCACTGCTGACTCTGGGCTGGCAGGCTTGGAGCTGGCACAGGCACTGTGGCCACGGTCTACCCCTTTAATGTCTCTGGGTCTGGGGGAGAGGAGAGTAAGCTTTCCTGGTTGTGCCCAGAGTGGCCACCAGGGCTCCCTGGGAAGGGCTGGAGGCCTCCTATTTCGAATAGGACTTAATTCGAAATAGTTATTTCAAATTTGGCATTACTCCTCATAGAATGAGGTTTACCAAATTCAAAATAAGGGCTCCACTATTTTGAATTTATTTTGAAAGAGTGGTTTGCCTGTGTAGACACTATTAAGGTTAAATTGAAATAACTGCTGTTGTTTCGAATTAACTTTGTAATGTAGACATACCCTAAGGGAGCAGGATGGAGAACCACATGCTCCCAACTCTTCTGCTGATGCCTCTAGAGTAAGTCCATGTGACGGGGTAGCCGGCCCAGGCCGCCGCCCTTCCCGCTTGCACCTAGGCTGCGCACAACGCACCCCCTGGTTCCGAATCTCCTGGCGGAGTGGGGGGTCCAGGCCCACCCTCTCTCCGGACCCCTACCCAGGGCCCTGACACTGAGAGAGTGCCTCTCAGCGGTAGCAGGGGGGGCTAGTACCCCAAACACACCTGCTCACGGGTTCCACAGCCCGCCCTGGGTCCTGCTCCACTCCGCCGGCCCTTAGCCGTGCCGGTCACCCGCTGGCCTCAGCGGGCTCCCTGCCTCCTCCGCTTCCCCCTTGTCCGGGTTCCGCGATCTCCTCCCCTCTCTCCTCGCTTCCTGACCCCACTGGCTCCGGCCCCCTTACCCCGGCCGCTCCTGCTCCTCTTATCCTCTCCCTCCCCTCCGCCTTCCCTGGCGTCGCGCTTATGACGTCATCACCGGCGCGCCCAGGCGCCGCGCGATGACGCGTCCCTCCGCCCTCGCTCGGGCCTGCCGCGCCTGTTGCCTGCCCCCTGGCTGCTCCGTTTGGCTCGCATGAGTGGCGGGGTTGTCCCACCCCGTCACAGTCCATCAAAGTCGGTGAAGTTACATCCAGCTAAAACTAATGTAACAAAGGGTACATCTACACAGCAGTGTTATTTCAGAATAACTGATGTTATTTCGAAATAAGAAAATACACATCTATTCAGCAAGCCATTATTTTGAAATAATGTCGAGATAGAGGAGTTCTTACTCTGACTTCTGTAACCCTCATTTCATGAGCAGTAAGGGAAGTTGAAGAAAGAGTATTCTTCCTTCAACTTCCTGCTGTGTAGACAGCGCCAAAGGCCGAATTAAGCTATTTCAACTTCAGCTGCGCAATTGACATAGCTGAAGTTGCGTATCTTAATTTGACTATTACCCTGCTGTGTAGACATAACCTAAAAGAATACAGCCCTATGGCAGATACTGTTCTGATCCAAAATGTCCTGTGCTGTGCTGCAGTACATCAAAGAGCCACACAGGTAATACCAATAACAAAGACTATCTAGAACAGGATGGGCAATAATTTTTGACCAGGGACCACTTCAGAAATTTTTGAAGTGACTCCAGGCCACCCCAGAAGAGGAGGAGCCTCAGGTGGAAAGGGAGGGTCCAAGACACTTCCGTGCTTCTCTGCCCACAGACCCTGAGTGGTCTGTGGGTGGGGGAGCATGTGAAGTCTTTGCCCCTGACCCCCAAGAGAGAATGGCCAGCTGTTCTGAACAGCTAGCCATTCCTTCTAGGTGTTCATGCCTCTGGCTGTGGGAGGAGATTTTGTGCACTCCTCCCCTACCCCCAGGTCAATCAGGGTTTGGGGGTGAGGGAAGCACATGAAATCTACCCCCGTCCTACAAGGGAGCACTGCACTTAGAGTTACCTGCTAGTTGAGCAGCAGCTTGCGGTTGACTCTAGGTCCTGAGCCCCTTGCAGGGCAGGAGGAGACGTTGTGTGCTCCTTCCACCCCAGACCAATCAGGATATGGGGGCAAGGGGAGCCCACAAAGTCTCCTCCTGCCCTGTCCCTATCCTGCAAGGAGTGTGTGCTGTGCACTTCTTGCAGGGCAGCGGCAGAGTGGGAAGAGACTTTGCATGTCTCCCACTACCCCCAGGTCCTGATTGATCTGGGGGTGGGGGGAGCACAAAGTCTCTCACTCCCTGCCCTCTGGCATGCAATGCTTACAGTTAACTGCCAGGGTTAACTCTAAGTGCCGCTAGCTCCCCCATCCCTAGGTCCTGATTGGTCTGTGGGCAGGGGAGTGGCAGGACCTCCACAGGCCGAATCAATCTTCTTGGCAGGCCAGATCCAGCCTGCAGGGGCCCTTTTGCCTACCCCTGATCTAGAAGGAGATGACTGCTCAAAATAACTTTCTCTAGTTGTGATAAATTTAGCCGTGAGGTTCTGCCACAATGTAATCCAAGGTTAGCATAAGTTGTCGTAATTAATATTAGTCACCTGGCATCATGTGAAACTGCTCATGATATTTTGCAGTCATTGAAACTGAAGGTAGCCTTCAGCTTTAAATATTAGGTTTAAACCTAATGGAATAATAATTAGATTTCCATAACAATCAAAATAAAATGCCATACAACAAATGCCAGGGCTTAAACAGTAAACAAAACCCCTGGAGGATAATATTTTTGAACTTTACATTCATCGGTATGAATGCATACATCTTTTATTTATTATATTCCTAGTGTCTCAAGGAATGTACATCACTGGATGTAGAGCCTTGTTTAATGGAATTACTGATTTTATTGAAGACATTTTCACAGAGATTACTGGTTTTTAGTAAACATGGAGCTAAACAAAGCAAGGGAAAGAATCAGTTATGTAGCAACTGAGATGGTGGACTCTGTGGCAACCTTCTATCTTTAGTTTAAAAAGTAAAGGTGTCTTGATAGTGTTGATAATTAGTATGCCAACATGTGAGTAGATGAAGCTAAACACTTAGCTATTGTAATATCAGCAATTCCCTTTGAAGAATTACTGTACATAAGAACACAAGAACATAAGAATGGCCATACTGGCTAAGACCAAAGATCCAGCCAGCCCTGTATCCTGTCTGCTGACAGTGGCCAATGCCAGGTGTCCCAGAGGGAGTGAACCAAACAGGTAATGATCAAGCGATCTCTATCCTGCCATCCATCTCCACCCTCTGACAAACAGAAGCTAGGGACACCTTTCATTACCCATACTGGCTAATAGCCATTAATGGACTTAACCTCCATGAATTTATCCAGTTCTCTTTTAAACCATGTTATAGTCCTAGACTTCACAATTTCCTCAGGCAAGGAGTTCCACAGATTGACTATGCGCTGTGCAAAGAAGAACTTCCTTTTATTTGTTTTAAACCTGTTGCCCATTAATTTCATTTGGTGGCCCCCAGTTCTTATATTATGGGAACAAGTAAATAATTTTTCCTTATTCACTTTCTCCACACCACTCATGATTTTAAATACCTCTATCATATCCCCCCTTAGTCTCCTCTTTTCCAAGCTGAAAAGTCCCAGTCTTTTTAATCTCTCCTCATATGGGACCCGTTCCAAACCCCTAATCATTTTAGTTGCCCTTTTCTGAAGCTTTTCTAATGCCAGTATATCTTTTTAGAGATGAGGAGACCACATCTGTACACTGTGTTCAAGATATGGGTGTACCATGGATTTATATAAGGGCAATAAGATATTCTCCGTCTTATTCTCTATCCCTTTTTTAATTATTCCTAACATCCTGTTTGCTTTTTTGACTGCACATTGTGTGGATGTCTTCAGAGAACTATCCACGACTCCAAGATCTCTTTCCTGATTAGTTGTAGCTAAATTATACATACATTATTGTATGTATAGTTGGTGTTATTTTTTCCAATGTGCATTACTTTACATTTATCCACATTAAATTTCATTTGCCATTTTGTTGTCCAGTCACTTAGTTTTGTGAGATCTTTTTGAAGTTCTTCATAGTCTGCTTTGGTCTTAAATACCTTGAGCAATTTAGTATCATCTGCAAACTTCGCCACCTCACTGTTTACCCCTTTCTCCACATCATTTATGAATAAGTTGAATAAGATTGGTCTTAAGACTGACCCTTGGGGGACACCACTAGTTACCCCTTTCCATCTAAAAATTTACCATTTATTCCTACCCTTTGTTTCCTGTCTTTTAACCAGTTCTCAGTCCATGAAAGGATCTTCCCTCTTATCCCATGACAACTTAATTTATATAAGATCCTTTGGTGAGGGACCTTGTCAAAGGCTTTCTGGAAATCTAAGTACACTATAGCTACTGGATCCCCCGTGTCCACATGTTTGTTGACCCTTTCAAAGAACTCTAATAGATTAGTAAGACATGATTTCCCTTTACAGAAACCATGTTGACTTTTGCCCAACAAATTATGTTCTTCTATGTGTCTGACAATTTTATTCTTTACTGCTGTTTCAACTAATTTGCCCAGTACTGACATTAGACTTACCGGTCTGCAATTGCCGGGATCGCCTCTAGAGCCCTTTTTAAATATTGGCATTATATTAGCTATCTTCCAGTCATTGGGTACAGAAGCTGATTTAAAGGATAGATTACAAAACATAGTTAATAGTTCCACAATTTCACATTTGAATTTCTTCAGAACTCTTGGGTGAATGCCATCTGGTCCTGGTGACTTGTTACTGTTAAGTTCATCAATTAATTCCAAAACCTCCTCTAGTGACACTTCAATCTGTGTGAAGTCCTCAGATTTGTCACTTACAAAGGACAGGTAAGGTTTGGGAATCTCCCTAACATCCTCTGCCAATGAAGCAAAGAATTCATTTAGTTTCTCCCCAATTACTTTATCGTCTTTAAGTGCTCCTTTTGTATCTCGATCGTCCATAGGCCCCACTGGTTGTTTAGCAGGCTTCCTGTTTCTGATGTAGTTAAAAAATATTTTGTTATTACCTTTTGAGTTTTTACCTAGCTGTTCTTCAAACTCCTTTTTGGCTTTTCTTATTACATTTTTACACTTAATTTGGCAGTGTTTATGCTCCTTTCTATTTACCTCACTAGGATTTAACTTCCACTTTTTAAAAGATGTCTTTTTATCTCTCTCGGCTTCTTTTACGTGGTTGGTAAGCCACGGTGGCTCTTTTTTAGTTCTTCTACTGTGTTTTTTAATGTGGGGTATACATTTAAGTTGGGCCTCTATTATGGTTTCTTTGAACAGTGTCCATGCAGCTTCCAGGGATTTTACTTTAGTCACTGTATATTTTAATTTCTGTTTAACTAAACTCCTCATTTCTGCATAGTTCCCCTTTATGAAATTAAATGCCACAGTGTTGGACTGCTAACGTGTTCTTCCCACCACAGGAATGTTAAATGTTATTATATTATGGTCACTATTTACAAGAGGTCCTGTTATAGTTACCTCCTGCACTCCACTCAGGACTAACTCGAGAATTGCGTACTTGTGGGTTCCTGTACCAGCTGCTCCAAAGAGCAATCGTTTAAGGTATCAAGAAATTTTGTCTCTGCAATTCATTCTGAGGTGACATGTACCAGTCAGTATGGGGATAATTAAAATCCCCCCACTACTACTGAGTTCTTTATTTTGATAGCCTCTCTTATCTCCCTTAGCATTTCATAGTCACTATCACTGTACTTCTTGCTTATGTATGACAAGCTAATACGGGCCCCAATTTTACTACCTTTGTGTAGTATCCCTTGTGACAAATCCCATGCTAAGGTACTTCATTTGAGTGAGGGTAGAAAAATTGGGCCCTAAATTTCTGCAATTGGAAAAAAAATCAAAATTATGTGTCCTCTACAAATTATACATAAAGTGGAAGGTTACGATATAACTTCATTTCTGCAAAAAAAATTCAGGTGTAGGGCTTGTCTAAGTGTTTGGATGATTCTATTTCCCAATGTGTGTCTATGAAACTTAATTTGGGGTTTAGCTAAGTAAGGCTGAATGTTGTTGTTCAGTTGTTACACGAGAGAACACATAAGTGACTACAAATGCAGTGGCTGGGTTGAAAACATGCTTTAAAACCAGTGAAAATGTACTGTTGCTGCATAGATAGGCAAACCAACCTGAAGAGGTAGGCTAGATAGGAGGACTCTGCATCCCTTCATGCGATGAAGATCCATGTAGGATGCTTCATCTATCAAAATCCTCACTGGGAGAACTTTCTAAGGGAATGTAACTGCCTAGTCCCGAATGCCTTTCTCTACTGGTGGAATAACTGTGGCTGTAAAAAACCAAGGAAGAGGTGAAAAGTTGTTTAGTTAGCCAGAACCAGGGCACAATCAGTGGCCAAACATCAGAGAGCAGGCCCAAAGAGCAAGGAGGCTATAATTACAACTCAGGATATCAAGCAGGAACCATCAGTGAATCAGTTGCCTGGGTACCCTGGAGAACAACATCTCTGGGCTGAGGCTTGCAAACCACCTTTCAACACCACAAGTTTGCATTTTATTCAGGCTTTGTTTTCACTTTTGAGAATTTACCTCTACAATGGGCATATCTGCATAGTCCACAGCAGTGAGCCTTCCAGTGCTGGCTGACAGATTCAGGACAATGAGATTCATGCTAGTGCTCTAAAATTAGTTGTGTAAACAGCACTTGAAGTTGTGGCTTGGGCTCTGAACCCCTCACTCTTATGGGACTATTATGACATGATTTCTTTTGAATAGGTATGGCTTATCCCACCTACTCTCACCTTCTGCTGCAGCCTGAATGCTTATTGTGGATCCCATTGCGTGTGTCCCATTTTGCACTTCACTAATAGCAGGGCTGTAAGCAAATGTTCAATCTATCCTAAAACATATACTTAAAATTACGGCACTTAATAAACTGTATTGGAATTCATGTCACTTTTATTTTGTTAACTAAAAAAACCCCAAACCCCAGATAATTAAGATTACCTAAACATGCACAGTATGTACTAGAGCTTGTCAACATTTTTGCAATTTTTTGTGTTGAAATATAAATGTTTAGCAAAAGTAATTTGACATTTGCTAACATTTCAATAACTTGAAGGAAAACAATTGAAATCTAAATATTTTTTAAACATTTGTTTTTATAAATAGAAGCCAAAACAGAAAATGACATTTCTAGTAAAATAAATCTTTGATTTCCTCTTTGAATTTTTTTCTATAGAAAACTACAAATTTTCCATGGAAATTTCCAGTGGAAATTGTTTTGAATCAAAGTTTTTACTGAATTAATTCTGTATGTTTCCTCTTTGTTTAAAAAATCGGACCCATTATATGAATAATAGGCTCTGGGTTTTCTTCAAGACCCACAGAAGTATTGCATGGAGTCCTATGGGTGGTTCTTTTCTTTCTTGCTTGCTTGCTTGCTTTCTTTCAAAAAAGATTAAAATAAAGGTTTAGATTCTTTTATCCTACCGTACAAAAGGAAAACCAACAAACATCACAGAGAAATCTGCAATATACCTATTATGTAAGTGTTACTCTAAATTTAACAAACACTTTTGATAGATTGATATTTTGCTTCCTTGTCTTATCACCAGCTTTACTGTGTGATACTGTTTATTTCCTTTTAACGATTCTGCTTATTTTCATTGATTTTTCTTCTAATAAAAGAATTATAACAAAAAAATGTATTGATAAAGAAAATACATACACCTAACATCCCAAAACGATTCAGTTGACTATTTATTCTGCAGTGTAGCAAGTAATTGTAGAGGCAGTATTAGATCAAGCTGATGATGTTCCCTTGCAACTGTACAGTGATAACATTCAGCATATGCTTGAGGCAGTTCTAAGGGAAATTCTCAACTTTTTTTATACATGCCACTTTTTCCCCTTTGTTGTAAAAAATTAGACCTAGGGTATTGTCCCCTCTAGGCATGTACACAGATTATTGTCTTTTTGCAGACTAATTCCCTTTCCATCACCATTCCCCAGCACTTCCCTTAGCCTGTGTGCTGTAAGCCTAGAGTACACAAAATGGAAAGGAGCAGAAATTAGAAATTGAGGGGCAAGAAGTGAGTGAGCTGCAGCCAGGATGTATTTGTATTATCCTCTTCCTAAATCCCATGAAATTTGAGTGGAGAACAGATTTTCTTCTCTTAAAGGCCCTCCCCTTCCAATTTTACTAGGGAACCTCAGGAGCAATCAAGAGCCATCGGTAGAAGCAGCCACACTAATGGAGTCTCACTGCAACACAGAAGCCAGACCTCCTCCACAAGAAATAATGGTCTTTAGGATCTCTTCTGTGTGGGGAGCAATCCTTACATTTCCTTGATAGACCATTAGAGAAGGAAATCTACAAGGGGATCTTTGAAGAGATTTCCTCCTCCAGAATCTCCATCTTGTGGAAAATCCAAGAGGATAGGTTGATCTGGCCCAGAGTTAGGAATCTGTTTCTGTGGACAGGGCTTGCTGCAGGCAGAGGAGGGGGTGAAGCTGGAGTGAGGGCCTTCATCAAGCCCAGCACTTTTGTGTTACCCCTCTAGCGTGCAGTGCAGATATAAGCAAATAAATGGCATTTGTTGTCCTTATTTAGGGCTCTCTCAAATTTTGAAGAGTTCTGGTTATAACTGCCAAATAATACTCATATATAATTCTATTTTGTTGCCAAAGAGCACATAATTTGACAATGACTAAGCAATGCCTTCCTGTAAAGGTGGTAAGGTCTTTAATAGATTTACATTATTGTGAAAGACTCTGGCATTCTAGGATTTTCATTTTCCAGGCCAACAATTCTATGCCCAAAATTTTAGGACCTGTCATGGGGCCTTTGCTCTTTAACAGAAGGGGTCATAAAATGGCTTGAAGCCAGATATACTGTCTCCCTGAACTTAAGTATCAGAGGGGTAGCCGTGTTAGTCTGAATCTGCAAAATCACATGCATCTGACGAAGTGGGTCTTTGCCCATGAAAGCTTATGCTCCTACACTTCAGTTAGTCTATAAGGTGCCACAGGACTCCTCGTCGCTTTCCCTGATCTTAGCATCTCTTTATGCCGATCTAGTTCCCAGATGCAAATTAGATCAGTTTCAAAGAACCAGATAACTATGATTCCCAAAGGGCAACATAATAGCCAAGGATTACCAGGGCACAACTGTATTGTAGTCAGACCCTCCTTTTCCAATTGTGATTCTGCATGTTGTACACATGGATTGGGGGAAATAATTCAGCAGTACTCCAGGCTTTCCCTCATAATGAAGAGTCTCCTGTAGCTGGAGCTATTGTGTTCATGGAAGCTTTGTGCCAGTGAGTTCGCATAAGTATGCTCTAATGAACCCAAAGATATGACCTGCTGCAGTTTATATTCAGTGTCATTTTGCTAGTACATTTAATTAATGTTTGTTAAATACTTTGGAGCATGTAAAGCACTATATAAATACAAAGTTTTCTTATTAATATTTTTGGTTTATTATTAATAATTTGGATAATATTTTGGATTTGGATCATTATATTTATTTATTATTATTCCCATGCTAGCTTTTTACTCCACAATAATAAAACTATACAAAATATCTCATCTTCTACTAGTCAAAAAAAAAAAAAAAGAAGAAGAGAAGAGAAGAGAAGAGACATCTCCATTTATGAAATTGGCAGAATGTTCAACAGTTTCTTCAGTGTTTCCAGTTATAAGGTATTATAAGATGGCCCAAAATTGTGCATGTATAATGATCACTTGCAATTGTTGGAACTATTCTTAATCATCAGTATCAAATCTATATCCAGGTCATTCAGTCGATTAAATTATAATTGAAACCTAAATCAGCAATATAAGCATAAGGTACATAAAAATACAATATTAGAAGGCTAATTAACTGGACAGAGTCGGGTCATAGCTTTTCATATGGCATTTGGAACAATAGTTTTCCATTATGCATTTTAATCTGCTTTTAACTGTGCAGAGCTTTTCCAACTGATAGACCATGTGGCAAAATGAATTAAAGCAGTGACCTTATACTTAACATCTTACTACTCCTTTAGTATAAAAGGTACAGGAAATACACTCAGGCTGTGTCTACACTGCACCCCTTTTCTGGAAAAGGGATGCAGATGAGACAAGTCGGAATTGCAAATGAAGCAGAGGATTTAAATATCCCCCGCTTTATTTGTATAAACATGGCTGCCGCTTTTTTCCGGCTCGGGGCTTTGCCGGAAAAAAGCGCCAGTCTAGACGGGGATCTTTCGGAAAATAAAGCCTTTTCTGAAAGGTCCCTTATTCCTGATTTTAAGAGGAATAAGGGACCTTTCGGAAAAGGCTTTATTTTCCGAAAGATCCCCGTCTAGACTGGTGCTTTTTTCCGGCAAAGCCCCGAGCCGGAAAAAAGCGGCAGCCATGTTTATACAAATGAAGCAGGGGATATTTAAATCCCCCGCTTCATTTGCAATTCCGACTTGTCTCATCTGCATCCCTTTTCCGGAAAAGGGGTGCAGTGTAGACACAGCCTCAGTGATTAACATAAATATAGAAAAACAAATTCTGTGTTATTATTGCTGCCAGATGGGAAAAATGCTGAAGGAACATATTTATCTGCCTGTTTTGTACTAGACTGAGGTCTCATACAAAACCCATTGAAGGCAATGGAAACAATCCCATTGTCTTTGATGGCTTTGAATCATCTCTGTAGAGGGACAAGTAGGTACTATCACAGAAATGTAGAGTTGGAAGAGATCAAGAGGTCATTTAGTCCACCCCGGTCTCTCATGCTGAACCAAGATGAAGTATACTTAGACCATTCTTGACAAGAGTTAGTCTAATCTGCCCTTAAAAACCTAGCAACCCATTTCAGCACTGAACTAGCCTTATAATTACAAAGCTTTTCCTAGTATCTAAATCTTTCTTCCTACTTCTTTTATTAGATGTGGAAAATAGTTGTTTATCATTCTCTTTATATTGCCTTTAACATATTCTATGTCTAGACTACAAGCCTCTTTCAAAAGAGAGTGTCTAGACTGCCGCTTTTTCGAAAGAGAGCACCCAGGCAGTCTGGATGCTGTCTTTCGAAAAAGCCCTGTTTGCGTTCAAGAACACCTTTTTTCAAAAGAGCACTTTCAAAAAAAGGCATTTTCTCATAAAATGAGGTTTACCGCAGTCGAAAAAACTGCTGCATTCTTTCAATTTAATTTCAAAAGAACACGGCAGCAGTCTAGATACAGATGAAGTTTTTTCAAAAAAAGGTCACTTTTTTTCAAAAAAACCTTGTAGTCTAGTCACACCCATTTTGTCCCTTCCCTCCAGCCTTCTTTTAACTCTGGGCTATTTTTTTAACCTTTCTTACAGTGTTGTGGGTTTTAAACCTTTTATTATGTGTGTTCTTCTCCTTTAGATTCTCCCTTCAATTTTCAGAGGGATAGACGTGTTAGTCTGAATCTGCAAAAGTGGCAAGGAGTCCTGTGGCACCTTATAGACTAACAGAAGTGTTGGAGCATAAACTTTCGTGGGCAAAGACCCACTTGCATCTGACGAAGTGGGTCTTTGCCCATGAAAGCTTATGCTCCAACACTTCTGTTAGTCTATAAGGTGCCACAGGATTCCTCGTCCCTTCAATTTGTCCACATATTTCTTACAGAGTGGCATCCAAAACTGAACACAGTATTCCAGCTCTTGATTCACGAGTACTGAATACAGCAGAACAATTACATCTTTTATCTTACATATGATATTCCTATTAATATTCCCTAGAATAATGTTAGATATTTTCAGAAGAGCATCACACCGTTGACTCATATTAAAATGTATGATCCCACTAGAACCTCATATCCTAGCCAGTTACTCCCCATTTTATATTTGTGTATTTAAGTTTTCCTGCCTAAGTGAAGTACTTTGCACTTATCTTTACTGAATTTCAATTTGCGTGATTTCAGTCCAATTCTCAATTTACCAAGATCACTCTGAATTTTAATACTGTCCACCAAAGTCTTACCTGGTGTCATCATCCTTCCCAGTCTGGTATCATCAGGCATACTTTCTATTTCATCTTCAGAGTTATTAGTTAACATACTGAACAGTACCTGACCCAGGACAGAATCCTTTGTAATCCACTAAATACACCATACTAGTTTCACAGCAAACCATATAACTACTAATTCAGTATAGCCTTTTAACCACATTTGTATAATCTCATCAAGACCATATTTACCTAGTTTCCTATATGACAATATTTAGTAAGATATGCCAAAAGTCTTACTGAAATCCATATATATCACATCTTCAACTTCTCCCCTATGCACTAGTCTTGGTATCATGTCAGGAACTGGAGTTCTGAATATGACTGAGGCCACTAGGTACATACTTTTTTTTATTATTGAGCTTCATAGGTATAGACAATATTTTAAAGTACAGATAAAGATAGATTCCCTTCCCCTCAAGAACTTGAATTCTAATGTCCCAGTCATGCTCCTGGTTCCATATGTATTGTACAACCAGAATCCTATTCTACTCAGAGATGTGCATGCATGTTCAAGAAGTCAGTCGCATTGTGGCTAAAACTCTCATATAGATTCCTTTTAGCCTTTTGGAGAATTCTGCATGGATGTGGGGGGTTTGTGTTAATGGATACCAATACAGGATTGTGACTGAAAGTAAGATGAGAACAAAAGTTAATACAAAGAGGGTAGGAAAAGAGTTTAAAAGTAGTGGTTTGATGCTAGATGGCAGTTGGCTAAACAGAATTTTCCAGGGTGGATTTCTTCAGTTTTGTTCAGACTATTACATGTTTGAAGAAGGAAGGGGAGATTACTTCTTTGAATTAGGATTGTCACTAATTGTTAATGACCCCTCACAAGCCAGAAAGGGCATGGGTTGGATTCACAGGTCTTGAATTAAAAATCTTTTGAAGTATCCAGAACTTTTTGACAAGGCTGTTGACAGATTTGCCAGGCTCCTGAGCCAGATTTGGGGTGAGGGGGTTATCTCCAGGCCCCCAGAAGGGAAAAGGATTTGGTCAGAAGTGGTGAGCTGTGCCTATCCTCCCCCAGCCAGTCCTTCAATGTTGCCACTGCTCAGGGTCTGGTGGTGATTTAAAAGGCTCAGGATCTGGCTACTTCCATGGTAGTGGTGGGTGGGAGCTCCAGACCCTTTTAAATTGTCAGGCACCAAAGCAGCTGCTCCTTCCTCTCCTCCCCCATTCCATATCAACAGCCCTGTTTCTTTATGAGTACATGTACTGAATTCTGAGAATGCAGTTGGGCTGTTGGTTGATGGGTGGAGACTGAGCAGATCTGTGTTCAGAATGATCTTATTTTTTTCTGAATTGATTTTCCTGACCCTCCTTGTCAACATTATTAACATATGCTACTTATTTGTTTGTGGAATAAAATATTTGTTTTTAACTGTACTTTGCAGAGAGCAACAAGAATTCCTCTTGGCTGCTTTATATTGAATTTCAAGCAGCACTACAATTCTTATTCTGTGTAGAGGATCACCTTTGAATTTGGCCTCAAATGTTGAGTAAATTTTGAAGCAAAATGAGAACATTTTCCTAGTGTTCAGATAAGAAATTATAAAATAAAAAAAATGAGTAGAGCAAGTCAGAGGACAATAATTTCATTTCACTATGACTTTTAAGGTTTTAAAATTTGTTTTTTTTCCTGCATTGGACCCAAACCAACATCTTTTGAACAGGTTAGCAAAATTAGGTCAAAATATTTGTGGGTTTTTTTGTTTGAAAAGATCGTTTGTTTGAAATTCAGAGCTTTTAATTCTTCTCTCTCTTTCACTCTGGAAGTGACCACAGATTCCACCTCCAGCCTAAGAGACTTTACCTACAAAACTTTTCCAGAATTTATATATCTGTGAAAAGTTTCATCTTTCCCACATTCATTTTACCTCTCCCTCCCTAAACAGTCTCTAATTATGAGTCTGATGCTTATTTCAGCGTTACTGTATCTGTACATTTACTTGTCAGATAATACTTAGTACCAGTATAGCTGTTTGGTCAAATTATAATATAAACAACATTAATTAATTCTCATAAAAGGCCTGTGAATTGGGCACATTATTAATAGGTGGACTTCAGGAGTCCATCCATGCAGAGCAGTTTGCAGGATTAGGGCATAGTTTTTGGCCTTTTTGACTTACAAGCTCATGCTCTTTTTTTTTAAACCAAATTGCCTTGAGAAATAAAAAGAACATAACACTCTTACTGTGACAACTATCTTTTACTCATTGACAACTTTGCACTTCAGTACTGGGAAATAATACTTTACAGTGTCAGAAAGATCTCAAATAAAGCTCTTTCTGTCTGTAGCTTTTCTTAACTACTTTGGATTTCTCTGGGCATCTACAGCTTACCACTCTTGATTTTTTTTCATCCACTGTTGTGAGACCAGCGGCAACAACAATGGTTTTTGCTTGATATAAACATTATCTGGAGTAATTAGTTTATAATAAGCTGTTGTTTCAACATGACATTAAATTGACTGCTAAATTATGATGCTACTGCGTTATGTTTATATGAATCAATTACATGGCAGATAAGGCAGGGAGCATATAGTGTTTCTTCTAATAGATACAGCAATTTTCTGCAGTATCTTTGGGAGACCTTACTGTATTGAGTTTATCTATCATAGTGGGCCAGGGACAATATGTAACTTCATGCGGGAAGAGGACCACATCTTCTGCAGGAATTTTTAATAGCAGTAGGTGATTAGGACAATTCACTCAGGTTGTAAAAGCAATCGCCTTTCTGATCCAGCAAATGGACATACTTCAGTCCAAAAGAGTTCCCAACCTTTCCTGGAAACAGAAGGCTTACTGAATCTCCATAAAACTGTTGGGTGACCTCTAATAAGCTTGAAAACGTTATTAAACTCTTAGGGTGCGACTAGACTGGCAAGATTTTGCACAAAAGTGGCTGCTTTTGTGCAAAATCTTGTCGCCTGTCTACACTGGCCACGAGTATTTGCGCAAGAACACTAACTTTGTACTGTACAAAATCAGTGGTTCTTGCGCAAATACTCCGATGCTCCTGCTCAGGGATAAGCCCTCTTGCGCAAGTGTACTTGCACAAGAGGGCCAGTGTAGACAGCCAAGTTAATTTCTTGCGCAAGAAAGCCCGATGGCTAAAATGGCCATCGGAGCTTTCTTGCGCAAGAGAGCGTCTACACTGGCACTGATGCTTTTGCGCAAAAGCAAATCTTTTGCACAAAGGCCCATGCCAGTATAGACGCTCTCTTGCACAAATACTTAACGGAAAAACTGTTCTGTTAAAAGTATTTGCGCAAAATCATGCCAGTCTAGATGCAACCTTAGGGTATATCTACACTTGCTCCCTAGTTCGAACTAGGGATGCAAATGTAGGCAACCAAAATTGCTAATGAAGCAGGGATTTAAAAATCCCGCACTTGATTAGCATGATCTCGCCGCTGCGTTACTCTGCTCAACAGCTGTTTTGAAAGTGAAAGTGCATGCCGGGACGCGTTAGTTTGAACCAAGGGGTTTGGTTCGAACTAACGCATCTCAGTGTGCACTTTCACTTTTGAAACAGCTGTCGAACGGAGTAACACGCCGGCTATTCATATGCTATTCATATGACATCAGTAGGAAAGCAAAGCACAAATCCTGGCCTGTTCAGGGAGTGCAGCTTGCTGCAAATATTAGCCCTGGTATACACGAGAAAGTTATTTCAAAATAACTCCCCTTGTTTCAAAATAACAAGTGGAATGTTCACACTACCAAGCCCATTATTTTGAAATAAGGGGCTGGTTATTTCTAAATAATAACTCCTGCTTCCCATGAAGACTAATGCTTATTTGAAAATACATATTTCAAAATAGTGGTAGTATTTTAACTAACTATTCCCCAGAGTCATTCAAAGTAATTACTCCCCAGTGCTTCCTGGAGCTCTAAGTCCGGAGAGCCTGAGGCAGGCTCCTTAATATCAACATGCTAATTTCAAGGCTTCCCTCTAGGGTGGATATGCTATTTTGAAATAGTTATTTTGGGAGTTATTATTTTGAAATAAGTTATTTCAAAATCATTTCTTGGTATAGACATGCCCTTACAGTGTAAGAAGGGAACTGTACAGCTTGGAAAATTCCCTGGCTAAGGGGAAAAGAAACTTGGTCTGTGCCCAAGAGAAGTGATAGCTGAAGAACTGGTAACATACAGTACGTGCTCACAAGTGGTGGTAAGGGGACTACAGATGCAGTTGCCCTGAACTGTAACATTCTTTATGTATTACTTTTCTTCAAGATATTCAATACCTTTCAGACTCTCTTTGAATCTGAGTGCATTATTAAATTGCACATTTAAAATAGCAAATTCAAGCTGGAGTTGGTTGTATTTTATGAGAAAAAGTTTTCCTGAATTACTTTTAAAGTTTCAGCTGAACTCTTCAAGTTTATAGGCCACTAATACACAAGTATAGACCTATTTCAGTCTAATGTGAATACTTTAGTGGGAATTAGATTGGGATATACAAGGTCTAATCTAATGGCCAATGAAGGCAATGTATCTTGTCCTTCTACTTTGAAGGAATAATATATAGAAAAGTTTTCCCAATCCAAATGTCATGAGGCACAAAGGGGTATGCCACTCATGATTCTGGAAAAGTTACTTGTGAGGAAAAAAATTCTTATTTATCTTAACACAAATTTCTCTTAAACAGTAAGTTTTGTTTCAGTAATGTTAGTACCTGGGACAACATGCTGCATAAATCTTTTACTGAAGAAAGTGTACCTTAGACTGGAAAAGGTTAGGAAAGAATGATATAGAGTCCATTGTCTTAATGGGTATAGATCTAAAAAAAATAACACTGATCAGATAAAGACAATGTCCTTTTATAATTTAGGTAATTAACTAAATGAACTTATACAAACAAACAATTTGTCCCTTGATGCTGAACAAGCAAATTGGTATTGATAAAAGATGTCATTCTAAATAGATAACTTTGTAGTTTGAATATGTTTAGCTTTCATCTTGGTTTATTTTTAGAAAAGTAGCTCAGTAATAATGTTTATTAAGAATTTACAAATAAAATTCCCTCAAAAGTACAAGTTTGAAACCCCATGTTTTTATGTGCCATTGCTGATATTTTTAAAAAAGAGAAGAAAGAAATATTATAGAGTGATAGGTTGGATCACTGAGATCTCCTTAAGACTGTCACTGGGTGTGCTGTACTACCACTGAGCCCACTTACCTTCCCTCTGCGGCACCCCACCATCGTGTCTTGCTGAGCCAGAAGCTTTGGTCTCCCCCAGCAAAAGCACAACGTTGGTTTCCCCCAGCAGAGTAACACAGGGTATGTCTACACTACAGAGTTAGTTCGAACTAACTTAGTTCGAATTAGTTAATTCGAACTAAGCTAATTCGAACTAACGCGTCTAGAACTAAAAACTAGTTCGAATTAGCGTTTTGCTAATTCGAACTAGCAAGTCCACATTGAGTGGACCCTGAACAGGGCTTAAGGATGGCCGGAAGCAGTGCCGGCAGGGCATCAGAGGAGGACTTAGAGCGTGGAGATGCTGTCTCAGGCTAGCCGAGGGCTGCACTTAAAGGGACCCGACCCCCACCCTGGACAGACAGTTCTAAGGGGTGCCCCGCTTGAAAACCAGTCCTGGCTTGGAGTGCCTGGAGTGCCCACACTGGGCACATTACAGCACTCGGCCATCAGACCGGCTGCACTTGCCTCAGGCTGCCATCTGGGGAGAGGGGACAATTGGGGGGCTGCAGGAGAGCTTCCACCCCCAGAAGCCCGCAGAGCCAGCCCAGTCCTCCCCATCGGGGGCTCGTACCCCATTCCTCCCTCACCTCCTTCCACTTACCCTTCCCTAGCCCCCCTTCCTGATGTACAAAATAAAGAAAACGTTTCTTCCAACATTGACTCTGTCTTTATTGAACAAAACTGGGGGAGACTGGGAAAAGGAGGTGGGAGGGGGGAAGAGAAAGGCTGGAAGAGGGGAGGGCAACTAACATGATCAGGGGTTGGGAACAGGTCCCAGATGAAGAGAGGCTACAGAGACTGGGACTGTTCAGCTTAGAAAAGAGGAGATGGAGCGGGGACAGGATAGAGGTCTCTAAAAGCAGGGGTTGGGTGGAGAGGGTGCATACAGAAAAGTTCTTCATGAGTTCCCATAAAGAAGGACTAGAGGACACCAAAGGAAAGGAATGGGTAGCAAGCTTCAAACTAGTAAGAGAAAGTTGTTCTTCACAAAGCAAAGAGTCAACCTGTGGAACTCCTTGCTGCAGGAGGCTGTGAAGGCTAGAACTAGAACAGAGTTTAAAGGGAAGTGAGATCAAGTCATGGAGGTTGGGTCCATGGAGTAGTCTTAGCCAGGGGGTAGGAGTGGTGTCCCTGCCCAAAGTTTGTGGAAGGCTGGAGAGGGATGGCACGAGACAAATGGCTTGGTCACTGTCTTCGGTCCATCCCCTCCAGGGTCCCTAGGGTTGGCCGCTGTCGGCAGACAGGCTACTGGGCTAAATGGACCTTTGGTCTGACCCAGGATGGCCATTGTAAGCTCAGGGCTCAGGGTCGGGGGTCTCAGTGGACCCCCTTGATTTTCATGCACACCTGGTCCTGGGTGGCCAGGCTGGCAGCTCTCCTGCCCTAGACGGCCACTTTCCTGTGCCTAGTGCGGAGATCGTGGACGAGGTCCACGATGTCCGCACTAGCCCAGGAAGGTGCCCGCCTCTTGCAGTCCCGGGCAAGCTCCCGGGAGCTGCCAGCCTGGTCCCGGGAAGAAGGGGTGGGCTGGGGGACATCGGGTGGGTGGCTCTGTGTCGTGCCAGGTGCAGGGTCTGCTGGCTGGGTGCTGGCAGGCTTGCACCTGGCACGAGTACCGTAGCCAGCCCGTGCCCCTTTAAGGGGTCCGGGGCCAGGAGGGGGGCATAGAGTTTCCCTGGTGTTAGCCAGAGTGGCCACAAGGGAAACCTGGGGAGGACTAGCCTCCCACTAGTTCAAATTAAGGGGCTACACACCCCTTAATTCGAACTGGGAAGTCCGAACTAGGCTTAATCCTCGTAAAATGAGGTTTTCCTAGTTCGAACTAAGCGCTCCGCTAGTTCGATTCAAATTCGAACTAGCGGAGTGCTAGTGTAGCACCTATGAATGTTAGCTCATAATGATAATAGCTCAGCTCTGGGAGGGCTCAGTTATCAAGACTTATTAGCACCCAGGAGTACAGCCCTAAATAGGACCAAATTCCCAAATAAATCCTTCTTATTCTGTATAAAAGTTTCACACATAAAAAGCTCATAAAGTTTGCCCTCTTTATCAATGTTAGAGAGAGATGCATAATTGTTGCCCCTCCCCCCTGCTAAGAATTATTTATACTGGGTTTGATAATAAACAAATTAACATTATTAAGTATAAAAAGTAGGATTTGAATGATTGCAAATGAAAATGGACAGATCAAAGTTAGTTACTAAGCAGATATAAAACAAAATTCATCAGCTAAGTCTAATAGTCTGAGAGAAGTTGTTACAAATCATATTCCTCACCCTAGTTCTTATTTCATGTGCAGTTAGTCACAAGCCAGAGCTGATCTTTTTCTTTGACCTGGGCCAGGCCATCATCCTTCACCTCCTTGTACAGTTCTTTTCTTTTCTAGATATTCTAGGGTGAGGAGGCAGTTTAAAAAGCCATCTTAAGACCTACATTGTTTGCACCCTCTCCCTTATATAGAATTTCCTTAGGGCATGATTAATAAGCAGGTGTACCTTTTATATTTGTAACTTCACATACAAGAATGATATATGCCCATACATAGAATATACACATTCAGCAGATTACAAGATTTTCAGTGAAAGGTTACATGCTGCATTTTGTATAAAGCATATACCAGATATGGATATTCATACACAGTCTGTCTTTTGAGCTGACAAATAGCATCAAGAAGTGATGTTCTACCTATGAGAATCGTCAGTAGCTACTATTAGGATTAGAGTATGACCCAGTGGAAATAGTCTCATTTTTATTAATGCCAGTTCCTCATCACCTCACATCTTAATACATTGAAATGTGTTTTATTAAACAGTAAAAAAAATCAGAAACAAACAAGGTAGAACAGTTATGTAAGAGCTCAAATGGAAGAGGAAAAAGTAGTGGTACCCATACAATCTCTGCCCACAAAATAAGATCAACACAACCCATGATATTAATAACACAATTGTGTGCTTTATTATCTCCACTGTGTTCCTTGGGCTTAGGTCCCCTTAGGATGGACGTGAAATACTCTGATGGACTTCTTGGGCTTGGTTCCTCTTGCTAAAAGGGGAGGTCAGAAGTCCTACTGAGATCTTCTAAGGTCCTTGGACCTGAAAGGGGATGGAGGTGGGGTGGGGAACTGGTGCTCAAAGTATTGCTGTTCTCAGAAGACAGGTATTATTCAGATCTGCACATTCTTCTTCTCCTTTCATGTATGGTTTGATCAATGAAATACATTAAATACCAGCATTGTTAGCTACCTTCATTGGGCATCTGAGTGAACAACCATTGCGGCCAAAGGGGCAATTCATCCCTCAGGGCAAGTTTTTCACTTTGGAATTTCAGGCAGATTTCATTGCCTCAGTTACATTCAGTTCATGTTTTCAAGTCTCTCAGCAATCATAACATCTAGTTTTATTAAATGAATTCTTCAGTCCTGGAGAACAAAGAAGCAGCTTGGATGGCTTCTGGTACACCTTGTCTTCAGTTTCAGCCCTGAGTGATTCCATTTAATGAAACCTTCCTTAAATGTGGAACTACATATGCCACTATTGAAATAGCTAAAAAGAAACCTAGCTAGACTTGATTTTAGATTTTGCTACGATAATACACAATGTAAAAATGCGGAAAACAATTTTATTCATATTTGCAATTTGTAACCAGCTTAGATCTTTATTATAAATAGGGATCAGTAAGTCAGTCCTGAGACAAAATTTACCAATAACAGCCTGAAGGAAAAGAATATTGAACTGCAATTCTATTTCATATTCCATGTATTGAATACATATTGTCCTCAAAATACAATGTTGCCCTCTTACTGAGTTATCTAAACTTCTTGTGGCAAGTAGATACTTGTATAATAGTTTCTACTTGTGACATCTGAAAGTGAATAGGTGAGAACTGGCACAGAGATACACTCAAAGTCAATTTACAACAGTAGCAGATAAAGATCATATATCTGATTGAAAACAGGGGAGGCAAGTCTCTACCTTGCCTTCCATAATACATTTTAATGTAGATGGCAAAGAGAACTCCTATTTAGGAATAAGCTGTGTGATATGTTCTTATTTGCCTCTCTCCTGCTTCTCTGCCTTCTGTAAAGCCAGCATGCAATGAAAAACTTTCAAAATTCAACATTGTGTTAAGGTTAGGCACAGAAGGATTACATTGTTATTGATAAAGGTCAATAAACATCAGTTTTACTAAACACATACATAGACATATACTCATACTTTACATGTATGCAATGTGAGAAAAATGCTACTTGAGGCTTGATTTAAGGCTCAAATTTTAATAATATGGTTGTGTGATAGGGGGTGCATTCTGTCAAAGTCCCCACTCCGGGACTCCCTCTTCCCCCCCCCCCATCTGCCTACCTTTCCGCCCCCATATAGCTAGTGTGCCCACAGGGACCAAACGTCCGCAGTGTCGCTGCTCGACTTCCTAGCATGGCTGGCTTCCTGGTCTGATCGCCTTTGGGGCATGTCCCCCTTGACTGCTCTCTGTTTGGAGTATTGAGTGTGTGGGGGGAGGGGAGATTAGGGGAACCTGGGAACACCCTCTCCTCTGGGTCCCTGTCCAGGGCCTTTAAGTGGTCCAATCCCTCTACACGGCTGGTGGGGATGCTCCCCAAAACACGCCAGCCCATGGGCGCCAATAACACCCTGCCCTGGGCTGCTTCTTACCCTCCAACTCATCCCTCTCTGCTACTCTCCTCGTCCTTGGCCCTACCAGGAGTGGAGTGTCTCCTCGCCCCTTCGGCTGCATAGAGCCCTCATCCTGCGCCCTGGAGCTCTCTCTGGCGCTGGTGCTGAGCGGCCCTTGATCCACACCGCTTCTCCCCTGTGCCAGCTTGGAGGACGTCTCCCCCTCTTGCCATGGTGGGCATCCCTTTTGAAAGTGCCCACTGCTGCTGGGGACAGCCTGACATCCTATGTCAGGAGTATCCTGACACTCCACCATGCCCCGTCCCCTACTCCGCTCCTTCCTTTCCCTCGGGTAGGCCATGCGCCTGAGGCCCCATCCCAGCTGCGCCTCCACTATGGCTTGCCACTGTCGGGCTCTCCCAGCCCCCGGCAGCATGGGAGGGGTGAGTCTATCCCAAGTGCGGGTCTCCCTGAACCTGTCACAGTGGTGACAGTTTGGTGTTTTTACCATTGTAAGCTTTAACTTTTTGAATATTTGTGTCCACTGTCATTTAATTATTGTGTGACCCCCCACAACATTTTGCACAACTGTTAAAAAAATTAATATTTAAAAATTAGGAAAAATGCTTAAACATAGCTATCTGTCAAAGTTATAAAAATTAATATCAAATTCTGCCAAGCCTAGTTAAATTTTAAAGTGAACAGGAATCTATTTTCACTTTAGGGCTAGTCTGCATAGAAAATGTGTACATGTAAACCATAGGAATATATAAACCAGACCATAATAAAGTAGTGCAATCTCCTCCTTTTATGTGAATGCAGTTATGTTGTTATAAGGGTGGCTTATACCATAGCTTGTTCCTAGAAGGGAAAGGGAATAACTATAGTTGTTCAAGCTTTTTTGTGTTGATATAACCACATTTGTACTGATATAAGTATCAGGATTTTTTGTAAAAAATCACACCCTAGCTGACAAATTCCATGTCAGCTGTGGCCCTCTTTTTATTGTCCTTTGTCAGGTGACCACCCTTGCTGACTTCAAGATCCCTGACAGGTGGCCTAGTGCTTATCAGCTCATCTGAAAGAATAGTTTCCTCTGGGCATTGGCTAACTCATAGTCCAAGTCTGCTTCTATTTGAAAAGGACACACTCCAAGTTAACAATCCTAGATTGTTCTACATTTATGAACATGGCCAGGAATCCAGATGGAAGGAAAAAGACAACAGAGAAGGAATAGTATGGTCAAAATTATGTTCACAAAAGAAAATGGAGCTTTCATTTGGATTATCATAGAATCATAGAACCACAGAGCTGGATGAGACCTCAGAAGGTCATCAAGTCCAGCCCCCTGCTCTAGGCAGGACCAATCCCAACTAAATCAACCCGGCCAGGGCTTTGTCAAGCCAAGACTTAAACACCTCTAGGGATGGAGACTCCACTACTTCCCTAGATAACCTATTCCAGTGCATCCACATCCTTTTTGTAGTGGGGGGCCCAGAACTGGACACAATACTCCAGATGTGGCCTCACGAAAGCCGAATAAAGGGGCATAATGACATCTCTGGATCTGCTGGCAATGCTCTTCTTAATGCAACCTAATATGCCTTTAGCCTTCTTGGCTACAAGGGCACACTGTTGACTCATATCCAGCTTCTCATGCACTGTAACCCCAGGTCCTTTTCTGCAGAACTACTACTTAACTGGTTGGTCCTCAGCTTGTAACTATGCTTGGGATTCTTCTGTCCCAAGTGCAGGACTCTGCACTTGTCCTTGTTGAACCTCATCAGATTTCTTGTGGCCCAATCCTCCAATTTGTCTAAGTCAGTCTGGACCCTATCTCTGCCCTCCAGCGTATCTACCTCTCCCCCTAGCTCAGTGTCATCCGCAAACTTACTGAGGGTGCAATACATCTCCTCATTCAGGTCATTAATAAAGATATTGAACAAAACTGGTCCTAGAACCGAACCTTGGGGCACTCCTTTAGAAACCGGCTGCCATCCTGACATCGAGCCATGGATCACTACCCGCTGGGCCCGGCCTTCTAGCCATCTTTCTATCCATCTTACTGTCCATTTATCCAATCCACATTCCCTTAACTTACTGGCAAGAATATTGTGGGAGACCGTATCAAAAGCCTTGATAAAGTCAAGATATATCACATCCACTAACTTTCTCATGTCCACAGAGCCAGTTACGTCATCATAGAAGCTAATCAGATTGGTCAGGCACGCCTTGCCCTTTGTGAATCCATGCTGACTATTCCTAATCACTTTCCTCTCTTCCAAGTGCCTCAAAATGGATTCCTTAAGGATCCCTTTCATGATTTTTCCAGGAACCGAGGTAAAAACTGACTGGCCTATAGTTCCCTGGATCATCCTTCTTCCCTTTTTTGAAGATGGGCACTACATTTGCCTTTTTCCAATCATCTGGGATTTCTCCTGATCTGCATGACTTTTCAAAGGTAATGACCAAAGGCTCCTCAATGACATTTGCCAACTCCCTCAGTACCCTCGGATGCATTAAGTCCGGACCCATGGATTTGTGTACGTTTAGCTTTTCTAAATAGTTCCTAACCTGTTCTTTACCCTTCAAGGGCTGTCCATCTTCATCCCATCTTGTGTCACTTAGCGCAGTAGTCTGGGAGCCCACCTTGTCTGTGAATACAGAGGCAAAGAAAACATTGAGTACTTCAGATTTCCCCACATCATCTGTCACTAGGTTACCTCCTTCATCCAGTAGGGGCCCCACACCCGCTCTGATCACCTTCTTCTTAACATGCCTGTAGAAACATTTTTTGTTATCCTTCACATCCTTAGCCAGTCGCAATTCCATTTGCGCTTTTGCCTTCCTGATAACCCCCCAGCATTCTCGAGCTATAAATTTTAACCTCTCCCTGGTCATTTGTCCAAGTTTCCACTTTTTGTAAGCTTCCTTTTTGTGCTTAAGTTCACCAAGGATTTCCCCTGTAAGACAATCCAGTCTCCTACCATGTTTGCCTCTCTTGCTACACATCGGGATGGTTTCTTTCTGTGTCTTCAATAATGCGTCTTTAAAATACTGCCTGCTGTCCTGGACTCCTTTCCCCTTCATGTTAGCATCTCAGAGGATTCTGCCCATGAGGTCTCTCAGGGAGTCAAAATCTGCTTTTTTGAAGTCCAAGGTGTGTATTTTACTATTCTCTTTTCTTCCTTTGGTCAGGATCCTGAAATCTACCATCTCATGATCATTGCTTTCGTGGTTGTCACCCACCTCTACTTCCCCTATTAGTTCCTCCCTGTTTGTGAGCAGAAGGTCAAGCTGCGCACGGCCCCTGGTCGGATCCTTCAGCACTTGTGTCAAGAAGTTATCCCCAACATTCTCCAAAAACTTCCTAGATAGCCTGTGTACTGCCATATTGGTTTCCAAACAGATGTCAGGGTAATTAAAGTCCCCCACGAGAACCAGGGCCTGCGATCTGGAAGCTTCGCTCAGTTGTCCGAAGAAAGCCTCATCTACCTGATTCGGTGGCCTGTAGCAGACACCAACCACAACATCACTGCTGTTGTTTGCTCCTGTAAACTTAACCCATAGACTCTCAACAGGTTTTTCTCCCTCTTTATACTGGAGTTCAGAGCAATCATAGTGCTCTCTTACATATAGTGCAACTCCTCCTCCTTTTCTCCCCTGCCTGTTCTTCCTGAACAGTCTATACCCTTCCATGACATCGCTCCAGTCATGTGAGTCATCCCACCAAGTGTCTGTTATCCCAGTTAAATAATATTTCTTGCACTGGGCCAGGGCCTCCTGTTCTTCCTGTTTGTTGCCCAGGCTTCTTGCTTTAGTGTACAAACACCTCAGGTAACCAGTTATAGATTATAGATACAGACAGACATCATGCAATCGATAATACATTATATCATATGCATCAACATTTTTTTAACCTTTTACAAACCACTGCTGACTTCTGATAGAATATCCTTTCAATTAAAAACTATGTAGTATACTATAAAGGAAGGTTCGATCTTACATACCATGCCTATCACAAAATAGTGTGCATATATTATTTATTATGGGTAGATATTGAAATGTCCAGGCAGCCCAGATATCTTGGTATACAAACCATAACAATGCCTTTGGAAAGTACAGCCTGAGGGTTCAGTAGCTCCCGTCTTAGGCTATTTCTAGACTACATCCCTCTTTTGGAAGAGGACTGTAAATTAGACATATTGAAATTGCAAATGAAGCCAGGATTTGAATTTCCTGCACTTCATTTGCATAATTGCATCACAGTGTTTTTTCAAAAAACACTATTTCAAAAGTGAAACTGCGGTCTAGACACAGTTCTTTAAAAAAGAAAAGCCTTTTTTGAAAGATCCTGTACTCCTCAAAAAATGAGGAGATTATGTGATTATGCAAATGAAACATGGGAAATTCAAATCCTGGCATCATTTGCAATTTTGATATGTCTAATTTACATCCCTCTTTCGAAAGAGGGATGTAGTTTAAACATACCTATAAAGCCCCACTCTGTGTGTTCATTTCAATTCATACTGAGCACCAACATCAAACAATATCATGAAAAAGGATAAAGTATTTCAGCTAAAGTTGTGCATAGGATGGAAATTCCTATTTGCCAAGAATTTTGAGTTAGTAAATTTGGCTTTGTTCCAAATCAGAGGAAAACAGAAAAAAATGGTATTCTATGAAGGAAAATCCAACTCCTGCCACACCTTTACCCCATTGAAATTATTTTTTTGTATTCTTTGAAATAAATATTTCAATGATTTGTTCAAATGATTTGGCAAAAAAAATGGGATCATTCAAACATTTGTTTAAAAAATCAATAATGTTTTGTTCAATTTCTATTTTGGGTTACCTGTTACATAGAATTAGAAAAAAATGAAAGGCATTCCACAATGAGAAACTGAAGTGTTTAATTAAAAAAATGTCCAAGTAGGATGCTTTCATACTATCTGAAATTTTTTATATTTTTCTAAATGAAATTCCAGTGAAATCAACCTGGTTACATGAAGCATTTAATTTTCAGTGGAGCTACATATCCCAGTTTACCCCATTTATACCCCAATCCAACCATTTATATATCCAGGAGAAGAGGCTATGTGCAAAAACAAAATCCAAAGCTTTTTAATTGTGACTCATAGAATATAAAGGGAGATGGAACCTTTATGATCATCTAGACAGACCTCCTGCATAGCATATAGGCTAAAGGATTTCTTGGAAGTGTCATGTTACTGAATTTGAGGGAAGCAGCCAGATCGCTGCTGCACCCATAGGTGGGGGTGTTGGCCCCAAAAATGGTATAAAAGGGGGCCATGTGGGGTGTTGAATAGAAGCTTACTATCTGCTAATCCTGTGTACGCTAGTCATCTGATTGTATAATGTCTGTGTGTGTAGTTAGAAATCTGTAATCTGTGTGGGTACTGAATATTTCTCTGCATGTGGTTGAGCATTGGGCAGAGCCCGGCCTATGGACATGCTAATTAGCGAGGCCCTGTGGGACAATGGCACTCAATGGGCCAAGGACACACCTAAAGAATGAGGGCTGACACCTGAGGGCTGCCAGCAGGGAACACAGGGTTAGGCCGCTGGCCAGGTGACCTGCTGCAGCCAAGAAGAGACCAGGAAGGATGTATAAAGGTCCATGTGGTTGACTCCATCTTTGGTTCTTAGCTCAGCACTTCATCCCAGAGGCAGCAATGCAGGGATCGAAGAGTCGGAAAGAACTGTGGAGCCATCCTGATTCTAGGATGTGCAACAAGGACTCTTAAGCCAGCAGCTGTAACATCTCTGCTAGAGCCTGCATCGAGAACTGGGAGATTTGATGCATGTAATGTATGATGCTTTAACAACATCCTCTCATGCTTTTCTTTCTTGTGATAAAAAACCTTTAGAGGATAGATTCTAAACGATTGGCTCAGTGTGATTTGTGGGTAAGGTCCAGAGGGTAAATTGAGGGATCTGTGGCTGGTTTCTTGGAACCAGACAGAACTCATTCAGGGTAGATGGGATTGGGTTCTAAGACCCTCCCACCTGTATATGAGGCCCATGGCCATCTGGGGCACGGATATTGCTGGGGTGTCGGAGGGGTTTGCTCTTGAGGCTTCAGGCAGGCTGCTGAAGCGCTCTGTGTGACTGGTTTGTGGCCTGTTTGGAGAGGTCACCAGTCTGGGGGCTGTAAGGAGCCCCAAAGTTGAGCAATTCGCCCTGTGCCCAGACACGGCCCGGTACATCACAGGAAGTAACTCTTGTTTGAAATAGAGCATATCTTTAGAAAAACATCCAAGCTTAATTTGAAGATTTTCCATGATAGATAATCCACTACGATTGATTGGTAAATGGATCTAGGGTTTAACTGCCATCAATTGTAAACAGTTGTGCCCTATTTCTAGTCTGAATTTGTCCAACTTCAACTTCTAGCCATTGGATCTTGCTATCACTGTCTAGTAGACATGTAGGCACTTTCAGACTGGAATCAAGTCTCCACTTAACCTTCATTTTGTTTCTTTAAAAAGATTGAGAGCCTTTAATCTTGCACTGTAAGGCATGTTTCCCGTTCTTTTAATCATTCTCATGGATCCTTTTAGAACTCTCTCCTATTTATCAATGTCTTTTTTAAACTGTGGATACCAGAACAGTATAGCAGTAGTGCCCTGCTTGGTGATCAACAAGGAGCATGGTTGGGGCAATCCTGTGGAGGAGCATGTTCAGGGCAGGATGCTTGTCCCATTCCCTAGTAGGAGTGCCTGGCAGGGCAGAATGGGACAAGCAGTCCTGGGATACGCATTCACCCACACAGATGAGACTGCTTGCTGTTGCTGAGGCATGGATGTGGACACAAATACACGTGAAGGGGGGGAGCAGCCTGCATTTTGAATGCATGTTATTTTCAGAGTAAGTAGATCAGATATGGGTCAATATTTTTATATACATGCAGGGCTCTAAATATAACTTTTATACACCTACTTAGTAGTCTTCTGTTAATGCATCGAGTGTTCATATAAGCCCTTTTGGCCATTTGGGAACTCAAATACAGCCGCTTGTCCTCCATGATCCCAAAGTCTTTTCAGAATAATTGCTTCCCAGAATAGACTCTCCCACCTTCAGAGCATGTCCTACATTCTTTGTTCCCACACATATAGTCTTTGTTCCTACATTTTGCCATATTAAAAAATGAATTGCTCACCTGTGCCAAGTTTACCAATGATTCATGTCATTCTTTACAGCTCTCCTAACCTGAATCATCTGCAAACTTCATCAGTCACAATCTCTGTTACCTTCAAGTGATTGAGAAAAATGCTAAATAGCGTAGTACCAAGAGCCAATCTCTGCAGGAGTCTGCTAGAAGCACATCTGCTCAGTAATGATTTCCTTTTTACAATGGCATCTATCAATTAGCCTGTTTTTAATCTAGTTTATATGTACCTGCGACGGGGTGTATCCACCCCACACTGAGGAGCAGGGATTTGCTGTGGTGCAGCTGGCCGAGAAGGCACCACCCCTACAGCCCTGATGGGCATGATCGAGAGAGAGACCGGGTATAAAAGCCCAGGGAGCCACTCAGTAAGGGTGGACCGCCAGAGGTGAAGGGGCTCAGGGTGGAACTCCTGATCAGCCCCAGCAGCAGCAGCTAGGGTTGATAGATGGATTCAACAAAAATACCGGACACACTTGACATTACATCACAATCTATATTACACCTTATTTAGAAAATCTGACATTTATATTTTCTCATTTATATTTTCTCAATTTGTTTCCCAAACAGAAAGCTCAATTACTGGACTGTCTGGTTCAAAACTGGACACTTGGCAACCCTAGCAGCAGCAGCAGCAGCAGCAGCAGCTGCCTCTGCCAGGCAAGACATCTGCAAGGGTCTGACTCGCCAAGCGACGCCTCAAGACCTAAACATGTGCCAGGAATGGTAGGAAGTGGCCCAGGGTGGAGGATTGTCCTCCAGGAGCTCAGCACGTTTTGGAGGCATCCCCGCCAAGCAGGCAGTTTGGCCGCTAGGCCATTGTGACCTTGAGAAAGGGGAGTGTGTTTCTGACGAGGCCTTCAAGGCGGTATTTACCCTAACAGAGGGGACTGTACTTTGGACTGAGCCTGCAGGGCCATCTTTGCCCTGTGGAAAGCAGGCACATATCCCGACTTTAGGGCTTCCAGACCGTTGAGGGGGCTGGCCCCTCGACAGTACCATATTGATTTTTGTTGTATTTTACTACTCATAATATGCTATAAAAAGTCAAATATCATTGTGACGGGTCTGCCGGGACTTGCACTGTATCTGGCGGGGAGAGGAGGGTCAGCGAGGAGTGGCATGGTGAGTGGCGAACCCCCCGCCGCTTTTCAGGGAAACAGGGGAAACCCTGTGCTGCCGCCGGCGACGGGCCAGCGGGAGAAGCCCTGCCACCAGCCTGCAAGCAGGGGTGGAGGAGAAGGGGTGGGGCGCTCAGGGGGCAACACCAGCCCACGTCAGGATGCCTGACCACATCAGGATGCTGGCGAGGGGTGGCACCAAAGCCGGTGGGTCCTTTCAAAAGGACACTCGGCTGGCAAGGACAGGGGGCCCGTGATTTGGGAGGAACTTCCTAAGGAGTGTCTGGAGAGGACAAGCCGGAGCAGACCTGAGAGGAGTGAGGCTCGGAACAGATTTCGGCAGCCACACGGGACAGTCCGGCAAGGAGCCCAGTAGGAATATGTGTTAGAGATCCGGAGACGCCGGACAGTGGGAGGAGAAGGAAGTAGCCCGGGGCAGGGCCATTTTGGTGCCCATGGGCTGATGAGTTTCAGGGGGACACCCCGTCAGCTAGGTAGGGAGTTGTAAACCCCTACACCTTAAGGGCCCAGGCTGGGACCCGGTGGTGAGGGAGGGCCTGGGTCTCCTTTCCCCCTCCCTTCGAAGCAGTTGTCCGGGTCGGCCAGTACGCTGCTGCGGCACCCATAGTGCTACTCTCACAAGTATTATACTTCAGAGGGGACGAGGGAGCAGAGAACGCACAGGTTTTCGGGGAACATAAGGCAGGCAGGGCCCTGGGCCACCGCCCAAACTCGGGGCAGGAGAGCTCAGCATCGGACTCACCCGCTACAGTCATACAGATATCTAAATATGTACTAAAAATGGTTTCTTTCTCCAGATCTGTCTGTAATGGATCCCTCATCCTGAGTTCTAGTACAACTTCAGACAAACAAGGGGCCTGGGTTGTGGCCTCAAGAGCAATGCTCATGTAGCATTTTATATCTGACACAGACACTAGCTTTTATATTTGCCAGCTAACAAGCCAAACACATCACAGCTGTCCTTCCTTTGCATCCATCTTTTCTCCAACAGTTTGTCCCCATAAAGAATCAGACTCTCCTTTTGTCTTTACCAAAGGACTTGTTTGTTTTTGAGGTGATGTTTTATGTTTATTGGGTGAGATTATTAACATAGGCCCACATTAGGTCTGGGCTTTAAATTGTTTGGATATTAGCATGAGTGATGGGCCCAAAAGCATGTGACCAACAAGAATGAACTCATGAGAGAGAAGAATTTTTTTTGTTTGGTTAAATTATAGTGATCCTGGGAATAGCAGCATTATTTAATTTAGGGCTTGGGCTGAGGTAAGAAAAACAAAGAGAACATGATTAATGATAGCAGCAGCAGTAAAAATTGGTTTGTTCAGTTTATTTTAAAGAAATGCTTAGTCCACTAATATGGCAAAGTGAGATAAGAAAAAAACTTGATGATAGCAGGATTCAGCTCTAAAGTGTGTATATAGTTTTAGCTAAGTTCCACTAATCAGCAGTGACATCATTTGTTTTCATAAATAAAAAGCAAGGTTTTCCAGTGATTGCTTTATCAGAACTTCTCCAGAACTTCTCCTTGCTCCCTGGAGTTATGGCATAATAGCAAAGTATCTCCTAAACCTGATCCTTATTTACCTATGACCTTTTCCCTACTTCTCCTGCATTTGCTGTTTGAGATAAGTGTAATGATATAGTATATGACTGACTTTGATGTTATGATTATTTGAAGCATGCATGGAGACAAGTAATTAGGTTATCAAGCTTGCTGTGATAAGAATTTCTTGTATGAGTATGAGGCTTATTGGCAGAAGTTAAATGAAACTCAGTCTTTAGCATCAAACTGTACAGGCCTGAAGGAATAAAGCTATAGGTCATAATTTTGCACTTTCAGTCATGGAAGGTAAACAAAAGACTACAAAAGGGACAGGATACTGTAATATCCATAAGAGGTGAATGTGGGGATTTATTTACAGTTAGGTTGTTAGACACCAGCTGAAAAGATAGGAAATATTAACTCTCAGAATCATTAGGAAATCATTTGAGAAAATTTATCCAAATGCTTAATAGAAATTACTATGGTTAATTATGGACTAGGGGTGTTATCTGTAAACCAGTAAGCCTCGCCCTTAATGTATGAGGCTTACCGGTTATGGTTAACGGTGGGGTGACCAACCAGGGTAGCCCTCATCCACGATGGGGAAGGGAAGTCACTCCAGCCCAGCTTCAGGAGAGCCTTCTAGGAGCACTGCCACCCCCCCCCCCCCCCCATCCCTGTTGAATAGGTTAACTAACTAAACAGGATTTTACATACTTATTATGAACACCCAGAATGCTACAGGTGAAATAAGGGCAGTTGGGCTGCAGCGTCCCTGCTGCAGTGTGCCAGGCCAGGCCTGCCATGGACGGGGGCTGCTCTTTACATCCTGGAGTGTCCTTCTTCTTCAGTGGGCCCCATGGGGCTGAAGCAGCTCCATGGTGAGCAGGGAGCTGCTCCAGCCCCCACCATTAACCGTAACTGGTAATTGGGGAACCAGAACAAATATGGGTATGCATCTGTGACATCTGCATAACATGGAGTATAAAAGACCACACCTAGCTGGTTCTCTTTCCTTGGGTTCTCTTGGGCTCTGAACTACTTGCAATGGTTTTGTGGCCTTCTGAAGGTATTCAGTTTTTTGTCCCCAGATTTTCCCCATCTTTTAGAGCATAAACATGAAACATGTTTATAAGCTTGCCATATTGGGTGTATTGTATAGGTTTCTGCTGTTTAATGATTATAGTGGCACAATCATTTGATTTTTAACAAATCTTTACTAACTATTGCCAGTCATACTTCTCGTTTGTCTCTGAAATTTAGCCAGAACTTTCTATTTCTTAATATATCATCCCTACATACCTAATGTAGGTTTGCTACCATGCTAAATATCCCCTTTCCCCCCCCACCTTTTACTTGTATCTAATATTTACACTCTTCATAACCTTCATAGTTAATATTTGTCCAAGTGCATTTAGTATTTTAATTCTTCTTCCCAAATTTATCCATCAAGCCCCTTAATCATTTTTGTTACTATTTTCTATCTTCTCTATGGGTTGACTATATCGGTTTGTTAATCATGTGCTGAGAATGAAATTCCACATACCTGATGCATCATCAGCTTGGGTAGAGAAGTAAGAAAAGTTACTGGATGCCTCTGTGTAGTGACAGTTTACCACTTTATAGGAAGGGACAAACCAAAATGTTAGCCATGTTTCTTGCATGCCTCAATCCTTAGTTGGCCACCTCCATTCTTATGAATCTGTAGCTCTCTATCTGCTGGAAAGCAGGAGGTTGGGTGGTATTTCTCTAATACAGTAGAAGCTCTGTGTGTGCGTGTGTGTGTGTGTGTGTGTGTGTGTGAGCGCACGCGCACACACCGGCATACATGTGTGAGGGAGAGAGACTGCAGATGAAATCATTTGGCTTGCACTGGAGTCTATAGACACTTTCCATTTTTCTTTATCATGGCATTTATGGGCAAAAAGGTACATTGAAATACAACTGTTCCTCCTGATTAAATTAAATATGGATTTATGCCAGTTATAAAACTAAAAAAAATGGTAGATCTGGTCCCGCTAAGCAAGTGAATAAGGGAGGAAGTAAGACTGATACAAGAAATATGGAAAACTTGAGTTATATTCAATGTAAAATAAGAAAAATTACTTAACAATATCTTAAAGCTCCCTTATATGTGTCCGGAAAACCCTTTGTTGACAAAGGCAATGCTTTTAACAAGTCATTTGCTTCTGACAACATTAATATAGAATGTGTTTGACAGACAAACGATATCCTGTTAGAGCTATATTAAGAGGGGAATTAAATCAATATGCTGGTTCCCTTTCCTAAGGAATCTTTGTTAGCAGCTGTGTAATTATACAAGAGAAAAATAAGTTGCACTTCAACTGTAACGTGTTAAATATATTTTAGCTCAAAACTAGATCTCTGTTCAATCTAGAATCTAAGGGTGCACCTATATAGCTCAATTAACATAGGTTATTTCGAGTTAAGCCCTGCTGTGTTAATTGTGTAGCTTATTTCAAAATTGGGAACGTCTACACAGCACTTATTTTGAAATAGAACACTCTTCCTCTGACTTCACTTACTCCTCATAAAATGAGGGTTACAGGAGTTAGAGTAAAAAGTCCTCCAGCTTGACGGTATTTCAACATTATTTTGAAATAACTGCCTGCTATGTAGACGAGAAGTAAGTTATTTCAGAATAGCACTAGTTACAGTAAAACTCTGATGGTCCGGCACTTCTGATGGTCCGGCACCATCAGGAACCCGGAAGTGCTTCGGGCAGCCAGACCATTGGAGCTGCCCTGCCCTCAGCTTCCCCGATTCAGCCACTGCTAAAACTGACCAGCAACTGAATCAGGGAAGCCAGGGGCAGAGCAGCTGGAGTGCTGCCGGGTTGGTCCTGTAGCGCTGCCCCTTGGGGCTGCGGGACCAACCCGGCAGCACCCCAGCTGTCCCCGATTCAGCCGCTGCTGAAACTGACCAGAGGCTGACTCCAGGAAGCCCGAGGCAGAGCAGCTATGCCCCGGGCTTCCGGGAATCAGCCCCTGATCAATTTCAGCAGTGTCTGAATCAGGACGCCTGGGGCAGAGCAGCTGGGGGGCTGCCGGGTTGGTCCCACAGCGCCGAGGAGCGGCACTACTGGACCAACCCGGCAGCGCCCCAGCTGCTCTGCCCCAGGCGTCCCCAAGTCAGCCGTTGCTGAAACTGATCAGCGGCTGACTCCAGGAAGCCCGAGGCAGAGCTGCTCTGCCCCGGGCTTCCTGGAGTCAGCCGCTGGTCAGTTTCAGCAGCGGCTGACTTGGGTACACCTGGGACAGAGCAGCTGGAATGCTGCCGGGTTGGTCTCACAGCGCCAAGGGTTGGCGCTACCAGACCAACCCGGCAGTGCCCCAGCTGATCTGCCCCAGGTGTCCCCAAGTCAGCCATTGCTGAAACTGATCAGCGGCTGACTCCAGGAAGCCCGAGGCAGAGCTGCTCTGCCTCAGGCTTCCTGGAGTCAGCCACTGATCAGTATCAGCAGCGGCTGACTTGGGGACACCTGGGGCAGAGTATCTGGGGTGCGGTCGGGTTGGTCCAGTGGCACCGAGGAGCGGCGCTGTGGGACCAAACCGGCAGTAACCCAGCTGCTCTGCCCCAGGCATCCCCAAGAGCACCTGGGGTGCTGCCAGGTCGGTCTTGCTGCGCCAAGGGTCGGCGCTACCGTACCAACCCGACAGTACTCCAGCCGCTCTGCTGCAGGCGTCCCCAATTCAGCCGCTGCTGAAACTGACCAGCAGCGGCTGAATCGGGGTCACCTGGGGCAGAGCCGGACTATCGGAAGGGGGGGCTATGAGGAGTCTGGGGAAGCATCCCACTTCAGACCCCTCATAGCCCCCCCCTTCCGATAGTCCTGGCAAATCTGATAATCCGGCACCCCCTGAGTCCTAAAGGTGCCGGAGTATCGGAAGTTTACTGTATTTTGAAATAATGTTGCTGTGTAGACATACCCTAAGGGTGTGTCTAGACTACATGCCTCCTTCGACGGAGGCATGTAGATTAGCGAGATCGGAAGAGGGAAATGAAGCCGCGATTAAAATAATCGCGGCTTCATTTAAATTTAAATGGCTGCCCCGATCTGCCGATCAGCTGTTTGTCGGCAGATCGGGGGAGTCTGGACGCGATGCCCCGACAAAGAAGCCTTTCTTCATCGACACAGGTAAGCCTCGTGAAACCAGGTTTACCTGTGTCGATGAAGAAAGGCTTCTTTGTCGGGGCATCGCGTCCAGACTCCCCCGATCTGCCGACAAACAGCTGATCGGCAGATCGGGGCAGCCATTTAAATTTAAATGAAGCCGCGATTATTTTAATCGCGGCTTCATTTCCCTCTTCCGATCTGGCTAATCTACATGCCTCCGTCGAAGGAGACATGTAGTCTAGACACACCCTAAGTGAATTGCCTTAAGTGAATTAAACAAGAAATGAGTCTTGTTCGTAAATATAGATGGCAAGTGCTGTAGTAAGCCATAACTGTAAATATAGTCACATGCTACCGTATATTTACCCAGTGTCAAAAACAGATTTATTAGATTCCAAGGAATATAATTTCAACATACCCCAAGGGCTTTTTAAACATTTAAGAGAGAATCTTGATTTCTCTTAAGCATGTTTTTAAAAAAATATATCTAGCCAGATATGGTTCTTATACTGATACACCAAATTCATGCTTGTATTTCCCTTTGCTTTGGTTGTGCTACTCCATTTTTATATGTGTGTAACTTGAACTAGAATTTGTCCCACTTTATATAATAAAAGAATCTGTTGCTGACAATAGCTAGTAATTATTCTATTTAAATTCAGAGCAGTAAAAGCATTTAAAAATCTGGACTTGGCGACTAGAAGCATGCTGATTATGTCATGGATAAATGTGTGGAGTGAGGGTAAAAAAATTAAGAAAGCCTTAACAATACTGTAAAATAAAATTTAAAACTAATTTAAAATTGAGCACAACTACTGTATATCGGAGGAAGGGATAAAAGTTTTAAATCAATGTGTTTGTTCTAGCCCATTAAAGAATGAATTATATAGTTTAAATATAAAAAACTTGAGTGATCAAAATTAATTTCTTAATACCAGGTAAAGTACATGAGGTGCTGACAGGATACCGTTCTCTTTTTTTAGGTAATAGACCACTTCTTATTTAAAGTACTGAAATTTTGGAGACTGTGACAATATTGTATTAATTATACATTACATGGCTTGTACATTAAAGATGAGCACTGGTATCAGTTTAATATATAGTAGCTGCAGTGACCATGTCAGAGTATGTGCTTTAGAGTGTTAGGAACACAGAGTGGAATTCACAAGGGAAACTTAGACAACTAAAGTGGTAGCTGGATGCTATATTCAACATTTAGATGCAGAGGAGCTGATAGCCTTGCTGTGCCCATGGGAAAGGCGAGGGAGCCTTGGCTCTGCACTCTCGAAAGGCGTAGCACCTCAGGAGGAAGGGGCAGGGTTGGGGCAGCCATTCCTCAGGGCTGCCTGGACCATGCCCTCTCCCTCTTAGAGCTGCCCAGAGCTTTCTGCATAGCACTCCCACATTGATTTAAAGGGTTCTGGGTGATGCTGCTGCCACAGTGGCAGCATCCTGAGGACCCTGGGCCCTTTTGAATTACTGGACCCCAGGGCAATTGTCCTCTTTTCCTCCCCCCTGTCAGTGGGCCTGTTTAGATACCACTCGTATTCACAAATCTTCTTCTTAACTTCTTAACCTGTAGGTGCCTAAAATCCCAGGGCACATAAGTTTCCACCATTTAAGTCCCTCAGGAGACCAAAACCCGCAGTTTGATGCCTAATGCATGTCTAAGCCTCACAGAATTTGCAAACTAAATCTTTCCCAGACATCTTGCATTTAGGCCTGATCTGGGCCATGTACTCTGTGCACAGTTAACCCCACACAAAATGGCTCAAGGTGAAGAAGGTGACAATACGAGCCCTCTTTAAAGGGGAGAACCAATTGAACATGGTCTCTTTTCTAACAGGAGTGCACCTTAGATCACACCCCACTTCTTGGCATTTCCTACTGGCTAAATTAGAAAGCTCTTGATGCTGGTTTTTGGGAATCCCTTCAAGTGCCTAACTCTCCCCATGTATCATATAAAGATCCTGGGTTCCCGTCTCAAGATTGTGAACTACATCAGGCAGCTGAGTATTCAGCATTACAAATCTTGAGTCCTCCTTGAGAATGCCATTCTTAGGTGACAGCTTGCAGTAAGTAAGTAGTGACCAGATTTTCAAAAATATTTACCACTACTCAACATTATTCTCTGAGGAGGTTGCTGGATGCCTTTCACGTAAGAAAATCTAACCACTTCATGGAGGTGCCAAAGGCCCAGCCAAGACTGGAAAATAGATCATGTTGAAAAATATGTTTAGCTGAGTTACTCTTACCCTATGGAGGTTGACTAGGTCCCTAGAATTTAAAAGTGTCCAACTGAAAATAAAAATAAAATAAAATCCCAAGGTGGCTGTTCCACTTTGTGACTTAACTTTGCCATTGCAAGACATCTTTTTTTTTAACCTATGAAAAAAGTAGATTAAAAATACTTTTGTCATAAGTTAGCAACTGCACTTTAAAATATCTGACAATATTTAAAAGTCGTGAAATAAATAAAATTGTGATAGTGTTATGTATGCCAAGGCTCACATTCTCTTTATTTTATTTTTCATGGCATTTTTTGATCTTTCAAGAGTTCTTCATAGAGCTCTAGTAATATATATGGAGAAATTACAGCATTTAGTCTATGCTAGAGACCAGCTCCTAGAAACTCTTACACATCTGAGTATCTACCATCTTATATGGCCTTTATCACTAAAGTCTCTGATTGCCTCGTAATCTTTACTTTAATGGATTTTATCCTGAGATGTAGAGAACACATTATTCCCATTCTACAGATGAGGAAATTGATATATTCCATGAAATATTTTGTGGAAGTTCCTGTGTTATACAGGAAATCAGAGAAGATGATCAGAATGGTTCTGCCTGGCCTTGGGATCTATGAATTAATACAAAACTAAATCATGGGGCAAATTCAGTGACTTTCTCAAGGTCTTATTGGCTGTTGGTGATTTATGGGCAAAATAATCCTGATCTGTGTGTCCTATCTCCAAGACCATCCTTGCTATCAACCCTATATGTATAGGTTAACAGTGTCCTAAAAATCTGTGTGTGTTCCTATTGTCACAGAGAGAGAAAGAAAGAAAGAAAATACACGTGCTTTTACTCTTTCCTTGCAATTTATACTTATTGATATTTTGTGAACACGGTACAGATGTTAAAATATTCATCAGATTTCACCAGCATTAAATGGCAAGAATACTGTAAACATGAATAGAGACATTGTGTGATTTTTCTCTTATTCCTGTGTTTATAACAATGAATAGTTCTGACTGGCTTTTCCTCATAATCTTCTCATATTTTTAATAATGCACTATAATGCTGTTATTCTTGTCAATCAACATGAATCTCCTGAGTTTCTCCAGGCAGCTGGTGGAAGGTGGCGAGAATTCCATTTTGTTTCAGCCCAAACACACCTTTGTTCTAATTGCTACTTCTTACGCGAAAGCACTTTCATCATTACAACTTGAGCAAGAGATGAAAGTCTTGATGTGACTTGCAAGGAGAAAGGACTAATGATGAAGAGCTGATAGAATTCATTCTGAGATTGGTCAGACCTCTGTGTTCAGAGGCTGTGAATATCACACCAAATGGTTCATCAGGATTTCGTTGGCAGCACTTGTCAGAGAGGTGGACACACTTTACTCATCATTGTCAAACTTTGAATACCTAATTTGTTTTCAATGAGCTTGGAGAGTTATTTTAGTTCTGCTGTGCAATAGTGCAGAAGAGCATAGGTTTTTGTATCTGAAGGCCAGTTTCTGCACTGTGACCAGCCTCACAACTTCTTTAGTATTCTTCCACTGAAGCATCATAATACCAGTAAAAGGAGGATCTTTCTTTAATGTCCTTACAAAGCACCATGCTTCAGTGAATGCCAAAGACCCTTTTTACAAGTGTTCAACTAGCTAGCCACTGACATTCTTTTCAGTGCATGGGGCCATCTGTTTCTCCCTTTGGAAAATCTCTGTCTTCAGGAAAGCAAATCCTGCTGACATTAGCTACTTTTGTAGACAAACATTCAACTCTTCAAGGTGAATATAGTAAATGGAAATTTTGCATTGACTTCATTTGGAGCCGGATTTCACATTAATTTTTTCACATTTCTAGTACATTTTTTAAAAAGTTTTTCCACACACAAATTTAATAATTGAGCAGTGATATGCAAAATACATATGATAAGATATAAAACCTCAGTATATGTTTTCAAATATATTTGGCATAAGTATGACTCAAGTCTAGTTAATTTTAAAAATATGTTTAGATGTTATGGTGTTTGCATACAGAACTCTAAGGTAGATCCTTAAGGTTTAATTGTGCAAGCCTGACTCTCACTGGTGAACTCTTATTCCAAGTTCGATTCAGGCCAATGATACTATTCATGTGATTCAGCAAAAAAGGTCACACAATTTAGCTTATAAAATTTGATGATTATTTTAGGTAAATAAATGACTTTGTTTTGATATCCTACCAGTATAATTCAGGAATAATTCTGTTGAAGTACAGGTTGTACCTTCCTAAACCAGGACTCTCTGGTCTGGCAATATCCATGTTCTGGAAGGGTCATGGATGTTCCAGGACTACTGAGAACAGGGTCAAGGAGGTCTGGTGGGTGGAGCTGGGAGCACAGTGGATAGGGGGTGGGGAGGACAGCAGCAACTCAGTGAGAGCCCCATGGCGGAAGGGTGGGTGGGGCAGTGGGCTGGCAGTGGCCATGAATCTTTGGCTTCAGTGGTTAGGGAGCTCTGGCCACACTGGCTGTGGCTGGTGGCAGCCGGGGAACTCTGGCTTGTACATAATAATTAAGTTAGTTAGTTATAATGAATATATGTTATAGCATAATGTTAGGATTGTATTTTAAGAGACTTAAACAAAAGATGTAGGACTCAGACTGGCCAGGCAGCTTTGTTAACTTAGCTCCAGCTCTGTTTGATGTTAGTATGTTCTGATGTTAAAGTGAAGGGATGGAATATTGTAATACATAGAGATGTCAGCATTAGATAAAGCCTTGTAATAGATAGAAAGAAGTTAAATGTTGAAAGACTTTGTAACTTTGTTAAAGTGACTAAAAGTACCCTTTGTTCCATGCTGCAATTATGTACATGTATTGCTTGTGTGAATGAGAGAGAGAATGTTTTAGGAGAGATAAGTGTGAAGGCCATCGCATGCCCAGATGGTCAGAGGAAGGGCCGAGACTCAGAAACACCAAATAATTATCAACTAAGCTAAAGTACAATGAAGATGCAGACTGGACCAAGGCAGATTGATGAGCCCTGAAGTTAGTGACAAGCACCCTCTGATAGGGAACTGATAGTAACTTTCACCAGAAGACAACGTCCATGAGGGGTCATCAGCATACTGCTAGCAGATGGCTGAAAAAACAAAACATATGTCATAGAAAGACTGATTGTGATGCTGAGTGACTGATTAAGGCCTGAGAAGGCAAAATGCATGGAAGGAAATTCGCATGGAAGGAAAATCCTACAAAGGATGGGGTGTCTTGTATGGGTGTTCGGGTTCCATCCTGCTACGACTGTGGAGCATCAGTCTGGACTGACAAGAACCCATTTCCTTCCTCGTACTTGACCTATCTGGCCAATAGGTGGGGCTGAGCAACAGACTGGGAACTATTACATCAACAGGACGTGTGTGTGTGTGTGTGAATGCATATGCTATTTTGTTATATTATCAATAAATGCAGCATGTTGCCTTTATTCCCCTGAAAAAGATCCTGTATGTTTCTTTTAAGCATAACATGGCCTTGGGGAGTCCCAGCCAGGACAGTGGCAGTGGGACTGGGGTCAAGCCAGAACCTGAGCCCAGAAGCAACAAGACTGAACATGGGCCAGAAAAAGCCAGCAGCAGAGAGGAGGAAATGGCAGGGGTCTTTCCCTGGTCCAGCAAATTCCCTCATTTGGGACCGGGTCAGGTCCTGAGGGTGTCAGACCAAGGAGGGTAAAAAAGAGAGGAGATCAGAATAAGGCCACATATGCTCTCTCGCTTTCTGTCTCTGATCTCTTGTTCTTTGCAAAACAAACAAACAAAAAGCCTCCCCCAAAAACCACATACTTTATTTCATTAGTTAATTCTTATACTGTTCTCCTCTCCTTTGCCCCCTCTATGCAATATCCTCCCACAATGACTTGCGTTCTTCAGTCACTTCTTCACTTTTATTTTACTATGTATTTTATTCTTGGTTTTGCTCTTTTTATAGTCCCATTGAAATCTGTTAGAATTTAGGCTGAGTAAAGACTACTGCAACATCAGGCTGTTTATTAAAGTTTTGCCTTGCTACTTCATAATAACCCTTTAGTGACTGGTATAAATCTATTTCAGCTGAATAAGAGTTTGCAATGCCTCACTTTAAAAAAAACCTAACTACATTAAATGCTTCTTCATTATTTCAGGGATTTGCCAAATGATCTGTAAAGACTTTCTCTGGGAAAATGAAAAATACATCCTTTCGATTAGAGCAGCATTTCTAGTGCAATGTCAGCCTTATTATAAATATAACCTTGGAAACCAGGCATTGCAAAGTGACATATATAAGGTAATAAGTGTTTGGTTATAGAAAGGGACTGATCAAGCAGAGCTAAACAGGATAATCTCATAATGGAAAGTATTTTAATTAGTGGGTATTAGGTCACATTTCTTGGCTCCATGAGAATGAGCTAATATTGAGTCAAATGATCCATTTCAAAATTTTAGAACTACAAGAGATTTATTTAGGATGAGGCAGACTAGTCTGTTTGGTTTATTTATTTTCTTATTGGATGAAGCATATTAAATATTTATTTAAGAATGTCGTAGGTTGGAAGAGTCAAATATATTTTATCACCAACAGATTGTTGGCTCTGAACAAATACAAATATATGAGTGGTCTGGTTCATAGTCAACATCACAAAAGCACCAGCAAAATTAGAAAGCTTGGTAGCAGTTTCAACCAAAAAACCGAAGCGGCATGAATTGCTCTTCATCCCTAGAAGTGGTTCGTCAAGAGCAAGGTTGGGGAAGTTTGCGGTTGTCCGTTCTGTTCATGTTCTGTAGATGAAATAAAGGGTTGTCCTTCCAGAATCATTAACTGGCCGTGTAAAGGAAGTCCAGTGTTCAGTTATGCATATGATTGGTGAGGATATTTGTTTTTTTATTACTGGAAAATGGGACATGTCAGTTCTCACTAGAGATGGATGAAACTCATCCAATATCAAAAATGAGCAACAAAAATCTTTTAGAAAGTGCTGTCACTATAAAAGTTTTACAGAATTGAGGGCACACAAAGATCTACCATGCTGATTTGTGCCTGCTAATTTAGATCTTTTACTAAACACGAATGAGTCCCTCTGGGTCTTTGGAACCTCTGTTAAAAATACAAAGGACACGAAGTATGACACACTATCAATACTCAAAGATACACACTGAAATAAAAAAATTCTATAGGCAGAAGGTGTTTATTCCTTTTGGCAAATCAGAAGTGCTCAGTCTTCTATTAGAGACATTACGTTTATCACATGGATTTGCCACAATTTCCAAGTGGTGGACCAGTAATCAAAAATGTACTAGGATACCAAAATCAGTTAAATGAATATACAAAAAAGAAACGTTAACTATCAGCTTTGTATGATCTTGTGGTGCATGTTTAACTTCATGGTAGTCCACTTGTAAAATGAAACAGAAAGATTAATCCCAATAGAGATAGAGAAACTGATAATTATGGATGTTGAAATGCGGGTTTTTGGGTAAATGTGTAAGCGCTGAAATTTTCTGCGGTTACACATTTACATGAGGGAGGACGGAGGTGGGTCCCCTGGAGCTGGTACCTCCCTGGGGGGCTCCCACTTGCCCCTCACCCCTGTGCTTCTGCCTCTGTATTAGAGGCAGCAGAGTGAGGGAGGGGCTGCAAGTGGTTCCCTGGGAACCAGTGCTCACCAGGAGCCTATTTAAAAGCTGGATCCCCACAAGCACTGGCTCCCTTCTGTTCCCCCCCTGCACTGCTGCCCAGGCTTATTGGTTAACTGTTTAAATCTGTACATTATCACATTCTTACTGACCATCAGTTGTTATAAAATACTTGATTTTAACTCATCATAGTCGTCGAGAAAATACATTGCTACCAAACCAAATCAGAGTTTACAAGTGTCAAGAAACAGAACCACAGCAAGAATAGTAGGATGCCTCACAAAAACGGGTGGCATATAGCATGAGGAGGGAATTGGTTTTGTACCACTGCTGTGATTTCTGAGATAACACATGTGACTTATTGTATTAATACAATGTAATGAATTCTGTTGTCCCTTTCTTTGACTCGCTGGCTTCTGCTAAGGCTTCTTTATAAGATTCCACTCCAGAAAGCCACTAGCATTTCTTACATGTTCTAGATCAGCCAGCTTGTGGCACAAGAAGATTGAATAGGAAATTCTTGATGTGATAAGTGTTGTAGGAAGACTAGACTATTTCAGCAGATTCATATAGCTATGATGTGGCTGTGATGGTGTATAGAATGGACTTCCATCTTGAATGGTCCCTTGCAAGTCGTCTTTCAGCAAGAGTCAGTAGGGGAGGATTTAGGCTTTTTAAATCACTCATAATTGCATCTTCCATCTTCATTTGTGGTTGGTCTCATGATCAATTTTCTTCCCATACTACTTTATCACTGGATCACTTACTACTTTACTGCTTGTACTGCTCTTTACTGCATGTTCATGACATTTTGTCTGTTTTCCATTTCTTCTTCTCTTCACTGACTTGCAGCTTCTAGTACATCCATTCTGAACTGCATCTCTTCATTTCTTTGTGATATTTTGATGGTCTCATAGGTTATCTAATGTTAATGTTTGCATTCTATTTAGTCCCAGTTATTCTCTGTGCTTAGAATCTCAAAATGAAGTTATCTTCCTCCATGTAACCAGTCGAACACGGCCTCCGTCCTTTCTCTTCACTGGTGTCTAGCTGACCAGACATACTCCTCTGCTTCTCCCTTCTTCCCTGACCTTGGATTTCTATAACAAAAGTTATAATTTCTTAAGCTTTTTATCATGCCTTTGATATGTTACTTGTAGTACAATGCAATTTTTCATATTCAAGACCATGAGGCTCCAACTTTGCTTAGAAACCATATTGCTTATGAATATGCATGTAACCCATGGAATGCATGTGAGGTGTGAATGAGAAATACCCAACCAAAAAGGAAGTTTGGGATCTGTGACCTTTTAAGGCAGACAAATACCCTTCAAGCAGATAAATTAACTGAGAAGTAGCCTTAAAAACTTCCTCTCCTCTTGGACAAGATGTAACATTACTTCAGAAACCTGGAACTGGCCCGGAGGAAGTAAAGCCTCCTGCATATCTGGAGGGATCTCCCAAGGAACATCACTGTCGAGTCTCCAGGAAGCTGAGGCCAGCACTCCAGCCACCAGTGAAATCAAAAGTTATCTACACCGCACTTGCAGCCTGCCTCCAAAATGCCAGCATGAATGTGATGTCTGGGTGTGAGTATCACTTTACTCTTAAGAATCTGTACCAGTAAACAACCCCAAAAGCAATACTGCATCAGCAGTATTGTTTGTCCAGGTTTGTTCCTCAGCAGCTCTGAGGAAGTGCAACACTCCATAGTAGACAATTAGTCATCTCATATAAATATTAGTTGGAAATCACTACCACATAACTATTAGCAATCACTTTGTGGTCATCAGCACTGAAGCATTTTGATAAAATAAAGTCTCTGGAACATTATTAAGTGGAACATCATTGTTGCTATTAGGAGTACATGATCAGATTCTGCAGCAAGATCAGCATTCTTAATGTATGTACAACATACATTAGTTTATTCAAGGGTTTCCAAGCTAGAATGTGATCTAAGACCATGTAATCACTTGATGGATATCAAAATATACACATATGGTAATTCTTGTGCTGAAACCAAGTAGCCATTAAAAATAGACCACATATGGATGCAAACAACTCTCTGCTCTCTATTTCAAGTAAGCTGTGTGGTTTCAGTTCAAATCCAATTCTATCATGGTCAAGTTTTGCATTTATATCTCCTAAGATGAGATGGGAAGAAGAACTAGATATAGTGTCATGTAACACGGCATAAAATAATCTTTTTCAGTATCAGGCCTTGCACCATGCGGAGCATAAATGCTAATAACCAGCACATGTCCTACCTTCAAACTGAAAATGGCAGCTCTCAGGCATGGAGAATAAGCCTTCCAAGTGTAAGCAGGGGCTGAACTGCTACTTGCTGTCAGCCAGCTAAAAGGTGGGGTGGGTGTACCCACTACAGTTGTTTAGCTCTACAAGGTAATTAACTGTTAACTGTTGACTTGTAAATACTACTCAGGAGAGAATCCAAGGTGTGGCTATGTAAATCCCATTCAGCCAGGGCTGATGGAGGGTCAGTGTTGGAATGGAATGTGGAGAATTGTATATAATTTGGGACTGTTGTGGGGGTAACTAATCATGCTACCCCTAAATGTGGGAATTGTAAAACATGCCACCAGTGCTTGCAGGAGAGACACCACCATCATGGTAAGAGGTCTCGGAAGAACAAGCCTCCCCCCTTCCAGAGTTGAGTGGATAGAGCTGGGGGAAAGGGTTAAAGAACTTGAGTCAGCCTGCTTCACACCTACCAGGTGTGAGCTATAAGACTGGCCCAGCCTGCACCTTTCCCCCTTTGTTTTAAGGACAGACCTAAAGCAGACTCCCTGAGGAGTCTTTTTGTTTGCTAGTCCAGTGAAAGCTGGATTCATTTGAGAGCTGAAATCACTGGTTTGGCTGAGAGTTGAAATCACTGAGCTGAAATCACTGGTTTGGCTGAGAGCCAGACCTACTGCAGCCAGTAAAGTGGCGGCGACCAGTGGCCTGGCGTGGCGCGGCGGCAGGCGAAGAGCAGCCATCAGCGGTGTGGCGTGGAGCGACGGCGGATGAGGAGCGGCCATCAGCGGTGTGGTGTGGAGCGGCGGCAGGCGAGGAGCGGCGACCAGCGGCGTGGCGTGGAGCAGCGGCAGGCGAGGAGCGGCGACCAGCGGCATGGTGTGGAGCGGCTGCAGGCGAGAAGCGGCGACAGGTGCCCAGCGGAGCGTCCAGAGGTGTGGGACGAGACAGCTGGTGAAGCGTGGCGGAGTTTTGTATAAGGTGCCCCCTATCTATCTCCCCACCCCCATTTCTACCCAGGTTGGGAGGTGAAACCCTGCGGGTGAACTTTGGGACTCTTGGTGGCACAGAGACTTGTGGGGACAGAGACTTTTGGGGAGTCGGTGGACTTCGGGCGAATCTTGGCTGGGGTGGGGGCTTGGCTCATGTTTGGGATATGAACTCTGTTTGTGGTGTTTTCCCCAAGCTAATGCCGTATGAATTCTCTCTCTGTTTCATTAAATGTTCTTTTCCTACACTCACACTATGTGCTTGCGAGTGGGGAAGCATTGCCTCTCAGAGGCACCCAGGGGTGTGTGAATTTCCCAGATCACTGGGTGGGGGCTCGAGCCGGTTCTTTGTGAGATTGACCCCAAGATATTGAACCCAGCCCTGGTTACTGCCAGGCCTACCTGGCAGAAGGGTTACACAAGTCACTAGTGTAGAATAGACCCCTGGGGACAAAACCAGAATAACATCAGCATGCCCATCACAGGCATGCAATAGTTGCACATCTAAACACTACGAGTTAGAGTTGTGCCTTTAGTGTTCAGATTCTACCAAGCCTCCATGTCTCCTGCACTCTGCATATATCAACAATCACCTTGTCAGGTCTTCAGGTATCAGAGTCATTTTTCTGATGACTGTTAATCATCAAACATTCCATCATTCAACTAACAGATACTACTATCACTGCAGAATCAGATAATGCCTCTTTATATGAGGTGCTTCCCCTTCTTCTGGTTTATAGAAGAACCATCATCATCAGATTAGATTTCTCTATATGGAACAGAAATTTCAGATGAATTCAGGCCTGGCCAAAGAGTTTGCAGGGCCCAAGGCAGTGGATGCTCTAGTTTAAGTCAAACCCAATTGAGGGGTTACAGAGTCCAGCCCAGGAAGCACAAGTTGTTCACTGGATGTATTCCACAACACACTGGCCAAGTCAGATTCTTTGCTGACCTGTGTGATTCTCCCCTCCATACAGATAAAACACGGTCTACGGCAGACGGGGAGAAAGGCAAGTGCTCGGGGCCGCATCCCAGCTCACTAGGAGCAAATACAGCCTAAAGCTGTATTTTCTGTCCGGTATTTTCTAATTAAGTTTTATTATTATCATGAGTACCAGTATGTAGTTGCATACTGCCTGTCTGGTAGACACGTTCACACTGCATGAGCCAGGCAGTATGCAACTATGCAGTAGAGAGGAGGGGAGTGGAGGTGGGGCCAGAGCAGGATGGAATCCCCAGGGCCGTCCCATGCGTGGGACGGGCAGCACCCCGGGATCTGTGTGCGCCTGGACCAGCCCCACTGTCCCCCTCCCCCGATCTCCCCAGGCCAGCCCCACTCCCCTTGACCTCTCCAGGACAGCACCACTCCCCTCCTGGCCACCTCCTCTTCCCCCATCTGAGATCAAGTGTGTCCAGTATGTTTTTGAAATAATCTGGTAACCCTAAAGAGGTGAGGAGAACCCCAGCTGGGGCAGTGGCAGGGGGACAGGCTGGCCAGGCAGGTACTGAGGGAGATCTCCTGAGTGAAGCCCAGCGAGATGAGCAGCGGCGGCAGCCCCCCGGCAACACAGGTGACCAGCTTGTCTAGTCTCAACTCCAGATTCAGCCCCTTGTAATTAGGCTCAGCACAGCTCAGAGCCCTGAAGGCGCAGGACCCAAGGCAACTGCCTGCTTACCTTGCCCAAAGACTGGGCACAGATGAATTGTAAAACTTGGTTCTGTCATGAATAGCAGACTAAAGTGCCAAAACAGATGGAGCAAGATTAGATGTCTTTCAGAGGGAGATGTTCTAGCCCAGACAGAATTTACAGCCCTGATGCAAAGTCACTTGATGAAATATTATGGTCTATCAAGCTAGATCATCTAGTGGTCCTGTCTGTCTTTAAAATCAGTAAAACTAAGTGAGGATACAGAGATGAAAAATCATGATGGGTTAAACCACAAAGTTTGATCAAATCTGATTTTTATAAATTAAAATTTGCTATGATTCTTCAGATATTTCCAGGTATTTGCAGGATAAATTATGCCTGAGTATGAGATGAATGGTATTATTTTAGCTTTTTCAGCTTTCTCGGATATGTTATTGAGATGAGTAACATTGTTATGAGGAAGATTGTCTATTGACCTTGAGCAATTCACTGAATTGTTGTGTGTCTCTTTTTTCTTATCTCCAAAATGGGAACAACAGTACTTGAAAAATCTCACTAGGGGTGCGTCTAGACTACATGGCTCCGTCGATGGAGCCATGTAGTCTAGACGCACCCTAGTGGTGTGAGGCAAAAGTCATTGGGACAAATGCTAAAATCTTTACTTTTGAATTTCAATGAAAGTTTTGCCTATGTAAAATATTTGCGATTTAGCTGATTATTTGCTTTGATGTAAGTTTCATTTTTTTAAAATGTAGACATTACAAAATGTTATCTATAAAATATTTATTGTAGTTACAAAACAAATGACTTTATCCAACTGTAACGATGGCTGTGTGATGTGGAAAGACAAAGTAGTAGTAATCCTAATTCCTTTGTCTAACTGATTTAAGAAATAGTAAAAAATTATAACATAATCAATTAAAATCAAAGATTCATTTTTAAGCCAAGTTCCACATCTACAATTAACTTTAAGTTAAGATCACCAACACCACTACCACCAACAAAACTGTCCTCCTACAAGAGAACAATGGTTGAGTATTTGTTATTCTACAATGAGTCTTTCACTTCAGAGAGTAGAATCTGGCCCTGATATCTAGCTTCAGTTAGTGGTCACAGTGAAAAGAAATGTGCAGTCACTGATTATTATAGAATTGTAGCAATGTTGGAAAAAGCTAAAAGTTTATGACTGCGGATAAGCAACCCTGGACTGTAGAAGTGAAACCTAGACAGATGCCACATTTGCAGTAAATCAAACAGTAGACTCTCTTGTAAGATGCTGTTTGGAAGCATGTGTACTCTTGTAATTGCTTGAAATGACCCCAAGAAAATCCCATTATGCTGCCATCACCTTGGGACCAAAAATCTATGTCACACAAACTACCTTTTCCTTCTGTTTCATAAAGTCCTATTTTTCAGACTGCAGCTGCCTATGTGCTACTATAATTCTTGAATTTTATTTAAATAATACTTGCATTTTCCAAATTCAACAGCTACTATATTTCACACACACACACACACACACACACACACACACACACACACACACACACACACATATATAAAAGCAGCAAGGTAGCTTGTGTTTGAAGTGAAAAATGTATGAATTCTATTCCCTAAATTTTCTATGAACTTGATCTTGGTAAAATAATGTATTTTCATTTTCCATGGAAGTATGAAAATATATTTACATTACCAGAATACTTCCTCCCCACCCCAGGTATTTTTCAGGGACCTTCTTCTTCAGCAGGTCCTGACTCTGTACTCTGGGGCCTTCAGAGAAGATCCCTCATCATCATTTAGGAAAGAGATTCTGATCCTTGAGTCCATGGGAGGTGTGAGACTTATTCTCAATCTTCGTGATCTCAAAAAATATACCCAATGAATGAGATTCCCCATGATTATTCTGGCTACTATGCTCCCCACATTGCTCTTCACTATGCCTGTTTTGCTGCTCTTGATCTTGCAAATGCCTATTTATATGTGGTGATTCCCCCAGTTCTCGCAAAATTTAAGATTTATAGTGGCAAGGCAACATTATTAATATACAAGACTCACTTCTGTCCTGTCCTCAGTCCTACATGTGACAAGTATCAGAGGGTACCATCTTAGCCTGTATCAGGAAAGGGAAAAGGAAAGGGAAAGGGAAAGAGAAAGGGAAAGGGAAAGGGAAAGGGGAAGGGGAAGGGGGAAGGAATTGGCATGCATCTGATGAAGTGGGTTTTCACCCACAAAAGCTTATGCCCATATAAATCTGCAAGGAGCTACAGAACTCCTAATAGTTCTACATGTGTTTGCTAATGCATGACTGGAGGAAAAATGGGTATTTACATCTGTGCTTACATGGATGGTTGGTTACTGAGGGTCGTCTCCAAAGATAAGGTTCTCTTTCATGTTACTGGCCTGGGCTTGCCAGGTAGAAGTGCAATTAGGCAGTGAAAGCCTCTCTTGGGGTATGTCTACACTACCACCCTAGTTCGAACTAGGATGGTTAATGTAGGCAACTGAAGTTGCAAATGAAGCCCAGGATTTGAATTTCCTGGGCTTCATTTGCATCTTGCCCGGTGCCGCCATTTTTAAATGTCCGCTAGTTCGGACTCCGTGCCCGCTTAATCCGAACTACCTAGTTCGTGCCGCGTGTAGCCGCGGGCACGGAGTCCGAACTAGCGAACATTTAAAAATGGCGGCACCCGGCAAGATGCAAATGAAGCCCGGGAAATTTAAATCCCGGGCTTCATTTGCAACTTTAGTTGCCTACATTAACCACCCTAGTTCTAACTAGGGTGGTAGTGTAGACATATCCTCCGTGAATAGTAAGCATTGCAGGGGGATTTGTAGACAAAGATTGCATGAGTTATACTCAATGGGTAGGTCTATGCAGCAGCCGGAGGTATAATGTTCTTGTTGGGTAGATAGAGACATGCATGCTAGTTCTGCTCAAACTAGTGTCTAAAAGCAGTAGTTTAACAGCATGTCATGGACAGCAGATCAGCAAGCCATGTTCATACAGTCTTGTCCAATCCTCAACATATGTGGGCAATCAGCCCCAGCTGTTCCTCATGTGGACACATTGATATTTTTAGTGATCTAATTCAAGCGCATTGTATTTCTGTCTAAGTGGGAGTTACACTTCCCAGCATCTGTGTGGCTGTACCCAATGTGGTTTGCTCAGCTGTACTTTCTGTTATGAGTTATTAGAATGGGAAGAAGCAGCACTGGAGGGGCTGTGGGGCTTTAACTTCAAATGCAATGAGAAATAGGCTGTGCCATGGATAGCGAGGGAGCTGTGTATTTCTCCTGGAACAGATACAGGTCAGATTCTTACTCTGAGCTTCAGTGTGGGCATTGATTTCCCACAGTTCCTTAAGTGGTGAAACTATATGCTGCCCTTTATTCAGGTAAATCCATGATCTCTAATCTTATTTGTTTTTACAATCAGTGCATCATATTGTTTTGTTTTAGGTTATTTGCTTGCAAAACTTAAGAGGTTTGAAACATTGACAACAGCTCATTAGTTCTAATTTAATGTAAGGCAGTTGATTCCTTTGTGTTTGTCTGGAGAAACAGTATGCTCTATATGTTAAAACCATTTTGAGGGAAAATATTAAATACACACAGTGCACATGAAGAAACCTAGTGATTTCATATGATAGACCGGAACAGGTCCAAGGGAGACTTTTAGCTTAGTCTTTATTTTCATATACTTAAAAAAGATACTAAGTAGGGAATAGATAGGGAAGATGTGGAAGATAGACAAGGTGTAATTATGTTTTAAAATGAAAAGATAAGCAGCTCCAAATAGATCTGTGGATTTATTCCTAATAATGTATCATCCTAATTTTTCCCAGCTCAGATGATAGATTTCTCAGTTTCCTTTTCTAATCAAAATGCTGTTTCCCTAATCATCATCAGATCCCTAAAAGAGATAATAGAATGATATGAAAAAAGTTTCAAATGATCAAAATATTCTTAATTGTCTGTGCACACAATGCAATATGGGATAGCAAAATAAAATGATAGATGTGCTGTTCATTCACCAAATTCAGGGGAGGCAAAAGAGGAGGGCTAGTGGGTTTCAAAATTAATATCAGATTCAGATTTTGCATTTGGTCTATAATGAATAGAAATATCCCCCTTCCACAGCTGAAATCTCTTAAAACCTCATGTTCAAAATCTAGGTTGAAATCCTTGCCCCTCTGAAGTCAATGAAAGTTTTGCTGTTGACTTCAATGGGGCCAGAAGTTAAGTACTAGATTCCAAATTTTGCCACTTAGAGTTCTCTCTGTTCTATTGATATATTTTATGCTATCAAACAATAATCATATATATACTGCCTTTGTGACATATTGTTACAGATCGAACCTTCCTTGCCCATTACCCACAGAATTTGCTGAACCCGGGGAGGTCAAGGCGCTCTTCTCAGGTGTAGGGTTCTGCTCCCAGCTGGGGCTGCCCACCTCATTGCGTCCAGCCACCCTTTCCCCCACGTTGCACCAGTCCCAGACAAGGGCCACTCAGCTGCTTCCCATGCCAGCCTGTGCTGCACGCTCAAGTGTTGGCCCTGCTGCCTCCAGCCCTGACCAGGGCTGCAGCCCCTGTAACATGCCAGGTGCTCACCACACCTTGCCAGCCCAGTTGGAGCTGAGCTTCTGGCCCCACAGCATCCAGCCCTGTGTGGGGCTATTCTGCTGGCCACCAAACCTGGCCAGGGCTATGCTCTCCACCATGCCACCCTGCATGGGCTAAACTTCCCACCATCATCCCAGTCTGGGCTGCGCTTCTGAACCTGGTCAGCTGAGGATGTTTAGTCCAGTAGTATCCATGGTCCTCCCAGACCATGGATGTTGCCAGACTAGAAAGTCCCGGATTTTAGAAGTTCAACCTGTAATAAGGTGTACTTAAATTCTGAACGAAACATGAACCGGTCTCTGATATTGTTTTCCCCCTAATTCTAGCAAAGTTTCTCTTTCCTTACCATTTTGAGACAAACTCTTCTTTGGATCCAGTCAAGAAGCATAGAACTAGTTCAGGAGGCCTCTAGAGAACCTTTGTTTATATGAATTTATGGTCTGATGAATGTTACTGCTCTCTGAAAGAAAATGATCACTGTACAAATGATACTATATACCATAATATAAACTGGATGTTTTGGACTCTGACAAAGAACCATAATGCTTCAGTATTTATGTGTACACAGGAGAGAGGTGAGTTTAGATTGGAGATTCTCAAAATAAGTCAATACCTGCCACAACAAACTGTTGTAAAATATGCTGAACCTTCTGTGCTGAAAAAACATTTGCAGTGTACAGGGACAGGAGTTGAGGACTACAGCTGAAGGGAAAAATGCCCACTGCTTTGCTGCTCTCACTCCCCCTCTCTATCCACTATGCTCCATCCCTGTCCCAAAGGCATTGCCCCTAAAAACATGAAGGGTAACTCAATCTTTTTCTGACTTCTGCCAGTAGCCAGTTTAAAATTTGAAGCATGCACTTTAGAAACATAAAGCATAAACCAGAAGTGAACCATGATCTGTATGTGCTATTTTCATTGCTTTGAACAATGAGGAAGTTAAAAGTACAGGGCATGTTTTGAGAAGGGGAGTTATGAGTGGGATTGTGATAAGTCTTCAAATGTTAAGGACTGTTATAAAGAGCACAACGATCAATTGTTCTCCTTGACCACTAAAGGTAGGAGGACAAAGAATAATGGGCTTAATTTGTAGCAAGGGAGATTTAGGTTAGAGATCAGAAAGCTTTCCTTAACCATAAGGATAATTAAGTATTAAATTAGTCTTCCAAAGGAGGCTATGGGATTCCCATCATTTGGAGGTTTTTAAAGTACAGGTTAGACAAGGGCCCGAAAAGAAATTCAGAAGGGCGGTCTTTATCTGGAGAGGGAAACATTGCTGGGAGAGCCAGTGTGTTTCTTCACAGGGACAAGCCATAAGAAGTCAAGCCTTGTAGCTCAAATATTGGCTACAGCCTGCATTGTCTAGATCTGGTGGTCTATAATACTGGGAAAGTATGTGAAACCTGCTGAGAGAAATCACCAGTGCACCAGAAAGAGGATAAATTGTGCTGCTGCTGCACAGGCACACTTAAAGTGATCAATGATTGCTAAGAAGAAAAGCAGCAGTATTTTGCAGAGAAACCAGGGAATTTAGAAGCAGTATTTATCTGAAACCTTATCATCAGGGGCGGATATAGGGCAGGGTGAACGGGGCGCCGTCCCGGGCCCCGTGCTTCAGAAAGCCCCGCACATGCTCTGTGGCACCGCCGTGCATGCGCATGGCATCACTGCGCATGCGCTGTGGCAAAGGGGGGGGGGCGCGGAATTATGCTGCCCGGGGCCCCGCAAAACGGTCATCTGCCCCTGCTTATCATAGCAGGGGAGAAATGTGCCAGCCTAACAGAAAGGATCAGGAAAAAAGAGTTTGTGTGGACATCACTGAATACTTTTCCCTGCTGTGATAGGCTATGTCTAGACTGCAGGCTTCTTTCGGAAGAAGCTTTTCTGGAACAGATCTTCCGTAAAAACTTTTTCCGAAAGAGAGAGTCCAAACTGTCAAAGTACATCAAAAAAGATAGCATCCACACTGAATGGGAGCTATCTCTCATGTAAGCAGTGATTACTATGGATGGAGTGGCCACCAGGGCACCTGTGCTTTCTACTTTTTCCTCTTCTTGTGAAAGAACTCTCTCTTCCCTGTCCACACACACCTTTTTCCAAAAGAGCTCTTTCTGAAAAAGGCTTCCTCCTTATAGAAAGAGGTTTCCAATGTCAGAAAAGCCCCTCTGGTCTTTTGATATTCTTTCAAAAGAATGCAATTGCAGTGTGGACTTAATTTAAGGGTTTTTTTTTTGAAAAACAGCCGCTTTTCTGAAAAAAACTCTGTAGAGTAGACATACGCATTAAGAAATTCTGTGATAGATAAGAGCAGCTGGAAGATTCTAAAACTGGACTATAGGAGTAATAGAACATGTGGTGCTAATCCAGAGCACCAAACTGTTTCAGACAGAAATCTTTTTCCAGGGGAAATCAAGAAGCTGTGATCACAGGCAGGCTACAACAGGTGTGAATTTGTAGAGTTGACCTACTGAACTAGTGGTGAGATCATTTAATCCAAGAAAAATCATCAATATTTCTGCCAATTTTTTTAGAAATTTTCTGAATTAAAACAATTGCCAGCCAATTGAACTTTGATATAAAGAGGTTTATGCAAACTGTTTTTAAGGTGAGAAAAATTTGACTTACTCAGGATATGTGAATAGAAGAAATTAACTCCACAGTGGAGGAGAGAGGACAGAGCTATTTCTTACAGCATGATGCTGATCTCTTGAATGTCGGGGGCATGAGTGGTCAGATGTAATTGGTAGAGTCCAGCATCAAGCCAAACGTGAGAGCTGGACACAGCATTAGATACCAAACCAGGGGAAGGCATAAGAACATAAGAATGGCTGTCCTGGGTCAGACCAAAGGTCCATCTAGCCCAGTAGCCTGTCTGCCAACAGTGGCCAGCACCAGGTGCCCCAGAGAGGGTGAACTGAAGACAATGATCAAGCAATTTGTCTCCTGCCATCCTTCTCCAGCCTCTGATGAACAGAGGCCAGGGACACCATTTCTATCCCCTGGCTAATAGCCTTTTATGGACCTAACCTCCATGAAATTATCTAGCTTCTCTTTAAACTCTGTTATAGTCCTAGCCTTCACAGTCTCCTCTGGCAAGGAGTTCCACAGGTTGACTACACGCTGTGTGAAGAAGAACTTTCTTTTACTAGTTCTAAACCTGCTACCCATTAATTTCATTTGGTGTCCTCTAGTTCTTCTATTATGGGAACTAATAAATAACTTTTCTTTATCTGCCCTCTCCACACCACTCATTATTTTATATGCCTCTATCATAACCCCCCTGAATCTCCTCTTTTCTAAACTGAAAAGTCCCAGTCGCTTTAGCCTCTCTTCATATGGGACCCGTTCCAAGCCCCTAATCATTTTAGTTGCCCTTTTCTGAACCCTTTCCAAGGCCAAAATACCTTTTTTGAGGTGAGGAGACCACATCTGTACACAGTGTTCAAGATATGGGTGTAACATGGATTTATATAAGGGCAATAAGATATTCTCCATCTTATTCTCTATCCCTTTTTTAATTATTCCTAGCTTCCTGTTTGCTTTTTTGACTGCACACTTTGTGGATGCCTTCAGAGAACTATCCACGACTCCAAGATCTCTTTCCTGATTAGTATTCAAGATGTGGGCATACCATAGTTTTATACAGGGGCAGTAAGATATTCTGTGTCTTATTTTCTATCCCTTTCTTAATAATTCCTAACATCCTATTTGCCTTTTTGACCGACGCTGCACACTGTGTAGAAGTTTTCAGAGAACTATCCACAATAACTTCAAGATCTCTTTCCTGATTTGTCATAGTCAAATTAACCCCCATCATACTGTACATATAGTTGTGGTTATTTTTCCCGATGTGCATTACTTTACACTTATCCACATTAAATTTCATATGCCATTTTGTTGCCCAGTCACTCAGTTTGGTGAGATCTTTTTGGAGTCCCTTACAGTCTGCTTCTGTCTTGACTATCCTAAACAGTTTGGTATCATCTGCAAACTTTACCACCTCACTGCTTACCCCTTTCTCCAGATCACTTATGAATAAGTTGAAAAGGATTGGTCCCAGGACTGATCCTTGGAGGATACCACTAGTTACCCCTCTCCATTCTGAAAATTTACCATTTATTCCTACTCTTTGTTTCCTGTCTTTTAACCAGTTCTCAATCCAAGAAAGGACCTTCCCTCTTATCCCATGGCCATGTAATTTACACGAGAACCTTTGGTGAGGGACCTTGTCAAAGGCTTTCTGAAAATCTAAGTATACATTATCTACTGGATCCCCCTTGTCTGCATGTTTGTTAACCCCTTCAAAGAACTCTAAGGGTACGTCTACACTACCCTGCTAGTTCGAACTAGCGTGGTAATGTATGCATACCGAACGTGCAAATGAAGCCCGGGATTTGAATTTCCCGGGCTTCATTTGCATAAGCCGGCTGGCGCCATTTTTAAATGCCAGCTTGTTCGAACCCCGTGCCGCGCGGCTACACGCGGCATGGGCTAGATAGTTCGAACTAGCAAGCCATTCCGCACTATCTGTACACCCCGCGGCACGGGGTTAGAACAAGCCGGCATTTAAAAATGGCGCCGGCCGGCTTATGCAAATGAAGCCCAGGAAATTCAAATCCCGGGCTTCATTTGCACGTTCGGTATGCATACATTACCCCGCTAGTTCGAACTAGCAGGGTAGTGTAGACATACCCTAATAGATTAGTAAGACAGGATTTCCCTTTACAGAAACCATGTTGACTTTTGTCCAACAAATTATGTTCTTCTACATGCCTCACAATTCTATTCTTTACTATTGTTTCAACTAATTTGCCCGGTACTGAAGTTATACTTACTGGTCTATAATTGCCAGGATCGCCTTGAGAGCCCTTTTTAAATATTGGTGTCACATTGGCTGCCTTTCAGTCATTAGGTATGGAAGCCAATTTAAAGGATAGGTTACAAACCACAGATAATAATTTAGCAATTTCCCATTTGAGTTATTTTAGAACCTTGGATGAATGCCATCCGGTCCCGGAGATTTGTTAACATTAAGTTTTTCTATTTGTTCCAAAATCTCCTCTAATGACACTTCAATCCGGGACAGTTCCTCAGATTCATTACCCACAAAGGAAGGTGCAGATTTGGGAATCTCCCTAACGTCCTCAGCCGTGAAAACTGAAGCAAAGAAATTATGTAGGTTATCCGCAATGGCTTTATCGTCCTTGATTGCTCCTTTTATATCTTGATCGTCTAGGGGACCCACAGGTTTTATAGCAGGCTTCCTGCTTCTAATGTACTTAAAAAACATTTTGTTATTTCTTTGAGAGTTTTTGGCTAGCTGTTCCTCAAAATCTTTTTTTGCTTTTCTTATTACATTTTTATGCTTGATTTGACAGTGTTTGTGTTCTCTTCTATTTATCTGACTAGGATTGGACTTCCACTTCTTAAAAGGAAGTGGAACAAGGACTTGGAGTGTAGCAGGAAGTGGAAACAGACAAGTGTCTGAGATAAGGACAGGAATAGGCAGGAATTCAGGAGAGGTCCATAGTAGCAGCTAGCCGGCAATTCTTCTGGCTGCTCAGATAATTTCCTGCATTTCTTCCTGGTTTAAGCAGATTTCCTCAGCCAATCAAGAGTGCTGGATGTTTCCCGCAATCAGATGATTCAGCCAGGTGTGAGGCCATTTGCAAGCTAGAACTTGACTGGTTCCCTTTTCCAATTGCTGCTGGCTGGTGGTCCTAACTATCATACTTGTATATGATTGGCCCAGGTTCAAGGCTTGCAATCCTTCATGCCTCTCCCTTATGGCATAATAGCCACGCAAAATACAGAATTAAAAAGGTGTGCAATGTGCTTGAATATATAATGTTAGTTTTAGGTTACATGTTCCAACATTAGATGGAAGTAATGTTTATCCTCTGTTCCACTAGAAGGGTACATCTACACAGCAGCATTATTTTGGAATAACACCTGTTATTCTGAAATAATTATGCGAGCATCTACACAGCTACATTGTTATTTTGAAATAATTTTGAAAGAATGGGTGACTTATTTCAATATTTCTAAACCTCATTCATGAGGAATAACATCTCTTCCAAAAGGGATATTTCAGAATTGTAGTACTGTGGATGCTCCACTGCTGGTATTTAAAAATTGCTCCTACTCAGGCCATTCTCAAGTTACTTTCTAGTGCTTCCTGGGGGCTCTAAATCAAGGTAGTACATCCACATTAGGGAAGCCTGCCTCAGACTAATTTCCAGGCTTCCCTGTAGTGAAGACCCACTATTTTGAAATAAGCTATATTGGAGTATTTCTTGCCAAAAATTATGGCAAAGCAGCCCCATTTTATAGTAGTTTTCCATCACTGGGTTCAGTAAGTTTGATTACAGCATGGCAGTATGAATTACCTTTTGATGAATGCTTGTTTTTTAAGTTGTTCTTCTCATATCACAGTTATTTTGTCCCAACTGATAGGTGCTTGCTTTATCTTTTAGAGTCCTTAATTTGCCCTTCATTACATCTCAATAGGGGTACACAGCAATCTCCTGGTGCCTTTACGTCTGTCCTTGGCAGCTCCTTAGCAACTGGCCTGGTGATGGCCTTCACAGTTATCTTCTAACATACATTCCTCATTCTGCACTCACACAAACAAAAATTACATAGTTGCTTCTGTAAAAATGGCTCTAGTACAAAAAACATTCTTACACTCTTAAATTAAATAAGAAAACAATCCTAATGCTAAAAGAGTGACAAGGGTGACAAATAGACACTTGTAGTCTATTCCTGCTTTAGCATTAATAACAAACCAGACAGCCTGCTTAATGAATCTTTACCAACAGGACTATGCTGTTCCTTTCTGCAAGACAGAAAGGATGGCTAGTAAAGTACACTGATGCACAATATATTGCATAAAGCTGCATTTTGGCCACATGAGGACCTTGAAACTTCATGGATTTCCCCTCTAATGGGGCTGCTTCCCTAACCCTTTATCTAGCGAAAGTCCCCTATTCTATAGCCAGTTGGCCGTGCTGCCCCACAACCAAGGGACTGCTCCATAGATTCTAGCTATTAGGCTGTGCTGCCTTGTGGTGTCAGACTGACTTAGGTCGCCAACCGATGAGGAGTAGTAATAGTGGTGTACATATGCTTCGGTGGCCTCCCTCCAGGAATGGAGTGTGCTTACACTGCCATGGTCTCTCACAAGACAGGGCTTCCTTACGTGTGCAAGGAAAAGGGGCATGAAAATGAGATGGAAAGAAATAGAATAAAAGAGAAAAGCAGGTACTCAGACGAAACTGAAATCATCAGTTTGTAAAACTAGATTAATTTCCATTCTCTACTATGCCTGACTTGATTGGAGTGTGCTGTTAACTATTCATTAATGGTTATAATTGAATATACCATCATCCAGACTAGAAGAAACAGTCTGACTCTCATGTTTTATGTTCAGTGGGAGTCTCTGATTGAATTCTGAGCTGAATACAAAGGGATGTGGTTCCATTTATTATGAAACATACAAGGGCTTCCTGGAGAAAAGCTGTGGAATATGTGGAGTGAAAATCGGTAACTTTGTGATGCTCACAAGGGGATTTGTGTTCAGACATAGCAAATATTCTGTCTTGCCTGAATTGTGTTTGCTTGTTCAGCATTGTTACAGAGCTATCACTCTTTCATTTACATATATTTTCAAGGGAAGTTCTTTAACTTTCAGTGTGGAACAAGAGGTCATAATATCTCCTGACATTGTGCTAGATACCATGAGATGCTAAGCACCCTCAGTTCCCTTGACATCAATAGTAATTGAGTGCAATCAGCACCCCACAGAATCAGGCCTAAAGGAGTTTCAGGAGGGACTGTGTTAGGAGCATGACAGCTATTAGATACAATGGTGTGTTTTTAATCTGGATGACTCAGTATTCTAATCATAGATACACACACACAAATTGCTTAGTCGTGAACTACTTAGGCAAAACTTCCATTAGTCTTGATGTTTACCTTTCAGGACTGGGCTCAATGTTACTTGGTAATGAGCATGTTCATATAAATGGCCCTCTTCGGTTACATCTACACTGCACTACACTGGACCGATAGACCCTCGCTTGTCACTATCCATGATCTATCTGGATGGTCGCCAAAAGGATCCAGACCCTGTACTAGTAACTATAACATTGATTGGTATGTGTGTGTGTGAGTATATGCTAGCTCCTTATTTTATTCTTAGTGGACACAGCATATTGCCTTTTCCCCCTAAAAAGATCCCATATGCTTCTTATAAACATAACAGCATAAATCACTCCCCAGGGCTTCACTGGATCTGGAGGCTTGTTCCAGGCTCCTGGGTCTCCATCTCCCACTGTCAGGGTCTGTGGCTGGTCCACCTCTGGAGTTCCTGTGGTAAGTCCTTGCTCTCCAATGTTCAGCCCAGACTGAGCTGAGTTGCTCCCTTTGGGTATGTCTACACTACAGCGTTAATTTGAACTAAGCTAATTCGAACTAGTGCATCTAGACCTAAAAACTAGTTCGAATTAGCATTTTCCTAATTTGAACTAGCATGTCCACATTGAGTGGACCCTGAACCAAAGTTAAGGCTGGCCAGAAGCAGTGGCATCTGGTTAGGACTTAGAGTGTGGAGCTGCTGTCTCAGGCTAGCCGAGGGCTGTGCTTAAAGGGACCCAACCCCCACCCTGGACAGACAGTTCTCAGGGTTCCCTACTTGCTTGTCTACCTTGATGAGGGACAGCAAAGCAGTCCTGGCTTGGAGTGCCCTGAGTGCCCACACTCGGCACATCACAGCACTCGGCCATCAGCCCGGCTGCACTTGCCGCAGGCTGCCATCCAGGGGGGTCAATCGGGGGGCTGCAGGAGAGCTTCCACCCCGAGGAGCCCGCAGAGCCTCCCCATCGGGGGCTCATACCCCATTCCTCCCTCACCTCCTTCCACTTACCCCTCTCTAGCCCCCCTTCCTGATGTACAAAATAAAGGACACGTGTGTTCAAAAATAGAATCTCTCTTTATTGAACAAAACTGGTGGTGGGGGGGGAGGGGATTAACCTCTTGGGAGACTGGGAAAAGGAGGTGGGAGAGGGGAAGAGAGAGGGTAGGAGAGGGGAAGGGGAAACCTGGCCGGAGGGAGCTGGAACGGGGAAGCCAGGGGAAGAAGGAGGAGAGGAAGTATAAAACTATGGTATGCCATATCTTCAGTACTGTGCATGGATGTGGTCTCCTCACCTCAAAAGAGATGGTTTGGCCTTGGAAAGGGTTCAGAAAAGGGCAACTAAAATGATTAGGGGTTTGGAACAGGTCCCATACGAAGAGAGGCTAAAAAGACTGGGACTTTTCAGCTTAGAAAAGAGGAGACTGAGGGGGGATATGATAAAGGTCTATAAAATCATGAGTGGTGTGGAGAGGGTGCATAAAGAAAAGTTCTTCATTAGTTCCCATAATAGAAGGACTAGAGGATACCAAATGAAATGAATGGGTAGCAGGCTTCAAACTAATAAAAGAAAGTTCTTCTTCACAAAGCAAATAGACAACCTGTGGAACTCCTTGCCACAGGAGTCTGTGAAGGCTAGAACTATAACAGAGTTTAAAGAGGTTAGAAACATTCATGGAGGTTGGGTCCATGGAGTGCTATTAGTGTGGAAGTCTGGAGATGGATGGTACGAGACAAATGGCATGGTCATTGTCTTCGGTCCATCCCCTCCAGGGTACCTAGTGTTGGCCACTGTCAGCAGACAGGCTACTGGGCTAGATGGACCTTTAGTCTGACCCAGTACGGCCATTCTTATGTTCTTATGTTCTAGGCTCAGGGTCGGGGGTCTCACTGGACCACCTTGATTTTCATGCAAACTTGCTCCTGGGTTTGCATGTGGCCTTTGGTGGCCAGGCTGGCAGCTATCCTGCCCTAGACAGCCACTTTCCTGTGCCTAGTGCGGAGGTCGTGGATGAGGTCCACGATCTCTGCACTAGACCAGGCGGGTGGCCGCCTCTTGCAGGGCTGGGCGGCAGCGGGTGGCTGGCTCATGCCGTGCCAGGTGCAGGGTCTGCTGGCTGGGTGCTGGCAGGCTTGCACCTGGCACAGGCACCATAGCCAGACCGTGCTTCTTTAAGGGCTCCGGGGCCGGGAAGGGGGCAAAAGAGTTTCCCTGGTTTGGCCCAGAGTGGCCACCAGGGCAAGCTGGGAAGGGCTAGCCTCCCACTAGTTCGAATTAAGTGGCTACACAGCCCTTAATTCAAACTACTTAATTCGAACTAGGCGTTAGTCCTCATAGAATGAGGTTTACCTCTTTCGAATTAAGCACTCCGCTAGTTCGAATTAAGTTAAGGTTTGTATGTGTGGCGCCTATGAAAGTTAATTCGAACTAACGGTTGTTAGTTCAAATTAACTTTGTGGTGTAGACATACCCTTTTATAGTAGCATATGGCGCATGCCCATTATGGCTGGAAGGCAGCACTTCCTCTGGCCACAAGGCATTAACTGCTTCCAGCTCAGTGCTGGGTATGCACACCCTGTCGCAGAAACTTATTTCCAGAATACTTTTTCGGTTCATGCTGGGATTAGAGTGGGGTGTTTTTTTCTCCAAGAAAACTAGGGTTTTCTAGTTATTAGCTGCTTTTTCGCCCTTTTATATGGGCGGAATGTGATGCAGTATGTGCACCATACTGGACTTGCAGGAGCTGAGTTAGGTTGCAACAAGAAGAGCTTTAGGCTGGAGGTGGTTCATGTGCAAGGGACAGTTGGGGCTTCTACAAAAGAAGGAAATTGGAAGCCAAAGCAGACAAGGGGATAATTCTGTACTTGCTCCTTGTGAGCCAGGAGGGGGAATTATAGTAGTGAGGTGTCAGAAGTTACTCCATGGAAGAAACAAGTGAGGACACTGACAATACCAGAGGAGAGAGGAAAGCCAGGAGTATGGAAGCACCTCAGAGAAAGGCAGCAAAATGCAGGGAATGGACCTTGGCTGAGGTATGGAGATTCCCTGAGCCTGAACCCAGAGTAAAGGGTGGGCCTGGCTTTCCCTGCTTGTTACTGTGGATATGGAACTATGTGGCAGTGAAGCAGGAGACTGCCTGAGACAACTGCAGAGCAGAAACTATGATGTTTTGCCTCTGCCCAGAAGGGGAAGCCACAGTACTGAGCTATCCAGAGGGCTGAGTCACAAAGAGGATGCTGTGTTTCCTGTACAGTGAGAGAGGAGTTGTCGGGGAGACACTGATGGAGTGTAACTATTGGAAAGGGGTTACCCTGACAGAGCTAATCTCTCAGAACCACCAGGAAATGGTAACATCCAGTGGTAAGCAGAGCAAACCTATCATCCACAGATACAGATTTTTCAAGTAAGTCTGCTTCCTAAACCACCACTAAAAATGATTGAGCTTGTTCTCCTTTAAGTATCTCCATACACAGTCCTACAAAACACAGGCTAAAAAGTATGTTCTTACTGTAAGCTCAAATCACTGGTTTGAGTATAGGGGCACTATAGTGCACCATAGAATAAAAAAATGAGCATCACCGTGTTAATAGTCTTGATGTTGCAGCCTCCCTACTGGTGTAGTGCCCTCACTTCCTCTGCTGGTGTTGTGAGAGGCAGGGACTAAGGTCTTGCCCCTGAGGGATAGTTTGTTTATCATTATATACCCAGGGAGCAGCCCATGTACTTCCCTTAGCACAGAAAGTATTGTAACTGGTTCTTGTGTGGGTTAGGCATGGAAGAAAGGACCCTTGCTTGTCCTCAGCACTTGTGCATTCCAATAAGAATGTCACAAATTGTCCTTTAATTTGAAAGAACTCTAGAAACACTTCCCATGACTGTTAAGGGAAACTGAGACTAATCTGTGATAAGCCCTTCACTGCATATGCAGGCAAGAAGGGTGCGTACAGATTCGTCCCGTTGGGTAATGCAGTGAGGGTACTTCTACATTGCAATTAGATACCCAGGGCTAGCCCATGCCAGTTGACTGTGGTTAAGGGACTGTTTAATTGTGGCACAGAAGTTTGGGCTCAGGCTGCCCAGGATCCTCCCACCTTGGGAGGACACGGGCAAATTGTGGTGTTTTAATTGCAGTACAGACCTATCGAGAGAGCCAGCCACAGTAGCAGTCCCTGATCTCTCTCTACTGGCCGTATGGAGTCTTAGGCTATGTTTAAACTGAAGAGTTTTTCCAGGATACCAGAGGTATCTTGAAAAAGCTCTGCTGTGTCCAAGGAACACATGCACTTTATCTGAACAGTTTCCGAAAAAGTGGACGTGTTCTTCTGACATCCCTGTATTCCTCTCGGTGAAAAGAATAAGGGGTATTTCAAAAGAGGAACAATTTGGCCAAATTTTGGAAAAGCCCCTTTTGGAAAAAAAGCAGAAAAATATATGCATATTGCGGTTTGCAATTTGTGTACCTTTTGCCAACTTTTCTCAGCAGTATAGACGTAGTCTCTGTGTTCTAGCAGGAGCAGGTTGCATGAACCTAGAAATGCATGTGGACTATGAATCCTGTTTGCACTAGCAAGCTCAGTGAGAAATTATTCTTTCCGAGGCACACGGCCTCTCTAAACTAATTTCGCAGAGTAGCAACTCCTCATTGCTCCCAGCACAGTCCTGTGCCTTAAGGACCCAATCTAACACTTAATAATGTCCTGAAATTATTATAGATGATATGTGACAATGATAAAGTATTGCAGAGTTAGGAAAACAATATCTCTAATGCTACTGGCTGGCATGGTCTCTCTTGGCTTCACTGTATAATTTGTGCCTGCAACCTTCTCTAGCACTCTCCAACCTGGCTTCTTGCTACCAGTTTGAACAAATAATTCATAACCTTGCAGTAGATTCAGTACCTTTTAAATTTTAGCCTCAGAGATTGGATCACTATTTTTTTCATTAATAGGAGATATTATAATCATTAGCACAACAGATAACCCCCCTATCTTATATTTCAGTGCAAATGGAGAGATCAGCTTTCTGAAACCTCAAGGGGGGCATGTTGTACATCTGAATCACAACTAGGACGTCTTATCTGCTGTCCTGGCAAAAACTGTCAATACAGTTTCAAATATGTGTGTGCCCAAAATGCACTTGTTGCAACAAAATTGTAAAAAAAAAATTGGTGCTCAAAGGGGTGTGTGTGTGTGTGTGTGTGTGTGTGTGTGTGTGTGTGTGTGTGTAAACTGGGAATGCATGTACAAATGGATAGTTTGATTGCAAAATCAGTTTTGTGCATCCACTTCAGACTTGTCATTTTAAAAATGTTGCTCATGGTCCTATATTTTCAAAGCATTTTATAGGGGTTTAGCTGTCTGTCTCCCTTTGATGACACAACAGCAAATTTTTTGACGTGCACCACTTAAAATAAGTGAAATTGCAGCCATAGAAAACCCACTAATGGTGGAACTAGCGTGGTTTCACTGTGTGATGCTTTCTTGAGGTTGCTGATGCTAGGAGGTGGCTATAGGGGACAACTGCTTTAGACACAGATTAAAGCCTCTTAAAGTTGTGTTCCTTTTCTTAGAATCAAATTCTATTTTTATTTGAACCACTTTCAGTTTCTACTATCTTTGCTTCATTTCACTTAAATCTCAGTTCTTCATTAACACATTTATTCTTGATTTTACTATAAGTTTATCTCAGTGTAATATATTAAGGAAAACACAAATCGTTAGTTGATGTAACAGGCTGATGCATTGACTGTCTTTTTAGAAGCAGTGGATTTGGTCATTTCTGGGGCTACATCTACACTGCAGGCTTCTTATGCAAGAAACTTTCTCAGGGCACATAGCACTATGGGTAATCTTGTTACCTCTTTACCTCCAGCATGAGAAACCTCATGCTAGTTAACACCAGCCTTGTAACTATTCATACATTCTCCTCAGGACTCTGTCCTTGATTTGCAGCTAAATTGTAGATACACCGCCAAAAGTGATCTTCCACACTGCAAAAGAGATCTTCCGCACTGGAAAAGTGATGTGCTTTTGCGCAAGAGAGCATCCAAACCGCGTAGATGTTCTCTCATAAGAAAGCTCTGATTCCCATTAACAGAATGGCCACCAGGGCACCTGTGCTTCTTTCTATAGGTTGTTTTTGCGCAAAAAAACCCCAGTTTCCCATCCATACACACCTTTTTGCGCAAGAGCTCTTGTGTGAAAAGGAGTTATTCCTCGTAGAAAGAGGAATACCTATACCACAAAAACCCCTCTGTTCTGGATTCACTGTACATTTTCTTGTGCAAAAACACACTTGAGGTGTGGACACTCCATGAGTTTTTGCACAAAAACACCCATTTTTGCACAAAAACTCTGCAGTGTAGACATAGCTTGAGTGTCTTGTGGCAGAAGATGGTTAGTGCAAGAGAAGCTTGAACTTTGGGGTGTATCTACAATTAAGTTGCAAAGCAAGGACAGAGTCCCGAGGAGAATGTATGAATAGTTACAAGGCTGTTGTTAATACTGATGTTCAGCTAGCATGAGCTTTCTCATGCTGGAGGTAAAGAGGTAACAAGATTACCCATAGTGCTAGGTGCCCTGAGAAAGCATGCCATGCTGTGCAAAGGGAAAGGACGAGGATCAAGGATTTGGGCAGATAGCATCCTCAGAGCATAACACAGAGCTGAGTGCCACAGAAGTTCTATGTTCACCATCCAGCAGGAGACCTCTTCATTCTCTCTTCTATTTTTGCTGGCTGTGCATTAGAAGCAGAGGGTTCAGTTTTATCTAGAAAGATACAGTTTTATCTACAGAGTAGAGATGCCATAGGGAGAGGATTCTGACCACGTTTCCAAGAACCTGCATAACTACTCATTGTGGACACCAGGTTGAAAGTTATCCCTCTCTGAGAATAAACACAGCAGTCAATGAGACTTTAACATGGCAAATGTAGCTTTTATTTTTGCCATATCATAAACTATATGTTGTGATATACTGTAACTGATGTACCACACATTCAAAGGCCTATTTATGTTCTTTGATTAAATCACAATTAATTTGGCATGAAATATCATGTTTGGATATCTTTACTACACAGGCCATGTTGTAATTACCATTAACTTTTATTCATGCAAAATACATCCATTAAACTTGTAAATAGGCTGGTTGGCATTTTTATGGAGCTTCTCAATGGAAAGGCAGACACAGTCTAAGTTGCTGTGTAGCGCTGCTAGCTGATGCTTCTATAATCGATACACTGTACAAATGGGGACCTTTTAAATATGTTTCCATCCAGATACCAGCACTTAATTTAAAAAAATACCCTGAAAATCAGTTTATTTTGATATCAAAAAGTGGCTTAAGCAGTAGAAAGAACAATTACACAATTTCTTCATATAGCAGCAGTGGAAAGCAAGATCTGATGAATCAGCAGGCTTCTTTGTATTACTACAGAACTGGGGTTTTTATGCTGTCCTTGTTGAATATCTCTTAAGTTGAGGTCATTTTTTTTAAAGTTACAATCTAATAAGGCCACTCTCTGAAAAATACAGAATGGGAAGATCTTGGTTACAAATATTTCATTGCCATGGAAGAAGGAAAAGCAAATTGGCAGAAATTAAATCATCTGTTAGCTTCTGTTTCTCATTAGGTTATGAGATCTGAGAAAGTGTGATATTCTTTGGGACATGGCTGTAAAGCATTAAAAGAATCTGTTGGAGGTATGCATACAAACTGAGTGGAGTAGTTAGTTCACAGACTTGCTAGAAGCACAAGTAAGTGGGTATTCCTGCTCTCCGTCCCTCTGGCCCCAGACATTTGCAACCACCCTCCTTTCCAGCCTTTCAGTGCAGCCACATGCCTAATTTTGGGTGCATATTGGCAGGTTGTACTTTCCTATCCTCTCATGATTGTAAAGAGAGAAATCTGTATGTCAGGTGCTAAATCCAGACAGTCAGGCCTAGTGATTAGACTGGAGATCGACACCAGAAAAAGGGTTGGGATTAGGCCAGGAGTAGCACTGGAATCGAGATTCAGAGACAGGCTGGGATCAGAACTGAGATCAGAGTCAAAATGATATAGTAGCTGCAGTCTAGGTACAAGACAGAGGTTGTTATCTGAGTGAGTGGGGAGGAGGAGTGAGGCAAGATTGGAGTGGCTCATTTACTGGGCTGGAGCAAGGTCAGATGAGCACAAGGACAAGACTGGAAGGCTCTGGCAAGGCTGGGGCAGTAACAAGAACTAGATCAGGAGTAGCCTGGGAGTCTAAAGAGTCTGATACACTGAGAGGCAACAGGAGAATTCCTGGCCAAGTAGTACTGTTGCACAGAGTAATCTGCAGCTCTAGTGGATCAGGAGAAATACTTGAGCCTGAGGGAGAGGGGAAGGCGAGGCTCCACTCAGAGATAGGTTGCTGCTACAGGTTGGATTTCCCTGGTTTGGCACAGTTGTGACCAGTCTGATCCCAAACAAAGGAATTTACTGGACCAGGAGATCAGTTCCAGCCCCACTGCTGCCAGCCTCTCGGCTCTCCTGAGAGACCATTAGCCTTCCAGCTAGGCTCCCCTCCATGCCACCAATACAGCTGGCAGCCCTGGCCTGATTCCTTTACCACCCCAGCTCAGCTCCCAGCTGCCAGCCTGACTCTGCTCTCAGCCCCAGCCGGATTCTGGCTTTCAGCCTCCCTGCTGCTAGCACCCCCAGCCCAACTCCACCCTTGGTTGTCTGTCCCCTGGCCGCAAGACCGGCTCCATTCCCAGCCCTCTTAGGGCTCCCAGGCTCCCCAGACCACCTGACCACTAGTCCAACTCTGTTCCTGGCCCCAGCTGGGCTCCGGCTGTTCTGCTGCTGGATGCCCAGCCAGTCCCATCTCCCAGTCACTGGCCGTCTACTGGTCCAGGGTCCAGGAGAGTCCCAGAAGCAGAGAGGTTCATCCTGTACAAACTTGAAGGCTGAGTCACTGTAGGCTCTGTAGGGAAGGATAAGTTAGTGCATCTGGGGTTTAAGCCTAATATTTGACTGTGTTGCAATGTGCATTTTTAAAGGATAATAAATAATAATAATCCAAAAGCAAATAATCACAAGAACTTTTTATAAACATTTAAAAATTATTTTTTCACATTTTCTTCCCAAGGGTACAGTGGCTACCTTTAGAAAGTTATTTCCCATATTCTGTTGCTTGGGGTATATCCCTAAAGTAAAAAGAGGAAATAATTATGTTCTGGTAAAATCTGTTGAACACTGATTCTTCATTTGTGGCCATTGCAAAACAGGCAGAACATTTATAAACAAAACAAAACCTAGAGGAAATGAATATGAAATATCTATGAGTGAAAACTGTCACTGTATATTTGTTTAACTTTTATTTTTTACTATGATCAAAGATCCTGAAATCTTTATACTAGTCAAATTCTCCCTGAGGTTAATGGGAAGTTTTTTGCATGACAAGGACCGCAAGACTTTGTATTTGTGGATAATCTAAGCAGTATATCCACATTTACAGACACTCTTTCTTAAATTATGTGTTATATACATATATCATTAGCTTCAATAAATATTTTAAACTTACAATTAAAATTTTCAGTTGCTGCAGATGCTTCTTGCATCATACTGTGTTCTAAAATTTGCGTCCACATATTTTTAGTTCTCAAAAGAAAATGGTTGGAGTGAAAATGGGAGGGGAGATCGCTGAAGTCACTACTGAGTTTTCACTCTTTCAAAACTTCCACTGTATTCACTGAAAGTTTTGTCTTGCCAGATTCACTTAATTCACAATAGAAAGAGTACAAGTAAATATCTAGTGCAGACTTGATTAATTCTAGTTAGCTAATATCTAATGAGGACTGAATAAGGACATCAGGATTTGGCCCTTGTAGAGTAACTCACATAGGAGAACAAGGATACAGAGCCAGCTATAGAGATCCTCACATCAATGGGAAGCATTGCTAATAGGCATCAAATGTGCATCAGAGAGGAAAAGGCAGTGGTAATGATGAATGAGGGGTTCTATTGTTATAATGTATTCACTGAAAAGGGGCAGTTGTGTATCTGTGATATTAAAACAGAGTCACTAAATATTTCTGGTAATTTGAAGAGTAATGAGGGGTACAGGGTAAACTTAGGGAAATAACATAAAATAGGGGAAAATGAACACACTGGTCATGGTGTGATAAGACCTTTAAAAATGTGTCTTCTGTTGTTAAGACAAATCCCAGTAATGAATGTTTGGACACTAACTTATGGCTGTTACATTAGAGAGTGGGGCATGTGCTATAGTCAAGTAATCACTCTTGGGTAAAAGTACATTCACTAGAGAGTGGGTTGAAAGCATCCTCTAAGTACTTACACTGGACACTACTGTTCCAGTTTCCTGTCCTGTAATGTGGGAAAACTGTTTCTGTTTTGCAAGATGTGGATTGAGAACCTTGCTCCAGTTTTGAAATGCAAATGCTGTGACAAAATATATTGGCTATGGAGATTCTAGAAGCCAGGTTGCTTTGTTGATACAGTGATTTGCAGTCAGTCTGCCTAATTCATGTAGCTAGGTTAGATGAAAGAGTTTAAATTATATTCTAGTTTATGGTATCCAATCTCTGTAAGCAATGGTGATTTGATTTAATTCTCAGAATATTATCTTCCAGTTTACAGGTTGTTTTATGTGTCTTGCTGAAAACATCAACATATGGGTGGTGACTAGGTTTGTACCAAGCTCTCTCCTGTAGATTTTTGTTGATAACAGAAATGTGGAATCTTAATACTAACCATGAGTATGTCTATACTGCAACACCATTTTGAAATAACTAGTCCTATTCTGAAATAACTTAGTCTGTGTCTACACAGTGGAAAGTTATTTTGAAATAGTGTCAAAATACTGTAAAGCTGGAGGACTTCTTACTCTGACTCCTGTAACCCTCTGGCTACGTCTACACTGGCAGCTTCTTGTGCAAGAACTCTTTTGCAGAAGAGTTCTTGTGCAAAAACTCTTCCAGAAGAGAGCGTCTACACTGGTATGTGCTTTTGCGCAAGAGATGTGCTTTTGCACAAGAGCATCCATGCCAGTGTAGATGCTCTCTTGCACAAGAAAGCTCTGATGGCCATTTTAACCATAGGGCTTTCTTGCACAAGAAATTCATGTTGCCTGTCTACACTGGCCTCTTATGTAAGAACAATTGCGCAAAAGGGATTATTCCTGAGTGGGAGCGTCAGAGTTCTGGCACAAGAAGCCCTGATTTCATACATTAGAACATCACTTTACTTGCACAAGAACACGTGGCCAGTGTAAACAGGCAGCAATTTTTTGCGCAAGAATGGCCGCTTTTGCACAAGATTGCGCCGGTGTAGACACAGCCCTTGTATGAGGAATAAGGGAAGTCAAAGGAAGAGTGCTCTATTTTGAAATAAGTATTGTGTAGATGCTCCCTATCTCGAAATAAGCTATTTCAAAATAAGATATGCAATTGACGTAGCTCAATTTGAGTTGCTTATTTTGAGTTAAGCCCTGCTGTGTAAATGCACCCCATAAAGTATAGGACTAAAGATCTATGGGTGAATTTATTCATTTTCTTTCTCTTTAAAAGTGTTTTGTTAGTACCAGTAAAGTGTATAAAGGGAGTATGAGAAGATAGCAGCACAATATGACTAAAATATATGTAAGTGCTCTTTCATTAAAACATTTCAAGGTTCTGTACATAAAGGAACTCAATAAAAAAATCTTTAAAGATAATGTACTGCATTGTAGGAAGACTATACAAAGGAAGCAAGAGTGGAGTCATAACCTTGACTCTTGCTATGACCCCCAGATAGTGAATTACCTTCTTGAGTAGTCTGTGAAAGCACTGAATTACTTGACTAGTAATGATATGGTATGGATGATAGGAGTTTAGCTTCATCTACTTCATTCTGAAGAAAAGGCATTTAATCCAATGAGGGGTGAAGGTTGTGGTGAACATGGTGACACCCATGAATGGGTTCATAAATATGAGGTGATTGCTTCCACAAGCAGCTAGAATCATCTTCTGGTTAAAGGCACTGGGATTCAGAAGGCTCATTGTTTCCTTTATTCTTGCTAAACTATAAATTTCTTATTCTTATATTGTGTAAGTCACTTCATCTTTCAGAACCATTATCCCTCCTCTGTAAAATGGGGATAACACTTCCCTACCTGACAGCGCTTCTGCAAAGATGAATTAACCAGTGTTTGTGAGCCCTTAAGTACTATAGCAATAAGCATTATAGAAAGGTCTATAAACCTATATATCATGCTGTCAAGATGCAAGCAGTTAATACATTTTTGTTTAGAAGATCAAAATTCATTTCAGAGCATTTAAAATTTACAGAGTGATTTACAAAGTCTGATGTTCCCTTTCTTGATGAATGTTTAAATGCTATGGCAATAGGTTTTTTGGAAATGTCATTAACTGATTAGATATTTGTATTTTACTATCCTATTGGGAGCTTCTATAGCTGGACACTCTGTCTCATGTATTTACTTGCTTTTGTACACAATGCCTTTTAAACTCTGAACCTGACTGTTCCTTGTGCCTTGCATATCAGGTAACCATTTATTTGTACAAAGTGTCTTTTAAATCCTACTTCTCTACCCTCTTGGCATGTCGGTATCGGTGTCCCCGGTAGCAGGCAGTCTTTTCTCAGGAACTAGTACAGCGCTTCCTTCGCCATCTACAGGCCTTTATATATGGCCAACAGAGCTGATGTGGGGGACTCCTTAGCTAGGTGAGCAGGATTAACTCTTGCTACACCAGTGCAAGGTTGAAACATGCACCTAATTTGTCTAGTATGAGCTGTCATTCATTCACATCCTTCTAGTCCAAGAAATGCAAGATTAAAAACAGGATTATAATGTAATCTCTTGCAGTGCAGTGCAATGAATAAACTAGGTTGTCCTATTTAGAAATTTCACTTGTTTCCATAACATACTGATGTAGTTTTAATAGAATCATCAGTTAGGACTGATTTAGGTTAATAGTTTTCTCTCTTGTGACCAGATATTTATAGGATGAGAGAGGAACAGAAAGGAAAACAGTTTGCAGGAGATAAGATGAGAGAGACTGGATAACTACATGACAGAATTGGGCTGTGTGATTGAAGTACTATAAAAGTACAAAAGAAATCCTGTTGACTAAGTGTATTTAGAAAATCAAAAATGTTTCATACAGTACAGTAGATCTTGGGTTTGAGATTGAGTTGGATTTTTGTCAAACGAGCTTCTGAGCATATGTAATCTTGGCGGAAATAATATCGCAGTGAGGAATCTGTTGTTATCCATTCATATTGGCTGAAATCAGACATAGTAGATACTTATAAGAGTCGGCACAGAATCTCTGAATGGGGTTTTCATTTAGGGTATGTCTAGATTATATGCCTCTGTTGCCAGAGGCATGTAAATTAGACTACCCGACATAGTCAATGAAGCCGGGATTTAAATATTCTCGGCTTCATTAACATAAAAATGGCCGCCGCACTGTACCGACTCAGCTGATTGTCGGCAGAGCGCGGCAATCAAGAAGCGGACCGGTCGACAGGAAATGCCTTTGTCAACTGCTCCTGTAAACCTCGTTTCACAAGGCATAAGGGAGCAGTCGACAAAGGTGTTCCCTGTCGACCGATCTGCATCTTGACTGCCGTGCTGTGTCAACGATCAGCTGAGCTGGCACAGCGTGGTGGCCATTTTTATTTTAATTAAGCCGGGGATATTTAAATCCCGGATTCATTGACTATGTCGGATAGTCTTATTTACATGCCTCTGGCGACAGAGGCATGTAGTCTTGACATACCCTTAGAGAAGGTAAAGTGATTCAATCCCATATGGAAAGAAATGCACGAATAATGCAGGGATATATTATTCAAGGCATGGAAAGACTTATGAATGGCTTGAATTCACTATGGCCAGGTCTACACTAGATCTGGAAGGTCAACTTAAGGTACCTCATCCCAGGAGGCATACCTGGGTGGTCGACAAATGCATTTGATGTCGACACTCGCGCGTCCAGACTACCGCGCTGAGCCTACAAACAGCTAATCGGCTCAGCGCGGCAGCCATGTAAATTTAAATGAAGCGGCGATTATTTAAATCGCTGCTTCATTTTCCTATGCCTGGTAGCCTAATCTACATGCCTCTGGTGACAGAGGGATGTAGTCTAGACGGTACCCTCAGTGAGAGGCTGACAGGAGCAAACACTTAACTAGACCCACTAAAGCGAACACCAGAAGATTGACCTCTGGCACAGTGAGTGAAGACGTGCACTATGAAAAGGTTTAGCCATTCAAGGTTCAGTGCTCGGATGATGACTAATCAAGGATAGTTGCATATTCCATGCATAATTCTGTCTTGCTTGCAAAACATGTGTAATTGTTGAGCTTTTGCCAATAAGTAATAACCCTTTCCTGGTCATGCCTTTCTAAAGAGAAAAAGATCAAACTGGTGTAACCCTTCTGCCGGGTAGGCCTGGCAGCAACCAGGGCCGTGTTAAATATCCAGGGGTCCATCTCACTCAGAACCGGCTCGAGCCCCCACCCAGTAACCTGGAAAATTCACGCACCCCTGAGTGCTTCTGGGTGTGTCTAGACTACTGGGTTTTGTTGACAAAAGTGGACTTTTGTCGACAAAACTATACCTGCGTCTACACTACCACTGAGTTGCGTCGACATAATGTCGACAGAACTCAGCAGTTTTGTCGACGCGGGTAAACCTAATTTTACAAAGCATAACGCCTTTGTTGACAGACTTCTGATGACAGAAAAGGCAGTCTGGACATGGGGGTTTCTTTTGTTGACAGAAAAATACCTCCAAGGAAACCCCCTGCTAGACAGTCCTTCAGGAAAAACCTCTTCTTGTTCCTGTCTGTAGCCACAGATATCCCTGGAAGGCATTGTGACAGGAAGCTGGCCACAGAGGAAGCCTGTCAGCACAGAGCTCTCCCAGCTTCACCTGCACGTGGCCATGTGTGCAGCTTCAGAGCCACGATGCCTCCAAGGACCTTCGAGGGAGTCAGCCCTGGTGCCCACAGCCGAGAAAAACAGAGCCCCAGCCTGGTCAGGGTCAGAGGTCCTGACACTGCTCGAACTGTGCAGGGAGGAGGAAGCGGTCCAGGCCCTGCACACCCGGCACAGGAACACCAACATCTATGGCTGAATGGCTCGGGCTGGCCGATAAAGGGCACCACCCAAGGACACTGCAACAAGTCCGGGCAAAATTCAAAGAGCTTCGGCAGGGATACGTGAAGGCCCAAGAGCAGAGCTCAGCATCAGGTGCAGCCCCTGCTCACTGCGCCTATTATAATGAACTGGACCGCATCTTGGGAGGCCAGGAACCTATGTCTGCACCAGTGCTCGTGCAGACAGGGTTGCACACACCGGTGCAGCAGAGCTGGCAGGAGGTCCCCAGGGAAGATGTGGAGGAGGAGTAGGAGGAGGAGCAGATGGAGGACACCCTGACCCTGACTCTGCAGCCTTTCCCGGAGACCCAGGAAGCCTCGCAAGCATCCTCCCACACTGGTGAAGGAACATCAGGTGAGTAGCAAGTGGTGGGTATGTGGGCGGGGGGCATGAGAGACCCAAGGTGCTACAGGCCCCTGCCCTACTGTGGCTGCACACTGATCTGGCCTGGATGGCCACGGTGGAGTGGGGGAGGATGTAGGGGGTAGAGGTGGACATTGTCCTAGCCACAACAGGCCAGAGGTAGCCTACCAGTAACAACATTCCCATCCCTTGTTGTAAGGACTTGTGTGTGAATTGCTAACACTGATTGGTTCTCCCTCTTCTCCTCCACAGCTGGACCTGCTGCTGCTGACCGCCAAGCGACACCTGTGCCACCACCCACCCAGTCCCACAGCACTCACAGGCATTGGAGGGCCTATAATGACCTCTTGCGGAGGCATGTGGAGGTGATGGAGAACATTGAGGCGATCATGGCCAAAATGCAGGAGATTATGGCCAAAAGAGCCAGGGAGGAGGCTCGCTAGCATAATCGCCTGCTTGACGATTTCCTACCACAGTGGAGTGCAATGTGTGCCACGGTCCGGGAGGCCCTGGGTGTGCCAGGTCCTCTCCCCCTGGGGACTCCTCCTTCCCATCTGGCTCCAGCCCCTCTTACCCCCCTTCCTCTCCCTCAGCGCCTGCCACCCCTCCAGCCCTGCCCCCCCCCCACTAAAGCAGAGTCATCTTCAGCCCCAACTCGAGCCCGAGGATGGCAGGGTCCATGGACAAGAAGTGGCAAAGCCTTGCGGCCCAGGTGATACCACCATTACCCTTAAGTTGTCTGCCCTCCTTCCCTCCCTCCTCCAGGTTGAAATCCCCCTTCCCCACCCTCCCTTCCTCCCTCCAGGTTGAAATCCCTCCTACCAGTTATAAACACAGATTAATAGTTCCAAAAAAAGTTTATTTTTTAACAGATGTTGAACAATACTATGTTTTATAACAGTTCCTAATTCTAACTTTACTTGTTAATAAACATTATATTTTTCATATTTAACATGATGTGTGTGTCTCAACTGCTTGGAGGCTGATGCAGGGATGGATTATAGAAGACAAGGTTTGGGGACATGGGGGCGGGCCCAGGGCCACAGACCCCACTGGGGATACCTTGGGGAGTCATTGGGCTCCAGCTGAGAAGCACTCACGCAGAGCCTCCTGGATGCGAACCCCCACCTGATGGGCTTGGTGAATGGCAGCTGTCCGAGGCTGCACAAACTGCCTCACCTCCACTTCAGCCATTGCCCCCAGCCTGGGAGGAAGGCCTCCCCTTTGGTCTCCACCAAGTTGTGGAGGATGCAACATGCTGCCACCACCTCTGGGATATTATGTTCCCCCATGTCAAGGCGAGTTAGCAAACACCTAAACCTCCCCTTCAGCCGGCCAAATGCACATTCCATGCACGTGCACGTGTCAGGTGCTCATTAAACACTTCGCTGCTCAGGATCAGATGCCCTGTGTATGGCTTCATAAGCCAGGGCATGAGGGGGTATGCTGCATCAGCCACAATGCAGACCGGCATCTCTACGTCCCCAATAGCAAAGGTTCACTGGGGGAAGAAGGTTCTTGTCTGCAGCCTTTCGTGCAGGTGCGAATTGAGGAAGATCTGAGCATCATATGTCTGGCCCGACCACCCCACACAAAGGTCTGTAAATAGTCCACGGTGGTCAACCAGAGCCTGCAGTACCCTTTTCTGTTGATATACCACTCGGCTTGATGGGGTGGTGCACGGATGGGAATGTGCAGTCCATCAAGCGCTCCTCCACAGTTTGGGAATCCCAGCCCTGCAAAACTGGCCATGATGGTGTCTAGGTCTCCGAGGCAGACAATCCGATTCAGCAGCTGTGAGCTGATGGCCCTCACCACCTGCAGAAATAGACACATACAAACACACACAGAATATGAAGTAAGAGTGGTTGCCCAAGTTCTTGGGAGACCGTCCCCCCCAAGACCCCAGTATCCCACTCCTCTTCCCCAGTGATTGCTCCCAGTAGTATGCTGGTATAAGGCACAGGAGCCCTCCACCACCTCCCCTCCATTGCCCCCCACCCACCCTTTTTCTGTTACAGTCCTCTTACGGACTGCCCTCCTCCCTCCCCCCGCTCCCAAGGGACTTACCTCCATCAGCACAGCACCAACAGTAGATCTCCCCACACCAGTCCCACTGACCAGTAGCTATCAGGAGTGGCCAGCTTCCAGAGGGCAATAGCTACCCTCTTCTCCAGCGGGATGGCAGGGTGTAGGTGGGTGCCCTGTCATTGCAGGGTGGGGGAAAGCCTGTTGCAAAGCTTCAGGAAGGTGGACTTCCGCATCCTGAAGTTTCGGAGCCAAGCCTGATCATCCCACTGCTCCATCATGAGCCAGTCCCACCAGTCTGTACTTGTTTCCATCCTCCAAAATCGCCTTTCTGGGAAAAAGTTCGGCGACAGGAATAGTGCTGCTGCATCCTGAAGGAGGGGCTCCAGTCTGGGTTCAGGATCCAGACCAGGTATTAACAGCATGAAAGTCTCATGCAGTTGCAGCAGCATTTGAAGCACCATGGGGTGAGGCCAGCGCCTGCCCAGGGGAAGCTCTCGCTCCATGGCAAACAAAGGTTTGGAAAAACCTTCCAAAAAAACCCAAAACCACACTGATGTGCTGTGCCAGGAAGCAGGGCACTTCAAGCAATCACTGCAGAACCTTTGCTGTCCCTCTAGGAGGTAAGCAAGGCAGCTGCAGCAGCAGAGCAACGGCTAGTCGGGGGGGTACCTTTTAGCATGCGTCTCTGCAAAGGGCAGACAGCAGCACCAGGAAGTACATGCTGCCCCTGTGACCTGGCAGAAGCAGTTCTGGGTACTTTCTTCTGTCGACAGAGCGTCCTGCAGTCTGGACGCTCTCTGTCGACAAAGCAAATAGTTTTGTCTATCTGCTTGATGTAGTCTAGATGCTCTTTGTTGACAGAAGTTTTGTCGACAGATTGTCGACAAAAGCCTGTAGTCTAAAAGTACCCTCTGAGAGGCAATGCTTCCCCACTCTCAAGCACAGAGTCTGAGTGTAGGAAAGAAACATTTAATGAAACAGAGAGAGAAGTCATACAGCATTAACTTGGGAAAATACCACAAACAGAGTTCAGCCCAAACATGAGCTAAGCCCCCCGCCCCCTCCCCACCGAAGAATCACCTGAAGTCCCAAAGTCCGACACCCCAAAAGTCTGTCCCTGGTCTGTGCTGCCCAGAGTCCAAAAGTTCACCCGCAGGGTTTTACCTCCCAACCTGGGTAGAAATGAGGTGGGGAGATCGATAGGGGCACCTTACGTGGTCTTTGGCCGATGGCCCTACTTCTCTGTAGGGTTCTGCTGCAGTCTTTAATGCGAGCCACTCCGCCACGCTCCACCAGCTGTCTCGTCCCACTCTACTGGATGCTCCGCTGGTCGCCTGCCGCCGCTCCTACCAGCTGCGCCGTGCCGCTGCTCCCCTGCCACCGCTCCTCGCCTGCTGCCACTCCTACCAGTGCAGTGAGAATAGCTTGGGTCTTTCAGAAAGCTTCTTCGTCAGGCGATTCTTCCACTCTTAGGACAAGGGGGAATCTCCAAAGTCAAACCTTGCTGGATCTATAGTTGGAATGTGCATTTCACACTGGGGACTCACAATCGATTCAGGCTTGAAAAGGTCTATCTTTTGCCCTCGATTCACAATAATATCACAACTTGTTTCATTAGCAATCAATACCGGGACCGTGTCCTGGGCTGCTGCTGGTAAAGTTATAACTACACAGGGGACCAGGACCCCATCAGGAAGCTCTCCCTCAGTTGGTTGTTCTACCATGGCAAATGCTCTTTTATTGCCTTTCAGCTAGGTACTCATGACCAGCACTTCCTGCTCCATCCTTGCAGGTACTACTAAAGGGTTTGTGCCTGGATACCTCAGAGTCCCCATCGGTAGCTCAGACGTCTCCTGTTTAGCATCCTCAATTTTCCTATAGGCTTCAGCACAAAGGGCATGGATCATCAGGGTGTCCAGATATTGGTCCCCAGCCCGTCATCTGCAGTACTCTGTGAACACCTTGAAGAGACTGGAGTTGGTCCCTATCAGCACAGACACATCAGCAACCCCTTTAGGGTCGGGGCATATCAAGGCTACTGTGTCCACCTCTTCTCTTACCCCAGCCGTCTCCTTAAGGGAATTCCAGATGCACTATGACATACCCTTTGTAGGGATATTCATTCATGCTGAGACCACACAGGCCAAGGCCAGTCAATGGCTGGACAGGCAGGTGCCTCAGCATCTGTTGGTAGAATGACTGGAATATAACTGTCACCTGTGATCCAGTGTGGTCAAGATGGGCACAGGGCTGCACGTTGCCAAAATGAGGAAAATCCCAGCTTAGTTTATGGAAAGCTGAGAATCAGTCATGAGACAGTCGGGGGACAGAGGCCACCTAGGCTCATAGGATTTGAAGGATTCCCCAGAAATGACTACTCAGCTTGGATTCCTTCAGGACTGATAGAGCCTCGAGCAGAGGTCAAAATAAGGATTGAAGGGGCAGAGTGCAAAGCGGTGCTTGATGATGGTGTCTCTCCTGCAAGCACTGGTGTCATGTTTTACAGTTTCCACATTTAGGGGTAGCATGATTTTGACCCCCACAACAGCCACAAATTATTTACAATTCAACACATTCCATTCCAACACTGATCCTCCATCAGCCCTGGCTAAATTGGATTTACATAGCCACAACTCGTATTCCCTCCCCATCCTGGCTGTATTTACATAGTGACAGTTAACAGTTAATTATCTTGCAGAGCTAAATAATTGGAGTGGGCACACCCACGCCCAGGGCAGCTCTCTCCTTTTAGCCTGCTACTAGCAAGCAGCAGTTCAGCCCCTGCTTACATCAGTATCTTCAAACCTTAAATTAGGGTATTTAGTCATAAAAACTGCCATAGAAATGGTTTAGGCTGTAACATTTGGAGCTGGATGAAGTCTTTTCTGGCTCTCTGGTATATATTCCTTCTCGGTTGCCATTGAATTTGCATGACTTCAGAATCAATGCCACAGTATTGGTGGGACTCAAATACCAACACTGACCTGCAGGAGCTGTGTACGCAGAGTTCTACAGGCCTGGGTGTGCATAGAACTAGAGCTCTGGATTCCTGAGGGAAAGCATGACCTGGATTATTGCTGAGACAATTACTGAAGATGAAGGGTGGAAAGCTTATTCTTCACCTTCTCAGCCAGAATGCAGACAGACACCAATGCTACAGGATTCCATGGACGTTCCAGGGGCACGAGAAGAAAAACAGAGAAAATTGTTGGTCTTTCTTCCAAAATGTACTTAGCCAGAATTAAGTGGGGAGTGTTGAGAAATGCCACTGTTAAGAAACTAATTATGGAGAAAATGAGGGGTCAAGCAATTGAGCATACTCACAAGATGTATGTGTTTGTGTATGTATGGACTAATCCTGATATTAGGAAATGCACATTGTCCCCAGGGCAGCATAGTGCATATTAGACATAATTTGGCCCTACCTGGAGTTGGTAGATAACCATATTAACACAGACTGCTAGCCTCTCATCTATTCTAGCACCTAAGAATTTAGGCTTATACTTCATCCCTCCTTTCAGTGTTTGTCATCTTCACACTTTGTTTCCTTACTGCATGTTCCTTTTTTTCTTCTTCAGAGTCTGAGAGAGATCAATGGAATAGAATTGACTCCTCACCTTTGTGGCTTGTCACCCACATCTATCCTTAGATATTTTTACTTCCTAATACCATTTATTTGTTATCTGCAAGTCACTTGTGCAATCAAATAAATTGCTCCTTGATAGCAGATTTGCTGACCTTATAGATTAGTCTTGTGTGTTTTATTGTATTGGAAGCTTTCTTGAAGTCTTGGTAAATTATGTCTTCTCCCCTTGCCCCTGCCAACTTTTTATTATCTCTTCAGAGCTGTTCAGAGCTATTCTGGACTAACTGCCCGCGGCTACACACGGCAGTCAAACGTTAACTCGCACTAAGTTACACCTCAGTTAACTCGAACTAAGGACTTAGTTCGAGTTAATGTTTGACTGACGTGTGTAGCCAAGGGCAGTTAGTTCAGACTAAGGGGATTTAAAAATGTCGCCACGATGGGAAGATGCAAATAAAGCCCAGGATATTTAAATCCCAGGCTTCATTTGCAACTTTGAATGCCTACATTAGCTTACCTATTTCAAACTAGGGGGCTAGTGTAGACATACCCAACTTCTCTGTTAAGAGTTGTTTGGTTTTCCACACTTGAGGTCAGTGAAGTTGACGAATAACTTTATTCTACAAGGTGGTCTACATCATGGTCTTCCAAACAAACAGATTACCCTGATGGCACTATTGACTCTTGGCACAAGCCTTGGAAAATCCCTTTGGAAAACTGCATTCTTTTTTCCATTTGAAATCTCAATATTCTTTTTTGGGGGTTGTTAGATTTTTTTTTCTGATTTTAAAAACAGTGTCATACACTTTTTTTCTCCTTTTTAAGAGTAAAAGGAAATCAATAAAGACAACAAACAAAGTGCCCAGTGATAAAGAAAGAGGCAGTTGAGTATAAGAATAAGACAGGATTCTGAAGACAAAGCATTCAGATGATGGCATTCAAAGCATTCAGATGATTGCATAAATTTTTGGATAAAGTTATTTTCTTTAAAATTGTGAGCTACGACTTATTCCCCTTTTATACAGAGTGAGACATCTATGTCATAAACCACTAACTCATAAAGACTTATCATTGGTAAATGTCGACAGTTTAATGGTGAGCACTAGTTCCCGCACTGGCTTTTGGATGTTGCCAGTCTGATTTGTGTCCATTTATTCTTTTGTGTAGAGACAGTCCAATTTGTCTAATGTGCTAATGTACAAAAGCTGGTGGGGGAGCACTTTAACCTCCCTGAGCACACTTTTTGGTACTTTCAAGTTGCCATTTTGAGACAGAAAAACTTCAAAAACGGGCTGCAAAGAGAAACTGCTCATCTGGAATTCATATGCAAATTTGACACCCTGAACCAAGGTCTAAATAAACACATCGAGTGGTTCTCACAATATAATAGATAATTTCCCATTCAGGTATTCTCACTTTCTCACCACAGTTGAAGATGAGCCACATCCATTCCGATTTAATTTAATTACCACTGTTGTCACACTCGGTCATGGAGGAGTGGGGAGTTTTTGGGCCCTGTACCCCTATCCACACCCTGATGTAACTCTCAGCCAGCAAGCAGAACAGAATTCATAGATAGGGGATACAGTTTAGTACAGACTTGTTCTTAACACAGGAACCAGAAGCAGCAAGTACAATCCAACTTGGGAAGAGGGGAGCCCAGAGCCAACGCCCTGGCCCCCTCCCTGCATCCTATGCCAGCCAAGACTAACTCACACACTCCCCAATTGGTCCCAGCCAAGCAGGCAGCCCCGTCTCTTCCTTTGTTCAGATTCCTGGGCAAAAGATGTTATCTGGTTGCTCCCCCCATCTAGGTTACAAGAGAGACTGAGCTATTGCTGTGTACTTACTAAGATGGGGCAGCTTGGTGCAGACTCCCGTTCACTGAGAGTAACACCCAAAACTTCCCTCCTCAAGCAGGCATGCGTGCAGTGCCCAGGGAAACTGAGGCATGCACGCAGAGTTACAACAGAGCAGTGCAAGTAGGAATCATATGCAACATGACAAGCAAACAGAGTGAATACAATCCCCACTTTCTTTCTCTCTTTCTGTCTGTCTTCAAAATCTGAAGAAGTGAGGTGTAGTTCATGAAAGCTTATTCTCTAAGGGTATGTCTACACAGCAAAGTTAATTTGAAATAACAACCGTTATTTCGAATTACCTTTAATAGCATCTATACAGGCAAACTGCTATTGTGAATTAAATTTGAAATAGTGAGGCGCTTAATTTGAATTAGTTAAACCTCATTCTACGAGGAATAATGCCAAATTCGAAATAGCTAATTCGAAATAAGTGCTGTGTAGATGCTTATTTGAGTTAGGGGGCCTCCAGCCTTTCCCAGGGTGCCCTGGTGGCCACTCTGGGCACAACCAGGAAAACTCCTCCCCTCTCCCGCAGCCCCAGGGCCCTTACAGAGGTAGAGTCTGGCCACTGGGCACGTGCCAGCTACAGGCCTGTCTGCACACAGCAGCAGTGAGAGCCCCTTGCCCAGTGGCCAGACCATAAGCCTGGCATCCAGTGGCAGCGAGCTGTCCCCCGCCCAGTCCCCCAGCACCCAGGGGCCAGCCAGGGGCCGAAGACGGTGCACACCCTCCTGGACTGGTGCAGAGATCATGGACCTCATTGAGGTTTGGGGGGAGGCCCCCAATGTTCATGATCTCCACACCAGGTGGAGGAAAGCAGCTGTCTATGGCCGCATAGCGGCCACCATGGCCAGGAAGGGCCACAGGTGCACCCAGGAGCAGGTGCGCCTCAAAATCAAGGAGCTGCAGCAGGCATATGCCAGGGCCACAAGGGGAAGCTCCACAGCAGGGGCCAACATCTGCCCCTCCTTTCACACCCTCAACCACATCCTGGGGGACGGAAAGGTCCACACCACCCCGGGTGGCAGCGAGCCGAGACCGGAGGGCCCTGACCTGGGCATGGCGGAGGGGCCAGCGCAGAGGGTGCCATGCCACCAGGACCCCCGAGCTGTCCCAGCTCCGGAGTCAGCGGGGTCATCCGGGAGGCCACACCAGGTAAGTGCCATCACTATCCACTATTGGGGGGGGGAGATTGGGACACGAGGGACCGTGTGCATGGGCCTTGCCTACTACAGATCACACAGCAACCTGTGCACGTGCGGGCATGTGCCATACCACCCTTGGGCAGGTGGCTCCAGCTGCGTACCACACAGGGGCTGTGGTGTGAAAGCCACTCGCGTGTGTGACGAGACCTGACACGCTCCTGTCCCCGGGGCAGGACACAGCAGGAGGCCCTCCCATCACAAGCCCCCTCTACACAGAGGCAGGGAACATCTCCCCCTCACCTCATCCACACTATACACAGAAAAGGGGCATAGGTGCAGTCTTGGGGCAGCTCACACTCCCGGGGAGAGCTGAACATTCCGACCATGGACTCTGTGCAAGCACAGCGGCTCTGACGGTGCAGGGCATGGTCATCCTCACCTCACAGAGGCAGGCTGGGCTTCACCCACTGTGTCCCCAGGGAGAACTGACCTTCCTCTTCCTTCTCCACAGCTGCACAAGCTCTTCAGCCACACCATCCCACCTGGGACATCCTCCCGCACCCAAGGGCTTAGCAGGACCACCTGCAGACCAGATGGGTACAGACATCAGCACCTGGAGGCCCTGCAAGCCACGCACCGCACCATGCAGGAGTGGGTGCAAGAGGAACAGGAGTTCTGCCAGGAGCTGCTTGCCCAGGGTCGTTCTCTCTGTGACCACATGCAGACCCTAGTGCAGAGCATGCTGCCCTGTGCCACTCCAGTGCCTGCTGTCCCCCCCAGCTCCCACTCCTCCTCCCACTCCTGTTCCTCCTCCCACCTCACCCTCCCCACTCTCCTCCTCAATCTCCACACCCTCCTCCCCATCCCCCCGGGGACTCCGACGCCCCCACGCCCATGGTTCTGGGAGTCAGTTGGCCTGGTGAGACCCCCACCCTTGAGCTTCTCCTCTCCCTTCTTCCCCTTGTTTTCCCCTTCCAGCTCCCTCCTCCCAGTTTCCTCCCTCCCCTCCCCCACCCTCTCTCCTCACCTCCTTTCTCCAGTCTCCCCAGAGTTTCAACCCCCCCAGTTTTGTTAAATAAACAGAGTTGATATTTTTGAAAAAACATGTCCTTTATTGTTTACAGCAGGAAAGAGGGCTAGGGACGGGTAAGTGGAAGGATGTGTGGGTGGAATAAGGCCCCAGTGGGGCATGCCAGGGAGACTTCAGTCCTGCTCCATGTGGAAGCTCTCCCACAGGGCCTCCTGGATATTGACAGCCCCCCGATGGGCCTCCCAGATGGCAGCCGTGCAGGGCTGTGCATACAGGCCAGCCAGGAGGTCAGTCTCTGCCATCCAGGCTGGCAGGAAAGCCTTCCTCCTACACTCACACAAATTGTGCAGCACGCAACACGCTGCCACCACGTGCAGAATATTCCTCGGAGAGGTTGAGACGGGTGAGGAGGCACCTGAATCTGGCCTTTAGATGGCTGAAGGCCCCCTCCATGACGATGTGGGCCCTGCTTAGCCTGGCATTAAAGGCCTGTCGGGAGGGGGTCAGGTGTCCTGTGTAGGGCTTCATTAGCCAGGGTTGCAGCAAGTAGGCTACATCCCCCACCAGGCACGTCCACGTCCTCAACCCTGATGCAGTGGTCAGGGAAGAAGGTCCTGGTGTGTAGCCTCTGCACATGGAGGAGTTGCGGTAGACCCGTGTGTTGTGTGCTTTGCCAGACCAGCCCACGTTGATGTCTGGGAAGTGGCCCCGGTAGTCAGACACAGCCTGCAGGATCACCCGAGAAATACCCTTTCTGGTTAATGTAGCCAGTGTACTGGGACACGGATGGGGATGTGTGTCCCATCGATTGCTCCCCCGCAGTTGGGGAAGCCCAGGGCACCAAACCCCTCGATCACGGCATCCAAATCCATGAGGCGGACAACTCTGCAGAGCATTACTCTGTTGACCACCTGCAGAGAGGCACAAAACTGAGAGTCACTGGGGTGCCAGAGTGGCCGAGAGTGTTTCTTCTCCGCCACTGCCCCGCACCGCCACTGCCCAGGAGCAGCCCCCCCTGCAATCCTGTAGTGCAGCTGGGACAGATCAAAGCCTCCTATGGAGGGGACTTGCACCACCTCCCTGCCTTTTCCTTGGGGCAGCCCATCTCCTCCTCCCCCCTTCCCGGCTCAGTGGCTTGAGACTGCCTTACCAGCATGAGCACTGCTCCGAAGGTGGATCTCCCCACGCCGAACTGGTTCGCTATAGATTGGTAACTCTCCGGCGGGGAGAGCTTCCAGAGGGCGATGGCCACCCACTTGTGGAGGGGAATGACAGGCCTCATGTGCGTGTCCCGTCGCCGCAGAGCAGGAGCTCAAGGAAAGTGTCCTTCTTCATCTTGAAGTTCTGGGTCTATTGTTGGTCTCCCCAGTGCTCCAGGACGATGCGGTCCCACCAGTCACTTCTGGTGTCCAGACGCCAGATGTGGCAGGGCACACTGGCATCCAGGAGATTCTGCTGCTCCTCCACGCCCTCTTGCAGGGTCTGGAAGAGGGCCCGGGAGTGGGGCTGCAGCAGCTTCTGCCAGGCAGTTTCCTGCAATTGCTGCCAGGCTGGCAGCAAGTCTTCCAAATAGAACACCAAAGTGTCCAGGGGTGGCTCTGGCTCCATGGTGCCAAGCGCTGTGATGTTCTGAGTCGAGGCAACCAAAGCAAGCAGAGAAGAAAATGCTTTGCTGTCCCGTGAGCAAGCAAGGAAACCTGAGAACCGGCTGTCCAGGGGGCTCCCTTTAAGCACAAGCCTCAGGCAGCAGCCACACAAAGCAACTACTGACCTGATGCCCTGCTGGTAACTGGCAGCAGCTGGCCTTAAATGCGATTCAGCGTCCAATTAGTGTGGATGAGGTAGTTTGAATTAGTGAAATGCTAATTCAAACTGCATTTTGTGTGTAAATGCGTTAATTCGAATTAGCTTAATTTGAATTAACTATTTTGAATTAAGATAACTCGAATTAACACTGTACTGTAGACATACCCTAATATCCTATTAAATGTGTTAATCTTTAAGTGCCATCGGACTCTTTGTTGTTTTTGCTGAAACAGATTAACAAGGCTAACTCTCTGAAACCTTTCTGGGACAAGAAATTCAATTTAAATTCCTTGTGCTTGTCCCTGGTTCTTCTGTTTTTATTTTGTTTAAAATAGCTGTGCAGCATTTATTCTCTCTGTTCACTTAAACATAGTTTCACTTCCTGATTGAGAATCTTTGTTTTCTCTTTTTCAAAGAGCTACTGGTATTTTATACAATCTTTTAGAATCACTGTAGCACTCTGTCATTTGGGTTGTCTGAGCAGTGTTCTCTTATAACAAGGTGACTGGAATGTCATACATTATTCTAAGTTAGTCTCACTAATCCCTTATGTGGTACTGGAATCAATAATTTCATGCAGTCTATAGCAAATGCTACTGTGCAATCCAGTATATCTATTAATTGCTGTGCACAATATTTCAGAGTTTATCAAAGGCTTTCAAATCCTTAGTCTCTGCGGTAAGGGGGTTTGGTTTTTGTTTTTTCCCCCAATAGCAAGTGCCTTTAGTTAGTCTGGACCAAGTTTTCTTTTCCAATGTATATGCCAATAAATGTTGCTATTATCTGAGATGTTATAATTCCTATAATCACTATTATTAGCCATGCTTTGATAGCACTTAGAGACTTGACCAGAGGTCTTGTTGCATTGATCAGATAGTAGACTTGTTCCCCTGAGCAAGGGTGCTTACAGTTGAAGAGTTTATGTATTTATATTCTAAAATAATCAAGCTTACATGGAGCCTCAGACAAAACTGATTTATTTATCTTCACTAGGACTTAGTTCCCAGGAGTATTTACCTTACAGAAGGGGTGCTGACAGCCACTGAACTAAGCTGAATATGATTGAAACAATCTCAAGCCAGGGATACAGCAACACCTAAGCTTTTGTAGTTGAAAGAGCTACTGCTTCTAATCTGGAAAGATGGTGACCTTCCTCAGGGTAAGGAAGTTATATAGAGATTCAGTGGCATTCAGGGAGCTAAAGTCTTTGCTGCTTTGGACCATTTCTGTAAAAGTATTGTTGCTGCTGCTGAATAACTATGAGAAAGGGCAGAGTAGTTGACATTTCATGATTACAATGTGAAACTAAGAAGATCAAGTCTCAAGACTAAATTAATCTCCTTTTATCAGGAATGGTTGCAGGGTATGAAGATGTCAGGCAAGAATCTTGATAGTATGGGCTTTAAAACCTTTATTTTCTCATGTTTCCTCAAGTTAATGGATTGTAACAAGGCAGATGCTAATTGCACCCTTTACAATACAATAATTTGCTATAGCATACAGGGTTAGATCATTCTGCTTTTAGTGATTAGCTCTGCATTTTATCATAGCATAAAGTGCATTAATGCTGAAAAAACTTAGATGCAGTAATTTTCTACAATATTTTTGGGAGACCTTACTGTATTAATGTATTTTTAGGATCCATTATATTAAATTAAAACTTAGATACAGTAATTTCCTACAGTATTTTTGGGAGACCTTACTGTATTAATGTATTTTTAGGTTCCATTATATTAAATTAATGGTTCATGTACTATTGTGAAGTGCGATTGTATGTATTCTGTGGTGGGGCAAATGTGATCCATCAGATTGGGTTGCAAGGACCACAGTGAAAAATATACTGGACAGGAATGCACTCTTGGAACAAAAAATGTTTATTGGTATTCTTGACAAAGATTTGGGAGATGAATGCAAATTCACCACTTCCAGTTGTAGAGAAATGCAGTCTTTTTAAACTGCACCCAGAGGAGTGGACCACTGTCTGGACTTATTGTATGACGCCCATGTTGTGTAAAGCAAAGACTGAACCATTCATGGTGGTTCCAGTTGTGAATCCGAGACAGTTATTTCTGTGTAACCATTGGTGAAAAACCATGTGTGGGTTCTGAAGCACTGACACCTTCCAAAGCTGAAGTAACCATATGTAAGCTTTTAGCATGTGTGTAGGTTTTTATTGGTTTTCAATGTTTTCTTTGTCATGCTTTCCCTTTGAGAAGAAATGTGCTTGCCTGAGGCTATGTCTACGGGAACATAAGACTACGGGATTTTTCCAGGATACCTCTGCTATCCTGGAAAAACTCTGCCATGTCCAGGGAACGCAACTGCTCCTCTGCCGCCGCCTTTTTTTTTTTTTTTTTTGAGGAAGAGCAGACGCGCTCTTTCAGAAGCTCTGTCTTCCTCCTCCCATGAGGAAGAAGGGCTCTTCCAAAAGAGGGTTTTTTCCTGAAATTTGGCCCAATGTAGACAGGCCAAATTTCAGAGAAGCCTCTTACGAAAAAAATATCAGAAAAAGGTACGCAAATTTTTCCAATAAAGCCCCGTAGACATAGCCTGTAAGAGCTGTGTGGTAACTTATGACTGCAAGTAATACACTGGACGTAGCCCATGGAGAGAAAGCAAAGCTCAGTGGGAAGTCTGGTTTGCTGGGAATATCACAGTGTAGGCAGGAAACTCTCCTGTGGAAAAAAAAGACACTTATCTCGACCCAAGGGAAGCAATGGCCGTAGAGCTGGAAGCCTAAAGGTAGGTGCCTTTGGTGGACTGTGTAGGTATAGGTATAGAAGTATAGATGATGTCATGTGCCAAGGCTCTGAACTATGACAGAAGATGTTCAGTTCTTCTGAACTGCTGAAATTGTGCTTTGAGCCATTGGCTAGTAATAGAGAGGACCTAATTAGCAATTTCAAGGGGCATTACCAGGAAAATGAGTCTCATCTGTGGCTGGGAAAATTAATTTTACAATATCTAAATCGAACTAACTATATGTGTGGTTTCACTTAACCTCTCCTCGGTACTTCCTAAACTTTTGAAAACTGAACCCCAGTTCTGGAAAATGAAAACAGTGTTGTCCCCCTGCAGTACTGTTATGTCCTTTTAATTTAAGACATGTTTATGGATTGATACATCTTCCTTTCTATACTTCTGAGCTCCTTATTTTAGGGAAACTGGGACATAGAGAGACTGAACAACTTGAGCCAGGCAGGAAATCCCTGGCAGTCAGGAATGGAACCCAGAACTCCGGGTTTTCTGCTCTTCTTAACTGATCCATAAATGCCAGTTTGGGATACTTTTATACACATGGGCTACGTCTACACTGGCACCTTTTTCCGGAAATGCTTAAAATGGAACAGTTTTCCATTTTAAGTATTTCCGGAAAAGGAGCATCTACATTGGCACCGGAGTTACTGTTATAATGATGCGCTTTTCCGGAAAAGCGTGCCGCCAATGTAGACACGCTTTTCCGGAAAAACAGAAGCCCAGAGCAATTTTGAAGAGGGCAAAGGCCACCAGACCTTTCCTGGGGCGGGGCCATAGCGCCGTTCAGACACGTGCTTAAAGGGGTCTTGCCGGACAGCCGTTGGTCTCCTGCTCCCGTGCCTTGGGGCCTCTGCCAGGGACTGGCACCCTTCACAGGTTCGCTGGTTGCCCTCTGAGTTTTGGGGACACCACCCTTTGGCCCCCAACTGCTTTTCCCTGAGTTTTGTTTTTTCTGCCCTGCTCTGTCTGCTATGGAGCTGTGGATGGCCATGTGCCTGCTCGGCCCCTGTTTCAGCTGTATGAGTGCCTGCTGCTCGTGCTGGAGGCCGGTGCCATGGTGTACATGTACCAGGAGGCAGAGATTGCCTTGGACTCCCTCACCAGGGAGGCCCTGGCAACCATGTCGCATCAGCACCCCACCGTAGACCGGCCCGTCTGGAGTTTGGAGAGCAGCACCGACTGGTGGGACCGGGTGGTCCTCAGACTATGGGATGACCAGCAATGGATCAGGAATTTCCGGATGAGAAAGCGGACCTTCCTGCAGCTGTGCACCTGGCTCACCCCCGCTCTGCAGAGAGCCACCACCCAGCTGCGGGCACCCATCCCCGTGAACAAAAAGGTCGCCATAGCACTCTGGAAGCTGGCCACACCAGACAGCTACCGCTTGGTGGCACAGCAGTTCAGGGTGGGAAGATCCACCATCGGAGTGATCGTCATGGAGGTAAGTACCAGGGGGAGTGGGGAGTGGGGTGGGAAGAGGGTGCTGCACTTCAGGCCCAGGGACAGCAAGACTCCAGGCTGGGTCGCCCAGGGGTTTGGGCTGTCCCTCCCTTGCACAGGCCCAGTGGTGGTGGGGCAGGCCGCGGGGCGAGGGGAGCCCTGGGGTGTGTGTGTGTGTGTGTGTGTGTGTGGACAGGGGAATCAAGGAGGGGCCCAAGGGGGCGCACACTCACCCCTGCCGTATGTGATGTGTTCCCTTGTGTTTCTCTGCACTCTTCTGCAGGTCGTCCACGCCATCAACGACATCCTGCTGCCGCGAATCATCCGCCTGTGTGACGTGGATGATACCAACTGCGGGGGAGCCCTGGACGCCACCCACATCCCCATCCAGGCCCCGGAGCATCGAGCGGGCCGTTTCATGAACCGCAAGGGGTACTGCTCCATTGTTCTGCAGGCCCTCGTGGACCACCGGGGCCGCTTCGTGGACATTTACGGGGGCTGGTCTGGCAGGGCACATGACGCCCGCATCCTCCGGAACTCTGGACTCTTTCACAGGTTGGAGGCGGGCACCTACTTCCCCCGGCAGGACTTGAGTGTCGGGGATGTGCATATGCCCATCTGCATCGTCGGGGACGCGGCCTACCCCCTGAAGCCCTGGCTAATGCGGCCGTACACGAGGCAGCCGGACCAGAACCGGGCCCGGTTCAATGACCACTTCAACTGGGCCCGAAACCTAGTGGAGCTCGCCTTTGGACATTTAAAAGCCCGCTTCTGTTGTCTGCTCACCCGTTTCGAGATGGGTGAGCAGAATGCAACAGAGGTACTGGCCGCGTGCTGCGTGCTCCACAACATTGTGGAGTGCAGTGGGGAGGCCTTCCTCCCTGCATGGATGGCAGCCGAGGCACAGACGTTGGAACAGCCCGCCACAGCTGCCATCCGCCAGGTGCGCCAGGATGCGGTGCGCATCAGAGAGGCCCTGGTGGACATGTTTGTCCAAACCCCGTAGTAGAGTCACCTGGGTCTCCCCAGACTACTCCCTCCCATCCCCTACCCTTCCCCACCCCCTCTCCTTACCTCCCCCCCCCCCCCCCCGCAATTGTAAAGCATCGGGTCAAAGCACATCGGCCGTCATCGTGACTGTTCGTCGGGTGCGTCGGGCTTAGTTAGGGTTTTTCTTTTTAGTTTAGGCTAGGGTTTAGGCCACCATCGCCTGTCCTGAAGAACAGCCAAGAGGATTCAGGGTTCATGCGGAAGGCTCAAGTCAGTGTACCTGATTCCAGTCGTCTTCTGTCGAGGGATCTCCTGGCTGTTCCTCTCCTGAGGCCCGGAAGGACCAAAGGATTGAGGTGGCCAGCAACACTACCCAATTGTCCTCCCTGCGCCTAGACTATGTTTAATAATCTGTAGTGTGCATCTTTTAACCGTTCTTGCTTGTTTATTAGCTATGTAAATATAGTTTGTGGTTTACATTTTACCGAAAAGTCTCAGTATTTTTTTATGCGCCACAAATCAATGACCACTTACAAAGGGCCCCCCCGGTAATAGTGTAAAGAATTTGTTGTCCACAGTTTGTAATCCTGTTAAATTTAAGTGGCTAATTGGCATCTCAAATCATTTCTTACAGTTACTAGAGTAACACAATAACCAGCACAAGAATGAACTGAAAAATAGACAACTTTTTATTTATGGGGGGGGGAGGGGAGGGGAAGACCTTCAACTGGGACGGGGGGGGGAGACTTCAACTGGGACAGGGAGGGGGGCAGCTACTGGGACGGGTGGCCCCTGCGAGCGCTCCTTCGGGGGCGGACCTGCACACGCTGGACAGGCCGCATCGGAGCAGGGGCAGGAGCAGGGGCAGGGGCAGGAGCTGGGATAGGAGCAGGGGCAGGAACAGGGGAAGGAGCTGGGATAGGAGCAGGGATAAGAGGGGGCATGGGCTGTGCTCCGGGAGGGATGGCGGGGGCATGGGTTCTGGCCATGCCATAATGTATGGCATGCACTAAATGTGCCGTGAGCATGTCCATAGAGCTGCACATCCCTCTGCACTCAGTTAGGAAGGCAGCCCAGCCCTCCTGACACCACTGCAGGTCCCCCTGCACCCGCTCTGCAATGGAGGCCTGGATTGCCTCCACGGCGTTCACATGGCGGTGCAGAAGCTGGTCCCTCTGATGCAGCCTGCGTCTCCAGGTTGGCCAGCTGGGGGTGCCGCTGCTGCCGCAGTGGAGGGTCTGCTGCTGGGTCCCGCTGCAGGGAAGAGAAGAAAGGATGGGTCAGTCAGGCAGGCCGTCCACTGTCCCCACACCTCATGCCCTCCATGCCCTCCACAGTTGTGTGGCTTGGGCCCACTCTCTTCCCCTCCTGCCCCCGTGTTGTATGTTGGCAAGGAGGACCGCCGCTGGAGTAGGGTCCTCCCTCCAGTATTGTAAGCACCGGTCTGTATCCTGGCCCCGTGGAGGGCAGGAGGGTGCTTGTGCTGCGTTCACCTGTGGAACTCCCTGCCGGTGGATACTGTGAAAAGTTTTGGGCTAATCACTGGTGTCTGACAGGGAGCGAGATGCATCTCCACACAGTGCCTGGGAGCACATCTGGGCTCTCAGATCCCCTCGCGTGGGATATCTCCTGGACGGAACCAGAAGAGTGACTGGGTGGGGGTGTGTCCCATCCTTGCAGCAAAACTTAGGGGCCCTTGTCCCTCCCACTATCCCTTCCGCAAGGCCGGTAGCCCAGGGACATGTGTGGCCACAGTGGGGACTCCCCTCGGGGAGCCAGCCAAGGCTCCGAGAGCAGGCAAGGGGCTCGGTGGGGTCCACGGTCACAGGACCGTGATGCTGCGGTGTACCTAACAGCAGCTGGCTGTGCCTCACAACGAGGCATGGGACAGTGTGCCGTTCTCCGTGCTGCACCCTTGGTGGAGCTGCGGGCTCTGGGCTGAGTCCCTGGGGCCCTGGCCGGTTCCAGCCAGCATCCACCCTTCCCTCTTGTCCCGCCGAATGTGTGTGAGCAGCACGGTCCCAGGCGTGCCCTGCAGCTGACACGTGCCACTCAGTCACCAGGCTGCATGTGGTTGCACATGCTGCTTGCTGCCTAATGCTACACAGCGTGCAGCTCACATGGCCTGAGTGACATGCTCTCCCCATCCTCCCTCCGGGCACCTGGCTCCCCTCCCCCGCCCTCTGCCCCCTGTCCTTTGGGAGTGCAAACTGCAAAGACTCACCAGTGGGTTCCTCCCTGGCCTCGGCCTCGGAGGAGCTGCTGGAGGGGGCCTGCTGGGTGGTGTCAAGGCTGGCCTCCTCTCCCCCGGACGCGCTGCCACTGTCTTCTCCCTCCCCCACCTCGGTGGGCCGGATGATGGGGGGGCGCTGGCACGTGTCCACCGGCACTGACGGACCTTGCGGGGCTGGCTGGCCCAGAAAAGCATTCATCCGGTCGAAGTAGGGACAGGTGTCTGGTCCTGCCCCCCTGCCCCCGCTGGCCCGGACATACCCCAGCCGCAGCTCCTTGACTTTTGAGCGGACCTGCTCACAATTGCGGGCGGGGTGTCCCTGCTGCACCAGGTTGTTGGCCAGCCGGGTGTAAATGTCTACATTCCGGCGCCTGGAATGCAGGTCATGGAGACCCTCCTCCTCCTACCAGAGGTCCAGGAGGGTCTCCAGCTCCCTGGGGGTCCAGGATGGGGCCCGCCGTTTGCGGCCCCTGGGGGGCCTCCTGAGCTGGGGGTGCAGGTGGCTCACCACCTGGAGCTGCCATGCTGGGCTGCGAGGTGGCTGTGGGCAGCACAGAGGCACGTGGCAGAGCTCAGGCCACAGGTCTGAGGCACGCTCCTGCCACGTGCGCCCAGCTTCCTCCGAGCTCTTTAAGAGCTCGGGTTACAAGGAAGTCCAGGGCTCCTACGGGGTCTCACGGTGTCCAAACCGCTTTTTTCCGTTTCTTCTGCTTTTCCAGAAAAGCTGTCTACACTGGCCCTTTTCCGGAAAAGCTTTTCCGGAAAAAGGACTTTTGCCCGAGCGGGAGCAGCGTAGCTTTTCCGGAAAAGCGGCTGATTTTGTACAGTAGAGCGTCATTGCTTTTCTAGAAATTCTAGGGGCCAGTGTAGACAGCTCGCAGCTTATTCCAGAAAAGCGGCTGATTTTCTGGAATAAGTGGCCCAGTGTAGACACAGCCCTGGAGTGGTATACTACTCAGGTTATGGCCTTGACTCTGAAAGGATTATTGGTTATGCAGGGTACTGTGACGCTGTATGAAAGAAGTGATATTCAGGTGTATATCAGGTACCATCACTGTGACTTTACAACAGATATAGTGCAATTTTGTAGGTCATATAAGGTATTATTGGGAACCTTGGTGCATAATAAATAATCCTGTTTAAATGCACGTTTGCATCTAAAGTTATGAATATGGGCTATATGTTTGTATCTCAAACATGTTTTCCTGGGTGATACTCATCAAACAAATTACAGTCAGACTAGCCATCACTGGTTAATGGTCCATCCAAGTGATCATGTCCACAGAATGGAATGAGCCTTCCAGTGAGCTCATCCTGCAAATATTACAGACAAAATAGAGCCAGCGGCTACCACTATGATTTAACAAAACATTTAAGGGCATGTGATCGGGACATGTGATCACCGGTAACTTTCCATGCTCATGTGACCCTGGACTCCATTTTGGCCAGTAACTTTCCATGCATATGAGCTAAGCTATAAAATGCAACCTGTCATGCATTAATGCAAATGAAGGTACAGAATACTGAATTCTATAAATAAACAATCCCCAATAAAGTTTCACCCCTTTCCTACATTGTTTTAACCTGTTTTGTGTAGCCACAAAAATCTAACTTCCTTGTTGTGTCATGATTGTTCTTTTATTTTAAAGCTATTCCACACAGTATAGTGCTCTACAGCAAATGAATAAGCATGGTTTATTTTGACTGCTTAGATTCTGGAAAATTGCTCTTGATGGGTTATTTTTCTCTTTTAGATAAGATGTTCATTTGCATCCTTTACCTAAACTAGAAAACTTTAAAGTTATAAATGTTCATTACACTTCTGATTTCATTGTGTGCATAATCAAGTGTTACAGATGCACATCCTTATCAGTCCTTGAAATCACTGCAGTGTTTTAAACAAATTAAAGTACCGGAAAACCTGAAGATTACATTTTTCTGGATATTGTTTAAAGAGAGAGACATTTTAAATGGCAACAGACTAATTGTCCTGTTGATGAAAATGTGCTGTCACTCAGACTGAAGTCCTTGTATAAATGTAATTCCTGAAAGAAAGATGCAGTTTTATTGGGACAAGAATTAGTTCTATGCGCAGTTTTATTATTTTCCTAATAAAAGCAAATATGGATTTTTATTAAAGAAATGCTTTTGTCTACATAAGGAATTGTTGCATTTTTTTCAATGGAGAATATTAAAGTTATTGGACCAGATTTTTAACCTGTATTTCACCCATGTGTAATTAAAAAAAACCCTCCTAGAATGCTATACAGAAAAGTGGCATAGTTGTAGAATTATGAAGGCAGGCAGAAGTGCATAGCAATTGGCTGTATTCACACACTTCCTGTGCCTCCTGGGTCATACTGACAAGATGGAAACCATGCCCCTAGTAAAAATATCTGCATGCAGTCCTCTCCCACACTTCCTCTAGGAAATATTATGTCAGTTATAGCAATAGGTCATTCCAAACTCAGAGGCAGATTTGGGTGAGCAGAGAATGGGAGAGATGGAAATTATTAGCTTTGTGGGTAGATTGCAAGTGATCAGGAGAGCAGAGATGATTCACTGTGCAACCACAATGGATGTCATATTTACTTCAGAATATGAGAGTGAACTCTGGTTAGTTGAATACACTTAGGCTGCATCTAGACTAGCATGATTTCGCGCAAATACTTTTAACAGGAAAGTTTTTCCATTAAAAGAATTTGCGCAAAAGAGCATCTAGATTGGTCCTGGAGTTATCGTTATAACGCTGCACTTTTGCGCAAAAGCACGTCTATATTAGCAGGACGCTTTTGCATGAAAGCAGAAGCCCGGAACCATTTTGAAGAGGGCAAAAGGTCACCAGCCTTTTCCAGGGGCAGGGGCTGGAGCTACTTTGAGACACATGCTTAAAGGGATCTCCCTGGACAGCCGTTTCTCTCCTGCTGCGTGCTATAGGACCTCTTCTGGCCATTTTGGAGTGCCCGCTGGGCGATGGATGTCTCGATTCTTTCGATGGCCTCAACATGCCGCCGAAGCAGGTAGTCCCGGTGCCAGACCTGCTGCTATGGTGGTTCGGCGGCTGAGGGTGCTGCCGCTGCCGCTGCCGCTGCCGCTGCCGCAGGGCTGGAGGGTCCCCGGCTTGTGCTTGGTCCCGCTGCAGGGAAGAGAAGAAAGGATGGGTCAGTCAGGCAGTCCGGCCACTGTCCCCAGGCCCCGTGCCCTCCACCCCTGAGGTGACACCACAGTAGTGTGGCTTGGGCCCACTTGGTTCCCCTCCTCTCCCACGAATTGTATGTTTGCATACAGGACTGCCCCTGGAGTAGGGTCGTCCTCCATGTATTGTAACCACCGGTCTGTGTCCTGGCCCCATGGAGGATGGGAGGGCACGTGTAGTTGTGTTAACCTGTGGGACTCCCCGTGAGGCTGTGAGGCTTTGGGCTAATCAATGGTGTTTGACAGGGAGCGAGATGAATCCCCACACAGTGCCTGGGAGCACATCTGGCAGACATGGTCTGGGCTCTCAGATCCCCATCACGTGGCATGTCTCCTGGACAGAACCAGGAGAGTGACTGGGGAGTGTACCATCCTTACAGCAAAACACAGGTGGCCCTAGAGCCGGCCCGAGCGCTTTCCCCCTTCCCCTCCCGCTAGCCCTCACACACAGTAGCCCAGGGACATGTGTAGCCGCAGTGGGGACTTCCCTCGGGGGGCCAGCCAAGGCCCCGGGAGCAGGTGAGGGACTCAGTGGGGGCCACGTTCACAGGGCTGTGACGCTGCGGTTTACCCAGGAGCAGCTGGCTGTTCCTCACAGACTGGCATGGGAGAGTGTGCCGTTCTGTGTGCTGCACCCTTGCGGAGGTGTGGACTCTGGCCTGAGCCCCTGGGGCCCTGGCTGGTTCCAGCAGGCATCCACCCTTTCCCCCTGGTCCTGCCGGATGTGTGTGAGCAGCACAGTCCCAGGTGTGCCCTGCAGCTGCCTGCCATGGCCACATGCTGCTCAGTCACCAGGCTGCACGTGGTTCCACGTGCTGCATACTGCCTAATGCTACACAACGTGCAGCTCATGTGGCCTGAGTGACATGCTCTCCTCCTCCCCCCTCCAGGCGCCTGGCTCCCCCCCGCCCCTGTGAGTACAAAGTGCAACACTCACTAGTGGATCCTTCCCCAGCCTCCAAGAATGTCGGGGTTGCTGGAGGGGGCCTGCAGAGTGACGGTGCTGGCCTCGTCCTCTGATCCGCTGGTGGTGTCTCCTTCCCCCGCCTCGCTGGTCCTGGTGATGGGGTGGGAGGCGTAAGCTGGTGTCCACAGGGACAGCCGGTTCCTGCGGTGCTGGCTGGCCCAGGATGTGGTGGAGCCGTTGGTAGTGGGGGCAGGTGTCGGCTCCTGCCCCCTGGCCCTCACTAGCCCGGACATAGCTTTTGCACAAAATCTTGCAGTCTAGATGCACCCTTAGTGTATGTGGGATGTTTCAAAAGTGCCTGCCACAAGGACAAAGTGGTTGGGGTTCAGTGTCATGGATTTTGTGTGTTTCCAGATTATGGCACCTACAAGTCTGAATCCTGGTGTGATATTTTAAGGTTATTCTCCTATTATGGTCATTTGTTTTATTGAACAAGAATGAGAATTTGACCTATTAACAACACCCCACATCATTCCTGAGAGGAACAGAGTATTAGACTGTGTCAAAGCAGCTAGGATAAAGTCCAGCTTCTGCTGTCCCCACCAGGTCCAGAAGGACCTGTCCCCCTTTGGGAAAGCCAGAAGGAGCTGTCAAGGGCCAGACTTTAGAAATACCCAGACTCTCAGGGCTTCTTCCCCAAAGCTGCCCACAACAGCTAGAGGCAAAGTAATGACTGAATTATAGCCATTTGTTCCAGGAACACAGTTACCCCAGGACATTGAGACTAGAAGGACCACTGCTGGGATGGACAGTCTCCCGATGTTATCCTGTTCTTGAAAATTTGTAACAACATTTGAATCTCCCTGCTGATTTGCTTTATTGCCATTGGCTGCTGCTCACTTTCACCCTTTCCTGCATCTGTAAATCTTCAGTGACCTTCCTTCTCTGTCTTTTAGAAAGGCCTCCAATCTTGATTTAAGGACTCCAAGTGAAAGAGACTCTACTGTCTAATTTGTTTAATCATTCTTATCTATGTACTCATACTATACTGAAAACTTGAATTCAGCCACATCCCAGCCTATTTAGTCACCTACATTCATTTCTTGCTATTCTTAAATGGCCTTTGCAGAGTCTGACAACTAGCAAGAATCTTTCCTCTCTTTTGACCCTTAATATTAGAAAGGTACTGTGCTCTGAATACTATTCATATTAATAGGATACCATTGTACTAAGTAGGATAAAACTCCAATACATTTTCTTTTCTAATTCAGATGAATGTTATGCTCTACTGATCTGGATTATCTGACCCAGGTCTAGAAAATCAAGCAAATAACAGTACACAGTGTTAGGCCCTAGAAAATTAGGCTTAGTGCAGTAATGCTAAAGCAGATGTAACAAAGGTTTCTGGGTAGTCCCTGGAAAGAACTGGAGACAGGTTCAAGCAGAGATGCACCCTACACGCTTGCTCAAGTTGCAAAATGAGATAAGTAAGAAGCTGCATTTTTGTACCTGCTGTGATGAGGAACAGTTTGTTTTGAGAACTGATAAGAAGACTCCCTGTTTCTGCTCTCCCCATTTGTTCTAAACTCCCTGTTTATGTTCTCCTTTGGCCATAACAAACTGTCTCCTTATTGCCCAGTACCTGTCTTTTGGGCTGATAAGAAATTGCTGATGCATTATGAATTGCTTAAGGCCATGATGTATAGTTGGCCAGGTATGCATGGGTATTAGAGGTTTCTAATTGATAAAGGGGGGTTGGCTGCTTGGGCGAATAGTCTATGACGCGACGGAACTGTCTATATAAGCCTACCTGTAAATGAAATCGGGGCTGGTTCTCTTTGGAGACGGGCCGCTCTCTATTCTTGTGTGCACCATTCAATAAAGAGCTTCTGATTGGATCTTGCTGGTGTTGCCTGTCTCTTTGCGGTCAGACAACGAACAGAGGCCGTCCGGGTTCGTTGACCACCTGCGGAGAGAGACACAGCAAAGCGCCAATCAGTGGGGCGCCCGGGTGGCTGGGAGCGTTCATGGCCTGGCAGTGCCCCGCGCCCCACTCCCGGTAGCAACCCCCCTGGCGGCGTGTAGTACGGCCGGGACAGCCCGACCCCTCCGGTGAGGGGCGCTTTCGCCTCCTCCCGCCCCCCCCTTTGTCCCTGGGGCGGCCCATTCCCTCCTCGCAGCCCCCCTCCCCCTCGGCTCGGTGGCCGACGAGTGCCATACCTGCATGAGCACCACTCCGACGGTGGATCTCCCCACGCCGAACTGGTACCTGACGGATCGGTAGCTGTCCGGCGTGGAGAGCTTCCAGAGGGCGATGGCCACCCGCTTCTGGAGGGGGATGGCGGGCCTCATGCGAGTGTCCCTTCTGCACAGCGCAGGGGCGAGCCACTCGCAGAGCTCCAGGAAGGTGTCCCTCCTCATCCTGAAGTTCTGGGTCCACTGTTGGTCCTCCCAGCACTCCAGGACGATGCGGTCCCACCAGTCGGTGCTGGTGTCCAGACGCCAGACGCGGCGGGGCACGCAGGTGCCGGGGCGCCGCCACGGCTCCTCCACGGCCCCCAGGGCGGCCAGGCGGAGAGGCAGGGGGCTGACGTTCACCAGGTGGTGCCAGGCAGCCTCGAGCCATTGCTGGCAGGCTTGCAGCAGCAAGTCCAGAAAGTGCATCAGAAGGTGCAGGGTGAGCTGTGGCTCCATGTTGCCACCTGCGGCGGCCCCCTCGAAGGGAAGCACCGACACAGACGGGCACAGAGACCAACGCTTTGCTGTCCCTCGGCGAGGTTGGCAAGGAATCAGGAAAAGCTGAGAACCGGCTGTCCGGGGGGGTCCCTTTAAGCTCGAGCCTCAGATAGCCTCAGACAGCAGCCACACAAAGCAACTACTGACCTGATGCCCTGCCAGAACCGGTTTCAGCTGCCCTTAAATGCCCCCCTGCGTCCAATCAGTGTGGACGCGCTAGTTCGAATTAGCAAAACGCTAATTCGAACTAGTTTTTAGTTCTAGACACGTTAGTTCGAATTAGCTTAGTTCGAATTAACTAATTCGAACTAAGTTTGTTCGAATTAGCGCTGTAGTGTAGACGTACCCAGAATGTTTTAAGAAATGCCACCCAGAAACTTTTGTAACTTTTTGTAACTACAACTCTTGTACATGTAAAATTATTATTATACAAAATACTGTATGTGAAACATTAATTATGGAATGTATGTAAGAGAGAGAGAGAGTGCTTGGACAATGAATGAATGGTTGGAGTGGTGCCAGCCTGAGAATGCAGCATCAAAAGGCTGAAGAAGGCGTCAAGTGCCAGTGCAACCAAAAGGGGTCAAGTGGAGAAAAACTGGAGACTGGAGGTCTACCCTATGAGATCACTGACAAGCACCTGGCAGCCACCCTGAAGACATCAGCATGATGCAGAAATTCCCATAGACTGGCATAGGAAGAAATTCCTATAAAGATTGGACCAAAAGACTATGGAGTCAGAGTCCAAGGTTCTACTGCCAGCCCACCAGGGGCTTCAGATGTGCATCTGATCAGGACTTCGCTCCCCACTACCATCACTTGTATACAGAATACCTGGCCAGTATTCTGTCACAAGCAACTTCCAGGCTGGTAACTATAACAAATACACAGAACCTGAATGAATGGATGAATGATTGAATGAATGTGTGTGTGTGTGTGTGTGTATAAGGGTTAAGTAGTGATAGGAATAAGTAGCTAAACAACGTTGTTTGCTTCTATCTTTTCTTTATTCTTTATTATTATCTTTACAATAAATGTGGCTTTTTGCCTTATCCTCCTCATAAGATCCTGCTTGCTTTTATTGGTACAACAACTGCATTGTTTTTCCGGTATAATGGCCATTATTGTGGAAAAACAATACTAGTGTCCACACTCTAATTGCGTTACTTCAACACAGGGGCAGATGACTGTTTTGCGGGGCCCCGGGCAGCGTAACTCCGCGGGGCCCCCCCTTTGCCACGGCGCATGCACCGTGACGCCATGCAAATGCGCGGTGGCGCCACGGCACATGCGCGGGGCCTTTTTAAGCGCGGGGCCCGGGGCGGCCGCCCCATTCGCCCTGCCCTATATCCGCCCCTGCTTCAACAGACAGTTGAAATAACCGAATTTTCCAACGACAGTAAACCTCACTACATGAGGAATAAGCCATTTCCAAAAAAGCTTTTTCGGAAGAGGGTGTATGTAGACACTCCACTGTTACTATGTAGCTCCTCACCAAGGCCATTCTAAAGTTTATTCCTTCCCTGTGACTCCTGTGGCTCTAAGTTGAGATAGCGCGTCCACATTAGGGGATCCTGCCTTGAACTAATTTTGAAGCTTACCTGTAATGTGGATGCTCTATTTTGAAATAAGCTTTTCCTGTAGACATCTTCTGGAAAAGCTTATTCCAAAAGAAGCTTGCAGTATAGATGTACCCTTAGACCCATCACAGAGCATTTGAGCAGAGACTGGGGTCAAGCTGTGAAATTTAGGTCCAGATTAGCTCCAGATCCAGATTTCAAATTCAGGTTTGTTCAGATTTAGGTATTAAATTCGGGCCATTATGGAAAATTTAATTCTAGATGTGGGTTTAGATTTGAACAGATCCATAACCCAAAAGTAACCAGCTCCCAGTTTTGGCATGGGTCCATTTGTGAAGTTCTTAAAAATTGAAAAAAAAAACCCCAAACCCTTGAAACTTGTGTTAAAAGGCATTGTTAGTCTTACAGCCAAATGTTGCGAATGAAAGGGAACATCATATTGGGCCTAATTTTTAGGGATGCTGAGAACCTGCAGCTCCTGAAATTTTGAGTGCTCAGCAATTGTGGAAATCAGATCCATTATGTTTGTATGTATTATATAAGGTTTAGCTTCAATGTCAAATCCAAAATAATTGAAATGTTCCCCTGCTTCACCTTAATTAGCCCTTTCATTATTTTGAAAATGGTAGAACAGTTTTCACATTAAGATACTTAATTTAATTGACATTATTGCCACTGCTGTGTAATGAAAGAAAATCAACTCGTCACAATTGAATATATACAGAATTTACCTAGAGGTTTTTTTGTTTGTTTGTTTGTTTTTATTGAAAAATGGCTTTTTGATTCTCTCAGCATCAAGATTTGACTGACAGAAAGTGAACTATTTATAACATAGGACTTTGGGGTGGAAGATGGTTTCAGGTAATACTAAAGCATGCTCTGATTTAAACAAAAACAAATTTTGCTGATACTTATTTTCATATGGTGGTCACGTGTTATAAATCCAAATAAATAACAAGATCTTACATTTGGCCTCTCAAATTGGCATCGTGGAAGTTAAAAATTAAATATGTATTTAGGTATCTAAACAGGGGTATGTCTACACTACCACCCTAGTTCGAACTAGGGTGGTAATGTAGTCAACTGGAGTTGCAAATGAAGCCTGGGATTTGAATTTCCCGGGCTTCATTTGCATGTTGCCGGGCGCCGCCATTTTTAAATGTCCGCTAGTTCGGACTCTGTGCCCCGCGGCTACACGCGGCATGAACTAGGTAGTTCGGACTAGGCTTCCTATTCCGAACTACTGTTACTCCTCATTCCACTTATGCTCTTGGACACCCAAGTTTTTAAACACTGATGGTTGTTTTTAAATTTACTGACTAAAATAAAGTCAGTAAACCACTGAAGTCCAAAACCATTTATGCGTAAGTTAACAAGTCAACATGTAAGTTAACATGTTTGCAGGATCAAGTCCCAAGTTTAGAAATTGAATTCAGATTTTGTAGTTTGATTTATTTTTATGAATATAGTAGTTTCTGTCTCTCTATCAAATTATTAGATATTCATCGTAATCTGATAAAATTACATATATTTCACATGGGATAATTTGTTGTACATTGCTAAACAGGTATTTCATTGTTTTGAAAGTAAGTAGATGACACAAAAAAAATCCTGCAAGCTGGTAATGCATTTTATAAATATTGTAAGGGGGAAATGATTAATCTTCCTTAAAAGGGAAAGTAAAAAAGCAATGTTTAAAAGTATTCATTTGCAAATCACAGGTACTTTATATGCACTCATAGTAGCTGCATTTATATCAAATAATTCCTAGGTTCTTATTCATAGTATGATTAACTAGGTTCTTATTCATAGCATGATTAACTAAGTCTTAGTATTCAAATGTCACTTAAGTACATTTACACACAGTTGTCAAATCATGACTATATATAATCACAATAATGTTTAAAATACAAAGAATTCTACAAAACATATTTAGGAATAATCAAACAGCCAGAACATTTGAACAAAGTTGATCAAACTTAAGAAAGATTACAGTAATTTCTTTAAAAACAGCCCTCATGTTTTGGCTAGGTTAATAAATAGACCAAGAATAATCAAACCTAGACAAATATACATTCTAAGAACTTAGATGAAAACAGCAAGAAATACTAGTAAAATACAGTAACAGAATATGTAAGAAACCAAAATATCACAGGAGTCTTTCATCAAGAAAGTGATGGGATATGTGAAAGAAAGGGGATATGTAATGTGGAAACTGAATACAGTAAAACTCCATTGGTCCGGCATCCAATGCTCTGGGCACTCCTGATGGTCTGGCACCATCGGGAACCCGGAAATGCTCCGGGCAGCCGGACAATTGGAGCTGCTCTGCGCCCGGCTTCCCCAATTCAGCCGCTGCTGAAACTGACCAGCAGCTGAATCATGGAAACCGGGGGCAGAGCAGCTGGGGAGCTGCCGGGTTGGTCCCGTAGCGCTGCCCTTCGGGGCTACAGGACCAACCTGGCAGCACCCCAGCTGCTCTTGGGGACGCCTGGAGCAGAGTAGCTGGGGTGCTGCCGAGTTGGTCTCGCAGCACCGAGGGGCAGCGCTACCGGACCAACCCGGTAGCACCCCAGCTGCTCTGCCGCAGGCATCCCCGATTCAGCTGCTACTGAAACTGACCAGCAGCGGCTGAAGCACTGGCATCGCCCCCACCCCACCCCACCCTAGACCCCTTATAGCCCCCCCTTCCGATAATCCGGCATATCTGATAATCCGGCACCCCCTGGGTCCTAAAGGTGCCAAATTATTGGAAGTTTACTGTATTTGGAGGGGAAAAAAGAGAGTGATCCTAGTGTCAAAGCAGTGAGATGAATCCAGACAATGATTTGCTGATTCACTGCCTACATGGCATAGTGATAAATACTGGCATTAATTACATTTGTTTGGTAGGTCCAGTGCTTAGACACAAGTATTACAAATAATTGTTAGCCTCACCTTTGCAAAAAATAGCCGTAGAGCCTAGACCTTATGAATCCAACTTAAATCAACAAATATCATCTGAATTTTAATCATTGTCAAGTATTCTCATCAAACTGCAAAATACAGACAAGGAAATAGTCACAAAAATATTTAGTGAATTTTTATTTTATTTTGTGTGAATAATATTTCAGTAAACAAATAAATCCTGAAAAAAAGAATGTAAACAGCAGCTAGTTCTGCAAACAGCGAAATATATGAATTTGTTGAATGAATTGCCAAATGTGAAATATCCAGCTGGTTCTTATAGCAGGCATCTACCCATGATTCTGAGCATAATGAAAAATATCATCTCCAAATCTCTTTTTTTCGTAAGTACTAGATGAGTATTTATTAAAATTCTCATTTAAAAAAAATTAGTTGAATATGGTAAATTAAAAAAAAAAAGACAGACAATCTTCACCATACCCTTTGTATTCTGTAACAGGACCAGATAAAAAAACTACCATGATAAATTTTATATATAGACCAAATGAGATTTCTTTCATTTCCAAGTATGTGGTGGGTGCAGCAAATGAAACTGAATTAAGATCATGTGTCTGTTAGGAATGAAAAAATAGCTCATTTGGTCAACATATAAATTTAAATCATGACAGTTCTGGAAAATGCATTCACAAAAATGTGTATAAATCCCAGATAAGGTAACTTAGTACTCATATATCCAAAGTAATATATTACAAAAAGTGATAGATTACATTAAGGTTTTATTTTTAAGCAAATTGTGTTTCTCTTCAGGATTAGTGGACTATCTGGAATAATACTAGATTTTTGAAAAAAAGTAAGGTTAGGTGGAGCAAAGCAGAAGTATTAATGTGAGATTAAAAGGTTACATAGAGAATAATAGTTGAATCAGCATATGAAAAGAAGGACTAATTGAGCAGAAGAAAAGGTTAATAAAGCAATAACATTAATGGGATTAAAGGTTTTGACTACATAATGGCCTGCTACTGACAGGTAAATTCTAAACCTAAAATGAGACATCCACTCTCAAAGCAGCAACAGACACTAATCTTTTGATACGACTATTAGAGATTTTATGGGAGGGAGGAAGAAAGCAGGGAATATACAAAATCCAATTGACTCCCAACATAGCCACCATAGATCTGGCTAATAAACTTCAGTTTGATAACATTTGCCTATATAATGACTTTCAGGATTTATTCTTTAGTAAATATTTATTTACCTAATTACCTTAGATAAAGTATTATAATGAATCAGTAAACTTTTACTTCAACATAGATTAGCCTCTTAATTGTTTTTCTGACCTGCGCTATGTATTGAGATGGACACATTCATTGAGCAACCTACAGTGAGTCCTAGCTGATTTTCCGGAACCATCAGTATTTCAGAACCATCAGTATGCATGAATAGTTTAAATTGCTTCCTCCACTCTGCATTACTGCAGAACCTTTGAATTATAAACACCTCAGGAATAGAAGTGTTTGTAACTCTGAACAAAACATTATGCTTGTGCTTCCAAAAACTTAATGCAGGTAAACCATCAATGTTCCTATAATTTATCCCTGGGTTATTAAAATTAATTGGGCATGAATCTGATATGCAAGTTTGAGATCTGATAATCAGACTGTTTGAACTGCTTTTTAAAAACCCTTCCTTGGCAACCAGAAAAGCAAGTAAAAGACAGTGCTGATGTGCATTTCCCCCACCCGGTGGACTTCAGTCCCTTCCATTTTGCTCCAGTCCTTTTCCCTTCTTTCACAGATCTTTCAGGTTCTGCTCAGTGACCACTGTCCCATCAAGCTATTTTGAAGCTACATGCTTGGCCTACAAGCTTCAACCGAAATCTTTGTAGGGATCTTCTGCCTCCTTTATCCTTAGGGAGCTTTTGTTTTTATTTTTTTATTTGATCTTTTTCCTCAGGAATTTATCAGTATTTATTACCTACAGCAACTAAAACTGGTGAAAATTGGTTCAAAACTCTTAATATTTTAACTTAATAAATATTGAGGTTTATTTTGTTGAGTAGAAGGACAGGGATAAAGTATTTTGCAGATTAGTGGTTTGGAGAGAATTCAGTAAGGCTGCTACAGAACTAAGCCAGAACTCAAAACACAGTACCATCTCTGGGTATGTCTACGCTATGGGATAAAGTCAAATTAAGATACATAACTTCAGCTACGTTAATTGCGTAGCTGAAGTCGAAGTACCTTAACTCAACTTTTGGCACTGCCTACTCTCCAGGACGTTGAAAGGAAAACACTCACCCTTTGACTTCCTTTACTCCTCATGAATGCAGGGTTACCAGCATCGACCAGAGTGCCCCTCTCACTTTGAATTAGAGTGTCTTCACTAGACGCACTAATTCGAACCAGGGAAGATTGACAGCAGCAGCTTTGATCTTCTCTGTAGTGTAGACATACCCTCTGATTTTAAGAAAACAATATATCACTTTTTCATTTAAATAAATAGTTTATTGTTTTAGATTTAGAACCATTAGCCTCTAAATATTTACATTTAATAACCGGGCCACACCATTTGCAATGCATATGCTCAACACAATGCTTTTCTTCTGTTTTGAATTTTTTTTTTAATTTTCAAATAGTTTCTTGCATTTTGGAACAATTTCTAACACAGATTTTTGTTTTCTTTCCATTCCATTTCTTTCTTTAAACTGTAATCAGCGAACAGCTTGAAATGTGTATGTGATGGGCGTACATTTGATCAGCGTGTTCAGATGCTCACGTATGCCAGGACTTTTGTTTTGTGTATCTTTCAGACTCACGCATAGTACAGGTTGCTCCTCCCTGGTCTGGTACAGTTAGGACCTGACTGGCCCCAAATGACAGAATTTACTGGACCTGGGAAGGTGTTTCCTTCCCCATCCAGACTCCTCCCCACTCCGCTGCCACCGGCCCGGGCCCGCACTATTGCCTGCAGCCAGATTTCCCCAGCCCTGCACTGCTGCAGGCAGCCAGGCTTCTCTTGCCCCCTGACCCTGTACTGCCCGTTGGCTGTTGGGGTTCTCCATTTCCAGGCTGCTGCGGGATGCTACAGGCACCCTTGTTTCTCTGGCCCCCAACCCCGCGCTGCCGCAGGCACCTAGAATTTCCCAGGTGCCAGAATTCCCCATCTGCCTGAATGACAGAATTTGCTGGACCAGGGGAGGTGTTCCCTGCCCCCTCTAGCCTCTTCCCCACTCTGCTGCTGCTGCTGCTGACCCTGACCTGCACTGTCGCATGCAACCAGATTTCCCCAGCCCTGCACTGCTGCTGGCTGTCAGGATTCTCTGGTCCTTGGCCCAGCACTACTGCTGTGAGGCTTCTCCAGTCCCACTGTCCCCAGCTCTGGCCGGACGGCTGGCCCTTCTGCCATTAGGCTCTAGGGCTCTCTGGTCTTGCTGGACTTTGGATGTTGCTGGACCAGAGAGTACTGGTTTTCAGAGGTGCAAACTACATTACTGTGGCAGGCAGCTTTGCATATACACACAGATTAATGTATTATCATATATATGATACAATGTATTGCATTTTTCTAATAAAACAATTTTTAAAAAATATTTCAATGATATGGAAATAGGAGCTTTTATAAACCCAGAAAGGTGGTGGTTTTTTTATTAATTTTAAACTCAAAACAAAGGAGTTTACTTTTCCTGCACTAGGATAGCTTACAGTCCCTGCCTTGTATATGGCCTTAACAACACAACTGGTAAGGACACTATACTGCTGATCAATTGCAGGTGTCATCTGAAACACCATTACTGGCACCTCTCCATATTTTGGTTAATAATGTCAAGACAAAAGAGAACTTAAAGCAAGCTTTACTGTATTTATCACCTCAAAATGCCAGCAGAGAGAGGATATTTTATCTGCAGTAGCAGACTTTAATCACATGTAGCTTGTGCCATCCTGCTTTGAGAAATTGAAACTGAAAACAGTGTATTTATTTCTCCATCTGGGTCAAGAACTTAATACACTTCAGAAGATTTTGAGTGTAAATGACCATCTAAGAAAAAGGCATCATACTTCTTAAAGCTAGAACATTCATTTTCAAACTCAATAACATTAGACAGCATCAGCAAACAAAGCAAGACCGAGGGTCTTCTCCAACCAAACTAATGAAAAATATTAACAAGTGAATACTGTAAAATTGCACAGTTGGATGCTGGTTTGAAAAATGGAAGCCTTTTTGTTGATTGTAATTCATTAACAGAGATGTGCAGATAAAAGTATTAGCATTTTGCAGAAGAATTGATGTTTCAGAATCAGATTCTATTCAGATTTAAAACTAAATACAAAATATTTGCATTTCCCTCTACAAGGAAATAGAATCCAACCATTGGCTTGTAGACTGCCCCAGAGTGACTTGCCTTAGAAGCCCTAGCACCTTCAATTTGGGGACAATCAGCCTGGTGGGCTGCCCTGGAGTATTAGATCTTATCCATCCTGGGAAACTGTGCTGCTTGGGAGATGTGAACTTGGAACCCAGGCTTATTCCCTAGGCAAAAATAAATCCAAGGTATGCCCACTTTCAATATTGCATGCTGTTCTGGAAGCCCCATCTAAAAAATGTATTTAGAATTAGAAAAGGTACAGAAATAGACAACAGCAATAATTAAGGGTAGGGAACAAGTTCCATGTGACAGATTAAAAAGACTGGGACATTTCAGCTTGAAAAGAGATGACTGAGTGGGGGAGAAGGAAAAGCTCTATAAAATCAAGAATGGCATGGAGAAGGAAATAAGGAAATGTTATGGACTCTTTCACATAACACAACTACTAGGAGGTCACCCGATGAAACCAATAGAGAGCAGAATTAAAACAAACACAAGAAAGTACTACTTCACACAATGCACAATCAAGGTGTGGAACTCATTGCCATGCTATGTTTTGAAGGCCAAAGGTGTAAATGAATTGAAAAAAGAATTGGAAAGTTCATGGAATATAAGTCCATCATTAAAGGTGGTTAGTCAAAATGGTAAGGGATCAAACCGCGCTCACAAAGTGTCCATTGCTTCTGAATACCACAAGCTGGGAGTAAATTCTAGGGGTTGGCTCACTTGATAATTGTCCTGTTCTATTAAACCATTCTGAAGCATCTGGCATTGGCCACTATCAGACAGGATAGTAGACAGAAAAACTATTGGTCTGAGCAACAGTGGCAATTATATTCTGCGATTTTAGGAACTCTTAGCCCTGGTCTACACTAGGGTGTTATTTTGAAACAATTCTCCTTAGGCTGAATTTATAAGCAGAATGTCCACATTCCCAAGCCTGTTTTTTTCGAAATAACTAGCCACATATTTTGAAATCTGTACTCCTGCTTCTCTTGAGGAATAATGCTAATATCAGAATAGGGTTTTTTTTCAAAATGGTGTTAGTGTAGATGCTCCAGTTCTGTTACTTTAAAATAACTACTCCCCAGAGTAATGTGAACTAATTTCTCTCCAGTTCTTCCTGGGGCTCGAAGTCAAGGTAGTGCATCCACATTAATGGAGCCTATCTCGGACTAATTTTGAGGCTTCCCCTGTAGTGAGGACACTGTATTTCAATTTTGCAAAGTCAGGAGTTATTAAGTCCAATTTAGTAATTTCAGAATATTTCCTTATGTAGATATGCCCAATGGCTGCTCCTCTCCAGGCTGATTAGAAATCCAGGGTCTGCTGAGGAGAGGGGTACGTAAGCCCACAGATTGCAATTTAGTCAAAATCTATGGATATTTCAAGTTAGAGAAATCTGCATTGTCTGTTAGAAAAAAAAACAACATTATGTTGGAGATATTCCTATGAGAGCTAGTCATTAGTCTACTCCTGGTTCTGGTTGACCAGATTAAATAATAAAACACGATACAGTTGCTGGAATGAACATGGTTTTTACTGGAATTCCTGATCTTGTTTCACATGCAGTATTCTGCCTGCCCCTGATTTTAAAGATAACTGAACATAGCAACATTTACTTTTAAACTGTCTGCTAGCAGCTGTGTTTTGCTTTTGCTATATTCTCTGTTAGTGGGTTTCACTGCCTATCTGCTATAGCATTTCACCATAGAGATCAACATAAATAGCCATAGCATTAAATATAGTACACAGGAACCCAAATTAATCACATTATTATTGTGGGTGGGTTATTGTGTCTGAGTTGACCTCTTTCTCTCCTGACTGTGAAGTTCACAGTCCTTTTCAGAGTATTTCAGGGTCAATGTTAATGATAATTAAATGTTTTATTATTTTATAGATTTGGAGTCATCTATACTGTATTTCTTTTTTCTGCTCCATGTGTTCAGGTGCTTGCTATGACTATCCTTCTTAATTGCTAAATTTATAACTCTGGAAATAAAGATTTCATTGACAAGTTTATAAAATTTTGAAAACAGTAGAATTTAACATTAAGATAGTGCCATAGGAAATTTGAATCCATATAATATTCTTAGCCCATTGGTTGAATGGTTGAATCCATATAATATTCTTAGCCCATAGATTTTTTTTAGCTTATCACAGCTGTACATGCCACACAACACTGTGAAACCTCATGATCTGTAGATGTCAATAATATCTTGTTTTTTAAATCTTTCAGCTGGAGCCTGATTCAATACTTAATGAATTCAATGAAAGTCTTTCAGCTGACTTCAGTGAACAATGGATTGGGCTCCTCACAAACCATCAGTGTAACTGCCTCTCTCTGTGTCAGAGGTGTTGAGTTTGGTCAGACCAGCAGGAGAGTGGCCAACTTGTGGAAAGGTAAGGAAAGAGTTTGGCGTTAGTCTTCTCTTTGTACTTCAAAGTGCTTTTGGGAGGGTGCATGGGGAAGGGGCCTCTCTGCTTCTCATTGGCTAGCTATGCAAGGGGATATTAGAGAAGGTGATTGTCTTCCACAACTCTCTCCCTTTAATTTAAAGCCTCTACAGGTCGTGTGGGCTATCTTCTCACTGTTGCCTTACCTGTATTCCCTATCTGTGGTTGAGATACATACTGAGCTTTTTTCTTCAAGGTGCTATGGGTTTGACCAAATACCTGGTTTGTGTTTTGGTCATGAAACCAAATTGGTAGAGCCAGAAATTGTTGTTTTGCCTTCTAAACAGTATTGTGGAGGCATCAATCAGGCTACAATGAGTAATAATAGGAACTATATTGTTAGGAACTAATATAGGACTAGTACATCTACTGCAACTTGTACTTGGTGTTTAGTGTGGCTAATGGATACAAGGGCCAGCTCTCAGAGGTACATGTGATCCAGAATCTGAAGAATCCCCCATTTCATTCTATCTACTGCTTCGAGAGAAGGCAGAACCATTCAGATGTGAGCTGAGTCTTAGGGATTAGAGAGAAAAGGTGGGTGATGTAATATATATTACATTGGACCATCCTCTGTTAGGCTTGACTCTCCACTACCTCTTAAGTGACTGGTTATGGTGGGAGCCCTGTAACTTTGCACTGGACCCAATTAAATGCCTGGTGCGTGACCGGAGGTGGACTGATGGCACTACTCCCCATTGTTGAGTTATTAAAGTTATGGCCTACCACTTAAATCTATTCCTGCATCTGTCTTTCATCCACATACATGTGTCCTTATCAGTGAATTGAAATGAAATTTGTTGGTTTTATACAATGTGGCTGAGCACACATTTATTTAACATACCCCTAGATGGTGAGATGAGGTCATTAGCAGTTATTGGGGATTTCATTTGATTCCCTCATTCTATTTCATTATTGCAATTGAAACAGGTGTAATTGACAAGAATTGTGAACCAGGAACAACAACTCTTCAACTGGCAATGAGGATATGGAAAGATACAAAAACACACACTCAATAAAATGCAGGAAAATCACAAGTGACTTTTTTTTTTCTTTTCCACTTTAAAGGTGTAAAGCCTGTGAAATCCCTGTCATTGTTAGTTCTGGCTTAAATTAAATGTTTAAAAAAATGAGCTTTTAATTTGGCTTAACCTTGATTAATTGTCTGAGTCTGGCTACTGTACCTAAAGAAAACAAATCTTAGGGTATGTCTCACTTGCTCCCTATTCCGAACTAGGGATGCAAAGTAGGAATAAGAGATCCTCCGGAAAAGGGCTTATTTTCTGGAGAATCACATCTAGACTGGTGCTTTTCTCCGGCTTATCTCCAAGCCGGAAAAAAGCGGCATCCATGTTAATGCAAATACCACGGGGGATATTTAAATCCCCCGCGGAGTTTGCTATTCCGATGTGCTACATTAGCATCCCTTTTCCAGAAGGGATGCCAGTGTAGACACAGCCTTTAAGTCTGCCTCAATATGACTGAAGCTACATTTTTAAAGTGAGCTGCTTAGTGTAATTTGTCACACCAATTTTTCCTTTGAACTGTTTAAATCTCCAGATAGCAACACTATCTCACAGTATAGCTTATTCTTCATACTGCAAACTGGGGAGCTCTTCTCTTTCATTTTCTAGCAGCTAGCTCAGTTAGTCAGATGCAAACTTATTATTCCTGTTTCCCATCAAGTTATTTGCTCAAAGAAAGCCTTTCCCAGTAAGGTTAATTTTGAAATATATGGGCCAAGTTACACTTTAATTTATTCTGCATGTAGGCTTGTGTAATTCAGTTAATACCAGCAGGACACTGCTTGGGGTGAAGAATTTGCCCTACTATATTTATTTGTCATGTGATGTACATGATTTCCTGTTCTATGCCAGTTCTCTCATAGACAAATTCATGCTTTATTCTTATTGTCCTTTGCAGTGATGTCACAATGGTGAATTAGTGGCATAACTATTATTTCCAAAGTGGTTATGGCTGTATGGCAGGACCAAGCAGAAGATAAAAAGGAGAACGCATTACTGATTATATTTATTATTCGCTTTGTACTGACTGTGTTTTCCTTGTACAGGCCTATAAGGAGACTTGTGATCACAATATTTATACCAAGAGCAGAGAGAAATCTAGTAACCTGGCACTTTTGTACAAATACTGTAGTCTCTCTCTTCTCTGAATAGGCCACAGTACAAAAACCTTGGGAATGTTGCCCCTGTTCTTCAGTTGATACCCATGAATGCTCCTGTTTCCATCCTTTTAGGTTGTAGTGTGATTCTTATTAAATACTATCCTCTGGTATTTTTCCTATGCTGTATCCAGTCTGGGTTTGGGACCCTGCCATTACTTCTGTGTTCCCTTCCTTTCCCCATTAATCACGCTTCACACTGTGGGTGTTTGCTCAATAACATCCTCCTTTGTAAGAGGTCTAGTTTATTAAAGTGAAGTTCAAAACATCACAAATTTTCCATCTATCCTTTAGTGCAGCATTGTAACTGTGTTCCTGCAGAGGCTTTTCTCCTAGCTAGCTTTACTCCCTGCAGCCTTCTCTCCCAGACCTTCTGACAAGAGGGCAACCTGCACCCATCAGGACATTTTGCTGATATTGATCATTCATAGGCATGGCTCCCCCTTCTCTCCTGACAGTTGCCAATGGCTGGGAACAGCAAACCACATCCACTGGGTTCTCTGAGGTCTACTGTCTTTAGACTCAGTGTCAGAGGAGTAGTTGTGTTTATTCTGTAACTTTAACACAGAGTAGTCCTGTAGCACCTTAGGGTATGTCTACACTAGCCCCCAGTTTGAACTAGGGAGGCTAATGTAGGCATTCAAAGTTGCAAATGAAGCCCGGGATTGAAATATCCTGGGCTTTATTTGCATGTTCCCGTCCGGTTGCCATTTTTTGATATTTACAAGTCTGGACCAACTGCCTGCGGCTACATGCGGCAGGGACCCGGTAGTTCGAATTAAAGCCCTAGTTCGAACTACTTGTTAAACCACATTCCAGGAGGAATAACAGGTAGTTCGAACTAGGGCTTTAATTTGAACTACCAGGTCCCTACCGCGTGTAGACACGGGCACTTAGTCCGGATTTGTAAATTTCAAAAATGGCAACCGGACGGGAACATGCAAATAAAGCCTAGGATATTTAAATCCCGGGGTTCATTTGCAACTTCAAATGCCTACATTAGCCTCTCTAGTTCGAACAAGGGGACTAGGGTAGACATACCCTTAGAGACTAACAAATATATATAGTATCATGAGCTTTCATGGGTAAAACCCACTTCATCAGATGAGCATACAAAAGCTCATGATACTCTATATATTTTTGTTAATCTCTAAAGGGGCTTCTACACCTCAGTGCTTAACTCGAATTGAGCTACGTCAATTGCGTATCTTAATTTGAAATAGGAAGCATCTACACAGCACTTAATTTGAAATAGCACTCTTCCTCCAACTTCCCTTATTCCTCGTACAATGAGGGTTACAGGAGTTAGAGTAAGAAGTCATCCAGCTAGACAATATTTTGACAGTATTTTGAAATAACTGCCCGCTGTGTAGACACGGACTGTTATTGCGGAATAGCTTTAGTTATTTTGAAATGGTGTTGCAGTGTAGACCTACCCTAAGATGCCATAGGACTACTCAATGTTCTTAGACCAGTGTTTCTCAAAGTGGTCTCTGAAACCACTTGAGAAACGGGTTAACTCACCACTTCAGTTTGTTTATTTACCAGCAGTGTTCCCTCTAAGCTGCATGGCAGCACAGCTTCATGGGTGATTAAGCAGCCCCACCCAGTCAGAAGCTCAAGGCTCCCTACATGGAGGAACTGACTGAGGGTATGTCTACAATACAAAGTTAATTCGAACTAACAGACGTTAGTTCAAATTAACTTTGATAGGCACTACACTAGCGCTCTGCTAGTTCGAACTTAATTCGAACTAGCGGAGTGCTTAATTCGAACTAGGTAAACTTCATTCTACAAGGACTAACACCTAGTTCGAATTAGCTAGTTCGAATTAAGGGCTGTGTAGCCACTTAATTCGAACTAGTGGGAGGCTAACCCTTCCCAGCTTGCCCTGGTGGCCACTCTGGCCAGCACCAGGGAAACTTGTCTGCCCCCCTCCCGGCCCCAGAGCCCTTAAAGGGGCACGGGCTGGCTACACAGTTTGTGACAGTTGCAAGCCTGCCAGCACCCAGCCAGCAGACCCTGCACCTGGCACGCTATGAACCAACCACCTGATGCCACCCAGCCCTCCCCCTCTTCCCGGGACCAGCCTGGTGGCTCCCAGGAGCCTGCTCGGGGCCGCAAGAGGCGGGCGCCCGCTTGGTCTAGTGCGGAGATCGTGGACCTCATCGAGGTTTGGGAGGAAGCCACCAATGTCCATGATCTCCACACTAGCCACAGGAACACAGCTGTCTATGGCCGCATGGCTGACAGCCTGGCCGCCAGAGGCCACCAGCGGACCCAGGAGCAGGTCCGCTGTAAAATGAAGGACCTGCGGCAGTCCTACTCCCGGGCCTGCCTGCCAGGGGCCGACCCAGAGGCCTGCCCCCACTTTCATGCCCTGGACTGCATCCTGGGGGCTTACGCTATCCATGCCCTGCGGGTGGTCATCGACCCTGGGGCAGAGGGACCCATCCTGGACACCGAGGAGGAGGAGCCGGAGGATGCCGCAAGCCAGGAGCCTGCTGGGAGCCTACCCAGGACTCCCGAGGAACCCCACAGACCACATCTCCTGTGTCATCCGAGGCCGGGGAGGCCTCCACCTGTGAGTACCATCATGATCCCCTTATGTGTATGGAGGGGTGGGGGGGAAGAGGGAGCCCAGGGACCATGCGTCTGGGCCTTGCCCACCATGGAGCAGCAGCTGGGTGTCATGCAGGGGCCTTGGCCTTGCAGAGGGGGGCTGGGTTTCACCCACCTTGTCCCCAGGGAGAACTGACCGCTGCTCTTGTTTCACCACAGCTGCAGCACCTGGGACTGCAGGGCACACCACCACGCCTGCAACAGCCACCCGCACCCAGGCCAGCAGGTGTGCCAGGAATGAGGAGGACTAGCAGCGGCGGCACCTCCGGTTCATGGAGCAGCTGCTCTGCAACCAGGAGCACTGGGTCCAGGAGGACCTTCGGCTGCGCCAGCGGAGTGTGGATGCGCTGGAGGAGCAGGGCCGTGGCCTCAGAGACCACTTCCAGACCCTGGTGGACCAGTTCCTGCCTCATCCTGCTCCGGCTCCTGCGGCTGCCCCAGCTCTCGCTCCTCCTCCCACCCCTACTGCCCCTGCTCCCTCTCCCGCTTCCTCCACACCCCCATCCCTCCTGCCCCACCCTCCACACCCGCTCCCCCCCCCCAGGTCCCCGCACCCGCAGTGCTGTGTGACGGGAGAGCCAGCCGGACCCCCAAGCCTGAGCTTTCCCTTCCCTTCCTCCCCTTCCACCCCCTTCCAGCTCCCTCCTCCCAGGTTTCCCTCCGCTCTCCCACCCTCACTCCTCCCTCCCCCCCACCCCAGTTATGTAAAATAAAGAGGCTTTTTTTGCCAAAACAGGTGTCTTTATTTGACAGTAGGTAGGGAGGGGAAAGGGGAAGGGGGTAGGGTGGAAGAAGGCCCCAGTGGGGCATGCAAGGGAGAGGTCAGTCCTCCTCCTCCACTAGGAAGCTCTACCGCAGGGCTTCCCGGATCTGGACGGCCCCCCCGCTGGTCTTCCCGGATGGCGGCGGTGCGGGGCTGAGCGTACTGGCCAGCCATGCGGTTAGCCTCAGCCATCCAGGCTGGCAGGAAAGCCTCCCCGTTCCTCTCACACAAATTGTGCAGCACACAACATGCTGCCACCACGGGAGGGATGTTGTGCTTGGCGAGGTTGAGGCAGGTGAGGAGGCACCTAAATCGGGCTTTCAGTCGCCCAAAGGCCCCCTCAATGATGATGCGGGCCCTGGTCAGCCTGGCATTGAAGGCCTGGCGGGAGGGGTTGAGGTGCCTCGTGTAGGGCTTCATGAGCCAGAGCTGTAGGGGATAGGCCGCATCCCCCACCAGGCACATGGGCATTTCCATGTCCCTGACCCTGATGTGGCGGTCGGGGAAGAAGGTCCTGGCGTGCAGCCTCTGGCACATGGAGGAGTTCCAGTACACCCTGGCATCGTGTGCCTTGCCGGACCAGCCCACGTTAATGTCCATGAACTGTCCCCGGTGATCACACATGGCCTGCAGGAGGATGGAGAAGTACCCCTTGCGGCTCACATTCTGGGAGGCCTGGTGTTCCGGGGCACGGATGGGGATGTGCATCCCTTCGATGGCCCCCCCGCAGTTGGGGAAGCTGAGGGCGCCGAACCCCCGGATGACGGCGTCCGGGTTGGCGAGGCAGACCACCCTGAGGAGCAGCACCTGGTTGATGGCCTTGACCACCTGCGGAGAGACACAGCAAAGCGCGAATCACTGGGGCACCTAGGTGGCTGGGAGTGCTCGTGCCCTGGCAGTGCCCCGTGCCCCACTCCCAGGAGCAACCCCCCCGGGCGGCATCTAGTACGGCTGGGAGAGACCGGCCCCTCAGGTGCGGGGCACTTTTGCCTCCTCCCCCCATCACCCTGTTTTCCCTGGGGCGGCCCATCCCCTCCTTGCAGCCCCCCTCGCCTCCGACCCAGTGGCCGGCGAGTGCCCTACCTGCATGAGCACCGCTCCGACGGTGGATCTCCCCACGCCGAACTGGTTCCCGACGGATCGATAGCTGTCCGGCGTGGAGAGCTTCCAGAGGGTGATGGCCACACACTTCTGGAGGGGGATGGCGGGCCTCATGCAAGTGTCCCTTCTGCGCAGAGCAGGGGCGAGCCACTCGCAGAGCTCCAGGAAGGTGTCCCTCTTCATCCTGAAGTTCTGGGTCCCTTGTTGGTCTCCCCAGCACTCCAGGACGATGCAGTCCCACCAGTTGCTGCTGGTGTCCAGATGCCAGATGCGGCAGGGCATGCCGGCACCCGGGCGCCGCCGCAGCTGTGCCATGGCCTCCAGGGTGGCCAGGCGGAGAGACAGGGGGCTGACGTGCACCAGGTGGAACCAGGCAGCCTCCAGCCGTTGCTGTCAGGCTTGCAGCAGCAAGTCCATAAACTGCACCAGAAAGTGCAAGGCGAGCTCTGGCTCCATGTTGCCACCTGCGGCGGCGGCCCCGAAGGGAAGCACTGACACAGACGGGCACAGAGAAAAACGCTTTGCTGTCCCTCAGCGAGGTAGGCAAGCAAGTGGAAAAGCTGAGAACTGGCTGTCCAGGAGGGTCCCTTTAAGCACAAGCATCAGACAGCAGCCACACAAAGCAACTACTGACCTGATGCCCTGCCAGAACCGGTTTCAGCCGCCCTTAAATGCGCCCCTGCGTCCAATCAGTGTGGACGCGCTAGTTCAAATTAGCAAAACGCTAATTCAAACTAGTTTTTAAGTCGAGATGCGCTAGTTTGAATTAGCTTAGTTCGAATTAACTAATTCGAACTAAGTTAGTTCGAATTAGCGCTGTAGTGTAGACATACCCGGACTGTGTGGGACTGATTAATCACCTGTGAAGCTGTGCTGACATGCAGCTTAGAGGCAACACTGCTTACCGGTGGGCTGCGAGCATAGAACCTCATGGCTCCTATTGCCGTTTGCAGCCAAGGGTAGCCTTAGGAAGTTGAATGGGCCAAGCCACTGCTTCACATGGCTTTCCTTGGCTGCAAATGGTGAAATGGAGCCAATGGGAGCTGCAAAGCTCCATGGCCATAGCACTGGTAAATAAACACGTTGGAGTGGCCATTTAACAAGTTTCACAAAGTGGTTTCACAGACCATTTTAAGACCCTGAGTCTAAGACAGTTTATGTCTATACTTCAGAGTTTTTTTTTTCAGAAAAATGGCCATTTTCCCTCCAAAAAACTTCACTTACATCCACACTGCAATCATGTTCTTTAAAACAACAGAGGGGGTTTTCTGACATTGGTAAACCTCTTTCTATAAGGAAGAAGCTTTTTTCTGAAAGAGCTCTTTTGGAAAAAGGCACATGCGGACGGGGAAGAGGGAGTTCTTTTGAAAGAAGAGGAAAGAGGAAAAAGCACAGGTGCCCTGGTGTCCACTCTGTCCATAGTAATCACATCTTAAATGCGAGATAGTGTCCATTCAGTGTGGACGCTATCTTTCGAAAAAGCAGATGCTTTTTTGATGAGCTTTTGCTGTGTAGATGCTCTCTTTTGGAATTTTTTTTTTGAAGATCTCTTCTGGAAAAGCTTCATCTGAAAGAAGCTTGCTGTCTAGACATAGCCTCAGTGTTTGAAATATTATTAAAAAATCAGGGGAGGGTCTATCCTAATCTGGGAGCAGGAGCTTTGATAAAACAGTGTTTTGAGTACTCTCCTCAGACCCAGTTTGAGTTTTAATTTAAAAAATTATGCCGTGGCTGAGACCCATTGACACTTAAAATACTCCTCCCACTCCCCACCTTTTAAGCATTTTCTGGAATCTCTTTCTTCACTGAACTGAGATTGCCCTCCATTCACCCAGCATGTCTGATTCTTAGACACATACTTGCTGCCATATGATCCGTGTACTTATTCCCTTCACATGGAAAGTAGTTGGCTGCATAGCACATGTCTTGGTCGTTTAAGTATCTTACCCACAGTGGAAATGCAGATAAGATAGCAGAAAGGGAGATTAGGAGACCTAAAGCTTTATTCCTGACTCCCCCTCCATGCAATTTTGGATAAGTTGTTTTAGATTCCTGTGCCAATTTCCTCACCTACTATTTCTCTCTCTTGTTTGTTTAGACTGGAAACCCTACGGGGCATCCTAAAATAGCTACCCCGAATCCAAGGAATGTGTTCGTTATTTCAAATGTATTTCAAATAACAGACGTGCTATTTCGCCATCCCTGTAAACCTTATTGCAAGTGGCTTAAGGGAAGGCTTAAAATAGCGCTTTATTTTGAAATTTGGTACCGTGTATACACGCTAAATAGCCTATTTCAAAATTAAATACAAATAAGATGCGCAATTTGCCTAGCACAAATTGAATATCTTATTCTGAATTAGGGTGCAGTGTAGACGCACCCTAACTTAGCATTTTGTATAGTGCCTGTAACAATGGGGCCCTCTTCCAGGGAACTGCTGAAATACAAATAATAAAAAATTATAACAATTATTCTGTGTATTCCATATGTGCTACAGGAAAAAGAAAAATTTCTAGTAACCTTTTCAGAATTATGTTGTACTACTTTTTATGGCCCTTTGCCTGAAATACAAAATGCCTTAGTTACTATTAGAGCAATGGTAACATCATATGCACAAAATCATCTCAACTTTATAGTCCAGGCTCTTGGACCTTCTAGGTCCATAAGTCTCTTAGGGTATGTCTACACTACCTCCCTAGTTCGAACTAGGGGGGGTAACGTAGTCATACGGAGTTGCAAATGAAGCCCGGGATTTCAATTTCCCGGGATTCATTTGCATAAAGCCGGCCGGCGCCATTTTTAAATGCTGGCTAGTTCGGACCCCGTGCCGTGCGGCTACACGTGGCATGGACTAGCTAGTTCAGATTAGGAAGCCTTAAGGCACGGGGTCCGAACTAGCCAGCATTTAAAAATGGCGCCGGCCGGCTTTATGCAAATGAATCCCGGGAAATTCAAATCCCGGGCTTCATTTGCAACTCGGTATGACTACGTTACCCCCCCTAGTTCGAACTAGGGAGGTAGTGTAGACATACCCTTAGCTCCTGGAGTCTCCCTGTTTCTCTCTAGAAAAGTGGAGAATTCCCAGTTATATGAGGTTCCCATGTACAGAAATGATATTTTGTACTCTTAAGTACCACTTCTATTGAGATTCCAGACTCTGAGAATGAAAAATCTCTCAAACTACTAAAAACTTTAAAATACTTTGACATTTTAGGTGTAACCACTATATAACATTTTAGCCATGAGCAGGGTTCGCCAAGCGGTGGCGAGCCCTGCTCGCCAGCCACGTGGTTCTGCACTCTGCGCATGCACAGATCATTCTGCTCATGCACAGATCGCTCTGCGCCGGCTCTTCCGGGTTGTAATCTACTTACCACGGGCGAGTAGATTACATTATTTGTCAAGCCCTGGCCATGAGAAACAGTATCAGATAAGGCGACAAGGAGTCTTATAGCACCTTGTAGACTAACAGATGTATTGGAGCATAAGCTTTCGTGGGCAAAGACCTACTTTGTCAGATGCATAGGACTCCTTGTCGCTTTTGCAAATCCAGACTAATACAGCTACCCCTCTGATATTTGACAGTATCAGATATTAAATCTGTCACTGGTCCAGCACAGACTATGGTCCAGTCTGAAATCTTACCCCAGTATAGTTGTGGAAGGAGAGGAAATCTCATATTCTGTGCAAAAGAAGAAACATAATTTCAAAATAGGTTCATTTTGTTAAAAAATATTGGCAGCTCTTTGAAACTTCTTACAGGCTTGATATGTTAGAATAAATTCAGCTGGAAATAAATTAGGAGGCAAAGTAGGTGAGATAGTGAAAGGTACATACGTAAATTGATCACATGGTTCTGCAACTTTATTTCCTGAATGTCATCTCTACACGTGTACCATTTGTTTGGATTCAAACACAAGTATACGTGTAAATACTGCATATGTGGAAGTTTGGATAAATTAATGGAAAATATGTCTATATACGTGTGTATTATATGGATAATGTATTTACCTATATAAAACATCTGTCACATCCATATTAAGAGTAGCATGGACATCTTATTATTTTATCTACATATTGCCTGCTTGGTGGTGATATAGTGACTACCATTAAAAAAGTCAGAATTTGTCAATTACTGCCACATGACATATTTTTCATCTATATGGCTAATCTCTAGCAAAATATTTACATCTATTTATCTACAGCTAGCTATGATATATTCAGAGATACCAGTATTTTTTGAACTGGCTCATTCCACTGTAATTCAGTTGGCATCACTGAATATAAGATTCCCGTGTCTTGACATTTTTAAGAGCTGTCAGGAATTTTATGTGAACAGATAACCTGACTATAGCTCCATGTCCTGACTTGCTGAGAGGCTCCACGAGGCAAATAAAATTAAATAAAAACATTCATTTCATGTAATGGTCTTTGTGATAACACTGACATGCAATAATTCAATGAAGCATTGAATAATTTCTGCTCATTTTGTTCTCGCAGACATTGAGTACAATGAATGTGATGATGGATGAACGCCCAGAGATACTTGAGATTGTCAGAGTATCTGGATCTTTTTTACATGCCAGTTTGCAAAAGAAATACGAAAAAGGTTATATATGAATTTGACATTACTCACGTGAAAGTTAGGACATGGTTTGGTTTCTCTTTCTCTCTTCTTGTTTCCTTTTTCTATTACTGTGAATGCCACCATGTTCCCCAAATCTGTTTTTGATTTTTATTCTGCTCCTCCCATCTCATATAGGTCAACATCATATTTGGACAGTTTTTCTGCAACAATGCTGCAGAATTTGACTGTTTTTCATGAGTCCGGTCACTAATCCACAATCTACTTTTTAGAATGTTCTGCCTTCCTTTTTCTAACTTCTCTCAGGGTATGTCTACACTGTCACCCTAGTTCGAACTAGGGTGGCTAATGTAGTTATTTGAACTTGCAAATGAAGCCCGGGATTAAAATATCCCGGACTTTATTTGCATGTTCCTGGGTGCTGCTAGTTTTAAATGCCCGGTAATTCAAACTCCCTGCCCGCAGCTACACGCGGCATGGGCTAGGTAGTTCGAATTAAAGCTCATTGCAGGAGGAGTAATGGTAGTTCGAATTAGGAGCTTTAATTCGAACTACCTAGCTCGTGCCGCATGTAGCCGTGGGCAGGGAGTTCGAACTACCGGGCATTTAAAAATGGTGGCGCCCGGGAACATGCAAATAAAGCCCGGGATATTTTAATCCCGGGCTCATTTGCAAGTTCGAATGACTACATTAGCTGCCCTAGTTCGAACGAGGGTGGCTAGTGTAGACATACCCTTAGTTCCTGCACTCTCCCTACAATCCATCTAGAATATCGTCATTGAGATGAAAAATCTCCTGATCCTATAAATATTTTTCTCCTTGATTTTCTTGGCTTTCTCTGGGTTTCTGTGTAAACTTCAAACTTTTCCGGTTCCTCATCACAGGGCAGAGGAAGGATTGTGGCTATTGACTCACTGTATCTATCTTTATTTATTTTTTTTTTTTTTGGTCTGGAGGTTGGTAAAGCTTTCAGAAACCTGTTCTCCAAAGACCACACTTGTCTCTATCTGGACAACCTGGAATCCCTCAATTTGGGCCAAACTCAGTTCTGAGCAGTTCCTGCTTCCATTGTCAGTTTATGATTTTAAGGGCTGATGTACAATGAAAATTTACATTGACACAGCTACATTTCTTAGAAGTGTGAAAAACTTGCACCCCTGAGAGATATAATTATGCCAACTTAGCCCCAGTGCAGATAAAACTAGGTTGAGGGAATAATTCTTCTCTCACCCTAGCTTCAGCCTTTTAAGGTGGTGAATTAACTGAAGTGGTGGGAGAATCCCGCCTATTGCTACAGCTGTTCACTGTAGCACTTGAATTGTAGATAGGACCCTTCTAAATCACATCCCTCGATTGACCTATTTTAGACTTTGAAATAACTTGATTTGGGGAGGAAAAACTCTTAACTGAACTGAAATCCCTTACTTAATACCAAATGCAGATACTAGTTTATAAACCAGCTTAATAAAGCTGAACTAAAGGTGTTGAATTATGTGGAAAGTGGTGTTAAAGAGCCAATTAAGATGACTCAGTTCCTCAGATCTTTGAATGAGACAATTCAGTTTAAAAAAATCAGGTGTTAGTCTTAAACCAGCAGAACCTGTGTGAGAGTTATGCATTAGAGAAATCGTCTCAGAAGCATAACGAGGATTGACTGCAGCCATCAGTTGTATACATGTTAGTTGGCAACCAAACTGAATTTGTAGTTTACAACTCTCACATTGTTTTTTCCACTTTACAACTTTACAATCCGGACTATCTCCAGAGTTTAATTACTTTGCTTCAGGCCCTGCTCTCAAACTATTCTTTTCAGTTATCCTTATTATCAGTTCTCTCCTCCCATGGTCTACAAATGGCAAACAGATCACATTCAGTTTCTGCTTGATGTTAATGGCTGCTGTCTGAATAGCTACAATACAGTGGCTAAAGGTATTCTCATTAGAGGCTTTTCTTTGTATAGCTCCATCTGCAAAATGATGTGTATTTAAAATAAGAGATGCAAATCAATAGAAGCACTGTACATTTCTCTGCCCTATTGGTTTTAGCAGAGGGACTATAGAGGCAATAAATAACTCCCATCATACTATCTAAATACAAAGGTTCTCTGGAGCTCAGCCATTAACTGGAAGCCATCCATTGTGAATTCACTCAGGAAAGCTGAATACTGTTTCTGTTGCACTACAAAAGAAAATGGCCTGTAAAAATGTCCTAGATTTTAGAAATCATAATTATGTGCATGTAGCAGATATGCAATAAGTGAGATGACAGTTAAAGATAGTTTAAATGTCTGTTGAAGCTTCTGATTGGCAAAGTCAGGTAATGATTTTTATTTTAAAAAAATAAAATATATGTGGATGCTTTGTGGAGTTTGTGGGTTAGCTGATATTGCTTTGTTTGGAAACAGTAGATATATGGTTTATTGTTTTATGGATTTTTTTTTCCTACATAAATGTATGCAGTCTACTAATGTCAGTCTTCTGCAGAGCAGAAAATGCTCTGTTCATTGTTCTTGGGTAATTTCTCTTCTACAAATATCTTGAATATTTCTCTTTTATTGAATATATCTTGATTTGCATGTGGTTAAGGAAGGCAAAGTTACCGGAGTTCTTCAGACTTAAACAGGGTCACGCTTGACTGGGATACTTCACTATGTATATCTGGACTTTTATTTTGAAATGACAACTCATCTTATTTCCTTCTTTTCAGAATCAGTTATTATACTCTCTACACAATCACTTAATTTCCATGTGAATTTAACTCCCCTAATACCCACTCACAGCTATTGATTGACATTTTGCAAGGTGGAAGATTCTGGACATTCACTCAATGTGTCTGCCATTTTCTGTCTCTAGGCAGCATGAACTATATAAAAAGGGGCAGCTAAAGACATAAAAAACCTGTTATCCATGAATGAAATTTATTAATATCACATATATGAAGACTGAGGTGGGAACTCTACTCAAAACAGTAAGCAGCACCTGGTATTTCCCATTTAAGTGACTTTTCTATCTTGCTGCACTTCTACAGCCACAATCACAGCTTTGTGTGCATTAGTATGAAACTTGCAGTTGATCATAGGAATTTTCCATTTTTAAGCACATTTATTTTCTAAATAGATTATTAAATGTTCCTTTTCCTTTTCAAGTGTGGAGTCCATAGTTCACATGTAACTATAGTGAAAAGTCCATCCGCCTGCTACCAGAGCTGTGTGTGGTTACAAAAGTAGAAGGACATCCCATCCTGCCATCTGTCCTCTAACTGGAGGATGGGGATACTGTTGAAAGAGACTACACAGGATGCAGCAGAGTACTGTTGCAAGGACACAGCATGCTGACAGTTTGAGTTCAGAGGCAAGACAATGGGAGTTGCTTGTCTGCGTGTTGGCTAAAAGCTTGTCTCACTATGCGAGAGTCGGCAAGGGCCAAAAGGAAAGAAGACATCCTGGTCTGCAAAAGAACTGATTTTGGAGGGACACTTGGACTATTCGTTGGCACTAGGGATGTTGAAGTGATTTATGGATTGAATCAAAAAATGCTGTAGGAAGGATCCAGGGGAGCTGGAATAATTTTTATAGTGGGGCTGTTAAGAGCTATTGAACAAACTGAATACAGCCTGTCTATGACAGAAACTACTTAAAACCAAGAGGTGCAGCAGCACTCCTGGTTACAGCACTTATGGAGGGCTCTCTACACCAAAACAAGAACTGGGAGTTTGTTCCAAATATTTCATAGTTAATAGGTATTTTTATTTTTATTAATTTTCCTTTACTCCATTATAACCAATGGAGTTAGTCTAGATTTACCCTTGTGTAACTGAGGGTATGTCTAGACTGCAGTGTTTTTTCAGGATACTGGAAGTATCCTGAAATAGCAACGTCATGTTTTTAAATGCTCCCACTATTTCCCAAAATAGCAGGCACGTTATTCCAGCATCCCTGTAAACCTTGTTCCACAAGGGTTAAGGGATTTGTCAGAATACTGCCTTATTTTGAAATCTGGCACTGTCCACACACCACCAAATTTCAAATTTAGCTCTTTCGACTTAGACTCTGAATAAGCTACGCAATTTGTGTAGCGCAAATTGCATAGCTTATTCTGACAGATGGGTGCTCTCTAGATACACCCTGAGACTGAAACTTCAAGTCCATTCATGTGTATAATTTATTTAGTTTTCAGTACAAATTCCTAATTTAAAGCTTCCTTAAGGATCCCTTAATACTTTCTTAGGCATCTCTTTTTCTTCTCTTCTCTCAAAGGATCCTGACCAAAAGCAAAGCAAAAGTTAAAAGCTTTTATTTTCTCAGAAGCCTCTACTGATATTCTCCGGTTCTTCAGCACAGACATTTTTCCTCTGTAACCTTTATGGCTTTTCTATTCCATCTTCCAGGATACTTTAAATTGAACTGTTTTTTCCCATTTTTAACTCTCCTAAAGAAACAACATCCCAATAACTAGCTTACTTGTGTAAGGGAATGTTGCTTTAGAGTATATATTTTTTCAACATATTAAGTCCATGTCTGAGAGAAATATAATCTTATTTAATATATATGACATTCTTACTCAGATTGTTTATAAATTTACAAGGTAATAGACTGTATTTTTTCCCTTTTGGAAGTATATATTCCAGCCTTTTCCATCAAAATCATTGAATTTTTTTTAAAAAAAATCTTGTTCATATATTGCTCCCTCAAGATTATTTTAACTTGGAACATCAGGAGACATTTATAGAGAAAATAGATGAAAAATTAGGAACCTAATCCTCAAAATAAAATAAGCACCATTCTGTACGTATTTTTTGTATAAGCACAATTTCTCATGTACACTGAGTAGTTGTGTACACAAATGGTCAGTTACAAATTTCATTCCTGACTTGTATGTACAGCTTCTCCATTTGACTACTCAGTCATGGTACTTGTGCACACAAATTAGGCAGTAATTGCCCATGTCCCCTTCTGGAGATGAGTCTAATGTGTCTTTATTCTTTTCAAATAAAGAGAATTTTCAGTTCTTAATACCAAAGGCAGTCCTTTTTCTATTGCCTCAAGCTATTATACACAGAGGTGAACTGCAAAATCAAATACTTGTCATACTTTAAACTCAAACATGGTTGAAAGAAAAATATACGTATTTTATGCTACAAAGCTCAACACAGTATGGCAGTTTAAACAGCAGTAAATTTTGAAACTTAATTTCTTCAACTTTTGAGTAGACTTCCTATTAAATTTACCCTCCTTGAATTACTTAGATCAGCATATTTTTATCTTCATATTAGGTACTTTCATAATTCCTTGCTAATAATGTTTTCAAAATCCTTGGATATATCAGCCAGCAGGATTGCATGCAATATGCACGTTTTTCACTACTGGAAGTAGACCACCTCTAGTACAGTTGTTCATTTTCTGTTAAAATTATCAGGAGAAAATCCTGAATTTCATATGATGAACTGCTACTGTGTGTGAATGAGGAAGAGGGGAGTACTACAGAATAACTTTTAATTCTGTTACTCAGACAGTTATAAAGATCATGGAACAGACAATCAAAATGTATAAATTACCATGTTTGTATTTGAAACCTTTTTTGCTAGGTTTCAAAGCACTATGCAAAGATCACAATCCTCAATTATTTTAGGTGAATTTGAACCATATCCTGGTTATTAAAGGTGTAATTTATGCAAAATTAATTAAATCCAAAATTAAACAAATGAAATAACTACCCATGCACAAATATACAGTATTATTTCAATCCATTTTACAGATAATCTGTAGGTATTTTTGTTTATTTGAATGATTTGTCTGAATCACACTGTGAATTATTGTCAGACAAGAGCGATATCCAGTTAACCTAACTTTCACTCCCAGTCTCTTACTCTGACCTAGAAGGTGAGATCCTTAGATGGCATAAATCTGTTTGACACTAGAAGTGATAGATATCTGAAATCATCAATTTACAGTGCATTTTAAATAAGTTTAGTTGCAAATCTGACCACCAATATCAAATAGCCAGCACTCGTAGCAACTAACACAACATTGCCATGCCTTGCCATTAAAGTAAGATTCTGGGCAGTGGGGTAAAAAATTGGCTCAAGCTAAAAATGTAGATCAGGAGTTGGATTCTGAAGCTGTCAAAAGCTGAGGCTGTTAGAAAATAGGGCCTTCTGTTGGCATTCTTTACCATGGTGTTAGAATTCTACCACTGCCACGTAATAGGAGATGAAACATCAACTTTACTTCATAGTGCATTCAGACAACATGTTTTATCCTTTTTGTTTTATCCAGGTAGAGTCTAACAAAGTGTAGCCTATCTTTTTTTTTAAAAGTTTTCTGTGGAAAACATAATGTACAGCAAAACTTCTTAGGCATGGTCTATATTAGACCAGGTGGGTTGGCTTAGGGTATACAACTCCAGCTACACAAAATGCATAGCTGGATTCAGTTTACATTAAATCAAGCCGTGGAGTCATCCACACAGTGAGAGACTGACGAGAGCATGTGCTCCCATCAGCTTCTCTTACTCCTTGCAGAAGGAAGAATACCAGACAATGGTGGGGGCTACCCTCAGCATTTGATTTAGTGGGTCTATACTAGACCCGCTACTTTGAAAAATCAATCTCTAGAGCGTCAGTCTTCTAGTACTAATGCTTTGTACCAATATATAAATCATATGCAAAAGCAGAAGGTATCTTATGTAGCCTGTATTATGTTTTGATAGTTAGCAACATTCTCATGTCCTATCCAAATTTGCAAACAACTTTATTAGATTTATCTTTTAAAAAGGAAGAACAATCCTAATCTTGTTATCTTCCTCATCATTAAAATAATTTGCACTTTAAAAAAAATGCCTGTGCAGTCCTCAAGGTGTGGTGCAGCTGATGAGAGAGGAGAACTTTTAAAAAAATATTCTGTTTGTAAATCCATGAAGATTGAAAAGAATATGTAGATTTTTTTCCCTCATAACAAATAGATTAGTCTACGAATTTTATAGGACAAAAATATAAGCAATGAGTAATCGAGTTCTAATTTTTAACTTTTTGGCTTTACAATTTCAGTCTAAAAAAATTATCAGGGCTCGCCAGCCATGCGGTTCTGCGCTCTGTGCATGCACAGATCGTTTTGCGTGTGCGCAGATCACTCCGCGCCGGCTCTTCCGGGGTGTAATCTACTCGCCACAGGGGAGTAGATTACACTATTTGTCGAGCCCTGCAAATTATTATTGATTATATTGTGGAACAATTTATAGCACATTAGAAACCAAATACATTAAATTGAAATTAGCTCATTGATGAGGCTTCATTTCCCCAGCTAGGCATGGAAGAGGAGTAAGACTAGTCTACTGGGCATGGACTAGAGCTCTAGGAGCTGAAAAACCAGCAATACTTCAGATCCACCTTGCTGCAAATATGCCCAGGCCTAGAAGCTTCAGTAAAATGCAGCTTTTCAAAAGAGATCTGCTTTTCTTTTGTGCTCCTCCAGCTGCTTTAGGGGAAGATAGCAATAAGAATATATTTGCTCATCTGTACAGGACTACAGTCTCAGGCAGCAGACATCTGGTACAACTTTCTCCTCTTTTCTGTTTTTAGAGTACTCAACTTTGCAGCAAAACCACACATAGCACAAAGCCTCCAATAGTTTCATTCTCACACTGTGACCCAGATGTACATAATTTCTTGAATGGGGGGAAATTGTCTTCTGACCCTCAAGACTTTCTTCAAAGCCCATCTATTTCTCCACCATTCTAAAAACGGCTCATGCAGTGGAGACAGAAATCCTGTCGTTGAGTCTGGGATCTGTGGTTGGAATATGCATCTGGGTTTTGTTCTTCCTTTTGGTTTTTGGACTCATGCTGCATTTTTAAGAGATTATTTTGACTGCATTTTTAATAGATAGTAAAGGCATTGAGATCCCTTGAGCTGTCAAACCGTACATGTCTAAACCTGGTGAAAACATGTTTTCTAAATGCATTTTGTAATATTGGGTAACATGAAGGCCTAGAAGCAACAAATATTTAAAAATAACCCTTATCAACCCACATGAAAAAAGTGTAGATATGAGTGTATCGCTGCCCTTCAGATCTCTACTTATAAAAATGCTACTGCTACTTATGATGCCTCAGCAATTTAGCCTCACTTTGCAATGTGAGTCCCAGAACACATTCATGTGAGATGCTGCAATGATTAAATTGTTATAAAAAAGGAAACTACAATGGGTTATGGCTGTGCATAAAAGGTTTTGTGAGAAAATGCCAGATTAATTTACTGAATTAATAGAGGCTTTTAAGAACCCTGATGATTTGGAGTCAAGCAGCTCATTAATATTTTAAATACCAGAGGGTAATGTAAAATGAGGCTATAGGGTGAATTACTTTACAGCAACTGAATTCTAGGTTCACTTCTCAGGTGAGCTCCAGGTGCTTTTTGTTACTGGTACCTATGAACAGAGAAATGAAGATGTAATTATATAGCACCCTTGCCTCATTAACAACACAATTTGGTTTGTACTTCTTTTAAGTATTCCTGTTTGAATATATAATGCTAAATTATGAAAATGTGTGAGTGTTTGTTTTACACTCTGCTCTCAGTTGCAGTGGAAGTTCTGGCAATCTGAAGAATTTCCACCCTGATTTTGCTATGTAGGGGGGCAGGAGTTATTGTTTAAATCCTGAGACTGATCCTCTAAAGTGATAGGTGCCTTTCCAAGGTGTTGAGTGCTAATTAACTCCCATTACTATGGCTTTGGGACTTTTTGGTGCATTAGCTCACGGTGCACATCTGGTTCCCTATCTTCAAAAGAAACCATAATGTTCCCCCCCCCCCTGCATTCTCTGGAAAAGATTAAAAAGGCTCTGATCCTCACTAATACATCCATTTTAGTCTACCTACTTCATTTAAAGAAATACAGCCCCTCTGTAATCTCAGTGCACCCCAGTGTAAGCATCCTTCACTGCTATTTAGCTCTTTCACCCACATGGTCAAGTACTGTTTTCTAGTGGATAGATGATTGGACCTGAACCCACGGTTCCTTGGTTCCATTCTTGACCTATGCTGCTGGGATACCCTTGGGCAAGACACTCTTCCACCTGGGCCTCAGTTTCCCCATCTATAAATTGGAGATAGTGATATGAAAGTGCTTTGAGATCTACTGATGTAAAGAACTAGGTGGTATTGCTGAGATTTTTAAAAAGGGCTACTACCCACTTGGGAGCTACTTCTACTGTGAGACTTATGTGGTGCTCTCCAAATTGATGGAACTACTATGTGAGTCTGTTAGATTGCTCCCTGGACTATTTCTCATTGACAGCCACATTCCTAACAGCAGTCAGATCAGCTTGGAGAAGTCCTGGCAGCTCATCCACCAAGACAGTATTTCATAAGGGTCAAGCAGTTCTTTAACAATTCATCCATCTTTTGTTCATCATTGGTCTCTATTCACTTCAGCCAGTCAAGCAGTTTACCACTGGTTTTCCCTCAAGCCCATTCATTGTCAGGGAAGACTGCATCGTATAAACGTGAAACACAAAAATCCAGATATCATGAGTCAGGTCCCAAAATCATGAAACTGCCCTAAGTAACATCATAGGACTTTAAATGCATCTGTATAGAACAGGGGTGGAGAACCTGAGGCCTGGGGGCTGCTTGCCTGGATCCAGCCCCCAATATTCTGGGCTTCCCCCCTCCCCCCAGAATTGAGGAGCCAGTGCTGGTGCTCCAGTCCCTCTGTCATCCAACTGCAGAGCTGGAGCACGCAAAATCTATTAGCCTGGCCCCCTAGACTCTGATGTGCAAGGGGAATGTGGGGAGTGTCTCTTTCTTCTTCTTCTTCTTCTTCTCAGTCAGGGGCCACATCAGTGAGGGTCTTTTGTTTGGTTCTCACTTGTGTGGCCCCCAACTGATTTTTCTGTGGGTCAGCAGCCCCCAATCCAAAAAGATTCCCCACCATGTTACAGAATCATAGAAATATAGGGCTGAAAGAGACATTGGGAAGTCATTAAGTTCAGCTGCCTGTACTGTGGTAGGACAAATTAAACCTAGACCGCGCTGACAGGGTTTGCCCAACTTATTTTTAAAAGCTTCCAAGGATGGAGACTCCATAACATCATTTGGAGGCCTTAAGTACTTAACTTATCATTGGACTTTCCCCCCTAATATCTTATATAAATCTCCCTTTCTGCATATGGAGCCCAGTACTTCCTGAATTCTTTTTATTTGAATTCTTGGCTGTGTGTGTCTGTAGGGGGTCATATTTTCAAGGTCTGGCACCCTCAGGAACTGACCAGTGCTGGATGAGGGATTTTGCCAGATCAGGGGAGGTCATTTCTGGTGCCCCTGCTACCAGCCCCGCCAGCCCTGCACCAGCTCCCGGTCAGTTCCCTGCTTTCACCACTAGCCCCACTGCGCTGCCTTTCCCTTCCCCCTCCCTTCACTAAAGGTACGTCTACTCTAGCCTCCTAGTTTGAACTAGGGAGGCTAATGAGGGCGACCAAAATTGCTAATGAAGCGTGGGATTTAAATATTCCATGCTTGATTAGATATTCCCGGCTGGTCACCATTTTGGAAACTGACTAGCCCAAAGTAACTGGCTGCATCTACACGCGGCAGAGAACCGCGATTCCCAGATAAACCCCCATTCCATGAGGTTTAACTGTTCAATTGAACTAAGGGGTTTATCTCAGAGTTGCGCTTCTTTGCCTCATGTAGACGCGGGCAGTTACTTCAGGCTAGTCAATTTCCAAAATGGCGACTGGCCGGGAACATCTAATCAAGCATGGGATATTTAAATCCCACGCTTCACTAGCAATTTCGGTCCCCCTCATTAGCCTCCCTAGTTCCAACTAGGGGGCTAGTGTAGATGTACCCTAAGCTGGCCAGTCCAGCACACTAGGCTCCCAGCTCTTCCAAGTAGCCCCTTTGCCACGTAACATGCTATGGCCCCACCAGACAACCCTGCTGGGACACAGTGGGTTCCTCCTCCTTCCAGGCAGCCCAGCTGTAGGGAGCCCCCAGCTGCAAGCCCTCCACTAGGACTCTCTGGTATTGGAAAATCCTGCCGGATCAGAGAGTCCTGGTTTACAGAGGCTCAACCTGTATTCTGGAATCTCAAAGTAGATTTTTGAGATAGTGGAAGAAGATGTGGGCCAGTGCTTCTTACTGTATCACCAGACTGGAATATTAGAACTGAAGATGTGAAGACATTAATTTCACATGTAAGTCAACAAGAACCATAATACAGTTATTATGACAGTGGTAATTAATCCTTGTTTGTGTGTGTGTGTGAGTGGTCTTCAGCCCAAAGAACCACATTCTTTCCTGGGTATCCATGAATATAATTCCTGTTGACTTACATTGCTCACATTAATTTCACATGTATGAGCATCTGAGGTCAAAATTTAGACTAAGCAATGGGTTATGACCTTTCCTGTAAGTGTTAAAACTGAGGTCAAGAAGATGGTGTAGCAAAATGTCATGCCCAATATATTATATGAGATAGTCACATACAGAAAATTGAAAGGTCATAATGACACTGAATTTCAGCTGGCTGACACCACTTTCCCCATAGTTTAAGCTAATAGCCAGTCCATTAAAATACAAAATAACAAAGGGCAAGATGCAGTACTCTATTATCAAGAAGGATAATCCAGATTCTTCATCTCTGCATCAAAAGTTTAAGAAGACAAGAAAAAATAATTAAATTTCTTTTGTCAAAAGGTGAATAGAAAAGGGTCAACATACATCATATTCCCGTCTCTTTAGATTGTGTTCTTGTTGTACTCCTACAAATAGTGCACTTTTTGAACTTTTTGTTATCTGTACATGGGCCTCGTTCCTTCTCCTAGATCATACCTGCTGCTAACAAGATGTTATCTATATTTGAATTCTACAGACTTTTTTTTTTATTAGTATGTTGAAATCATTTCAGGGTTTTGTTTTTTGTTTGCTAAACATTTTTTTTCAGCTTCCATTACATGTAAAACGTGCTGCCTATTGTAGCCAGTGCTTTTGTTAGGTGTAATCAGTAATATTCACCCTTTAATCTTCTTATGCAGAACCTGAAATAAACAGTCATGGATGATGCCTTAAATATAATGTAACCATTATACGCACTAGAATCACAATTATCTTAATATAAGACGGTAAATTGGAAAAGAAAAACAAAAGCCTCTGATTTGAAAGAAATTCAGTAAGACATCTTTTATACAACGTATATCCCATATATAACTCAAAAGTATCTTAATTAGCTTATCTTAATTAATTTTAAAACTCACCAAGTTTATACTAGCTCTCTATGGTTTTATATGTCAGTGGAATATTTGATTTGTAGCTAGCTCCTTATGCAGCTTGACTAGTATAACTCACATAGTTTCATTGTTTTTTTTCAGAATAAAGACATTATATTTTTTTACCAGTTGCAAGTGCTGCAAACTCAATACATACAGCTTTTGAAACACCTGTCAGGAAAAGGCTCTTACTGATAGGGTCCAGAATTGCCTTGACATAGTGTTGAAGGCCTCAATATAACTCTTGTTTAAAACTATTGATTTCTGGATGGAAATCATTGTGATATGAAGAACCAGTTTTATAGAGCCTTGAAATTCATGCTTCAATTCTGCTAACAGTTCTATTTTATCAAAACTTTATTCCATTTTTTTAACTTAGTTCTTACATTGATTTGTTGACCAAGTCCAAATTATCTGTATTGCTGTGTCTACAAGCTTGGTTAAGAACATTAGAACTAGATCAATGAAAACACAAAAGTTGGGAAGAGTAGCACTTTTTTTTTCTATTTTGACAATAATAAAATAACTATTTGTAATTCTACAGTAATCTCAGTTGTGAGCTTGACTAGAACCATTATTGGAATTCACATTCCATTTTATAGCTATTGTAGAGAAAAGAAATGTACAGGCTGACACAAAATTCCAAAGTGAAAATACTGTGGCACTGGAGGGGGGAAGGGTTGTAGAAAGCATGCAGTCTGAAAGAACAACTATATAGACAATGGAAAACAAAGAGAAGCAAGAGAAGATTTACTGTGTGCTTTTTTGGTAGGTATTAAATTACATTTTCCATTTGTAATAATGCGCTAAAATTCTGAATGATCTATTCCCCTTGAACACTCACCTCCTTGCTGTACTATGGTTATGGCTTGGTAAGATTAGGCACTGTTTCTGACTTGAACTCTAAGCACATTCTTGAGGTACAGACCAATGTGTGGCACCTGTTTTTGACTATGAGTTCCCCACATGTAATTGCCCAGCCAGAAACTATTGCTTGCTCACTCACCCCTCTGCAAGAGATGCTGCTTGATCCCAGACTTCTATAGAAGTTATGGACCTCTATGATTCACTGTTTCTCTCTTGTAGACCTATTTGACACACAAATGCTCTACTCAGACCAAAAGCTCAAAAGAGATACAGAAAAATAACAAACAGCTGCCTTAACATTTTTGGTTTTGTTTTCATTCTGCCTTTCCTGGGAATCCTCTGTGTGTCAGAGCCCAGAGTTCTTTCACATGCTTTCTTGCTGAACAGCTTTGTCTTGTAGTTCTGATCTCTCTGCTTAAAATCACACCCAGCCGCTCTCCCCTTCAGTTTTGATCCTTTAGGTCTGGTCGACATTACAGACTTACATTGGTATACCTTTGTTGTTCAGGCGTGTGGGAAAATCCACTCCCCTCACCACCAAGTGACATAGATATACTGATGTAACCCCATTTCAAATTCCTCAATTTTTCCCCTTGGACATTACTTACATGTGGATCTCTGTTCAGTCTGAGAAGTAGCTTGTGTGGTGTTCAAGCTGATGAATTCTAGCCCCCTAAGACTGGTAAGAACAGATTTGCCTTATTAATTAAATATTTGATTCCAAATATATTTATAATTAAATAACATAGGGCTAGCATGTGGTTTGTCTTGCACTGGTTTTCAATAACTAGAGTTGGTTGTTCCAGAGAATTGCACGTTCCAGATACTAGTCATAGTATTGATAGTCACATTAGACTGTTCAAAGACTGTGAACAAGTCCCCCCTCTCATTAAATTCAAGACTAGTGCCAATGCAGAGGGAAGCATACACTGAATAGTGTGAAAGGGTGTAGCCGTGGTCACTCTGATCTTCGCTCCTCAGGACATCAGGGGTATGTCTATACTAGGAACTTATTTCAAAATACAGATGACCCCTGACTTATGACCACCTGACCTGCGACTCCCTGCATTTATGGCTGCCTTGCTCCAGGATCTGTGGGGCCGTCCACTGCCTAGCACAGCCCCATGTCAGCTCATGGTGCCATTCCCACCACGCCGCAGGGCCACCTACTGCCTGGCATAGCCCCCAGCAGGCTCTGGGTGCCGTTCACACCACTGGCTACAGGAGACTACAATTCCCAAGAAGCAAAGTGGGCCAGGAATTCATAACATTGCCCCTGTGGGCAATAAGGGTTCGACTTATGATGGTTCTCGAGGAACCAATTAGGTCGTAAGTGCGGTGGTTGCCTGTAACTTATTCTGAAATAACTCCCAAAATAATTATTTCAAAATAGCATGTTCATGCTACAGGGAAGTCTCCCTTAGTCCTCCCTTAATGTGGACACGGTATCTCAACTTAGAGCCCCATGGAGCACTGGGGAGTAATTACTTTGAATGACTCTGGGGAGTAGTTATTTTAAAATAGCAGCAGTGGAGCATCCTTACTACCTCTATTTTGAAATAAATAAGTGTTATTCCTCATGGAAAGCAGGAGTTATTATTCCAAAATAACCAGCCCCTTATTTTGAATTAACAGGCTTGGTAGTGTGGACATGCCACTTATTATTTTGGATTAAGGGGAGTTATTTTGAAATAACTCCCTAGTGTAGACCAAGGCCTAGAATACCCAAGCACTGAGGGTACGTCCAGATAGCGTCTGAAACGCATTCATTATTTCGAAATATTTTTTGAAATAACGGGTGTGCTATTCTGGCATCCCCATAACCAGTAAAGGGATGTCTCAAAATAGCACATTATTTCAAAATTTGGCACTGTGTAAATACACCAAATTTCAAAATAAGCTATTTCAAAATACAATCAAAATAAGATACGCAAGTTGAATAGCACAAATTGCGTCTCTTATTTCAAGTTTAAGGTGCTGTGTAGATGTACCCAGAGGGAACAAAAGTATACACACATATGCAGAAGTACCTGGCTATTCATTGTGTGTGTTTTTCTCCTTTAGTTGTGACCTTGTACAAAACCAATATCTTTGAACTACCTTTATGTAAATGCATCAATATAGATAAAGGATAGACATAACCAATAAAAAGCTAGCTAACAATACAGATAAAAAGGATAGACTAATCTAAATCTTACCTATTATTGTCTGTTTTTTGTAATCTAATCAGGCTCCAACTAGACTGCTATGCTTTTCTGGGATATTGGAGGTATCCGGAAAAGCAATGCTATGTCCATGAAATGCATCTGCTTTTCTGAAAAATTTTCAGAAATGTGGATGTGGTATTTTGCCATCCCCGTAAACCTCATTCTACGAAGCATAAGGGATGTGTTGAAAGAGCAGATTTTTCCAAAATTTGGTGCCATGTACATGCGATAAATTTCAGAAAAACCTCATTAGACAAAAAAGCGGAAAAAGATACGCAAATCTTTTTCTGACTTACTTTTGTAGTCTTGACGTAGCCTCAGAATGGAATAAATGTATAGTCTTAAGTTTTGGGTTTTTAATTTTCTCTGCTTTTACTTAGTAATCAGTTATTATTTGAGATTTCCATGCCACTTGCGATTATAAGCATTATGCTAATTTAATGTTAATGTACAGCAAAGTGACAGAAAGCAGGTCATTACATTTCAGTTCACATTATGAATATGCATTTCAATGTAAGAGAAATTTCTGATGTAGATTACAAATATTCTGTTCATCCTGATATTTAACTTGTTGTGTGGGTGAAACAAGATATACAAACAGTTTCTTTTCCAGTATTTTTTGAGGGGGAACACTAAACTTAATAAATTGTATTTCAGGTTTCACAGCAAGCTTCTGCATTTTATCTACATGCTAAATTCTCAAAATACACTTTGGGTAAACAGATAATGTTTGCTGATGGTGCCATTTTATGGCTCAGTTTGGATGTGATAGAGCCTTCATTTTCACTGAGGAAGGATGATTTACAACATCTTTTTGCATTTATTTTAATGACTATTTTTTAAAATGCTGCAAAGTGTTCTGTATTCATGAATATTTCGCATGGATTTATGTAGATTAGCACAAGGAGAGAAGAAATAAATACATGTTTTATTTATTTTATTTTTACATCTCACACTAGAAATTTGTTGAAGACAAATTATTCAGATACAGTTTTAATAGTGGCCTAGATTCTGTTCTCCTTAACATCAAGGGTCTGTGTCTGACTAATATGTTCTCGCATCATAGTGACATTATTCATGCTGTGCAAAATTTATTTTATGACAGTGTTCCTCAGCCTGCACTTGCAATTGTGTTTTCTATTTTTCCCAGTTTGTTCTTTGGTATACACTCTTTACTATAAATGTTATATTTCCATTATCACATCAGTTTGCAATAACATCACAATACAACGCAATGCTGAAAGAAAATGAATGAGTATTTATTAAGAGCAATTACTTATCATGCAATTACCATTATCACATAACTCACATTCATGCTACTCCACCTTATTATAAAAAATACAATCTCTTGATAAGTGCGGTAGGCCCCCTCATGTGACTCTATCAGTAGTATCCTACCAACATTTTGCAAGCTGTCATATAGCTCTCCTCCAGCTGAACCTCCAAAACTACTTTAGTAGTTCAAAGCATAAGCTGCTTCCTGCATTAAGTTTAGTGATAGCCGGAGCACAATTATTCTCTCATTTTTCATTAACTGTGCACAACAGTTAAAAAATTATTGCAGTCACAGGTCATTTAATATTCTTAGAAGTGGTGTTTAATAAAAATGTTTCTATGAAGAATTTAAGTTACAATCTTTAACTTAGAATAGCTAGGGGAACTTCTCCTGAGTGCTGGTCCAGTGCTTTAAGGACATCTGAATTTAATTCCTGGCTTTGCCACAGATATTGTCAGTTTTTGTCAGTTTCTGCATATGTTAAATCAGAATAGTGATAGTTCCTTTCTCCCAATCTTTATCTGTCTCCTGTATTGAAAATGTAAGCTGTTTGGGGCACAGATTATACCTTATTTATGTGTACGGATGGATCCCAATCTTGGTTGTGGACTCTTGGCACTATAGGACTGGCTTATGTGCGGAGACAGTCTAATAATAAATCACCTTTTCTGAATTACACTGCAAAAAGCAAATTTTCCAAGGGGTTTATACTGGTCCCTGAGTTGGACGTGGGCAGCTTATGCATCCAAAAACTAGGAGGGGGCTGTCAGAAAATGTACCCTTCAGTTCAGAGAAAGAGAGACTGCAGCAGGCTGGTACTACATGCTACTGATGAAGACTAGCAGGGATGGGATGAACTCAATTTCTAGTAGGGTTCATTTATTAATAACTCATATAGGATTAATAATAGAAGTTTTAATAAATGGCTAGTCATTTGGTGTAGGGTGCAACATGTCAACAGGCTGCTTCTTATCTTGGCTTGTGAGCAGTGACAATACCTTTTACTCATGTACTTATAACATATGTGATTCATAATTGGAACATGCCTATGAATATAACTATTAAGAATGACTAAACCTTAACAGCTATGTGGAAATGTACTTACAAAATGAAGTGTTCCTGGGAGAGCTGTTGGAGAAGGGTTGCCAGAGTGAATAGATAAGACTCTCATTCTGATCCAGACATAATTTTGATGCATCTTTAATTGTTCCAAGGAGTTCAGGTCCTGAAATGATAAATATTAACTTGTCATACACTCAGAGCACTGAAATCCTTAATTTATGATCTCACAGGATCTGCAGGAGGACAGGTACATCTGTGAAGAGGCCTGTGCATACAAGAAGCAATGAGTTTAAATTGCAGCAAGGGAAGTTTAGGTTGGACATTAGGGCTGTGTCCAGACTCAGGGTTTTTTTTTTAAAAAGTAGCCTTTTTTTCAAAAAAACTTCACCTGCGTCTAGACTGCAGCCACGTTCTTTCGAAATTAAATCGAAAGAACGCAGCTTTTCTTTTGACAGCAGTAAACCTAATTTCACGAGGAAGAACGCCTTTTTTCGAAAGTGCTCTTTCGAAAAAAGGTGTTCTTGAATGCAAACAGGGGTTTTTTGAAAGAGAGCATCCAGACTGCCTGGGTGCTCTCTTTTGAAAAAGCGGCTTGCTTTTTCGAAAGTTCCGCTTGTAGTCTAGACGCTCTTTTTTGAAAGAGGCTTGCAGTCTAGACATAGCTTAGGAAAAACTTCCTAACTGTCAGGGTGGTTAAACACTGGAATAAATTGCCCAGGGAGGTTGTGGAATCTCCATCACTGGAGACATTTTAGAACAGGTTAGAAAGACATGTGTGAAGGGTGGTCTAGATGGTACTGGGTCCTGCTATGAGGGCAAGGAACTGGTCTTGATGACCTCTCGAGATCCTTTCCAGTTCTAGTGTTCTATGATTCTATACACAGAGGCCTCCACTTCTCTTCTCCAGTGCCTGAGCAGCATGTTTCTTCTAAAAAGAGTAACAAAATGCTTCAGTAGTGATGGTAAAACACATCTAGTATTCATAAGGTAAAGTTAGGATGAGAGCTAACAAAGTGGTCAGCAAAGTCTCAAAAAAGGTGAATGTTAAGAATCAGTTGGGTGCCACACACGAGGAAAGCTGTGTTATATAATGCAACAAAAAGGATAAAAGCACAGATAATATTAATGTAGAGGAATGGAGAATTGTGTGTAACCCTAAACTTCCTGAACAGAAGTTGGAAGCCAGGGAGATAAGGAGCTGATATGTTTCGGCAAGGGCTTGAAATCAAGCAGATACTGAAATCTGTTCATTCAGGAATAGCTGTGTAGTTTTGCACCAGTTATGTATTTGTGATTAAAATGTGAACTGTAGCATGATAGGGTCTAGTTATTCAGGCACTAGAACAGCAAGGAGAGAGTTACAGTAATCAAATCAAGACTACTAAGAATGACTGAGGATAGATGATGAGTTGGGAAGGCAGCAGTGCAGATGTGAAAGATCTTGACGAGATTATGATGAAAGGGGAGCTGAAGTTCAAGCTTAACTCCAGGGTTTATGGCATGCATGGCAAATAAGAGATCAGCACAGCAGGAATGAAGGAGTGAGGGTATGTCTACACTACCCTCCTAGTTCGAACTAGGAGGGTAACGTAGGCATACCGCACTTGCAAATGAAGCCCGGGATTTGAATTTCCCGGGCTTCATTTGCATAAGTGGGGTGCCGCCATTTTTAAAACCCCGCTCGTTTGAACCCCGTGCAGCGCGGCTACACGGGGCACGAACTAGGTAGTTCAAACTAGGAAGCCATGAGAAGTAACGGTAGTTCGAACTAGGAAGCCTAGTTCGAACTACCTAGTTCGTGCCCCGTGTAGCCGCGCTGCATGGGGTTCGAACGAGCGGGGTTTTAAAAATGGTGGCGCCCTGCTTATGCAAATGAAGCCCGGGAAATTCAAATCCCGGGCTACATTTGCAAGTGTGGTATGCCTACGTTACCTCCCTAGTTCGAACTAGCGGGGTAGTGTAGACATACCCTGAGTGAGCATACTTTCTTGCCTGGGGAAAGAACTTTGCCTTCTGACTAATTTTTCAGAGAGTTGTGTGGGGTTTTATCTCTACAACTCCCATTAAATATCAATGGAGGGTAAGTAGCTAAATGAAAAGCTACATTACTTGGAAAGCATTCCCTTTTAGATGTGTTCAGTACAGAAGATTTGAACAAAGCCAGACATTAGTACTGGGGAGAGAGAGATACAGAACAGATGTGGAGTTAACCTGTGTATAATCAAAGATGGGACTAGGATGGTTAAAAAGATATGCATGCAGATCTAAACTATATATGGATAATTTGTATAATTCAACTCATTCAGAGCTTAAAAGATGCTGGTTCTTAACACATTATAATAAGAAAGACATTTAAATAGATAGGGTATGTCTACACTAGAAAGTTAGTTCGAACTAACGGACGTTAGTTCGAACTAACTTTCCTATGCGCTACACTAGCGCTCCGCTAGTTCGAATTTGAATCGAACTAGCGGAGCGCTTAGTTCGAACTAGGTAAACCTCATTTTACGAGGACTAACGCCTAGTTCGAACTAGCTAGTTCGAACTAAGGGCTGTGTAGCCCTTTAGTTCGAACTAGTGGGAGGCTAGCCCTCCCCAGGTTTCCCTGGTGGCCACTCTGGCCAACACCAGGGAAACTCTATGCCCCCCTCCCGGCCCCGGACCCCTTAAAGGGGCACGGGCTGGCTACGGTGCCCGTGCCAGGTGCAAGCCTGCCAGCACCCAGCTAGCAGACCCTGCACCTGGCACGGCACAGAGCCACCCACCCGATGCCCCCCAGCCCACCCCCTCTTGCCGGGACCAGGCTGGCGGCTCCCGGGAGCTTGCCCTGGACCGCAAGAGGCGGGCACCTTCCTGGGCTAGTGCGGACATCGTGGACCTCGTCCACGATCTCCGCACTAGGCACAGGAAAGTGGCCGTCTAGGGCAGGAGAGCTGCCAGCCTGGCCACCCAGGACCAGGTGTGCATGAAAATCAAGGGGGTCCACTGAGACCCCCGACACTGAGCCCTGAGCTTACAATGGCCGTCCTGGGTCAGACCAAAGGTCCATCTAGCCCAGTAGCCTGTCTGCCCACAGCGGCCAACCCTAGGGACCCTGGAGGGGATGGACCGAAGACAATGACCAAGCCATTTGTCTCGTGCCATCCCTCTCCAGCCTTCCACAAACTTTGGGCAGGGACACCACTCCTACCCTCTGGCTAATAGGACTCCATGGACCCAACCTCCATGACTTGATCTCACTTCCCTTTAAACTCTGTTCTAGTTGTAGCCTTCACAGCCTCCTGCAGCAAGGAGTTCCACAGGTTAACTATTTGCTTTGTCAAGAACAACTTTCTCTTACTAGTTTCAAGCCTGCTACCCATTCCTTTCCTTTGGTGTCCTCTAGTCCTTCTTTATGGGAACTCAGGAAGAACTTTTCTGAATGCACCCTCTCCACCCAACCCCTGCTTTTAGAGACCTCTATCCTGTCCCCCCTCCGTCTCCTCTTTTCTAAGCTGAACAGTCCCAGTCTCTGTAGCCTCTCTTCATCTGGGACCTGTTCCCAACCCCTGATCATGTTAGTTGCCCTCCCCTCTCCCAGCCTTTCTCTTCCCCTCTCCCACCTCCTTTTCCCAGTCTCCCCCAGTTTTTTTCAATAAAGACAGAGTCAATGTTGGAAGAAACGTTATCTTTATTTTGTACATCAATAAGAAGGGGGGCTAGGGAAGGGCAAGTGGAAGGAGGTGAGGGAGGAATGGGGTACGAGCCCCCGATGGGGAGGACTGGGCTGGCTCTGCGGGCTTCTGGGGGTGGAAGCTCTCCTGCAGCCCCCCAATTACTCCCTCTCCCCAGATGGCAGCCTGCGGCAAGTGCAGCCGGGCTGATGGCCGAGTGGTGTGATGTGCCCAGTGTGGGCACTCAGGGCACTCCAAGCCAGAACTTCTTTGCAAGCGGGGCACCCCTTAGAACTGTGTGTCCGGGGTGGGGGTCGGGACCCTTTAAGCGCAGCCCTCGGCTAGCCTGAGACAGTATCTCCATGCTCTAAGTCCTCCTTTTATGCCCTGCCGGCACTGCTTCCGGCCATCATTAAGCCCTGTTCAGAGTCCACTCAATGTGGACTTACTAGTTCGAACTAGCAAAACGCTAGTTCGAACTAGTTTTTAGTTCTAGATGCGTTAGTTCGAACTAGCTTAGTTCGAATTAACTAATTCGAACTAAGTTAGTTCGAACTAGCGCTGTAGTGTAGACGTACCCATATTTACATTACTGTTATCCAAGACTTAGCATTAACCACTGCAGCATACTTAAAACTGATAAACAAGTCTATAAGGCTACGTCTACACTGGCCCCTTTTCCGGAAGGGGCATGTAAATTTCACTAGTCGTCGTAGGGAAATCCGCGGGGGATTTAAATATCCCCCGCGTCATTTAAATAAAAATGTCCGCCGCTTTTTTCCGGCTTTTAAAAAAGCCGGAAAAGAGCGTCTAGACTGGCCCCGATCCTCCGGAAAAAGTGCCCTTTTCCGGAGGCTCTTATTCCTACTTTGAAGTAAGAATAAGAGCCTCCGGAAAAGGGCACTTTTTCCGGAGGATCGGGGCCAGTCTAGACGCTCTTTTCCGGCTTTTTTAAAAGCCGGAAAAAAGCGGCGGATATTTTTATTTAAATGCCGCGGGGGATATTTAAATCCCCCGCGGATTTCCCTACGACGACTAGTGAAATTTACATGCCCCTTCCGGAAAAGGGGCCAGTGTAGACGTAGCCTAAGGGTATATCTACACAGAAGGGCTAAATCTGAAATAAGATGCAAAACTTGAGCTACATCAATTGCGTAGCTTAAGTCAAAATACCTCAGTTCAGCTTTTGGCTCTGTCTACACAGTAGGAAGTCCGAAAAAGAGCACTCTTCCTCTGACTTCCCTTAATCCTCGTAAAATGAGGGTTACAGGAGTCAGAGTAAGAAGTCCTCCAGCTGGACATTATTTCAACATTATATCAAAATAACTGCTTGTGTGTAGATGTGGACTATGTTATTTCAGAATAACATTCGTTATTCTGAAATAATGCTGCTGTGTAGACATAGCCTTAGTTACAGAACATCTTGAAGGGCTGGAGCTAGATATTTGAATAAGGAAAATCAAGACCGCTAGTAGCTACATATCACTAATCAAACAATACATGACCTAGTGCTTTTGCGCTGATAGATACTGACAGAAAGATTCCTTGAAGTGATATCATAAATTTGATTAAGCTGTTAATAATTTTAACGATCCTAATTAACCGTGCCATTTTTGGCAATGTGTTAGAATTCTTCTATAATAATAAATTTGAAACTCTCAGATTAGCAAACCAGAAATTTCTGAATACATAAATTATATGACATTCACAGTCAAGCAAGCTGTGAACTTCAAAAACTAATTCTTTTATTTACACATACATTTTCTATTATAGATCTATTTATCCAAATTTTAAAAAATGAAAAGCATCAATTGAAGCAATTAGATTATCTTTATTAAAAGCTGAAATACTCCAGTTAAGATCTTTCGCGTTTATCTGAATTTTTCAGCATTCTAAGTAACTTTAGATTTAAATTATTGATATATGTAGTTGTGCTTCTGGCTAACAAGATGCTGTCATTAAAGGGCAAATTTTCAGTGTTGTGTGCAATGGATTTGACAAAATGTAAATTCTCTTGTTAGAGCTATGCCTAAATTCAGAGAGACAACTTGGGGTAAAAAGCCTGTAAAGTGATATGACCACATTACAGACTTTTGACCCCAAGTTGTCTTCTGATTTTTCAAATTTGCTGTGCCATTTGCATATACTCCTGCAGCTAATTTCTATGCTGATTTATATCCCACTGAAATTAAAGGGATTGCAAGGGCAAAAATTAGTACCCTTTACTGTACAATGATCAGTCAGTGTTGAATGGTTTTCCTTTCAAATCCAGCTTAAGGTTTTGGGATTTACCTACAAATCCCATTTCCCTGCTCATAATCTTCTAGCACCTTTTTATTAATAAGAGAAGGTTCAAGTCAAGAGATGAGTGCTGACTTAAAAGAAGTGACTCTTTCCTTCATAAAATTAAATTCCAGTTTCTAGTTAAAATGGCCTCCTAAGACATGGCCTCCCATAATTCTATTGAAATATTCTAACTGAACGTTCTGGGGATGGTGTGTTGATTAATTTGTACAGTCCCTCAAGTGTATGCAGATGCAAGCAAAGTTTCCCACTCCGAGAAGCTTGTTGCTCAATAGTCTGTCCACGTTGTACAAATACACAGGGTCATAGACAAAGCTGAAGACATCATGGTAGCAAATCTTCATAAAAATGAGTTTTAATGTGGGATGTGAAGGAAAAGGGGGAAGTTGCTTAGAGCACTAGACAGGAAAATTTGTCCTGAGTAAGCAGTAGGGGGAGCTAAGTGTTTTTATATATTGAGTTTGGTTTTGCAAAATCTCCTCAACCAATGTTTGTTTTGCATAACCAAACCACAAAGCTGATTTTGATTGGTTAGGATAAAATTAACTGCCAAATTCCAGAGGTGGGGGAGAGTTCAGAAAAAGGGATTAGTGGTGTGGACCCCTTCAATAAGAAGGCATGAAATCATAAGTATATGATGATAGAAAGAACAGTTGGGAAAGGAAGTTTGGAAGATTTGAGGGAAGGATTAATTAGGGGCCAAATTGTCCAATGCTTTGAAACTAACATACATATTTTTGTATGACAGCAGCTTTAAAAATGACTTAAAGGATAGATATTGTGTGTCAACCTTTGTCATGATCATGAGGGTTAGCCAGCATCCTAGGGACTAAGGGGTTAAATATGTTCCTTACCTAAACCAGGTGGCGGGCAGCCAATAGAAATGTAGGTAGGAATTTCAAACTGGAACAAAGAAATTTTTGTTTTTTTCCCCTCCTTTGTCTCTGGGGTAGATTCTCTCCAGCTATTGAAGGGAACAGGATGTCTCCCTCTAAGAAAATACTCTTCACAGTCTGTAAATAGGATAACACTTAGATAAATTCATTAGGTTTTATTGTTTTATGTTTTGGGAAATGGGATCTGATCTGTGCATTTAAAAATGAGTTTTGCTCTCCTTTGTAACTAAGTTTCTGGCCCATGGTAAATTTTTCCTCCATTAGTATATTATTTTGTTACAGTTCCATCTAGTCATTATGCTTGCAACAGGAATATTGTGGTGATAATAAAAGTTCTTTCTCTTTTCTTTTTATTAACCTGGTATTGGTTAATTTTTGTGTCCTGGTTTGTACTTTAGGGGTGAGATTTCCCAAGTAGTCTCTCCCTTTATTAATATTTTCTTTATTAATATTTGGGTGGTGGCAGCGGTGTTTTATTCCCAAAATCTAGGTTGTTAAGATTTTTTGGGGAAGTTTTATACCAAAGCCTGGTAGAGAAGGTTTTGGGGTACTTTGCCGTCCCCCACTTCTACATTTATTGTGCCAGAGTGGGGAAGGAACCATGACAAGCTGAAACCCAGAGAATATTTTATAGCTCAGTTAAAACACCCAAACATAAGAAACATTCACAAACTATTCAGTAGACACTGTTGCTACAGCAGTAGGCTTTTATTAATGAGATATGTCCAATATTTATGAACCTTATTTTAACAAAGTCTTTTTTTAATACTATTGAAATCTTTTGCAAAATATTGCAGCATTTAAATTATATTTATGAAGATATAAAGAAATGCATTTCACTTGATGGTATAACAAGTGAATAATTGCTGAATAATTCCTCTGCTGAATAATTCATTGCAGATTTCTATTTAATATAATGTATCTATGCTAACTGAGTTATCTGTATATCTGTGTGTGCAGCATTGTCTACTATATATAACAGATAGATGGTGCTGGATTTTTATACAATGGGGTATATTATATATTTCCCTATTTATAGATACCTTTGATGGCTATACTAATTACCCCTATGTAGTGTCTCTATACAACTTCTATTTTTTCTTCCTTTCCATATCTATTTTCCATTGCTGTTGACAACACCATCCGTCCTGACACCTGGGCTTGCAAGCTGTGGCTATTTTTAAATCTTTCTCCTAGCTATAGATTTTTCTGTTTCAACACTTTAAAAAATCTACTTTTTGAAATATTTAATTTCAATCCCTTCTTCTCTGATCTTCATCGTACTCACCTTGTCCCCTTTCTAACTCATCCAAATGTTACTGTAAAAATAATTCGTTGCCTGACTCTTCAAATCTCACTATTGGCCAGACATTACTCTGCATATTTAAGAGTAGCAGACTTGCAAGCATATTTTGCATCACATGCAGTACAGAACTATTTTTTCCTAAAACCTGTCTGGAGAGAAACAGTTAAATTACTACTGTTTGGGGCACTGGGGGGGGGGGGGGGGGGGGGGGGAGGAAAGGGAGGAAACCAGGTAACACAACAATATGATTATCAGTCATACCAGGACAAGACAGTTTGCAATGCCTCTTGTCTGCTCTCAGAACAGAATATAAACCCATGACAATGGTTAACCTAGTGTTCCCTCATAGCTGCCACAAACAGAGCTTTACCAGTGGTAGGTGATTTCCTAAAATTAGTTAGTGGCTTTTCAATGCAGATGTGAGTAGAAAGATATCCATGCTACAATAACAGTTATTACATTAGTGGAAGTTTCAACGGCACTCAGCAGCATGACCAAGGATTATTCGAAGAGACTGAATTACCCTTGTATACCTGATCCATCCATGTCAATGTTGAGATGTGTTAGAAGAACAGCATAAGAGAAACTTGTACTCTTGGCTGTTTCTAAGGACAGGGGAGTCTTTCTGGTGCCCTTTTATTTGTTAAACAGTTCCATTGATTCAATAATTATTTTTCTCACATCTAGAACATTAATTAAACACAATTCGATTTATATTGAACATATTACCCTACTACTATATAGCACATGTAATATTATTCTCAAAAAATGCTTTATAATACCACTAAGAAAAAGATAATCTGTAGCATTCCAGGCAAATTTTAAAGAGAAGAAGTGGTAAAGAGAAACAGAAAGGAGAATAAAGGGGTAAGTCCATACTGATGATGCAGTATGAAAATAACCTTCTTCCTGACCCATTCATTTCTTAAATGCCCTGTAAGAAAGGAGATGTTACATTAGGGCAGGACTTTGAGATATCCACTAGAATCTGTCCATCTATATTGTCTAGCCTCATAGAAAACAAAAGTATTGTATTCTGTATGCAATGTTCCTTCCTATCTAATCACAGACACGGTTTGAAAAAGATGTTCTTACCCAGTGCTGACTTGGACCAAACAAATTGATATTGCGTTAGCTGTACTTGCTTTGCTTGGGAAACTGAAATGATAGCTTACTAAAATGGCGTGTGGCCTTTCAGTTGGTAGTTTCAATATTTGTTGTGTAAATGTTTTGATGAGCAAACACCAGTAACTCTAGTACCCTTTATTTCGTGCTTGTTGCCTAAAAAATATTTCCAGAAATGGATGCTAAAATAATACTGTTGTCTCTTACTTTGATAAAATATTAGAAGCCTCTTAATTCATTAAGTGAATATAAGACTCTTAAAATTTGTGTTCTGCCTTAACTAATAAATAATCCACCACCAATGGGTTGTGTGCAGCAATGCTTGGTACCTGTGGTACAATGTGTACAAACATACTGTTAGGAATATGAAATTTTGAACTTTCTTCTCAGCATTCATTAAAATTCAGGTACTTCTGTGTTTGCACACCATGACCCTAATAATACAAAGTTTTTTTACATGTCAGGTCACACTGAGTTCATGGGAATCCCCATGGGCATAAAGTTCTGCTTATTAATTACTTTTAGGACTGGCTCTTGCTAACACAACTTATTTCAAAATTCTTGCTACATCAGAATGAATGTAGAGTCCCTACATCTAGAATGGTATAGATTCCCTCAAAATTATGCCTGAAGATCCAGCTTTTTCAGATAATTATCCTATGTGTATCCAGCAGCAGAATTCTGGAATTGTTATTGGTTTTCAGAGCATAAGCATTGCTAGATGATAGAAAATATACAACTTGCTTTCCCACAGCAATTATGTTCTTATGGAGTGTGTTGCTAATTATAGCCAAGTTATACTGAGATTCAGACATACTTATTTATCATGGTATCTTTTAATACTGTTTTAGTTTCAGTAAGCAGAAGCCACGGACTGTGTTTCTAGCAATCTACCTATGAACAGTCTTTTGATCTTCTACTTCTGCTGCTTAGTATCTAGATTTCAAATATATTCATAATGTTTCTTTGTTTTATTTATAATTTTCATGTCTTCTATATTCTGCTGTTTATTTATTTTATTAAACAGTGTTCCTTTGCAACTAGACAATATTTACATACTCATAAAATGGGTGAACGAGTTTGCAGACTTGTAACAATCCTTATCATACCTTAGTTGAAGGACCCTTCCAGATTTGATGACCTTTTTGATAGAATGCCATTTAATAATATAGTTAAATTACAGTATTATCAGTTCAGCCCTGTATAGACAAAGAAAATTTAGCTTCCTCAAGTGATAGTGGAAGATATAATGCTTTATCCTTCAATGCTTTGATCAGCTATTTTTAAAAAAGATTGCCCATTTTAGTGTTCACTGATCTGAAAAAGATTTTATGATATAGGAATAATAATTTCCTCAAACAAATTTAGTTCCTCTTTTTTCTTTTTTTTTTCTTTTTTTTTTTTCGGCACTTCACCAGTTACATTCAAGATAAGCCAATATGTGTGACTATAATCATGAAGCAAAAATGGTACAAAATCAATTTGCTATTAATGTAATTGCATTGCAACAAAAAATATTAGAGATCATATGTGTATTCTATTTCTTATATATAATCTGCTTATTTAATTTGACTTTACAAATGGTATTTGAAAACATTAGAACATTTGCTCAATCTTCAGTTATATATCATGTCTATTACAAAATTTCCAATTTCTTGACCATGTTTTCCTAATATTTTATTACTTCAGTATATTGTACCCAATAAATATTTGCGCTATTTTATACACTAGATAAATCCATAAGGGAAGAGAATTTGGGGGTAATTTATTTTGCAAAACATTCCTTTTGACAGCTGAAGTTTGGCTTGCTTTTTAGGCCACAGCTGAGGCCTTCTTATCATACGGTTATCTTACTAAGCTTTTACAAAGATAATATTCACTAACAATTTCCTAAAAGGCATTTCCATATTGTATACATTCTTATCAGACTGCAATGGATCCATATATAACATTCTGATCTATCACTGGACAGGGATCTGATCCACAAACTGTTTATCAGCTAAGTAGTCCTGTGATAGTTAAACATGAAAGTGTGAATGAGGCATTCAAGACTGGGGCCCAAAAAGAAAACTTTCCAACCTGCATGTCATTAGGCCCTTAAACGTATATGTAACCTTTGCTATTGCCAACTCTTACACTCTTATCACAACCCTCACATAATTTCGTGTGGGTTTTTTTTTCTTCTTAAAATCCAAAATCCTGGAGACAGGTGATAAGATAATTTCAAAATTAATTTTTAAAAGAATTTTCTAGTCTTAGTAGCTGGCAAGAGAAGCATGTCAAAATGAATGTTAATAGCTCAAAACAAAAAGGCAAGTATAAAGAACCTTCATGATTTTAAATTCAGTCTTAGGATTTCAGAGGGCCTGACTCATGATTTTCCTGTTGTCTAAGGTTTGTAATACTGGTCCTGATTTTCAAAGGTGCTGGACAGCCAGCATTCCGATTGATTTCATTATCAGACCCAGATAAATAAATATTTAGGTAAAAAAGCTAGATGTACACATTTAACTTTAGATGGCCAAAATTTAGAAATCTGGTCTCTTTGACCAAATCATAGAACAAAATTAGCGTTCTTGCCTGTACAGATGGGGAGCTGCAAAAGATCTTTTCCTGCAATTTCATCACCGCTCAAATTCTTTAAATTATTTTTAGAATGTCTTCCTTTTAAACCTGAGGCTTAGTCACTTTATGAACATTGGCTTCATTACTGGGCAGAAGACAAAATCCTTTTAAACTGCAGATTTCCTATCAAAAGATGAATTCAATCAAACCTTTACACAAACAGTGTTCCACAGTTATACCGTATATTCCGGCGTACAAGACGACCTCTGAAGTTAAAAAACATCCCCCAAAAATCGGGGGTCGTCTTGTACGCCGGATGCCCCGCCGCCGGAGCCCCTCCGCGGCTTTGAAAGCCTCGGGGGAAGCCGGCGGGGAGGCATCCCAGGCGCGCATGGGCTGCCCGCCCGCCGGAGCCCCTCCGCGGCTTTGAAAGCCTCGGGGGAAGCCGGCGGGGGGGGGCATCCCAGGCGCGCATGGGCTGCCCGCCCGCCGGAGCCCCTCCGCGGCTTTGAAAGCCTCGGGGGAAGCCGGCGGGGGGGGCATCCCAGGCGCGCATGGGCTGCCCGCCCGCCGGAGCCCCTCCGCGGCTTTGAAAGCCTCCGGGGAAGCCGGCGGGGGGGGCATCCCAGGCGCGCATGGGCTGCCCGCCCGCCGGAGCCCCTCCGCGGCTTTGAAAGCCTCGGGGGAAGCCGGCGGGGGGGCATCCCAGGCGCGCATGGGCTGCCCGCCCGCCGGAGCCCCTCCGCGGCTTTGAAAGTCTCGGGGGAAGCCGGCGGGGGGTCATCCCAGGCGCGCATGGGCTGCCCCCCCTCCGGAGCCCCTCCGCGCCGCCGCGGAGGGGCTCCGGAGGGGGGGCAGCCCATGCGCGCCTGGGATGCCCCCCCGCCGGCTTCCCCCGAGGCTTTCAAAGCCGCGGAGGGGCTCCGGAGGGGGGGCAGCCCATGCGCGCCTGGGATGCCCCCCCGCCGGCTTCCCCCGAGGCTTTCAAAGCCGCGGAGGGGCTCCGGCGGGCGGGCAGCCCATGCGCGCCTGGGATGCCCCCCCCGCCGGCTTCCCCCGAGGCTTTCAAAGCCGCGGAGGGGCTCCGGCGGGCGGGCAGCCCATGCGCGCCTGGGATGCCCCCCCCCGCCGGCTTCCCCCGAGGCTTTCAAAGCCGCGGAGGGGCTCCGGCGGGGGGGAGCCCAGGCGCTCCTGGCGGCTTTGCTCCCGGTGCCTCTGGTCTGCTGGGGACCATCTCCAGCAGACCAGGGACACCGGGAGCAAAGGAGGCGGAAGGGCGCTGGGGTATAAGATGAAACCCTATCTTTTAATTAAAAAGATAGGGGGTCGTCTTATACGCCCAGTCGCCCTATACACCGGAAAATACGGTATCATTGATTTGTGGGCCAGACCCACTCTCATCACTATTAGAGGAAAAAAAACTGCCCCCCCCCCCCAGTAAAAAAGTTTGGCCAGGCCACTCTTGCTATAGTGGGCTGCAGTACTCCTTGGGAGAAACTGGCCGCACCCTTCCTGCATACCATTGCCTTTAGAAAAAGGGAAGGTGTGAAAAGGGGAAAATAGCCTCAGACTTGGGGATAAATACCCATCGCACAGTTCACTCAAGGAGGTCTTCGCAACACATTTACCACCATGCGTGTGCCTTCCCGTATACTCCAAAGCGCTGCCGGCCTGATCAACCGACCAGCCACCTCCCCTGACTCTTGGGCCTAACCAAGGCCTTCGCAACCGAACTGATATCTTTGAAATGTTCCATGTGCTGTGTAAGTTGGTATGTATGATTTGATTTTCTTTGTTGTATAAGCTTAGTGTTGTAGTTGTTTTTGGTAGTACATAGTTTGTAGTTATTATTGTTATTAATTAGTGTAGCTAGATATTTTTTGAATAGAGACTATTCCTCTTGCCATTCCCATCCTTATATTTCTGACACGTTTAACTAGAGATCGTAGAACAAATATAATAAATACTGTAAATTCATTATTAACACGGTCTATTAAAAATCTTAGAATAAATAAATTCATCACTATTGTAAATAAATATCTTTTATTTGCTAAAATGGTCCACCTGGTTCTGTCCTCCCCCCCTTGGGTATGCATCATCGGACCTGTGATTCTCACAGCAATCACCTATTAAACCATCTTGTTAGTCTTTAAAGTGCTACATAGTTTTTCCTTTTGTTTTAGCAAGATCAGACTAACACGGCTACCTCTCTTTTACTACAGAACAATAATGAGAGATTCTGCCTCTAATTATAGAAGTGTTGATCCAAAAATGATGTCATGAGCTTTTGTGGGCACAGCCCACTTCTTCAGATGACCGGAGTTATGAGTTTAGTATGTGTATGCGCTAAATAAATAGGAGAGGGGAAGGGGAGGGGAGAGGGAAAAAAAGGAGGGTATTGGCTAAACTCAGAACTCCGGTCATCTGAAGAAGTGGGCTGTGCCCCCAAAAGCTCATGATACCATCTACATGTTTTGTTAGTCTATAAAGTGCTACCAGACCATTTTGGTTTTTTTTCTGTAACAGAATAACTCAGCTATCCCCTGAAGTTCCTATATATTCTTAAACTCCTGCAATGCAAAATTCTTATTTATCCAATATAAATGCAAAATATGGGATAATAGAGAGCCAAAGCATAGTTCACGGGAGATTTCTGAATCAAAGCCTTAAATTTAGAGCTGTGCAAAACTCCTAGGTTTCAGTCTGCTGAGTTTCATGTGGACTTTTTCCTCTTGTTTTGGGTTTGAACATACTGTGTTTTAGACTTTGAAACAGCTGCTCTGCAAAAAAAAAAAAAAAAACACCTCAGTGAAAAACTGTTGAGATACATTTGTTTCCAAAAGCAGTTTCATGTAGTTGTGACATACTGTCTTTTCAGCCTGTTAGCCCATTAGGGCAAGGACCAGAGTATTCATTCTGTCAGGACTCAATTTATTAACAAATATAAAACCCTAAATCAATGCAGCTTCACAAAAAGGTTTATGAATCTTGCTAAACTTTATTTTTTACACACCCAAATTGAATACGTAATGAAACGCAGATTCAGAAGTGACTTTTGTGTTGTTCTCTGAGAATTTCAGATATCCTTGGTATAATGTGATACTACTGATATGATCTGTTGACCATCTTTCACTTAGGCTGTCTCTCAGAGACACTAGTTGAAGTTTAAGGGGAAAATACTAATAGGTTGACATTGGTGGTTGTATGTCTACACTTAGGCCATATATATGGCACAAAGTTAAGTCAACTTAAGTTACACTGGTGATCATAAACTGCTGAAATGACATTACTTGTACATGTTCACATAACATTTCTTGTTTCAGCTGCGTACATCCCCAGTTGATGCTCTAGCACTGACAGTGAGTAGTGCATTGTGTGGGTGCCCCACCTTCTCCTCTTAGGAGTTATGGTAATGGATCACAATTAAAAATTGATGTTGGCATTGACAAAGCAGCCGCATAAGGTGGATCATCACTTTTGGACTTGGGAACAAGCACTGAGTGGTGGGTTCTATTTGTGATCCAGGCATGAGACGATGAGAAGTTGTTGCAGAGCTTTCATATGCATAAAGCTATCTTCCTTGACCTCTGAGAGTAGCTTCCCCTTGCCCTTTGGCAGAAGGACACTAAAATGAATACTACCCTACAGTGGAGAAACAAGTGGTGATTGCTGTGTGGAAGCTGGCATCTCCAGATAGCTACCAGTTAGATGCAAGTAAGTTTGGAGTTGGGTGGTGCAGTGATGCAGGGCCATTATTTCTCTCACCCAGAACAATGGTTCATCATTTTCAGCTAGTCCAACAGCAGTGCCACCAGCATTCTTGAATTATTTATTTCCTGGTACACAGTACAGCAGCCACTTCAGCAGTGATGGGCAACCTGCAGTCCAGGGGCCATTTGTGGTCAATCAATGTTCTATGTGTAGCCCTTGAGACCTTTTGTTTACAGTTGCCCACATACAAGGTTGCCAGATTTTTCTGGTTTCCATCTTCATTATTTTTCCCCCCACTGGTACTACTAAAGTGACGCCTAAAGCAAGAGCACATGAAGTGAGGTGCATGCTAATTGCACACAATATTGACTCTAAGAGCCATGTGCTCCTTCTGCATCCAATCAAAGCACTGATGCAGTTCAATCAGCTCACCTCACAAATTCTAGATAAGCAAGTGCAGTTAGCAAAGCTGTTATATCCTGTGAGACCGTCTTGGTTACTACAATTTTGCAGCTCACTGATATGAAGGAGGGCCACTTGTGTAGCCCAGGGTATGTCTATACTACCCTCCTAGTTCAAACTAGGAGGGTAATGTAGGCATACCGCACTTGCAAATGAAGCCCGGGATTTGAATTTCTCGGGCTTCATTTGCATAAGCGGGGAGCCGCCATTTTTAAAACCCCGCTGGTTCGAACCCCGTGCAGCGCGGCTACACGGGGCTCGAACTAGGTAGTTCGGAATAGGAAGTCTAGTCCTTCATTTGCAAGTGTGGTATGCCTACATTACCCCGCTAGTTCGAACTAGTGGGGTAGTGTAGACATACCCCCACACTCTAACCATGGTTCCCCATTGTTGCATTCTTGTGTCACTATCGTCATCATATTTTCAGCTCATAAAATACTGCAGGATTGCCCGTATTGTTTTTCATAACTCTCATCTCAATGCTGGAGAGCAGGACAGGATCCATGCTTTCAGACCGAAAGCGGGCATGAAGTTTATAGGCACTGTTGAAGATCTGCACCAAATGTAGAAGGAAGCCCATGGAATGACTGAAGAAAGAAAACTGTATCATGGGGCTCTACAGCTCATCTGCATGAGGTGCTCTTAATCCTTCTCACAACATTCAGTGGCAGATGGTAATAAACTGCACAATGGGATATCTACCCATGGTGCTCTGCAGAGCAGCAACTCTGGACATGCAACAGTTGTTTAATTATAGTGCTAAATGAATGCTGATGTAACTTAAGTTGACTTAACTTTGTGCGTAGACATGACCTTACTAAACAGCAATGACTGAAATTAGGGAAGAACGATATTTTGCAGAAATCAGAAATATTGAAGCCTGAAACACCAAGACAATCCAATTACGGGGCAAACAGACATATGATTGCCAGAATAATGATGTCCTTACTCCATTTATACTCTGCACTTATGTAAACCAGAAAGCCTATTTAGGCACTTACTTGTGGATTTGTCAGCTTAAATTTAGGCACTTACATTTGACACATTTGCCCTACATCCTAGCTCAGGCAAAAAATCTCCATTGACTTTAACAGGAGTTGCCTGAGTAAGGGCTTCATGAGCAGGAAATGCCATGGAGTCAGTATCAGTTTTTCATTGCTTCCAAAATAAGTGTTAATCTTGAGAATAATTAAAATTTCTCTTTTCTGAGAAAAATACTACAAGATTTTGCCATATAAACACAGAAAGATGCACTCTAATAGGGATGACCATAGGTTCTGTTGAGGTTGCTAAGAAGTATTATATGTGGTGCCCCAAGAATACTTTGGTAACTTACATAAATACATCTGGAACCTGGTGGATTTGGATGCTGAGCAGATCACAACAGTGCCATTTGGGGATGTTGGAAAGTTCTTGTGAGAAGAGAAGGGTCAAGAAACTTTTCATTACCTAGCAGTAAAAAATGATCTCATCTATTTGAACTGGGACTGAAGAGGGAGAGAAATGGACTCCAGGTTTATCTTTCAGGGAGGAGGAGAAAATGAAGTGCAAACTGGCAGCAGTACAGGCCAATCAGGAAGGATATTAACAAAGAGATCCAGCAACCATCACAATTGTGCTGCCACATACTTGATACATACCTAGAACAGACTCTTTTCTGATTCTCGATGAAGATTCTGCTGTGGCCCAGAATACTGCACATAATTTCAGTGAGCTATGAAGAAACTAATTGTAATTGTTTGCACTTGCTAGTTTTTGGCAACAGGTAAACAAAATTATAAAAGCTTAATTACTTTTCAATAGAAAATTTCTTAACATCTATTTATTTCCAATCATTCTCACAAAATGCATTAGTGGAAAAGCAGATCATGCTAGAATCATTTCATGTTCATCAGAAACAGAAAAGTAATGGACTAACTAGCATATCCACTTCATAACTATTTTCATGCAAATGAGCAAACTCTCTGGAATTCTTTTGGATTATTAATTAATTAAATTTGCCCTTGATTAGACAGACGTTTAAGGATCTCTAATAACATCCCACTCTCACATTTTTGTCGCTAGTGAGTTATATTTGGCATTTATTATGGGTTCGCTTTTTGCTGGAATATTGTCCTAGTTTCCAGGAAAGTAAAGACTTTGTAATCTCTAAGGTTTTGTAATCTCTAAGGCTAGACAGAGTTAAATCAACTTTTATGATTGTAAATGGCTTTCATTACATTGCTTGTGCACATTCACATGATATGCTATGCTAACACAAGGAACATTGAGTGCTCCTTGTGCTGGTGTAGTACATCCATAGTTGGTGCTCTAGCATAGAGAGAGAGAGAGAGAGAGAGAGAGAGAGAGTGAGGTGTATGATGGGTAACTATCCCATTATGCAAATTGCCACCTTCTTCCACTAGTGTTGTGGCAATGGATCATAGTGTATCATGGGAGATGGAATTACTGCCTCATGATGCAGTTTTCTCCATCCTATAATTCCAAGGGCTTCCAACTGCCTTTCATGCCATTTTTCAAACGCCCCTATAAACTTTGCACCTTCCATCTCTGCCTGAACGTATGGGTCCTGCAAGGCTCACCAGTCCTGTCATAAACATGATGAATACAAAGCAGCTGATTCTGTAGTATTTTGTGAGCTGTGAATCCAAACAAGAATATGTGATGCCTGCCTTTGTGACATGGAAAGAAACAATTCAGGATTGCTGTTGGCATTCATGAAGCAGTTGCACATGATAGACCATCAGTATTGAGTTTGGGAAACAAACACTGAGTAGTAGGATCGGATTGTGATGCAGGTATGGGATGACAAGCAGTGGCTACAGAACTTCCAGATGTGCAAAGCTTTGAACTCTGTAGAGCTCATCCCTGCTCTCAGATGGCAGGCCATAATCATAGAGAAGCAAGTGGTGATCACTGTGTAAGTTGGCAATACCAGACTGACTTAATGAATCATGAATTAGTTTGGAGCTGAGAAGTCTACCATAGGGGGTTATGGTGATGGAAATATGTAAGGCCATTAATCACTCTCTGCAAAGCTATGACATATGATATAGTGGATGATTTTGGAGCAATTGGATTCCCTAACTGCGGTGGGGAGATAGATGGCAGGCATATCTCCACTTTTGCTCCAGACCACCTTGTAAAAGAGTACATCAACAGAACTACTTTTCTATGGTATTGCAACAACTTGTGGATCACCAAGGCCATTTCTCAGAAATCAGTACAGGCTAACTGGGGAAGATACATGGCTTATGAATCTTCAGGAACACTGGCCTGTGCAGAAAGCTGCAAGGAGGGATTTTCTTTTCAGACCAAAAGATTTCCACGGGGGATGTGAAAATATCAATAATGATTCTTGGAGACCCAGCCTACCCCTTGCTCCTGTGTCTAATGAAGCCTTACTCCAGCAACCTTGACTGCAGCAAGAAATGTTTCCACAACTGTCTCAGCAGAATGGATTGTTGAATGCACTTTTGTATGCTTAAAGGGGTGTGGTGCTGCCTTTTTGTCAGGTTAGACCTCAATCAGAACAATATTCCCATAGCAACAAGTTGTGCTCTATATAACATTTTTTATACTAAAATGGAGAAGTTTCCTCAGGGCTAGAGCACAGAGCCAGCAGATACCTGTGAAATAAGCACTGAATGAGGCTTCTGAGTTGCTACAGACAAGACCTCTTAGAAAGGCTCACCAGGGAGCAATTTGAATCAGGGAGGCTTTAAACAAGCATTTTGACAATAAGCCAGAGTAATGTGAGTTTTGCCAATGCATTGAGCCAGGCATTGTTTTCTTGCACCATAGCATGATGCAACCTTATATTGATTGCTCTGTGAGTGGTGATTTAACAATACAAATGCTCCTATTGGTGCCGTCCATGAATTTTCACAGCAATCTCCAGATACAGGAGACAGAGTCATTCTTTCTATAAATACATTTTTATGAAACACCAAAGCAAATATTTTTTATCTTCTGGAAGGGACATTAAAATGAAGAGCATCTTTGCTGTATATGCATACGCTATTGCCATATGATTAATCTTGGGGCTCTATTTGGAGAATTATTTGCAATATACAGAAGTACTGCTCTCTAATGCTGTACATAAAGTGATGTTAGAATTAATCTAAAAAATTTCTGGCAGTCACAAACTTTTAGCAGTTTGTTTCCTTATCACTTTAAATGATTCTGCCTTACAGAAACTTGGCACAAGCCTGAGATATTTACTCTGTTGAAATTTCTACTCCACAGTGATTTGTCTTCCTTAAGATAATTAGAGCTTTTTTCTGATTGATTAAATGGCATTTGTTTATTTTTTTCAGGCCATCATTATGGAATTTGTGCGCGCTCTCCACCTCACAATGAGGCTACTCTCTACCATATTGCTTTCTGTTGTTGGATGAGATATGGGGGAACATGGACAGATGGGGAAGTGTTGAAGAATGAGGGAAAACAAGGATTTGTGAGAGATTTGAGAGGTGCAAAGTGCAGGGAAGGGGATTGCTAGATTGACTGAGACTAATGCAAATTGGAGGCATGAGATGTGGGGTCATGGTCCCTGAGTACTGATGTCTCTCTCTTTTAAGAACTCCTGTGTTCCTGCTTCTATGAACAATGGAGCTGAGGCAGCAGTATCAGAGGGATTTTTTTAAACATTGATGCCATGGCACAGAGAGATTGAGCTACCCACCTCATATCTGTCCAGTGTACAGTCTGGGACTTTTCAGTACAGGCCTTCTTACACATAACCCTCGTTCTTACCAAGTCTTTTCTGTTCTACTGCTGGCACACCTACATTTTCCCCTTCTACACCTGATAGCCTCACTGAGAATTTAGAATTTCAGTTGATAGCGAGTGACACAAGAGGAATAGGAGGAGAAAATAATTGTATCCCTCTGACCTTCCAGCAAAGACACTGCTAGTTATTTTTCTGCCTTAGGTATCCCACCACCTATTATATTTGGAGAGGTGGGAGGAGAAGCAGAATAGACCAATGCCATACTGGTGTGGTAGCCCTTATCCTCAGCTGCTGCCAATAACATTAGGATTAGATGGTAACATTAAGGAGGCACCAGCCTCCATAACATAGTCCTAGTCTCTTAACACTGTCATCCCAAAAGCTGTGGTGACAGCCAATATGGAGCTGCTACAGTTTGTCAGCTCTTTCAAGGTGACAGCACAATCTTAAAGGAGTATAAATGTAGTTGCATCAGATGGCATAAACTAAGAAGGATATTGGGCCAGAGTCTCCTTTCTAAAATCGGCGCATAAAGAGGCCAGTTATACAGCCTGTATTTAATACCTTCCTAGTAAGTCTACACTGTGGCGCTCTTTCAGGATACTTCAAGTATCTCATAATAGCTATTCCACATCTTTGAAACAAGCCCATTATTTAAACAATTTAAACAAGCTTAATATTCCAACATTCCCGTAAACCTCATTCCACGAGGATTAAGGGATGTTTCTGAATAGTGGTTTATTTTGAAATTTGGCACTGTATAGACAGTGCCAAATTATGAATTATGCCATTTCGAAATGAACTCAAACTAAGCTATGCAATTTGCATAGTTCAAATTGCATAGCTTATTTTTCATCTGAAGAAGTGGATTGTGCCCACAAAAGCTCATGATACTATCTACATGTTTTGTTAGTCTTTAAGGTGCTGCAAGACTATTTGTTGTTTTGCAGTTATCCCAGTTCCGGTTTAGATTAACAGTTTGCCGAATTTGGAATCTCTTTTCTTCACATCTCTGTTCTATATCTCATTGAGGGGAGGGTTTAAAAATTAAATACATATATTTCAATCCTAAGTAGTTTTAAAAATTGCTAACAGGTAATGGCACTCTACAGTAAAGAGCCCTCATAAGAAATTCACTATGAATGGCATAAATTTAACCTTTTTAGAATTCTACACCATGAACAAGAAAAGTCTCTGTTGACTGACCTAGATCATTCTTAGAAGCCACATGGAGATATTTTATACTTCACAAACTAGATGACAGCACATGAATAATTTCACATACCAAATAAGTTGTGTAAGCCAAAAGCAATCAATCAACTCATCAAAGTTCAAATTGAGACACAGGCAAAACATCACCTAATTCCTTTGGAAATTGAAGGAAAAATACAAAGTTTGAGCCAGAGGATAATGCGTCAGATTTTTACTCTTATTGTTTGCTATGAGCCCATCAGGTTTCATTTTCTGGCCTAAGCCCTCTTTGTCTTTCTCTCTCTTTAACCTAAATAGATACTCCAGAGGCAGGAGCATTATCAGTTTATTCTCAAAGAAAAACTTACATAGTGTTTCAGGCTTATGGTCTGAGTAATAATGGGAGAAGCTGATGTTATCCAGTGACCATTAAAAGCCTTGTCTGTCTTTGATGTATTTTTCAGAAAATCAAAACATCTGCATTTATGTATGTGTTTTGACAGAATAATGTTTAGTGCCACAACTATTACAGAGCAAACTCTAGACAATTTGGCTCTAACTTTTTTCAGACAGGGTTGCCTTGCTGACTGAAAAATGTCTTGACAAAAATCTCAACATAATACCACCGTAAATATTGTGGCAGAACTCTGAGCTTGCTAGAAATACAGTGGAGTCATGGTTCAGACATCCAGATAGCTGATACTTTTCTTCATGGAAGTCGCTGCACACAGAATTATTCAACTCATTCATAATGAGATCAGTTACTGTTTCCTGAGCATTATAATCACATATACATGTATTGTTTTACCTCCATGATGTGGGCTGGGATTGTGGTAAGGCAGGAGTGGGCCAATACTGGCCTGCAGACTGGATTCAGTATTCCTGGTGAGCCACCACCATGTTATTGCCTACTCCTGTGGTAGGGGAAGCAACTCAGTCCTTCTGGCAGCAGCGTTCTCTGTAAGATTAAGTCAGCTATTAGGGAAGCTGGAGAGTGGGGCCTATCTTGGAGGCAAGGAGGAATCTGGGGCCAACCTGGAGGTGGAAATTATTTATGAAATGTGGAAAATGGTGATTCAGGAAGGGGATATTAAGACTAATTAGGTGTTGTACAGAAGCAGACTGAGGCCGTTCTGGACCTGAGGGAGAAGAGGAAGAAAACAGAATGATGGAGGAAAAGTCTGAAAGATGTGCAAAGCATGTAGAAAAGATCAAATGGGGAATAGAAGGATTTGGAAGTAAGATAAAATGAACATAAGATCAAATGGACAGAGCAGAAAGGAAAAAAGAGACATTCAGAAAATAACAGAAGATTTGATGGAAAATACTTGATGGGAGGAAGAGGGACAGAAATAGCAAACTCAAGTGAAAACAGAAAATCATCTGAGGAAAAAAATCTATAATAGAAAGAGGAGGATTGTAGAGTAACATTTCAAAGGAATATAAAGAGTTTAGGAAATCAGTGGAAGAAGAAAAGAGATTTAAAAAACTAACAAGATAAATAAAATAAATGTACTTTTTATCTAGGTACTTAATCCCATCCACTACAGTCTGAAATGTTGCTTCATTTTACTTATATTGAAAACATTTGGAAATTTCCTCCACATTGTGTCAGCAACAATGACTGGTTAGATTGGTTTGAGATTAAAGTCGTATGAACTTTATATAGGAAATCTTTTGTTCTGAAATGCACATCCTCACTTTTGTCACCAGATGGCATTCCATATGTCAGATAATGGCATTCCATATGTTTTAAGGAGAAACCAATGAATAATACTTCATGTATGTATTTCTTAGGATGAGAATACAAGAGAGTTGACAAGTACTGTCTGGTACTCTTACCAAGACATGCAGAAAAAACTGATCAGAATCAAGCAGACTCTTTTGCTTTACTTGTAAAGAAGATGAATTTCTATTTTCTGCCTCAGGTTTTAGTGATGAACAGGTAAGGAGAAACTCAGTGACTTCTGAACATGCAAAGCTGTCTTAGGGAGATGAATAATAAAAGATAAGTACTGTACAGATGGTATGCTTATGAAGATATATAGGAGGGAAGCTAACACAGCTGTTTCCCTATGAGAAGATACAGAAAAGTAATGAATATTGCAATGAGAATTGATCAGATATTTATCCTATAAATGTATGTAAAGAATACTAAGTAGTCAAATCTTGCAGTCCTTATTCAGAGAATACTCCCATTAAAGTAGAAATTTGCCCGAGAAAGGGGTCTTTTTGGATTCTGACTTATTGCCTGTCATATAACAAAGCTTTCTAGTGACAACTGAGGAAAAATGGTTGTTAGAAAAAATGTGCAAAAATAACAATGCAGATGTGCAATGCATTTTTCAGCTCAGTCTCTCCAAACATTTGCTTACATTTTTGTAGTGTGTTTAGAGGGGGTCTATTACAGCTGACTACTAAGTTAAAGGAAAGAATAGGAGAAATTGCTCCTTAGCACCTGTCTGCAATGTGTGAAAAGAAGTTGGCTTGGAAGTTGGTGATGGCTCATCTACCTGTGATTATGACCTATTGATTCAGTATGGGCAAACAGAGGTCTGTCCCATCCAGTAATACATATAGTTAGTGTATTAAAGGGGCTAATTTCCCTGAACTGAGGGAAATTGTCAAGGAGAGAAAATTTAGACAGAAAAATGTGGAATTTGGTAATCTATTACATGACTACACTTAGCTTCTCTGTTCCTGTTTTACAGAGTGTAGTAAGGATAAACACAAATGAAAGACTGTGTGGGGTTCAGATGCTAAGTAAGCACTTTAGTCAGAATCTCATGCAGAGCTCTTATAAAAAAAGAGAGGGAATTTTAAATTATTGTCCTTCAGGAGTAAGGCTTGATTAAATGGCAACACCATATTTACACATGAGGGGATGAAATGCGATATTATTAATATTATCATATGCTTTTCTCATACACCAGTGGAGCACAGTAGTTCAGCTTTTGTAACTTTACAGAATAAAGTAAACCAGATACTACACTCATCATTAATGACGCAATATTTTTGTTCTTGAAACTTTCCTCATTCCTTTCTCTAATACATAGCTGCTTGAATTTGTGGATGTTATCAATGGGAACCATTGAAAGAAGTAAATCTAGAATGGTGGTTCTTAACCCAGGGTAAATATACTTCTGTGGGTCTGCAAAGCTCTCCAGGGATATATCAACTCATCTGGATATTTGCCTAATTTTCAGCAGGCTACATAAAAAGCACTAGTGAAGTCAATACAAACTAAAATTTCATACAGATGACTTGTTTATACTGCGCTATATACTATACACTGAAATATAAATACAATATATGTATTCCAGTTGATTTAGTTTATAATTATATGGTAAATATGAGAAAGTAAGCTATTTTTTCAGTAATAGTGTGGCAGTGACATTTTTGTAGATGTATATCTGACTTTATAAGAAAGTAGTTTTTAAATGAGGTGAAACTTGGGGTATACAAGAGAAATCAAACTCCTGAAAGGGGCCCAGTAGTCTAGAAAGGTTAAGAGACACTGGTCTAGAAGTTTTCAAGTGACTGAGCAAAGGGTGGAATTTCAGAGCAAATAACTTTCTAGATGGTTTGCATGAAATTCTGTCCAATAATCATAGAGTCATAATGTTTAAGTCTAGAAGGGACCAGTAGATCATGTAGTCTGACCTCCTCTATATCACCGGGCACCAACATCACTCAACAATTGAAATATGACCAAAATAAATGAGACCAATAAGAGACTAGACAATTATGTGCCACAGTAAGGGTACATCTACACTTCATGCCTATTTCAAAATAAGCTATTCTGGAAGAAATACTCCAAAACAGCTTATTTTTAAATAAGCGTCTACACTACAGAGAAGCCTCAAAATTCGACCAAGGCAGGCTTCACTAATGTGGATGTGCTACCTCAGTTTAGAGCCCAGGAGGCCTGGGGAGTAATTAATTTGGCCCTGGGCAGGAGACATTTTGAAATAGTGGCAGTGGAGCATCCACACTACTGCTGTTCCAAAACAGCTATTTCAGAATAGGCATTATTCCTCATGGAACAAGGTTTACAGAGGTCAGAATAAGCCATTCGTTTTTTGAAATTATTTTGAAATTACAGATTTGCTGTATAGATACTCGCATTGTTATTTCAAAATAACATCGGTTATTTTGAAATAACCGTGTTGTGTTGACGCATCCTGAGAGAATGGGAGGCACCAAGATACAGCGGTTCTAAATGTCCATAATATGGCAGGGAAATGATTAAATAAAATATATAGATTTAACCTCTCCAGTCCATCACCCTCAGGACCTGCCTGGTGCAGAACCAGAGAATATGCTGAACCTTGGGAGGATCAATATTATATAATTACTAACAATTGCTTACGGTTCTTAAAAGACATTTGGGGATAGATTAGAACTAAATAACAGCACAGAACACTGGCTGCAAACAAGCTTTATTGGACTTCAGGAAACTTGGCCACATCCATAAGTGGACATTTGGCTAACTAAAATTATGCCGGACCGTGGATGTTGCTGGACCAGAGAGTGCCAAGCTAGAGAGGTTCAACTTGTTCTTAGATAATCCTGGCAAGTGACCCATGTTTACATACTGCAGATAAAGGGGGAAAAAGCCAAGGTCACTTCCCATTTGGCCTGGGGGAAACCTTCTTGTTAAAGTGATCAGTTAGCAAGAACCAGACAAGTACCTACAAGAGAGAATGCTCAATACCAACTTAGATCCCTGAACTACTGTGCCCAGTATCCCATCTCCAGATATAGCCAATCCTGAATCTTCAGAAGGAGATAAAAACAATACCCAGATTACATTTTGAGAGTCAATGCATCCTTGACATCTGCTGTTGGCTTGCTGAAACACTGAAGCATGAGTTTTAGGAACCAAGACTAAACTGGAAGTGAGCCCCAGTCTCTTATGCTCTAAGCCCAACTATCTCAAACAACCTGTCATACATTGTGTCTAGCTCCTTCATAAAACTAAGTTGTTCATCCCAGCTCCACTGGGAGGCTGTTCTACAATTCCATTCTTTGATGTTTAGAAATTTGCTTTTCAGCCTGAATTTGTTCATTGCCAGTTTATGCTCATTTGTTCTTGTGACAACATTGTTGTTTAACTTATACAGCTCTTCAGTCTCTCTGTTTTTTACTACCTTGATGTGTTTATAGAGAGCAATCATATCCCCTTTCAGCAATTTTTTTGCAATACCAAACAAGCAAAACTCTTCCAGTTGCTTCTCATAAGATTGGCCCTCTGTTTCACTAATCCCTTGGTAGCTCTTCTCTGCACCTATTTCAGTTTAAATTAATCTTTCTAGAACATGGGTGACAAGTTGTATAAGGCATTAATAGTTCTCTGTCTCTCTTGGATATGACTTGCCTAATACATCCTTAGATCATATTTGCCTTTTTTACATCCGCATCACACTGTTTGCTCATAGTCCTCCTGTGAACAACCTGCACACCTAGGTCTCTCTCCTCCCCTCTTCAGACTGATTTGTCTTCAGCTTGTAGCAGAATTATTAGATCTATGTGCCTGACCTTACACTTTGTACTACTGAATGTCAACCTATTTCTGTCATAACAATCATTAAGGTACTGAAGTAAAAACCTTTTCAGCCTACATTTATAGATTAGGATGTTGGTAACCACAGTTTCTCTGTTGATTTCCTAGTAAAAAAAAATTTAGTCTCAACAAAAGCTTGTGTAAAAAAAAAATTTAGTCCCAACAAAAGCTTTTACTGGAAAGCAATAAAAAAAGAAAATGACTGAATATACACTATGTTTAGTAAAAGTAAAGTAAAAGTAACTTTTTTGCTCATTTTTTTTTGTATTTGAGTTATAAAAGAAGTTCTAGCACTTCTTCAGCTATTACTAAAATTCTATTAGTTTCTCTTTGCATATTGCTTTATAGTTCTGTAGTCATAATCTAAATGACAATATACAGATCTTAGTTATTTCTGAATATTCACTCAAAAGGTCTTTAAGATGTACAAATTATAAATATTTTGTAATATTTTCTAATCCTCCTTTTTAATGCATGACATTTTACATTTTCCCTTGTTCTCTTTCAGGAAAATATTGACCTTTTAAAATCATCAAGTTTCTATGTCGAGTAGAAAGACCTTTTTTTCTTTTTTTTCCCAAAGATTATTTTTTAATATGAAGGAAAAAAGTTCATAATTTATTTTGCAGGGTTACATATTAATTCCTTAAAACAAATCTTAGCCATTTCATTACAGTCTACTTCACAATTCTACAGTGTATAGTATTTAAATTTAATTGAAGACATTAATGATATTCTAATGCCCACTTAATTATTTGATGTCTGATATCAATATTATTAATCAACTGCCTGTAATGCTCTTCTTCACACACACACACACACTCATAGACTTTAAGGTCAGAAGGGACCATTATGATCATCTAGTCTGACCCCCTGCACAGTGCAGGCCACAGAATCTCACCCACCCCTCTTAGAATAATCCTCTCACCTATGTCTCAGATATTGAAGCCTTCAAATACTTTGAAGGCCCCAAGATGCAGGGAATCCTCCAGCTGTGATCTGTGCCCCATGCTACAGAGGAAGGCGAAAAACCTCCAGGGTCTCTGCCAATCTACCCTGGAGGAAAATTCCTTCCCGACCCCAAATATGGTGATCAGCTAAACCCTGAGCATGTGGGTAAGACTCACCAGAAAGTTCTCTATAGTAACTCCTATCATCCCTCCATTGACCTATTTCCCACTGATAATGAATGGTCAATTAGTTACCAAGATCATGTTCTCAAACCATCCCCTTATCATAGAATCATAGAACTGGAAGAGACATCAGAAGGTCATCAAGTCCAGCCCCCTGCTCTAGGCAGGACCAATCCCAACTAAATCAACCCGGCCAGGGCTTTGTCAAGCCGGGACTTAAACACCTCTAGGGATGGAGACTCCACTACTTCCCTAGGTTACCCATTCCAGTGCTTCACTACCCTCCTAGTGAAATAGTTTTTCCTAATATCCAACCTGGACCTCTCCCACCATAACTTGAGACCATTGCTCCTTGTTCTGCCATCTGTCACTACTGAGAACAGCCTCTCTCCATCCTCTTTGGAACCTCCCTTCAGGAAGTTGAAGGCTGCTATCATATCCCCCCTCACTCTTCGCTTCTTCAGACTAAACAGACCCAACTCCCTCAGCCTCTCCTCATAGGACATATGCTCCAGCCCCCTAATCATTTTGGTTGCCCTCCAATGCGTCCACATCCTTTTTGTAATGGGGGGCCCAGAACTGGACACAATACTCCAGATGTGGCCTCACCAATGCCGAATAAAGGGGAATAATGACATCTCTGGATCTGCTGGCAATGCTCCTCTTAATGCAACCTAATATGCCATTAGCCTTCTTGGCTACAAGGGCACACTGTTGACTCATATCCAGCTTCTCATCCACTGTAACCCCCAGGTCCTTTTCTGCAGAACTACTACTTAACTGGTTGGTCCCCAGCTTGTAACTATGCTTGGGATTCTTCCGTCCCAAGTGCAGGACTCTACACTTGTCCTTGTTGAACCTCAGATTTCTTGTGGCCCAATCCTCCAATTTGTCTAAGTCACTCTGGACCCTATCTCTGCCCTCCAGCGTATCTACCTCTCCCCCTAGCTTAGTGTCATCTGCAAACTTGCTGAGGGTGCAATCCATCCCCTCATCCAGGTCATTAATAAAGATATTAAACAAACCCGTCCTAGAACCGAACCTTGGGGCACTCCGCTAGAAACCGACCGCCATTCTGACATCGAGCCGCTGGGCCCGGCCTTCTAGCCATCTTTCTATCCATCTTACCGTCCATTTATCCAATCCACATTCCCTTAACTTGCTGGCAAGAATATTGTGGGAGACCGTATCAAAAGCCTTGCTAAAGTCAAGGTATATAACATCCACTGACTTTCCCATGTCCACTGAGCCAGTTACCTCATCATAGAAGCTAAAAATCTTACTTAGCAAAACATTTTACATAGAGACATTATCTCAAAATCAGGTCTGTTAATAAACAATGTTGGACAAATAAAGCATATCCCTTGTTGATTACCTTGAACAAGTAGAGTTATGGAAAAGAAGTATTTGTACTGGAGACTGCTAGAATGTATATAGCTGAATGCACTGAGTACTTTTAAATAGATCCTATACTATTACACAGCCGTGTTGTTATGATGTGTAACCTGTAGATTTCATAACTGTTTAAAATTGCATAGGGCCAAAATAACTACTGAAGATGTCAGCTTGGGTCAATTAAAACAGGAAACCAAAATGGCTGTTTTTCATTCATTCAGATTTAGTGGCAGAGCAATACAATTAAAATCTTGCTATGCATGTTAAACAAAGGCCAGAGTTATGGACTTCAATGTGGACTTGTGTTCAGTGCACTCCCTTTATCTGAGAGTTGAATTCTGCCTTCTGGTTTGCACTTTGGCTCTTAGGTATGTGGACTAATTTAAGACAAGAACTTTCACTGGCCATTAATTTTGGATATCTAATTTTTTGAGACCAGCAGGACTAGATTTGAATGTGAGACAGTGAATACTTTCTGTAATGGGAGCTGTTTTTATTGACGTGAGTTGAAGCCATTGCACTCTTTAAGTCTGTATTTATTTCAAATTTGTCAGGCTGGCTTCCTTCAGAGTTTTACCAAAATGTTTAAATCATTCATATGCCTCTATTTAATCATGGGCCTCTTAATTTGGAATAGGTGAAGAAGTTCCTACAAGCTAAAAATCATCACAAAGCCTTCATTCATTCATTCATTCCCTAGCAGAGATTCAGGTTTAGATCAGCCTCTGAAAGGAACATTCCCAGACTTCCTTTCAGTAATTCACAGCATAGAGCCTGATCTTTTCAGTCCACCTCTAGCTCAGTTCTTTTCCTGAGCTTCTGCTGACTGTCCACAACTCTACATATCTCACTTTGATGCGTTCAACAAGTGAATTTCTTCTTTACTAAACAGCATAGAAATCTTAGGAAGATTTTTCGTAAATAACAAGGGAACTTCATTATCACATGAATACTCCAGAATGCTTCCAACAATACTGTATATGGTGTATGTGTGAAAATTAGAAGTTATCTTTTTAAAAGTTCTCTGGAGTTTTTCAGCTTCTGTTTGCAATCTAAGGGCTCTATAGGGAAGAGTGCAATTTGGGTCTGGTTCTGCAAAATGCCTGCCTACAGAAAAGGTGGTGGGGTGAGGTGCTGGGGTTATTTCTCTCTGCCTTATAGAGTAGCCTCCCCTCCCCCACCTCATTCCTGTGTGTTTTATATTTTAGAGAATAAAGTAATATTACATTGCAGCAAATCAGAAAGAGGTTTTTTAATCTAAACTCTTTCGGCTCGTCTACACTGGCTCCTTTTCCGGAAGGGGCATGTAAATTTCATGAGTCGTCGTAGGGAAATCCGCGGGGGATTTAAATATCCCCCGCGGCATTTAAATAAAAATGTCCGCCGCTTTTTTCCGGCTTTTAAAAAAGCCAGAAAAGAGCGTCTACACTGGCCCCGATCCTCCGGAAAAAGCGCCCTTCAAAGTAGGAATAAGAGCCTCCGGAAAAGGGCGCTTTTTCCGGAGGATCGGGGCCAGTGTAGACGCTCTTTTCCGGCTTTTTTAAAAGCCGGAAAAAAGCGGCGGACATTTTTATTTAAATGCCGCGGGGGATATTTAAATCCCCCGCGGATTTCCCTACGACGACTCATGAAATTTACATGCCCCTTCCGGAAAAGGGGCCAGTGTAGATGTAGCCTTTTTGTTTGTATGCTGTGAATATAACATTACCTAATAAGGAGGGAAAAGCCAAAATTGAAACAACTACATTTAAAATTAGGCATGGCTCAGCAATAGAAAATATATTTTGGAAAATTATCATATATTGGCAATAGAAAGTGCTATATAACCAAATAGGTCTTTTTGGGTAAAATTTTAAAAAAATGCTTAAGTCCTATTGAGAGTCACTTTACTCTGCAAGAAGACCTGCTGGCATAGCAGAATGGATATGTCTACACTGCAGGGCTAAAGCTGAATTAAGCTACGCAACTTCAGCTACATGACTTGCATAGCTTAAGTCAAAATAGCTTAATTCGGCTTTTGGCACTACCCACACAGCAGGAAATCGAAGGAAAAACACTCTTCCTTCAGCTTCTCTTACTCTGCATGAAATTAGGGTTACCATGAGTAGGAGTAAGAAGTCCTTCAGCTCAACTTTATTTTGAAATAAAGACTTGTAGTATAGACACACACTATGTTATTTTGGAATAATATCTGTTATTCCGAAATAACACTGCTGTGTAGACATAGCCAATAGGACTACTCAAGGATTAAGGTGTAATTTACATGAACAACAGTGATAGAATCTAATATTCCTGAGTATTTGGATTCAGGGGGTTGGTTCAGACTACTTTAAAAAAAAAAAAAGGCCAATATCAAGTAGAAAATATATTCAAACATTATCTGGTTCAACACTCAAATTATATGTTCTGCATTCATAATTGGCATGGTGCTTTTCTTCCAAAAAAAAAAAGCCAACAGTGATAACTATTTAGTAAAGATTTTCTTTGTTATTGCTTTTCATATATTTCCTCATTCTTGTACATTAGCCCTAAAAACCTATTCATAATAAAGAAACCAATTTAAAATAAACTGATCTCTTTTAGTGAAGGCAGTTTTCACCTTAGCATTTTATAACCTTCATCCTAACTTCTGATAAAAATACATTGCATTTTAACACATGGAAGATACATCTGAACTAAAAATAGCATTATAAGGAAACAACAATTTCTGAGACCATGTGGATTGCTGGTATTTCCACAAATATAATGTACATTTGTAATGCAGACAAAATATTTACCTACCCAGAAGAATTCTATAGTTCAAAAGCTGGTTTTAGGCTCATGGTAGCAATACATTTAAAGGATATATCCAAATACCTGCTTCTTTCTGTTCTGCCAGTTTAAGCAATAATTTTTGCTTACATTATTTCACTCCCAGATTTTACCAACTCTAAATTCCTTCCCCATCACAATCAGCTGTTTAAATGGTAAAATATTGCCTGAGAGAAGTATTCAGGAACTATTACTGAGTGGAATCACCTCATTACTAAAACTGACATTTTCTTATCACATTTCATACTTAATTATGGGGGGAAAGGAGCAAATTTTTTCATCTTAGTTTCATTAAAGTGTCTTGGAGGTGATAAGACAAATCCTCAAATATGTTACTTACATGCTATCAGCACTCAAAATCAGTGGCACTCACAGGGGAAAGAAAATGAATCTGTTTCATGGTTTTTGCAATTTCTACAGGGTTCAGACATTAGAACTACTTCAGTCTCAGTTAGATAATATCCAGAAGCCAGAGAAAAAAAGAAAAGAAATAGAGTAGAGGCAGGGCTAACATGCATATGTTTTCTCATTCCATTATTCATATGATATATATAATCAAAATAACTATATCATGAGAAAAATAGCATGCTCATATGAGAGAGCACTAGTGGTGGAAAAGATTACTTACCACATCTTCTCCATGGATAAAATATATAGACTTCTGGATAACTTGAAGGCCTTAGATACATTTTTCAGAGAAATAGGAGCATAACAACAGCACAAAAAGACCTACTTGTTTTTGCATATGCCATCATATAGCATTTACTACCTGTCAGCAGTATTTCAGCTAATAGTCGTGATGGAGTTAAATGTTCCATTGAGGCCCCACTCTGTGTTGGAACTATTGAAGCCCATATTGGGACTATTCTACCTGGAGCTCTAGAGCTACATAGAGCTCAGAAAAGCGCTATGAGTACATTTTTTAAAAGACTCTGAGTGATTTAGAAGCCTATGATTCATCCTCAGAAATGTCTTAGGGACCTAAATCCCAGTCTTAGACATCATTTTTGATCCACAAGAACTACACTCAGTTGCAATTCACTCAGTACCTAAATTTCCACTATAAAATTCCCTAAGTGCCTAGGTCTCTGCCTTTGGGCATGAACACTAATGCCTTCCTTGAGGCACCTATCCTGCTTAATACCCAGTGTAATCCACAAACTGAGGGAAGGCAAGCATTCCCCTGCCTTTCTTCTCTGCAGAGCCCAATCCAATAAATGTGCTCATAGACTGCCTAATTCTTTACACAGCCACTGGTGGGAGGGGGAGACCCTTTTAATTTTTACTTCAATGGCTAAATATTTTTTCAGGGTGGACTTTAAATTTCACTATATGCGCAGACTAGAAAAAGAAGTCTTGTTTTAAATGGAAATTAAATTTGACAGCTTTAAAAAGGTGACCTTTCAACTGCCATCTTGGGTAATATGATGATTCATAATTTCTCATTGTGGCTTCTGTATTTGGGTAACCATAAGTAGTTGGTGCTGTAGCATTCTGCATGGCTCAACCCGAATTTTTCCTGGAACTCTGTCTGAGCACCTGCTTAGGATGGGGTAGCTCTCATGCCCTTTCAAAGGAACACCTGCTGCACTGCACCAGCCCTTTCTGGTTAGCTTGTAGCAGGAGATCAATGGCCATGCCCTCAGATTATCCATCCTTATTTCATTTGGTGTAGCAATCATTGCAAGCGGCAGTAGATTGAAACAGCCTAATCAAATGTATTTTCTTTTATTTATCTGTTCACAAAGTAATTTTAACTGCACAATTGAAATCTCAACTAGTATGTTAAACAAAAACAACTTTTGTCCATTATTTTTCCTTCTAAATAAAAGAGGGAAGAAGGAACCTGGTAGGCATCTTTAGGTCTTTGAGGTTTTAATATGCTGAAGACATGTTTGATGATAAATATGAGCACAACAGATAATGTCAGTGAAGTTAATTTTGGATGGCGTGAAAACTGTTCTAGTATCAAAGGTTCCTGAAATTACACCACCAGTTTTTGACTTTCCAAGAAATTATAGAAGAAGTTCATTGATTCATTCCTTAGATAGAGGAACCAAGATCTCTCAGGCCTTCTCTGCTCTCTGTTGGAAGCATCAGGCCTCTAGGAGAAATTTACCTAATGTTCCAAGGGCATAGATGACCAAGGAAGAAACAATAAACAATCCGGAAACAGTAGACAATAAGAAGGCTTGCCTGCTTCATCTAAAGGGGATACTGGATGGTGCTACCACAAAGTTTCTTTTCAGTCCTAACCCAGAACCCTGGGGCCAGTTCCAGGACATTTGTTTAAAGCAGTGCATCCCAGCAGTTACCTTTCCTCATGGTTTTTGTCCCATGAGTGTGACATATCTTACACCTCATCATCTAACATAATCTAGCCTTGTCAATTGATGCTACCTCAGCTTTTTTCTATGAAGAGGAGCTATCTGCATCATGGCTTGTACCCAGGGATTAAATTCAACCAAAGCTGAGCAGAGCAGAGCTTAGGTAAATATTTATAAACATGTGAGAGCCCTACTATGCCCTGTGGGGTTGAAACACTGAGCCTGGTGCCTCCCATGGTGCAGAAGACCTGAGTCCCAGTGCACCCCACAGGGCTGAAGCCCCAAGCCCTGGGGCTGTGGGAAATAGGGAGAATTTAAGTCCTTTCTTGTATCATTTCCTTCTGTAGTCTATCAACTCTTGACATGTAAGGCATCCGCCTAAGTATTATCATTTTGGCAGTGTGGAGTCATCCTTCTTTCTTCCTCAGTGGCCAGCATTCCAATCCATAAGTAATGACTGTCTTAATCATTCTCTTATACACTTTGTTCTTTAATGTACTTGGCATATATTTTATCACAGAGAATTCCTGTCAGTTGCCTCCATTTATACCAAGCATTTTTATGAAGCTCCTAACATCCACATGAAAGGAGCATTTGTACAGGGGCTGGCTCCAGTCCTTAGATTTTTAAAGGCAACCCATCCTGGGATCTCACATTTTACAAAATGTATTGTTGTACATCTAAGAACCTGAGAAATATTGCCACATTTCATTACATTTACAAAATACAAAACAAAGAAAAGGCATTATTAGTGCTTCATCCTTGATTCTTTTCACATTTTTTTTACTAATTTACAAAATTAATCTGCAACAGGTTTGCCTTCCTTTGCTATAAATTGATATAGTACTATTCTGTTGATAAAGTACTATTCTGTTGATCTCATAATATATATTTATTTAGTTAGTGGCATTTCTAGTGCACCCATCAGCATAGTATTTAGACACATGGAACAAAGATGGGAACAAAAAAGAATAATTTTAAACATGTATTCTGCTAAATATGTGAATTACATAATTTATTAAAAGTGCAAGGATTCTGCTGCCTTATAAAGAAATGAGTAAGTTTTTAAGCCGTGTGTACACCATTCAGAAGATCAACGCTGCCACAGTTGAACTTCAGGATTTGATTTAGCAGGTGAAGACCTGCTAATTTGAAATGAGTGCAGTGCCTCAGTCAGCACTAGTACTCCTGCTACTCACAAGGAGTAAGGGAAGCTGGTGAGAGCGTTTGCTCCTGTCGATCTCCCGCTGTTTGGATGGCAATTCAAGATACTTCAACCCTGGCTATGTAATTAATGTAGCTGTAGTTGTGTATCTTAAGTCGACCTTCCACTCTAGTGTAGACTAGACCTTAGAGTGATATTTTCAAAAGTGCACACATTTGGCATTTCAATGCTTATTTCAATGAGGGCAGAGTAAGACCAACATTAAAAGACCAGCATTAATCTCTTCTGAAAATCTCTCTGGTGCTTGGCTTCCCTTGTGCAGGTGAAATTTGGGGCCTGAAACACAAAATGTACATTCATTTTTCACCTACAACTGCAATTTAAAAACTTACCTTTTGCCTAAGTAGTGAAAGCATCTGTAAATAAGACCTCAATAAAAAACAATGTCCTTACTGTTTGGCTTAGTGTGATTAATTCTGCATTAATGTACTTTTCTCACCTGTGAACTAGAAGGCAAAGTAATGAAATGTAATTGAGACTCTCAAGGCTATTCAGAACATTTTCCATTATTGATAATTAAACTTCATATAACTGGATGGGATAGAAAAATGGTTGCACTGGTGGGAATGTAGCCCTACAATTTTAAATGCATTAGCTTAATTAAAATAAAAATATTAGAGCATCTTGGTTACAGACAAAGGGAGACAACCTTGGATTACTGGTGGCAAATTATTTAAGGCAATGATCCATGACCACATTTTAGCTGTTACAAGAAGTGCTGAAAAACCAGTGAAGGATGGAAACGAGGATGGTAAATGTAGTAGAGCAAAACATTTTCAGTAAGACCCTGAGTAATTTCTAATATTAGTTGAAGTTAAATGAGAACTTAATCACCTGGCCAATAAAATCTAGGCCATAGTTCTTGGTCTTGCTTTGGGAATAAAGCCAGGCAAAATTTTTCATCTGAATAGTTTATGGGGCGTGGGTGATCCAAAATAATTCACAAATTTTACACAAGTTTACTGAATAGTTTTGGCTTCTTCCAAAAATTTTCAGTTTGGTTGTGTAAGAGATTTAAGTAAAGTTCATGAAATGGAAACATAGGAACCTCCTTTTATAACTTTTGATCTAGCGGCTAACGTACTCATCTGTGATCTAAAGCTAGAATTTGAACTTTGCTCCTATATTATATGCATGGTCTCTAAACACTGGGCTATAGGAAGTTCTGGAGCAGGGTTCTCTCACTGTCTTCTACTGAGTCTGTTCCACTGTGTTTAACCAGCCATTGGAGCAAGAACAAGAACTTGAGTCTCCCCACTTCCCAGGGAGTGCCCCAGACTATAGGGGATAGTTTGGCATTATAGGAATCTCAGCCTTTTTTGCTGAAGCTGTTTCACTGTATGTAAAATACTTGAATAGTCATGAGCTGCAGAAAATGAACAAGTGACTCTATAGCCTGTTAGCTGGGAGAAACAACATTCAAGCCAAAATCCCACCTTCACATCAGACAGAGGAAGGAATTTAAGTCTGGGCTTCCCACATCTCTGGTGAGTACCCTAGCTGCTGACAAAAGTTTGTAAGGCAAATACTGCTCTCTGTTTTGTAACTCTAGCCCTTGGAATCATAGAATCATAGAATACTAGACTGGAAGGTACCTTGAGAGATTATTAAGTCCAGTCCCCTGCCCTCGTGGCAGGACCAAGCACTGTCGAGATCAGTGTTTCTCAACCTTTTTTTTATAAACTACCCCTTTAAAAAAAGTATATGTACCCCCAGTATCTACAGTTTTCAAACACACACAATTTTTTTCTACCATTTCAACACATTTGTTAAACAACTTAATTGTAGCTGGAAAACTTTAAACAAAATTCAGTTTTCTCCAAATTTCAGTTGTGTTGACGTACCCCCCTGAGAGTACTCGTACCACGGGTTTAGAAACACTGGTCTAGATCACCCTGATAGATGTCTGTCTAATCTGCTCTTAAATATCTCCAGTCATGGAGATTCTACAACCTCTCTAAGCAATTTATTCCAGGGTTTAACCACCCTGTCAGTTAGGAAATTTTTCGTAATGTTCAACCTAAGCCTTCATTGCTGCAGTTTAAGCCCATGGCTTCTTGTCCTATCATCAGAGCCCAGAGAGAATAAATTTCCTCCCTCCTCCCTGAGACACCCTTTTAGATACCAGAAAACCACTATCATGTATCCTCTCAGTCTTCTCTTTTCCAAACTAAATAAGCCCAATTCTTTCAGCCTTTCCTCATAGCTCTAGAGATAAATTATTCCTTTCTTTTTATTTAAACAATACCCCAAAGACCAATATTTATGAGGGTGTCGTACAACACATTTCCTTCAACCAGAATCAAATTCTGCCCACTTTTTTGATTTACAGGATTTTTTAAAATTTTCAGTTTTGGTCCAATATAAGTTTAAAGGTGCTGAGTGGAGGGGGTTGAGTACACGGTTTTATTCCCCCGCCTTCCCCAGAAATGTGAGGCTATGTCTACACTGCAATGCTATTTTGGGATACCAGAGTATCCCAAAATAGCCATCCTGTGTCTTCACAGCAAGCCCATTATTTCGTTAGTTTGCTATTCCGATGCCCCTGTAAACTTTATTCCATGAGGAGTGGGGATGTTTCAGAATAGTGGATTATTTCAAAATTTGGCGCTGTCCGAAATAAGCTATTTTGAAATTAGATCAAAATAAGATGTTCAATTTATATTGCTCAAATTGCATATCTTATTTCGAGCTATGGTGTAGTGTAGATGTAGCCTTAGAGAACTGTAAAATCAGCTATTTATCCAGTTCTTTCAGGCATGGACCCTGCAATAGGACCTTTGCAGGGTATTCCATACAGGTACCTTATTCTGTTAGCAGATATAGGTGCGTGATTGGAATCTTAGACACTACTTCATTGGCAATTTTTGTTATCATAGCAATGCAAAACTGGAGTGTGCAGGAGGATGAGAATAACCATCTTATAACTTAGTTTCTGGTTTAGCAAGCATTTAAGTGTGTGGTTTATTTCAAGAACCCATTATCTTAAAAATTAAGCATATGCTGATGTACTGTGCAAGAAGTATGTACATGCCTAAAGTTGAGCACAAGTTTCAGTGCCTCTCTGAATCAAACCCATGGTTAAGCATAAGAAGAAATAAGGACAATCTCAGAAACAGAAACAGAAAAAAGCTGAGAGATGAAGAAACAAAGTCTCTCTGCATACCCTGAAAATTAATGTTTTCTTCCATATTACAAAACCTTTTATAAAACTAATCCCCATCTAGGAAGAATTGTGGAATAAATTATATTTCTGACTACTAGAAGAGCTGGGAGCAGCACAGCTGGAGAGAAATAGAAGAGAAACAATGTTATCACCCTCTGGTGGATATGTTTAATTATGTGCTGGAGCCACAGGGATTGTTCAGTCACTTAATATGACACAAATCTCATTATTTTCTAAGTCTAACTGAGCCCCTCAAAATGGTCCCCTTACCCTCTTGCACATACATCTCTGCACAAAGACCAGGAGAGATCTTTGCTTATCACCTGGATTCCTACATTAATTCACTCAGAACAATCAGATTTTGCTTTGAGTCATTTTATACCCTGTGACATAAGGTGACATGGGAGCCCCACAGGAAAAAGTGCAGAATTTACTGATATGCCCAGAGCCAGCACAGGGTCTATGCAACAATCAGATCTTGTGTCAGGGCTTCAGGGGAACATAAGCCTTGTGCTGTTTCTTTCCACAGAAGTGCATTACATTCAAAAGGTTTGTTTTCTATCATCCTAACCAAAATGACTGTTGGTCTTAGCCATATACGCAGGGTAAAATGACTATGTACACCCAGCCTTTTGAGCTTTGTAAATATTGGTGATACTTGTTCCCTCACATACATGTAAGCTATGCCTGTCTCTCTTATCCTGTGTTCCATTTACAAGATGTACAAGAAACTACATAATTTATTCCTAGGGTGAGCATCTGTCCTGTTTTTTCCTGGGACAGTCCCGTGTTTATGGTCTGTTCCCAGCATCCCAACTTTTTTTTAAAAAAAAACAGGTTCACTGTCCCATATTTCCATTGCAGCAGGGGGCTGGGCAGAGCCTCCAGCATTCCGGGCTTCAGCTGCTGAAGCCCTAAGCACTAGCAGCTCCTCTTCCCTCCCTGAACAGAGCTGCACTTCATCTCTGTAATGGAGCGGAGTGGGCAGGGAGCTGCCAGCACTCAGAGCTTCAGACATTGGAGCCTTTAGCACCGGTGGCTCCTCCCCACCCTACTGTGGGGCTGGAGACCCAAGCACCAGTGGGTCCTCCCCCCAACCACTCTGGGGATGGAGCCCCAAGCACTCCTGAGTGTTGGTGGCTCCTCCCCTTGCCCTAATGATTATTGATGGTTCACAGTCATGCTGGAACAACATAACAAGTAGGGTTCCACAGGGCTCTGTTTTGGGATTGGTTCTTTTCAATATCTTCATCAATGATTACTTCATCAACATTACTTAATATTTTTAAATATCTTGACATTAATTACATAAATGAAAGAAAAAATATGGGCCCTAGTCCTACTCTCTGCTGAAAAGCACACAGCACAGCAGAGCAAATGCAAAAGTGACTTTAAATATGGTGACTGCTCTAACTTACATACTGACTGCCATAACTCCTAAATCTAATTAGAACAGCTAAGAATTGCCAGGACACTGGGAGGAGTTGAGCACATTCCTTTCTTCTACATCTTTGCATCAGCCTAAGGAAGGTGTGGTGTGGGCACTGCAGTTGTGACTGTATGCTACCTGAGGATCTCCTTATACTTGGGTAAACTTTCTTTGACCAGCTAAGCCTACCTGTAAGGCACATTCTACATGCTGTGCTGATTTGATCTGGGACAGAGAGCAAACCTTGCAGTGAAATGCTCGTGCTGTTGAACCCAGATGCAGGTTTCTGTTTGTGTGTGTGAGAGAGAGCCAGGGAGGGAGATGGGAGTGGGGTCTGAGATGTTGAGGTTTCCCCATCCCCTTGTCTCAGGAGGGATTGTTTCCTGCTGCAGTTTGAAATTACAAGATCGCATGCTGACATCCCCCAAACACATTGTCCCCTCACCCCTCATGACCTGATCCTCTGTTGGTCAAACTGGCGAGTCTTCCCTTCTCAACGGAGTTTTTCTTGTATCAAATGTAAGAAATCAGGTCCTGAAAAGGATCAAATGAAAATCTCGTTATTCACTCTCAAAATGTTTCATGCATTTTAAAACTTCAAATGTTAAAATAAAAGCCGTTAGATAAGGATATAAGTTGGGTAACAGAAAAAATGGAGTCAGAAATGAGACTGTATTAATATTGGACATAGAAAAGATAAATATTTTTTATATAGTACGGCACATACTTACTGTAACCCATCAAAACTTGACATGCTATTACAACAACATAAATCCTGTGTGTCAGATATGCCACATCCATAATGACAACCTCCTACACATGTTCTGGTTTAACAGGATACTGGAAGGAAAACCACCACACCTGTCAAAAATTATCAGCAAGCAAACCCCTCTGCAACACAATGTGTCTTGTGTATCTAAGTAAAGAAGCAAATGCAGATCTCTCCCAAAGAATATTTATAAATACTACCCAAGAATAGAATGATTATGAGGAATAATGACAGGAAAATATATTGGTGTACTACTGAATTAGTGACAGCTTAGAAACTACCTATACAAAGTGCTGTAATGCAACATTCTAGTGATCTGGTCTCCAGGTCTGTGGAATGTAACCTAAAACAAATAGACCATCCCAAAAGGGGTGTGCCATGAAAAATTCATTAACTTCTATTCATGCTTGATATTTATGTGCATTGCTGACTCCATGAAGCAGGTTTTCCCATGTTCCTCTTTCCTAAAATATATTCATACCTATGGATCTATAACAGAGAATTGGTTACTTTCTCTGGAGAGTATGACTACATTGCTTTTTTATGGATCCTTTTTTTAAAAAAAATCAGTCAAAACAATTTGTATTTTAAAACTATCTTATAGTAGTGTTGTGGGATGGTAATTGTGGCATTGAAGGAGGCAATTCCTCTATGCAATAGAAATACTGAAATAAAACCTCTTACAATTAAAATATATACAGCTTTAGTGTAAACTTTGTCAATCGTCTAATCACTAAGTAACCTGTGACATCTAATACCAAGAGTATAGAACAGGAGTGACTAGTCCCGTGCCTACATGAGGAGACTCAGGTTTATTTCTACTGATGGATTGAATACTTCACTGACAGCATCCATAGTTGTGTTACCCTGTGTAGAGGCAAAATGTATAATATATATATATACATATATATATATATATAGGGTATACAAAATGGAGTCTGTGAAACTTACATTTTGAAGAAGGGTGTCTTTACCACAAGTATAGCTTCACTCCAAAAGATCAACATTGCACATGACCTTTACCTGTGCACTCATCTCAAGTCCTATGCACTCGTCCCTACAGTTCTGCACCCATCACCAAAGCTGTACTCATCCCTCTAATTATCTGCACATGGCCCTAAATATTGCACTCAGCACGTCAATCCCTTTTCCCGCCTCAAGGCCAATAAAAGGTCTGGGCCGAGGAGAGTTTGGGTTATTCTTGTTCTTTGGTTTCCTTAGGTTCCATACCCTTTTGTGTTTGTGTCTATTAATTGGTAATCAGGGGCGGATGAGAGTGCCGCGGGGCTCAGGGCAGCACCGAGGGGCCCAGGGCAGCACAATTTCATGCATGTGCCACGGCCAACAGGAATTAGCGTATGCACAGGGCCTATTGAAGCGCAGGGCCCGCGGGGCAGCTGCCCCGCTCACCCTGCCTTATATCCGCAGCGGTTGGTAACATCTATGGATTAATGGTTTGTGATGAAGCCTTTGTTTTTGACTCACGTGCCACCTATGTGTGGAGACAACCCACGTGAAGGGTATTTGGCTAGAGTTATTGCAATTGGACTTGGACTAACTCATCCCACTCACCTTCCGGACCAGACGGTTTCGCTGAAGAGCCAACCATTACCGCATCCTGGGAGAGCCATTATCCATGTGATCGAGGATTTTCTGGCAGCCCTAGGCCAACAAGCTGGGATCACTGCATCGAGGGATCTCCTTGCTGGTCCTCCTTGGAGGCTTTAAATTAGCTTAGAAGTTGCAGGTCGCAAGCTCCGATCATCTGACATTTTGTAAAGTATTGTCTTTTGTGTATGGGTCTTTTCTATCTTCTTTATATCTAGGAATAGGGTGGGTCGTGTGCTTGTTCCTGTTTTTGCTGTTTACATTTCTTAATACATGGTTTGGCCCTAAACCTCGTGTGCCTGATTATTGGGTCATTTAATCGCCGGTGATAGAGTCAGATTACCAGGCGTACCTCATTTCTGGTTCAGAGATCATTAACAGCTAGTCAGAGCGAGTCTAATTATCTTCTAAATAAATGTTATCTCGTTCCCTGGGTAACAGTTTGGCGACCACGGCAGGACCTGGTAGGGATTTATTTGATCCTTATGAGGTTCTAACTGGCCTACTTAGACTTGTATGAGCAGAGCTGATAGCAAAACAGGAACAACAATTGGTACGGTCCATTTGACTCGGGGATAGAGATTCCCCGGGGCCCTATCTTTTTCCCCATGTTAAAATCCGGTAGCGGTATAGGCCACCTGGTAGCCAGAGGTTCCCAACTGACTGGCTGGGTGTGTCAGCCCTTCCCGTGATTCAGGCCGGTGCGGCAATCAGACATAAGCCTACTTCCAGGGTGTTTCAGCCATTGCTGTGCCATTTTTAAACCACTTCTGCAGTTTTTCTGTTGGTGCTGCACCTTACCCTGAATCCCTTTCTTCTGTTATTTTAAGTGTATAGTATTGAGATCTAAGTAACCTGAGGTCTCCATAGAGAAGAACCACTGGCAGGTTAAAATAAAATTTAGAATTCAGACCTAGCTTGGTAACCTGGTTCCCCATTTTAAGTTGGTTTACAGATTGGGTGATGTCACATTACTGAATTGGAGGGAAGCAGCCAGATCGCTGCTGCACCCATAGGTGGGGGTGCTGGCCCCAACAATGATATAGAAGGGGGCCATGTGGGGTATTGAATGGGAGCTTGTTGTTTGCTGATCCTGTGTACACTGTTTATGTGAGTATATAATGTCTGTGTGTGTAGATAGGAATCTGTGTGGAAGCTGAATATTTCTTGGAATGTGGTTAAGCATTGCTATGGACAGGCTGAGTAGCGAAGCCTTGTAGAACAATGGCACTTGATGGGCCAAAGACACACCTATAGCAGGAGGGCGGAGACCCAAGAGCTGCCAGCAGAGAGAGGCTGAGGTCCAGGTGAGACCAGAAGAGGCCAGGAAGGAGGTATAAAGAGGCCATGCGGTCGATGCCATTTTGTTCTCAGCTCAGCACTTCATCCCAGAGGCAGCACTGCAGGGATTGAAGAGCCTGGAAGACCTGTGAACCCATCCTGATCATAGGATGTGCAATAAGGACTTTTAAACCAGCAGCTGCAACATCTCTGCTAGAGCCTGCATCGAGGACTGGGAGATTCGGTGCATGTAACGTACTGTACTTTAATAACCTTACTCTCATGCTTTTCTTTCTTGTGATAATAAACCTTTAGATATAGATTCTAAAGGATTGGCCCAGCGTGATTTGTGGGTAAGATCCAGAGGGTAAATTGACCAGGGATCTGTGGCTGGTTTCTTGGAACCGGACAGGACTTGTTCGGGATAGGTGGGATTGGGTGTTGGGACCCCCCACCTGTGTATGAGGCCCGGGGCCATCTGGGGCACGGTTATTGCTGGGGCGTCGGAGGGGTTTTGCTCGGGAGGCTTCAGGCAGGCAGCTGAAGCGCTCTGTGGGACTGGTTTGTGGCCTGTTTGGAGAGGTCGCCAGTCAGGGGGACTGTAAGGAGCCCCGGATTTGAGCAATTCGCCCTGAGCGGACGCCCTCAGCTGTGCCCAGACACGGCCCGGTCCGTCACAGGTGAGCAATCCGATACAGGAAGATGATTGCGCCCCAGTTATTTGACAGTCAAGGCTGGAGACTGGTGTGCAAGAAAAATACTTTGGAAGCAGCGGTGAACTTATTCAGAAAAGGGTCTAACACTTGGGTAGAGGAAATGTTTTGTGGGGAAGATTCTCTGACAAAGTTCAGGCAAATGTGGGAGAAATATAATGAGGCTAAACCACACCCTAAAAAGAAACACCAGAAAAGAGCCTTGCTTTATGGTTTGGCCATGATGAGCCGCGAGCTGGCTTATCAAATAAAATAATTGAGAACAAAATATAATGAGACCACTCACGAGGCAGAGATGCTAAAGAGCCAGCTGAATCAGAAAATTAGTGATCTTGACTCCAGAGATACCCTAATTCAAGGGTTAACCACCAAAGTATCTCAATTAGAGGCTAAAATAACTGATTTATGTTTAAAAAATGATCAAGCAGAAGAGGTGATTTTAGAAGAGACCGCACAGCTTAATGACTCGCAAGCTGCGGTCAGACAGTTACCGAAAGAGGCCACTAGCACCAGAACCATGGGGGATCATTCCTTACGTCAGGAGACCATTTGTAAGCTGCAGTAGCAGCTAGGAATGGCCAAAGAAGTGATGGCAGCAATCCAGCCACAGTACAATCAATTAAACAGGCTGGGAGATGAAACAAAAAGTCATGGGTATGCCCCATCAGCTCCACCTTTGTATGAAGGAGTGGAGAATACAGAGCAAATGGCGCCTATTACAACCACTGTAGTGCAGTACCCCGGACAACGCCAACCTGTTATTAAACAAGAAGAAAAGGTTCTTTCCCCAGAGCAAGCTAGAGTTCTAGGTAAAAATATGGGACCCTGTAACAAGGAAAAAATGTTAAATTGGTTAGCCCGTTTATGTGTTACCCCAAACTTGGGACCAGAAGATGTAGTGGTATTACTAAAAGAGTGCATGCCCGTGGAAGACTTCCTTTCTCTATCATATTAGGTTATCAATAATCCCACTATTGAACAAATTGTATTGTATAAATCTGTGTACCAACTGTATTTTCCCCAGGAGAATGTTCTAGGAAAGGTGTATATATAGACAAACAAGGTGAGGGTGAAAAACCAGACCAATATATAATGAGGAAAAAACTACTATACTGGTTAGCAGGGCTTGGCATTCAGAGAGGTGCAATGTTGGATTATGACACTCCCCAATTTAAAAAAATTGGCTACCAAGGTTTGTTACCGGCAGTCAAATTGGCATTAGGTGCATTCGACCACACTGCTTCTCCCCTGTCAGTTTTGGAGGAGAAGTTAAGAGAAGTACTTGAACTACAGCAGCTTGCTGCTGCAGGGTAAAAGCACCCAAGGAAGATCTCAGCTATAAGCAATGAGATACTACCTCAAAATTTGCTAAAGCGCAGAGAGAATAGAAATGATAGATCTGGCTATCCACCAGGGCACTGGTAGGAACAAGAGTCTTGGCACAAAGATTATCAAAGTATCTGCCATGGGAGAAAATCAAAGGGATGGATATGGACACTGTTTTAAAGGAGTTAATATATTGGAAAAACCGCAAAAGTTCCGGAGCTGCCATTTTGCACAGAACGGTTACCACCGTGTATGGTACTTCCATCTTGTGGTCTATCCTCCGGGTCTCACGGAAGCTGCCATTTTGACAACGAGCATGGGAACCTGCATATAAAATGAATATGCCGAGCTTCCCAGCCCCTGCATATGGATATAGTAACCCCATTATCCTTTGATGTATTTGGAAGACCTATCGTAGATATAGAATATTATGGGGAGTTCAGGATTGTGAAGCAGAAGGCTCTTGTGGATACCGGGGCATCTACCAGCCTACTACACACCCAACAATCACCTTCAATCAAGCAAGCAACCATTGATCACATCAAAACATTGGAGTCGTATAATGGAAAACCATCAATAGTACCATTTATTAGGAATGTAAAATGCAGAATCGGATCCTTATGGACTACTAGTACTTTAGGACTACAAGAATTGAACAATACCAGAATAATAGGAATGGATTAAATCAAGAAATGTGGACTAATTATTGACCTGCCTAATAGATTAATTTACAAAACAGACAATTCTGAGGACATAGGGACAGTAATATCTTCATCACATTGTCTGGGATCAATAAAAGCATTTCAAAAAATAGAGATGCCAGTGTGGGAACCAGACATCCAGAAAGTAGAGGACCAGTACATCACAGCTTTTGACCGACATAAATTAAGTTGTGGGAAAGTTAATCAACAGATTCAGGTACACGGAGTATACTTACCTTCTAAATTAATGTTATCTCGTTCCTTGGGTAACAGTTGGAACTACAAAAAAAATACTTTTAAAAAAATGAAGGGGTACAAATCTTCATGAATCCCTATAGTTTATGATTAAAAATAGTTCATGCTCAGTTTCACAAGCAACATTCAGAAACAGATATTAGCAGAAAATATACTGTAGGTGCTTAATCCTTTGAATACTATTACATTGCACCTGCTATTACATCTTGTGCATTAGAAAAATTACAATGAGAAATTGTTGCCAATGACCGGCATAATTCAAATCCTCACATCTTTGCCTCCCTGTTTATTGGTTAGATAAATTCCCTCTGTGCAGGCCTCTCTTAAGAAAATGCCAACATGAACAAATGCTGCTTATGCCATACCCAAGACATTGTCAAAGTGAACTCCATCAAAGTGAAGGAAGGAACAATTCACAGAATAGAGAACTCTGCACTAATATAGTCCCTGGTATTCTTATAAATATGGCCAGGACATCTTAAATAAACAACTCTCTACTTAGAACACTTCACCTGATGTAGACTCACAATAGATGGGAGGTGGAAGAAAAGAATAAATTCTGTCTCCACAACCAACTATTTAAGAACAAAGCACTTCTCTCCTGTAACTGAATTTAACTGAGTGAATTTAGAGTATGTTGTCTGCTACCATGTTCCAGTTGTTGCCTATGTTGAGCATACCAAATGTAGCATACCGAAGTCGCTAATGAAGTGCAGATTTAAATATCCCACGCTTGATTAGTCACATCCGGTCGCCATTTTAAAAATCCACTAGTCCGAATTAACTCGCCACGTGTAGACACAGTATTCCGAAAGAAACCCCTTCCCTTGGATTAACTGTTACTCCTTGTGAAAAGATTATATCGTTGTGATGCAACCACTGGCTAAAAAGTCTGAAGAAAAATTAGGAATCTATGCTGGTGAACTCCATCATCTTGTTCTGCCCACCAGCTGTTGAGTTGGGGCAGGAGTCTGAAAGAGCATGCTTTGGGGGCACTGGACATTGGAATCGGGTTGCCTTCTTTCCATGAAGAATTCCATCTTCTCCCTTGAGTTCTTTCCCCCCCACCCCCATTTCCCACAAAGCCCTGAACAAAAAGCCATAAACATTAAACAGAGATGCTAGGAATTTATCATCATTAAACATGGTGTTTGTGTTTAAATATCACAACTTGTTTTCTAATAATGAAGTACTGGAATGCATTTTTGTTGTTGTTGAAAATAGCCCTGAGAATTTTGAAGCGATATACCTATGCCTTCTCTGCGCCCCCTTTTAAAATGTGTTTTATTGTCTTTATACGTTATTCCTAATAAGTTATGTTTCAAGAAAGCATAGTGATTGATACTAGTATTAACAGCCACCTTCTGAATGTTGGTAAGTAGTACTACCACTTCTTGAAAAATTATAGCCTTAGGTCATCCAGTAGATAAAACATTGCATTTTATTAAATGCCTTGGAATGCTGATTTCTGTTTGAGAGAGTGATTGTTTGAAATGCTTCATTGGAATCATCCAATAATAGAATAGAATAATAGAAATTAGGAATGCCAGGACAAGCTCTACCATATTAGTTTAAGTCTACCATCTGTATGAATTTTCCTTATTCTGCTGTGCTTTATAATTCCATTTCCACTTCCTCAGTTATAGGTAAGTTTCTACTTCATCCCTTGAGTGACTGTTTAATAGCCTAATAAATCTTCAGATACCTTTCCTGATTTTTTTCCATTTACAGATAAATAAATAAGGCAAAGTATTTGAAATCCACTGCTCTGCTTCACTGATATTGACAATTACCACTGGTCAATAATTTTTCTATCAAAATGATTTTCCTATTGAAATTTCCATTGAAAATTTTAAATTTTGCAAAATGGACATTTTCCATTTTCTGTTTTGTGAGAAAACTTTGATTTTCCAACCACGGAAATCAAAATAACATCACTCCAGCTTTCTCCCTGAAGGGCTGTTGCCAGTTTTACTTGTGCAAAGGAATGTTTGTAAATTTCTGACCCACAATTAAATTTGTATTTTTTACAATGTGCTATGCTTTTCTTCCCCATTGTTGTCATAATCTCTCAGTGTGCAGACTGCAATCTTGTAGTACTACCTCAAATTATACCTGAAACCCTGAAATCATAGCATGAGTCATTAATAAAATGTCACAATTTACATTTAAATGGATGCTTTAAATATGTGAACAATTTTTTAAAACTGACAACAGGTATCGTGGGTGCTCACCATTGTGGATTAGCAATCTTTTTGCCTAAGGAGTATCTTCACTGGGACTCATGAGTCTGAACCTCAGTCATCCACATTGTTGACTCCATCACAGAATTATCAGTCAACACAGGGGAGTTGAGCACCTGTACTAAAAAGCTGTCAGTTTCATAGAATGAACAGAATGATGATAGCTTGTTTTAATCACACAGCCAAGGTGAAAAAGTTCAGGATGCATGTTCATTTTTCTACTCTGTTGATTTATTTAAACTATTCTGCTTTATTACTCTGACTTCTCAATAGTCTTTGTTGCTGCTGCTCTCTGATTGGGATGAATACACATGTAAATCTGATAGGATTACTTTTGCCTGCTATTTTAAAATGGTTTCTACTAATATTTGTATCCACGGCTTTGCCCCTTGACTTTGAAATTTGCTTTCCTGAATACATGGATATAAATATAGAACCCTAGTAAAACAAAAATGGGCCTGAACAAATACAAAGGGAATTCATTAACAAACTCAAGTCAATATTTTCAAAGAAATTTTACTCTAGTAGTCTGCCTTGATTAGTGAGTCTATAGTGAAACTACCATTGATTTCTGTGGAGTCAGGACTTTACCCTTAGTCTTCTGATGGGCTAGGGAAAATGAGCTCATATAGAATTAATTTAATTGCAAAGAACAAACTTATCCCACGTGGCAGACATTTCATATCAATGGAACACTTCATTTGACGCTTCATTTTTGTTGAGAAATTAGTCCTATTCACTCCCCCTTGAAGTTCTCAGATTACTCCCATTTTGTCTTTCTTTTTTAAGTGCCTTTTTCTCTTCTCTTTTTCTCCAACTCATCTGGTGAAGTGGGCCACAAAAGTTCATGATCCTATATATTTTTGTTAGTCTCTATGGTGCCACAGGACTACTCATTGTTTTTTCCTTTCTGAGCACATGTGTACCAATATATGTGATAACAAAGGAATATAAAGGACATTAACTAACCTTTAGTTTTAGTTGTCTCTAAACTATTACAGTCCTGTATTTACAAGACTTTTCTGTGGCAGAAGGAACAACTAGCTAAGGTAGTAGAGGCTACAACTCAAACCAATAAAATTATTTTGCACTTTCCCATCCAAGGATCTTAGAATGCGTTATAGCTATTTATCAAATGAGTCTCACAACATCACTGAGAGAACAGAAGTACTATTATTCCCACTTTACAAATAGAAAAACTGAACTATTGAGAGGATTAGGTCACATAGGAAATTTGTAATAGAGCCATGAACGAAAGCCAGCATATTATCACGTAGAGAGCTCTTTGTTAGCCATAAAATACTATGGCTAGCTGAACCAACTATGTTCAGTGAACAATATATTCAACAAATATAGTCCATTTTTCTATTTTCTTCTCCTCCCTAAGGAAAGAACTTTGATTTTTTGTATAAATGTGGTCATTCTTTGAAATTACTTAAATGATTTATGCAAAAATACTTCTGGTTATGAATTATTAGCCAACTATTCAGTGGAACAGATGAGACAATCAATGGTCTAGTATTGACATAATCTATGTATTTTACGTACTTATATTGCTTCCTCAGAGTTGTATCTAAATATCTTTAATATATTTATCCTCACAATACCCATAGGAGCCAGAGAAGTACCATTATCCCATTTAACAGATGGGGACTTGAGGCACAGGAAGGTTAAGTGACTTGCCCCAAGGTTGCATAGAAAGTTTGTGATAGAGCAGGGAACTGAACCTGGCCTCATTCTCAAGTTCTATGTGCCTGAACCACCAATTTACTCAGTATTAAAATGAATGTTTTAGTTGTTAGATGTTGGAAATAGTCTCAACAAAACAAAATTTTAGCAAATTCTTGTTCTAGTAACAAGAATTATTTTTGTAACAACATTACAAAAATAACATAACTGGTCAATTTAACAAAGAAACACATTATGGACCCAATTCTGCAAAAATTCTTAAACCCATGTTTAAGCCCACACCCACTCAAGAAAACACTTCATTACAAGCTTAGAGCTAAATGAGTGCTTAAACACCCTTTTTTTCTGACTCTGGCCCTAAAACAGCAGTATCTCCCTTTGTTTAACAGGAGGTACAATTGATACATTTGTTAAAAAATGACTCATTTGGCCTCTGTTCATGTAAGTTCTAAAACACTATGTCATTTATAATCTGAAATAAAATGACACAAGTGAGAATATTTAGAGGTAAGGACAACATGAGTGTTCTGTCCTCCATTACAACTGCAATTTTTCTAGAGCAAATGTAGACCTGCATTTCCTTTCATAATTGAAATCAATCACCATTGACTTCCTGGACTGTCTACTAAGTACACGAGCTGATTTAGAGAAATAAGGGAAACCATATGAAAAATTCTGTTCAATAATTTTATGCTATGGCTGCTGCTCCATAACATCTTAAGAACTACATGCAAATGAAGCAATTTTCACTTTTATTTTTGCAATTACTTATGAATATTTCTGTTGACTCCCCCTCCTCCCACTTCACCCACACAACCATTTAAATTTCTGCCTGTTTTGAGTCTGAATGTTAATAACTGCATGGGAAAGAATCAGATTACAATATACTCACCTAAAAAGTGATAGTTTTTAAAGGTTCAACCCATTCCACTCTTTCAAGTATATGTGGTGGTAGAGATTCCATTAAGACTGGTAGAATCTTTCAGACTGATTTTTCAGTACTGTCTGAATTTTTTTATCTTTTGATGAGATATAAAATGTTTAGAACTACATGAACTGCATCACATTACAGCAGACCAATTGCTTATCAAGTTGGTGGGATGCCTGTCAGTAGCCAATGGCTGAAGTGGTAAAAAAAAAGTGAGGGGAATGCAACAAGATAAATGCAAATACTGCAGTAGTTGAGGGTGAGAAAATATTCCCTTCTGACCTCAAAACAATCCACTTTCGCCCTGATGCAAGAGAATCAAAAATACAAGCTAAGAGATTTGAACACTTTTTAAATATAGAATAATAGAACTAGAAGGATCCCCGAGGGATCATCGAGTCTATTCCCCTGCCCTCATGGCACAGTACAATCTAGACCAGCCCTGATAGATGTCTATCTAACTTGCTCTTAAATATCTCGAGAAATGGAGATTCCACAACCTCCCTAGGCAACTTTATTCCAGTGTTTAACCACCCGGACAATTAGGAAGTTTTTACTAATATCCAACCTAAACTTCCCTTGCTGCAGTTTAAGCCCATTGCTGCTTCTCCTATCCTCAGAGGCAAAGGAGAACAATTTTTCTGAATTCTCCTAGGCTATGTCTAGACTGCAAGCCTCTTTTGAAAGTGGCTCTTTCGAAAGATACTTTTGAAAGAGCCTCTTTCGAAAGAGAGCGTCTAGACTGCACGCGGAACGTTCAAAAGAGCAAGCTGCTTTTTCGAAAGAAAGCACCCAGTGAGTCTGGATGCTCTCTTTCAAAGAAGCCCTATTTACATTCAAGAACGCCGTCTTTCGAAAGAAGCACTTTCAAAAGAAGGCGTTCTTCCTCGTGAAATGAGGTTTACCGCCGTCGAAAGAAAAGCCGCGTTCTTTCGATTTATTTCGAAAGAACGCGGCTGCAGTCTAGACGCAGGTGAAGTTTTTTCAGAAAAAGGCTACTTTTCCCGAAAAAAACCCTGAGTCTGGACACAGCCCTAGACACTGAGTTCTCAATTTCTTTTACCATATAGCATAATAGAAGCCCATTACAACGTTATAAAATATGTGACTTGTCTATAATCTCTTTTTCTTCATTATTGCAACTTTGCTTCACTTCTTATATTCCTGGTAACATCACTACTCTCCTTCCAATGCCAGCTTCATCCTCTCTTCTTATTGACCTGTTTGGCTCTGTCTTCACTAAAAATTGTTCTTGCCTTTGTGGCAACCATTTTAAAGACAAAGAAGTTTATAGCTTGCATATGTTAAGCATGTCCAGATAAAGACTAAGAGGGAGTCTAAAGGTATACCATAATCTGCTAGCTAATTTTCAAGCTACAGAGTATCTCAGCTTCATTAAGATTTTAACTCATGTCAATAGACATGAATTAAGAACACCCTTTTTTTAGTGCCTACAAGGCCCTACAATCTGAAATATCCTCCCCTCTAATACACGCTTCATTTCCTTGATCAAGAAATTGTTCAGAATCCACCTTTTCCATGAAGCATGCACAGTCAAAATAGTGATGCCCACATTCTTATCTTATCTGTGATGTCCTTCTCCATCCATGCATAAAATTGTATTTCTGGCTTGACTGTGAACAGCTAATACCACTGTATTTATTAACACTAGTGCTAGCAAACTCTTGTGAGCACCCTTTACTAAAACACTCCTCATTTTCCTAGTTTAACAAAGACCATAGTGTAGCTGGCATGGGGGCTATTTGCAATGGCTTTCCTAAAGTATGCTAGGTACACACATTGACAGCATGGCTTCTTAGTATGATGTATTTATTATGAACTTGAAATAAGATGGATTTATATTAGACTTTTTATTTTAGTGAAGTTTTTACAACCCCGCTGCAATGGTTGTTTCACAGTACCCTAGGAAGGAGCAAAAAATAAAAACAAAATGGCCCCATCATTAATAGATTTCTCTGGCAGTCTGTAAAGGTAAATATGGCATATATTGCTGTACTCTAGTACATTTTTAATGTTGCAACAATGCTAATGCTTGTTCATGAAATAACCCTCCAAAGCTCACCTTTAAAACACCTTGTCCTCTCTATCTTCATGTACCACCTGAAGATCTACCATTGCCATGAGGCTTATGGGAGAACTTGCTGACTGGTAGAAGGCTTGTGGAGTCATCTGTATAATGCTGAAACTCTCTGGTCTGGCAACGCCACAGATATTTTTGACTAGAGAGTCCTGGTGGATGGCTTGGAGGCAGGAGCACTGTTGGGGCCATGAGCTCAGCCATGGGAGTCCAACTGGGCTGGCTTCAGGGTGGCTGGAGCACCAGCAGGGAGCATCAGCAGGGAAGAAGCTCTGCCTATGGGGTAGAAGGCTGCCGCAAGGGGTCAGCAGGGCTGGGAGCACAGCAGCATGGGAAGAGGCAGGGAATAGGCTAGGTGGTTGCTGGTAGGGGAACCAGAAATGACCTCCCCTAGTGGTTCAAAATCCCTCATCAGGCCCCGCAGGTGCCAGACCAAGGAGGTCCAACCTTTATATATATTACAGTTTGTCTGTCTGTGAGTCCATTTGTTCAAGAACTCCTAAACTATAAGAGCGAAGGCCACCACATTTGGTATGCAGCTTCCTCTTCTCTTAACTTAAAGCAAGGTCAGGATTTGGTTTTGTCAAGACAACCAGAAGCCCTGGGGAAAAGACTGTTTTCCATTACATGCAAAAGCAGGAGCTGTCGTTCAGAGGGATACAATATGAGAGTGTCCACTGGGCGCAGCGACCTCACAAGAGAGTGCTATCCTGTAGAATGTCCACTGGGGGCAGCTATACCACCAAGGGAGTAGCAAGCAGGGCTGGTGCTCCAACACCTTGCCTGCTAGCATACAGAGTAAGTAGCCCCCCTACCCCAAACCCTTTCCCCCCCTCCCAGCCCTTGGTTACAGTGCTGGGGGGATGGGGAAGGCTCCTGGTGGCCAGGGAGCAGCTGGGAGAGTGAAAATGCCCCTGGTGGCTGGGGGGAGAGAAAAGCTGGGCAGAGAGAAAATGTTCCTGGTGACTGGAGGGGGAAGGAAGGAGGGAAAGTGCCCTGGCATCTGGAGGCAGAGGTTTCGGGGAGAGAAAGTGCCTCTGGAATCCAGAGGACTGGGGGAGAGGAAACACCCTGGTGGTTGTGGGGTGGGGGGCTGTAGGGAGAGAAAAGGCCCATGTCAGATGAGATCCTGCCCTGAGCCCCTCCTCACCCCCCAACCCTCACTTTTGCAGTCCATATCCCCAGCCTCCAGTACCCTTCTTCACATCCCCAAGCCCCTACCCTGAAAGGCCCAGGCAATACTGGGTAAGTCTGCTAGTTGGGGAATAATTTAAGCGCTCTATTTAAAACAGATATGTGCTCTGATTGCTACTCCATAATTGAAGTTGTACTCACATTTCCCATAAAATATATGTTGCATGCAAAAAACTGCTAAAAATTTTATTAGGGTTGCAAGTCAAAAACTCAAGTTAGGAAATGCTAGTATTAAGATTGCCTGCACCAAGTCTGGCTCTTGCCAGTCTGCATTTGAATCCCGCAACTTCCCTCCTCTTCGTAGACTTGACTTCCTCAGGAGATGTGCTGAAAGCACAGAAGACAGGCTTCCTGTGATAAGTTGCAGTACCCAAACCTGTCAGAGCCCGTAACAGCTGAGAACTGCAGTTGCAAGGATGAGCCTTCTCAGCTGTGGCTGGAGCATACATAGTGCAATATGAAATCTTCACAGAATACAGGTGAGGTATAGGGAGTTTCTACTGACAGTATGGAAACTGCTTTTTCTAGGGTTTGTACCTTGGCCAGATTTTGCCTCTGACAAAGAGGAACATGTTTAATGCAAAGGCTTCTTCTCCCCCTCTTGCCAAATTTCAAGTTCTTGATCCAAAACATGAGATCATTAGACCCTCTCAAAGGAAAGCTTGCCAGAATATTTTAACAAGGGCAAAACAATATATTTCCATAACCTCTGTCTCAGAAATTGTTGAAGTGTTTTGGCTTTCATTTTCCAGACTATTCAGCTCAAGCATACAGCCAGCAAGTAATGTGAACTTTTTGTTAGTCTTTAAAGTGCTACTAGATTATTCATGGTTTTTTAAGTGTTTCCAGTTACAGACTAACTCAGCTACCCCTCTGAAGCAAGTAAAATGTCAGCCTCAGCCATTAGTTTGGCCAACATATAAGCAACTAAAAAGAGGGTCCTCCAATGGGATGTGTCAGGCAAACTTAAAAGACAGGGGTACATTTCAGATTTAAACTTTCTTTCCATCAAGTTTTCCATAGTTTGAGAAGAGTATACTTTACAAACTTTACTCCATCTAGACAATCATAGCTTCATAAAATATGAAGATTAAAAACTGTTGAAGGTGAACTAGTCCCATCTTTCTGCCACCAGAGAGATTTTTCCACCAGAAAAGGGACTTCATGTGTGCTCACATTTTCTATTTTCTCTCTCTATATATATGTGTGTGTGTGTGTATACATACATACACACACACACACACACACAGGGCCGGCCCACAACATTTTGGCACCTGAGGTAGGTCGCCAGAGGCATGTAGTCTAGACGTACCCTAGTAGTCCTAGTAGTGCCCCCCCCTCCAGTCTGGCATCTGAGGTGGCCGCCTCAGTTTGCCTCATGGTAAGGCCAGCCCTGCATACACACAAAGAGAGAGAGGTAGAAAAAAGAGAGAGAAAGAGGGAGAGAGAGAGAGAGAGATTTAGCCAGCATTGCTCAGGTCCTTAACTCAATTAATTTGTTTTTCTTCATTTAAATCCTTGCTCTGGGGCAGGGTTGGGGATGAGGAGTATAATATGCAGGCTGCCCTGGGCAGAGAGGACTACACCAACTCTCTCTCCCCGCAGCTCTCTCTTGAGGCCAAATAAGAAGCACCTCTCCAGGGCTGTTGCAGCTCCAGTGGGCACAGCAGGGTGAGGTATGCGTGTGCCCCAGCTGACACAAGTCCAGGTTCTTCAGGTCTCTGTGCTCCCCAGGCAGATTGCACTTTCCCCTTGTTCCCTGATGAAGGAGAACAACCAGCAATGTTCCTATACAAATTGGGGGAGGGGGGGTAGTTCCCTGCTGCCCTCCTAAAGGTACCAGGGGGGTGCTAGGCTCGGGGTTGGGGCAGTCCTGGAACTTCCAGATAGCCCCTTTCATCTGCCCAGTGATTGTCTCTTTTCTGTATGGTTTTATGGGAAGCAATCCCATTCCAAACATCTCCCATTTTCCTGGCACGAGCAAATATTTACCTTGTTTTAAGTTATGATAAGAGGAAGTTTCTTACCGTTTAGGAGTTCTTTGAACAAACAGCTAGATGTATAGACATACAAACTTTTTCAAATATATAGTAGATTATTTGTTAAATGCTAGTAAACATTATGCAAGGGGGGTCGTATCAGTATGCCTTGAATTATATCAGACTTCTAACCAGAGAAATGTGTTGATAAAGTAAATATTTTTAATCATTCTGATTCTATTAATAATCTGTTGACATAGGACTACATACATTTATAAAAACAGAACACTAATAGGATTGTATTTTTACCTGCTGTATCATAACTGTATATTGTAGAAACTGGTGTGGATTTTTTTGAGTAAGATTGCAGTAGTATAGTGTTGTAATGTATGTAAAGGGATTCTTGAATAAGAAATAGGATTTTATAATCCACTACTCATTTACTTTGACTTTATTGTATATCTTTGCAAATGTTCAGGGTGATATTAAGGTTAAAGTATCTCAGTGAATTCATCTTCACAATACTCCTTTGACGTATGATACTATTGGCCTCATTTTACAATTAGCAAACTGAAAATAAGAAATGTAGGCCAAGATTTACAAATGAGCTCAGAGCCAGATATTCAAATACTCAGTTCTTACAACAGGGGATAGATTTGTAGAAGTATTTAACACCTAGAAGTATTCATTCTGACACGCATGGCCTGATTTTCAGCACATAGTATGCATAGGGTTACCAGATGGTTTAAAAAAAAATACCGGACACACTTGATCTCAGATTAGGGGGACGGGGGGTGGAGGGGAGCTGAGCTGGCCAGGAAGGGGTCAGGGGAAGTGGGGCTGGCCAGGAGTGGGTTGGAGGGAGCGGGCCTGGCCGGGTGACTGGGGGAAGTGGGAGGTGTGAGAACAAGCTGGCAGGGAGAAGAGCTGGCCCAGGTGCATGCAGATCTTGGGGTGCTGCCTGTCCTGCGCACAAGTGAGTGCAGCCCCAGGGATTCTACCCCTCTCCCCTCCTCTCTACTATGCAGTTGTGTACTGCCTGCTTATAGTCACGCTCACACAGTGTGAGCATATCTACCAGCTAGGCAGTACGCAACCATGTACTGATACTCATGATAATAATAAAAACGTAATTAGAAAATACCGGATATTTATATGTCCGGTATTTTCTTAATTTGTTTCCATGACAGAAAGCTCAAATACCGGACTGTCCAGTTCAAAACGGGACACCTGGCAACCCTAAGTATGAATGGTGAGTGCTCTGAAAATCTGGCCACTTATTTTGCTGTCTAAATAGAGCTAATCTTCCATGTAAAATCTGGCTGTGCTTGCAGATGCTGAGTGCTCTTGAAAATCTGATTATAAATGACTTATAGAAATATAGGGTTAAAAGGGTCTCAGGAGATCATTAAATCCAGCTCCCAACATTGAGGCAGGGCAAAGCAACAGAGGAACTCCTTATCAGAACCGGACCTAGTTCTCCAGTCTCTCAGCTAAGAGGAGGGATTGAAGTTCAGGTTTATAGTTACAAGGTTACTTCAATTTGTACTTACTTTTCAATGTCTCCATGGGTAGAATTTCTGCTGTTTCCCTTGGAACACTAAAGGTTCCTGGTTTTGTAAGGAGCACTGTGAACCCCTTTGAAGCGAATGAGGTTCTGTGAAGGCAGAGGCATCCCTGTGGGGCTAGGATCAAAGCTTGGTTAAGGATGTGATTAGTTACTGATGACAGTGTCTCATACATCGTTCCACAATTTCACTTTATTTTATATTTGGCACCGTCCTCGGTAGTATTGTGATATGATTGATTTAAAACAGGGCTTCTTGTTATTGTGCTCAGATGTGTTTCATCTGAATTACCTTTGGAAAGGTTGACCCATCCCTACAGAACTCTAATTTGAAAAGGGAAAAATATTTTTCTGGAATGGGCTCTGGCATATGTATTTGTTTTACACGCTGCAGCCATGTACTAATAACAAATATCTTTTCTGATAAATGTGAAAGGATATAATTCCTCTTTCAAAAAACCTCCCACTTGCTACTTTGCATTTACCTTCTACCAAGGCTGCACTTATCTGCTCTAAATTGCAATTACAACCTGCTTACCCAGGTAAGTGATCTGTCATGTTTCGTAGGTGATTATTATTTCAGATTATGAGCTATTTTTTCAATTAACCTACAGACATAAAGATAATCTGGCTCTAACCAGTAGTGTAGTAGGGTATCTGCACTAGTGGGTAGCATCTGGAAATCTAGATTCCCAATGCTACAATGATAAATAACAAGTGCTGTCCTGGAAACCTTTCTTCAGTGCAATTTTTATAAAATATTTTGAATATTCAACAGGGTGACTTCCCTTTGCTACATCTAATATTGATCCCTGAAGCATCTGCTCAGTCACTAAGGGCCTGATTCTGTTAGACACTCAGCATCCTCTAATCGCAAGGGCACTCAGCTCCTCTCAGGGGGAATGTTGTAAACTGCAGAATCAGGTCTGGGAATAATCATTTTAATGATTATGATTTGTAGAACCTAATACAGAGGTTTTTTTACAACTTGTGTTTACAGTAGTAGGTTTGCATATATGCTTGTGTTCTTATTTAGTAAAAAATAAATACAGATTAGATATAAAAGGCTATAAGCAACTAGATTTTTTTCCAGGTATTTGTAGCCTGCTTATTGTGAGCAAATGAGTTCTGATCTTGTTATCAAAGGTTGAAATGTGGTGTACAGTGGTTATTTTTATTTTGGAGTTTTTATTATTCTGCACTGGACAAGGTCAGTATCTTCTACTGCTTTGAAGTTCTAGTTTTTTGGGTTAGGTCTCCTAATCAAGCGTTTTACTAGACAAACCAAATATAGTTAGTTTTATATTCTGGTCTTCCATGTCTACAGCATTTTGTGTACATTTTGTTCCCACTATTCCCTAATTTCACTGGTGACTGGAGGGTTATATTTATACTGATTTATTCAATGCCACTATTGGATCAAGCGAAAAAGGAATGGAACTCCTTCACACATGTACCCTACATTTATACACTCAGACAGACGAGTTCTGCAGAGAGGGCAGAAAAAGCCAAGCATAGTGGGCCCAGTGTGTCTGTCTGCAGTCACCAGTTCGGGCCAGCGAACTGATTGTACAGCCCATGGTCTGCATGTTCTCTTCTCTTTTCTGGCTATCACATACACTCAGTTTTTTCTCTGTCCAAACAGAAAGGTCTCCCGAGATCTCATTCTCCTCATGCATATGAATTTCTTGTTCTCATCTTCACTGCACCTTCATTTCTTGCCTTTTTCATATGCAAGCGAAGATTAGATCAGACCTCATCTAGCCCCTAGTCCCACCTCTGTAGCCTCATGGCTCCTCTTGACAAAGACACAGACATTACCGTATTTAACCTCTCTTTCCATTCACACCTATCCACCAACTCCCTTGACAAAGAACAGAATGTTACAGAGCTTAAAAAATGTAAATTACAAAGCTTGAAAGACATTGCAGAACTTGAAACTTTACATGAAAGTTACATGGCTTATAGTAACAGGAAGTTATGTGGCTCACATGACTGAAAATTACATAACTCAGAACAACTGAAAGTTACATAGCAGAGAATTACATATCAAGTCATATGATTCATAATAACTGAAAGTTACAGACTTACAATACAAAAAGTTACATATCTTATGTCCACATTATACTGGATTGGGTGGAAGATTTACACCACACCCACAATGTATTTTACTGCTAAATGTAATATTGCATTTAAACACACCTTTGCTCTAGCTATACTGTAGCCTTCTTCTGTAAAAGCTTATGCAAATGAAGCACAGCGATATTCCACGCTGTGCTTCATTTGAATAAGCTTTTCTGGAGGAAGAGTACAGTGTAGCTGTAGCCCTTGATGCTGAATTTTAAAAGAAATCTAGTTGGCTAAATGGAATTTGGTGTGTGTTTGTGAGACAAACATATTGATGCACATAGATATGATATGAACAAATTAAACTGCCATTGGAAATAAAAGCCGCCAGACTGCATGTAGCTGTGTGTGTGTGCATATATGAAAAATAGGTGAGTCAAATACAAATATAATATTGGCCACAGCATAGTACTATTATGCCACATCTACTGATTCCTGTGTGACAAGGATAAATGGGTAATGATGATTCTACCAGAATACAGATAAATGAAGAATCATTATAGCTTTGATATTTGGTTAATTGGTAACTGAAACTTTCTCAGGATCAATAACTGGATCCTCTGCTAGTCCATTATCCAGCAGTAAAACACAGATTAGGATGTCCTTTACAATCATTTGTCTTGAGCACACTCCCCACAAAAATTGAGATTCAACACCCAGCCACTTTCTGTTGACAGAGCTGGTCACTGAAGAAGGTTCATGAATGCTGGAATTTTCTCTTTTGTATTGGTACAAAAGGGGTTTTGGCTCATGTTTTAGCAGATCAAGTCATTTTTATAATAGCTTGTTAGTTGCACTCAAATCACTGGAGCACTTTACAGTCTCATTCTGTCTAATATGCTGTTGTGGCAGTTATTATCTGTTATCCACTTACTTCTCCAGGAGACACAACAGTGGATAACCCTTGAAACCCTGATTTGTCATGACCTTCATGAATCCTCATATGTATTTCATTGGTGCCTTCAGGTTCACTAGTGTGGTCAGAGGAATGACAACAAGATACAAGTGTCTGTATGTTATTGGCAGAATATTACAATATACATTTTCAATATAACTGAAAAAGTTAACACAATACTCCTAATACGATGTATGCGTCACAGTATAGCAACAGGACAGGCATAGTTCACAATGAATCCACTGGGAAAGATGAAGAGCAGTGTAGGAGGGATCAGGAGACTTAAAAGATACAGGGACACAGTAATAGTTGAGCTGGGAACAAAGTCAGCATCCATTTGGATGTGGGACTTAGCAAGAACATAGTGACAGCTACATATCTGGGGGACATTGATGCTAATTTGGCAAATTATTTCAGAGAGGCTTTCTGTAAAGCCATCTTTTAAAAACATGTTTCTTGAGCAACTTATCTTTATTTTACTTTAAATGAGTCTAGATTTAGTGCTAGATGAGATGTAGGGCCAGATTATTAAAGGTATTTAGGTATTACTCTGCTCAATGCCCAACAGATTTAGGAAACTAAATCTCATTTTCAAAAGGGATTTAAGCAGTTAGTGGGATTTTGGCTCTTAACTGCCTAAATCCCTTTTGAAAATGAGATTTAGTCCCTTAATCAGTTTGGCATTGCCACACTGAGTGCAATAATGATGAAATACCTTTTGAAAACTCACATGGTAGTGCCTAAAATTATTGCAGTCAACAGTGACTATGTAGCATTCAGTGATAAATTAGCTTATTTTAAACTTGTAAATGATGCTGAAAATAAAAGTACACAATAGCTAATTTACGTAAAAGCAGGATCGTGTTTTTAATTCCTGTTTCTTTTTTCACATATGAATGTGATTGTCCCTCAAATGTCTCCTCATTTCCAGCTATCTGGATTTTTTTTCCCTGTATGCTTTTGGTTTTCTCTATGTGCCCGAGCAATAAATTCCACAGGATGACTGTGGATTGTACAAAATATACTGTTATGTTTGTAAATCTGCTGCCTAGTTCATTGGATAACCCATGCTTCTTGTGTTATGTTAAGGGGTAAATAAAACTGAGTATATATTTTCAGAGAACTCTTCACAGTAATTGCAAGGTCTTTTTCTTGAATTGTAACAGCTAATTTAAACCTTCATACTTCTTACATATTATTGATATTATAGGTTTTCCAATATGCATTAGTTGGCTTTTATTGCAATTGAATTTCGTCAGCCATTTTATTTCCAATCACCCAGTTTTGTCAGATCCCTTTGTAACTCTTTGCAGTTTGGGGCTTAACTATTTTGGATGAAATTGCTTTGTCTGAAAACTTTGCCACTTCACTGTTTACCCCTTTTTTCCAGGTCATTTATAAATGTTGAACACCAGTAGTCCTGATGCAGATTTTGGGAGAACTGCTATTTACTTCTCAAATATTGAAACTGACCCTTAATTTCCATCTTTTGTTCCCTATATTTTATTCAATTGGCTCCACAGTTCAGACATAGCCTATTTCAGGATACTGGAAGTATCCCAAAATAGCTATTCTGTGTCTTTAAAGCAACCCATTATTTTGAAATAGATTTCGAAATAACAGGTGCACTATTCCAGCATCCCTGTAACGCTCGTTCCATGAGGGTTAAAGGACATTTTGGAATAGTGCTTTATTTCAAAATTTGGCACTGTGTAGACAGTGCCAAATTTCAAAATAAGCTATTTTGAAATTACCTCAAAATAATCTATGCAATTTGTATAGCACAAATTACAAAGCTTATTTCGAGGTAAGGGTGCAATGTAGATGCATCCTTACGGATCCATGAGAGGCTGTTCCCTCTTACTCCATGACTGCTTGCTGTGATGAGGGATGCTATCAAAGGCTGTCTTTCTTCTTCATTTTTTCTTATTCACTTTCTCCACACCAGTCATAATTTTGTAGACCTCTATCATATTTCTCCGCCTCGCTCCCTTAGTCATCCCTTTTCCAAGCTGAAAAGCCCCAGTCTTATCAATCTCTCCTCATGTGGCAGTCATTCCATCCCCCTAATTATTTTTGTTGCTCTTTTTCTGAATCTTTTCTAATTACAATGTGTGGTGGTGTGTTGTTGTTTTGTTTGTTTGTTTGGGGGTTATTTGCAATGAGGAAATCACAGAGGAAATATATAGAGGCAATATTTTCTGTCTTATTATGTATACCTTTCGTAATGTTTCCCAACGTTCTGTTTGTTTTTTGACTGTTTGGGTGGATGTTTTCCGAGAACTATCTAGCAGGACTCCAAGATCTCTTTCTTGAGTGGAAACAGCTAATTTAGCCCCCATCATTCTTCATGTTTTCCAATGTGCCTTACTTTGCATTTATTAACATTGCACTTCATTTGCCATTTTGTTGCCCAGTCATCGAGTTTTGTGAGAAGCTCTTCATAGTTCTCTGTAGATTTAACTATATTGAGCAATTTGGAATCATCTGCATATTTTGCCACCTCACAGATTACCCATTTCTCCAGATCATTTAAGAATATGTTCAATAGAATTGGTCCCAATATAGGTTCCTGGGGGACATCAATAATTACCCTTTTCCATTTTGATAATTGATCATTTATTCCTATCTTTTGTTTCCTATCTTTTAACTACCTATCAATCCAGGAGAAGTTCTTCCCCCTTATCCCGTGACCGTTTATTTTACTTAATAGCCTTGGATGAAGAACCTTTTCAAAGGCTTTCTGGAAATCAAAGTGTACAATATTTGCTGGATCCCCCATGTCTACATGCTTGTTAACATCCCTCAAAGAATTCTAGTAGATTGATGAGGCATTTTGACTCTTCCTTCAAAATTACATTAATTTATTCTGTGGTGTTTTTTTTTTCAAGTTTCAGACAGTTTGCCTAGTACTAAAATTAGACTTTCCAGTCTGGAATTGCCAGGATCACCTCTGGAGACCTTTTTAAAAATCCACATCAAATTAGCTGTTCTTTGGTACAAGAGCTGATTTAAAAAACAGGTTACAAACTAATTAGTAATTCTACATTTTCACATTTGAGTTCCTTCAGAACTCTTGGGTGAATGCCATTTGGTTCCGGTGACTTATTACTGTTTAGTTTATCAATTTGTTCCAAAACCTCTTCTAAAACTGCTCAGTCTGGGAGAGTTCCTTAGATCTGTCCTATAAAAAGAATGGCTAAGGTTTAGGAATCTCCCTCACGTCTTCAGCCATGAAGACTGATGCAAAGAATTGATTTAGTTTCTCCGCAATGATCTTATCTTTCTTTGTAGGGCTAGTGACCACTCCCCAGCATCTGCAGGTGGGGAGGGGACACACCTCCTCATTGTAATGTTCCTGTATCTGTCCTACAAATGAGGAATTAGTAGTTTATACAGGGGTTGAGGTTCGGCTTTTCCCTTCCCAGTGGGGCAGCAGAAGAATCAGTCCCCCAAGGCCTAACCCTTCCATCAGATGGGGTCACCAGAGTCAGTCTTTCTGGGCTCCAGGCAGGACTGAGCAATCAATAATACAGACCCTGGTCCTACAACTAGATAGTGCAAGGGTTAACAAGAGTCAGTTTCTCTACCCCAAGCAGAGCAGGGTGATTTGAACCCAGAACTCCAGTCCTTCTGGCAGACTGAACCAGTTCCAGTAATAATGAAGGGTTCCTTGCTTTCAAGAAGGGTGGAGTAGTTAGAAATCTGAAACTGCTCTCATAGTCAGACAGAACCAGATCAATAGTAGTCTGGGTTCCCTGGCCTCTCTGCAGGACAGGAATGAATACCACCACTATCTACTAGCTCAGGTAAGGGGTCGTGTGATATAGCATAGGTCTCCTGTCCTATGGAAGACAAGTACTGATGAACTCTACTGCGTCCCAATCCCGGGCCCTATCACTGGTGGGCCAGTCCATCACTAGGTCAGTGGGGATCTGCCCACCACATACTGACCAAGACCATACACACTAGCTACCAGACTCCTATAGAACACTTCCGCCACTCTCCCTCTGACATATCTGGACCCACGAGTAGTCTTCCAGCTCCTTAGAGTACACTGCCAAGGGCACTGGCAGCAACTCTGCAACATCAGCGCTCTCCAGAAAGCCAGGATCATCTCTGGAGAAACAGTGGCTCTCCCTGATGGCTGTCTGCATCCATGGTGCAGCAGTGTCTCTTGCCTCCAGCCACTTTTCCTCAAATAAACAGCAAGACTGGCCTTTTATGCTGCTTCTTCCTGTCCTGCCCCTCTGCTTCGGGTGGGTGGGGCATTGCCTTCCTGGCTCTACCCACCAGGTAACTTGGAATGTGTACCCTGCTTCTGTGTCCGATGGCAGCCATGCGTCCTCACTACAGTCCTTGAGTGCTCCTTTAGCACCTTGATCAACCAGTGGCCCTCCTGGTTGTTTAGCAGGCTCCCTGCTTCTGACGTACAAAAGCGTTAGTATTACTTTTTGAGTTTTGGGCTAACTGTTCTTTGAATACTTTTTTGGCTTTCCTAATTATTTTTTTATACTTCATTTGCCATCGTTTATGTTCCTTTCTATTTTCCTCAGTATGATTTAACTTGCATTTTTTAAAAGCTGACCTTTTTTCTTTCACTGCTTCTTTTACTTTGTTTAGGCATAGTGGCACTTTCATTGGTCCTTTTTAAGTTTGAAATGATTCCCTGTATTTCAAAATAACAAGTGGAGTGTCCACACTACCAACCCTGTTGTTTTGAAATAAGAGGCTGGTTATTTTGAAACAGTAACTCCTGCTTTCCGAAAGGAATAAAGCTTATTTCAAAATGACTATTTTAAAATAGCGGTAGTGTAGACACTCCGTTGCTGCTATTTCAAAATAACTCCTTCCCAGAGTCATTCAAAATAATTACTCCCCAGTACTTCCTGGGTCTCTAAGTCAAAATAGCATGTCCACATAAAGGGAGTCTACCTTGGACTAATTTTGAGACTTCCCTGTAGTGTGGATATTTTGAAGTAGTTATTTGGGGAGTTATAATTTTGAAATAAGTTATTTCAAAATAATTTCATACTGTGGACATACCCTTAGAGACTAACCAAACATATATATAAAGGTTTCAGAGGGGTAGCTGTATTATTCTGTAACTAAAAAAACTGAAAAACAAGTCTAAGGTGCTACAGAAATACTGCTTTTCAGAAAATATACAGATAGTATCATGAGCTTTTGCGCATACAGCCCACTTCTTCAGATGGCAAGTATGGAGTAAGAGATACAGAGCTTCAAATAAAAAAGAAAAAGAGGGGAGAAGGAGAGAGAAAAAACACAGAAACCTGTTGGTGAACATTTTACCTTGCCTGGGCACTCATTAATGGATTTAAAGGCGGTTATTCTCTCTCAAAGTAATTTCAGAAATCAACTAGAGAGAGTGTCTACATAACTGGCTTTCACATGCACATTTGATACTATCTCTCATGGCTTGAACAAAGACACGAACTTGATGGGCCATTATATTCAATATGCAAATGACATTAAAAGCTAAGTATCGGACACTTACAGCCCACTCTATTAGCCAAATTTAGCATGGACACTTTAAATGACCAGTTTTTATCTCCCCTCGCCTTTTCTGCTTTTTATTTGAATTTTTTTGGTTTGTCTCTAAGGGGCTACAGGATCATTGTTGGGTTTTTTTAAGCATTTTTTTCTGAAAAGTGGGTGTGGGCGTGCGCATGCATGTTTTCTCAGACTTCAGGTCTTACTTTTTGAGAGTTTAGCTGTTCAATATTCCTGGTCACTGGACATGGTCAAATAATCAAATATTTGGACTAAACATTTTTTCATCAAAATGCTAGTTTTCTGAACTAAAATTACTTGCAAGATATGATCAAATTAGAGGGTTTCCTTTTTGAAACATTTTTGTAAAAAGTTTTGAAATTGCTGACATTTTGTCTCAACATTTTAAATACAAAGTTTTTTTTATTTCAAAACTTAATTTATATTATATTTAAAAAGCAATCACAAGGAAACATTTGAATTGACCCGACCAGTGTGGGTGGTGGTGCGTGGTTTTTTGTTTTTTTTTCCATTTTCTATCTGTGAAAATATTTGAGATTTTGATTTGTCCTGATTTGGGATGAGCATGTTTTTTAGAGGGTATTGGGGTTTTTTTTGAAATCCTAAGTTTCTCATTATAAGATGGGGAAATTATTTATCCACCAGCTTTACCAATCACTACATATCCATATATGTAAATTGTAATACATCTTGATTTCAAATAATAAAATGAACATGCTTTTGATCCAGTGAAAGCTTAGTAGCAAAAGAATCCTTACACACATGTGGAGTCTATTGGAGAATCAGGGTAGAATTTTGTGACATCTAAGCCAATGTCAGTTAATCTAAGTGTTCCTCTATTTAATGTCTTAAAATAGCTCTTTAAGACATTCTGCCCTACTAATTACAGTTCATCCCAAAGCTATTTCAGATAACATTTCAGATAGTTGTTCCTTTCCTGCTCTGGCAGCTTTCTTGAATTGAGCAATCTTGTGAATGGGTTTGCTGAAAGTTTCTCCCGCTATTTCTCTCCTGTCTGCCTTGAATGCTGAAAACTGAAATGTGCTATCTATTTATCTTTTAGTCTGATGTTTAAAACACAAATAACATTGTGGATGCTCTCATTATTGCATAAGAGGAGGCAGGAAATTAGCAGAGGTAATGTGAGTTAAAGTACTGGACTGAGAGACAAGATCTGGGTTATAGTCCTGGATCTGCCAATAACCTGCCAGGTGACACTGGTTACTTTACCTCTCTTGGGTTTTGCTTATCCTTAATTCCTATAATCTCTTTTAAATTGCAAACTTGCAGGGCAGGAATTCTTATTTACTGTTTCTACATTGCCTACCAAATAGGGTCTGAATCTTGGGTGGGGCTCTCTAGGTGCTGCTGGAATGCAAATTTTTATTTGTGGGTAAATAAAAAGCCACCTTTTAGCCCTATCTAATCACAGGGGTGCCTGGAACTTTTGGCCATTCTTGAATATAGTCTTTTATAACAGATGGGCTTCTTGGGCAAGGAATTTTCTTCTCTGTACTGCTTCCAAGTAGTTTATGCCTTCCTCTGAGATGAGGCTCAATTGTGTAGTTCAATAGCCATTTGACAGAGAACATTTGTTATGGAATCACATTATCCCCAGATGGAGTGTGGTGCATGCTCAGCGCATGGATTTGGGGAAGGAGAAGCCAGGCCTCACTACTTGGGCAAGTTATTCTATTCAGATAGAATGTTGCGTCCATGCTGAAGCATCAACTGAAATTAGTAGGATGTCACACAGGCTTGAATAACTTTCACAATCAGGGCTCTGTTTTATTTAAATTACGAATATGTCAATCACTTATAATTCAGCATACATTTTGTTTGGCGTGCCTGTATTGGTTCTCTTGTTTATGTATTTTTTTGAAACTTGGTTCAGTATTCCTTTTCTGGCCTTACATAGTATTTTACAGAGCACATTATTAGCATCAGAGAACAGGTAAGTGCAGTTTTGTAGTGAGCTCATTTTCTTAAAAAGGGAACTTATGAAACATACCTAATAATACATTTTCACTGAGTATGCTGATACTGTAGAATGAATTGGGTGGCAGATGGGTGAGAGCAGCAATTAGACAGTCAGCTTTCAAAGCCATTCATACTAGCTTTCTCAGAGAAGTACCTTTCTGAGAGAGGACTGTGTGCCAGAAAGGGGAGAGCCTGGTGTGTGTGTGTGTGTGTGGGTGGGTGTGTGAGTGTGTGGGTGTGGGTGTGTGTGTGTGTTTTGCAAAATCTGAGACTGCAATTCAGCAAAAGGTGTTAGTAAAATAACAATCACCCATAATAACATGGCTCTGGGCCACATTTACTACTACTGTGGTGAACTATGTGCAACTGTCATAACTTGTGGAGTAGTGTGAGACTATCAAGAACATAAATGTGTCATGCCCTAATTGGAATAAAGCTTCCCCAAGCAAGGTAACTGCAATGAGCTTTGGATAAGGGGGCTATGGAACAGTGGCTAAAGACATTGGAAGCACCTAACTCTTTGAACATATACAATGTGCATGGGATAAAGTCCACCATTATACAGAAGACCAATACAAGATTTAAGATCCATTTTAGTCCTGAAAATAGGAGCTGAAACCATATGTGACCCTTTATAGAAGGTTGAACTTTTCTTATAGCAAAATAAGTTTGAATCTGAAGCCTTATTTATAGTGAAAAATGGTACATTGGTCAAATCAATATCACCAACCACCTTCAGTCACAGGACAAAGTATCCTAATGGAAGCTCCCCCACTCTGTTATCCTTACATGTTGTGGACCAGTCAGTGTTAACATGCATGACAATATGGCATTCCCTGATGACATATAGACCTAAGTTCTTCAATTAATTGCAGTGGGGAAAGCCGCCAGTGGGGAAGGCAGGGGAGGCACCTATCCTGAGACCCAGAGATTTTTAAAGGGCCTGAGGCTCTGAGCCCTTTTAAATCATTGCTGGAGCCCCATGTGGCATGGTCCGAGGTGTACTGAGGGTTGCTGGGGGGATGCATAGCATAATCCAGGTGGTATTGGGGGCTGGCTGCCCTTAGTCCTGCCTCTTCTGCCCAAAGCCATACCCTTTTCAGGGGAACTGAAGCTGAGTCCTCCCACCACACACATTGCCCAGGGCTCGACCAAGTCTGTGGCAAGCCCTGGTTAATTGCATTCCATGCTTCCAAAAGAGTGACTGTTTGATTATCAAATAACTTGCATGATATAGTCTGGTATTTCTCAGTAAATTATGCAGTTCTTCAGTTAAGAAAAACAACTTCATTTGTATACCTCAGCAATGAGCCCAATATAAATACCCAGAAAAAAAACAAAACAACACCACCCAAGACAATAACCACAGTAACAAAGGCAGGGGAAAGAGTTTTTTCCGTCCTTTTAATACTTATGTTTTACTTTGTAAAAAGGAAACATCTGCCAAATTCTGCTTTTAGTTACACCATCATAATACCCAGTAAAACTACCATAACTAATATGTAAACAAAACTCTGAATAATGTTCTGTAAGGTTGTGTGGATGGCATTTGGTGGGAAGAAAGGCAATGGAATTTCAGCATACAGTAAGTAAACACATTCTTTCAGTTTCTTTGTATTTAGTAGTCTTCTTCCTCACTCTACAAGGACACTCTAACTTCCTAAATCCCACGATGCAAGTAGCAGTGTATGTTTAACAGAGTTAATAAGGGGTGAAAGCATTTCTGTATGTGGCATTTAGCATTCCCTGTAATGTCACTTGTCATTATTTCATCAGACATTAAATAGTGTTAGCAGGCTGATATGGTTAAGATTAATTAGACCTTGATTCTTATCCAAGAAGCCAATTAACACAACAGGTTTTCTTTCAGTCTGTTGTAGTAGTAAACTAATTAACTCCTCCTCTTCCATAGTCCAGTAAGATTGGGCAGCATGATATATTTGCTCTTTGAGCCAGTCTATTCATCCAGATAATTCTGCTTTCTGTTGCTAGCTTCCTAACATCATTATAATGAGAGAGAACCACATTCATGATGGGACACCTTGTTGCTAGAAATGAAAGTATTTATATTAAAGCCAAATGAATGGGGAAAAAATAGACTTTGCAGTATGTAGTTCATATTGCATAGCAGTAGTCTGCTTTCAAATTGCTAGTGCAACTGACATGAACAATGCCAGTATCCATGGTCTGAGAAAAGTGATTATCAGTTTTAAAGGTTAAAATATATCTATATATATCAGATGTAAGGCTAGTGATAGAAATGTAGCCATGTTAGTCTGGTGTAGCTGAAACAAAATACAGGACTATGTAGCACTTTAAAGACTAACAAGATGGTTTATTAGGTGATGAGCTTTCGTGGGCCAGACCCACTTCCTCAGATCAAATAGTGGAAGAAAATTGTCACAACCATATATACCAAAGGATACAATTAAAAAAATGAACACATATGAAAAGGACAAATCAAATTTCAGAGCAGGAGGAGGATGGGGGGGGAAGGTAAATGTCTGTGAGCTAATGATAATCATAGAATCATAGGACTGGAAGGGACCTCGAGAGGTCATCGAGTCCAGCCCCCCACCCTCAAGGCAGGACCAAGCTCGGGGAAGCTATCTTTGTAATGGGTAAGATAATTAGCATCTTTATTCAAACTTGAGTGTAAAGTGTTGAATTTAAGCATGAATGACAGTTCAGAGGATTCCCTTTCAAGTGAAGTCTTAAAAGGCCTTTGAAGCAAGATGCAGGTAATCAAGTTGTTGAGACAATGTCCTTTCTGGTTGAAATGGCAAGAAACTGTTTTTTCTTTGTGATCCTGTCTGATATCTGTTTTGTGAGCATTGATCCTTTGACGAAGTGTCTGAGATGTTTGTCCAATGTACATAGCAGACGGACACTTTCGGCACATGATTGCATAAATTATATTTCTGGATGCGCAGGAATATGTGTTCTTGATCTTATAACTCACTTGGTTAGGTCCAATAATGGTATCAGCAGAGTAAATATTTGGACAAAGCTGGCAAAGGGTTTTTTTGCAAGGGAAGGTACCAGGGTTGGTATTAGTGTGGTATGTCCTGTGGTTGTTGGTAAGAATCATCTTGAGGTTAGGTGGTTGTCTATAGGAGACTATGGGTCTGTCTCCCAGAGCCTCTCAGAGTTTAGTATCCTGTTCCCGTATAGGCTGTAGTTTATTGATAATGTGTTGGACAGGTTTAAGTTGGGGGCTGTAGGTGATGACAAGTGGTGTTCTATTGTTGGTTTTCTTGGCTCTGTCTTGAAGTAGTTAGTTTCTAGGTATTCATCTGGCTCTTTTAATTTGCTTTTTTATTTCTCCAGGTGGGTAGTTGAGGTTTATAAATGCTTGGTAGAGATCCTGAAGCTTCTGGTCTCTGTCAGTGGGATTAGAGCAAATGCGGTTGTATCGAAAGGCTTGGCTATAGATGATGGATCGTATGATGTGTTCTGGATTGGAGCTGGAAGCATGTAGGTAACTGTATGAGTCAGTGGGTTTTCTATAGAGAGTGGTGTCTAATTTTCCATTGCTGATTTGTACTGTGGTGTCCAGGAAATGGATCTCTTGTGTAGAATGGTCCAGGCTGAGATTGATGGTGAGGTGTAGGTTGTTAAAATCTCTGTGGAATGTCTCCAGTTTTTCTTGGCCATGCGTCCAGATCATAAAGATGTCATTGATGTAGCATAAGTAGAGAAGGCGTAAAAGGGGATGGGAGTTGAGGAAACGTTGTTCTAGGTCAGCCATAAAGATATTAGCATAGGTGTAAGGCTGTTCTGTGACATTCTGGGACCTCCAGGACTTCCAGGACAGGGCTGGAGGAGCTGCCTGGTGGCCAGCACCATCCAGCTCTCTCTCCACAGATTTTATTTTGTCTGAATGAGTGTGTTGCCCATGCTCTGCTCTGTGAGGGTATGTCTACACTACCCCCCTAGTTCGAACTAGGGGGGTAATGTATGCATACCGAACTTGCTAATGAAGCCCGGGATTTGAATTTCCCGGGCTTCATTAGCATAAAGCCGGCTCCGCCATTTTTAAAAGCCGGCTTGTTCGAACCCCGTGCCGCGTGTAGCCGCAAAGACACAGTTGTTAAGTGGTGTGTCTCATTCATTCAATTTACATTCCATTCCATGTCAGTTGATTCCCAGATGATGTTCAAGGTCTTTATTCTCACCTATAAGGCACTAAGTATCTTGGAGCTTGACTGTCTCAATGCTCTGCAACTCTGCCATAGAAAGAACCTCTCAGTAAAATAATTTCTGTTCATGGGCAGTGACAGCAGCCGCAGGGGACGGAAGATTCTTTTGAAATTAGAATGAAAAATCAAAATAATTTTTTGTGTGTGACATTGAAAATTCCAAAAGAATTTGATTTGGGCCATGAAAACTTTTGATTTTCATAGTGTTCAAATATTACAATTCTCCTTGTTTTGACTGTTATGTAATAGTAAATATAATGTAAGAATATATACATATTTAATCTAATCAGATACAAAGCTTAAGCATACTACACAATTTAGGAATCAGACTAGACAGTGTAATGGTTCCTTTTGACTTTGAAATCTATTGCTCTATCATATAGCTCAATCTAGTCATCTCTCTATACATTACAATTACTTTTTAAATAAAATATAAAAGCTTAAACCACTCTCCATTGAGAAATGTTGAAATCAACATTCCTGGAAAACATTTAGATTTTGACAAAACTGAAAAAGTGTTCTGTTGAAATTTTTCTGACAGTCTCTTTCTACAAATGAGAACACTAGAACTGCTCAAGCTAGTATTCCTTGGACACAGAGACTTTCTGGAAGAGTTCTTGGGCTTTCAAACTTAATTCCCATCCTTCACTTTGCTCTGAAAGAGCCCAACTTTGAATTTTAGTCTATCTGTTTGAACAGGGGCAACAAGGTATGCTCTTGTGGGACACTGGTAAGTACCAATTCAGGGGAATTGCTTATACCCAGTTTTGGGATTGTCAGCCTGGTTTATATTTCACTTACAAGATACTCCAAACCAGTCAAAAAGAAAACTTCTGTTTCACCACACTGCCTATAAGAAGTCATACAAGCAATTCCTGTATACACTTCAGTTCCCCTGTAACTCCAACAGTACCACTCCATACCATAGGAATGAGTGGTTCTGAAAACCACACTCATCTAATAAAAGTTTCTTCTTATCCCAAAGGACCAGCCACACACACAGATCAATTTATAACTAAGATCTTACCACAAAATCACGCTGTTGCCAATTCTTTTGCCCTGGTCTACACTAGGGAGTTATTTCAAAATAACTCCGCTTATTTCGAAATAATGAGTGGAGTGCCCATATTACCGAACCTCCTATTTTGAAATAACAGGCTTGTTATTTTTAAATAACAACATTTGCTCATCATGAGGAATAACACTCATTTCACAATAGTTATTTTGGGAGTTATTTCAAAATAATTTCCTAGTATAGACACGTCCCGTGTATCTAAAATGTATAGGTTTATTCATAGAAGAAAGGAAGGAAATAAATTAAAGAGTTAAACTGTTAAAGGAATCAGATACATACAATTGCAAAGTTCTTGGTTTAGGCTTGAAGCAGAAAAGGACTAAACTGCTGAATTAAGTCAAGTCTTTAGAGTACATCCACTGCTTGGATGTACAAATTCAGTCCTTTGCTTATAGCGTCAGTGTGTAGCAAAGTTCCTTCAGAGGTAAGAAACCGCACTGAAGACGAAACAGGGGTTTCCAGAGGTTTCCTATGCATCCTCATAAGAACATAAGAACATAAGAATGGCTGTACTGGGTCAAACCAAAGGTCCATCCAGCCCAGTATCCTGTCTACCGACAGTGGCCAGCACCAGGTGCCCCAGAGAGGGTGGACCGAAGACAATGATCAAGTGATTTGTCTCCTGCCATCCTTCTCCAGCCTCTGACAAACAGAGACCAAGGACACCATTTTATCCCCTGGCTAATAGCCTTTTATGGACCTAACCTCCATGAAATTATCTAGCTTCTCTTTAAACTCTATTAGGGTATGTCTACACTACCACCCTAGTTCGCACTAGGGTGGTAATGAAGTCAACCGGAGTTGCAAATGAAGCCCGGGATTTGAATTTCCCGGGCTTCATTTGCATGTTGCCGGGCACTGCCATTTTTAAATGTCCACTAGTTCGGACTCCGTGCCCCCTGGCTACACGCGGCACGAACTAGGTAGTTCGGACTAGGCTTCCTATTCCGAACTACCGTTACTCCTTTCATTTGGTGTCCTCTAGTTCTTCTATTTTGGGAACTAATAAATAACTTTTCTTTATCAGCCCTCTCCACACCACTCATGATTTTATAGACCTCTATCATATCCCCCCTCAGTTTCCTCTTTTCTAAACTGAAAAGTCCCAGTCGCTTTAACCTCTCCTCATATGGGACCCGTTCCAAACCCCTCATCATTTTAGTTGCCCTTTTCTGAACCTTTTCCAAGGCCAAAATATCTTTTTTGAGGTGAGGAGACCACATCTGTACACAGTATTCAAGATGTGGGCGTACCATAGTTTTATACAGGGGCAGTAAGATATTCTGGGTCTTATTTTCTATCCCTTTCCTAATAATTCCTAGCATCCTGTTTGCCTTTTTGACCGCCGCTGCACACTGCGTGGAAGTTTTCAGAGAACTGTCCACGATAACTCCAAGATCTCTTTCCTGATTTGTCGTAGCCAAATTAGCCCCCATCATACTGTACGTATAGTTGGGGTTATTTCTCCCGATGTGCATTACTTTACACTTATCCACATTAAATTTCATTTGCCATTTTGTTGCCCAGTCACTCAGTTTGGTGAGATCTTCTTGGAGTCCCTCATAGTCTGCTTCTGTCTTGACTATCTTAAACAGTTTGGTATCATCTGCAAACTTTACTACCTTGCTTCTTACCCCTTTCTCCAGATCATTTATGAATAAGTTGAAAAGGATTGGTCCCAGGACTGACCCTTGGGGTACACCACTAGTTACCCCTCTCCAATCTGAAAATTTACCATTTATTTCTACCCTTTGTTTCCTGTCTTTTAACCAGTTCTCAATCCAAGAAAGGACCTTCCCTCTTATCCCATGGCCATGTAATTTACACAAGAGCCTTTGGTGAGGGACCTTGTCAAAGGCTTTCTGAAAATCCAAGTATACAATATCTACTGGATCCCCCTTATCCGCATGTTTGTTAACCCCTTCAAAGAACTCTAACAGATTAGTAAGACAGGATTTCCCTTTACAGAAGCCATGTTGACTTTTGTCCAACAAATTATGCTCTTCTACATGCTTCACAATTTTATTCTTTACTATTGTTTCGACTAATTTGCCCAGAACTGAAGTTAGACTTACCGATCTGTAATTGCCAGGATCGCCTCTAGAGCCCTTTTTAAATATTAGTGTCACGTTGGCTACCTTCCAGTCATTAGGTATGGAAGCTGATTTAAAGGATAGGTTACAAACCACAGCTAATAGCTCAGCAATTTCCCATTTGAGTTCTTTTACAACCCTTGGATGAATGCCATCCGGTCCCGGAAATTTGTTAACATTAAGTTTTTCTATTTGTTCCAAAACCTCCTCTAATGACACTTCAATCCGGGACAGTCCCTCAGATTCATCACGCACAAAGGATGGTGAAGATTCAGGAATCTCCCCAACATCCTCAGCCATGAAGACTGAAGCAAAGAAATCATTTAGTTTCTCCGCAATGGCTTTATTGTCCTTGATTGCTCCTTTTATATCTCGATCATCTAGGGGACCCACAGGTTTTTTAGCAGTCTTCCTGCTTCTAATGTACTTAAAAAACATTTTGTTATTTCTTTTTGAGTTTTTGGCTAGCTGTTCCTCAAAATCTTTTTTCGCTTTTCTTATTACATTTTTACACTTGATTTGACAGTGTTTATGTTCTCTTCTATTTATCTCACTAGGATTGGACTTCCACTTCTTAAAAGATACACTGCTTCTTTTACATGGTGGTTAAGCCACAGTGACTCTTTTTTAGGTCCCTTGCTATGTTTTTTAATTTGGGGTATACATTTAAGTTGGGCCTCTATTATGGTGTCTTTAAAAAGTTTCCATGCAGCTTGCAGGGATTTGGCTGTAGTCTCTGTGCCTTTTAATTTCTGTTTAACTAACCTCCTCATTTTTGTGTAATTCCCCTTTTTGAAATTAAATGCCAGGGTGCTGGACTGCTGAGGTGTTCTTCCCACCACAGGAATGTTGAATGTTATTATATTATGGTCACTATTCACAAGCGGTCCTGTAACAGTTATATCTTGGACCTGATCCTGCACTCCACTCAGGACTAAATCGAGAATTGCCTCTCCCCTTGTGGGTTCCTGCACCAGCTGCTCCAAGAAGCAGTCATTTAAGCCACTGAGAAATTTTATTTCCGCTTCTCTTCCTGAGGTGACATGTATCCAGTCAATATGGGGGTAATTAAAATCCCCCATTATTATAATAGAGTTCTTTATTTTGGTAGCCTCTCTAATCTCCCTTAGCATTTCAATGTCAGTATCGCTGTCCTGGTCAGGTGGTCGGTAATATATCCCTATTGCTAATTTCTTATTATTGGAGCATGGAATTACTATCCATAGCGATTCTATTGAACACGTTGATTCACTTCATATTTTTATTTCATTTGATTCTACATTATCTTTCACATACATTGCCACTCCGCCACCCACCCGGCCTGCTCTATACTTTCTATATATTTTATATCCCGGTATGATTGTGTCCCACAGATTTTCCTCATTTCACCAGGTTTCAGTGATGCCTATTATGTCAATCTCCTCATTTAATACGAGGTACTCTAGTTCACCCATCTTTTTAGTCAGACTCCTAGCATTTGTGTACAAGCACTTTAAAATTTTGTCACTTCTTATTTGTCTGCCCTTCCCTGATGCATTGGATTCCTTTGTATGCGGTTGTTTGTCTGCCCTGGCCCATGGTTCGCCCTCTCCCCTCCTCTCTTTCTGACTACAGTTTAGAGAATCTCTATCAATGGATTCTCCTCTAAGAGAAGTCTCCCTCCGATGTACATGCATCTCCGCACCAATTGGCTTTCCCCCATCTCTTAGTTTAAAAACTGCTCTACGGCCTTTTTAATGTTTAGTGCCAGCAGTCTGGTTCCACCCTGGTTTAGGTGGAGCCCATCGTTCCTGTACAGGCTCCCCCTCTCCCAAAAGTGTCCCCAGTTCCTAATAAATCTAAACCCCTCTTCCCTACACGATCGTCTCATCCACGCATTGAGACTCTGAAGCTCTGCCTGCCTACCTGGCCCTGCGCATGGAACTGGAAGCATTTCCGAGAATGCCACCATAGAGGTCCTGGATTTCAGTCTCTTTCCTAGCAGCCTAACTTTGGCCTCCAGGACATCTCTCCTACCCTTCCCTATGTCATTGTTACCTACATGTACCACGACAACGGCTCCTCCCCAGCACTACACATAAGTCTATCTAGATGCCTCGAGAGATCCGCAACCTTCGCACCAGGCAGGCAAGTGACCATACTGTTCTCCCGGTCATCACAAACCCAACTACAGTAAACTTCCGATAATCTGGCACCTTTAGGGCCCAGGGGGTGCCGGATTATCAGATATGCCGGACTATCAGAAGGGGGGGCTATGAGGGGTCTGGGGTGGGGCGGGGGGATGCTACCCCAGACCCCCTCATAGCCCTCCCTTCTGATAGTCCGGCTCTGCCCCAGGAGTCCCCGATTCAGCCGCTGCTGGTCAGTTTCAGCAGCAGCTGAATCGGGGATGCCTGGGGCAGAGCAGCTGAGGTGCTGACGGGTTGGTCCCGCAGCACCGCTCCTTGGCGCTACTGGACCAACCCAGCAGCACCCCAGCTGCTCTGCCCCAGGTGTCCCCAAGTCAGCCGCTGCTAATACTGATCAGCGGCTGGCTCCAGAAAGCCCGAGGCAGAGCTGCTCTGCCCCGGGCTTTCTGGAGTCAGCCCTGGTCAGTTTCAGCAGCGGCTGAATCAGGACGCCTGGGGCAGAGCAGCTGGAAGGCTGCTGGGTTGGTCCCACAGCACCGCTCCTCGGCGCTACTGAACGAACCCAGCAGCACCCCAGCTGCTCTGCCCCAGGTGTACCCAAGTCAGCTGCTGCTGAAACTTATCAGTGGCTGACTCCAGAAAGCCAGAGGCAGAGCTGCTCTGCCCCGGGCTTCCTGGAGTCAGCCCTGGTCAGTTTCAGCAGCGGCTGAATCGGGACGCCTGGGACAAAGCAGCTGGGGCGCTGCTGGGTTGGTCTGGTAGCGCCAAACCTCGGCGCTACTGGACCAACCCAGCAGCACCCCAGCTTCTCTGTCCCAGGTGTACCCAAGACAGCTGCTGCTGAAACTGACCAGCAGCTGATTCCAGGAAGCTGGGGCAGAGCAGCTCTGTCTCGGGCTTCCTGGAGTCAGCCGCTGGTCAATTTCAGCAGTGGCTGAATCCGGGACAGCTGGGGTGCTGCTGGGTTGGTCCCGCAGCCCCGAGGGCAGCGCTATTGGACCTACCCGGCAGCACTCCAGCTGTTCTGCCCCCTGCTTCCCAGATTCAGCGCTGGTCAGTTTTAGTAGCGGCTGAATCAGGGAAACTGGGGGCAGAGCAGCTCCAATGGTCCGGCTGCCCGGAGCACTTCCGGGTTCCTGATGGTGCCGGACCATCAGGAGTGCCGGACCGTCAGATGCCGGACCATCAGAGTTTTACTGTATCTATGTTTCTAACGATCGAATCACCCACTATTAACACCTGCCTCTTCCTAACTGGCATTCCCTCCCCCTCAGAGGTATCCTCAGTGCGAGAGGATACCGCAACATCCTCTGGGAGGAGGGTCCCAACTACGGGATGGTTTCCCTCTGCTCCCATTGAATGCTCTGTTCCCTTGAGACTTTCATCCTCCTTAAGAGCACTGGGGCTCTCAGACTGGAGGTGGGACGGTACTACAGTGTCCCGGAAAGTCTCATCAGCATAGCTCTCTACCTCCCTTAGCTCCTCCAGTTCAGCCACCCTGGCCTCCAAAGCCCGAACTCGGTCTCTGAGGGTCAGGAGCTCCTTGCAACGGGTGCACACATACGCCACCCGCCAACAGGGCAGGTAATCATACATGTTACACTTGACACAATAAACAGGATAGCCCCTACTCTGCTGCTGGGCCTCTGTCTCCATTTTTCTAATGAATAAGTTTAAGTATAAACTGGGATTCCTTTTAAACCTCTGGAGTATAGATTATTCTAAGAGTTATTTTTAAAGGTCAGAAGTCACAAGTGCCCTCTAACCTCCCCCTCTAAACTCCCTCTCCAAACTCTCCTGTTAGCTGTTCCTGTTCACGCTCTCCCTGGTCGCTGAGTCACATGCCTGACTCAGTTTTTTATAGGTAGAAGCCATTGCTCCTATGTTAGCTTAAACATTCACTGGAAGGCTAATCAGATGTGGACTGTCACCTCCCTAGGCTCACTGTCAGTCAAGTACTTGTATTTATCTTGAATAGTCCCTTAACAATACATTGGCCAAACGTCTTGCTGGTGTTTCCCAGGAATAAACATTTGAAATCAGGTACATAGCCAAAACTCATAACTTAAAATATTAAAATGACACATGCACACAAATAGCATAGTCCTAACTAGCAAATCATGAGCCCTTCATAGACACCTCACTTGGCCCACTTTGTACAAGATGTGTTGTAAATACAGAACAGTCGTTGCAACAATGATTTATATGGTCATATCACAATCAGATAATGTCACAACAGGCATTTTAGAAATGGGGAGGTTTGTATTTTATGTGGGACAGTTTGTAGAAGCTGAGGTGTGAAATATTTTTTTGAGCAGTGGCTGACTTGACTCACAAAAAGGCTGTTGGCTTACTATTGCTTCAATAGTCTGTAATTGAGACACCTAAAACATAGGACAAGTGTTTTTACATTTACATGTTGAGAACTAACTAACTAAATAAATAAAAAGCCAACCTCAGACAGGGAAGGACTGATTTGATGATTGCTCAACAGTGATTTCTGCTGGCCAATGTAAGGTGTGGAAGTAGTAGCGCCAAAGGCAGCCTTCTCCTGTACTCACTGCTTGGAAAATAAAGGTGTAGTTACCCAGGAATTAAGGATAAAAAACCCCAGTGCATATACAGTTATTCTGATAATATATTGTGTCACAACATATTATAACATTCTTAAAATGTCATGGAAATTACTTTTCATTTAGGTACTGAGATCTATTGGAAAGTATAGAGGGAAAGGATACAACTTTAGGGTGAAATTTCCTGTAAATCATTAGTAGGCTTTAGGCCAGGCTCTTGATGATAATTATCTTTAAAGATAAAGTATGGATGTGCTAAGAGCAGAGAGTCTATTTCTCCTTCTCCTGGTGCGGTAAAATATTACAGCACTATATTTATCTTAAGGATGGGAGCTCTTGTCCTTGTTCATCAGCAGGTTTTGACAGAACTGCACAATATCTTTTTGAAGCTTTGTTGATCAACCCGTTACAATTTCTTGCCCCGCACAGATGGAACGGCCCAGGAGCATTTCGCTCAGCAGTTACCCAAAGAGGCACAGAGAAGTAAGTGAAGAATTTTGTCTCCCCTTTCATCCCAGAAGTTCTCAGGGAATCAGTTCACCCTCCATTGAAATGCAGCCACTTTTGAGGTGAAAGGCAATAGCTGTTAAAAGCATGCAGTAGCACTTCACAACAGTTTCAGTCCAAAAGCTAAGAAAAATAGTGTCCAATTAAAACTCAAGGGGGAATTTAGTCACACTGTAGTTACCCAAATTAGAAAGTGTGAGGGAAAGTGATGTTTATGTACTCTTTCATGAAAATGTGTTACATCTCCTCCTGTGTGCTGATCGGTGAATAGTTAATCCCTCCCCCCCCACCTAATGTTTGTATACTGGGGATTGAACCTGGGTCCCTTCACAACTAAAAGCGTGAGCTGCTACATCTAGAGAGCTAAAGCTGTATAGCTAGGACTAATAACTCCTACCATCCATGAAAAGAAAGGAGCCCTGAAACATGCATACCTGTGAGCTACACTAATACCTTAGGGTATGTCTACACTACCCCGCTAGTTCGAACTAGCGGGGTAATGTATGCATACCGAACTTGCTAATGAAGCCCGGGATTTGAATTTCCCGGGCTTCATTAGCATAAAGCCGGCGCCGCCATTTTTAAAAGCCGGCTAGTGCGAACCCCGTGCCGCGCAGCTACACGCGGCACGGGCTAGATAGTTCGAACTACGTAGCCATTCCGAACTATCTGTACTCCTCGTTCGCACTAGCTGGCTTTTAAAAATGGCGGCGCCGGCTTTATGCTAATGAAGCCCGGGAAAATCAAATCCCGGGCTTCATTAGCAAGTTCGGTATGCATACATTACCCCGCTAGTTCGAACTAGCGGGGTAGTGTAGACATACCCTTAGAGTATGTCTACACTACAAAGTTAATTCGAACTAACAGACGTTAGTTCGAATTAACTTTGATAGGCGCTACACATGCAAACCGCTAGTTCAAACTTAATTCGAACTAGCCGTGCGCTTAATTCAAACTAGGTAAACCTCATTCCACGAGGACTAACGCCTAGTTCGAATTAACTAGTTCGAATTAAGGGCTGTGTAGCCACCTAATTCGAACTAGTGGGAGGCTAGCCCTCCCCAGCTTGCCCTGGTGGCCACTCTGGGCACCACCAGGGAAACTCTTTTGCCACCCTCCCGGCCCCGGAGCCCTTAAAGGGGCACGGGCTGGCTACGGTGCCCGTGCCAGGTGCAAGCCTGCCAGCACCCAGCCAGCAGACCCTGCACCTGGCACGGCTCGAACCAGCCACCCGCTGCCACCCAGCCCTCTGCCTCTTCCCGGGACCAGGCTGGCGGCTCTCGGGAGCCTGTCCGGGGCCACAAGAGGCAGGCGCCCGCCTGGTCTAGTGTGGACATCGTGGACCTCATCCACGACCTCCGCATTAGGCACAGGAAAGTGGCCGTCTAGGGCAGGATAGCTGCCAGCCTGGCCACCCAGGAGCAGGTTTGCATGAAAATCAAGGTGGTCGACTGAGACCCTCGACCCTGAGCCCTGAGCTTAGAATGGCCGTACTGGGTCAGAACAAAGGTCCATCTAGCCCAGTAGCCTGTCTGCCGACAGTGGCCAACACTAGGTACCCTGGAGGGGATGGACCGAAGACAATGACCAAGCTATTTGTCTCGTGCCATCCATCTCCAGCCTTCCACAAACAGAGGGCAGGAACACCATTCCTACCCCCTGGCAAATAGCACTCCATGGACCAAACCTCCACGACTTGATCTAACTTCTCTTTAAACTCTGTTTTAGTTCTAGCCTTCACAGCCTCCTGCAGCAAGGAGTTCCACAGGTTGACTATTTGCTTTGTGAAGAAGAACTTTCTGGGTATGTCTACACTACCCCGCTAGTTCGAACTAGCGGGGTAATGTATGCATACCGCACTTGCTAATGAAGCCCGGGATTTGAATTTCCCGGGCTTCATTAGCATAAGCGGGGAGCCGCCTTTTTTAAATCCCCTCTGCTTCGAACCCCGTGCAGCGCGGCTACACGGGGCTCGAACTAGGTAGTTCGGACTAGGTTCCTATTCCGAACTACCGTTACTCCTCGTGAAACGAGGTGTACCGGTAGTTCGGAATAGGCACCCTAGTCCGAACTACCTAGTTCGAGCCCCGTGTAGCCGCGCTGCACGGGGTTCGAAGCAGCGGGGATTTAAAAATGGCGGCTCCCCGCTTATGCTAATGAAGCCCGGGAAATTCAAATCCCGGGCTTCATTAGCAAGTGCGGTATGCCTACATTACCCTCCTAGTTCGAACTAGGAGGGTAGTGTAGACATACCCTCTGTTATTAGTTTAAAGCCTGCTACCCATTCATTTCATTTGGTGTCCTCTAGTCCTTCTATTATGGGAACTAATGAAGAACTTTTCTTTATGCACCCTCTCCACGCCACTCATGCTTTTATAGACCTCTGTAATATCCCCCCTCAGTCTCCTCTTTTCTAAGCTGAAAAGTCCCAGTCTCTTTAGCCTCTCTTCATATGGGACCTGTTCCAAACCTTTTATCATTTTAATTGCCCTCCTCTCTTCCACCCTTTCTCTTCCCCTCTCCCACCTCCTTTTCCCAGTCTCCCCCAGTTTTGTTCAATAAAGAGAGTTTCTATTTTTGAACACACGTGTCCTTTATTTTATACATCAGGAAGGGGGGCTAGGGAGGAGTAAGTGGAAGGAGGTGAGGGAGGAATGTGGTACGAGCCCCTGATGAGGAGGACTGGGGTGGCTCTGCAGGCTCCTTGGGGTGGAAGCTCTCCTGCAGCTCCCCGTTTGACCCCCCACCCCGGATGGCAGCCTGCAGCAAGTGCAGCAGGGCTGATGGCCGAGTGCTGTGATGTGCCGAGTGTGAGCACTCAAGGCACTCCAAGTCAGGACTGCATTGCAAGCAGGGAACCCCTGAGAACTGTCTGTCCGGGGTGGGGGTCGGGACCCTTTAAGCACAGCCCTTGGCTAGCCTGAGACAGCAGCTCCACGCTCTAAGTCCTCATCTGATGCCCTGCCGGCACTGCTTCCGGCCATCCTTAACCTCGGTTCAGGGTCCACTCAGGGTATGTCTAGACTATAGGGTTTTGTCGACAGAAGTTTTGTTAACAGATACTGTCGACAAAGCTTCTGTCGACAAAGAGCGTCTAGACTACATCCAGTTCTGTCGACAAAGCAAGCCGCTTTGTCGACATCACAGTGTGGACGCAAAGGACTGTGTAGATGCAATAATGCCTTCTATCGACAGAACTCTGTCGATAAAAGGCGTTATTCCTCGTAGAATGAGGTTTACATACGTCGACAAAACTGCTGAGTTTTGTCGACGTTATGTCGACATAACTCAAAGGCAGTGTGGACGCAGGTATAGTTTTGTCGACAAAAGTCCACTTTTGTCGACAAAACCCTGTAGTCTAGACACACCCTCAGTGTGGACATGCTAGTTCGAATTAGCAAAACGCTAATTCGAACTAGTTTTTAAGTCTAGATGCGCTAATTCGAATACCCTTACTTGTGAAAAATGCAAGGGAATGTCTCTGATCAGGAGGTCAGGATCCTATGTCTGTTGAAAGGCTTTTCATGTCAGTGATAATTTGTCCTGAACACCCATGTCACAGGAAGGGAACAGAGAGTGTCAAAGAATAACATCACACCATGTTGAGATATTTATTTCACAATGTTGCCTTATAATGAGATATGGGTAAATCCTACTTGCTTTGGACCAGGTCTATGGATATTGCTGAAACTACGTGAAAGAGTAAATTGATCAGACTACATTATTTCCCTTCTCCTTTATCCTCGCTTTCATTTTCTGGAAGACTTTTCAGGAAATGAAACCTAGTGAGCAATTAAGGCAGGTGTGGACAATAATTTTTGGCCAGGGGCTACTTCAAAAATTTTTGACGGGGCCCCGGGCCACACAGGAAGGACAAGGCTGATATATTTCTGGGCTTCCCACCCCCAGACAATAATTGGTCTGGGGGTGAGGGAGTGCCTCCCACCCCCCCAAGTTCCCCTAAGGTGCCCATGCCCCTGGTGTGGAAGGAGACTTCCCTCACTCTCCTGCCCCTAGGCCAATTAGAGCCTGGGGCTAGTGGAGTTTGCAAAGCCTCCCCCTCTGCCTCTTCCCCCTGCGAGCAGCGCATCGCGCTTCCAAGTGCCACATGCTCCTGGCAGGGTGGGAGAAGGCTTTGCACACTCCCCTGTTCCAGGCCCTAATTGGCCTGGGGGAGCAGCAGGGCCTCCGTGGGCTGGATCCGGCCAACAAGCAGGCCGGATCCGGCCCAAGGGGGCCCTTTTGCCTGCCCCTGAATTAAGGTGCAGTGCTCACATATTTCTCTCTCTCCTTTGATCAATAAACGATGTAAGAAAAAATACATACATATTAATATACATTTATTTTGGCCATTTCATAATAGGTAGTCAAAGAATTTTGGAAGAACTTGTAGCTGTGTTAGAGCTTGCTCACATTTGTGCAATAGCAGCTGAATTTAACACATTATTTATTTCTTTGACAGTAATGTCTTCCCTTCCCAAAAATTATCCTGAATCCTTCTTTTTCTGCTGCATCTGTCCCTTGCATTCATCTAGAGATATGCAATGATAGGGTTGTTTGGAGTGCTGGAAAAAGTCATATTTTAGGTGTTTATATCCTAATTCTTAAAATATCTAAATATATGAACCTTCTATAAAGTTGAAGGAAAACTAAAGCTAGATCCTAAATTATGGCTGAGGAGCAAACAGCTGAAGCTGAGCCACAGGAAGATGCAAAAGAGCCATGAAGCTAAAATTTGTACCCAGGATCCATAGCTAGCTGTGTTCCAGACTGTTCCCAGGTATACATTAGAGAAGGCCAGAATTTGATGTAAATTACAACAGTTTCCAGTGTAAAGAGCTGAAATAACAGCAGGGATTGATTATGGGCAGTGAATTGTTGGCCACTGCCCTTTTGCTATGGCTATGCACCCTATGATGTCTACAAGGAGAGAAGATGGCATAGTAGCCATACTATCAGCTGTATGCTGTTTAAAGAATTCTTACACTGAAGTGATTCTCTTGGCTGGTCAGTGGTTGTCTGATTCTTATGTATTACTGCCAGTGGTTTCATTTGGTGCACGTGACTTCTGATTTTTAATACCACAGGAGTAATTCATGTCACACTTCAGGGCAACAGCACCTGTATTTCAGTTAGTTGTTCAGCCACACTATGCTTTCCTTCCAGGTCCCCAGCTACTGCTTTTCTGGCTGAAGACCTGCAACTCACTCCCTTCTGACCCAGGTATTTGTAAGTTGCTTACTTTCCAGTCTTCACCAGAAAATCTGCCTAAACAGAGACTGATAACAGAGTGATTGCTACAGATAAAAGTTACCAACCACATCTTTCTTTCTAAACAAGTCTTTACCTTTATTCTCTAAGTAAAAAACATTACAGAGAAAACAAAAGAACCTACAACCATGCTAATAAATTTACCAAGCATCACCCCACCCTAGGGATTTCTTTGTAGTTACAAGTTCATCAAAACTCAGATTTGAACAAAGACATAGTTTTATTCAGCCTCAGCAGGCCAAGTCTTTCCAATTTTCCCCTAAGGATTTGTAACCTCCATGGACCAGGGGTCCTGTCTGTTTGATGGATCTGAAAGAATGCCCTGATTCAATAAACTTCAGGCTTTTTTCCAAATGATTTTTCTTTGTCTGTAGGTCTCAGGAGAATGCAGTTTAAACTCCCATTTCTCCTCTGGGGGATAACAGAAGAAGTACATTAGCATGCCTTCTCCCTGCAGAGAAAGTACATCCAATGCCACAACAACATATACACATGTGCATTTAGAATGTACCCAGAGGAATTATCCCTAATTTCAATCTAGTTCAACAGAGTTAGTCTTAATTTCCTGTGGTTTGTTCAGTATACTTGTCACAATCTGTACCTCTTTGCGCAGCAATTCTAAGTACAGTGCTGCCAAAGAAAATGCTCTGGTGGCATTAATCATTACATAACTAGTATTTTTCAGGGAAATAAATACATAGGAGGTTATATCTTTGTCTGAATTAGCATTGGGTAAATTGTTTGTAAACATCCTTTGCTCAATTATGAATTTGCTCAACAATTAGCTATTTTTACTATATGTCTAGTTATAGTTATGAATATGAATATATCAAATTTCCCTGGGACATGCATATGAAACATTAGCCTATGTTTCTTCATACTTCGCTCAGCTGTAGTTCACATTCTATACTTAAGAATGGTAAGATTGCTCTTATATGGGTTCCAATGAGTATTCTAACCCAATCCTTTACCATTCCAGCCAGTGAGAGCCAAGAGACTCCTGTTGCCGAAGGAAGTGATTTGCCTGCAGAGCAGATTATAGCACAGAGAAAAATGTCTTGTCGTTATTCACTTTGAGCAAAGGAAGACTGACATAAACTGTGCTCCATCTCCTTTTGGCCAAGAGCAGGTAGAAGTTTCCTCTGTAGTAAAAGGAAACTGTTGCTGCCACCAGCTGATCAATTTTCTTAATGTTTCTTATCTACAACTAAATATGTCATGTTATATTTGCTTGTCTTATTTGAGGCAGACAATAAGCAGTGCCCAACATTACCAGCTGGATCTTTGGGCTCTATTTGAAATAGATACATACCACAGAAGTTGCAGGTAGTTAATTTCACTGAGAAAAGTGCCTCTCTGAGAAAAGATTAAATACTACTTACAGCCTACTTCTTTGTTGCCTGCATTTCCAGGAGTGGGATAGGCCAGTGGGGATTTCTAGGGTCTGCTGATCTTTCTAAGCATCTCACATTTTTGTGAATTATTACTATCCTTTTTAACACAATTTCTTCAGTCTGTTAACTGAATACACAGTATTCAGCTATAACTAGAACTCATTTCATGTGCTATTTTGTGCTTTCATAAAGAATCTTTCTAGTCTTTTAAAACTTGCCTTTGTTTCTTATTCATGCCCCCCCATCCCACCCCCAGTTTTCACACTTTCACCTTCAGCTTCACATGTCTGACTGGCAGTGACTTTTCACCTGTTAACCTGTCAAATCTTCTGTTAATCTGTCATACCTTTCCTTATCTATTGGATTGAAAACTCCTTCACCAACAATGTATTAATAATGGTAGTTTATTTATTTATTTATTCCCAACTTGCATTCAGCTTATTTTTCTAATACTTTTTCAAAAAGTGAACATATGACTCAAAATCTCAAAATCTTGTATGTTTTTTTTTCTTTTCAAGTAAATGGTGGTGGATTTACAGTAATGGAAATAGAAGTCCTTTCATATATACTGTATAGAATAGATCCAGAGCAGATCACAACAATGCAAGTTCCCTCACGCCACCAGTATGTCCTAGCCCTACTGGAGAGCAGCCTACCTGAAGGATGTTAAGATAGTTCAGCTTCTTGGCCAAATTTTAAGCACAGGCATCATTAGTGTAAGTCTACGTAGCTAATTTAAGTTAGCATTAACTTCAAACACAGGCATTAGTAGTAGTGGCTTCAAAGCAGACTCTGGATTTATAGTGTTATATTCTGCTCTCAGTAATATCATGTCCATTTGGTATCAGTCAGTAGGAGAGAGCCATCCAACTCTATGGATCTGTACACTTAAAGACATGTGGCACATGTCTGCTCATCTTTGTTGGTTTGTGCCATTTCAGCAATGAAAAACATAGGAATGTAAGAATTACTATGCTGGATAAGACTGCAGGTCCACGTATAGTCCAGTGTCTGTCTCTCACAGTGGCCTGCAGCAGATGTTTCCAGAAGCAAATGATGCATACTGATGAATCAAACCCAATTTCAAAAAAGTTTCCTACACGGTGACTGACTTTTTTCAAGTATGAGCATAAACTTATGAATGGCTAAATTTTCATATGTTTTGCTCACCTAAACTGAATATTCGCACCTGCAATAGCAGGCTAGTATAGTGTTTGTGCATGTTGAACATTTCAAGAGAGGACATGATGGGGATTTTTTTAGCTAGGCCTGCCAAAGCTGCAGCAGAGTGCATAGCTTGGAGAAAGCACTGGCTAGGGAATTTTCAAAAGGGCTAAGCACAGCACCCATGGGAACTGTCCCCCCAATTTTGCCAAAACTTGCATCTGCTGGTGACTCTTCTAAATGACACAGGGAACTACTGTTCCTTGTTATGATTGTGTGGATTCCACAAAGAGATCTGGGATAAGAGATCCCAGAGATTATACTTACAAAGGGAAATGATATCTAACTGAAATAAAAAGGGATGGGAATAAAACCTCAAAAACTGCCCTCAGAAAATATTCTTGAGGTGCATTTTGTCCAACTGGAGGTGATGACATACCAAAGAAGTAAGTCATGGTATAGAAATATACTTGGTCCACAATATAAAGTAGCAATGTATAATATTTCATTTTAAATAACTAAGCCCATATATTTTAGCAAAAGGATTTCAAAAGAAAGCCCCTGAAAAAAGTCACTTAAAAATCCTATTACCAAGAGTCAAGCAAATCGGATTGTTTTGAAAATTTAACTGAAAGGAATTGCTTCTTGCTTTTGACCTTAGATGCTTAGTTTTAGTTTAGAATAAATTGGTTCTGGCCAATTCAAAAACAGTCTTTGTTTGCTTGTTTTTTAAATAGGGGTAGGGTGAGAATCTGAGAGAAGAGAATTACTGACAGAAGCTTAATTTACTGGTGTAATTATAATACATGCAGTTGCTAGTGTCATCTCTTCTTTCCACTGTGGCTAATTCTTTCCATTGCTTATGTAGAGTTCTGACATAATTTCTATGGGAAGTAATGCAGGCAAAAACTGAAATCTTAGCTGCAGGTAGCTGTGTTACATGGAAAACGAATTCAGAGGTTATAGCAAGTGACCTCCACAGGGATCCTTAAAGGACGTGTCTAGCCTATATATATTTCAAACAGTGTCAAAATATATATGTGGGTTTTAATCGAAAACATGTTATATGAACAATTAAACAATATAATTAAAATAAGGTTTATTCCTGATTAACAATTATTTGTGATTTTTCTGGTAGAGGACTAATTTTTAGAATGTGTGTTTGCAGAGTGTAATAAAGGGAGACCATCAAATTCAATGCAGTTTTAAGCTTTTAGGTACCAATTCATTAAAAAGAATCATGGGATTTGTATATTTACCCTTGTGTACAAATCAGTAGGTTCCCCTACTGCTGAGAAAAGGTGAGTTCTCTTCGATATATAGTATGATTTAGCACACTGGTCAGAGCTGAGTCCATAATAGACTAACCATTTGAACCAAAGGGATCCATGTTAACTGGACCAAAAAAACCCAAATGGGTTGTAAAGCTTATTGTGAGCAGTGGGATGATTTGCTAGAGACATATACTGTACATTACTCCATCTGGCAAATGTACAGCATTATGAACTATGAATTCTACTAATATACTACACCATCATCTTATGGTCACTACTGAGGAAATCTGTTTTCAGGTCCACAATTTTCTGAGATCTCTTATAACAATCTGATCTATAGGAAGGAAGTGATATACATATCCTTGTAGGGGTTTGGACACAGATGGATGCTGGCCATTGCACTAAATATATTGACATCTGCAAAAAAAAATACCGCTCATTTCACTGGGGACCTGCAGCTTTTCTCTTTACTTTTAAATGAGAAAAGTATAGGGCCAATATCACAGGTTTGTCTAGTAGACAACACTTTTAAGTAATTCCAAAGAAGTGATACTGACAGAATTACTGACATATCTAGGGATGTACTGCATCTTAGGAAAGAACTTCTGGATTCATTTTCTCCTACTACAGATGGCTGAAATCGGAGCCTCTCATGTATTTGAAAGAGATGTTAAGGAAGCTTTTGCTGCCTGTCTGGATTTCTAACGTACCTGAAGTCTACATCTGAGTACAGCCATGTTGAGGGTGAAAGAGAGGCAAAGAAGCTCTCCATCCTCTGTGAACCATGAACTATTGGGATGGAGACAATATCCTACATGGTTCTCCATATGTTTCTTCTCTCTAATGCTCACTCCACCAATCATGTCCATAGAGGTTCCTCAGTGGAAGAAAGGGGGACCAGGGTGGATTTTAAAGTATGTTTAAAAAAAATCTGTACAGTTTGTATGGGAGATGGTCAGTGTTATCTGACAACAATGGAAGAAGGAATTACCCATTGGGCTAGCTTGCCTTCGCTTAATTATATTTAGCTGCTTTCATTGTATTTAATTGTAATATGAGAGACCTGTTATATCCTATAAGGCATTACTTGAAGCACAAGTATGACTAAATAGGATAGACACTTGGCATAGATAATGATAGTAGGAACTAAGGAGAGCTTGTAGGAGTGTGAATGTTGTAGTAAGTGCTACCACAAGGAACTGCAAATCCACTTAAACAAGGACATTGGGATGATCATGAGATGATGCAGTATTTACACATACTAATATAGTAACCTACAAAAGAAGGACACCTTATGGCTGCTGCTGATGAAGAATGGCTAATATTTCAGGTTGTCCTGCAAGGGATGGTGTGGATATATGGATGTGGAGATGTATCTTCCGTAATCTCTCCATTTATCTTACCAACTTAGAGTGTTTGTGACTTTGCTCTATGGATTGAACTATTTGTAAATAATAGAAGAATTCCTGCAGTGTGCACATTAAAGCTAAGTACATGGGGGTTCCCAACTAAATAATAATTTTAAAAATTCTGTGCCTATCTACCCTTAAGGTGATAACATGGGATTCTTATGTAACCAATATAATTACATAATATATAGATCAGATTACATACTTCACAGATGTTGTTAGAAATGATTCCTGTTGTAATTTCCTTCTGCCTAGGTTGGGTGAAATCTGTCCTTAGACAGAGATCAGATGCTGGCAGCAATGTAAGTATATGGCTTTTGAGGGCGGAGTTAGCCTGACTGAATTTAAAAGCTTTTAACTACTATACAGAGCCATGCTTTAGCCTCCAGGCACAGCTATGCCAGGTCTAGGATCTGACCACCAGAGCGTGTCTAGCAACTACAAGTGAGTACCACCAGATATGCTGAGATCTGGAATTTTGATGAAGATATTCTTAACATTCTCCAAATTTAGCCCACAGTTGATCTATTCCTATAAAGTGTGTTGAGCTGATAGACTGTAGATTTTTGCAGTGGGAACTCAAACATAAAGGTGTGTGTACATTTATTTATCAAAGAACACATGTCTGAGAGAAAATACTTCAATTGTCTTCATACACTTTTTAAACATGTAAATTAGATAAAGTTTTCAAGCTTTTTGCAGTTTACAAGGGCTGCCCATGCACAATTTGAGCAGTTCCGCTCCACAGAAAAGGAATTGTACATTGAGATTATACTTACAAAGGGAAATCATATCTAACTGAAATAAAAAGGGATGGGAATAAAACCTCAAAAACTGCCCTCAGAAAATATTTTTGGGGTGCATTTTGTCCAACTGGAGGTGATGACATACCAAAGAAGTAAGTCATAGTATAGAAATTAGAAAGGAGAACCCACACTTCCATTTCCACACCACATCATCTTTCTTGTTACAAAGCATATGCATTTATAAATGCACATACAGGCAGTCCCCGACTTACGGATTGCTACCTGCGAACTCCGGGGCGAGAAAGCCCCGTTCGTAAGCTGCTCCGGTGCCCCTGGTCTGCACCGGGACTGAAGCGGTAGCAGCGGCGGTTCCCCGCGCTTCTGAGGCTTTGCCAGAGCAAAGCCTCAGAGGCGCGACACCCCGCTGCCGCTGCGGCTCTGCTCCCCGTGTCCCTGGTCTGCTGGGGGGGGCGCAGCTAGTGTGCCCCCCCCCCCCCCAGCAGACCAGGCTTTTGTTTTGGACCCTGGGGCAGAGGGACCGCTTTTGTTTTGGACCGCTCTGGGCACTACTGGACCAACCCGGCAGCACCCCAGCTGCTCTGCCCCAGGTCCTGATTCAGCCGCTGCTGGTCAGTTTCAGCAGCGGCTGAATCAGGACGCCTGGGGCAGAGCAGATGGGGTGCTGCTGGGTTGGTCCAGTAGCACCGAGGAGCGGCGCTACTGGAGCAACCCAGCAGCACACCAGCTGCTCTGCCCCAGGCGTCCCCAAGTCAGCTTCTGCTGAAACTGACCAGCGCTGACTACAGGAAGCCCGAGGCAGAGTTGCTCTGCCCCGGGCTTCCTGGAATCAGCTGCTGATCAGTTTCAGCAGCAGCTGACTTGGGGACGCCTGGGGTTCTTAAGTTAATTCTGTATGTAAGTCAGAACTGGCGGTCAGTTTCAGCAGCCGCTGAATCTGGATGCCAGTTCCGACTTACATACAGATTCAACTTAAGAACAAACCTACAGTCCCTATCTTGTACGTAACCCGGGGACTGCCTGTATATGTATACATACTGGTTGGGGATTGTGAATCCAGTTATGCCCTTATTGAAGTAAATATTAATTTTAACAGTGGTATTAAAGGAAATTTAAATTCCCCAACCCAGGCATAGTGAAATTACAAACCAGGATCACTTTTAATAGTGTCCAAAGTTCTCCACAGGCTGGAAACAGGACATTGATCAGTTTTTACCTCTAGATCACTGATTATTTATAGGATTTTATCATTTGACCACTTTTAAATAAAACCAAGGTAAACTGAATCCAGTTCCCAGTGGACAATAACATCAAAAACAGGCCCCTCTTACTTGGCACCAATGTCATTCGTTAGATAGACCAGACTTTGAGAGAGGGAAAAATACTCAAGAAGACTAAACTATCACTTTTAGGCTAGTTCTTTTCAGATCAGAGTTTAAGATATGTGTGTAGGGTACAGTAGAGAAGCTGTCACTGTTTTGAGCATAATGAGAAGACATCAGCTTTTAGGGCTGTGAAATCGCCCCCTTTTATGAGCACTATTTTTTACACACTTAAAACAATTTCTGCCAAATCCATCAGCATCACTTTTTGCAACACTGATTTCTTAAGATTATGGGCCACAGCATTAACATCATCTACTATAGAAGAACGCTCTGTGGGAAGCAATAGAGAGAGAAAAGCAAATTTCTTCCAAGCCATCTAAAAACTATAGTTTCTAAATTATTGCACAGCAGAAATGATTGCAGTGGACCTCCTGCCTTTTCCCATCATTGAAAGTGTTGCATTTCTTAAGTGTATAGAGTCTTTGCTAGCAAATACCATTGTGGAAATATTTTCCCACAGAAGTTGCACAAAAAGATCTGAAAATGTCCTATAGAAAAATCAAGCACTCCCTAAAATGGGGCAGGGAATGAAGTTATTTGTTCTAAAACTTCTATATGGTCTATTTTATCATAAGCATAAATTGCATAGTGTTCACCTCTCACTGGATGTATTTCTCTCATTTTATTTTAAATGTATTATGTTGTATGGTTTTATTTTTCTGTGCTAAGAAACCAATATTACTATATACCAAATTGAGAGACAGTAGGTTGACCATTGGTTCCATATCCCTCAAAATATAACATGTGACCTGAGTGATTTTACAGTACCAATTGAAGCAGCTAATGACATCTGACACAGGGCCAGAACAATTTTCACTCAACATTAAGTTTCATTTGCCTTAGTAAGTTTGTTGAAAGAGGGAAACCAAATTCTATAGGATAATTAGTCTACCTAGAGTAACCTGGGCTCAGAGCTATGAATTTTGGCTATAAATGCTTAAAGAAAATAGAATATGTATAGGAAGTGTTCTTATATCACACAATAAAGAGCATTAGTAGTTCCTCCATTGTGCCATCGAAGTTCTTTGTAGACATATAGGCTGCATCTAGACTGGCATGATTTTGCAGAAATACTTTTAACAGAAAAGTTTTTCTGTTAAAACTATTTCCACAAAAGAGCGTCTATATTGGCAAGTGCCTTTGTGCAAAAGCATCTGTGCCCAGTATAGACGTGGTTTTGCGCAAAAAAAGCTCCAGCAGCCATTTTCGCCATCGGTGCTTTCTTACGCAAAAAAATCCTGTCCCTGTCTACACTGGTCCTCTTCCGCAAGAACACTTGCGCAAGAGGGCTTTTTCCCGAGCAGGGGCATCAGAGTTCTTGCGCAAGAACACTGACAATCTTACATTAGATCGTCAGTGTTCTTGCACAAATTCTCGCGGCCAGTTGAGACAGCTGGCAAGATTTTGCGCAAAAGCAACCACTTTTGCGCAAAATCTTGCCAGTCTAGATGCACCCATAGAGTGATATGGAGAGTGGCATTTACAATCCAGTTGATGGGTTCACCAGAATCTGTGGCAAATCCTGTGCTGATTTAGGGACTCCAATTGTGTATTCTGGCCACTTTCAGATCTTGTTTTGTTCCAATATGAGTTCTGTCATTTATGCTTAAATTTGACAGTTTACGAATGGGCCTTAACAAAGATGCTAACTACCTTACCCATTACAAAGATAACTTCCCCAATTATCACCCTCTAATATCATTATCTCATAGACACTAACCTCCCTCCCACACCCCGTCTCTGTTCTAAAATCTGATTTGTCAATTTTATATGTGTTCACTTTTTTTTTAATTGTATCCCTTTGGTATATATGGTCATGCCAATTTTCTTCCACAATTTGATCTGAGGAAGTGGGTCTAGCCCACAAAAGTTCATTACCTAATAAACCATCTTGTTAGTCTTTAAAGTGCTGCATAGTCCTGTCTTTTGTTTCAGCAAGACCAGACTAACACAGCTACTACATCTCTATTACTAATCTACATGTTTTGTTAGTCTATAAAATGCTACCAGACCATTTGTTGTTTTTTTCTGTAACAGACTAACTTGGCTACCCCCTGAAGCTTAGAAAGTGTGGTATTTACGCTTCATGCTACAGAAACCAGTTATAATCAGAAGTTATAAACCCCAGTTATAATCAGTTGGTTGATTTGCATCATCAGAGCTGTTTTGTGCTGCTCTGATGATGCAAATCAATTATAACCCCAGGCTAATTGGATGGGTAACCTGCATTTACAGCCACTTTGAATCACTAGAGAAGCAAAAGCAGCCAGATGGACCAGTGAATTTTGCCCATTATTAACACTTAAATCCTGATTTTAAAACTTAATTTGTAACATTTGTGTGACACTGCTTTAAATTAACTTCACATTGAAAAGTGCCCAGAGGTTTTTATTGCAGTTTTTCCTTCCCAATGTATTTATTTTATACCCTTGGTTTTGGAAGTGTAGCAATTTCAGAAAATATAGGGAAAATGGTAATTGTGGAGATTTGTTTCTACATATCTGCTTTACCCATTTCTTGTGCATTCTTTTATGAATTTTTAATAGATTAATACACTAGCTTTGCAGATCTTTTGCTTAAGGCCTGCAGGAAAACAATAATAACAATTGTAGCTCATATTAGACACTTTTGCTTCAGTGAGATCTTATAGTTGAACATATCATGATTTCTTAGTTCTATTTTATGCGTGGCTAAATAGATGTTTTTTAGAACTCTTAATTAAATAAATATCAGCAGCTGAACCAACACATGCTATCAAGATAGGCAATACAGTAGGCTGAACTCTATCAAGCTGGAAGAAAACATTTTACAATTAATGTTTGGAACACACAGTCAATCAGGATGTTCCATTAGCATGTTGCCGACAGGTGATGATGGATAAACAGCAGTCATTGCTTCTAGTCTTTTTATGAGAACTTTTCAGTGGATTTGTTAACAACTCTAGCATTAAAGAGCCTCTCATCTTTCTCTTAGACTCCTAAAGCAACTTGTTAGCCTAAGGGAAAAGTGTTATAAAGCAAAGAAAATACGCATGCACTCCTTGTGGAACATCTGATAAAATAGTGTTTTAGAAAACTAGGGCATGAGATTAGACTCTTATTAAAAACTATTAAAAACTCTGTGGCCAGAATACCACAGATATTCAAGGAGAAGGTTAGAGAGTTTGAGGAAATATTCAGTCTTTCTGAGCATTCTCAATAGTGGCTGCTGTTTGGAGAGGTACAGTTTCAATGGAAGCCATGTTATGATAGAGGATAGAAGGCTAAATGAGTGTAGGCAGGAACCATCCATATATACATGACCTATTTCCCACAGATCTTCAAGATCTGGGAGGCTTCATTCATGGGAATTTTCAACCCCCAAACCACACTGCTTGTGTGTATCCCAACAGATGTTTCCTGGCTCTCTTGCTGACAGCTGTTGACTATTCCACTGAATGGGTCAGTCTGCAATTTGGCCTTTACAGTTATAAAGCTGTGGATGAACAATTAGCTTTTCTCAATACCAACCTACCTTTTAGGTGAGCAAAGACTTTTCTCTTCCCTGAGCCACCTGATCAATGAACTGGGCAGCTGAACACATTATCTATAAAATACACCTCTTTAAACTAAATATGGTTTATCTTCTATATCCTGTACCTTGCTCGAGAAAGAAGCCAGTGGTATGGCCAAAGCACACCAAAATGGTATTAGAGCTGCTCATCTGTAAGTACGTAGTCACAGGGTATTCTTGGTGCTCCTGATGCTTATAAGTTATTGATAACAGAATCATTTCATTGTCTGAAGATAATGGAGTAACTTCCCATTCACAATAAATCACAAGTTTCAGCACTCTTATGAATTAGTAGTTGTCAGTAAATAAATCAAAGCAAACTGACTTATGGAGTTAGGCTAGTACATTGTGATAGCAAATGAATTTGGCAGTTGGACTATTTTTTCTCCCTAGCTCCACTTTTTCCTCTCTGTCTTGCAGTAGTACTGAAGTATCAAATGTTACAAGTTAAACTTTGCATGATGACTTATGCTAACACTTTTTATATGCTCAAAACAATGGGGTAGGATTGAATGAGTCAGTTTAGCTGTGCCAATTTAAGTGCATACACTTGTCTTCCCTTCCCTCCTGCTGCAATATTTTTGTGATGATGCAACAGTTATCTCTTTCTCTTCTTCCTGTCCTTCAGCCTCCCATGCTGAGCAAGTAACAAGTGACTTTGCTGCATATATTTTGTTTGATAATGTCAGATTTAAAATGTATGATTATTTGGCTACACTGTACCACTTCTGGCATGCTGGTAGGTAATGCCTTTGCCTATTGAGTCAACACTTTTAATAGGTGAAAGGTATAAGATCAACAAAAAGACAGAAAGTACCTAAGAAATCGATATTTTTGACACAAATCTTGGCTATCACACAATGACAGCTGTTAGTGTGTTGCCATTGGCCCCGCTCAAATCTATTATTTATAATTACTTAAAATAAGCTATTTAAATGTTTAGCAGAGGTAAAAATGTTTCCTTTCTGGGAAAATTTAAAAAACAACAAATAGTCTAGCAGCACCTGAGAGACTAACAAAACATGTACGCGGGATCATGAGCTTTCGTGGGCACAACCCACTTCTTCAGCTGAATGGAGTTATTAAAGATCCAGTTTCTAAATAAATACTGGATGGGGAGGGGAGAGAAGGAAAAAGAAGTGGGGAAAAAAAAGGAAAAGAATAATCAATTAGAGTGTCCATGTTACTTGAAGCTGATAGAGAAGTGCAAAGTGTTCTTAAGTAGCCATTGTTCGATTTTTTTTTGTATGTCATTAGGATGTGGAATGTAGTGAGCCATCCACCCAATATTTTTGTTCATACCTCTGCTGAAGGAATCAAACTTGTAAGTCTCCATATTGTTTCAGGCCAATTTCACAAGCCAATTCCACAGGGAGGCCTCGGAGCTCAACTTCATGTACCCACGAAAGCTCATACCATCTACATGTTTTGTTAGTCTCTACAATGTACTGCTAGATTATTTGTTGTTTTTTAAGTTTTTCCAGTTACAGACTAACATGGCTACCCCTCTGAATCCTTTCTGGGACACAAGTGTGTGAGGTAATAATTTTATTGGATCAAATTCTGTTAGTAAAAAAAATAAGCTTTTGAGCTAGACGGTGTCCCAAATGAAGGGATTTGCTGGACCAGGGGAGGTCCCTCTCCTCATGGCCCATGCTACTATGCTGCCACCAGACTAGGGCACCCTGACCCCGTTGCTGCCCCAGCCCTGGGGCTTTCTATCTCCTGCCAAACCCACTACTGTCAGGACTGGAGCTGCATGGTTGAAGCTCTACAGCCAGGGCCAGAGCACTGAAGCTGCTTGTCTCCACACCTGGGGCTCTGCAGCTCCAGCAGGGGCTGGGGCCAGAGATCCACGGCTGCTGCTGGGGTTGCAGCTCCCTGGCTACGACAAATCAGGAAAGAGATCTTGGAGTTATCGTGGACAGTTCTCTGAAAACTTCCACACAGTGTGCAGCGGCGGTCAAAAAGGCAAATAGGATGCTAGGAATTATTAGGAAAGGGATAGAAAATAAGACCCAGAACATCTTACTGCCCCTGTATAAAACTATGGTACGCCCACATCTTGAATACTGTGTACAGATGTGGTCTCCTCACCTCAAAAAAGATATTTTGGCCTTGGAAAGGGTTCAGAAAAGGGCAACTAAAATGATTAGGGGTTTGGAACGGGTCCTATATGAGGAGAGGCTAAAGAGACTGGGACTTTTCAGTTTAGAAAAGAGGAGACTGAGGGGGGATATGACAGAGGTCTATAAAATCACGAGTGGTGTGGAGAGGGCTGATAAAGAAAAGTTATTTATTAGTTCCCATAATAGAAGAACTAGAGGACACCAAATGAAATTAATGGGTAGCAGGTTTAAAACTAATAAAAGGAAGTTCTTCTTCACACAGCGTGTTGTCAACCTGTGGAACTCCTTGCCAGAGGAGGCGGTGAAGGCTAGGACTATAATAGAGTTTAAAGAGAAGCTGGATAAATTCATGGAGGTTAGGTCCATAAAAGGCTATTAGCCAGGGGATAAAATGGTGTCCTTGGCCTCTGTTTGTCAGAGGCTGGAGAGGGATGGCAGGAGACAAATCGCTTGATCATTGTCTTCGGTCAAACCTCTCTGGGGTACCTGGTGCTGGCCACTGTTGGTAGACAGGATACTGGGCTAGATGGACCTTTGGTCTGACCCAGTACGGCCGTTCTTATGTTCTTATGGGGCTAGAACTCTGTGACATGCCATGCCATGCCCCTTCCCTCCACTGGGCTCCTGGGTGAGTTGCCAGTCCCCCCTACCACTCTCCTGCCCTGCTGCTAGACCTCCCTGTTCGTGGGTTCTGTGGTCCAGGAATATCCATGGTTGTGCTGGACCATTGATGTTGCCAGACCAGAGAATCCCAGTTGAGAGGTGCAACCTGTACTTTGCTTTATTTTTAGAGTCCTGTCTTTATAGAATTTGACAGAGAAATAAAAATATTGGCCAATCTGTGCTTCATTCCGCTTGTATAAAACCAGAGTAATTCCACATAAATTGGGAGAGAGCATTTTCCCCTCCTGTGGCAGAACCTTTGAAAGATCTTCCCTGAGAATATCTCCCACAGTTGTTCTGGAGAAATGAGGGGACTGTACTTGGGAAAAGGGGAACCTGGGACCCACAACTCAAAAGGGCTTAGGACAGAGACATACATAGGTCCCTCTATATAGGAGGTCACATTAATGCCTGGGACTTCCTGCTTCATGGGCCTCTTGGTGACAGGACTTCCACATCTCCATTTGCCTCACATCTCCATTTACCTAAGGATCCCTCTTAAGTAGTATTCCTCAGCAGAGAGGCCTCAATATTACCAAAGTTAACATAGAGGTTGGCTGTTAAGGATGATGAAAAGTACATATCGCCTTTTTCCTACCATATATAGATTTCTTGAGTCACACTCTGCAGAAAATAATCTGTAGATTATGGAGAAGATAGCAATGGTACCATTCAGGTGGGTTCCCTTGAAGTGTCTCTGTGCTATTTCCATGTCGATTTACAGGGATTTGATTTAATTTTTATATAAGTTGCCTTTCAAGTGAGGATTCCTTGGAGCAGACATCATCCCTTATTTGCTTGGGAAGTGCCTAATATATACTAGATGCTTTCATACTTATATATTTAAAAATTATTCTTTTATGTGCTGGTGCACTGTGATACTTTGCCAGAATAGTAACCCACACATTCCAGTTTATTGGGTTAATGAAATGTTCTTTTTTACAAAATAAAGTCCTATCATTTCCATTCAAATGTAATTGTGATTTAAACATAATTGCAGAAGAGGATTTATAATGACTGGAGATTGAGGCTGTAGAATCAATTTAATGAAAGCTAATTAAAGCTAATCACTTTTCCCACTATATTAAGTAGCCAGAAATGAATATAATATTGAAAGAGTATCAGCTGGGTCATTTCTTACACTAAATACCAAAAAATGAACAATAGTGAAGAAACTTAATTCAATAATTACTCTGTAATGCTTTCTGGCTAGCAGTATGGTCAATAAGCATGTTTTACAAGGAGTCCTGTAGCACCTTCTAGACTAACAGATGTATTGGAGCATAAGCTTTCATGGGCAAAGACCCACTTTGTCAGATGCATGTAGTGGAAATTTCCAGAGACAGGTATAAATATGCAGGCAAGAATCAGGCTAGAGATAACAAGGTAAATTCAATCAGGGAGGATAAGGCCCACTTCCAGCAGCTGATGTGGAGGTGTGAACACCAAGAGAGGAGAAACTGCTTTTGTACTTGGCTAGCCATTCACAGTCTTTGTTTAATCCTGAGCTGATGGTGTCAAATTTGCAGATGAACTGCAGCTCAGCAGTTTCTCTCTGAAGTCTGGTCCTGAAGGTTTTTTTGCTTCAGGATGGCTACCTTTAAATCTGCTACTGTGTGTCCAGAGAGATTTAAGTGTTCTCCTACAGGTTTTTGTATATTGCCATTCCTAATATCTGATTTGTGTCCATTTATTCTTTTGTGTAGGGACTGTCCAGTTTGGCCAATGTATATAGCAGAGGGGCATTGCTGGCACATGATGGTGTATATTACATTAGTAGATGTGCAGGTGAATGAGCCAGTGATGGTGGGGCTGATCTGGTTAGGTCCTGTGATGGTGTTGCTGGTGTAGATATGAGGGCGGAGTTGGCATCGAGATTTGTTGCATGGATTGGTTCCTGATTTAGAGTTATTCTGGTGTGGTGTACAGTTGCTAGTGAGAATATGTTTCAGGTTGGCAGGCTATCTGTGGGCGAGGACTGGCCTGCCTCCCAAGGCCTGTGAAAGTGAGGGATCATTATCTAGGATGGGTTGTAGATCACTGATGATGCATTGGAGAGGTTTTAGCTGAGGACTGTAGGTGATGGCCAGTGGTGTTCTGTTGGTTTCTTTTTTGGGCTTGTCCCGCAGCAGGAGGCTTCTGGGTACATGTCTGGCTCTATTGATCTGTTTCCTTACTTCCTCATGTGGGTATCGTAGTTTAAAGAATGCTTGTTGAAGACCTTGTAGGTGTTGGTCTGTGTCTGAGGGGTTGGAGCAAATGCAGTTGTACCTCAGTGCTTGGCTGTAGACAATGGATCATGTGGTATGTCCAGGACGGAAGGTGGAGGCAGGAAAATAGGCATAGCGGTCGGTAGGTTTTCGCTATAGAGTGATGTTTATGTGACTGTCACTTATTTGTACCGTCGTGTCCAGGAAGTGGACCTCCTGTGTTGACTGGTCCAGATTGAGGTTGATCGTGGGGTGGAAGCTGTTGAAATCATGGTGGAAGTCTTCCAGAGTTTCCTTCCCATGGGACCAGATGATGAAAATGTCATCAATGTAGCATAGGTAAAGAAGGGGCGTGAGTGGACGAGAGCTGAGGAAGTGTCGTTCCAGGTCAGCCACATGCATCTGATGAAGTGGGTCTTTGCCCACGAAAGCTTATGTTCCAATACCTCTGTTAGTCTATAAGGTGCTACAGGACTCCTTGTCGTTATGCAGATTCAGACTAACATGGCTACCCCTCTGATAATAAGCATGTTGGCTACCATGGTGAGCTAGCAGACAAGAGCAGGAAACAGGGAAGTGTTGCAAAGAGCTCCATGATGAAAGGAAAAGCAGCTATGTGACCTTTGGATATTTGTTGTCTGTTAGTTTGTTGTATACTTGTTTGTGAAGTGTTTTGCTTGCTTGAAGTTTATAGTGTGGTCTGTTTGGGGATATGTTTGCTGAGCCTAGTGGCTTGTTAGGCAAAGCAGAGAGCTTCCTAATGAGGTTCTTACCTGCATTCCTTTAAGCCCTTTAAGGGTATGTCTACACTACAGAGCTAATTCGAACTAACTTAGTTCAATTTAGTTAATTCGAACTAAGATAATTCGAATTAGCGCAGCTAGACTTAAAAACTAGTTCGAATTAGCATTTTGCTAATTCGAACTAGCATGTCCACACAGAGTGGACCCTGAACAGAGGTTAAGGATGGCCGGAAGCAGTGCCGGCAGGGCATCAGATGAGGACTTAGAGCGTGGAGCTGCTGTCTCAGGCTAGCCGAGGGCTGTGCTTAAAGGGACCCGACCCCCACCCCGGACAGACAGTTCTCAGGGTTCCCCGCTTGCAAAGCAGTCCTGGCTTGGAGTGCCCTGAGTGCCCACATGCGGAACATCACAGCACTCGGCCATCACCCTGGTTGCACTTGCCGCAGGCTGCCATCCGGAGGGAGGGGTCAATCGGGGGGCTGCAGGAGAACTTCCACCCCGAGAAGCCCACAGAGCCTCAGTCCTCCCCATTGGGGGCTCGTACCCCATTCCTCCCTCACCTCCTTCCACTTACCGCTCCCTAGCCCCCCCTTCCTGATGTACAAAATAAAGGACAATTGTGTTCAAAAATAGAATCTCTCTTTATTGAACAAAACTGGGGGAGACTGGAAAAAAGAGGTGGGAGAGGGGAAGAGAGAGGCTGGGAGAGGGGAGGGCAACTAAAATGATCAGGGGTTTGGAACAGGTCCCATATGAAGAGAAGCTAAAGAGACTTGGATTTTTCAGCTTAGAGAAGAGGAGACAGAGGGGGGATATGATAGAGGTCTATAAAAGCAAGAGTGGTGTGGAGAGGGTGCATAGAGAAAAGTTCTCCATTAGTTCCCATAATAGAAGGACTAGAGGACACCAAAGGAAAGGAATGGGTAGCAGGCTTCAAACTAATAACAGAAAGTTCTTCTTCACAAAGCAAAGAGTCAAGCTGTGGAACTCCTTGCTGCAGGAGGCTGTGAAGGCTAGAACTAAAACAGAGTTTAAAGAGAAGTTAGATCAAGTCATGGAGGTTGGGTCCATGGAGTGGTATTAGCTGGGAGTAGAAATGGTGTCCCTGCCCAAAGTTTGTGGAAGGCTGGAGAGGGATGGCACGAGACAAATGGCTTGGTCACTGTCTTCAGTCCATCCCCTCCAGGGTCCCTAGGGCTGGCCGCTGTCGGCAGACAGGCTACTGGGCTTGATGGACCTTTGGTCTGACCCAGTACGGCCATTGTAAGCTCAGGGCTCAGGGTCGGGAGTCTCAGTGGACCCCCTTGATTTTCATGCACACCTGCTCCTGGGAGGCCAGGCTGGCAGCTCTCCTGCCCTAGACGGCCACTTTCCTGTGTCTACTGCGGAGGTCGTGGACGAGGTCCACGATGTCTGCACTAGACCAGGCAGGTGCCCTCCTCTTGCAGTCCTGGCCAGGCTCCCGAGAGCCGCCAGCCTGGTCCCGGGAAGAGGCGGAGGGCTGGGGGGCATCGGGTGGCTGGCTCATGGCATGCCAGGTGCAGGGTCTGCTGGCTGGGTGCTGGCAGGCTTGCACCTGGCATGGGCACCGTAGCCAGCCCGTGCCCCTTTAAGGGTTCCGGGGCCGGGAGGGGGGCAATAGAGTTTCTCTGGTGTTGGCCAGAGTGGCCACCAGGGAAAGCTGGGGAGGGCTAGCCTCCCACTAGTTCAAATTAAGGGGCTACACAGTCCTTAATTCGAACTAGTAAATTCAAACTAGGCTTAGTCCTCGTGCAATGAGGTTTACCTAGTTCGAACTAAGCGCTCCGCTAGTTCGAATTAAGTTCGAACTAGCGGAGCACTAGTATAGCGCCTATGAAAGTTAATTCGAGCTAACGTCCATTAGTTCGAATTAACTTTGTAGTGTAGACATACCCTAACATATCTTGACAAATGGGCAGGCTTACCTCAGGGAGAACAGGGGTTTAAAAAGCTAGTTTGTAATGACCAGATTAGTAGCAAACAGGATTTTTGGAAAGGGGTTTAGAGAGGGAGGATGAGAGCGAGATACACCTAATAAACATTCTCTAAATGTAGGCCCATGACATCCCAACTTCTCTCCCCATCCCCCGTATCTGTGCTAAGAAATACGCATACACTTCATTTGATAGCCAGTATTTCTAATGATAATGAAAGCAACATTATTATTGGTGGCCTCTGCAGTCAGATCTGACCATGTTTTTTTCTATTTCACTGAGGGCATGTCTACGCAGCACCTTTAGCTCAAAATAAGCTATGCAATTTGCGCAGTTTATTTTGAGTGTGTTTTGAAATAGCTTATTTCATAATTTGATACTGTCTACAGAGCGCCAAAGTTTGAAATAATTCACTATTCCAAAATGCCCCTTAACCCTTGTGGAATGAGGGTTACAGGGACATCAGAATAAGCCACCCATTATTTCAAAATCTATTTCAAAGTAATGAGCTGCTTCAATAGATGCAGAATAGCTATTTTGGGATACTTCTAGTATCCTGAAATAGCTCTGAAGTGTAGACGTACTCTTAAAGAGCTAATTTCAACGATGGAAAACTTGAGAGAGATTTAGTGGTTCTGAGGGCTAACTGCATAACACAGCAACTAAGGAGATAAGGATACTGCAGAGAAATCCAGTGATTTCTTTGCACAAAGGGAGCTGAGGAGATTCCTACTTTGGATCTTTTAATGTAATAATGAAGGCATTGTTGAAGACTGTGGTGTCAAATGAGGAAGTGCTATAGCAAAATAATTAAATAGCAGCATGTCACTAGGATTGGATGATTTTCATCTAACAGTTATTAGGAATTTAAAAGTGAAGCCTCTGAGCTGCTAACAAACATATGCAGTCTGTCATTAAAACCATCCCAGGACTAGAGACTAGGAAATACTGTGTCTGTTTAAATACTTTTTGGCTGATCCTGTGAATCCTATCCATTGCACCTCACCACAGCACCAATTATAATTATTGCAACAATAATTAAAAGACAGCTTTCTAAAAACCTAGATGAACATGGTCTGACAGAGACAAACCCAGGGCTGGCCTTACCATGAGGTGAACTGAGGCGGCCACTTCAGGTGCTAGACTGTAGGGCGGAGCACCACTAGGACCCAGAAAATTGAGACCATTCAAAGTTTTGGCCCAAGCAAGGGGCTATGGGGGAATCATTTGAGCTCCCCGCCTCAGGTGCCAAAATGTTGTGGGCCGTCCTGGCTTCTATAAAAAGAAGCTAAAACTCCCTATCAGCTAGATTCCTTTGAGGAAAATTGTTGATAAAGAAGAACCAGCAGCTATAATTTACTTGGAATTTCAAGAAAACTTTTATAAAGACCCTTGCTGGGGACTACCAAGGAATGTATCATAAATAGTCAGGAGTGAGAAAGAAACTTCTATCACGGATTAGAAACTGGCTGGGAAAGAAAATAAAAAGAAGGTATAAGTGACAGATGTCTAATATGTCAAAAAGTTAAACATGGAATGCTGCACAACAGCTCATCTTTTAAAATATATTCATTGATAGCCTGGAATGCAAGGTGGCAACACTGAAAAATGAGATAAAATTATATAGCATATTCAAGAGCAGAGAAAATTGTGAAAAACTCCAGATAGATTTGACACCTGAGCAGACAAAATTCAGAGCTGGTAAATGCAAGATAATGCCCCTTGAATGAAGTATTTGAACTACTCATGCACATTGATGGGGTCCAAATTAACTGCAACAAAAAGAGCTGGGGTCAGCGTGGAGTGATCCTTGTAGTGAATTGTTCAACGGCCATGGTCAAAAAAGCAAATAAAATGTTACAGTGTATAAAAAATGGATTATAAACTAGTGAGGCTATTGTAATACCATTCTATGAATCAGTGGTGTGCTCTGACCTGGAATACTGATCATCCTGTCTTGAGAGAGAGAAAGAGAAAAAAAGCAAAGCAGAAATAGAAGAGCCGTAGAGACTACTAACAGAAAAGATTAGAGATACAGAAATCTTTCCATAAGGTGAGATTAAAAAAGTTAAGAATATTTAGTAAGGATATAAATAAGATGGTAAAGAGACAACATTGGTGACATAATATTTTTTATTGTACCAACTTCTGTCAGTCCAATAAAAGACATTATCTCACCCACCTTGTGTCTCTAATGTCCTAAGACCAATACAGCTACTAACAACATGGCACATGACAGAGTCAGTAAAATAATGACTTGTTTAGAAATGATAAATCAGCAATTCATATTTATCCTTGCTGCTAATAAAAACACAAGGGCGCATCTAATAACATTCAAAAGTCATAATTTAAAACTGATAAAAGGAAACACTTCTGTTTGCGGTACTCACTGCTCCAAGATATCATTGGGATCAAGAGCTTAGCACAATTCAAAAATGAATTTGATACTTATACATATAATTGGAATTTCCAAAGTTGCATTAGGAATATAAACCCTAGTGGAAAACAAACCCTTACTTCTCTAGCCATTAGGAAGAAGCTTCCTTTATGCACAGATTAATCCATAATTGGCCATTTTAAGAATTCTTGTGTGTTCCTCAAAAATACCCTGTGCTGGCTTCTAGTCTAGGCAGGAAACTCAGACAGCTCTCCTACAGACAATTTGAATGTTCTTGGTTGTATCTATATACTTGTATTAATTGAAGATCAGATCTCTATATACGTATTCATACATGTAAAACATTATAGATTTTAGTGATTTTTATTCTTATTTTTTATTTTCCTGTTACTGCTCGTTCATTTAGACCACTTCTTTTCCTTCAGCTAGACTGGGACATTAGCTCAGCACTATCTATCCATTTTTACTCTTATACCTGTAGAGGTGCTCCCTTCAATTTGGGATTGAAGCACATAGGCAGAGCAATAATGGGGAGCCATGCAAAGCAGAGATTTTTTTTTCCTGCAGATGAAGGATTTTGTTCTCTAGGTGTTAGCATGACACCTTTCACACGTGCTTGATTCAAAGAAAGAAAGAAAGAAATGGGTGGAATCATGTTTTCAGATAATTTGGCATTTTTCTTTAGATGAAATATGACACTTCAATTTTGGTTTATGCCCAGGGGATATATGAGTGAAACACATCAATTTCACTCCATTTAATATTGTTTTTTAAGAAGAAAACTGTTCAGTAAATCATGAGTGCATTAGAAGCTTCAAGAGCTATGCATTACTATGTACAAAAGTCACATACATTTGGGAAGTAATCATCTTTGTTTTTTACAGCCATCACTTTTTTAAAAAAATGTACACAGCCTAGAAAAACACCAATTTTAGAATTTCCATCAACTTGAAAAATATTGGCCAAAGTTATTTATTATTAGCCTCCAGTGTACAACCAATGATGTTGAGTGAATTCAAATAGCAATGAATCTGGTCTCTTAACTTTAACAATATGTAACAATCTAAACTGAAAATATATGGAGTCAAATTCTGTTTTGTAGTATTCACTGATTCTACTGCCAATTCCAGGTTTCAACAAGGAGGATATACTCCTACTGTAGTCTGTCCTGAGTTTCTGACTGGTCTACCTATATAAGTACTCTACACCAGCAAAGCACTTTTACTGTGGATGTAGCATATATCAGCAAAAATGTCCTTTTCCTGGCATCACTTATTCCAGTGCTGCCCATGCATATCACACCTCTGGCCAACAGAAGTTTGTGATATAGATCCAGTCTCAGAAATAGCAGAACTTTTGCTGGACAATTCTCATCTTCTATTCGTTTTTATGCTAAGTAGGATAAATAACCTCCTTCACAGAAATTTAGGACAGAGAGAGTTTAAAGGATATATAGATGACAGCAGAAACTACTACAAGTATTTGTAGTCCCTGTGTACTGGTATTTTACATCATAAGTGAATATCTCATCAGCAAGCAAATTCAGGCATAGCCATTTCTCCTTCCCTTTAGAAACTTATGGTGGCACAGCTGCTGTGGCACAGTGGTACTGGCAAGCAAAGCATTTTTCAAGGCCCTTCAAGACTTGTTTCCATTCTTGTTATAAAATGGCTGTTTACTTGTCTGGACAAATGTTCCAAATATAGTTCCTTGCCCTATATTAATAATCTGCTAGCAAAAAAGCCACAGGGCCAATGGCAGACAATGTGAGAGTGAGACGAAACTAGAGACAGGCAAAAGAAGTATAATAGTCTTCACAGATTTTTTTCTTGGCTTGTGTTTTACCTCGCTATTCTTTCTATTCTGATATAATTCCCGCATATTAGGGGTGATCTAATATGGAACAAAGAGAAAGGACCTTTGTAGCACAAGTCCCAGTTAATCTTTCCTGTTCTTAACATACTTTTTATGTGAGTAAAGGAACAACAACAAAAAGAGGAAATACTTATCAGGTAAACATGCCCTTGGAACAATAGTGGAACAGGAAAATTTGCTCAGCAGCTCCAGGGAAAAATGCAGAAGCAATCTAATATCAAGTATGCTATGCAGAATCTTGAAGAAGAGAGCACAGAAGAATACTCCAGATGATACAGAAGAAGCTGTAATGGTAAATGGACTTTCTGATGCATTAATTAAAAACTTTGGCCCTCAAACAATGGCTACCATCTCCTCTCATACCAGGTTCACGACCCTATGATTGTTGTTTTTTTCTCTGCCTGCAAGCAATATAGCAGGAAATCATAGAGAAAATGCAAAAGTCATAGAAAAGGATCTCTGACATAGAGAATGAACTTAAAAAACAAAACATAGTCTAACAGCACCTTAAATACTAATAAAACATGTCTTTTTTGGTGGTATCATGAACTTTTGTGGGCATAATCCACTTCTTCAGATGAATGGAAGTTACATCTTCATCAGTCAGCAACAACTCTATAAATGAGTAGAATGTAAGACATTGCTGGAACCAACAGGTGAGCCAACATTCCCCCCTCCCTTTTCCTCTCATTTTATGGCATTGCAGCGTCAATACATTATATGAAGGCCTAATTGAGCTACATTTAGTTAAGAATAATATTTAACTGATTGTCATTCCTTTCCAATTCCCATCATACCCAATAAAGAATCAGATGTAGTAGCAGTCGTAGTCTGGCAGACATCCCATATCCAGGACCATGCCAACAGCAAGACCAACAATTTAGCTGTCATAATGGGCCACAGAATGGGATAGTCTCATTGATCTCTCAACTCCAAATTCCCACACCGCGTTGTCATTTCTAGCACCATCAGGGTAGATTTGACAATGCTGACCCCATTTACCATAAACGGACTCATGAATCTTAGTTATCATATTTGATGGTCCTGCTGTTCACTTTGTTTAATCATATAACTCCAAATCCATAGCTGAAGATACAACTGTACAGCTACAGACTACTTTCCTATAACTAAATATTTTAATTTCTTCCAGATTTGACTTTTCACGTATGTATTTTACCCACCTTTTGACTCTATTAGCGTGTGGCAGTTTGTGGCATCCAATTCCCTACTTAATTCCCAGCTGTCCTTATATATTCCTTTAATGCTCTTATAATTATTTCCATTAACTTTAGCCCAAAAGTTTAAATCTAACAATTTCCTCCTTTAATGTATAAACATGTCTCCAGTTTCTCTTACAGCACACATCCCCAGGGCAGCTGTGATACTTGCACCACATATGATTCACAGAACTGGGACTTATATCACATCTAAAAAATGATTAGTGTTCATTTAGAAGCTGAATTAAAGGCTTGTTTTCCTTAATCTACAATTGGTCTTATTCATTCCCTATATAGCATCAACAATGTGTTCTTATCTGTACTCCAGTTGTCCCTGTATTGTACTTTAAAGCAGATTCATCCATTTTTTTACCTTCAGTCTTGATAATATCTATATGATCTTTCCAAGTTAGTTTGTTCTCCAACATAACTCCTAAGAAAGTGCAAATTCTGTATTTTTCTGTATAAAGATATAGGTTCCATTTTTCTTCAAACATCCTTTTTGTGAAGATTATTCCTTTTATTTTAGCAATAGTGAGTGTTTAAATCCCTAAGTATATTACCATTCTGAATGCTCCCTGAACACATCAGTGATTCTCTCCATAGCTATCTTCAGTCATCCATGTTTGGCTATATAGTGCAGTTGTCTGCAAACAGTGTAATACTTCATTGTTAAACAGAGTTGGGCTGATAACATTCACCCATGGAATGCCATTGGTTTATAAATATTCAACAAATCTTCCCCCACCCTGACTTGTATGGTTTCATCACTTATCTTATGTCTCTGGTCATTCTTGAAGTCAGCATTCTGGTTGCTTATATACCAACTAATTAATTAAGTAATTAATTAATTTCAGGAATAACAGTATTGGGCAGGAGAGTTTTCTTGCACAAGAAGGGGAAGGGTAGACAGCTCCTTCTGGCGCAAGAGCCTCTTCTGCAAAAATGATGGCTCACTAAGTATGCAAATGAGGCTTGGCGATATTCCACGCTTAGCCTCATTTGCATATTTCTGGCACAAAAAGCCATGAGTGTAGACATTGCTTTAGAGTGGGCAGGAGAAGTTTAAGAGATTTGGATGACATGGCTTCAGCCTGTTCACTAGTCCAGTTGAAGCTGACGAAATCTCACAGGACAATCTCAGGAGTAGTCTAGTAACACCTTAAAGACTAACAATACATGTAGATGGTGCCATGAGTTTTCATGATCATGGGCACAATCCACTTCTTCAGATGACTGGAGTATTGGACTTTCAATTAATCCAGTCATTTGAAGAAGTGGGTTGTGCCCATGAAAGCTCATTATACCATCTACATATATTATTAGTCTTTAAGGTGCTACTAGACTATTTATTGTTTTTTAAGTTTTTTTTAGTTACAGATTAACTTGGCTATTCCTCTGAATCTCAGCAGTGATGTTAAAACTGGAATTTAATAAGTGCCGCTCTGTGGCAGAAGTACTATGGAGGTCCAGATCAGACTACAAAGAAAATACGAAAGACCTGTGCAGTGTAGGTCTCCAGAAGGGAGATGTAAGCTCTTCTCCTACAACTTTCATTGAGTCTCTGTGATGGGGGTGTAGGGAGAGTACATATTCTGCCCTGAAGCAGGTGGAGTTGAAACTCTGTAGGAAGAGTAAGTCCTGCCCCTTTACCCACACTGAGCATGCTCCAAATGCTGGGGCAGCATAAAAGGCAAGAGAGCAGCTCAGTCTGGGCTGGTTACCAAAGGAGAAGGACCTCTATCTAGAGTGATACTACCAGTGACCCAGACAGCGGGAACCAGAGACTGAGGAGACCACTGTGAGTTACCAGCCCCAGAGGAGCCCAAGGGAGAAGCAACTGCCAGGGAACTAGAAAACCCAGGAACCGCATGGGATGCTACTCCCTGCCCCCAGCACTCATAGGAAGTGACCGAAGGAGGGTGTCAGAGTGGTTTCTCCCACCCAAGTGAGCTTGGTGTGTTTCCATAGGAATCCCTGCTGAGCAAGTGGTAGAATGCTCTGCCACTTGCAGGGCGCTGGGTTGGGACCTGGTGGAGTAGGGTAGGCCTAGGTCACCCTACTGGGCCTACTACCCCTGCCCTTATTGACTCTGGCCACTAAGCTGTACTGCCCTGTGATAAGGGCTAACATTATTGACTCTAGTCATTAAGCTAAACTACCCCCAGACCAAGGGTTGTAGTTTACAGACTAAAAGGCTGAAGAGAACCCTGCAACCAGCCAGGTGTCGTCCACACACCTGGGTACCCTCACCACAGGGATGGGGTGTGCATACGCTGCAACAGCCTCCCTCCCTTAGATCTGGAATACAAACATAACCATACTAAAACTAATCCATGATCCTTGCCCATCGATTCCTTGTCTCTGGATAACAAGACCAAGAGCTCTTATATTGCATCTCCACAACTTAACAAATAGGGTGCAAATCTCAGCAGCAGAGTGGAGGCGAGCAGGAAGGTTACTAAGGGGAAAGTGCTCTTGATATATTTCAAGGTTTTCTTTCCCAATTACAGAAAGGGATGGCTTTGGCTGAAGTTAAGGAGTCCCTGAAAGATACATAATTTAAGTATGCTCCCAGCAGTACTAAAATTTAATGAAAGTGATGTGGTGCATGCAGGCCATAAGCCAGTGAAGTAGCAGCCATCATCAGATAGAAGGAGGCTTTATGAGGACATAAAGAAAAGTAATACTTATTAAAAACAACATATAAAATGTACAAAAGAATCACTGATGTCCATATTAACTCAAAGAATGGATGCAAATTTTTTGGACTTGAAGCTAGAAGTTGTTGTGCAAGCTCTCATCTTATTTGCATGAGGATGTAGTACATTTATTTCTCCTTTCTTAAACTTATGTAGTGTGTGACCCTGCTTTTTACAATATATTTATTTAACAAACTGTCATTTTGAGAAAATGGAACATTCCTTTTCAGAAATGTTAAAACAGGGTGTCTTAATTTTGAAACTGTTTAAAAACAAAGATACACTTTCCTGTTAACAATTTCCATTTGAGCAAATCAAGAATGTCTGACCAAACATATGGTGCCCCATAACAAAAGCCCTGGCTCTTATATTCAGAAAATCAGTTGTTATAGCACAGGTGGGTTGTGGAGTTTTAATAGCATGTTGAGAGGTGTCAGAAAGAAAAAGGTTAAAAACACTTGGGATAATGTGTTTTTCCAGGTGAAGAGGATCATTTTGACTTGGATCCTAACTCTAAAATTAAATCCATATGGGCAGATTCCATTACCCATGCAGACCTCTGTTGATTTTGATACATTCTAGTATCAAATTTGTGGGAGAAAATCTCCTTTCTCTTCAAGTATTTATACAGATGGGAAAAGATTAACTAATGTTACGGCTCTCATCTGACTGCTCTTTAATGTTTAATACATATAACTTCACAACTGCAACTATGAGCAAATAAAAAGCTATGGACATATGCTGTTGATTTTTAAGCACCGTTAAAGTCAGTGGGGAAGTTTTGCTTAAGATGTGTTGATATATGCCTCCTCTTTATCTGAAAGGAGGTTTTACATGAGATGCAATACCTTTGGCTATGATTTGACATGTGAAAGTTATCTCACTGGAGAGACACAAAGTATCGACTTGAAAATGTCTTAATTCATAGTCATAATTCACATGCTCTTAAATAAACTCTCATAGAAACATAAGAAAAGACTGCCGTATCATCTATGTTACCATTTTTCACAAAGAAATCACCATAGCTGACCCCTCAGTCCTCATCTTCAAAGAAAATCTGTAGCACACCTGAAAATGACAGGCTTAGGAATTTAAATTAATAACTGGGCTAGGCAGTGGAAACCATGGACTTAACAGAGATATTCTTGTAATGAGCTAGCTAGCCAGCCAATTTCTAACACACTATAGAGCCTGCCAAGCAGTGCTTAATTTGTAATGAAAAGGTACTAGGGTTCAAGCAATTCTTTTACCATAACTGGTGCAGCAAGCCCAGAGGTTCCAGGGCTATGGATGGCCAAACCTAGAAGCGCTGGGCCTATGCCCAGCTACAAATTAAGCACTGCTGCTGACATTTAATTGCCCGATTCATTTTAAGCTGCCTTCTACAGCATATGTGGACCCCTGAGGTTTAACAATCTGTCACACTCTGGCTGTGTCTGCACAAGATCATGCCAATGTAAAAGCGCCTGCTTTTGCGCAAAAAATGCTGCCTGTCTACACCAGCGGGGAGTTCATGTGCAAGAATACTGATGTTCTAATGTGTGAAATCAGTGCTTCTTGCGCAAGAACTATGATGCCCCCGCTCAGGAATAAGCCCTCTTGCACAACTGTTCTTGCGCAAGAGGCCAGTGTAGACAGGCAACATGAATTTCTTGCTCAAGAAAGCCCTATGGTTAAAATGGCCATCGGAGCTTTCTTGCGCAAGAGAGCATCTACACTGGCATGGATGCTTTTGCATAAAAGCACATCTCTTGTGCCAAAGCACATGCCAGTGTAGACGCTCTCTTGCGCAAATACTTTAACGCAAAATGTCTTGCGTTAACAGTATTTGCGCAAGATCATGCCAATGTAGACATAGCCTCTGTATTTAGCTTGGATACTCCAGAGCTCTGTAAAGTTTGAAAACCTTCCACCAAGAGAATGCAATCCAATAAAATATATTACCTCACCTATCTTCTCTCTCATAACCTGGAACCACTATGGCTATAACAATACTGCAAGCAAATTAGAAGCTTTACCAAAAAGAATTGCCCTGGAAAGAGGATGTTAGATTGAAAGAGATTGATGTCTGATATTCTTTATCTATTAAAGAATATAAATATTTCAAATGTGAGTTGGCACCTGTGTGTGTGCTCTATTGAAAATTAGAATAGTCCAAAGACAGGAGTATCTGGTCCCAGGTGAATACTGGCCATAACCTATCCAGGCTAGTGAGAGACTGGTATAGGAGTGATTATAGCAGTGTTTTCCCACCCAAAGTTTCCCCTACCAAAAAGATGTCTTAAAGCAGGTAGTTATTTTAGTGTATGGTCATTGTTTTATATCATTCCAGGGGTACACAATCAGTGAATGCTAGATTCTCTGTTTTAAAGCCTCAACAAACCACTTCCTTAACTCTTTTTTTAATCTGGTTTATTCTCTGGCATAGGTTTCTTTTCAGTGCCAAATTTTATATATACAACAATACTAGAACAAAAACAAGACAATTCTTGTGTTTAAAAAAAGCAGAAAAGCTCCTCTTTTACTTGAAAAGATAAAGACACTGAATACAAACACATTTTGGGAAGCCAAAATAAACACAATGGGTCTGAGCAGATCCAAAAAATAACATAAATTAACGTGAACAGCTGCTTCCTTTTAAATAGTAATAGAAACAATAAAGTGAGAAAGGAAGCTGTTGGATGGATGTTTAAAAAAGCAGCCTAAGCTAAGACTTAGTGTTGAAACACTCTCAAAAGACACCTAATAATGTTGATAAAGGAAGTCAACACTTACCTTTGTTGTAATTCAATGTATCTTTGGTTCACAGAATAGATTAAAAACCTCTATAAAATCCAGTGTGGGAGGTATGAAATATTGATTAGAATAAAACCTGGATCTTTGATATAAACTCATTTGAAATCTCCCTTCGTTTAGCCTGAGACCTTGAAAACACAGTACCAAGAACTTTTCATCTCAACATTTGCAAAACTGCAATCTTATCAAGCTTGATAATCAAATCACTTAGTAGAAAATTAGAATACCTTTTAAATAATTAAATGAAATCAGAGGTGCATATCAGAAGAACTGTGAAGGCAATATTACAGAACCCCAAGATCATTCACTTCATTTGTCTTTATGAGTAGAAGAAGCAGCAGCCATGCCTTCAATTTAAAGTTTAGGACTCAGTTCTCCACTCTGTTACATCAGTTTTACGCTGTTGTACTTTGTAGACTTCAATGGAATTAACTAGCAGAACACCTGTGTAATAGAATAAAGAAAACAGACGTTTGTAGTATGGATAGTTAGAAATGGGAGCATAAAAATGACTTCATGGAGTTTTATATTAATTTGTGATACTTACATAAAATTTGCTCAGTCTACAAGTCACAAAAGCCCTTTTTAATTCTCAGCCTTCCAACTCAGCCTAGGTATCTGAAACATTAAGCTATTCTTTCTTCCTCTTACATCATTCTTCACAAATAATGTGTATTCTGGGCCAGCTTCTTAGCAGGTGAAAATTGAAATAAAACATGGATGAGCAATCATGGGGGGAGGGGGACACACCAAGATTTTGGCAAGTGGTCATGGGACCCACTTTTCAGGATCTGGGATGGAGATTGGGTGCAGAAGGGAACTGGGGGAAGGGGACTAGGGTGCAAGAGTGGGTGTGGGATCTGGGAGGGAGCTTGGATGAAAGAGGGGGTTGTGACTTGGGGCAGGGGATTGGGATGCAGGGTCCAGGAGGGAGTATGGGTACAGGAGAGGATTGTAGCCTGGAGGAGGGATATATAAGGGGATACAATGTCTGGGAGGGAGTTGTCACACACATAAAATAATATTAAGGCTGCAAATACACTCAGAAGCAAGAAAATGCCAGAAATATGCTTGCCTATACCAGTGTTTCTCAACCTTTTTTTAAAAAGTAGCCCTTTAAAAAAATTATAGGTAGCCGCAGTACCTACAATTTTCAGACACGGACAATTTTTTTCTACCATTGCAACAGATTTGTTTAAACAACTTAATCATAGCCAGGTGGGCAATGAAATTTTTGGGTGTAAAAAGTACACAGATAATAAAGTGCTGTAAAACTTAAAACAAATTCAGTTTTCTCCAAATTTCAGTTGTGTTGATGTCCCCCCCCCCGACTTCTCTTGAGTACTCCTAAGGCTACTTGAATCACTGGTTGAGAAACATTGGTCTATACTACTTTAATTCAACCCCCCTGTGAGAGTACATATTATTAAAACCCTGCAAATCTACCAATATCTATTTTATATCTGCATCTGTAGATGTGGGTGCAGATTTTTGCAGATATAATTTTTTTATCAGCACAGGGCTTTACTTATGATGTTATGATTCTATATCATAATAAGACTGGAAGAAACTTGGAGAGGTCACTAAGTCCTGGCACTCATGGCAGGATGAAGCACCTTCTAGACAGGGGCAGGCAAGATATGGCTCACAGGCTACATCTGGCCCACCTGGCTTTTCAGTCTGGCCTGCAACCCAGCTTGCTGGCACTCTCAGGGAGGGAGCAGTCTTTGCATGCTGACCACAAACCAGCCAATGGGAGCCAAGAGATTTCACAGAGGGAGGAGGCAATATATAAAGCCTCCTCCCTGGCACACCATGCAGAGAGCCACAAGAAGCGCTTTGATTCTCGGGCTGTGTAGGCAAGGAGTCTGCCTGAGGGTCCCGGTGGGCTACTGGCCAGGAGCCACTTAGACAAGTGCCTCCCAGCCAGCCCCTGCCTCTGGCATCTCACCCTCTCCTGCACCCCAACTCCCTGCCTCAGGTGACCACTCTCTCCTGCCCTAGTTCACCATCCAAACCCTCTGCATCCTCCTTCCCCAAGTCACAGCTCCCTCTTAGACTCTACACTTCTTCCTATGCCTCTCCCCCAGGCCAGAATCCTCTCCTGCACCCATATCACTTCCCCATCCCTGCCCCAGATCACAATCACCTCCTTCACCCAAACCCCCTCTCAGACCCTTCACCCTCTTTCCCCCCCCCCCCCCCCCCCCAGTTCCCTACCCTGACCTCCCAGACTATACAAACGCAGTTCTTTCAGCCTTCTCTCATAGGTCATGTGCTCTTGCCCTTCATTCATTTTTGGTGTTCTTTTCTGAAATGTGGTGCCCAGAACTGGACACACTATTCCAGTTGAGGGCTAATCAACGTGGAATGGAAGAATTACTTCTTGTGTCTTCCTTACAACATTCCTGCTAATGCATTCCAGAATAAGGTTTTCTTTTTTTTTTTTTTTAACACTGTTCACTCAAGTTTAGCATGTGATCCACTATAACCCCTAACTTCCCTTCCACCGGAAAAACTTATTCCCAGACTGTTGTTTTCCATTTTGAATGTGTGGAACTGATTGTGTACTCCCCTTATATATGATGTATACTTCGAAGTGGAGTACTTTGCATTTGTCCTTCTTGAATTTCATCCTGTTTACCTCGGACCATTTCTCCAGTTTGTCTAGATCATTTTGAATTATAATCCTATCCTCCAAAGTATGTTCAATTTTGGTATCCTCTGCAAACTTTGTAAGTGTACTCTTTATGCCATTATCTAAATAATTGAATAGAACTAGACCTAGAACTGATCTATGCAGAGCCCCACTTATTAGGCCCTTCCACATAGCTGTGAACCATTGATAACTATTCTCTAGGAATGGTTATCCAATCAGTTATGCACCCACTTTATAGCAGCTCCATTTAGATTGTATTTCCCTAGTTTGTAAATTAGAAGGTCATATGATATGGCATGAAAAGGCTTACTAAAATCTAGATTTACCACATCTACTGCGTCCATCTATTCACAAGACTTGTTATTATTTCAGAGAAAGCTATATAGTGCTTAGTGATATGATCCCATACTATTTTTTCCAGAAAAAATCTTGAGCAACCTTAATAATACAGTGCCACAAACCCTGCCTATAATAATATTGTTAATTCTTTGAGGTACAGACTGTAGCTCAGATTCTCTGCTGTGACCAGTGCAACCTGAATGCAGTGAAGGAAGAGAAGGGGAACTACTGGGAAATTGATAATGTTCTCCTGATTCTATGATTCTCATCCCATTCCCAGTGGAATTTTAAAAAGTTTATGGGCTACTCTAAATTCTGCTAGCTTTTAATGGTCCAAAGAACCATATTTTAGCTGGGGATTGAGGGAAAACAGTATGTTCCACTGTTATCCACTTTATCCTTTTCTCCTTGAAAGGGCGGTAATCCTCAGCTAGAGAGATGTGACTTATTTCCTTTCTCTTTTACCCCTTGTCCCTCCCTCCCCCCACCCCAAAAAAATTGCAATAACATAGCTATGGTAGGTACATGCTGTTACTGAAATTAATTCATCGTAAAATCCATTCTATGGTAAGATATGCGGTCAGTAAAGTTCTGTGCATCATTCAGTGAGGCAGTTCTGGCTCATTTTGGGTAACTGAATATTTCATTCCTGTGCAAATTCAGGGCTGAGTGTGTGGCTATGATCATATACAGTGTGCATGAACATCATATCGTTGTGAAAAATTGTAATATCTTCCTCTGAGAAATGTTGCAAATTTTCAGACAGTTGCTACAGTGCAAATGGATGATTATCTTTCCCCAAGAATGTATCCACTCAACAGTTTTTCCTATACAAAATATTTTGTTTGAAATGTTTGAGTGACAACTCCATATTTTTCACTTTTTTTGCAAAACAATATAAAACATCCTGGTCAAATTCTTTATCCTTCCTCTGGCTCCTTTGCACCACTTCCATGGTTCAAAGGGGCCAGAAAACTTGCCTAGGGAAACTTCTAGCTGTTTTACAGCCAGCAAAGCTAGGTCTGTGATACCAATTTCCAGTTTTATTGGTATAGAGAGCATCTTGTAGACGGTATGGCTGCAGCATACTCCAATATAGCCATTCTTTTCGACATCCTTCTCACTTGTGCCAGAAGAGAGTTGGATATCTAACTATTAAGTGCCTATGAACATCACATATCAAGACCGATCATCTGATCTTTTGGTACTTGGGAAAATTTATATTTCTGAATTTAAATTAAGTGTGGTCTAACTTTTCCTAGCTCTCTTACTAAGAATTCTTAACTACTGACACAAATATTTCAGAAGATATTTTGCAATGTCTCATCTAGCTGTGCTACTTGCATTTACATATATGAAATTATATAGTGTAGAGAATGACATTTCATGTTCTGTTAAATGTCATGTTAAATGTCATAAAATGTCATAAATCATTATTGTTTCTAGTTTCAGAATAGTAAGCTGGAATTCTTGATAGGGCTTTTGTTCCGAAATATATTTTTTGTAATAACACAGCTGGCTTTGATTTTTCTTATAAAAAATATTACCCCAGCAAGCTTTCTGTTGAATGCTAAGCTTCTAAAATTACAGGTGAATTAAGCTCTAAGACTTTTAAAATACATTTTTATCCATTTACAAATATATAATGCACAAGAGCTCCAGGGGATCATCTTTTTAGCTGCTACTGCCTCTGTTTCTTTGTCGTCAGTACCTCAAAAAAGCCATTTTGCACCTTACAAGCACTGGAAAAAGCTGTTTAATTTCTATTTATGAAGAACAAGAACACTGGATAAGAAAATATTAAAACCAAAAGGAAACAGTTACATTGTGCTCATTTTAGTGCAGAAATAGCACCACTTTTGTGAGTAAGCTTTGAGATGGAAATTAGCTTTCAAAATAATGTAACTGGACAGAAACCTTTTTGATTGGCTAATTTATTTAGATTTAACAATTACTTCATACACCATCATGCTGTTAAGAGTATCAAACTTTGTATGTATTGTTAAAAAATTTAAAATGAATTTTAAAAGATTCAGCAACATGGAATTTGACTACAAACTGAGACTTAAATAATCAGCAAAGCTATTAAGTGAAGCAGTAGTTTCTTGTAGAGAGAAAAATAATGTAGTAACTTATTAACATCCGGCATTTACAAAAATTCTGTCGAGGTGTTCTGTGAAATCTTAAGTCAGATGGGTTGATTTAAAGGGAAGAGAAGTAAGAAAAGCAGTGTATTGTTGGCATCCCCCTAGTAATGTGCAGCAGTTGTGATATACAGTAACTTGTTAGCAAAGGAACAGTGGCACTCTAAAGCATCTACTTAAACAAAGATGTCTTACAAAGACCACAAATAGATCAACCATTTTTAGGTAGCTGCTAATAACTACAATTTCTCTGATAGTAAGATGCCAAATCTACTTGTACCTCTATCACTTATAGAATTGCACTGACTATTCTTAAAGTTGAGATGACACAATTATTCTAAATTAAAACAAACTAGAACTCAGATTAATAGAAAATCTTAACACTCCTCAAACTTCCAGGTGCTCCTATGAAGAACCTTCTTCTTAGTTTCCCTCTAATGTATTATTCTCCCTGTATATTTGGGAGTTGTCTTCCAAACCAGAGCCCGCTCCCACCAGAGTCTCTCCTGTAACCAAACTCTGCTTAATGCAGGAAAGAGGGTTTGGGAGAAGATATCAAGTAGCTGGACCTGGTGAGAATTAGAGCAGCTGAGGTGCTACTCTAACAAATGCCACTGGCTTAGGAGCTCAACATCACTGGTGGATAGATGTAGCCAACAGATTTTTCTGCCACATCCTTTCACAACTTTGACAGCCTTCTATACAGGGGATGGGGCAACAGGGGCAGGAGTTGCCTCCACCACTTTACACCAGCAGAGTTTCCATACACCAGGGAAATCCCTGCTGGCTACTTATGGCCAGGTTCCAGCTCCTTTGTGCTGTTTGCATGGTGAGAAAGGGATGACTCTCACTAGAAAGTCTGACCCCCCTTCTCTACAGGCCACCCGCCAGAGGTGTACTGTCATACATGAGCAGTACCTATGAGTGCCTCCAAAACAGGTAACCAAATACTAGAATAACAGTCCTAAATTAACTCTAGCCCTTCGTATTAATTATGGGCCCACACTATAAATTGGCATAAGTCCATTGAAGCCAATGGAATGATATCATCTTACACCAGTAAAGGATTGGCTCGTATTTGGATTACGATAGATTTTACTCTGTTATGGCTGTTATACCACTATAAATGTGGGCATATCAACTTACTCTAATGGAGTCACTCTAACTTTACATTGGTGTGAGTGAGAGAAGAATTTGGATTCTATTGCAGGTTATATGCCAATAATTTTAATAAAAAGTGGGGAGAGAGAGTGGATTTTCAAGGGTTATTAAAAAGTTGTTTGCTGAATACAGCAATGATTTTAAATTATCATAGAAAATATGTATCTGATATAAAGGGGTTAGAAAATAGGAGCGAGGAGGTATAATTTAGTTGATCTTCCTATATTCTCCCCTGATTTTAATCCTCAACCACTAACAGAAGGTTGCAAAATACATCATGTTTTGGGTACAATTTTCCATAGTATCTTAATTAGGAACACAAATCCCATGTAAAGCCAATGGAAGGCATGTTCCTAAGTCACGTAGGTGTATTTGAAACACATGCATTTGATGGTTATAATATTCTAAAAAAATGTGCTTTCTAGTCTGATGTTTTCTGGTTGTAGTCTCAGTGCTGAAATGAATTATTGGGAAATTTTGTAAACATTTGTTTTGCCATTTTTTAGATAAACATGTGGAAAAAATCAGGCTACGGTTGTCGAAATTAATAAGTGCCTTTTTAGAATACAAATAAGCATTTTTAGAAGGTTTTGTTATGGTGTTTTTGTCCATAGATAATTCAAATACTGCATAGCTTTAAAACATCACACTAGACATAGATCTAGGATCCTCTCATGCATGATATTTAATGCAAGGTGCGGATCAACATTGATTCTGATTGATGCTAACGGGAAATGGCTCAGGTACACTGAATTTGGCAGGATCTGGTCTGAATAAAGGACTGGGGACTTTGTCTTGTTTGAAGAATTTGTATTTGAAATAGCTAAGATAACAGATTTTTTTTCTTTACAAAGGACACTGCAAGGAGATATTTATATTTTTTTCTGGACTAATTTCCTGTCAGATAAGGATATTTCGTCATTTGGTGTTACTGGCTTTCTTATCTTCCGTTCTGCACTGTCATTGTTTTCTTTACTGCCCACTGTACTGTCGGTACGCTTTGTCATTATTTTTGCCAGGGTGCTCTATTACATTAGTGCTATTTATGTTGAATGTAATCTTTGCACGTTAACAACCTGTTGTGTGGATGGTAGAAAGAATGGTTAAGAAGTGTTACTGGGGGAAAATGCTGTGAACTGTGAAAGGTGGATACAGATTAAAACTGCAGACTTAGGGCTTGACCATGTAACCTACATATAGAGTGGCTGTGGTTCACTGTCCCATGTAGTGGAACTTAGATCCCATACAGAGATAAAGATTGAGTGCTTTACAGCCTTAGCTGAGAGCTAGCTGGCTTTTAGCTCAAGATTGTAGAGGTTCACAGACTAATCTCCAGAACTGCCAGTTTTCGGTTCTACCTGTTGGCATTATAACTCCACCTGCTCTTTTATTTGTTTGGACAAGAAGGTGAAAGGTCAGAAGGAATTATCTGGGGGTGAAATCCTGGACACACTGAAATCAATGGGAGTTTTGCTAGTGACTCAATGGGGATTTCATTCCATTTTTCTGGTCTGTATGAAGGCCAGACAAAATTGCAGTCCAAGGGAGTGCAGAGCCTTCTCCCTCTCCAGTCCCTTGGGGAGGCCTGATACCCAGAAAATATGTGGGAAGAGATGACCTGGGTCATAGCTTTGACCCCTGTTATGCACTGGACAGATGACCTGGCCAGCCACAGTGAGTTGTGTCCCACAAAGAGTGTGGTAGCAGGTTCACTCGCTTTGCATGCTTGAGAATTTCAGCCAGTTTCCCAAAAGATACCATGTGGCCTAGAGTTTCTCAAATGGTGGGCTGCAAGTACAACGGAAGCAAGTCATAAAAGGCACTGAAATGTTATGAGAATTATTTTATTATTCTAAAACAAAAATGAAAATTATTTCCAGAATAACTTCCTACTGACCAAACCCTTCAAAACTTGTGATTTAAATAGAATTGTAACTCTAGTCTTTCCAGGAGACCCTGCCCCTCTATCTCGGTTCCCCATATCCTTCTATAGTGGAGTTTCTCCATCATTTGCTAAAGAAGAAAGAAAAACACCATTAGAGACATGCTCCACAACTATAAGGTGATTGATTCATTTCCTTCCAGATGGAGGGAGTGGAGCTAGGTCTTGAGCCATTAGTCACCTGGGCCTTATAATGTGCTTGAGCAAACTTAGTTTAGTGAACAATGCATTCTGGTTAATACTGTTCTAACTTTGATTTACTGTGACCTGCATACATGTCAATTAACTTGTGTCATGACTATACATCCTCTGAAATAACTCAAATAAACTTTTATTTCACACAATGTTTTGATAATCATTTTCCAAAAAACGAATAAGATAAATGGCAGCCTCTTGCTTGCATCTTAGTAAGCAGTAATAAACAACCACAGTTCCTTTTGCTTTTTTAAGAGCTATTTTTCATTAGTATTAAGATATCCAAATAATTTCCTCTATCCTGTGGCACAGAGGAAAACAATTGTATATGAGAAAACTCTAATGTGCCTTAAACATCTGTTTCATCTCATATGGGCTCTCAGTAACAAGCATCAATGAGCATTGTATGCTAATTGATAAAAACTATTACAGGCTTGAGCTAAAGCTAATAAGAAATTAACTGGGCATTTACATATTCAGATTTCTTATGTATCACCATAATTCTGAATTTTTTTGTGTTTCTAATGCTTGACTTTTTTGATAACTGCAGTGTTCCTGTAATTATTCTTTATGCTTGCATAAACTACACTAAACTACAGCTTACTATATACTTCTTGTTTGGAAATGCTACTATAACTAGTAACCGCAGGACACCCGTGCATGTGCTGCCGAGGCGAGCAGCCACGGTGAGCCAGTCCCTCCCCCAAGTAAGGGGAGGGAGAGCGGGCAATGGGGTAGCGTATGCTTTGTATGGCAACGTTGAGGCATGGTCTTCAAACCCGCCACTGGTCAAAGGGGAGGAAGCAGGAAAGGTAAGCGGGGGTCGGTGCAGGGCATGACAGAAAAGTGGGGGAGTAGGTCCGATGCCGGGGCGGTCGTGATGTAATGGGTCGAGCATCAGGGGTCGGGCGAGGAAGGAGGGAAGCAGGAAAGAAGGTGAGTAGGAAGCGGTCCAGGGCAGGGCGTGGAGCTTGTGGGTCAACGCATTTCAGGCAGTGTCCCCATTGACCCTAGGGAGAAGGTAGAGAATGATTTCACTTCCCTTAGGGCCCTGGGTCAGGACCTGGAGGAGTGGGTGGCCTGGGTCCGCCTACCTCCCATCTCGCTGGTATGAAACAGGATGCCGAAGAAGTCAACTATTGTATTATTAGGAGAACTTATGACTACATAAAAATGCTGATCCCGCCTTAAGGCAGCCATTGTACTGGTTTGAGAGGAAATAGCTGGGCCTGGGTGGGCAATAGGACCCAGACCGGGAGCCCGGAGCAGTGCGCCCATAGGGTGTGGGGGGCGCCCACTTACACCCTGTCTGTTAGGTGGCAACACTATGAGCAGGGAATCCATTCTATGCTGTGGGACAACAACTGCTGTGATCATAGCGCAAGATGGGTTTATTCTCCAGCCTAGGGCCTCTGTGCTCTATCAGACCAGGATGAGTATATGTTCACCTGTTCTTGCACTCTTGGTTTCATGATTTCTGGGGTGCAGTTGGACCTGAAAACACACACCAAAATAGCTCCTTATGTCTCACTTATGTTGGTGCAATTCCATTTACTACTTTAAAAGAGCTACTCCTGATTTAAACTGGTGTACTATATGGTCTGACTCAACACCCACTGAAGTCCACCTCATTCTTTTCATACACTTCAATTTTTGAACTTTTAGTTGGTAATGCTTTCTACTGGCAAGATCACATATAAGATTTCCCTCACTCTTACACTAATTTACATTGCTGTAATTCTATTGACATCAGCAGAGTTAGAATTATTCACATGTAAGTGAAAGGAGAAACAGATCTCAAATATCTTACTTCATTTTAAAAACATCTGCCCTCTGAACACCTATTATTAGTATTGACCTAGAAATAAATGAGACTCTAGCAATTTTCAAACAATTGGCCTGGCTTACTTGTGTTCCAGACAAAGTAATAGTATATTAACTTTACTGCAAGTAGAAACTTATTTTTATATTTCCTTATTATAAAGCACTCCTGAAATAGACTTTATGGTCAATGTAATAGTTGTGAATCAGAAATAAAGTTAGCAAAGATTTAAAATTACACTTTTCTTCTATTTGTGTTACACGTTTCTTGTCTTACAGTAAATCTGGGAACATCATCTGATATTTTTTAGCTCACAGAAGAAGCAGAGATTTAGAGAACATATGGTGTTACGGATAACTTCTATTCTGAAAACTGAAATAGAACTTCATTTAAAACTTGCATGTATGCCTGCTTATTGATAAGTTCAAAGGTTCTTTTCTTTTTCTGTTTGTACTACATCAAAAATAGTGTTTTGAGTGGACTAGATAGTAAACCTCCAATGAGTCTGACTGGAAAAAAGGTGTGGGGGGGTTAAAGTGGTTTACCCAGTGTTCCTTGAGTCCTTAACTCAATTTTTGTGTTTTCTTCATTTAAATGATTGCCCTGGGGTGGAGCTGGGGATGAGGGATTCATTATGCAGGCTTCCCAGGAGAGAGGGGACTACCCCAGCACTCCCCCTCACTGCAGCAGCCTGGGGCCAGATGAGAAGCAGGGATAGCCAGGACAGGGTGCAAGTTCCCCAGCTGGGGCAGGTCCAATTCATCTGCTCCCTATGCTCCCCAGCCAGATTGAGGAATGGAGCCAACTGCTCTTTCCCCTCACTCCTGATGAAGGGGAACAGCCAGCAATGTCCACATACGAACTGAGGGGAAGGGAAAGAGCTTCAGCCTCTCCCCCCACTCCCTACTCTCTCCAATAGGTGCCTGGCTAGGGCAGTCCCAGATTGGGGGTGGGGCATCTCCAGACAGCTGCTTTCCCCTGCCTGATGTTTGTCTCTTTTCTGTGTGGCTTTATGTGTTGCCATATGAATTGGGAAGGGCAACTTCAGCCCCACTTCCCATGACTCCTGCACAACCAAACCCTTACCTTGTTTTAAGTTATGGTAAGAGAAAGCTGCATATCCAATTTCATGTTCCTAGCTCTTACCAGTTAGGAAGGGTTCTTGAATGGACAGACTCACTGGCTCATAGACAAACACTCTCAAATACATAGTAGATAAGATGATTGAATCTGAGGAACAAAGATGTGAGGGGGAACGCCCTCTTATTTTACTGTTTTTAATACTCTTTCAAATATTCAAACCAGCGTACAATATTCATACTGTAAGCCACTGTCACATAGTATGCATTTATCAGCCTGCAATTTATGAATATTGATATCAGTCCATGGAAAGATGAGAGGGGAACAAATGCTGCTACTCAATGAGATGTCAGTAGTGTATTTTTATACTTCCTTGTCCAGAGTAAGAAAAACATCCTTATTCAGCAAAGCACTCAAATGTGTGTCAAGATTTAATTCCTAAACTTTTAAGAATTATTATTTCAACTTATGTGGAAGAAAGGATCCTACCCTCAACCTCTGAGAAGGCAGTAGGAGCCTACACAGATGAGATCCTGTCCATATCAAAGTCAATGGGAGTTGGGCAACTGACTTCAGTGAGGCCAGGAATTCACCCCAGTCTTAACTGCTATGATATCCCATCAATAAGGGTAGTCACCATCTCTCAGCTTGCCAGCTGGTGAATCTATGAAATTCACAGACCCAGGGACATGAATCCATAACTCCCCATTCACTCCCAGCCTCTTCCCATTTATGTGTTCGCTAGGACGGGACTGCAACAGACCTCATTTCTATAGTGTTCAGGGTTCATAAAGATCTCCTACAAGGCCTCTCCGCCACCACAGTTTTTTATTGAGGCCCTTTTAAGGCTATGGTGGAAGGGTAACATTCACACATGTAATATGTACATGAACTGTAGTAATCAAGTTGTGGTCCCTTGGTGGCAGAAATTCCTCCGTAAGTAGAGGTGCAGCAGCCGATGCCTGCAGTCCTCACGCTGCAGTTAGGCTCAGAACTACCCAACATGGATGAAAGGTGTATATATGGGCAGAGTCAGTCCAGCTGAGATATGTTGATTGGACCAAATCCTGTGAGACAAGGAACATCTCCTATGGGGGAGGGAGCTCAATCTCAAAATGGTGCAAGCACCCAGGAAGGATTCTCAATGCTGACTTCTGGTGCCTTGCCCTCCCACTACCTGAATCCGACCACACACAACTTTCCAAACAGTCATCATAGGATGTGGCTTACTCACCTGTACTCCTGGGTGTCAATTTTTTGCTACAAGTGAATCCATTGTAAAGCATACTCATTTAAAACTAAACATCCTCTGTTAGGCTACATCGACACCGCGGAGCTATTTGGGGATATAGGAAGTATCCCGAAATAGTTATTCCGCATCTTTAAAGCAGCCCATTATTTCAAAATAGATTTAGAAATAGATTTCAAGATAACAGACATGCTATTCTGGCATTGCTGTAACTCTCATTCCACAAGGGTTAAGGGATGTTTCGAAATAGCACTTTATTTTGAAATTTGGTGCTGTGTAGACAGTGCCAAATTTTGAAATAAGCTATTCAGAAATTACCTTGAAATAAGCTACACAATTTGCATAGGCAAATTACATAGCTTATTTCGAGGTAAGGGTGCAATGTAGACACACCCTTACTGAGCTGCCAAAGGTTCAGTGTTATCTGTTCAGAGGTCTTCATTTATTTTGTGTGGATTGTTGTCACTGATACCTAAAGCAGCAGGATAAGTGTAGTTCCCTGCCTACCCCTTTCTATAGCTTAGTAGTGCAATCTTCTTCAGTAAAAGCCTGCAAATCTGAGTACAGGTTTCATCAGGTAATGTTTTTTTTAAAAACCCATTCCCTCTTACTCTGTTTGCATAAATATAAGGGTACACATGCACCATCATAAACTTCATATTCCAACTAGAATTTTTGCATTTAAAAAAATCTCTGCTCTTAAATATAGCCAAAAAATTTAAACAAACCATTAGAAAACAAAAATGTATATTTATATTTAATCACTGAACTCTAAGCACTGTCAATTTCTTCAAGTGAAACTCAGTCCCATGTGACCATAAAATTTCCTGATTGCAGCTAACTTGCATAGTTGTCCTGGAGAGAAACCAGATTGGGTGAGGGAGTCCCAATCTTTAGGCTGGCTTGCCCTTGTGGCCAGGAGTGGCAGGAGTATGCCCAGTGGGCCAGAGAAATATGAAGTCTCATGTCACAGATACTACATAGATATGTGGGGGTATGTCTACACTACAGCGCTAATTCGAACTAACTTATTTCAAATTAGTTAATTTGAAATAAGCTAATTCGAAATAACACATCCAGACCCAAAACTAATTCGAATTAGCGTTTTGCTAATTCAAAATAGCGCATCCACACTGATTGGACACTGGGTCGCATTTAAGGGCAGCTGAAACCGGTTCCAGCAGGGCATCAAGTCAGTAGTTGCTTTGCGTGGCTGCTGTCTGAGGCTATCGGCGGCTCGTGCTTAAAGGGACCCCCTAGACAACCAGTTCTCAGCTTTTTCACTTGCTTGCCTTGTGACGGACCCGGCGGGGTCCACACTCAAACCCGCGGGGGAACCCCCCCGCGGTGGGAAAAGCGGCCGGGTGGGGCAGGAGCCGGGAGCGGGAGGCGGGGCCGAACACGAGCGCCCAGGAAGCGGCCGACCCTGCCGCCCCGGCTGACGCTCCAGCGGAGGACCCGGGAGCACGCCGGGGCAGCCGCGAAGGGAGGGGCGCAGGGGGGGCGGAGCGTACCGCCCCGACGTCATCCCCCGGCGACCATAAAGGCCGGGAGCGTCCCGGCAACAAGGGGAAGAGTGCAACGGCGGGCGCCCTGGCGTCCAGGAGAACCAAACCCCCAGCCCTTGGGGCAACCCGGAGAGACGGGCTGGCGGCTTGCCCTGGGACGCGCCCGACGACTCCGGCATGGTGAGTGATCCCAACCTTGTTCCGCCAGCGGGGCAAGTTAGCGGGGAGTGGAAGGAGCCCGAGGCGGGACGCTTGTGGCGGCGTGGGCGGACGAGTTGAGGGCCGCAGCCCAGTCTGCTGTGGAGGGCGACAACAGGTCGCCGACCTCCGCTTAGGGCCTCGGGCTGGGACCCGGAGGTGAGGGAGGGTCCGGGTCCCCCACTCTCCTCCCCCCCCGCAGCAACCCTCTTCTCCCCTGCCCAACCGAGGAGGGGGGAAGACTGACGAAGGGGCCGCTGATCCCCCTCAGTCCCTTGGGGGCTGAGGGGTGATCGCCCCCACAACCAGACCCCACTACTAGGACCCCGGGTGGGGAGACTGAAGAGCCAAAACCCAGATGGTGGTTTCGCTGGTCCCCGTCCCCTCCCAGGACTGAGCCGTGATCGGCTGGGGGAGGGGCGGACGAGGTGCTCGCACCCGTAAAAATCCATCACACTGGTGGAGAATGTGGGCATAAACATTGTTTCCCACAGACGAACAAGACTGGGAAAACCGGGCGATTTCCCCAGAGTACGTTACTGAGCCGGAAGGAACAATGGAGCCCCGGCAATTCCTAGAATGGTTCGAGGGAAACCAACGTCAGCAGAACCAGGTCCAGCAGGAGCGCCAGGCGCAGCTGGTCCAACAACTGACGAGTCAATTCCAGGAACAACAAAGACTATTGATTCAGGAGATGGCCGCCCAACAGGACCAGTGGTGGCAGACGGCAGAGAAGAGATGGGGAACCACCACGGGAGGACCAGGAGGAGCCGGGGAAGGGCCCAATCTCCCTCTGCGCCTTAGCAAGTTGGGTCCCCAGGACGACCCCGAACTTTCCTAACCACCTTCGAGAGGGTTACGGCGACAGCTCGCTGGCCGCCGGAGCAGTGGGCCACCCTGTTGGCCCCCTATTTGAGCGGACCCGTCCAGCTGGCTTATCGTAGCCTAGCAATTTCGGACGCCCTGAATTATGTTAAGGTGCGCGAAGCCATATTGGACCAAATAGGACACTCTCCTGAGACCTGCCGACAGAAGTTCCGGCAAGAAGGGTACAAGACAGGGGACAGACCACGAGCGGTGGCCCAGCGGTTGCGGGAATGGGCAAATCGGTGGCTAGAACCGGAACAGAAGACCGGGGGGTCAAGTCACGGAAATGATAGCCCTGGAACAGTTCATGCACATATTACCCCGGGATGGGCAGTGATGGGTCCGAAGGAACCATCCCTCAACCCTCCACAAGGCGGTGGCCCTGATGGAGGCACACCTGCTGGCCGAACGAGAAGAGAGCGGGGGCCGACGAGAGGTACTACCGGGCCCAAAGGCTGGAGGGTCCTGGCCCTTGGGGAAACCCGGAGGGCGGGAACCCCCCCCCCCGTGGTACGTCGAGGACGGGATAATGTCCCTCGTTTAGCCCCGGTCTGGCCGCCCCAGCGCCCGGAGAGAGCCGAAAAGGGAGATCCAGTGGAGCGGACCCAGAGGGAGGCGCGAGCGGGGCCCCGGGGACCCTGCTTCCAGTGCGGGCAGGAGGGCCATTTTAAACAGGACTGCCCCATGATGGACTGCACGCTGAACCAGAGGGAACCCGCCGGGACCGCGGCGAAGACAACAGGTACTGGGGACTGCGTCATCCGGGAGATGCTGGTGGAAGGGCGGCCGGTTAAGGCCCTGGTAGACTCCGGGTCATCCGTGACCTTCATTAGGGCTGACCTCGTCCCCCATTGCCAACCGGAGGGAGAACCCGTCTGGATGCATTGCGTCCATGGGGACGTCCGCGCCTACCCCACCGCCCAAGTACACCTGACCGGCGGTGGCCAGGACCTACTATGGAAGGTGGGGAAAGCCAGAGACCTGCCCTACCCCCTCCTTATAGGATGAGACTGGCCCGGATTTGGGACTCTGCTGCAGAGCTGGACCCCCCTAACGCCCCAGGGACGAGCAGCGGAGTCCCGAGGCCAGGGGCAGGACGGGGAGCCCCACGGAGTGGCAATCTGTCTGGAGTTAGGGATGGAACCAGACTTCCTGACAGAGCAGATGATGGATCCCTCCCTGCAAAACGCCTGGGACCAAGCGACCGCGACCGGAGGGACAGAACAAGGCTCGGACAGACCCGTCCAAGGACCGCAATTCCAGGTATGGGAAGATCGACTATACCGGGTCACGACGGAAAGGGGGGGGGAGGCGCGGAGGCAGCTGGTGGTCCCCACCCGATTTCGCCGGGAAGTATTAGAGTTGGGACACGCTAACCCCTGGGCAGGACATCTGGGGCGCGAGAAAACATTGGACCGGGTTCTGCAACGGTTCTATTGGCCAGGGGTCTTCCGGGCCGTGCAGGACTTTTGCGCATCCTGCCCCGAGTGCCAGAGAACTGGCCCGGCCAGGGTGCCGAGGGCCCCCTTGATACCCCTCCCGGTGGTGGCCGTCCCGTTCGAGTGGATAGCCATGGACCTGGTCGGACCTTTAGAACCGTCGGGGAGGGGGCACCGCTTCATTATGGTGGTGATCGACTACGCCACCCGCTACCCGGAGGCAGTGCCCCTCCGAAATACCAAGGCCCCTACCCTGGCCCAGGAACTCTTGTGGATTTTCTCGCGAGTCGGGCTTCCCCAGGCAATCCTCACAGACCAAGGCCCGAATGTGACATCGCGGGTCATTAAAGAGCTCTGTAGGATGCTGAAGATCAAACAGCTGCAGACGTCGATTTACCACCCCCAAACCAACGGCCTGGTGGAACGGTTTAACCAAACACTTAAGGGCATGCTGCGCCGGTTTGTAAAGGAAGACCCCCAGCGGTGGGACCTAATGCTCCCCAGCCTCCTATTTGCAGTGCGGGAAGTCCCCCAGTCCTCCACAGGCTTCACACCATTCGAGCTGCTGTATGGCCGGCGACCCCGAGGGATCCTGGACCTCCTGAGGGAAGGCTGGGAGCAGGCGCCGACCACCAGACGTGGAACGGTCCAGTATATCACCCAGCTACGGGAGAAGCTAAGCCGGCTGGGCGAGTACGCCCGATTGAATCTGGAAGGGAGCCAGAGGCGCCAAACCAGGTACTATGACGCCCATGCCCGCCCGCGGAACTTCCAGCCGGGGGACCGAGTTCTGCTACTCCTCCCCACAGCCCAGTCCAAACTGCTAGCACAGTGGCAGGGACCTTTTGAGATAGTAAGAAGGGTGGGGGAGGTCGACTACGAGGTAAAGCTATCAGGAAGCAGGCAAGGGACTCAGCTCTTCCACATCAACTTTCTAAAGAAATGGGTACCCCACGAGACCCTGTTGATAGCACCGGCTTCCCGGGGAGAGGACCTAGGACCCCGAGTGGAGGAAGAAGAGGAGCAGCCTGAACCCCGGTGGGACCCCGAACTAACATGGCCACAACAGGAACAGTTAAAAGAGGTCCTCCAGCGGCATCGGGAGACCCTCACAACGAGGCCGGGCCGTACGACCATGGGGCTACACTGGATCATCACAGAGGAGGGCCGAAGGGTGCGCGAGCCCCTCCGCCCCCTCCCCCGAAAGGTGTGGGACACGGTTAAACGGAAGTTGCAGCTAATGCAAAGCTGGGGGGTGATAGAAGAATCCGCCAGCGAGTGGCGCAGCCTGATCGTCCTGGTCCCTAAACCCGACGGATCAACCCGGTTTTGCATAGACTTCAGGAAAGTAAACGCCGTATCCAGGTTCGATGCCTACCCGATGCCGAGGGTGGACGAGCTACTGGAGCAACTGGGGCAGGCCGTGTACATAACAACTTTGGACCTGTCTAAGGGATATTGGCAAATCCCTCTCGACCCCCCAGCCCGGGAGAAGACAGCCTTCTCAACACCCTTCGGGCTGTTCCAGTTCCGGACCATGCCTTTTGGACTCCATGGGGCAGCCGCGACCTTCCAGCGGACGATGGACCGAGTTCTGGCACCCCACCAGGCGTACGCCGCCGCCTACATAGATGACATTGTCATCTACAGCCGAACGTGGAGGGATCATCTAAGCCACATCGAAGCGGTACTGACAACGCTGGGTAAGGCGGGCCTCACGGCCAACCCCAACAAATGTCATTTTGTGCAACGGGAAGTCTCCTACCTTGGCTACATGGTGGGGCGGGGAAAGCTGAAGCCAATTTACAGCAAAATACAAGCCCTGAAAGATTACCCGGCCCCAACAACAAAAAAACAGATCCGCCAGTTCCTGGGGCTGGCGGGGTACTATAGAAGATTCGTACCGCAGTTCGCCTCCCTAGCTGCCCCTCTGACCGAACTGATAAAGAATACGGAACCAACCAGGGTTCAGTGGAACCCACAGGCCAAACTCGCTTTCCAAACGTTAAAGGAAAGCCTGGCCTCAGCCCCGGTACTGAGGCAGCCAGACTTTGATAAACCTTTTATCCTCGATACAGATGCCTCGGAGGTGGGACTCGGAGCGGTGCTAGCCCAAGAAGAGCAGGGCGGAGATCAGCCGGTCCTATATCTGAGCCGAAAACTGTTACCAGCCGAACGGGCCTACGCCACGATCGAAAAAGAAGCACTTGCCGTGAAATGGGCAATCAACATACTACGGTATTATTTATGGGGGAATAAATTTAAGTTGGTGACTGATCACGCACCCTTAGTTTGGTTAAATTCAATGAAAGAAACAAATGCGCGTATAATGCGGTAGTACTTGGCTTTACAGCCGTACTGCTTTAACGTGGTGCACTGGCCAGGGATTACCCACCAAAACGCAGACTTCTTTTCCCGAATAGGGGAGCAACCAAACCCGGGGACCCGCCTCTCAAAGGGGGGGAGGTGTGTGACGGACCCGGCGGGGTCCGCACTCGAACCTGCGGGGGAACCCCCCCGCGGTGGGAAAAGCGGCCGCCGCGGCTGGCGAATGCACCGGCGCGGCGGCGCTGGGGTCCGGACGCCCCGCAGCGCTGGCAGGAGCCGGGAGCGGGAGGCGGGGCCGAACATGAGCGCCCAGGAAGCGGCCGACCCTGCCGCCCCGGCTGACGCTCCAGCGGAGGACCCGGGAGCATGCCGGGGCAGCCGCGAAGGGAGGGGCGCAGGGGGGGCAGAGCATACCGCCCCGACGTCATCCCCTGGCGACCATAAAGGCTGGGTGCGTCCCGGCAACAAGGGGAAGAGTGCAACGGCGGGCGCCCTGGCGTCCAGGCGCACCAAACCCCCAGCCCTTGGGGCAACCCGGAGAGACGGGCTCGGCAGCTGGCGGCTCGCCCTGGGACGCGCCCGACGACTCCGGCGTGGTGAGTGATCCCAACCTTGTTCCGCCAGCGGGGCAAGTTAGCGGGGAGTGGAAGAAGCCCGAGGCGGGACGCTTGTGGCGCCCGTGGGCAGACGAGTTGAGGGCCGCAGCCCAGTCCGCCATGGAGGGCGACAACAGGTCGCCGACCTCCGCTTAGGGCCTCGGGCTGGGACCCGGAGGTGAGGGAGGGTTCGGGTCCCCCACTCTCCTCCCCCCCCCCCCCGCAGCAACCCTCTTCTCCCCCTGCCTAACCGAGGAGGGGAGAACACTGACGAAGGGGCCGCTGACCCCCCTCAGTCCCTTGGGGGCTGGGGGGTGATCGCCCCCACAACCAGACCCCACTACTAGGACCCCGGGTGGGGAGACTGAAGAGCCAAAACTCAGACGGTGGGTTCGCTGGGCCCCGTCCCCTCCCCGGACTCGGCCGTGATTGGCTGGGGGAGTGGGGGGGGGGGGGGGGCGAGGTGCTCGCACCCGTAAAAATCCGTCACATGCCTACCTCGCCGAGGGACAGCAAAGCGTTTTCCTCTCTGCCTGCCTGTGTTGGTGGTTCCCACCGCTGCAGTTGGCACCATGGAGCCAGAGATCGCCCTGGGCATGCTGCTCCAGTTTTTGGACTTGCTGCTGCAAGCCTGCCAGCAATGGCTGGAGGCTGCCTGGCACCATCTGGTGCATGTCAGCCACCTGCCTCTCCACCTGGATTCCCTGAGGGCCGTGGAGGAGCCGCAGCAATGCCCAGATGCCAACAGTGGACCCAAAACTTCAGGATGAAGAGGGACACCTTCCTGGAGCTCTGCGAGTGGCTCGCCCCTGCTCTGTGGCGATGGGACACTCTCATGAGGCCTGCCATCCCCCTCCAGAAGCAGGCTGGGTGGTGAGCTCTGCAGGCCCAGGTGCTGTGGCTGTGGTGAAACAAGGGCAGTGGTCAGTTCTCTCTGGGGACACAGTGGGGGAAATCCAGCCCCGCTCTGCAAGGCGAGGTCGGCGTGTGGGGAATGGGCCAGGGCCCCTGCACGATACCCAGCTGCTGCTCCATGGTGGGCAAGGCCCAGGCGCACGGTCCCTGGGCTCCCTCTCCCCCCACACTCCCATACACATAAGGGGAGCATGATGGCACTCACATGTGGAGCCCTCCCAGTCTCGGATGACACAGCCGATGTGCTCTGTGGGGTGCTTCGAGGGTCCTGGGCAGGCTCCTTGCAGGCTTCTGGCTTTCGGCATCCTCCCCCTCCTCCTCCTCCTCCAGTGTCAGGGGACGATCACCACCCGGGGGGCATGGACTGCGTGAGCCCCCAGGATGCGGTCCAGGGCCTCATAATGAGGTCATGCCTCAGGGTCAGCCCCTGGCTGGAACACCCTGGAGTAGGCCTGCCGCAGGTCTTTAATCTGCAGCGGACCTGCTCCTGGGTCCGCATGTGTCCTCTGTTGGCCAGGCTGGCAGCCATGCAGCTGTAGATGGCTGCATTCCTGTGCCTAATGCAGAGATCATGGACGTTGGAGGCCTTTCCCCAAACTTCGATGAGGTCCACAATCTCCGCACTAGACCAGGTGGGCGCCCGCCTTTTGTGGTCCCGGGCAGGCTCCTGTGAGCCGCTAGCCTGGTCCTGGGAAGAGGTGGAGGGCTGGGTGGCAGTGGGTGGCTGGCTCATCCCGTGCCAGGTGCAGGGTCTGCTGGCTGGGTGCTGGCAGGCTTGCAACTGGCACGGGCACTGTGGGCAGACTGTGCCCCTTTAAGGGCTCTGGGGCCGGGAGGGGGGCAGAAGAATTTCCCTGGTTTGGCCCAGAGTGGCCACCAGGGCAAGCTGGGAAGGGCTAGCCTCCAACTAGTTCGAATTAAGTGGCTACACAGCCCTTAATTAGAACTACTTAATTCGAACCAGGTGTTAGTCCTCGTAGAATGAGGTTTACCTAGTTTGAATTAAGTGCTCCACTATTTCAAATTAAATTTGAAATAGTGGTTTATATGTGTAGCCCCTATTAAAGTTAATTCGAACTAACAGCCGTTAGTTCAAATTAACTTTGTAGTGTAGACATACCCTGGGAGATCAAAATGGGCTGCTGCCTTTATTTCTGTCCACATATTTTAGGAAAAGCACCTTTTGCATGTGTAGCCTATGCACTGTCTGTGAATTGGAGAGAAGAATGCAGTTCCCATGTTTGTCTCCCAAACAAAGCCCTTTTATCTTGGCTATACATAGAGGAGAACTTCGCCAATGCTGATGAATGAGTCTCACAACCTCCTGGATTTGCTTATGACGACTGATTAGAAGAGGCAGGGCTGATGGCAGCCAGTCCTTAACACTGCCTGGACTACAGTGCTGCCCCTTCTACCCCTCAGCCCTCAAATCTTTGCAGAGTGGTACTCTGGCACTCCCACTATGTATATGGCAGCTCTGCGCATGAAAATATTAACCTTGTATCTGGAGACGAGTACTTCTTTACTGGAGAGGCTGACAGAATTGCTAGACCCCTGGGCAAGGTGTGTTGGGGTACAGCTCTGAGCTCCCAAGAGGAGTAGGGCTGTGGATGGAAGGGGCAGAGCAGCTAGCTGTTAACTCAGCAAGGGCCGTGTGCCATGCCACATCTTCCCCCCAAACCCAGCAACCCTCAGAGCTACCCAGAGTGTGTTGCACAGTGCTTGAGCAGCAATTTCACTGCCATAGTAGTAGCAGTGGCAGCCAGGAGCCCAGGGCCCTTTTGAATCATCAGGCCCTGAGGCAGTTGCCTCCCCTTGCCTCTCCTCTCTGCCCATCAGCAGGCCTGCTTCTTCAACATGTGAAATAAGACAACAGAAAATGGCCTTGGATTCTATATATGTTTTATATCTCTCAATAGAGCTGGAAAGTAGGGGAATTACATTGTATTTTGTGTATTGCTTTACTTAAAATGAATCTGGACTTGCCACTAGCTTTTAAGACAGCAATTGATAGCTGTCTTAGTGGGAATGCTAAAAAGCCCGGTGAACAAGGCATAACTAACTGAGAAAATGGAGATGTTGATAACATGCAACTGCACCTGCTATTACAGTTCCATTTACTGCTCAGCTGGACAAAAAGATGATCTTGATCAATTGTAAAGTAATATTAAAGAAAAAGCTTTACTTAGCAAGAGAGCAGGCCTCACCCTTCCCTCCATCCCCCCTCCCGCATGTGCCAGAGCAAGCATAGGCATGGTAAAGCTAATGTACTGTAATTCCCAACAGGATTTCTTTTCAAATTGAGCTTTGTCCTTGAGCTATCATGTAGCTATCTGATTTATATCTAATTGAGGACAAAAGAATTTTGATGGGCTGTAATTCAGGAAAACCCCTCTTAGGCTAAAATATGTTGTTATAAGCTCTCTGAAGGATTGCTTGATAAAATAGACCACACTACTATCATGTAGCAAAACAGATCCACAAAGACAGCTTGGGGCTCAATTCTATAAGGTATTGAGAAGTCTGGAATGAATCCAATTAAGCAGATGCTAACTTTAAGCATACATATGCTCCAATGATTACACCATGTTTAAGTTAAGTGATTTTTTGAGAGGTCAATATTCTACAGGGTCAAACTGTACGGTCTTATTTTAGATTGCACAGTTAGTAAACTTGTATATGCTTTCACTTTCAGTGCACTGAATTGTGTCCACTATCTAGTGTGAAACTAATTCATTATTCCATTGCCATAAACCAGCCCATTGTTAGACTTTTCTTTGTACACTTATAAAGAAACCCAGCAAAGAACTCTTGTGTCTGATTGGTTGGATCACAGAGATCCCCTGGAGACTGTCACCTGAGGTGCTGACTGTACCACTGAGCCTGCCTACTTGTCCTTTAGGGTGCTCCACTACCATGTTGTGCTGGGCCAGAAGCTCTGGTTCTTCTCTCTTTCCGTCCCCCCCCCCCCCCCAAGTAAAAACACAGAATTGGGATGTGTTGTGGTTGAAAAACAAGAAGACCATTGTATTTTGAAGAGTTAGTGAATCTTCCCAGTTCTCATAGAGCTTGTTAGAGAGAGAGGCTGTGCCTTGCCTGGCTGAATTCACTGCATAGCTTTGGGGTAAACAAGCCTGTCTGTGTGAATCTTTTCAAGCAGGCAGGTGTTTGTTTTTTGGGGGGTTTTCCTCTGTACGAAGTTAGTTGCCACTTCTAGAATTTTGTGTAAATATATCATTTATTGTTGCCAACACCCTTTGAACTTCCAAAAGGACCTGGAACTGTACAGAGGTGTCTTTCGCACCTGGCCCAGGAATCCATCCTTTGCTGAGTTGGAGTCCCCAGCAAGCCAAAGGGATGTTGTAAGCCTTCTCTTACTTTTCTTCTTATATCATGTAATAAACCTTGCATTTATTCGCATTAAGCGATTTGTGTCTTCTTGGTTACCCTCCAAACCTGAAAGCAGAGTCTGGCTGGCCCAGCCTCTGAAGTAAACCAGGATAACAGTACCCCATCAGAGTAACAGAGCCTCTGGTAACAGCTCAGCTCTAGGAGGGCTCAGCTATGGGGACTTGACAGCTTCTAGGAACAAACTCTCTGTATAAAAGTTTTACACAGAAAAAGCTCCTAACTTCACTCTCTTTCAGTGAAAGAGAGATGCACAGTAGTTGCTTCCTCTCCCCCAGTAACAATTATTTACACTGGGTTTGAAAAATAAACAAAAATGTTTTTGTTTAAATGTAGAAAGTAGGATTTAAGCGACTGCAAGTGAAAACAAACAGATAAAGCAAGTTAATGTAAAATAAACAAAACTCACCAGCTAAGCCTAATACACTGAAAGATTGTTACAGATCTTATTTCTCACCCTTGTCCTGATTTCCAGTAAAATCCTTCAAGTCAGAGCTGATCTTTTTCTCTAGCCTGGGTCTAAAAGCTTGTGTATACTCTTAGGGTGGGAAGACAGTTTTCAAAAGCCAGCTGAATATGATCTGGATTGCTTCCTATCCTTTAAATAGAATTTTGCCAGGACAGGAATCCTTTCTTTAATTCTACCTTTCCCCATGAAAAAATACCAAATTAAACATGTGACCAGGTGGCATGGTCACATATCTTTGTAAGACCAACCACAGTTTGGACTAACAGGAAAAATAAATCCATTATACAGATCATTGTCTTGAGCTCTGGGCCATTAAGTCCCTTAAGTATCACTAATGGTTTTCACTAGAAGACTTACATTAATAAACAGGTTTATATTTCATATTTCTACCTTAACATACAAGAGTGATACATATATGTTCAGGAGATTACAAGCTCTTGAATGACAGGATACTTGCCCAGTTTTGCATGAAGCATATTTTAATTATGCATATTCATATTCAAAACATATTTCCATAAAAATATGGGGGACACAGCATCACACTCTGCTTTTGTTTGCTTGGGGTTGTTTTTTTATTTATACAGAAATGTAGGCCTGGAAGAGACCTCAATATGTCATCTATTCCGGTCTGCTACACTGAGGCAGAATTAAACCATCCCTGACAGCTATTTGTCTAACCTGTTCTTAAACCTCCAATGATGTAAATTCCACTACATCCCTTAGTAATTTACTGTTTAACTGCCCTTAAAGTTAGGAAAGATTTTCGTCTAAATCTCCCTTGCTGTAATTTAATCCTATTACCACTTGTCCTGTCCTCAGGAGATAAGGAGAACAATTTATGACCATATTTTTATAACAACCTTTCATATACTTACATTTATCCTATCTCTTCTCCAGACTAAATAAACCCAACATTTTTCAATCTTCCTTCACAGGTCATGTTTTCCAGACTTTTAATCATTTTTGTTGCTTTCTTGCAGGCTTTCCCCAATTTATGCACAAGTTTCCATAAGTGTGGTACCCAGAGGTGGATGTTATGCTTAAAAGAAGCACACGGGATCTTTTTCAGGGGGATAAGGCAACATGCCACATTTATTGATAATATAACGAAGTAACATATGCATTTATATATATACACACACACACACACAGATCCTGCTGATGGAATAGTTACCAGTCTGTTGCTTGGCCTGGCCTATTGGCCAGATAAGTCAAATGCGAGGAAGGAGCCAGGTCATGTCAGTCCAGACGGATGCTCCACTTTGTCTCTGCAGAACAGAACCCGAAGAACCATACAAAACACCCCTTCTTTTCCTATGCATTTTGTCAGGCCGTAATTAGACATTCAACATCACAATCAATCTTCCTACGACATATGCTTATTGGGAAGAAGTTGTTCTCACAGTCATCTGATATCAGTATGCTGACGACCCTTCTTGGGTGTCATCTTTCCAGTGAAAGTTGCGATTGGTTCCCAATCGAGAGGTGCTGGCTACTAACTTCAGGGTTTGTCAGTCTGCCCTGGTAGTCTTCATTTTCAGTGTGCTTTTACTTAGTTGATTATTATTTGGTGCTTTTGCTAGAACATACATTTATTATAACTGATGTATTAGTTACAAAATTCCAATTTCAGTGCTACATGGACATACTATTCCAATTGAGGTCTTATTAGTCTGAACAGAGTAGAAGAATTTCTATTAATATATTTCCAATAGGGATGACTAATATTGATTAATTTAATAATCATGTAAATTCATCAAATCTTAGCAGATACATAATTATTTAATAGTGGGGGCACTCCTGGTTCTACTCCCAGGGAACCCCCTTGCCATCACATACTGCTGCCTCTGTAGCAGAGGTATCAGCGTGGGGTGGCAGGTGAGAGCCGGTCCACAAGGAGAGGCAGCAAGGGGGGACAGGTGGCTCCGTGGAGCCAATGTGTGCAGAGAGTAAAAGCTGGCTCTTTACGCATATCAGCTCCCACCTGCTCCCTGTGCTGGTGCTTCTGATAGAGAGGCAGCAGAGCAGGGGGCAAGCGGCTCCGCGGAAGCCAATATGTGTGGATAGCTGGCTTCCTGCCCCCTCACCCTCTGTGCTGTTGCCTCTCTCTAAGCAGCATGGGGGTGGAGGGCAGGTGGCTCCACAAGATCTGGTGTTCACGAGGAGCCATCTTAAAAGCTGGCTCCCTATGGGCACCAGCTCCCACCTCCCCCCTTGCTGCCTTTGTTACAGAGGAAACAAAGGGCGGAGTGCATGTAGTCAATAGGATTAACTAATAAGCCCAGCCTTCTTAGTTAATCGTGTAGTTGACTACACATTGACAACCCTAATTCCCAAATGTTTGCTTGTTGCAACTGTTACTTTGACTCATACATAAATAGTCATCCTCCTACAAAGGTGTTTCCCATTTTGTATCTATGTCCTTGATTTATTCCTTCCTAAGTGTAGCACTTTGCATTTGTTCTTATTGAATTTCATCTCGTTCACTTCAGATCATTTCTCCAGTTTGTCAAGATCCATAGATTAACGGCTGGCTTGGGGAAGCTAGCTCTCTCCTGTCTTTGCCCACTGTAGCTCACCCAACCCCCAATGTAGCCACTAGCTTGTGCCTGCCCAAGGTGAGCATGCTCCCTACCTCAACGCAACCAGTGTCCCAGCAGCTGAGTGGCCTCAGCCCTCCTGGTCCCAGAGCAACCAGCTGTATGCATAAAGGAGGGAGCCAGATCTGGAGCATAGTATGAGTGAGGTCACCCATGTCTGTTTGGGTAGGTAATGCCTTCCTTTACTTCATTATATACTGCCAAGGCCAAGATCATTTTGAATTCTAATTTTGTCATCCAAAGTGCTTTCAACCTCTCCAAGCTTGATATTGCCTTCCAACATTATACTTGTACTTTCTATGCTAGTATGAAAATATTGAATAGAAATGAACACAGGACTATCCCTCCAGTGAATATGCCCTTCCAGCTTGACTGTGAACCACTGAAAAATACTCCCCGGGAAGTTTTCTGAATAGTTATACAGTAGAGTCCCTATCATCCGACCTAAACAGGACCAACACATGGTCGGATTACCGAATAGGTTGGATGATACGGACTCTACTGTAGAGATCAACGGAACAGCTGATGCCTCTCCTGCCGGAGATTAATCGTCCCCGCAGAGCAGCATCAGCTGTTCTGTTGCTCTCTAGAAGCAGTGCTGCCGCTCCTGCCGGGGCGCTTCCAGGCAGGAGCGGCAGCAGCTTCTCCTAGAGAGCAACGGAACAGCTGATGCTGCTCCTGCGGGGAACATCCCTGGCAGGAGCAGCATCAGCTGTTCCCTTGTTCTCTAAGAGAAGCTGCTGCTGCTCCTGCTTGGAAGCATCCTGGCAGCTAACTACTATGGCTTGCTAACTACAAAAGCAGTGTCTGCGCTCTTAGAATTCACACCTCCAGATCAGCTACTAGAAGAGGGCCTCATCCTCCTTGATTGGATCCACCTCGTCATCTCCAGCCTGATTCTGGCCTGCATATTTATACCTGCCTCTGGAAATTTCCACTACATGCATCTGACGAAGTGGGTCTTTGCCCACAAAAGCTTATGCTCCAACACTTTGGTTAGTCTATAAGGTGCCACAGGACTCTTCGCCACTTTCTCCTCTGTGTGATTCCTTTTTTTTTTAAATTTATTGGTGAAGATTTCTTGGGTATGGTTGGGTGTTCTTAGCATACTTTCTAGCTTTCCTATAAATCAGGATAGTTTACTCTTGTATTTAAAAAATTGCCAACTCTCCTGAACTCTCGTCCATTAGATTTGCTTCCCTTGGAATTTTACCTACCAATTCTGAGTTTACTAAAGTTCAACTTCTTGAAATCCGTTGTCTTTGTTTTCCTTCTGCTATGCCTTAGTATCACAAACTGAGCATTTCATGATCATGCAATCAAACCTGCCTTCCACATTCAGATTCTCAACTAGTTCCTTTTTGTCAGAATCAAATCTGTTGCTTTCTCCACCTTCTGTAATAGGCTGTCTCGGTGCATTCCAAGAACTAGTTGGGTAATGCCTCCTGCTATATTTTTCCAGTGGGTAGCTAATGTCCCCCATTACCCTTGAGTCTTGTGTTTTGGATAAATTTAGTTTTTGTTTTAAAGACCAAGCCTCCTCTTCATAGTCAGATGGTCTATTGACACCTTCCATGACATCACCTTCATTTTTTGAACCTATTTGTCCTTACCCAGAGACTTTCAATAGGTCTGCCTCTTGTTTCTCTCTAACACAGTATGGCTACATCTAGACTGGCCCCTTCTTCGGAAGAGGCATACTAATTTTGAACTTTGGAATAGGGAAATCCGTGGGGGATTTAAATATCCCCCGCGGGATTTAAGTAAACATGGCCGCCGCTTTTTTTCCGGCTTGGGGAAAAGCCGGAAAAGAGCATCCAGACTGGCGCGATCCTCCGGAATAAAGCCCTATTCCGGAGGATCTCTTATACCTACTTCGAAGTAGGTGTAAGAGATCCTCCGGAATAGGGCTTTATTCCGGAGGATCGCGCCAGTCTGGATGCTCTTTTCCGGCTTTTTCCCAAGCCGGAAAAAAAGCGGCGGCCATGTTTATTTAAATCCCACGGGGGATATTTAAATCCCCTGCGGATTTCCCTATTCCAAAATTCGAAATTAGCATGACTCTTCCGAAGAAGGGGCCAGTCTAGACGTAGCCTATAAGTGTATACATCTTTGATATGCAAAGTAACACCTTCTTCTAAGTCAATATTCCAGTAATGTGAATTATTACACCAAGCTTCTTTGATGCCAGTTACATTGTAAATGTGACTATTTTCTAGTATTTCTAGTTATTGTTGATTATTCCCCGTACTTCTTGCATTAGTGCACAAACAGTTATGACATTTAGTTTTACTCTACCTTCCCTTTTTGTCTGTGTGCTAAATTAAATATTTTGAAGATAAAGTGTTTTCCTGCCCATGTGACACAACACCGCCTGTCCTAGACATGTCCTCATACTGTTGTGATTACTTTCACACTTATTACAAAGAAATCTGGCTTATCCTTGTTTACCAAGGTAAAAAAAACACTGTTAGCAAGCAGAGAAAAATGAAGTGCATCTAAATGACACTTGCTTTTGGGAAGCACTAGTCCTGCAAATACTCACTCTGCTTTGTGAAGTTCATTTCTCACAATAACCTTGCTTTGATCTGTTATACCTCATGTCATTTTTAACAAGTTTGAGGCATTGATCAATTTCGTATTACTTAGCTTTATTACACAGGTCTGTTATATAATGGTCTTTCTTGGCAGCTTGTAAAGCTGTCTTCTTTTTCCAAATAACACTTTGAAAGACTTTTTCTCATGCTTATAATAGAATATGGAGGGCTCTCACACACAGTTGTGTGGAGGACTTTGCACTCCAATTTCTCATCAATATCACTTGCTTAAAGGAAAAACTTGAAAGCACCTCCTAACAGTTCTTGGCAGAGGACCTGTCAGATGTAGGGATTTGGGTAGCTAAATTTACTTGACTTTTGCCTCAGATTCAGGCAAGATGAGTTTTAATTTAATGGTCCCAGTCACATAACATGGGTAGAGTTCATGTGCAGTGAAAGTTGCTAGCCCCTGATCACAGGAGCTACTCTCTTGCAAACCCCTCTAGCTGTGACGTTTGGAAATTTGACCCACAGAGGCCATTAAAGAATGCATTGGGGGATGCTGGGACGGGGTGGGGAGAAAGTCAAGTTCTTTTCTGATAGTGGCTAAGGGAAGTCTGTTCCATTCTCTTCCCTGATTTGGATAAAGCAGTAACACTCACATACTATTATTTTTGGTCTGGTTTCAATCTATTTTCACTACTACTACCACTGATTGAGCATACCAGTGTACAGGTGCAGTTGTTGCTTGTGCCTGTTAGCATTGCAAGAGGTGTGACAGAGTGATGGTTGTAGTGGGGCTTTAGCCTTGCTCATGGCACGTGTAATTAGCAGTGTGAATGCCTTTCTGTTGTTGGCTGAGACTTTGTATATAGATGGCGACATTTTAAAGGGATGTTAGGGAATACCACAGTGCATAGAGTACCACTGGACTGTGTAATACACAGACATGTGGCCAGAATCAGAGGTTAAAAGTTCTTATGGGGAAAGTGCCACCTACCTGGAATCTGATAGCTATGTGCATATAACTGTCTGCTATATCAGAGCTCTGACCTCCAAGACCCGGTGCTGACATAACTTTCAGGTGCCACCAGGCAGTTCTAAACTTTATAGGGGGAGTTCTATTCATTTCTCATTGCAAAAGGCTCAGTACCACTTTCCCTTCCCTAGCACACTTCTTCTGCTGGAGACATAGCAGGGAGACTGAGGTGCTTCAGACACAGATTTGGCACATCTACATCCTGCACTAAAGAGAAACTCCACTGGAATTTGTGACAAGATTATAACATTCAAGTGCTACCTGAGCAAAGTTGCAGGTGAATCTAATGCTGTATGGAAATACAGGACTGGGCTAATTAGATCTCACTGAGTTTTCCACTAGCCTGGTCCAGAAATATAAACTTGCTGACACAGCATGCTGCCTTGGTAAGAGCTAATTTTCCTTTAGAAATGCTTTTAGCTTCAGATTTGACCCTTTCTATGTAACTAAAAAAGGTAATACTTTATATGTGTGTGTGTGTGTGTGTGTGTGTGTGTGTGTGTGTGTGTGTGTGTGTGCGCGTGCGTGTGCGTGTGTGTTTTTTCCTTCACACGATGGAGTTGAAAGACTTGGCTCCAGGCAAGAGTCAAACAGTGATTTCAAGATCAAACATGCCTATAACTTTAATATTAAAGTTCACATTACACTACAGACTTGCTAAATCAAATTTGTTTTTCACAGCATTTCACTGAACTAGGAGTACTTTTATTGTGCTACTCCATTGTATCAAAATATTTGTATTTGATTGTGTGACATAATTTGCTTTTAGAGTTCTTTAAAGGTCAAATGTTCTCAGCCAAAGATCTATGGCCTTTACTTAATGAAAAGCATATTTGAAGAGACAAAGGGAAAATGCTCTGAAGTTGATACAGTACTTATATTTCCTCAGATGAAAAAGTCTTAGCACAGAAAAGATTCTGAAGGATTCCTATAATTGTGACCAGTTTAAAACTTTGCATACTTTTGCTGGCCTAAGTCATCAGAATGGATGGGGGGATTGAAGGGGAAGATGTGTAATGGGGAAGAAATGGACACAAATGAAAGCAATATAATTAAATCATTAATGCAATTTTTACGGAATTTTTCACTTTTGGAAATGTCTTCAGAAATAATTTTTACTGCAGCATACTTCTGTAAAATTAGTTTTCTCCCACATGTTTAGCAGCATGGTCTAGCAGATATAGCATTGAGTTAGGAGAGCTGGGTTAAAATCCTGTCTCCATTGAAGTCAACGGAAGTTTTGCCATTGACTTCAGAGGATATAGAACTCCACAGCCTGACTTTCTTCACAGGTCCGTCTACCCCTCACCAGTTGTGATATTGGGCAAATGACTTGGTTTCCACTCCTGCCTTTTGTCTTTACTTTTTAAATTATAAATTCCGGGGAGGATATTTTTTTCTTGCTTTCCATGGTCCTTATCCACAATATGAAGCTGGGCTCCCTGTAGAGAAGCATTAGTAAAAGGATAGTTCTCACTGAAGGATCATTTGATAATCAAAAATCAATAGAATCCTGCTAGTCCTCCTACCTGATTCACCAAAAAAGACTAGCAGTCTTAGTGGCAATAAAGCTATCACTTTAGTGTGGTGTTATGGCATACTTAAAAAAAGTACTATTCTGCATTGACTAGTAGACTATGACATACTAAGTCCCACACAATGCTTAAAATACACTGGAAACTTTGAGATGTATCATCTTTTATTTGATTTAGTTGCATGCAAAACTGCAAAATATAGACATTCAAGCTCATTTGCATTGCTGAGTGGTCTGCTGCAACATCTGTTTCCCCAGACCCGAAGAAGAGATTGGTATAAGCTCAAAAGCTTTTTTCACCAACAGAAGTCAGGCCAATAAAACATGAGATGTCACTCATTTTGTGTCTCTGATACTAAGCTCTGCATAATATCTATAAAGACAATATATTTGTCTCCTTCAGACCCTTACAAACCCTTTGCAGGTTTGCCATGACTCCAAAACAACAATTCTTAGACATGATGTGTGAATTAATAACTTTCATTGGCTCAACTTCAGTTGCTGAAAGACCAGCTTTTGAGCTACACTGAGTTCCTTATGCCTGGAGAAGGGGACTCACCATACCACATCTCATACAAGTGGAAGCGATTGTTTAACATAAGTAATTTGTGTTCTAAGAGACCATTCAAGCTGTAGTGGATTGTTAACACCTTTGCAGTCATAGGAAAAGTGGTGTGTGCGTGCGATGTAATAAGCCATAAATCATGTTTTCATTAAGGCCATGTGTTTAGTGACTAGCAAGATTGAGTTTAAATTCCCATACTCATCTTTTGAAGCAGTTATGCAGGTTTCATTTGAAGACTGAGGGATCTGAAGAGACATGGAAAGGCTCTCATTACAATAAGTAATTGCCCTTTAAGGTCTTCTCCCAACTGCTGGAAGTGAGCCACATTCACTCTGATTTAATTAGCACTGATGTTATACTCCCATCTCTGTATCCTTTCCTTTTTTTCTCTTCAAGCATCTGAAGAAGTGAGTTGTATTCATGAAAGCGTATGCCCTAATAAATTTGTTAGTCTTTCAGGTGTTTTTGCTGAAACAGACTAACACAACTACCACTCTGAAATTTGTGAAGTGTTTGCCTCATTCTGGTGATTTGTTTCTTGTCTTATTTTGTGTGTGTGTGTGAATTCATCTAAGAGCATAGTGACTGGGTGAAACCAGATATAGTTGTTGAGAACTTATTGCACTGGTAGGGTTATACTAGATGTTTGATATGTACATGTAGGACTCATGAATCTTGAAAGATATGTTTGGGGTGTGGCTCATCCTAGAAGTGGAACTTAAGTCTCCTGGGTTTCATCTGTTATGGCAGGTCTGGTGCTACTTTGAATAGGTGGGCCTTGGTCTGTGGGAAGCTTCATTCTGATAAGATGGGGGGCTGCTTGAAGGCCAGAGGAAGGGGGTTCAGGAAAGGCTTCCTTTAGGATGTGGTCCTCATTGAATATGTGGTGTAATGGTTTTAAGATAACCCTGTATGGTTGTGTGGTGATATGCTAAGATGACTGTTCATAGCAATAATTATGGTTTTGCTGTTACTTCTACCCATGAACTTGTATCCACATATTTTATTATCATGAGGTAAAACTAAAAAGCTCTTTTCCCCCCTTTTATTTTATTACCTTTGCAGATGGCAAATTAGCATGATAGGACTCCATTTAGCAAGAATGGTCTTATCATAATACAAAAAATTAATGATAACATGAGGGATCTCTAACAGCATGCTTGTTTCTATAATGCTTAGCAAAATCGGGTCTTGGCCCATGCCTAGGGTAATCACAGTTACAGTAAAACAAGTACAGCCCTCCTATACTCTGTCCCAATGGTGGCCCCTTTAGGAGTCCCTGCTAGGTCAGATAGCACTGAGTATTTTTTTCCTGCTGAAATCCAAGCAGTTTCCATTACTTTAATGAGTGCCTTCCTGCTCTTAAACTACCAGGGTTAGGTTCAGAATCTGTAGGGTGCCTGGACTAACTTTAAACAGGGGAGGAAGAGACATGTTTGTAACAGAAGCAGGACAAGTTGTTCAGGAGACCTAATTGGTGCCTGGTTACATTTTTATTTCTATACAACATTTACAAACTCAAGTTGCACAAGAGAAGCATGTCCCAAGACTCTGCTGACCTGTGACCTTTTGGTTGAATCAGAACCCTGTAAATAAGCCAGAAACTTCCAGCTGAGCAATAGCACAGCGACTTTCAACCAAGGGCTTGTGGCCATGAGCAGGTTTCAAGGGGTCCACCAAGCAGAGCTGGGCATTATGCTTCCTGGGACCCAGGGCAGAAAGCCAGAGTCCCACCACAGGGGGCTGATGCCTGTCACTGGGGCAGAAGCCAAAGTCGGAACAACTTAACTTAGCGTTAGCCCTCTGTGGCATGGGGGTCTGGGCTCTTGCCCTGCTTGCTATCCCCCCACGCTACTCCTGACTTTTATCTGCAAAAAAGCAGCTGTTGAGGCACAGAGAGGCTGGAGTTTTTATAGCATGTTGGGGAAGGAAGCCTCCAGAGGCTTCAAACCCCAGCAATAGGATATCGTAAAGACACCTTGAGCCAAACTTCATTATGAAAAATCCAGCACCTTCTGAGGTAAGTTGTTCCAATAGCTAATTAACCTCACTATTGACTATTTGCTCCTTATTTCTAGTCAGAATTCATCAAACTTCAGCTTCCAGCAACTGAATTTTCTTAAGCCTTTTTCTCACTGGAGTGGGTGGATGCAAGCCTTTGGATTTAAAACTAAATAAAAAGAAATATCTGAGTCACGGGTACAGTTATCCACGTGGATTTAAAACTAAATAAAAAGAAATATCTGTGTCACAGGTACAGTTATCTGGCAGGAGTACTGGAGCCCCCTCCAACCATTCTGAAACAGGCTTCCGTCCCCCTGCCTCAGCTGTCACTTGCTATTTTTCTCCTCCCATCTCCCCTTCTTGGGTTAGAAGCACCCACCTGTGAAGTTTGGGATGGAAGATGAAACTGCCTGACACAGGGAAGTGGCAGCCCACTGAGTAGAGGCTGGCAGAGGTGATGGCCCAGTGCTTCGCCAAATGCAGTAGTAGGACTTTGGGTGTCCGATCAGTAAATCTGACCAGATACCATCTGGTCCCCTTTTTGACCAGACTTTCATAGTCACAGCCAAAGGGCAGATGGAATGCCCCTATATGAAGTCTATGGATATTGGAACCCACTGCGTATTCATGCTGCAGTGGCTGGAGGTAGGATGTCCAGGTGCATATTTCCAGAATAATGGATAACCAGTGTTTCCAGGAATGGTGTAACATTGCCTTTGCCGCATGACCTTGCATGCACTGTGTGCACAAAGTCACACAGGCTTGGGCAGAGCAATGCACTCTCCATTATAGTGTTCCCCATCTGATACCAAACAAACCCAGATGAGTTTTTTGTCCCAATACCAGATGGGGGACAAACATTACGAAAGCAGGACAGTATAGTTGAAAATTGACCAAATGGCCTGCCAATAGTTGGACCATATGCAAGTGGCCTCAGAAGTCTTAGGCAAGCGTGCAAAACAATATATAGCCACTCCCTCACATATCAAGATCCCTGTCTGTTATAATCACCCACTGTGCACAGGGCCTGCCTGAGGATTTGGTGAAAGGTTAGTAAGATTATTTGAGAAACAGCCAAACGTTAGTGGCTCACTTATAAAAAAAGTGCATGCAGGGAGGAAGGAAAATGTTTACTTCCTAATGCCGAGCTGCAGATGTGGAGGCCAACTGCTCGTGCTGGGATCTGCGTATAACATTTTGAGGAAAAAATATCATGGATAATCTGGGCATGTGGAGGCCACTGGAGTCTTTTGTGCTAGACTTCAGCAGAAAGTCACATGCACACGTGATTCTCTACAAACAGCGATTGTTTAAGTTTCACAGTCCTCTTGCTGTGTGGTAGGCATGTACTAACTCCATTTTATAGCTGAGGGAACTCAGGGGTCAAATATCTTGATCCAAACTTCAGAGGGAGTTAGTCTCAGAAAGAGGATTAGAGTGTGGGAGTCCTTGTTTTCATAATCTAGTCTATGCTGCTTTGTCTCTGGAGTATGCTCTTCACACTTGCGCTAAAGGGGTTAATGTAGGCCAGGTGTGTCAATTAGCCTATTAGGCTGCAAGTTGAGGGATATGATTTCCATCATATACAGGGTTTAGAGTTTGGTCCAATGGCTCTCAGCACTCCCATTATACAATATTCCAACATCCCTGCATCTTGAGGGTGTCTGCACTGGTGTAGATACATTAATGCAAAAAACATACAAACAAAACTGACTGGAATTTGACCTTAACATTGACTTACTATAGTGCTATCATGGTGGGGAAGGGAAAGATTTCAACCACAGAAGAAATTGCTGAGAAAGATTTGGTAACACTTGTAAATTTATGGCAAATCTGTCAGTGCTGATCCTGTGGCTTTTCTCTCAGGCTGTCTCATAAGTCGTCCTTGTACTTTAAGCACAAAAAAGGGAAAAAGTATACATATTCATTAAAAGCACATCAAAACTGGCTATGAATCTTAAAATCATAAATCAGTATGATCCATCCATACTTTGTATTCTATATGTTGGAATAAATATGATAAACAGTTTACTACAACTACTTTTAGCAGCAGGATTAATGTGCAGTGCTTTGCTATTTGAAATGCTAGTAATTTTAAAAATACAATGCAAGATTATCCTGCTACAAGAACAGAAAGATTGCATATCAAAGAGCTCTTCTAGTACAAACATGTTGACGGTCAAGGTTTAATGGGAAAAAAATCCACAGGGAGATGTTAAAATTTGGGTTCAAGATGGGTGCCCTGTTAGTGGAAAGTATTAGTGTACCCTGAACACTGTCACCATTTATCTTTACCTAAAGTTATAAAGGTAAATAATACATATTGAATCATGCCTGGGGTGGAAGGTAATCTAATGAGAAATGCTTAAGATGATCAGAAGATTAATCATTCCTTATCTAAGATGTACATAGCAAAAATACAATGTTTGTAATAGCAAATGTGGTGTGCAAAACTAAATGACAATTATTACAGGGTCAGCATATATGAGTATCTCTCTCTAAGAACAGGCCTCCACCAAACTCCTTCTGGAAGTATATGTAATTACAAAGTAGAGCCAAATTGTGCTGGATTTTTAGGTAGAACTACTTACGTTTAAATGGAGATTCTTGTTTAAAGAATGACTGATAAAGCCCAAAGCACTAATTTTTTTGTTTTGACTGCAGTGGGCTTGTGTTCATTTAAATGAGAAGAATTTGGCTACAGAAAAATTTTATTTTTGGCACAGATGAATAGAATGAAATTTATTTAATGGGAAAGACTTAAACATTTGGTTTTGTTAAACCACATTACCAGTTGCTAAATGTATTCAGTACAAGTTCATGTTATCTCATGAAGTCTGTGATGTTGAAACTTATTAACACACAAATATGAACTGCTTAATTGCATGACTATTTGTAGTATTCACAATTTTTGCTTCTCCAATTCCCCGCTGAAAAGTCTGTTAGCTGGCATGAAATAGGATTTTCTGAATTTGTATAACTAAACTATTTAACTCACAAAGCGTATTTGATATGAATTATTATGTAAATCAGTTTTTATTAAAAAAACAAGCCATATCATTTCAAGGCATAATTTTGATAGCTTGTTAGTGCTTTGAAGTGCTGTTGATAGCACATTAAAGAAAAGTAATTAAAAGAATTGGTGAAGCACTAGATAGAAATTTCAAAATTCTTTATAATGTAAACTCAGTTTGTGGTGTAATAAACTGTCATTAGAAATAAACTGCACCACCTGGCTCAATTAACTAATTATATTCCTTTTCTTGAGTGCTAGAGGACAAGGAGGGGAAACATGAGCAGAACATCAAGGTAGAGAGTCTCCCCTCATGCTCCCAGTAGGTATTGAACAGGTTGGCACACAGATGTGTTGTAGAATGGACTGGGAGAAGTTGAGGAAGAGCCACTAGATCACATATGAACTATTCCCATGGCCAAAACATCCCTGTGTAGTGTACACAGATGGGTTACAGTCTCCTAGTTTGGAAAAGCAGCCCCAGAAAGGAAGTTAGGGGGCTGACAGTGCATTGCTTACACAACTAGGACACCCAGTGATGTTAGGAGGAGAAAAGGAAGTTGATAGCAAACAGTATAAATCAGAAGCTGGTAATTGCAGAGAGAACGTAAAGTGACATGAGAAGTCTATGGCCAGCAGAGTTAGTTTTTATTTTATTTATTTTTTTAACCAAGAAACATACAATGATTGGTCCATTTCTTAGATGGTAATGGTAGAACTAACAATGCAGAGAAGACAAAAATGTTCAGGAAACAGTTCTGTTCTATATTGGGGGAACTTCCTGTTTTGCTGTTATCTCTGGAACACATTAAAGTCTGGTAACTTGCATCCAATATTTTTAAGAGCTGGTTCAGGAGCTTTCTGGACCATTTGATGTTGACTTGGAGCACTGGGAAAGTTCCAGAAGACTGGAAGAAAACTAATTTGCTAATTTTTGAAAAAGGGTAAATGGAATGACCTAGGTACCTTATAGACCTTGCAACCTGACATCAAACCTGGGCATGAGAGTGGAATGGCTGTTGGGGAGCTTTTAAATAAAGAATTAATGCAAATATACATGACTTTCAGGAAAGATTTATTTTCCTAATTTGATTTTTTTAAAGAGTTTAAGTTTGATTGATTTGAAGGGAATTGTGCTAACAAAATATGTATTGTTTTGACATGGTACCACACAACATCTTAATTAAAGAAAAATAGAACAACATAATTAACATGACACCCATTAAATGGGTTTCTAAATTCTAATCTCTAAGGCTTCGTCTTCATTGCTAGTTCTTCTAGCAGAATATATGCTAATGAGACACTCATTAGCATAAGTCAGGATCTCATTAGCATATTTTCTGCCATTTCTTTTCGCGCAATGGCTTTTGCACAAAAAGAAGCAGTGTGGACTTTTTTTTTTTAAAGCAAAAACCCTATTTTGCGCAAGATCCTTATGCCTGTTCCAGAGTAGTGGTTTATTTTGAAATTTGGTGCTGTGTAGACAGCACCGAATTACAAAATAAGCTATTTTGAAATACACTTAAAATAAGCTATGCAATTTGTGTAGCTCAAATTGCATAGCTTATTCCGAAATAAGTGTGCAGTGTAGACATACCCAAAATGTAGTAGTAAAGAGGGAATCATCAAGTGAGTGTGAGTGCCTGTAATGTGCTGCACATTCTTTGCCCTGTGCTAGCTAGCACTTACCAAGGATGTGGTAAAAAACAGTCACTGACTTGGTGATCTGGATTGCTTGTAAACTGAGCAAAACAAACTATGCATTTTAATGCAGCTAAACATACAGATTAGAGAGAAAAGAATGTATACCCTACTTACAGCATGGGTGTTAGGTCATGTAGGCAAGGGAAGGCATTGCCTACCCAAAACTGCCTGGCTCTCTGGCCGCTGTGGAGGGCTGGGATGGTGATGCTAAGAGGATTCGGGGTGTACAGGGGGTTGGGACAGTGGCCTGGGGTGGGAGCTGGGCTGGGCTCCTCAAAGGAGGAAGTTGTGGAAAGGGGTGGGGCTGGGTGTTCATCCTTGGGCCTTGAGCATGAGGGGGCTCTATCCAGAGAAACAGTAATTCTGAAAATGACATGGAGGCTGTGGTGCATAATCACGTGTATCTGGGCTGTCAGTGTAATGCTGAGGCTAAAAGAGCTAATGTAATGCTGGGCTGCATACACCTGGGAATCTGAGTAAGAATAGTGAATATTTAATTCCATATTTGGCACTGTGTCTCTGCTGTTCAGTTCTGCTGACTTAGTTCAAGAAATAGAAATATCAAAAAGGACAAATTGGAGAGGATTCAGTGAAGAGCTAAGAGAATGAGTAAAGTATTAGAAACCTGCCTTAGACACAGAGTGAGCTCTTTGAGTCTATTAAGCTTAACAAAAGAAGGACAGAGTGACTTGATTAATCTATATACGGGGTGGGGGAACCTTTTCTGCATTTGGAGATGCCGAACCATACAAAAAAAAAAACACAGTGGGGAGCCAAATGAGAAGAACAAACAAACAAAAAAAAGCCCCAAAGTGAGAAGCACACAAAACTCCTTGCCAGGGAAGAGGCTCGGGGGCTTACCCCACTGCTGCCTGTTTCTCCCCATTCCCAACACTTCAGGCAGGGAAAGGGTTTGGGGACTTCCATGCTCCAGGCACCCCACTCACCTTGTCACCTGTGTGAAGGAGGAGGGGACTGTAGTAGTATCTGGCTGGGACTGGGCTCCGCAGGAAGCCACTCAGGAGCTTACCCTGTTGCTTCCAGGTGTGGCTTCCTGCTGGGGCTGCCTCAGGCAGCAATGCAGCTCCGGAGCTTGCCCTGCTTCTGGCTAATGACTGGGCATTGCTGACGCTCTGGCCACATCACTTACGCAAGACTTCTCATCTGTGAGCAGGACAGGGGCCTAGAAGTAGTGTCCACCTGGCCCCTGCAGGAAGTGGTGCTGTGCGGCTGCTGGACCTGCCATGGTCTGGATGAAGTTGTGTCATGGGTTAGAGACAGCATATGGACCTAGGTTCCTGAGCCTTGGACTCGATCCACACAGAGAACAAATAGTTTAATAGTCTTTGCAGCCTAGCAGACAAAGGTAAAACTTGATCCAGTAGCTGGAAGTTGAAACTAGACAAATGCAGACTGGAAAGAAGGTGTACATTTTTCATGGTGAGAGTAATTTCACATTGGAACACGTGGCTAAGCTGAGATGGAGCTTGAACTAGCAGTCTGCTTGCTATTAGCACCACTGTGTTGCCCCAAATAAGGACTAATTGGTTAGAACAGTGTCCAATTCCTAGGCCAGACTGGGGTTAGGAAGTCAATGAGCTAACCCACCCACAATAGGCAAGTATCAGAGGGATAGACATATTAGTCTGAATCTGCAGAAATAACGAGAAGTCCTGTGGCACCATATAGACTAACAGATTTATTGGAGCATAAGCTTTCGTGAGCAAAGACCTACTTTGTCAGATGTATCTGACATGCATCTGACGAAGTGGGTCTTTGCTCACGAAAGCTTATGATCCAATAAATTTGTTAGTGTATAAGGTGCCACAGAACTTCTCGTTTATAACAGGCAAGTGTGTTAAAAAGAGCATGGGAAAGAAAGCATGTGGGCAGGAATGGCAGGAGAGAAGGTAAGGGAGAGCCTGGCAAAAGGAGTTCTGTGATGCAAGATCCTTTACCCCCTACTCCTCCACCACACACATGTTGTAAGGTCTCAGAGTGGTCTGTGTTCATGGGAGGGGCAGGGATCAGGCTATCCAATTGCCCAGGGGCCCCCAGCTGCTGCCAGCAACACATCGGTTCTAAAGTAGGCTTCTTGCCTGCCCTTGCTCTGCACTGCCCCTGGAAGTGGTTGGCACCATCTCTGTGGCTGCAGGAGTCAGGGGGTGTCTCCATGTTTTGCCTTCACCCTGAGGCTACGTCTACACTGGCGTGATCTTGCGCAAAGACTTTAGCACAAGAGTTCTTACATTAAAGTAGTTGTGCAAGACAGCGTCTACACTGGCATGTGCTTTTGCACAAGAGATATGATTTTGCGCAAGAGCATCCTTGCCAGTGTAGATGCTCTCTTGCGCAAGAAAGCTCTGAAGGACATTTTAACCATAGGGATTTCTTGCGCAAGAAATTCATGTTGCCCGTCTACACTGGCCTCTTGTGCAAGAACAGTTGCGCAAAAGGGCTTATTCCTGAGCTGGAGCATCAAAGTTCTGGCGCAAGAAGCCCTGATTTCATACATTAGAATGTCAGTTTACTTGCGCAAGAACACACAGCCAGTGTAGACAGGCAACAAGTTTTTGCGCAAGAGCGGCCTCTTTTGCTCAAGATCGCGCCAGTGCAGACACAGCCTGGCTACATCTACATTGGCCCCTTTTCTGGAAGTGGCATGGTAATTTTTGAAATCGCAATAGGGAAATGCGCGGGGGATTTAAATATCCCCCGCGGCATTTAAATAAAAATGTCCGCCGCTTTTTTCCGGCTTTTAGAAAAGCCGGAAAAAAGCGGTGGACATTTTTATTTAAATGCCGCGGGGGATATTTAAATCCCCCGCGCATTTCCCTATTGCGATTTCAAAAATTACCATGCCCCTTCCGGAAAAGGGGCCAATGTAGACGAGCCCCCTGAGTGTTTATTCTGAAGCTCCCATTGGCTATGAACTGCAGCCAATGGGAGCTGTGGGAGTAGTACCTTCTGGCAACAGTGTATGAAGATCCCCTTGCCTCCATGCCTAGCAGCTGCTGCCAGAGGGGTCTGTGTGGGTAGCTTTCAGGAGCTGCCCAAGGTAAACACTGCCCTCTCCTGCACCTAAGTCCCACCTTAACCCAGAGCCCACACTACGCAAATCTCAGGAAAGCCATGTCCACACAGGTGTGGGTTGTGCATGAGTACGGGCCCACTGACTTGCCCTGGGGCCTGGAATTGCTGTGGACTGGCAGAACAATTTACGAATGGTTGTAGTGGATTCTATCACTGACAACTTTTAAAGCAACATTTAATGTTCTAAAACACATTTTCTAGGAATTACTTTGGGATAATGATCACAGTGTTCCCTTCTGGCCTGAGAATCTATAAACATTTTATGTTAAGTATGTAAACTTCTTGGGGCAGGAACCATGTGTTTTTCCATGTTTTGCACAACATGAAACCCACTATTACTGTGTAATATTAGACTGTATATAACCATCATTGAATAGAAGATCAGAGCACTTAAATTCAAAACCTGAGTAAATTCATTAAAAGATTAATATATTGTACATTTCTTGATAACAAAGAAATCAACCTTGTTATGGGTGAGAGAGAGAGAGTGAGGAATGTATGAGATATAAGTGTGAAGGTCACTGCACCAAATGTTCTAGGAAGAAGCCGAGAACAGACGTAAAGAAGCCAAAGATTGCTGTATATTCCCACCGAGATGAAAGCGGTGGACAAATAGATGGCTCTGAAAGAAGGCAAGCATTTATCAATTGGACAAAATATTTGTGATAGAAACCAGCTTAGGATGGCAGAACAAAGAAGATAAGGAGCAAGAGGAACAAATGGAAATAAACATCCATCAGAAAAACAGCATGATGATGCAAAACCCTGCTGATCTTGATGGAGAGAACTATTATAAAAGGAGAACTATTTTGCCTTAAGAACGGGGATGTTCTGCCATGTCTGGAGCATTGATCCAGATTGATAGACCCCAGCTCCTCCACCCATGATGAATCCACAGACCATGGACTGGTAAATATAACATTGATTCGGGGGGTCGGGGGTCTCTATGTAAGCATATGCTAACTTCACCATCGTATTCTCAATAAATGTGGCATATTGCCTATTCCCCCTATAAAGATCCCATGTGCTTCGTATAAGCATAACAAAGTCACTGAGCTCTGGGTTGAAGAAGAACAAATTGTAAAACTTTAAAAGGTGTGATCTAGGGAATTACAGATCAGCAAGCCTTATAGCTGTACTTGGTCAATTGGACACGCTAAATAAATTGGTTGAAGTATTTAAAAAGCCCTGTGAGATACATACATGATAGGGTCTAATATAGTTTCTACAAAGGAAAAATTTCACTAATCTCTTAAATCTTTGAATGTGTCAGAATAATGGCTAAAGAACTGCTTGATGTAGCTTAGATTTTAAAAGGCTTTTTTCAAGATTCTTCACAAAAGAAGCTAACTAGTCAGAGCCTGTGTCTCATCTGTCAAGTATAGGACTATATAGCCAATTTCAATCACAGCTAGAAGTTAAAAGTGGGATGCCTCAGTATTCTTCTCTAGATCTGGAAAAGGGGGTGACTATGAATGTTACAATTTACAGATGACTAAAATGAATGTCAACCC